>NC_089701.1:5929300-7226000 GCF_031753505.1 Anomalospiza imberbis | reverse complement strand
GGATATGTCCCAGACCCAACCTGCCCCCACCTCAAACCTGTGCTGCCCTGACAGTCCCAAGGGAACCCTACAAACTGACATCAGGAACCTGGGCTGGACACTTTTCTTTCCCAGGGAAAAGGACGGTCTTTGTCTTCAGGGGCCTGTGGCCCTGAGGGACCGGCTGCCTGCAAAATATCCGAACGGACGAGCATATGTCCCAGACCCAACCTGCCCCCACCTCAAACCTGTGCTGCCCTGACAGTCCCAAGGGAACCCTACAACCTGACATCAGGAACCTGGGCTGGACACTTTTCTTTCCCAGGGAAAAGGGCCGGTCTTTGTCTCCAGGGGCCTGTGGCCCTGAGTGGCCGGCTGCCTGCAAAATATCCAAACGGACGAGCATATGTCCCAGACCCAACCTGCCCCCACCTCAAACCTGTGCTGCCCTGACAGTCCCAAGGGAACCCTACAAACTGACATCAGGAACCTGGGCTTTTACCTTGTCTTTCCCAGGGAAAAGGGCCGGTCTTTGTCTCCAGCGGCCTGTGGCCCTGAGTGGCCGGCTGCCTGCAAAATATCCGAACGGACGAGGATATGTCCCAGACCCAACCTGCCCCCACCTCAAACCTGTGCTGCCCTGACAGTCCCAAGGGAACCCTACAAACTGACATCAGGAACTTGGGCTGGACACTTTTCTTTCCCAGGGAAAAGGGCCGGTCTTTGTCTCCAGGGCCTGTGGCCCTGAGTGGCCGGCTGCCTGCAAAATATCCGAACGGACGAGGATATGTCCCAGACCCAACCTGCCCCCCACCTCAAACCTGTGCTGCCCTGACAGTCCCAAGGGAACCCTACAAACTGACATCAGGAACCTGGGCTGGACACTTTTCTTTCCCAGGGAAAAGGGCCGGTCTTTGTCTCCAGGGGCTGTTGCCCTGAGTGGCCGGCTGCCTGCAAAATATCCGAACGGACGAGGATATGTCCCAGACCCAACCTGCCCCCCACCTCAAACCTGTGCTGCCCTGACAGTCCCAAGGGAACCCTACAAACTGACATCAGGTACCTGGGCTGGACACTTTTCTTTCCCAGGGAAAAGGGCCGGTCTTTGTCTCCAGGGGCTGTGGCCCTGAGTGGCCGGGTGCCTGCAAAATATCCGAACGGACGAGGATATGTCCCAGACCCAACCTGCCCCACCTCAAACCTGTGCTGCCCTGACAGTCCCAAGGGAACCCTACAAACTGACATCAGGAACCTGGGCTGGACACTTTTCTTTCCCAGGGAAAAGGGCCCGTCTTTGTCTCCAGGGGCTGTGGCCCTGAGTGGCCGGCTGCCTGCAAAATATCCGAACGGACGAGGATATGTCCCAAACCCAACCTGCCCCCACCTCAAACCTGTGCTGCCCTGACAGTCCCAAGGGAACCCTACAACCTGACATCAGGAACCTGGGCTGGACACTTTTCTTTCCCAGGGAAAAGGGCCGGTCGTTGTCTCCAGGGGCTGTGGCCCTGAGTGGCCGGCTGCCTGCAAAATATCCGAACGGACGAGGATATGTCCCAGACCCAACCTGCCCCCCACCTCAAACCTGTGCTGCCCTGACAGTCCCAAGGGAGCCCTACAACCTGACATCAGGAACCTGGGCTGGACAGTTTTCTTTACAAGGGAAAAGGGCCGGTCTTTGTCTCCAGGGGCTGTGGCCCTGAGTGGCCGGCTGCCTGCAAAATATCCGAACGGACGAGGATATGTCCCAGACCCAACCTGCCCCCACCTCAAACCTGTGCTGCCCTGACAGTCCCAAGGGAACCCTACAACCTGACATCAGGAACCTGGGCTGGACACTTTTCTTTCCCAGGGAAAAGGGCCGGTCGTTGTCTCCAGGGGCCTGTGGCCCTGAGTGGCCGGCTGCCTGCAAAATATCCGAACGGACGAGGATATGTCCCAGACCCAACCTGCCCCCCACCTCAAACCTGTGCTGCCCTGACAGTCCCAAGGGAACCCTACAAACTGACATCAGGAACTTGGGCTGGACACTTTTCTTTCCCAGGGAAAAGGGCCGGTCTTTGTCTCCAGGGCCTGTGGCCCTGAGTGGCCGGCTGCCTGCAAAATATCCGAACGGACGAGGATATGTCCCAGACCCAACCTGCCCCCACCTCAAACCTGTGCTGCCCTGACAGTCCCAAGGGAACCCTACAAACTGACATCAGGAACCTGGGCTGGACACTTTTCTTTCCCAGGGAAAAGGGCCGGTCTTTGTCTCCAGGGGCTGTTGCCCTGAGTGGCCGGCTGCCTGCAAAATATCCGAACGGACGAGGATATGTCCCAGACCCAACCTGCCCCCACCTCAAACCTGTGCTGCCCTGACAGTCCCAAGGGAACCCTACAAACTGACATCAGGAACCTGGGCTGGACACTTTTCTTTCCCAGGGAAAAGGGCCGGTCTTTGTCTCCAGGGGCTGTGGCCCTGAGTGGCCGGGTGCCTGCAAAATATCCGAACGGACGAGGATATGTCCCAGACCCAACCTGCCCCCACCTCAAACCTGTGCTGCCCTGACAGTCCCAAGGGAACCCTACAAACTGACATCAGGAACCTGGGCTGGACACTTTTCTTTCCCAGGGAAAAGGGCCCGTCTTTGTCTCCAGGGGCTGTGGCCCTGAGTGGGCCGGCTGCCTGCAAAATATCCGAACGGACGAGGATATGTCCCAAACCCAACCTGCCCCCACCTCAAACCTGTGCTGCCCTGACAGTCCCAAGGGAACCCTACAACCTGACATCAGGAACCTGGGCTGGACACTTTTCTTTCCCAGGGAAAAGGGCCGGTCGTTGTCTCCAGGGGCTGTGGCCCTGAGTGGCCGGCTGCCTGCAAAATATCCGAACGGACGAGGATATGTCCCAGACCCAACCTGCCCCCACCTCAAACCTGTGCTGCCCTGACAGTCCCAAGGGAGCCCTACAACCTGACATCAGGAACCTGGGCTGGACAGTTTTCTTTACAAGGGAAAAGGGCCGGTCTTTGTCTCCAGGGGCTGTGGCCCTGAGTGGCCGGCTGCCTGCAAAATATCCGAACGGACGAGGATATGTCCCAGACCCAACCTGCCCCCCACCTCAAACCTGTGCTGCCCTGACAGTCCCAAGGGAACCCTACAACCTGACATCAGGAACCTGGGCTGGACACTTTTCTTTCCCAGGGAAAAGGGCCGGTCGTTGTCTCCAGGGGCCTGTGGCCCTGAGTGGCCGGCTGCCTGCAAAATATCCGAACGGACGAGGATATGTCCCAGACCCAACCTGCCCCCACCTCAAACCTGTGCTGCCCTGACAGTCCCAAGGGAACCCTACAAACTGACATCAGGAACTTGGGCTGGACACTTTTCTTTCCCAGGGAAAAGGGCCGGTCTTTGTCTCCAGGGCCTGTGGCCCTGAGTGGCCGGCTGCCTGCAAAATATCCGAACGGACGAGGATATGTCCCAGACCCAACCTGCCCCCACCTCAAACCTGTGCTGCCCTGACAGTCCCAAGGGAACCCTACAAACTGACATCAGGAACCTGGGCTGGACACTTTTCTTTCCCAGGGAAAAGGGACGGTCTTTGTCTTCAGGGGCCTGTGGCCCTGAGGGACCGGCTGCCTGCAAAATATCCGAACGGACGAGCATATGTCCCAGACCCAACCTGCCCCCACCTCAAACCTGTGCTGCCCTGACAGTCCCAAGGGAACCCTACAACCTGACATCAGGAACCTGGGCTGGACACTTTTCTTTCCCAGGGAAAAGGGCCGGTCTTTGTCTCCAGGGGCCTGTGGCCCTGAGTGGCCGGCTGCCTGCAAAATATCCAAACGGACGAGCATATGTCCCAGACCCAACCTGCCCCCACCTCAAACCTGTGCTGCCCTGACAGTCCCAAGGGAACCCTACAAACTGACATCAGGAACCTGGGCTTTTACCTTGTCTTTCCCAGGGAAAAGGGCCGGTCTTTGTCTCCAGCGGCCTGTGGCCCTGAGTGGCCGGCTGCCTGCAAAATATCCGAACGGACGAGGATATGTCCCAGACCCCAACCTGCCCCCACCTCAAACCT
Organism: Anomalospiza imberbis; assembly: GCF_031753505.1. Classification (NCBI taxonomy): domain Eukaryota; kingdom Metazoa; phylum Chordata; class Aves; order Passeriformes; family Viduidae; genus Anomalospiza; species Anomalospiza imberbis. Next base: position 7,221,958 of record NC_089701.1, on the reverse strand, counting down.
GTGCTGCCCTGACAGTCCCAAGGGAACCCTACAAACTGACATCAGGAACTTGGGCTGGACACTTTTCTTTCCCAGGGAAAAGGGCCGGTCTTTGTCTCCAGGGCCTGTGGCCCTGAGTGGCCGGGTGCCTGCAAAATATCCGAACGGACGAGGATATGTCCCAGACCCAACCTGCCCCCACCTCAAACCTGTGCTGCCCTGACAGTCCCAAGGGAACCCTACAAACTGACATCAGGAACCTGGGCTGGACACTTTTCTTTCCCAGGGAAAAGGGCCGGTCTTTGTCTCCAGGGGCTGTTGCCCTGAGTGGCCGGCTGCCTGCAAAATATCCGAACGGACGAGGATATGTCCCAGACCCAACCTGCCCCCACCTCAAACCTGTGCTGCCCTGACAGTCCCAAGGGAACCCTACAAACTGACATCAGGTACCTGGGCTGGACACTTTTCTTTCCCAGGGAAAAGGGCCGGTCTTTGTCTCCAGGGGCTGTGGCCCTGAGTGGCCGGGTGCCTGCAAAATATCCGAACGGACGAGGATATGTCCCAGACCCAACCTGCCCCCACCTCAAACCTGTGCTGCCCTGACAGTCCCAAGGGAACCCTACAAACTGACATCAGGAACCTGGGCTGGACACTTTTCTTTCCCAGGGAAAAGGGCCCGTCTTTGTCTCCAGGGGCTGTGGCCCTGAGTGGCCGGCTGCCTGCAAAATATCCGAACGGACGAGGATATGTCCCAAACCCAACCTGCCCCCACCTCAAACCTGTGCTGCCCTGACAGTCCCAAGGGAACCCTACAACCTGACATCAGGAACCTGGGCTGGACACTTTTCTTTCCCAGGGAAAAGGGCCGGTCGTTGTCTCCAGGGGCTGTGGCCCTGAGTGGCCGGCTGCCTGCAAAATATCCGAACGGACGAGGATATGTCCCAGACCCAACCTGCCCCCACCTCAAACCTGTGCTGCCCTGACAGTCCCAAGGGAGCCCTACAACCTGACATCAGGAACCTGGGCTGGACAGTTTTCTTTACAAGGGAAAAGGGCCGGTCTTTGTCTCCAGGGGCTGTGGCCCTGAGTGGCCGGCTGCCTGCAAAATATCCGAACGGACGAGGATATGTCCCAGACCCAACCTGCCCCCACCTCAAACCTGTGCTGCCCTGACAGTCCCAAGGGAACCCTACAACCTGACATCAGGAACCTGGGCTGGACACTTTTCTTTCCCAGGGAAAAGGGCCGGTCGTTGTCTCCAGGGGCCTGTGGCCCTGAGTGGCCGGCTGCCTGCAAAATATCCGAACGGACGAGGATATGTCCCAGACCCAACCTGCCCCCACCTCAAACCTGTGCTGCCCTGACAGTCCCAAGGGAACCCTACAAACTGACATCAGGAACTTGGGCTGGACACTTTTCTTTCCCAGGGAAAAGGGCCGGTCTTTGTCTCCAGGGCCTGTGGCCCTGAGTGGCCGGCTGCCTGCAAAATATCCGAACGGACGAGGATATGTCCCAGACCCAACCTGCCCCCACCTCAAACCTGTGCTGCCCTGACAGTCCCAAGGGAACCCTACAAACTGACATCAGGAACCTGGGCTGGACACTTTTCTTTCCCAGGGAAAAGGGCCGGTCTTTGTCTCCAGGGGCTGTTGCCCTGAGTGGCCGGCTGCCTGCAAAATATCCGAACGGACGAGGATATGTCCCAGACCCAACCTGCCCCCACCTCAAACCTGTGCTGCCCTGACAGTCCCAAGGGAACCCTACAAACTGACATCAGGAACCTGGGCTGGACACTTTTCTTTCCCAGGGAAAAGGGCCGGTCTTTGTCTCCAGGGGCTGTGGCCCTGAGTGGCCGGGTGCCTGCAAAATATCCGAACGGACGAGGATATGTCCCAGACCCAACCTGCCCCCACCTCAAACCTGTGCTGCCCTGACAGTCCCAAGGGAACCCTACAAACTGACATCAGGAACCTGGGCTGGACACTTTTCTTTCCCAGGGAAAAGGGCCCGTCTTTGTCTCCAGGGGCTGTGGCCCTGAGTGGCCGGCTGCCTGCAAAATATCCGAACGGACGAGGATATGTCCCAAACCCAACCTGCCCCCACCTCAAACCTGTGCTGCCCTGACAGTCCCAAGGGAACCCTACAACCTGACATCAGGAACCTGGGCTGGACACTTTTCTTTCCCAGGGAAAAGGGCCGGTCGTTGTCTCCAGGGGGCTGTGGCCCTGAGTGGCCGGCTGCCTGCAAAATATCCGAACGGACGAGGATATGTCCCAGACCCAACCTGCCCCCACCTCAAACCTGTGCTGCCCTGACAGTCCCAAGGGAGCCCTACAACCTGACATCAGGAACCTGGGCTGGACAGTTTTCTTTACAAGGGAAAAGGGCCGGTCTTTGTCTCCAGGGGCTGTGGCCCTGAGTGGCCGGCTGCCTGCAAAATATCCGAACGGACGAGGATATGTCCCAGACCCAACCTGCCCCCACCTCAAACCTGTGCTGCCCTGACAGTCCCAAGGGAACCCTACAACCTGACATCAGGAACCTGGGCTGGACACTTTTCTTTCCCAGGGAAAAGGGCCGGTCGTTGTCTCCAGGGGCCTGTGGCCCTGAGTGGCCGGCTGCCTGCAAAATATCCGAACGGACGAGGATATGTCCCAGACCCAACCTGCCCCCACCTCAAACCTGTGCTGCCCTGACAGTCCCAAGGGAACCCTACAAACTGACATCAGGAACTTGGGCTGGACACTTTTCTTTCCCAGGGAAAAGGGCCGGTCTTTGTCTCCAGGGCCTGTGGCCCTGAGTGGCCGGCTGCCTGCAAAATATCCGAACGGACGAGGATATGTCCCAGACCCAACCTGCCCCCACCTCAAACCTGTGCTGCCCTGACAGTCCCAAGGGAACCCTACAAACTGACATCAGGAACCTGGGCTGGACACTTTTCTTTCCCAGGGAAAAGGGACGGTCTTTGTCTTCAGGGGCCTGTGGCCCTGAGGGACCGGCTGCCTGCAAAATATCCGAACGGACGAGCATATGTCCCAGACCCAACCTGCCCCCACCTCAAACCTGTGCTGCCCTGACAGTCCCAAGGGAACCCTACAACCTGACATCAGGAACCTGGGCTGGACACTTTTCTTTCCCAGGGAAAAGGGCCGGTCTTTGTCTCCAGGGGCCTGTGGCCCTGAGTGGCCGGCTGCCTGCAAAATATCCAAACGGACGAGCATATGTCCCAGACCCAACCTGCCCCCACCTCAAACCTGTGCTGCCCTGACAGTCCCAAGGGAACCCTACAAACTGACATCAGGAACCTGGGCTTTTACCTTGTCTTTCCCAGGGAAAAGGGCCGGTCTTTGTCTCCAGCGGCCTGTGGCCCTGAGTGGCCGGCTGCCTGCAAAATATCCGAACGGACGAGGATATGTCCCAGACCCAACCTGCCCCCACCTCAAACCTGTGCTGCCCTGACAGTCCCAAGGGAACCCTACAAACTGACATCAGGAACTTGGGCTGGACACTTTTCTTTCCCAGGGAAAAGGGCCGGTCTTTGTCTCCAGGGCCTGTGGCCCTGAGTGGCCGGCTGCCTGCAAAATATCCGAACGGACGAGGATATGTCCCAGACCCAACCTGCCCCCACCTCAAACCTGTGCTGCCCTGACAGTCCCAAGGGAACCCTACAAACTGACATCAGGAACCTGGGCTGGACACTTTTCTTTCCCAGGGAAAAGGGCCGGTCTTTGTCTCCAGGGGCTGTTGCCCTGAGTGGCCGGCTGCCTGCAAAATATCCGAACGGACGAGGATATGTCCCAGACCCAACCTGCCCCCACCTCAAACCTGTGCTGCCCTGACAGTCCCAAGGGAACCCTACAAACTGACATCAGGTACCTGGGCTGGACACTTTTCTTTCCCAGGGAAAAGGGCCGGTCTTTGTCTCCAGGGGCTGTGGCCCTGAGTGGCCGGGTGCCTGCAAAATATCCGAACGGACGAGGATATGTCCCAGACCCAACCTGCCCCCACCTCAAACCTGTGCTGCCCTGACAGTCCCAAGGGAACCCTACAAACTGACATCAGGAACCTGGGCTGGACACTTTTCTTTCCCAGGGAAAAGGGCCCGTCTTTGTCTCCAGGGGCTGTGGCCCTGAGTGGCCGGCTGCCTGCAAAATATCCGAACGGACGAGGATATGTCCCAAACCCAACCTGCCCCCACCTCAAACCTGTACTGCCCTGACAGTCCCAAGGGAACCCTACAACCTGACATCAGGAACCTGGGCTGGACACTTTTCTTTCCCAGGGAAAAGGGCCGGTCGTTGTCTCCAGGGGCTGTGGCCCTGAGTGGCCGGCTGCCTGCAAAATATCCGAACGGACGAGGATATGTCCCAGACCCAACCTGCCCCCACCTCAAACCTGTGCTGCCCTGACAGTCCCAAGGGAACCTACAACCTGACATCAGGAACCTGGGCTGGACACTTTTCTTTCCCAGGGAAAAGGGCCGGTCGTTGTCTCCAGGGGCCTGTGGCCCTGAGTGGCCGGCTGCCTGCAAAATATCCGAACGGACGAGGATATGTCCCAGACCCAACCTGCCCCCACCTCAAACCTGTGCTGCCCTGACAGTCCCAAGGGAACCCTACAAACTGACATCAGGAACTTGGGCTGGACACTTTTCTTTCCCAGGGAAAAGGGCCGGTCTTTGTCTCCAGGGCCTGTGGCCCTGAGTGGCCGGCTGCCTGCAAAATATCCGAACGGACGAGGATATGTCCCAGACCCAACCTGCCCCCACCTCAAACCTGTGCTGCCCTGACAGTCCCAAGGGAACCCTACAAACTGACATCAGGAACCTGGGCTGGACACTTTTCTTTCCCAGGGAAAAGGGACGGTCTTTGTCTTCAGGGGCCTGTGGCCCTGAGGGACCGGCTGCCTGCAAAATATCCGAACGGACGAGCATATGTCCCAGACCCAACCTGCCCCCCACCTCAAACCTGTGCTGCCCTGACAGTCCCAAGGGAACCCTACAACCTGACATCAGGAACCTGGGCTGGACACTTTTCTTTCCCAGGGAAAAGGGCCGGTCTTTGTCTCCAGGGGCCTGTGGCCCTGAGTGGCCGGCTGCCTGCAAAATATCCAAACGGACGAGCATATGTCCCAGACCCAACCTGCCCCCACCTCAAACCTGTGCTGCCCTGACAGTCCCCAAGGGAACCCTACAAACTGACATCAGGAACCTGGGCTTTTACCTTGTCTTTCCCAGGGAAAAGGGCCGGTCTTTGTCTCCAGCGGCCTGTGGCCCTGAGTGGCCGGCTGCCTGCAAAATATCCGAACGGACGAGGATATGTCCCAGACCCAACCTGCCCCCACCTCAAACCTGTGCTGCCCTGACAGTCCCAAGGGAACCCTACAAACTGACATCAGGAACTTGGGCTGGACACTTTTCTTTCCCAGGGAAAAGGGCCGGTCTTTGTCTCCAGGGCCTGTGGCCCTGAGTGGCCGGCTGCCTGCAAAATATCCGAACGGACGAGGATATGTCCCAGACCCAACCTGCCCCCACCTCAAACCTGTGCTGCCCTGACAGTCCCAAGGGAACCCTACAAACTGACATCAGGAACCTGGGCTGGACACTTTTCTTACCCAGGGAAAAGGGCCCGTCTTTGTCTCCAGGGGCTGTGGCCCTGAGTGGCCGGCTGCCTGCAAAATATCCGAACGGACGAGGATATGTCCCAAACCCAACCTGCCCCCACCTCAAACCTGTGCTGCCCTGACAGTCCCAAGGGAACCCTACAACCTGACATCAGGAACCTGGGCTGGACACTTTTCTTTCCCAGGGAAAAGGGCCGGTCGTTGTCTCCAGGGGCTGTGGCCCTGAGTGGCCGGCTGCCTGCAAAATATCCGAACGGACGAGGATATGTCCCAGACCCAACCTGCCCCCACCTCAAACCTGTGCTGCCCTGACAGTCCCAAGGGAGCCCTACAACCTGACATCAGGAACCTGGGCTGGACAGTTTTCTTTACAAGGGAAAAGGGCCGGTCTTTGTCTCCAGGGGCTGTGGCCCTGAGTGGCCGGCTGCCTGCAAAATATCCGAACGGACGAGGATATGTCCCAGACCCAACCTGCCCCCACCTCAAACCTGTGCTGCCCTGACAGTCCCAAGGGAACCCTACAACCTGACATCAGGAACCTGGGCTGGACACTTTTCTTTCCCAGGGAAAAGGGCCGGTCGTTGTCTCCAGGGGCCTGTGGCCCTGAGTGGCCGGCTGCCTGCAAAATATCCGAACGGACGAGGATATGTCCCAGACCCAACCTGCCCCCACCTCAAACCTGTGCTGCCCTGACAGTCCCAAGGGAACCCTACAAACTGACATCAGGAACTTGGGCTGGACACTTTTCTTTCCCAGGGAAAAGGGCCGGTCTTTGTCTCCAGGGCCTGTGGCCCTGAGTGGCCGGCTGCCTGCAAAATATCCGAACGGACGAGGATATGTCCCAGACCCAACCTGCCCCCACCTCAAACCTGTGCTGCCCTGACAGTCCCAAGGGAACCCTACAAACTGACATCAGGAACCTGGGCTGGACACTTTTCTTTCCCAGGGAAAAGGGACGGTCTTTGTCTTCAGGGGCCTGTGGCCCTGAGGGACCGGCTGCCTGCAAAATATCCGAACGGACGAGCATATGTCCCAGACCCAACCTGCCCCCACCTCAAACCTGTGCTGCCCTGACAGTCCCAAGGGAACCCTACAACCTGACATCAGGAACCTGGGCTGGACACTTTTCTTTCCCAGGGAAAAGGGCCGGTCTTTGTCTCCAGGGGCCTGTGGCCCTGAGTGGCCGGCTGCCTGCAAAATATCCAAACGGACGAGCATATGTCCCAGACCCAACCTGCCCCCACCTCAAACCTGTGCTGCCCTGACAGTCCCAAGGGAACCCTACAAACTGACATCAGGAACCTGGGCTTTTACCTTGTCTTTCCCAGGGAAAAGGGCCGGTCTTTGTCTCCAGCGGCCTGTGGCCCTGAGTGGCCGGCTGCCTGCAAAATATCCGAACGGACGAGGATATGTCCCAGACCCAACCTGCCCCCACCTCAAACCTGTGCTGCCCTGACAGTCCCAAGGGAACCCTACAAACTGACATCAGGAACTTGGGCTGGACACTTTTCTTTCCCAGGGAAAAGGGCCGGTCTTTGTCTCCAGGGCCTGTGGCCCTGAGTGGCCGGCTGCCTGCAAAATATCCGAACGGACGAGGATATGTCCCAGACCCAACCTGCCCCCACCTCAAACCTGTGCTGCCCTGACAGTCCCAAGGGAACCCTACAAACTGACATCAGGAACCTGGGCTGGACACTTTTCTTTCCCAGGGAAAAGGGCCGGTCTTTGTCTCCAGGGGCTGTTGCCCTGAGTGGCCGGCTGCCTGCAAAATATCCGAACGGACGAGGATATGTCCCAGACCCAACCTGCCCCCACCTCAAACCTGTGCTGCCCTGACAGTCCCAAGGGAACCCTACAAACTGACATCAGGTACCTGGGCTGGACACTTTTCTTTCCCAGGGAAAAGGGCCGGTCTTTGTCTCCAGGGGCTGTGGCCCTGAGTGGCCGGGTGCCTGCAAAATATCCGAACGAACGAGGATATGTCCCAGACCCAACCTGCCCCCACCTCAAACCTGTGCTGCCCTGACAGTCCCAAGGGAACCCTACAAACTGACATCAGGAACCTGGGCTGGACACTTTTCTTTCCCAGGGAAAAGGGCCCGTCTTTGTCTCCAGGGGCTGTGGCCCTGAGTGGCCGGCTGCCTGCAAAATATCCGAACGGACGAGGATATGTCCCAAACCCAACCTGCCCCCACCTCAAACCTGTGCTGCCCTGACAGTCCCAAGGGAACCCTACAACCTGACATCAGGAACCTGGGCTGGACACTTTTCTTTCCCAGGGAAAAGGGCCGGTCGTTGTCTCCAGGGGCTGTGGCCCTGAGTGGCCGGCTGCCTGCAAAATATCCGAACGGACGAGGATATGTCCCAGACCCAACCTGCCCCCACCTCAAACCTGTGCTGCCCTGACAGTCCCAAGGGAGCCCTACAACCTGACATCAGGAACCTGGGCTGGACAGTTTTCTTTACAAGGGAAAAGGGCCGGTCTTTGTCTCCAGGGGCTGTGGCCCTGAGTGGCCGGCTGCCTGCAAAATATCCGAACGGACGAGGATATGTCCCAGACCCAACCTGCCCCCACCTCAAACCTGTGCTGCCCTGACAGTCCCAAGGGAACCCTACAACCTGACATCAGGAACCTGGGCTGGACACTTTTCTTTCCCAGGGAAAAGGGCCGGTCGTTGTCTCCAGGGGCCTGTGGCCCTGAGTGGCCGGCTGCCTGCAAAATATCCGAACGGACGAGGATATGTCCCAGACCCAACCTGCCCCCACCTCAAACCTGTGCTGCCCTGACAGTCCCAAGGGAACCCTACAAACTGACATCAGGAACTTGGGCTGGACACTTTTCTTTCCCAGGGAAAAGGGCCGGTCTTTGTCTCCAGGGCCTGTGGCCCTGAGTGGCCGGCTGCCTGCAAAATATCCGAACGGACGAGGATATGTCCCAGACCCAACCTGCCCCCACCTCAAACCTGTGCTGCCCTGACAGTCCCAAGGGAACCCTACAAACTGACATCAGGAACCTGGGCTGGACACTTTTCTTTCCCAGGGAAAAGGGACGGTCTTTGTCTTCAGGGGCCTGTGGCCCTGAGGGACCGGCTGCCTGCAAAATATCCGAACGGACGAGCATATGTCCCAGACCCAACCTGCCCCCACCTCAAACCTGTGCTGCCCTGACAGTCCCAAGGGAACCCTACAACCTGACATCAGGAACCTGGGCTGGACACTTTTCTTTCCCAGGGAAAAGGGCCGGTCTTTGTCTCCAGGGGCCTGTGGCCCTGAGTGGCCGGCTGCCTGCAAAATATCCAAACGGACGAGCATATGTCCCAGACCCAACCTGCCCCCACCTCAAACCTGTGCTGCCCTGACAGTCCCAAGGGAACCCTACAAACTGACATCAGGAACCTGGGCTTTTACCTTGTCTTTCCCAGGGAAAAGGGCCGGTCTTTGTCTCCAGGGGCTGTGGCCCTGAGTGGCCGGCTGCCTGCAAAATATCCGAACGGACGAGGATATGTCCCAGACCCAACCTGCCCCCACCTCAAACCTGTGCTGCCCTGACAGTCCCAAGGGAACCCTACAAACTGACATCAGGAACTTGGGCTGGACACTTTTCTTTCCCAGGGAAAAGGGCCGGTCTTTGTCTCCAGGGCCTGTGGCCCTGAGTGGCCGGCTGCCTGCAAAATATCCGAACGGACGAGGATATGTCCCAGACCCAACCTGCCCCCACCTCAAACCTGTGCTGCCCTGACAGTCCCAAGGGAACCCTACAAACTGACATCAGGAACCTGGGCTGGACACTTTTCTTTCCCAGGGAAAAGGGCCGGTCTTTGTCTCCAGGGGCTGTGGCCCTGAGTGGCCGGCTGCCTGCAAAATATCCGAACGGACGAGGATATGTCCCAGACCCAACCTGCCCCCACCTCAAACCTGTGCTGCCCTGACAGTCCCAAGGGAACCCTACAAACTGACATCAGGAACCTGGGCTGGACACTTTTCTTTCCCAGGGAAAAGGGCCGGTCTTTGTCTCCAGGGGCTGTTGCCCTGAGTGGCCGGCTGCCTGCAAAATATCCGAACGGACGAGGATATGTCCCAGACCCAACCTGCCCCCACCTCAAACCTGTGCTGCCCTGACAGTCCCAAGGGAACCCTACAAACTGACATCAGGTACCTGGGCTGGACACTTTTCTTTCCCAGGGAAAAGGGCCGGTCTTTGTCTCCAGGGGCTGTGGCCCTGAGTGGCCGGGTGCCTGCAAAATATCCGAACGGACGAGGATATGTCCCAGACCCAACCTGCCCCCACCTCAAACCTGTGCTGCCCTGACAGTCCCAAGGGAACCCTACAAACTGACATCAGGAACCTGGGCTGGACACTTTTCTTTCCCAGGGAAAAGGGCCCGTCTTTGTCTCCAGGGGCTGTGGCCCTGAGTGGCCGGCTGCCTGCAAAATATCCGAACGGACGAGGATATGTCCCAAACCCAACCTGCCCCCACCTCAAACCTGTGCTGCCCTGACAGTCCCAAGGGAACCCTACAACCTGACATCAGGAACCTGGGCTGGACACTTTTCTTTCCCAGGGAAAAGGGCCGGTCGTTGTCTCCAGGGGCTGTGGCCCTGAGTGGCCGGCTGCCTGCAAAATATCCGAACGGACGAGGATATGTCCCAGACCCAACCTGCCCCCACCTCAAACCTGTGCTGCCCTGACAGTCCCAAGGGAGCCCTACAACCTGACATCAGGAACCTGGGCTGGACAGTTTTCTTTACAAGGGAAAAGGGCCGGTCTTTGTCTCCAGGGGCTGTGGCCCTGAGTGGCCGGCTGCCTGCAAAATATCCGAACGGACGAGGATATGTCCCAGACCCAACCTGCCCCCACCTCAAACCTGTGCTGCCCTGACAGTCCCAAGGGAACCCTACAACCTGACATCAGGAACCTGGGCTGGACACTTTTCTTTCCCAGGGAAAAGGGCCGGTCGTTGTCTCCAGGGGCCTGTGGCCCTGAGTGGCCGGCTGCCTGCAAAATATCCGAACGGACGAGGATATGTCCCAGACCCAACCTGCCCCCACCTCAAACCTGTGCTGCCCTGACAGTCCCAAGGGAGCCCTACAAACTGACATAAGGAACTTGGGCTGGACACTTGTCTTTCCCAGGGAAAAGGGCCGGTCTTTGTCTCCAGCGGCCTGTGGCCCTGAGTGGCCGGCTGCCTGCAAAATATCCGAACGGACGAGGATATGTCCCAGACCCAACCTGCCCCCACCTCAAACCTGTGCTGCCCTGACAGTCCCAAGGGAACCCTACAAACTGACATCAGGAACCTGGGCTGGACACTTTTCTTTCCCAGGGAAAAGGGACGGTCTTTGTCTTCAGGGGCCTGTGGCCCTGAGGGACCGGCTGCCTGCAAAATATCCGAACGGACGAGCATATGTCCCAGACCCAACCTGCCCCCACCTCAAACCTGTGCTGCCCTGACAGTCCCAAGGGAACCCTACAAACTGACATCAGGAACCTGGGCTTTTACCTTGTCTTTCCCAGGGAAAAGGGCCGGTCTTTGTCTCCAGCGGCCTGTGGCCCTGAGTGGCCGGCTGCCTGCAAAATATCCGAACGGACGAGGATATGTCCCAGACCCAACCTGCCCCCACCTCAAACCTGTGCTGCCCTGACAGTCCCAAGGGAACCCTACAAACTGACATCAGGAACTTGGGCTGGACACTTTTCTTTCCCAGGGAAAAGGGCCGGTCTTTGTCTCCAGGGCCTGTGGCCCTGAGTGGCCGGCTGCCTGCAAAATATCCGAACGGACGAGGATATGTCCCAGACCCAACCTGCCCCCACCTCAAACCTGTGCTGCCCTGACAGTCCCAAGGGAACCCTACAAACTGACATCAGGAACCTGGGCTGTTCTTTCCCAGGGAAAAGGGCCGGTCTTTGTCTCCAGGGGCTGTGGCCCTGAGTGGCCGGCTGCCTGCAAAATATCCGAACGGACGAGGATATGTCCCAGACCCAACCTGCCCCCACCTCAAACCTGTGCTGCCCTGACAGTCCCAAGGGAACCCCTACAAACTGACATCAGGAACCTGGGCTGGACACTTTTCTTTCCCAGGGAAAAGGGACGGTCTTTGTCTCCAGGGGCTGTTGCCCTGAGTGGCCGGCTGCCTGCAAAATATCCGAACGGACGAGGATATGTCCCAGACCCAACCTGCCCCCACCTCAAACCTGTGCTGCCCTGACAGTCCCAAGGGAACCCTACAAACTGACATCAGGTACCTGGGCTGGACACTTTTCTTTCCCAGGGAAAAGGGCCGGTCTTTGTCTCCAGGGGCTGTGGCCCTGAGTGGCCGGGTGCCTGCAAAATATCCGAACGGACGAGGATATGTCCCAGACCCAACCTGCCCCCACCTCAAACCTGTGCTGCCCTGACAGTCCCAAGGGAACCCTACAAACTGACATCAGGAACCTGGGCTGGACACTTTTCTTTCCCAGGGAAAAGGGCCGGTCTTTGTCTCCAGGGGCTGTTGCCCTGAGTGGCCGGCTGCCTGCAAAATATCCGAACGGACGAGGATATGTCCCAGACCCAACCTGCCCCCACCTCAAACCTGTGCTGCCCTGACAGTCCCAAGGGAACCCTACAAACTGACATCAGGTACCTGGGCTGGACACTTTTCTTTCCCAGGGAAAAGGGCCGGTCTTTGTCTCCAGGGGCTGTGGCCCTGAGTGGCCGGCTGCCTGCAAAATATCCGAACGGACGAGGATATGTCCCAGACCCAACCTGCCCCCACCTCAAACCTGTGCTGCCCTGACAGTCCCAAGGGAGCCCTACAACCTGACATCAGGAACCTGGGCTGGACAGTTTTCTTTACAAGGGAAAAGGGCCGGTCTTTGTCTCCAGGGGCTGTGGCCCTGAGTGGCCGGCTGCCTGCAAAATATCCGAACGGACGAGGATATGTCCCAGACCCAACCTGCCCCCACCTCAAACCTGTGCTGCCCTGACAGTCCCAAGGGAGCCCTACAAACTGACATAAGGAACTTGGGCTGGACACTTTTCTTTCCCAGGGAAAAGGGCCGGTCTTTGTCTCCAGCGGCCTGTGGCCCTGAGTGGCCGGCTGCCTGCAAAATATCCGAACGGACGAGGATATGTCCCAGACCCAACCTGCCCCCACCTCAAACCTGTGCTGCCCTGACAGTCCCAAGGGAACCCTACAAACTGACATCAGGAACCTGGGCTTGCAACTTGTCTTTCCCAGGGAAAAAGGCCAGTCTTTGTCTCCAGGGGCCTGTGGCCCTGAGTGGCCGGCTGCCTGCAAAATATCCGAACGGACGAGGATATGTCCCAGACCCAACCTGCCCCCACCTCAAACCTGTGCTGCCCTGACAGTCCCAAGGGAACCCTACAAACTGACATCAGGAACCTGGGCTGGACACTTTTCTTTCCCAGGGAAAAGGGACGGTCTTTGTCTCCAGAGGCTGTGCCCCTGAGTGGCCGGCTGCCTGCAAAATATCCGAACGGACGAGGATATGTCCCAGACCCAACCTGCCCCCACCTCAAACCTGTGCTGCCCTGACAGTCCCAAGGGAGCCCTAAAAACTGACATCAGGAACCTGGGCTGGACACTTTTCTTTCCCAGGGAAAAGGGCCGGTCTTTGTCTCCAGCGGCCTGTGGCCCTGAGTGGCCGGCTGCCTGCAAAATATCCGAACGGACGAGGATATGTCCCAGACCCAACCTGCCCCCACCTCAAACCTGTGCTGCCCTGACAGTCCCAAGGGAACCCTACAAACTGACATCAGGAACCTGGCCTTGCAACTTGTCTTTCCCAGGGAAAAGGGCCGGTCTTTGTCTCCAGGGGCCTGTGGCCCTGAGTGGCCGGCTGCCTGCAAAATATCCGAACGGACGAGGATATGTCCCAGACCCAACCTGCCCCCACCTCAAACCTGTGCTGCCCTGACAGTCCCAAGGGAGCCCTACAACCTGACATCAGGAACCTGGGCTGGACACTTTTCTTTACAAGGGAAAAGGGCCGGTCTTTGACTCCAGGGGCTGTGGCCCTGAGTGGCCCGGCTGCCTGCAAAATATCCGAACGGACGAGGATATGTCCCAGACCCAACCTGCCCCCACCTCAAACCTGTGCTGCCCTGACAGTCCCAAGGGAACCCTACAACCTGACATCAGGAACCTGGGCTGGACACTTTTCTTTCCCAGGGAAAAGGGCCGGTCGTTGTCTCCAGGGGCCTGTGGCCCTGAGTGGCCCGGCTGCCTGCAAAATATCCGAACGGACGAGGATATGTCCCAGACCCAACCTGCCCCCACCTCAAACCTGTGCTGCCCTGACAGTCCCAAGGGAGCCCTACAAACTGACATCAGGAACTTGGGCTGGACACTTTTCTTTCCCAGGGGAAAAGGGCCGGTCTTTGTCTCCAGAGGCTGTGCCCCTGAGTGGCCGGCTGCCTGCAAAATATCCGAACGGACGAGGATATGTCCCAGACCCAACCTGCCCCCACCTCAAACCTGTGCTGCCCTGACAGTCCCAAGGGAACCCTACAAACTGACATCAGGAACCTGGGCTGGACACTTTTCTTTCCCAGGGAAAAGGGCCCGTCTTTGTCTCCAGGGGCTGTGGCCTAGAGGTGGCCGGCTGCCTGCAAAATATCCGAACGGACGAGGATATGTCCCAGACCCAACCTGCCCCCACCTCAAACCTGTGCTGCCCTGACAGTCCCAAGGGAACCCTACAAACTGACATCAGGAACCTGGGCTGGACACTTTTCTTTCCCAGAGAAAAGGGCCGGTCATTGTCTCCAGGGGCTGTGGCCCTGAGTGGCCGGCTGCCTGCAAAATATCCGAACGGACGAGGATATGTCCCAGACCCAACCTGCCCCCCACCTCAAACCTGTGCTGCCTGACAGTCCCAAGGGAACCCTACAAACTGACATCAGGAACCTGGGCTGGACACTTTTCTTTCCCAGGGAAAAGGGCCGGTCCTTTGTCTCCAGGGGCTGTGGCCCTGAGGGACCGGCTGCCTGCAAAATATCCGAACGGACGAGGATATGTCCCAGACCCAACCTGCCCCCCACCTCAAACCTGTGCTGCCCTGACAGTCCAAGGGAACCCTACAAACTGACATCAGGAACCTGGGCTTGTACCTTGTCTTTCCCAGGGAAAAGGGCCGGTCTTTGTCTCCAGGGGCCCTGTGGCCCTGAGTGGCCGGCTGCCTGCAAAATATCCGAACGGACGAGGGATATGTCCCAGACCCAACCTGCCCCCACCTCAAACCTGTGCTGCCCTGACAGTCCCAAGGGAACCCTACAAACTGACATCAGGAACCTGGGCTGGACACTTTTCTTTCCCAGGGAAAAGGGCCGGTCATTGTCTCCAGGGGCTGTGGCCCTGAGTGGCCGGCTGCCTGCAAAATATCCGAACGGACGAGGATATGTCCCAGACCCAACCTGCCCCCACCTCAAACCTGTGCTGCCCTGACAGTCCCAAGGGAACCCTACAAACTGACATCAGGAACCTGGCCTTGCAACTTGTCTTTCCCAGGGAAAAGGGCCGGTCTTTGTCTCCAGGGGCTGTGGCCCTGAGTGGCCGGCTGCCCTGCAAAATATCCGAATGGACGAGGATATGTCCCAGACCCAACCTGCCCCCACCTCAAACCTGTGCTGCCCTGACAGTCCCAAGGGAACCCTACAAACTGACATCAGGAACCTGGGCTGGACACTTTTCTTTCCCAGGGAAAAGGGCCGGTCTTTGTCTCCAGGGGCTGTGGCCCTGAGGGACCGGCTGCCTGCAAAATATCCGAACGGACGAGGATATGTCCCAGACCCAACCTGCCCCCACCTCAAACCTGTGCTGCCCTGACAGTCCCAAGGGGAACCCTACAAACTGACATCAGGAACCTGGGCTTGTACCTTGTCTTTCCCAGGGAAAAGGGCCGGTCTTTGTCTCCAGGGGCCTGTGGCCCTGAGTGGCCGGCTGCCTGCAAAATATCCGAACGGACGAGGATATGTCCCAGACCCAACCTGCCCCCACCTCAAACCTGTGCTGCCCTGACAGTCCCCAAGGGAACCCTACAAACTGACATCAGGAACCTGGGCTGGACACTTTTCTTTCCCAGGGAAAAGGGCCGGTCTTTGTCTCCAGGGGCTGTGGCCCTGAGTGGCCGGCTGCCTGCAAAATATCCGAACGGACGAGGATATGTCCCAGACCCAACCTGCCCCCACCTCAAACCTGTGCTGCCCTGACAGTCCCAAGGGAACCCTACAAACTGACATCAGGAACCTGGCCTTGCAACTTGTCTTTCCCAGGGAAAAGGGCCGGTCTTTGTCTCCAGGGGCTGTGGCCCTGAGGGACCGGCTGCCTGCAAACTATCCGAACGGACGAGGATATGTCCCAGACCCAACCTGCCCCCACCTCAAACCTGTGCTGCCCTGACAGTCCCAAGGGAACCCTACAAACTGACATCAGGAACCTGGGCTGGACACTTTTCTTTCCCAGGGAAAAGGGCCGGTCTTTGTCTCCAGGGGCCTGTGGCCCTGAGTGGCCGGCTGCCTGCAAAATATCCGAACGGACGAGGATATGTCCCAGACCCAACCTGCCCCCACCTCAAACCTGTGCTGCCCTGACAGTCCCAAGGGAACCCTACAAACTGACATCAGGAACCTGGGCTGGACACTTTTCTTTCCCAGGGAAAAGGGCTGGTCTTTGTCTCCAGGGGCTGTGGCCCTGAGTGGCCGGCTGCCTGCAAAATATCCAAACGGACGAGGATATGTCCCAGACCCAACCTGCCCCCACCTCAAACCTGTGCTGCCCTGACAGTCCCAAGGGAACCCTACAACCTGACATCAGGAACCTGGGCTGGACACTTTTCTTTCCCAGGGAAAAGGGCCGGTCTTTGTCTCCAGGGGCCTGTGGCCCTGAGGGACCGGCTGCCTGCAAAATATCCGAACGGACGAGGATATGTCCCGGACCCAACCTGCCCCCACCTCAAACCTGTGCTGCCCTGACAGTCCCAAGGGAACCCTACAAACTGACATCAGGAACCTGGGCTTGCAACTTTTCTTTCCCAGGGAAAAGGGCCGGTCTTTGTCTCCAGGGGCTGTGGCCCTGAGTGGCCGGCTGCCTGCAAAATATCCGAATGGACGAGGATATGTCCCAGACCCAACCTGCCCCCACCTCAAACCTGTGCTGCCCTGACAGTCCCAAGGGAACCCTACAAACTGACATCAGGTACCTGGGCTGGACACTTTTCTTTCCCAGGGAAAAGGGCCGGTCTTTGTCTCCAGGGGCTGTGGCCCTGAGTGGCCGGCTGCCTGCAAAATATCCGAACGGACGAGGATATGTCCCAGACCCAACCTGCCCCCACCTCAAACCTGTGCTGCCCTGACAGTCCCAAGGGAACCCTACAAACTGACATCAGGAACCTGGGCTGGACACTTTTCTTTCCCAGGGAAAAAGGCCGCTCTTTGTCTCCAGGGGCTGTGCCCCTGAGTGGCCGGCTGCCTGCAAAATATCCGAACGGACGAGGATATGTCCCAGACCCAACCTGCCCCCACCTCAAACCTGTGCTGCCCTGACAGTCCCAAGGGAACCCTACAAACTGACATCAGGAACCTGGGCTTGTACCTTGTCTTTCCCAGGGAAAAGGGCCGGTCTTTGTCTCCAGGGGCCTGTGGCCCTGAGTGGCCGGCTGCCTGCAAAATATCCGAACGGACGAGGATATGTCCCAGACCCAACCTGCCCCCACCTCAAACCTGTGCTGCCCTGACAGTCCCAAGGGAACCCTACAAACTGACATCAGGAACTTGGGCTGGACACTTTTCTTTCCAGGGAAAAGGGCCGGTCATTGTCTCCAGGGGCTGTGGCCCTGAGTGGCCGGCTGCCCTGCAAAATATCCAAACGGACGAGGATATGTCCCAGACCCAACCTGCCCCCACCTCAAACCTGTGCTGCCTGACAGTCCCAAGGGAACCCTACAAACTGACATCAGGAACCTGGCTGGACACTTTTCTTTCCCAGGGAAAAGGGACGGTCTTTGTCTTCAGGGGCCTGTGGCCCTGAGGGGACCGGCTGCCTGCAAAATATCCGAACGGAC
This sequence comes from Anomalospiza imberbis, assembly GCF_031753505.1. Classification (NCBI taxonomy): domain Eukaryota; kingdom Metazoa; phylum Chordata; class Aves; order Passeriformes; family Viduidae; genus Anomalospiza; species Anomalospiza imberbis. The sequence continues at coordinate 7,204,293 of NC_089701.1, read as the reverse complement.
GAGCATATGTCCCAGACCCAACCTGCCCCCACCTCAAACCTGTGCTGCCCTGACAGTCCCAAGGGAACCTACAAACTGACATCAGGAACCTGGGCTGGACACTTTTCTTTCCCAGGAAAAGGGCCGGTCTTTGTCTCCAGGGGCCTGTGGCCCTGAGGGACCGGCTGCCTGCAAAATATCCGAACGGACGAGGGATATGTCCCAGACCCAACCTGCCCCCACCTCAAACCTGTGCTGCCCTGACAGTCCCCAAGGGAACCCTACAAACTGACATCAGGAACCTGGGCTTTTACCTTGTCTTTCCCAGGAAAAGGGCCGGTCTTTGTCTCCAGCGGCCTGTGGCCCTGAGTGGCCGGCTGCCTGCAAAATATCCGAACGGGACGAGGATATGTCCCAGACCCAACCTGCCCCCACCTCAAACCTGTGCTGCCCTGACAGTCCCAAGGGAACCCTACAAACTGACATCAGGTACCTGGGCTGGACACTTTTCTTTCTCAGGGAAAAGGGCCGGTCTTTGTCTCCAGCGGCCTGTGGCCCTGAGTGGCCGGCTGCCTGCAAAATATCCGAACGGACGAGGATATGTCCCAGACCCAACCTGCCCCCACCTCAAACCTGTGCTGCCCTGACAGTCCCAAGGGAACCCTACAAACTGACATCAGGAACCTGGGCTTGACACTTGTCTTTCCCAGGGAAAAGGGCCGGTCTTTGTCTCCAGGGCCTGTGGCCCTGAGTGGCCGGCTGCCTGCAAAATATCCGAATGGACGAGGATATGTCCCAGACCCAACCTGCCCCCACCTCAAACCTGTGCTGCCCTGACAGTCCCAAGGGAACCCTACAAACTGACATCAGGAACCTGGGCTGGACACTTTTCTTTCCCAGGGAAAAGGGCCGGTCTTTGTCTCCAGGGGCTGTGGCCCTGAGTGGCCGGGTGCCTGCAAAATATCCGAACGGACGAGGATATGTCCCAGACCCAACCTGCCCCCACCTCAAACCTGTGCTGCCCTGACAGTCCCAAGGGAACCCTACAAACTGACATCAGGAACCTGGGCTGGACACTTTTCTTTCCCAGGGAAAAGGGACGGTCTTTGTCTTCAGGGGCCTGTGGCCCTGAGGGACCGGCTGCCTGCAAAATATCCGAACGGACGAGCATATGTCCCAGACCCAACCTGCCCCCACCTCAAACCTGTGCTGCCCTGACAGTCCCAAGGGAACCCTACAACCTGACATCAGGAACCTGGGCTGGACACTTTTCTTTCCCAGGGAAAAGGGCCGGTCTTTGTCTCCAGGGGCCTGTGGCCCTGAGGGACCGGCTGCCTGCAAAATATCCAAACGGACGAGCATATGTCCCAGACCCAACCTGCCCCCACCTCAAACCTGTGCTGCCCTGACAGTCCCAAGGGAACCCTACAAACTGACATCAGGAACCTGGGCTTTTACCTTGTCTTTCCCAGGGAAAAGGGCCGGTCTTTGTCTCCAGCGGCCTGTGGCCCTGAGTGGCCGGCTGCCTGCAAAATATCCGAACGGACGAGGATATGTCCCAGACCCAACCTGCCCCCACCTCAAACCTGTGCTGCCCTGACAGTCCCAAGGGAACCCTACAAACTGACATCAGGTACCTGGGCTGGACACTTTTCTTTCTCAGGGAAAAGGGCCGGTCTTTGTCTCCAGCGGCCTGTGGCCCTGAGTGGCCGGCTGCCTGCAAAATATCCGAACGGACGAGGATATGTCCCAGACCCAACCTGCCCCCACCTCAAACCTGTGCTGCCCTGACAGTCCCAAGGGAACCCTACAAACTGACATCAGGAACCTGGGCTTGACACTTGTCTTTCCCAGGGAAAAGGGCCGGTCTTTGTCTCCAGGGCCTGTGGCCCTGAGTGGCCGGCTGCCTGCAAAATATCCGAACGGACGAGGATATGTCCCAGACCCAACCTGCCCCCACCTCAAACCTGTGCTGCCCTGACAGTCCCAAGGGAACCCTACAAACTGACATCAGGAACCTGGGCTGGACACTTTTCTTTCCCAGGGAAAAGGGCCGGTCTTTGTCTCCAGGGGCTGTGGCCCTGAGTGGCCGGGTGCCTGCAAAATATCCAAACGGACGAGGATGTGTCCCAGACCCAACCTGCCCCCACCTCAAACCTGTGCTGCCCTGACAGTCCCAAGGGAACCCTACAAACTGACATCAGGAACCTGGGCTGGACACTTTTCTTTCCCAGGGAAAAGGGCCGGTCTTTGTCTCCAACGGCCTGTGGCCCTGAGTGGCCGACTGCCTGCAAAATATCCGAACGGACGAGGATATGTCCCAGACCCAACCTGCCCCCACCTCAAACCTGTGCTGCCCTGACAGTCCCAAGGGAACCCTACAAACTGACATCAGGAACCTGGGCTTGCAACTTGTCTTTCCCAGGGAAAAGGGCCGGTCTTTGTCTCCAGGGGCTGTGGCCCTGAGTGGCCGGCTGCCTGCAAAATATCCGAACGGACGAGGATATGTCCCAGACCCAACCTGCCCCCACCTCAAACCTGTGCTGCCCTGACAGTCCCAAGGGAACCCTACAAACTGACATCAGGAACCTGGGCTGGACACTTTTCTTTCCCAGGGAAAAGGGCCGGTCTTTGTCTCCAGGGGCTGTGGCCCTGAGTGGCCGGCTGCCTGCAAAATATCCGAACGGACGAGGATATGTCCCAGACCCAACCTGCCCCCACCTCAAACCTGTGCTGCCCTGACAGTCCCAAGGGAACCCTACAAACTGACATCAGGTACCTGGGCTGGACACTTTTCTTTCCCAGGGAAAAGGGCCGGTCTTTGTCTCCAGGGGCTGTGGCCCTGAGTGGCCGGCTGCCTGCAAAATATCCGAACGGACGAGGATATGTCCCAGACCCAACCTGCCCCCACCTCAAACCTGTGCTGCCCTGACAGTCCCAAGGGAGCCCTACAAACTGACATCAGGAACCTGGGCTTGCAACTTTTCTTTCCCAGGGAAAAGGGCCGGTCTTTGTCTCCAGCGGCCTGTGGCCCTGAGGGACCGGCTGCCTGCAAAATATCCGAATGGACGAGGATATGTCCCAGACCCAACCTGCCCCCACCTCAAACCTGTGCTGCCCTGTCCCAAGGGAACCCTACAAACTGACATCAGGAACCTGGGCTGGACACTTTTCTTTCCCAGGGAAAAGGGCCGGTCTTTGTCTCCAGGGGCTGTGGCCCTGAGTGGCCGGCTGCCTGCAAAATATCCGAACGGACGAGGATATGTCCCAAACCCAACCTGCCCCCACCTCAAACCTGTGCTGCCCTGACAGTCCCAAGGGAACCCTACAAACTGACATCAGGAACCTGGGCTTGCAACTTGTCTTTCCCAGGGAAAAGGGCCGGTCTTTGTCTCCAGGGGCTGTGGCCCTGAGTGGCCGGCTGCCTGCAAAATATCCGAACGGACGAGGATATGTCCCAGACCCAACCTGCCCCCACCTCAAACCTGTGCTGCCCTGACAGTCCCAAGGGAGCCCTACAACCTGACATCAGGAACCTGGGCTGGACACTTTTCTTTCCCAGGGAAAAGGGCCGGTCTTTGTCTCCAGGGGCTGTGGCCCTGAGTGGCCGGCTGCCTACAAAATATCCGAACGGACGAGGATATGTCCCAGACCCAACCTGCCCCCACCTCAAGCCTGTGCTGCCCTGACAGTCCCAAGGGAACCCTACAAACTGACATCAGGAACCTGGGCTTGCAACTTGTCTTTCCCAGGGAAAAAGGCCGCTCTTTGTCTCCAGGGGCTGTGGCCCTGAGGGACCGGCTGCCTGCAAAATATCCGAACGGACGAGGATATGTCCCAGACCCAACCTGCCCCCACCTCAAACCTGTGCTGCCCTGACAGTCCCAAGGGAACCCTACAAACTGACATCAGGAACCTGGGCTTGCAACTTGTCTTTCCCAGGGAAAAGGGCCGGTCTTTGTCTCCAGGGGCTGTGGCCCTGAGTGGCCGGCTGCCTGCAAAATATCCGAACGGACGAGGATATGTCCCAGACCCAACCTGCCCCCACCTCAAACCTGTGCTGCCCTGACAGTCCCAAGGGAACCCTACAAACTGACATCAGGAACCTGGGCTTGCAACTTGTCTTTCCCAGGAAAAAGGGCCGGTCTTTGTCTCCAGGGGCTGTGGCCCTGAGTGGCCGGCTGCCTGCAAAATATCCGAACGGACGAGGATATGTCCCAGACCCAACCTGCCCCCACCTCAAACCTGTGCTGCCCTGACAGTCCCAAGGGAACCCTACAAACTGACATCAGGAACCTGGGCTGGACACTTGTCTTTCCCAGGGAAAAGGGCCGGTCTTTGTCTCCAGGGGCTGTGGCCCTGAGTGGCCGGCTGCCTGCAAAATATCCGAACGGACGAGGATATGTCCCAGACCCAACCTGCCCCCACCTCAAACCTGTGCTGCCCTGACAGTCCCAAGGGAACCCTACAAACTGACATCAGGAACCTGGGCTGGACACTTTTCTTTCCCAGGGAAAAGGGCCGGTCTTTGTCTCCAGGGGCTGTGGCCCTGAGTGGCCGGGTGCCTGCAAAATATCCGAACGGACGAGGATATGTCCCAGACCCAACCTGCCCCCACCTCAAACCTGTGCTGCCCTGACAGTCCCAAGGGAGCCCTACAAACTGACATCAGGAACCTGGGCTTGCAACTTTTCTTTCCCAGGGAAAAGGGCCGGTCTTTGTCTCCAGCGGCCTGTGGCCCTGAGGGACCGGCTGCCTGCAAAATATCCGAACGGACGAGGATATGTCCCAGACCCAACCTGCCCCCACCTCAAACCTGTGCTGCCCTGTCCCAAGGGAACCCTACAAACTGACATCAGAAAACTGGGCTGGACACTTTTCTTTCCCAGGGAAAAGGGCCGGTCTTTGTCTCCAGGGGCTGTGGCCCTGAGTGGCCGGCTGCCTGCAAAATATCCGAACGGACGAGGATATGTCCCAGACCCAACCTGCCCCCACCTCAAACCTGTGCTGCCCTGACAGTCCCAAGGGAACCCTACAACCTGACATCAGGAACCTGGGCTGGACACTTTTCTTTCCCAGGGAAAAGGGCTGGTCTTTCTCTCCAGGGGCTGTGGCCCTGAGTGGCCGGCTGCCTGCAAAATATCCGAACGGACAAGGATATGTCCCAGACCCAACCTGCCCCCACCTCAAACCTGTGCTGCCCTGACAGTCCCAAGGGAACCCTACAAACTGACATCAGGAACCTGGGCTTGCCACTTTTCTTTCCCAGGGAAAAGGGCCGGTCTTTGTCTCCAGGGGCCTGTGGCCCTGAGTGGCCGGCTGCCTGCAAAATATCCGAACGGACGAGGATATGTCCCAGACCCAACCTGCCCCCACCTCAAACCTGTGCTGCCCTGACAGTCCCAAGGGAACCCTACAAACTGACATCAGGAACCTGGGCTTGCAACTTGTCTTTCCCAGGGAAAAAGGCCGGTCTTTGTCTCCAGGGGCCTGTGGCCCTGAGTGGCCGGCTGCCTGCAAAATATCCGAACGGACGAGGATATGTCCCAGACCCAACCTGCCCCCACCTCGAACCTGTGCTGCCCTGACAGTCCCAAGGGAGCCCTACAAACTGACATCTGGAACTTGGGCTGGACAATTTTCTTTCCCAGGGAAAAGGGCCGGTCTTTGTCTCCAGGGGTTGTGGCCCTGAGGGACCGGCTGCCTGCAAAATATCCGAACGGACGAGGATATGTCCCAGACCCATCCTGCCCCCACCTCAAACCTGTGCTGCCCTGACAGTCCCAAGGGAACCCTACAAACTGACATCAGGAACCTGGGCTGGACACTTTTCTTTCCCAGGGAAAAAGGCCGGTCTTTGTCTCCAGGGGTTGTGGCCCTGAGGGACCGGCTGCCTGCAAAATATCCGAACGGACGAGGATATGTCCCAGACCCATCCTGCCCCCACCTCAAAGCTGTGCTGCCCTGACAGTCCCAAGGGAACCCTAAAAACTGACATCAGGAACCTGGGCTTGCAACTTTTCTTTCCCAGGGAAAAAGGCCGCTCTTTGTCTCCAGGGGCTGTGGCCCTGAGTGGCCGGCTGCCTGCAAAATATCCGAACGGACGAGGATATGTCCCAGACCCAACCTGCCCCCACCTCAAACCTGTGCTGCCCTGACAGTCCCAAGGGAACCCTACAAACTGACATCAGGAACCTGGGCTGGACACTTTTCTTTCCCAGGGAAAAGGGCCGGTCTTTGTCTCCAGGGGCTGTGGCCCTGAGTGGCCGGCTGCCTGCAAAATATCCGAACGAACGAGGATATGTCCCAGACCCAACCTGCCCCCACCTCAAACCTGTGCTGCCCTGACAGTCCCAAGGGAACCCTACAAACTGACATCAGGAACCTGGGCTTGCAACTTGTCTTTCCCAGGGAAAAGGGCCGGTCTTTGTCTCCAGCGGCCTGTGGCCCTGAGTGGCCGGCTGCCTGCAAAATATCCGAACGGACGAGGATATGTCCCAGACCCAACCTGCCCCCACCTCAAACCTGTGCTGCCCTGACAGTCCCAAGGGAACCCTACAAACTGACATCAGGAACCTGGGCTGGACACTTTTCTTTCCCAGGGAAAAGGGCTGGTCATTGTCTCCAGCGGCCTGTGGCCCTGAGTGGCCGGCTGCCTGCAAAATATCCGAACGGACGAGGATATGTCCCAGACCCAACCTGCCCCCACCTCAAACCTGTGCTGCCCTGACAGTCCCAAGGGAACCCTACAAACTGACATCAGGAACCTGGGCTGGACACTTTTCTTTCCCAGGGAAAAGGGCTGGTCTTTGTCTCCAGGGGCTGTGGCCCTGAGTGGCCGGCTGCCTGCAAAATATCCGAACGGACGAGGATATGTCCCAGACCCAACCTGCCCCCACCTCAAACCTGTGCTGCCCTGACAGTCCCAAGGGAACCCTACAAACTGACATCAGGAACCTGGGCTTGCAACTTGTCTTTCCCAGGGAAAAGGGCCAGTCTTTGTCTTCAGGGGCTGTGGCCCTGAGTGGCCGGCTGCCTGCAAAATATCCGAACGGACGAGGATATGTCCCAGACCCAACCTGCCCCCACCTCAAACCTGTGCTGCCCTGACAGTCCCAAGGGAACCCTACAAACTGACATCAGGAACCTGGGCTTGCAACTTGTCTTTCCCAGGGAAAAAGGCTGCACTTTGTCTCCAGGGGCTGTGGCCCTGAGTGGCCGGCTGCCTGCAAAATATCCGAACGGACGAGGATATGTCCCAGACCCAACCTGCCCCCACCTCAAACCTGTGCTGCCCTGACAGTCCCAAGGGAACCCTAAAAACTGACATCAGGAACCTGGGCTGGACACTTTTCTTTCCCAGGGAAAAGGGCCGGTCTTTGTCTCCAGGGGCCTGTGGCCCTGAGTGGCCGGCTGCCTGCAAAATATCCGAACGGACGAGGATATGTCCCAGACCCAACCTGCCCCCACCTCAAACCTGTGCTGCCCTGACAGTCCCAAGGGAACCCTACAAACTGACATCAGGAACCTGGGCTGGCCACTTTTCTTTCCCAGGGAAAAGGGCCGGTCTTTGTCTCCAGGGGCCTGTGGCCCTGAGTGGCCGGTGGCCTGCAAAATATCCGAACGGACGAGGATATGTCCCAGACCCAACCTGTCCCCACCTCAAACCTGTGCTGCCCTGACAGTCCCAAGGGAACCCTACAAACTGACATCAGGAACCTGGGCTTGCAACTTGTCTTTCCCAGGGAAAAAGGCTGGTCTTTGTCTCCAGGGGCTGTGGCCCTGAGTGGCCGGCTGCCTGCAAAATATCCGAACGGACGAGGATATGTCCCAGACCCAACCTGCCCCCACCTCAAACCTGTGCTGCCCTGACAGTCCCAAGGGAACCCTACAAACTGACATCAGAAAACTGGGCTTGTACCTTTTCTTTCCCAGGGAAAAGGGCCGGTCTTTGTCTCCAGCGGCCGTGGCCCTGAGTGGCCGGCTGCCTGCAAAATATCCGAACGGACGAGGATATGTCCCAGACCCAACCTGCCCCCACCTCAAACCTGTGCTGCCCTGACAGTCCCAAGGGAACCCTACAAACTGACATCAGGAACCTGGGCTGGCCACTTTTCTTTCCCAGGGAAAGGGGCCGGTCTTTGTCTCCAGGGGCTGTGGCCCTGAGTGGCCGGCTGCCTGCAAAATATCCGAACGGACGAGGATATGTCCCAGACCCAACCTGCCCCCACCTCAAACCTGTGCTGCCCTGACAGTCCCAAGGGAGCCCTACAACCTGACATCAGGAACCTGGGCTGGACACTTTTCTTTACAAGGGAAAAGGGCCGGTCTTTGTCTCCAGGGGCTGTGGCCCTGAGTGGCCGGCTGCCTGCAAAATATCCGAACAGACGAGGATATGTCCCAGACCCAACCTGCCCCCACCTCAAACCTGTGCTGCCCTGACAGTCCCAAGGGAGCCCTACAACCTGACATCAGGAACCTGGGCTGGACACTTTTGTTTCCCAGGGAAAAGGGCCGGTCTTTGTCTCCAGGGGCCTGTGGCCCTGAGTGGCCGGCTGCCTGCAAAATATCCGAACGGACGAGGATATGTCCCAGACCCAACCTGCCCCCACCTCAAACCTGTGCTGCCCTGACAGTCCCAAGGGAACCCTACAACCTGACATCAGGAACCTGGGCTGGACACTTTTCTTTCCCAGGGAAAAGGGCCGGTCTTTGTCTCCAGGGGCTGTGGCCCTGAGTGGCCGGCTGCCTACAAAATATCCGAACGGACGAGCATATGTCCCAGACCCAACCTGCCCCCACCTCAAACCTGTGCTGCCCTGACAGTCCCAAGGGAACCCTACAAACTGACATCAGGAACCTGGGCTGGACACTTTTCTTTCCCAGGGAAAAGGGCCGGTCTTGGTCTCCAGGGGCCTGTGGCCCTGAGTGGCCGGCTGCCTGCAAAATATCCGAACGGACGAGGATATGTCCCAGACCCAACCTGCCCCCACCTCAAACCTGTGCTGCCCTGACAGTCCCAAGGGAACCCTACAAACTGACATCAGGAACCTGGGCTTGCAACTTGTCTTTCCCAGGGAAAAAGGCCGGTCTTTGTCTCCAGGGGCTGTGGCCCTGAGGGACCGGCTGCCTGCAAAATATCCAAACGGACGAGGATATGTCCCAGACCCAACCTGCCCCCACCTCAAACCTGTGCTGCCCTGACAGTCCCAAGGGAACCCTACAAACTGACATCAGGAACCTGGGCTGGACACTTTTCTTTCCCAGGGAAAAGGGCCGGTCTTTGTCTCCAGGGGCTGTGGCCCTGAGTGGCCGGCTGCCTGCAAAATATCCGAACGGACGAGGATATGTCCCAGACCCAACCTGCCCCCACCTCAAACCTGTGCTGCCCTGACAGTCCCAAGGGAACCCTACAAACTGACATCAGGAACTTGGGCTGGACAATTTTCTTTCCCAGGGAAAAGGGCCGGTCTTTGTCTCCAGGGGTTGTGGCCCTGAGTGGCCGGCTGCCTGCAAAATATCCGAACGGACGAGGATATGTCCCAGACCCAACCTGCCCCCACCTCAAACCTGTGCTGCCCTGACAGTCCCAAGGGAGCCCTACAAACTGACATCTGGAACTTGGGCTGGACAATTTTCTTTCCCAGGGAAAAGGGCCGGTCTTTGTCTCCAGGGGTTGTGGCCCTGAGGGACCGGCTGCCTGCAAAATATCCGAACGGACGAGGATATGTCCCAGACCCAACCTGCCCCCACCTCAAACCTGTGCTGCCCTGACAGTCCCAAGGGAACCCTACAAACTGACATCAGGAACCTGGGCTGGACACTTTTCTTTCCCAGGGAAAAGGGCCGGTCTTTGTCTCCAGGGGCTGTGGCCCTGAGTGGCCGGCTGCCTGCAAAATATCCGAACGGACGAGCATATGTCCCAGACCCAACCTGCCCCAACCTCAAACCTGTGCTGCCCTGACAGTCCCAAGGGAACCCTACAACTTGACATCAGGAACCTGGGCTGGACACTTTTCTTTCCCAGGGAAAAGGGCTGTTCGTTGTCTCCAGGGGCTGTGGCCCTGAGTGGCCGGCTGCCTGCAAAATATCCGAACGGACGAGGATATGTCCCAGACCCAACCTGCCCCCACCTCAAACCTGTGCTGCCCTGACAGTCCCAAGGGAACCCTACAAACTGACATCAGGTACCTGGGCTGGACACTTTTCTTTCCCAGGGAAAAGGGCTGGTCGTTGTCTCCAGGGGCTGTGGCCCTGAGTGGCCGGCTGCCTGCAAAATATCCGAACGGACGAGGATATGTCCCAGACCCAACCTGCCCCCACCTCAAACCTGTGCTGCCCTGACAGTCCCAAGGGAACCCAACAAACTGACATCAGGAACCTGGGCTTGCAACTTTTCTTTCCCAGGGAAAAAGGCCGCTCTTTGTCTCCAGGGCCTGTGGCCCTGAGGGACCGGCTGCCTGCAAAATATCCGAACGGACGAGGATATGTCCCAGACCCAACCTGCCCCCACCTCAAACCTGTGCTGCCCTGACAGTCCCAAGGGAACCCTACAAACTGACATCAGGAACCTGGGCTGGACACTTTTCTTTCCCAGGGAAAAGGGCCGGTCTTTGTCTCCAGGGGCTGTGGCCCTGAGTGGCCGGCTGCCTGCAAAATATCCGAACGGACGAGGATATGTCCCAGACCCAACCTGCCCCCACCTCAAACCTGTGCTGCCCTGACAGTCCCAAGGGAACCCTAAAAACTGACATCAGGAACCTGGGCTTGCAACTTTTCTTTCCCAGGGAAAAAGGCCGCTCTTTGTCTCCAGGGGCTGTGGCCCTGAGTGGCCGGCTGCCTGCAAAATATCCGAACGGACGAGGATATGTCCCAGACCCAACCTGCCCCCACCTCAAACCTGTGCTGCCCTGACAGTCCCAAGGGAACCCTACAAACTGACATCAGGAACCTGGGCTGGACACTTTTCTTTCCCAGGGAAAAGGGCCGGTCTTTGTCTCCAGGGGCTGTGGCCCTGAGTGGCCGGCTGCCTGCAAAATATCCGAACGAACGAGGATATGTCCCAGACCCAACCTGCCCCCACCTCAAACCTGTGCTGCCCTGACAGTCCCAAGGGAACCCTACAAACTGACATCAGGAACCTGGGCTTGCAACTTGTCTTTCCCAGGGAAAAGGGCCGGTCTTTGTCTCCAGCGGCCTGTGGCCCTGAGGGACCGGCTGCCTGCAAAATATCCGAACGGACGAGGATATGTCCCAGACCCAACCTGCCCCCACCTCAAACCTGTGCTGCCCTGACAGTCCCAAGGGAACCCTACAAACTGACATCAGGAACCTGGGCTGGACACTTTTCTTTCCCAGGGAAAAGGGCTGGTCTTTGTCTCCAGCGGCCTGTGGCCCTGAGTGGCCGGCTGCCTGCAAAATATCCGAACGGACGAGGATATGTCCCAGACCCAACCTGCCCCCACCTCAAACCTGTGCTGCCCTGACAGTCCCAAGGGAACCCTACAAACTGACATCAGGAACCTGGGCTGGACACTTTTCTTTCCCAGGGAAAAGGGCTGGTCTTTGTCTCCAGGGGCTGTGGCCCTGAGTGGCCGGCTGCCTGCAAAATATCCGAACGGACGAGGATATGTCCCAGACCCAACCTGCCCCCACCTCAAACCTGTGCTGCCCTGACAGTCCCAAGGGAACCCTACAAACTGACATCAGGAACCTGGGCTTGCAACTTGTCTTTCCCAGGGAAAAGGGCCAGTCTTTGTCTTCAGGGGCTGTGGCCCTGAGTGGCCGGCTGCCTGCAAAATATCCGAACGGACGAGGATATGTCCCAGACCCAACCTGCCCCCACCTCAAACCTGTGCTGCCCTGACAGTCCCAAGGGAACCCTACAAACTGACATCAGGAACCTGGGCTTGCAACTTGTCTTTCCCAGGGAAAAAGGCTGCACTTTGTCTCCAGGGGCTGTGGCCCTGAGTGGCCGGCTGCCTGCAAAATATCCGAACGGACGAGGATATGTCCCAGACCCAACCTGCCCCCACCTCAAACCTGTGCTGCCCTGACAGTCCCAAGGGAACCCTAAAAACTGACATCAGGAACCTGGGCTGGACACTTTTCTTTCCCAGGGAAAAGGGCCGGTCTTTGTCTCCAGGGGCCTGTGGCCCTGAGTGGCCGGCTGCCTGCAAAATATCCGAACGGACGAGGATATGTCCCAGACCCAACCTGCCCCCACCTCAAACCTGTGCTGCCCTGACAGTCCCAAGGGAACCCTACAAACTGACATCAGGAACCTGGGCTGGCCACTTTTCTTTCCCAGGGAAAAGGGCCGGTCTTTGTCTCCAGGGGCCTGTGGCCCTGAGTGGCCGGTGGCCTGCAAAATATCCGAACGGACGAGGATATGTCCCAGACCCAACCTGTCCCCACCTCAAACCTGTGCTGCCCTGACAGTCCCAAGGGAACCCTACAAACTGACATCAGGAACCTGGGCTTGCAACTTGTCTTTCCCAGGGAAAAAGGCTGGTCTTTGTCTCCAGGGGCTGTGGCCCTGAGTGGCCGGCTGCCTGCAAAATATCCGAACGGACGAGGATATGTCCCAGACCCAACCTGCCCCCACCTCAAACCTGTGCTGCCCTGACAGTCCCAAGGGAACCCTACAAACTGACATCAGAAAACTGGGCTTGTACCTTTTCTTTCCCAGGGAAAAGGGCCGGTCTTTGTCTCCAGCGGCCGTGGCCCTGAGTGGCCGGCTGCCTGCAAAATATCCGAACGGACGAGGATATGTCCCAGACCCAACCTGCCCCCACCTCAAACCTGTGCTGCCCTGACAGTCCCAAGGGAACCCTACAAACTGACATCAGGAACCTGGGCTGGCCACTTTTCTTTCCCAGGGAAAGGGGCCGGTCTTTGTCTCCAGGGGCTGTGGCCCTGAGTGGCCGGCTGCCTGCAAAATATCCGAACGGACGAGGATATGTCCCAGACCCAACCTGCCCCCACCTCAAACCTGTGCTGCCCTGACAGTCCCAAGGGAGCCCTACAACCTGACATCAGGAACCTGGGCTGGACACTTTTCTTTACAAGGGAAAAGGGCCGGTCTTTGTCTCCAGGGGCTGTGGCCCTGAGTGGCCGGCTGCCTGCAAAATATCCGAACAGACGAGGATATGTCCCAGACCCAACCTGCCCCCACCTCAAACCTGTGCTGCCCTGACAGTCCCAAGGGAGCCCTACAACCTGACATCAGGAACCTGGGCTGGACACTTTTCTTTCCCAGGGAAAAGGGCCGGTCTTTGTCTCCAGGGGCCTGTGGCCCTGAGTGGCCGGCTGCCTGCAAAATATCCGAACGGACGAGGATATGTCCCAGACCCAACCTGCCCCCACCTCAAACCTGTGCTGCCCTGACAGTCCCAAGGGAACCCTACAACCTGACATCAGGAACCTGGGCTGGACACTTTTCTTTCCCAGGGAAAAGGGCCGGTCTTTGTCTCCAGGGGCTGTGGCCCTGAGTGGCCGGCTGCCTACAAAATATCCGAACGGACGAGGATATGTCCCAGACCCAACCTGCCCCCACCTCAAACCTGTGCTGCCCTGACAGTCCCAAGGGAACCCTACAAACTGACATCAGGAACCTGGGCTGGACACTTTTCTTTCCCAGGGAAAAGGGCCGGTCTTGGTCTCCAGGGGCCTGTGGCCCTGAGTGGCCGGCTGCCTGCAAAATATCCGAACGGACGAGGATATGTCCCAGACCCAACCTGCCCCCACCTCAAACCTGTGCTGCCCTGACAGTCCCAAGGGAACCCTACAAACTGACATCAGGAACTTGGGCTGGACAATTTTCTTTCCCAGGGAAAAGGGCCGGTCTTTGTCTCCAGGGGTTGTGGCCCTGAGTGGCCGGCTGCCTGCAAAATATCCGAACGGACGAGGATATGTCCCAGACCCAACCTGCCCCCACCTCAAACCTGTGCTGCCCTGACAGTCCCAAGGGAGCCCTACAAACTGACATCTGGAACTTGGGCTGGACAATTTTCTTTCCCAGGGAAAAGGGCCGGTCTTTGTCTCCAGGGGTTGTGGCCCTGAGGGACCGGCTGCCTGCAAAATATCCGAACGGACGAGGATATGTCCCAGACCCAACCTGCCCCCACCTCAAACCTGTGCTGCCCTGACAGTCCCAAGGGAACCCTACAAACTGACATCAGGAACCTGGGCTGGACACTTTTCTTTCCCAGGGAAAAGGGCCGGTCTTTGTCTCCAGGGGCTGTGGCCCTGAGTGGCCGGCTGCCTGCAAAATATCCGAACGGACGAGCATATGTCCCAGACCCAACCTGCCCCAACCTCAAACCTGTGCTGCCCTGACAGTCCCAAGGGAACCCTACAACTTGACATCAGGAACCTGGGCTGGACACTTTTCTTTCCCAGGGAAAAGGGCTGTTCGTTGTCTCCAGGGGCTGTGGCCCTGAGTGGCCGGCTGCCTGCAAAATATCCGAACGGACGAGGATATGTCCCAGACCCAACCTGCCCCCACCTCAAACCTGTGCTGCCCTGACAGTCCCAAGGGAACCCTACAAACTGACATCAGGTACCTGGGCTGGACACTTTTCTTTCCCAGGGAAAAGGGCTGGTCGTTGTCTCCAGGGGCTGTGGCCCTGAGTGGCCGGCTGCCTGCAAAATATCCGAACGGACGAGGATATGTCCCAGACCCAACCTGCCCCCACCTCAAACCTGTGCTGCCCTGACAGTCCCAAGGGAACCCAACAAACTGACATCAGGAACCTGGGCTTGCAACTTTTCTTTCCCAGGGAAAAAGGCCGCTCTTTGTCTCCAGGGCCTGTGGCCCTGAGGGACCGGCTGCCTGCAAAATATCCGAACGGACGAGGATATGTCCCAGACCCAACCTGCCCCCACCTCAAACCTGTGCTGCCCTGACAGTCCCAAGGGAACCCTACAAACTGACATCAGGAACCTGGGCTGGACACTTTTCTTTCCCAGGGAAAAGGGCCGGTCTTTGTCTCCAGGGGCTGTGGCCCTGAGTGGCCGGCTGCCTGCAAAATATCCGAACGGACGAGGATATGTCCCAGACCCAACCTGCCCCCACCTCAAACCTGTGCTGCCCTGACAGTCCCAAGGGAACCCTACAAACTGACATCAGGAACTTGGGCTGGACACTTTTCTTTCCCAGGGAAAAGGGCCGGTCTTTGTCTCCAGGGCCTGTGGCCCTGAGTGGCCGGCTGCCTGCAAAATATCCGAACGGACGAGGATATGTCCCAGACCCAACCTGCCCCCACCTCAAACCTGTGCTGCCCTGACAGTCCCAAGGGAGCCCTACAAACTGACATCAGGAACCTGGGCTGGACACTTTTCTTTCCCAGGGAAAAGGGCCGGTCTTTGTCTCCAGCGGCCTGTGGCCCTGAGTGGCCGGCTGCCTGCAAAATATCCGAACGGACGAGGATATGTCCCAGACCCAACCTGCCCCCACCTCAAACCTGTGCTGCCCTGACAGTCCCAAGGGAACCCTACAAACTGACATCAGGAACCTGGGCTTGCAACTTGTCTTTCCCAGGAAAAAGGGCCGGTCTTTGTCTCCAGGGGCTGTGGCCCTGAGTGGCCGGCTGCCTGCAAAATATCCGAACAGACGAGGATATGTCCCAGACCCAACCTGCCCCCACCTCAAACCTGTGCTGCCCTGACAGTCCCAAGGGAACCCTACAAACTGACATCAGGAACCTGGGCTTGCAACTTGTCTTTCCCAGGGAAAAGGGCCGGTCTTTGTCTCCAGGGGCTGTGGCCCTGAGTGGCCGGCTGCCTGCAAAATATCCGAACGGACGAGGATATGTCCCAGACCCAACCTGCCCCCACCTCAAACCTGTGCTGCCCTGACAGTCCCAAGGGAACCCTACAAACTGACATCAGGAACCTGGGCTTGCAACTTGTCTTTCCCAGGGAAAAAGGCTGGTCTTTGTCTCCAGGGGCTGTGGCCATGAGTGGCCGGCTTCCTGCAAAATATCCGAACGGACGAGGATATGTCCCAGACCCAACCTGCCCCCACCTCAAACCTGTGCTGCCCTGACAGTCCCAAGGGAACCCTACAAACTGACATCAGGAACCTGGGCTGGACACTTTTCTTTCCCAGGGAAAAGGGCCGGTCTTTGTCTCCAGGGGCTGTGGCCCTGAGTGGCCGGCTGCCTGCAAAATATCCGAACGGACGAGGATATGTCCCAGACCCAACCTGCCCCCACCTCAAACCTGTGCTGCCCTGACAGTCCCAAGGGAACCCTACAAACTGACATCAGGAACCTGGGCTTGCAACTTGTCTTTCCCAGGGAAAAGGGCCGGTCTTTGTCTCCAGCGGCCTGTGGCCCTGAGTGGCCGGCTGCCTGCAAAATATCCGAACGGACGAGCATATGTCCCAGACCCAACCTGCCCCCACCTCAAACCTGTGCTGCCCTGACAGTCCCAAAGGAACCCTACAAACTGACATCAGGAACCTGGGCTTGCAACTTGTCTTTCCCAGGGAAAAGGGCCGGTCTTTGTCTCCAGGGGCTGTGGCCCTGAGTGGCCGGCTGCCTGCAAAATATCCGAACGGACGAGGATATGTCCCAGACCCAACCTGCCCCCACCTCAAACCTGTGCTGCCCTGACAGTCCCAAGGGAACCCTACAAACTGACATCAGGAACCTGGGCTTGCAACTTGTCTTTCCCAGGGAAAAAGGCTGGTCTTTGTCTCCAGGGGCTGTGGCCATGAGTGGCCGGCTGCCTGCAAAATATCCGAACGGACGAGGATATGTCCCAGACCCAACCTGCCCCCACCTCAAACCTGTGCTGCCCTGACAGTCCCAAGGGAACCCTACAAACTGACATCAGGAACCTGGGCTGGCCACTTTTCTTTCCCAGGGAAAGGGGCCGGTCTTTGTCTCCAGGGGCTGTGGCCCTGAGTGGCCGGCTGCCTGCAAAATATCCGAACGGACGAGGATATGTCCCAGACCCAACCTGCCCCCACCTCAAACCTGTGCTGCCCTGACAGTCCCAAGGGAACCCTACAAACTGACATCAGGAATCCGGGCTGCTGAGTTTGCTTTCACCAGTAGATATCTTTCATTTTTGATCCGGGCCCAGCACTCCTCCTGGTGCCTCACTCCATGAGTGTCCTTTTGCCTCCTCCATTTCCAAATACCGCAGTATTTCTCTGAGACCCCATCTGCCACCCGCAAATACTCAGTGGTTTTTTTTTGGTGCTTAATGCCTCTTGGAAACTGACAGTATGAAACTTGGTTCTTGTTTTTTTCTGTGCTGGATTTCTCCTGGAGAAAGCTGCCAGCATGTAACCCTTACCACAACCACTTTGCTTGGCCCAGAAATCACATCCTTCAGACCAGCAGCGTGGGACCCTGCCCACTGCCCCTCCACTGGCACCTTTCCAAAGCCTTCCACTACATTCCAGTAATACTCTGCGTTTCCAGCAGGCAGCCTGTCTGACCCTCATCCTGACCCTAAAAGTGTGCTAAGGAATTCTGAAATAGCCCTTAGGGAGGTGTAACAATACCCTAAAAGACACCAGAAAAGTCCTAAAAAGCCTTCAAAATCCCCTAAATATTCCTAATCGTCCTGCAAAAAAACTCAAGGAAACCTGCTCAGCCTCCAAACCCTGCCTGCTGCTCTCTAGCCCACAGATGTCATCCCTACCTTTTTGCAGTGGGTCCTGTTGTGCTCTGAGGGTTCTGTCGTTGTCCTGGTGTGAGGGTCGCTGCCTTGTCCCAGCGGGAGGGTTCCGGTGTGGTCTCGCTGTTCGGGTTGCTGTGTGGTGTTGCTGCTGTCAGGGGTGAAAAGGGAAAAGGCTGTTGTTAGGGGGGCTGCTTAGGCTGAGGTTAGGGCTGGGCTCAGGGGTGGTGCACCTGTAGCCTAACTTGCCTCCTAAGCTGTACCCTGTAGCCCTCATCTCCACTGCACTGCCCAGCCCTCAAGCCCTCCCTCTGCCCCCCAGCCCTCAGGCTCTGTGTGTCACCCTCCAGCCCCCCCTTTGCCCCTCAGCTCCTGTGGGTCACCCTTAATCCCTCTCCTTTGCCCCTCAGCCCCCAGCTTCTCTGTGTCACCCTCCAGCTGCCCCTGCTCCCCTCAGCATCTCTCTGTGTCACCCACTGTCCCCTCTCCCTGTCCCTCCCTCAGCTCCCAGCCTCTGGCACCCTCAAGCCCCTCAAGCTGCCCCTCAGCCTCTATGTGCCGTGCCAGGAAAAGACCCTAAAAACATAAAAATTCCCTAAAAAACCTTCATCTTCAAAATGTCCTAAGAGCCCCACATAAACACAAAAATAGCCTCAGAATACCCTTAAAATACAAGTAAAATACCCTACTTTTAAAAAAAACCCTAAAACACCCTTAAAAATCCCTAAAGAACCTTTTAAAAATCCCTAAATATTCCTAAAAGAGCTCTAATAATACCCCTAAAATCCTTAAAATGCCCTGATAAGACCCTAAACAGACCTAAAAGCTTCCTCAATAAACCTAAAAATACCCTAGTCCTAAGAGTCCTCCACATACCCCCAATAGTCTTAAAAAAGCCCTAAATATTTTTAAATAGTCCTAGGAAAGCACCCCCCCCCCAAAAAAAAAAAAAACCTAAAAGTTCTAATTAGTACTAAGAAAGCCCTTAAAATACCCTAAAATATCTTTTAAAAGCCCTGAAAAAGCCCTAAAAGTATCCTAAATATTCCCAGAAAAATCCTTAAAAACTCCTGCAAAAAAAAAAAGCCCCTAAAATATCCTTTAAAAGACCTAAAAAAACCCTAAAAAAGTGCTCAGTCCCCAAGCTCCACCGGTCACTCTCTAGCCAGCAAACATCATCCCCGCCTTTTAATTAGGGTCACTGTCTGCAGCTGCTGGCAGGGTTCTGGGGCTGTCCCGGCATTAGGCTCGCTGCCTGCAGCTGCTGTTGGGGAAAACTGGTGTTCTAGGGGTGCTGTTTAGGGTGAGCTTAGGGTTGGGCTGAGGGCTGCTGCTGTACCCTAACCCTTCCTGGTACCCTGTGTCCTGTCCTTCCTACCCCTAACCCTCAGTGTCAGCTCTCCACCTGTCAAGTCCCCCCCTCTTTGCCCCTCAGCCCACAATGTCTGTGTGTCACCCCAAGCCCCCGACACTGTCCCGTGGCCCCCTAACCTCCACCGTGCACTCTCCACCTGGGTAGGGGTGATTTTAAAAGTGAGGTTAAGGGTGGTGTGAGGGCTGATAAACCTGTCACCCTCAGACACCCCCCACTTTGTCCCTCAAGGCAGCCCCTGCCACTCAGCCTCCTTGTGTCACCCTCAAGTTCCCACCGCAGCCTCTCAGCGTCTCTGTGCCACCCTGGAGCCCCCCTTTTTACTCCTAAAGACCCCTTCTGCCTCTCAGCTGCCCCCACGTTTTGTGTCACCTCCAGCCCCCTCCCCTCAGCCCCAGGTGCCTTTGTGACACCGCAGAGCACACAGATGTGGTCCCTGCCTGTTTTATTTGGGTGTTGTCCTGCTGTGAGGGCCGCACTATCCCCACGAGTCCAGGCTCCCAAGTGCTGCTGCAGGGAGTCGCAGGTGGGCAGTGGAGGAGTGAGGGATGGAGAAGGGGCCGGCTGGGGAGGGGTGAAGGGAGGAGAGAGGGTGGGGAAGGGGCGGGCTGGAAGTACAGGTAGGGGTGAGGGGTGGAGACGGGGACACAGCAGAACCGGGCTGAGGGGAAGGGGTACATTTGGAGGGGGCACCCCATATACCCCAGAACAAAGCTGCAGCACACTACAATTCCGAATGCCGGAGCAATGCCGAACACCTGCTTAAAACTGACATCAGGAACCTGGGCTGGACACTTTTCTTTCCCAGGGAAAAGGGCCGGTCTTTGTCTCCAGGGGCTGTGGCCCTGAGTGGGCGGCTGCCTCCAAAAAATCCAAGCAGTGAAGGATATGTTCCAGACCCTGCATGTATCATAGTGGTGTGTGTCAGCTTATAGTTAGGCCGTCATAACTCAAAATTCCCCATTTTGATCTAATCTAACCCTTTCCTAGGCATAAACATTTCTTAGCATGTTTATGGGTGTTTTCTTGTGAAAGAATGTCCTTTCAGTGTCTGTCCTTAAAACCTCTTAGGCATTCCCAAGGGATGACTAGGCTAATGCTGGTCTCTTTTTATCCATATTTAAGTCATTTCAATGAGGGATTTTAACCAGTGTTCTGTGGCCCTGAGTTGTGCTGTATGGACAAGTCCTCTGACTCCTTTAGGCATCTGGGAAACACCTGTTTTGGGGAAACCTTATCTCTTCAGTTTTAGTTGGAGGTGTCTTGGCTCTGGCTTTCAGCAAATCCTGTAAAGACCAAAATACAGATCTATGTTTACAAGAAAAGATGAAAATCCCCAAAGCCTTTGTACCCCCTCTGTGGGTGAAGACAATAATTTGTGCACAGTGCCAAACAGATGAAAGAGCTGCCTAAGTACTGAGTGCTGTTGTGAGCAGGACTCAGTGGGTGTGAATCCCTACAGCTCCACTGAAGGGGATGAAACTCTGCTGCTTTCTATCTGCTTTGGACTCAGCCCCTCTTGTATTTATTACTGTTATCACCTGAACCTGAGTTGCAGCTCTCCCCCATGTTTACTCATCACTGACCTTATCACATCTCCTTTCATTTGCTTCCTATCTGAACAATTTACATTTCACCTCCTTGGAGCTTTTTTTTTTTTTTTTCAGATGAAACTCCTTTCATCTCTCATCATAATGTTCAATAATGACATTTCCATTTGCTTTCTTTTTCATGAGGCTTCTTTTTGAAAACAGGATCTGACCTCTCTCTTTGTATTCTCCCATCAGCCAAGAATCACATTGAGCATGAATTTAATTGACTTATTACATCTTTACAGAATGTGGGTCCTTTAGGTTTGTGTGTGTTCTGTATGTTTGTTTGTTAATTCCTGGGTCTTTGAGAAGTAGATTATGCAATTTCCAGAGCTTATTTCCCATTACCATTGAATCTTTCAACTGAACTGAATTTCATTGTGAGATGGAAAATAGAATGAACTGAAAATTCAACTGAAAACATGTCAGTATTGTTGATACATGTGCTAGTGCTATTATAGACTTTATCAGCTTATTTTCTCTTCTGGGGCTGAGTAGGGAGGGTAAACATCAAATAAACAAAAGCAAGCAGATTTTTTTTTTTCTTTCACTGAAAGAAATGTCTATATCACACTGAATAAAACCTTATTTGCCCTGTTTTGATGAACATGAAACCCACCTGATCCTTTCTTCAATCCTCAGACGGAAAACTGCTCATTTCAAGAAATGTCCAGCATCACTTTTATGTAGCAACCTCCTTATCTGGTGCAAACTGGCCCCTCACTATTGATCCAGAGGGAATGCCATTGATTTTGCCTGCAGAGAATCTGGCCCATTATGATGAAAAGTGGCATTGGTGCTGGTGGCACCTTGTGGCTCATGCCAGCAGGGTGCTGCTGTGACACACAACAACACAGAGAAAGGACCAGTGGGTACAAAACCTATTTTCAATGTTTACGTTGCATAAACAAATGTTGCTTTGTTGCTGGGATCATGGGAATATGCAATATTTCCTGGGAAGCAGAGTATGGTGGAGAGCTCAGTGGACTGCAGTCCCTCCCTCCTGTGCTGTACCCCCAGAGAATGTGATGCGTAACCACTGTGGCTCTTGTCTTTTTCTCTGATATACCAGCAGTTCCTGCATTTTATTTGCCTTTTTGAGCATTTCTGAGCACTAAACTAGCATTTTATAGAAGTAATTGCATTGACTCCAAGATCCCATTCCTGACTGGGAATGTGGAGTTTGGCTTATTTTCCCTGTGTACATTACTTAGCACTTATCAAACACTAAATTTCATTTGTCATCACTGAATCCTTATCTCAGGAGTATTCTGTGATTCTCTACAGTCAGGTTCAGATTTGACTATGCTC
The DNA here is from genome assembly GCF_031753505.1 of Anomalospiza imberbis. Lineage (NCBI taxonomy): Eukaryota > Metazoa > Chordata > Aves > Passeriformes > Viduidae > Anomalospiza > Anomalospiza imberbis. Next base: position 7,182,399 of record NC_089701.1, on the reverse strand, counting down.
AGTTATTTTGTGTCTTCCACAAACTCCATCTTCTTTCTACAAACCCTCTTTTCCAGCCCAATTATGAATATATTAAATATGTTTATTCCTGACTTTTTAGGTGATTTAACAAGAAAACTTCTCCCATCCCATGAGCTCAGAGCTGTTTTAAGAGCTTTGAGATGTTACCATGAGAGGTTTGTTTTGTTTTTTAATTTCTGAGCACTGCGTTGACTAAATCATCCTTATTGATATATTCCTTAATCACTTGGAAGAGCTTGGAATGATTTGTGAGAGATGACTTCACTCTACAACTGCTGTATTGACTCTTCCCAAAGAATAATGTGCTGCCCATGTGTTCACTAATTCTGTTTGGGTTACTTTCTAATAATTTGGCCTGGTGCAGCAATCAGACCTGGTGATATGGGCTCCAGAGTTGGGGTTTTTTAATTATTTTTTTTTTAGGCTGGAGTTATATTTGCCAGTTTTCCTTCTGGTATGGAGATTTCTTTCCACTGAGGTCAGGAGGTGGCTGGCACGACTCTGTGTGATGCCAGCCAAGGAAGGATCAACATGGACTAGAATCTCTTTATTTTAGGCTTTGAAATCTCCCATTTGTCACAGTTTTTCTCTTCACCACCATTTTTATGTTTTGGGGGCAACCCTTCCAATCCCTATATGCGGCTTTGTCACTACACCAGGTAAAAGTTGCATTTATGGAGTCTGAGCATATTGGGATCATGTGTGAGTTTTTAAGGATAAAGCTTTGCCTAAGAACCTGGAGTCTGAACAAGCAATACTTGTGCTCGAGGCTTCCTTCTGATGGGAAGAGAAGCAGAGCTGTGCGCAGCAGGAGACAAGGGTCCTTCAAATCACAATCCTGCTTCAGTCCCTCTTCTTTATGAATCATTTGTCCAGCAAACTCAAGAACCAAATGTAGATTATCCTCAGTGGAAGAGGATTTTACCTTTAGCTGGTATAAATCAGAACAGCTCCAGGGAAGGTTTGTTTTTTTTTCCTGAGCTAAGGATCTGGCCACTTTCACACTTCTCATTTATATCTGTGGATCAATAAAAAAATTGAAATAGTTTTTTTTTTTTTTTAAGTGACACAAATCCCACAGCTCTGTCAAAAAGCTTTGTATCATTCTTGCAATTCCAGTCAGCCTTAAACTTGTGCTGTCCATCTGTCTTTGGGAGAGGTTTGTTTATTTTGGATTGCTGGGTTTGTTTTAAGACTGGTTCCCTCAATAAAATGCCTGGGTGGATCAAGGTATGGTACAAACCCAAGCCTGAGAATGGCCAGTTCAAATGGACATGGTGATTTTCATGTCAGTAAAATCCTCACTTCTGACATTAATTGAGGAACAATCTCAGCACAGCAGAAGGTTCAATCTGGCCCCTTTCTTGTCTACTTTGTGCTGGTTTGGTGGATAAATTGGGGACTGCTGCCTGCAGAGCTCTCTTGCCCCTTTTCACCAGCATGTATTTCAATCCCAGCATCATATAAGCTTTTATTTTCTTAATATATTAGATAGCCCTTAAATGACAAGACAGGCCCTGCAAAATTGCTTTTCCCTGCAGGCTAGGATCAGCCTCACCAGTCCTTCCTACCCAGCTCTGCTTCTTTCCCAGCTGCTTTAAAGTCTCATCACTTCTGAGTGGGAAGCCTTAAATATTTCCAGTGACATTTCCTTGGCCTCCAGTGATTTAATATTATTAACCTGGTGTGTTATTAAAGTGACAGGAGGTGTCTCCCCCTCTGCAGGTATATTTTCCTGAAAACTCATTTGAATTTTTATTACTTTATTCTGAGGGGCAGCTGGTAAAGCACAGAAGGGGCAGGGAGGGCAACGGGAGGGAAATGCACCTGGTTTTGGGGATGGAGATCTCCTCAGTACATATATTACAGGTTCTGGTATAGCTTATTCCACCAGAGTTTACTTCAGATTTAAGTGTATTTCTTAGCTGGAGCAGTCAAACTAAAGTATTTGCAAGAAAAACGTCTCTTTCCAGAGTCTGCAGCCCATTTCAACAGCATAACCTGGGGGTAAATGGGCTTTTATGTCCTTTGCAAATCCCACAAATTTTATGCTTTACCCATGTCTCAGTCCAACTCTGCTTAAGTTTCATCTTTCAGTTGTTACTGTAGGAAAAATTTAATGTGCAGAGTGAAAAATCTATAAACTTAGGACAGTGGAGAAATAAAGCCAGATTTTTAGCCAGCATAAATCAGTAGCACTAAAATCATTGGAATGGACCTGTATTAGTTCCCTCTTGCTGCACACAAGTCTACAGGGCTTTGTTTGCACAAATATGAGGGGGAACTGATTTTAACCACTCAAAAAAGAAAAAGTATTTCCACAGCGAGATCACTGTCTAATGAATGTCCATACATTTTCAAGAATGTTTAGAAAACTGTCAGTTATAAAGTGTTCTTTTTCATTCTAGAAGTGAAGAAAAGATGAGAGCCTTTCTAGCCAGTCATCCAGAAAAGCCAGGTTATTAGATCTCCATCAGCTACTGACACTGTTAGAACTTAATTTTGTCATGCTTTTTTCCTGCCCTGTCCAATTTGTCATGGGTAATTTTTAAGGAAGTTTCAGCAAATTCCAACATCTCCAAATTCTTTGTGAAACTGCCCTTTTGTGTTGTTCTCCAACAGGCATTTGGTTCAGTACTTTGCTCCAAGCCCATCTCTTTGCTTTGTTCATTAAATGATGTCTTTCTGAAAGGTTATTTGAAGATATTTCCTTTGTCTCTGGCTTATCAGCTCCTTTCCATCTGCCTATCTCGGCAGCAGCACATTGATATTTTAGACAGTTCACTAAAAACTTTGCAAGTTAAGAAACGATATCCAATCCTGCCAGGGCTTCATTCTTAACCAAGGCATTCATGACTTTTCTGTCAGGCTATAAAACTGGTTTTGTAGCAAAACCCTCCCATTCAGGTTTATTTTTACCTTTTCCCTCTATATAATCTTCAAAATCACTTTAGAAAAATACTGTATCAAAAGCTGATATTAAACTTTTGAGTGCCTGGCAAATGATTCAAAGCAACGGCTCACACTGGGGTAAACCCAGAGATTTCTTTTGTAAAGTTCCACCTACATAATCTCTTAGAGGTAGATTTTTAGAACTCGCTGTTTACTTTAGTCTGGAGGCATTTTCTTGCTTTTATGGCTTATCTACTTGCTGTCCACCAGTCCTTTTAGATAGGAATGTTGCTGGTTTCCTACCCTTTAATCTTTTTCTCTTGCTCAGAAGTTGCCTTTGCTGTCACCCACCCCAAGCTCAGGCAAACCATGAGCAGCCCAGCTGGTCTGTAGTGGATGGCTGGAGCAAAGGCTGGATGCAGCCTGGGAGGGAAGGGAAACTATGCTGGGAAAGGCAAGATGGGCAAGGCTTGCTTCCAACTGAGAGTGAGTTTGGATTAGAGATTGAAAAAAAATCCTTCCCTAGGAGGGTGGGGAGGCCCTGGCACAGGGTGCCCAGAGCAGCTGTGGCTGCCTCTGGATCCCTGGGAGTGTCCAAGGCCAGGCTGGGCAGGGCTTGGAGCAGCCTGGGACAACCTGGGACAGTGGGAGGTGTCCCTGCACATGGCAAGGATGGGATGAGATGGGCTTGAAGGTCCCTTCCAACCAGGCCATTCACCAGTTTGTCCTGAGTTATGCACAAACCTCCATGTCACTGCAGGGTGTTATCATTTATTGTTTCTGACTCAAGATTTCTCAGTCCTCATCACCTCATAGGATGACTTGGTCCACAGTTCTTCAGAAAACAGACAGAAGAGGGAGTGTTTAAAATTTATTCTTTTTCTTTGTTTGTGTTTAAGGAGAGGTTACAAAGTGCTTTGTGGTCTGACTTTTTTCCCAATTTGATTTAAACTCCTTTTCTAGTGAAAACCCTGATATTAAAACAGATCCATTTCTATCAGAGTAAGTAACTTCCATTAGGTGTTTACATCTTCAAAAATATTCTACATTTAAATGAATGCCTTGTGGTGCACTAAAAAAAAAGTCTTTAGCGGGAAATTCTCATTTATTTTTAATGCTGAGTCCCTAAAAAGCCAGACTTTGAAAGGAACAAAGGACTGAGTGGAAGTAAAATGATATGTGTTCTTTCTGAATCACTCTGATGCAAACATCAAGCAATCCCACAGCCACTTTCAAACGGACCTGTGCTATTCCATGCCACGTGCTCTCCAGGAAGCAGTTTAGCTTGGTTTATATTTGCTTCTATTTCCTGAGCTGTGAGCATGGGTGGCCATGAGCCTGATCTGGCGGTCCACAGGCCCTGCTGAAAGCCCCTTTTTTATCCTCTGTGACTTTCCTCAGACCAGCAGCTCAGTGAGAGGGAACCACCCTTGGGGACTGGGATAGATCCCATGGAGACTCCCCAGACCTGGGAGCCCTCACACCCCTGGGGGAGGGATCATTTTCCTCCTGGGTATCTCTGAGTTACCCTTTGGGTGAAGAGCTGTGACCTTCTGGGTGCCCTGGGTAGAGAGGCCTCCCCTGTGTGGGTGGGTGCAGCTTTGGGACATGGTTCTTGTTCCTGTAGTAACAACATCCCCAAGATGTTCACCAGACCCGTAACTCTTCCCAGAGTGGTGCAGTGCCCACCCCTGAATGTGTCTAAAACAAGCCTGGATGTGGCACTGGGTGCCAGGGCTTAGTTGAGGGGTTGGGTCTGGGTTGGACTCGATCTTGAAGGTCTCTTCCAACCTCGTGATTCTGTGATTATGTGAATTCCCTGTCACTGGCTGTCACCATGGCCACCCCACTGTTCATTGGCCATTGGTTTGGTTGTGAATTAGTTTATTTGTTTATTTTAAGTTGTTTCCATGTATCTCAGTTACAAGGAGCATCTGCAGAGCAATCCTTTCCCTGCCATGCAGAGGGAATTATTTATCACCCCACTCTTGCTCAGATGCACAAATAACCAGCACATAGTTCAGGCACAGGGACTGGGCATACCCTTGCTGCTGCTCTTCCTTCCACAGGCACACAGCAAATGCAGGATTTCCATCTCCTTGTGTCTCTCCCACACCTTATTCCCAGCCCCGACCACAGAGAAGCTGTTCCCACTCTCACTGCTCCATCCTGGACACATTTTGCCTGCTAACCCTTTATCCAGCAAGGGTGTTCACACATCCAGGTGCTGATTGCCTCCACCAGCCCAGAAAAGCTCCCCTATCCCAATATCTCCCAGGTGCAGCCTCCCCAGGCACATCAGTGCCACTGGCTGCTTCAAACACAGCACCTGCAACCCCCAGCCACACTTTCCTGCCTCTCCTGCTTCACACCTTCAGCCTCCCAGCCGTCCCTGTGGGCCATTAAAGGGATTTTGGTGTCCAAGTGATGCTGCACTCCCTTTCCAACGCCGTTGCTGTTACATAAGGCTGGGTGCCGGGTGCATGAGCCATCCCTGAGCACATAATGGATGCTGCGTTTGCCTACGCTTACTGTACTTTCAGTCTCTACATCAGTGCTTTGTAAAGCCCTTTGGGACACTGGGAATGTGAAAGACTATATAAAAAACCCAAAGCCTATTCTATTCTAGAACAGTGCTTTTAAGTCCTTTTATCACAGAATGAGGCAAGGGTTGAATTTAGCCCAGAAATAGCAATTTAAAGTTTTCATGAAAGACTAGAACACTGTATGTTTGGTATATTTTAACATAATCTGAGAACACTAAGTGCACTAAAAGCATTCCACTTATTTGTGGGTGGGGATCTGGAAAGGATGGGGGGAAAGATACATACATGTTTTTTCTTTGGGAGTGTGTTTATTACAGAACCTGACAGAGATCTACCAGGAGGACAAAAGGGAGGGGTAGAAAAACACTCTCAGAAGGGTCTCTGATTGTATGGATTCTAGAAGGTAGTGAGTGGCCTGCTTCTGCTGTTTGAGTGTGGAGAATTATTTAGGATGTGATCAGGAAGAATATAAGGGAGCAGGCTTTGAGTTTCACCAAAGTTATAAGGTTCTGAGTTAAACACAGTCATTGGTAGGACGTGGCTGCCAGCAGGTGCCAGGGGTTTAACCAGGGCATGGGGATCTAAGGGCAGGCAGTAGGAGATGGCACTGGAAAAATAAGAGCAGGCATCAGCCAATTCAGAATTCAGGCAGTTGCCTCCAGCAGCACATGGGACATTGCAGTGGGATTCAGGAAAAAGAAGAAAAGGGGATCTGAAGTGTCAGGATTTTGTGTCCAAGCTCATTTCATATCTCCTCACTGGTTATCCCAGGTCAGCTCTGAACGTGGACACCAAAACAGCCCCCACCATGGCTGGATATTTTATTACATGGACCTGTCAGACAAATCCAACACAATCTGAAAGTACCTAGAAGTACCCTCTTGTGCCACTTCCTCAAATTTTGCTGCATTGACACATTTTGGCAAGAGTGAGTGTATACTGATATTAACTTGGAGGTCTTTGCTACAGGTATTTCATAGTATCCACTGCAAATAGGTGTATACATAGAAATTTCCCAAAGAGAAAATGCTTGTGGTAAAGCCCTATTAATTAGGTCTTGCTGAACTCACCTAGTTTAGTCTGTTTTTAATCTGTGTAGTCACTTTTCTATCAGTGTAGCTCTAACTTTTTAGAATCAAAACATTTTATGATACTGAGTCAGAGAGGCTTTGCTGAAGCCAAGCCCATCAATGTGATTATCAGTTCAACTTGGAATCTCCCCAAATAATTAAATCAGGCTTATTTGATAAAACCTATTTTCCATAAAATCATGTTGACAGTCATTAATTTTATTCCTATCCCTTAATTCTTTAATAATTGGTTCCTCTATTAGCTCTTCCATTATTTTCACTGCATTTATGTCAGGATAAATTAGCAATCCAAAGTAATTTGTAATCCCATACAGTGAGTTTTATTTTTAATGTCACATTGTTATCAGACCATCCTGTTACCTGTAACTCTCATATTATTTATGACTTTTATTTGTATTTATGGGTTAGATATCTTCCAAACTGTCTCTTGATTTTGATTTAAAGTACCCAGACTGGTTTATAATAGTTGTTGTTCATCTGCTGGTGAACTTAAATGATCTCTTCACCTTCCTTGCCATCAGCAGTTTTCAGTTCAAAGGCTGTCTCTCAGCAAGATCAACTTCTCATCTGGTTGTTTGCCAAAGCCTTTCAGCTAATTTACCCTCTCTCTGTGGAGATCTCCATGCCATGTAAGCCTTGTCTTTTCTTCCTTCCCTTCCTTTTTTCATTCTGCACTTCCTTAAAAGACCTTCTTTTACAGTTAGTGCACCTTTTTTTTTTTTTAGAATGTTGCTTTATCAGCCTTGGTTCTCAGCCCCTGGCCTGGGGAGCGGGGCTGTGACTATCCACAGCCCTGTTTTACATTCCTGAAGAGCTGGGTGGGGTAGGGAGGAGCAACAGCTCATGTTTTACCAGGACTGAATTTAGCACTTGTGGATTCTTCCCTCTGGAAGAGGTCCTACTCCTGCAGCCAGAGGGAATGCTCGAACACAGAGCTGCTTGAGAGCAAATTCTATCTTTTTGATAGAATTTTGATGCCACTTATCCTCCAGATCTCAACTGTGATAGACACAACTATTCCTGTGCCTCACTTCCTCCTCACACTCTGTGCACATCAGCTGCCTTGATTTATTTCTAAACCTAGACACAAAAACACTCTGAAACCTGCTCAGGTCCTCTTGCTTTTCCAAAAATCATCAGGGTTTTTTCCTGCTACAGATGTTATTTTTGTCTCAAAAATAAAAGAGTAGAGGTAATAGTTCTGCCCTCCTACAGCAAACAACCTATTGGGAAATTCTGGGATTACAGAGGACTACACCAGCTTGTAAATCCTGTGAGGAGTAGCTGGAGAAGCTGGAGTTCTTTAGCCTGGAGAATAGGAGGCTCAGGGGAGACCTTCTCACTCTCTACAACTCCCTGACAGGAGGGTGGAGTCAGGCAAGGATTGGTCTCTTCTTCCTGAGGACAAGTGGCCGGACATTTGAGGACATTGTCTCAAGTTGTGCCAGGGGAGGGTCAGGTTGGACATTAGGAGGAATTTCCTCACTAAAAAGGTGTTCAGGCATTGAGAACCAATTTTCAACCTCCCAAACTAGAGAGGTTTGGAGTTGCCATCTCTGGAGGTGTCCAAGGAAGGCCTGGACATGGCACTCAGTGCTCTGGGCTGGTGACAAGGCAGGGATTGCTCAGAGGTTGGACTCGATGGCTTTGGGGCAATCAAAACTTGGTGATTCTGTGGTTTGTACTTCAAATTACAAATCAACCTAAAGCTCACTTCAGGCATCCTCTAAACCTTTCCTCAGAGCTATCTCTTTATGCTGTACTATACAAACTTGATATTGAATAGAATTCCCTTTTTTCCATCATTATTAGCAGTTTGTCATCTCTGCTTTACCATCCCTGGCTGATGTATATTGGAACAGGTTGATACTTTTGTTAGGGTTTGCTTTATCCATTACTTACTTTAAAAACCATCTTTATTTTCTTTGGCTCTGCCAAAGATTGATTTTCCCCTGGTATATTTTGTCTATATCAAACCATGTTATGTTTAAAAGGGCCAATAGGCAGTTAATTTCAGATGTGGATTCCTGCTTTCATATAACAATAATCATCATAATCATAAAAATATGGGGAAATAGCACTTATGTATTTTTATTTCCCTTGTCACTGCAAGTCTCTGTACAATATTGTTCAATACTATTATCTTGGTTAATTTTTAATATCACAAGCACTGGAGTTTCTACTGTTTCTCCACAGTGATATGTCCAGAATTGAACAATATTCTTTTTCCATTTTTTCCCCTAATCATGACCTTACATTTTACTCCAGTGAAGTTTTGCCAATCTGCACTGTTGTAATTGAGGGCAAAACTTGGCCCTTTGACATCAATGGAATTATAGTAGAGATGAATCTATTCCACTTAAAGCATAAAATCTTTCCTTGTAAATCAATCCCTCCAGTCCCTAAATCATCTCTGAAGATGTTCTTTGAGTTCCCTCCAAGTTGTCAATACATTGTTGATGCTGAGATACTCAGAACTGACTGCATGTTTGTCTCATTGAGCCCAGAGGGAGAAAAAAAAATGACTTCACTTGACAAGAATTTATATATATCCTAAATAACCCTGTTCTGTTATTTGCTGCCATATTAACCTGATGTACTAATGTGTGATTTATTATTATCCTCTCTGAATAATTCACTTCCTGAATAGCTGCAATTCAGGTGGTTTGCATTGGTTCATGTTGTTGTGCAGCTCAGATGTTGCTGCCTCTCCTGATTCCAGGCTGACCAGCTGCTTTACTATTTTTGCACTTGGGTTTTTTGCTGATTTTTCACCTTAGACAAATAACCTTCTCTTTTTGGCTTCCCTTCCAAAATGAAGCTAATAGTGTGGCTAGGCTGCACTTTCCAATTATGGTTAGAATGTTTGCATTTTTAAAAGATGTTTGGGCCTCCCCCTGGGAAGTATTATGACTCTAGTTACTTCCCAGAGCTCTCAGAGCCAATCCAAAGTTTATTTAAGTATATAATGACCATTTAATTGACCTGGTCTTTCAGTGCCTTTGTCACCATGATCCTCTCCCCTTGTGGGCACATGAGACATTGGTTGGGACAGAGTCAATTTTCTTCTTAGTAGCTGGGCTAGTGCTGCATTTTGGATACAATATGAGCAGAATATTGATAACAAACTGATGGCTTAGTTGCTGTTGATTCCCTAAATCCCGGACTTTTCAGCATTTCATGCCCTGCCAATGAGGAGGTGCACAAGAAGCTGGGAGGGAGAATGGCCAGGACAGCTGACACAAACTATCCAAAGGGACATTCCAAACCCAGAGCTTCTTGTCCAGTAGAGAAACTAAGGGGATTTGGCTGGAAGGGGCTGACACTGCTTAAGGATGGCATTGGGCAGGGTGTGGTGGACAGTTGTGTTGGGCAGTACTTGTTTTTCTTGAGTTTTAATCCTCTCCTTCTCTTGTTCATTATTATTATTAGTAGTACTTTTATAATATTTTACTTTGTTTCAGGTATGAAACTGTTCTTATTTTAACCCATGAGTTATTTTTTTTTTCCAAATCTCCCAATCCCACTCTGGTAGCAGGGGATGGAGTGAGCAGCTCTGTGGTTCTTTGTTGCCCGCTGGGGTTAAATCAGGACAAGGGCCAAATCCTTGTGGTGTAAATCAGCACCCATCTTTTAACACTGGCTGAGGAACTGCCTGGCTCAATGGCTCACTAGCTGCAAGCCCTGTTTAAAGGATGAGATTATTTATTTTCATTTTTTTCCTATTATTTTAACATTTCCATGATTTTTCCATGTTTTCCATCCTACTTGAGAGCCTTGCTTGGATAAGCCCAGCCCCAGACTGTCTCTCCTTGGCTGGCTAAGTCAGACAGTTTTATTTCTGCTGTTCATGGTCTTTTTTCAAGCCGAGTGCCAGAAAGCACTGAGGTGAGCAGGAAGAATGGGCTGGGAAGAGGGAGTGGTGAAACAGAGGAAAATTCTGGGACTTCTCTTTGAAAGAGCAGTGATGAAGGTTAAGCTGGAGCCAGCTGGCCCGGCTGGCTGGCACTGCTGATAGACAGAACCTTTATCAAGTGTCAGCAAAGACATGTGACATTTATCACCGTGGAAAGCCGGATGCTGCTGCACTGACAGAGTTATTCAGCACACGCCATCTCCACTGCACCGAATTCCCTTAATGATACCATTTCTCCCTGAGACTGGGACAACTCTTCCTCCTCCTCCTCCTCATCTCTGCTTCTCCCTCAGCTTCCTTTTGATACCTTTCGCTCCACACATTTTCTTTCCTTTTTTTTTCATCCTTTTTTCTTTGCCATTCCCTGTCATTCCATCCATTTTCTTTACATGCCTGTTTTTTCTGTTCCTTCCCAGCACTTCACCCCTTTCTTTTGCCTTTCCTCCCTTTTTTTCTCTGCCCAAACAGCCTGGGAGAGCCCCACCAAACCCCACATCCTCAGGCCGGCCATGGTGCGACAGCAAAAGAACTTCCAGCCTTGGCTTATAAAATATTCCATATCAGGTCACAGGGCAGTTACCTGTCAGCTGCTGCTGGTGAAATTCCTGCTAAAAGGCTGGAATTTCTTCACCAGCAGAGCTAAACCCTTTTCCAGGTACATTAGGGCTAGGAGCGGAGCAGGCGGATGCAGCGCTGGCTGCCCCAAGCTGCTCAATGGGAACAAAAGAGATGCGAGGCCCTGCAATTAAGTGATTATGCAAATCTGAACAGGGATTTCGTTTTAAAGCATTTTCCAGCATGAACATGATGTGATTTCGGGAGACATGTGAGCCATCCTCACAGCCAAGGAGCAGGGCTGGCCTGCCCCTATGGAATGCACACCTGGGAATAAGTGAGTCAGTCAGTGGATGTCACCATTGAGCTGCAGAAATGTGGCTTCGAGTTCATTATTCATCTGCTTTTAAAAGTGCTGAGTTTTTAAGGGAAGCCTCTGTTGCTGGCAGCCCTTGGGTGAGTCAGCACCTTGCTGGGGACTGGACCTTTTGCTGGGACTCGGCACTGGTGGCTTATCCCTGAGTAGGTGGAGTCAAAAATCTCATCCTGGAAGGGAACAGAGTGACCAGGGCCCGCTCTGAATTTTGTGAGCTGCATTTGGAGGTGGTTGGGTGAATGTCCTGAGAACACAATGACTCAGAGCCCCGCAAAACTGTTCCCATCTCTGCAGCATTTACGCAATGGAAGGTGGAGGCTCCACTAATGGAATTCGAATTTTGGTGAGACCCCACCCCCAGAGCTGCATCCAGCTCTGGGGTCCCCAGTACAGGAAGGACATGGAGCTGTTGAAGCAGGTCCAGAGGAGATCACCAAGTTGATCAGAGGGATGGAACAGCTCTGTTGTGAGGAAAGGCTGGGAGAGTTGGGAATGTTCAGCCTGGAGAAGGCTCCAGGGTGACCTAATTGTGACCTAGTTCTTGAAGAGACTACAAGAAGGATGGAGAGAGGCTCTTTACAAGGGCCTGGAGTGACAGGACAAGGGGGAATGGCTTCAAACTGACAGAGAGGAGGTCTACATTAGAGATTCAGAAGAAATCCTTCTCTGTGAGGGTGGGCAGGCCCTGGCACCGGCTGTCCAGAGCAGCTGTGGTTGCCCCTGGATCCCTGGCAGTGTCCAAGACCAGGTTGGATGGGGCTTGGAGCACCCTGGGATAGTGGAAAATACCCCAGCCATGGCAGGAGGGTTGGATCTGGATGATTTTTAAAGTTCTTTCCAACTCAGTCTCTTCTAGGATTCTAAGATATTAATATTGCACAAAGTCCCTTGAGATTCACAAAAGAGCTGAGACCAGAACTACCCAATTGGACACTCAGCACCAGAAGGATTTGGTGACCTAATGCATAACCACTGTCCTGAGAATGAGAGCTCCAAACAGAAGGAAAACAGAATAATTTTCACTTAACTGGAAATGTTCAGTTGTTTTGAGTCTCTTAGGCTGTTATGTAGGAAATTATCTCTGATGATCCAATTAGTAGAATGGAATAGGGATCTGCATGGGACTGAGAATGTACTCAGAGCATAGATTAAAAGAAAATTGTGTATATCTATTAAAAAAAAAAAAAAAAAGAGGTGGGGGAGGTGAAAAAATGCAAAGAAAAGAGAGATCCTTTCTCAGATGCTCCCCCAAGAAATCATAGAATCTCCTGAGTTGGAGGAGAGCCAAAAGGATCACTGAGTCCAGCTGCTGACCCTGCTCAGGTCACCCTGACACTCCCACCATGAAAGACCATCTGAGGACTGATTCGATCATTCCCAAAAAAACCAAAAAAAAAGCAAGACTTCATTGCTGAAGCCACTTGACAAGTGTTTGGTGAGCCTGAGGATAAATAACTAACTTGCTACACACAAGTCTGGACACACACTTAGGTCAAACATTCTGGATATGAAATTGCTGTGCGACTGTGTTAAACATCTGTGATTTTTGTGGGGTATTGGTCATTCAGTGTGAGCACGAGGCTGTGCTGCTTGGAAAAAATCCATTCCAGTGGAGGAGAAGGCAGTGAGAGGAGGGGCTGAGCAGAGCAGGGTGCAGGAGAGCAGAGTGTCACCAGAGCACTCATAGCAAAGAGGAGGAGGAAGAGAAGGGACAGGGAGCACCAATTTAGCACAAAATCAAGATGTTGAGAACCCGATTAATTGAGGTACCAGGAGAGTTGGAGGAATAGAAAATCTTTAATTGCCTCTACACCAATGTGAAGATTCTTGGTAGGAAAGGAGGAATAGGAATTCCTCGCATAAGAGCACAAATTCGACCTACTTCGGTGCTACTGAAGCCTGATGGGAAGATTTGCATGAGTGGAATGTTAAAAGCACTGGTTACAATGTCTTCAGCAAGCAAAACCAGGCAAAAAAAAAGTAGGAGGACAATATTCTTATGTCAAAAATGGCATTTCATGTTTCTGAGTCTCTGAGATCTCGGAAGTAAGAGATCTGAATTAATATTCTCACAAATAAAAACCAAATCAGGTCCTTTCTGCTACCCACTGCAGACCAGAGAGAAACTTGATTTCTTGTCTGGCTTTTTACACACCTCTCTGTTATACATAGGAGCAAAAAGACTTTCGTCTGCATGGCCTGTGAAGGAGATCTCACGCTGCTAGAGCTAAAATATGCTGGATTCTTTTTTTTCAAAAACAAAGATGAGAATTTCCCATAATGTTGGATAAAAGTGTTTTATCCAACAGGAGGATAGTGCTTGATCTCATCATCTTGACAGATGAAGAGAATTCAGTCCCAGAATTTGAAGTCAGAGAGCTGTTTGGATGCAAGTGGCACAGGCTTTAACTATTGCCACATGCAAATGGAATACCATCCAAACCACACAGATACACCCAGAGCTGATCTCACAAAGATGAAAGCTATTATGAACCTAGTGATTTGGGTAAAAGGGAAAAAAGGTAAATATTTGGGAACTCTCTGACAGTGTTTTCTGTGCTTCAGAAATACCATTATCATCAGCAAGGGAAAAAGAATTTTTAAAAAACAAATCAAACAAAAGACATACTTGAAGAAGGGCTGGCCTGATGTTTAGAGGACAATTGAGAATGTAAAAGGTGACCTAGAAAACAAGTGCAGGTACCAGATTGAAGCCTCTGTGTTGAGGTTTGCTCAAGGTGTGAGTGCAGACAGTGCAGCCCCCTCTCAGAGAGAAGCAGTTCTGCACAGTTTGTGAGAGCCCAGTTTCAGTATCTTCAGACCAGTGACTAAAGTGTGTCTGGATGAGCCCTCAGTCATTTAGCTGCTCATTGACATTGAAATTCAACTTTGCATCCCCTGCCAGCCCAAGAGCAATGCACCATCTGGTGCTCACATCCGCTCTGCTGAAGGGACACCAATAATTCATAGCTCAGGAGTGAACCTGGGAATGAATGGGGAGGGAAAGGCCAGCAAACACAAACAGGTCCTGAGACACAGAAGGAATCCATAAGAAGTGAGAGAAGGCTTTAGACAGAAACCTTTTTTTTGTTCTCAGAAATGACCTTTCTGTAGTTTCTGATTTCCTCCAGCCTGGATCCTCACTGACACCATTTCAGTGGGGCCTAAGAGCCTGAGCACATCGAATGTCTGGGCCCAAATCTCTCTGTGTCTCTTCTTTCCCATAGGATTGGCAAGGGTTCAGTGGAGACTGTGTAGTTAAGACTAGAAATAGCATATAATGGTATTTTTCTGCCTGTGCTTTAAAACACCCTAGGCTTTAATTAGGATAGCAGCTGTGCTAGAAATGTTAGCTAGACTTCGTGATAGGGAAAATTAGAGGGAGACTTTTGTTTCTTACAATCCCTGTATTTTTTCTTCTTTTTTTTTTATGGGTTGTTCTGAAATACAGTTCTCAGAGTTCTTGTGTACACTAACATGTCTTTAAAAAGAATCTGCCATCCATCTTCTCTATGTCGGGTTGATGGATTGGGAACCTCTGAGCAATATCTCTTGACTGAATGAGCCATCTTTGCACCTCCATGGGGAAAAGAGACACCACTGGGTGAAGCACAATGGATTGATACTTTCTTTTTTTTGCCAGTAGCAGAATTGAGATGTTTTCCAGAACTTCCAGATATTGCATAGTTATAGAATGTGGATGATACTCAGTGAAGAAATGGACAATTAAAAAAAATATTATATCCTCTGCTAAAACACATCTCTAGATATCCAGGAGAATCTTGTTATGAGCAAGATAGAAATCTTTGCCTCCAGTGTGCATCCCTTTAGTTTCAGAGCTGTCCCATTCCAAGCTGTGGGTGAGGAAGGGCATCACTGGGTCCTGCTGAAGCTCATGAAATGAAAGCCCCTCTCCCAAGCACTGTTAAAGTGTTCTGCCTGAGTTGTGCAACCAGAATTTTCACAGTGGTAACTTGGCCTGAGACCAAATTTGAATGTGGATTATTCAGCTCTGCTGCTCATATCTGCAGGTCCATGCTCCAGCAGTCACAAGAGCTCTTTAAAATAAGGACACAGATGCCTAAAACTCTCTTTCAAACTCAAGATGCAGAACTGTGAGTCTGTGTTTGCAAAAATGGTTCCTGCTAAGGGGGAGATTTACAACACTGAAGTTTAGACAACTTGTCTTTGAGGTGTTCCTTGAGAATTCAAAAAAAGAGGGGTTTGTGCAAGGGGAGCTTCAAATCTGCTCTGGAAAGATCTCCTGGGAAAGGATTTTATTTTTTCACTAACCATGTGTAAAGGCTGAGCAACCAAGTAAACTACTCCACGTTAGAGAGAGAAAGGAAGGGGTATGGATGTCCTTGCTGCTGCTCAAAACCTCACTCATTGACTGAAAAGTGTCCAAAAGGCACTGCATTATCAAAGTTCCTCTCACCCCGCGGAGCAAAACATCTACCAGGTCACAGTTCACCAGCACAGCCCTCCAGTGGCTCCCTCAGCCCCAGGCAGCATCTGTCACTGTGTCACTGTGGGCTGTGTCACAGCCCCTGGCACTGTCAGGGACCCCTTTGGTCAGGAGCCTTTCCAGAGCAGCATCTGGCCCACCTGGAATGGCAGTTTTTTTGGGGGGCACCCCAAGAGTTAAATCTCAATGCTATTTTCCCTTGGTGGGAATGAGAGAAGCAAAACAACATAGAAATTAAAATAATAATTAAAAAAATAGAGCTAGGGAGGGAGAGAAGGAAAAAAAAAAGGCTAAAACAAAACCCTGGAAAGAGAGAAACAAATATGGTTTAATAACTGGGACGCAATCTACAGTTTGTGAAATTAAAGCCCTGCTTTCTGCTGGCTGGCTGCCAAAGTTAGGCACAAACAAATCCAGGGAAAAGCAGGTTAATGAGAGACATCCTGAACAAAAAATAGCAAAAAAAGGGAAAGCAACAAACTCACAGAGCTCCTACTGATGAGATAAATAAGATTTGAACTGACTTTATCTGTTCCACTTGCTGTGCATATTTTATTTGCTGCAGCCAGTCTTTAAGTCTCCTAGACACAGTTTTCAGCCTCATCCTCTCAGCAGCCATCACTGCATCCATCTTATCCATCCTTCAACTTGTCCAGCCCTGATTACAGTGGGATTTGGTTGCATCCTGAGCCTGTTGCTAGGACAGAGGCAGCTGCATTGGGAAGGCATTTGCTGCATGTTGCATCTGTCAAGAGGCTGCAGAGCCAGAAGATTTCTTGATATGATAGACCAGGTGTCAAAAGCAATAAATAAAAATAATAGTGAAAATCCCTGATGAGAAAGGAACTCAGCTTTTCAGAAGCATCAGCCTGTAGCTGTCTTTGCTGAAGGTATTTTTAACTTATTTTGATTGTTTTCCAATCTCCATCTGATGTTCCAGCTCAGTTCTTCTGCAATTATTTCTCCCCCTGGTGAAGACTTGTTTGAACTTTCAAGACTAATGGGATAGTGTAAGGGACCAAATCACAAAATCTGTAATTTCCACCAAGTTTTCTGAAACTGCAGGTTTGAGTTCCATGACCTAACTTAGAAGTTAAATTCAGGTTACACCAAGGTTACAGCAAAGCTGCTGCAAAAATCCTTCTCCTCTGGAGCTGTTGACTTCCAAAAGGATGGAGAAGGAAACGAAAATTTGAAGAAATTCTTCTACCTCATGCACACACCCACGTGCCTGAGTGAAAAGAGCAGTCAGGGGCCTTTGGTAATGAGACAAAGCCAATTAGGAAGAAACATAGAAGCTGATATAAAAGTATTTAATAATGCTTTTTCCTCCCCTTTTGGAAGACTGCAAGAACCATCTTCCTCACAAAACCACACTGGACAGGTTTTTTTCTCTTTCCCAGTTCTACAGGAATCTGTCTGGGGAAAGATCTA
Organism: Anomalospiza imberbis; assembly: GCF_031753505.1. Classification (NCBI taxonomy): domain Eukaryota; kingdom Metazoa; phylum Chordata; class Aves; order Passeriformes; family Viduidae; genus Anomalospiza; species Anomalospiza imberbis. The sequence continues at coordinate 7,165,100 of NC_089701.1, read as the reverse complement.
TGACCCCACCCAAAATAAAATGCCAAAGTCTCTAAAAACCTACTCTGATTTCACAGACAGAACCTCAGTATTTTGGTTTCCATGTTCACAAGTCCCATCCTCTGTTTCCTAATGAATTGCACCTACCAGCTTTTTCCATATGTCCACTGGGCTGGTGGCCAAAGGCATGGAATAAAATGTACATCCAGCAGGGTTTGAGCTCATGCTTTGAGCATGAGTGTTCCAGAAAACAACCTGGAGCTTTCCTCTTTCAGCTCCACATGTTCAGCAGTATTTATCTGTTGGTCAAATTTCATTCCAGAAACACAAACATCCTTGATTTGGGCTTGAATATGGACACAGCTTCAGCAATGCATTCATTTCCTGTGCTAAAAGCTACTAAGGGCCTGATAAATTAAAGTCTTGCCCAGAATTTTCTTAAAAAAGGGATTTTTCTCCATGATTCAGGACTGTATTTCCTTCCCCTTTCCCAGCTTTGGACATTCAAGGCTGTCAGAGGTGTCCAGTCTCTGTTCATATAAAGTCTGGTCTCCTTTTATATGTATTCAACGAACAAAAAAATTCCAAAAGGACAGTTTATCCCACCCATTTTAATAACTATTTAGTCAGGGATGACTGAATTCGGGTTGGTAGGTCAGACAGAATGCCTGACCTTTTGTCTGCTAAATTTAGGGGAAGTAAGTCTTATTTTCTTAGAGAAATCCCTTTGAGAACTCTTTGTATTACAGAAACTCCAGCTCCAGCTCTCAACCAGAACAGTGGAGCATCCCAGCCTTACACAATCAGAAGATCCAGATCTACCAATTCATTCATTTCACAATCCTCTCCTCGGATGTAACCCCACAAAGCTTGTCCATTTTCTGTGCTAATGCATCATAAAAATCCTATGTACAAAAATAAACAGAAGCATTTTTTTTTCCCTTTCCTTTTCTTCCAGTCGCATGCACTGGGGGCAAAAAGGTTTCTCCACACAATGTAATTAGATGTTAGTTCCAACAGACACACAGGGAAATATGGCACTGAAAAGCTACAGAGGGTTTTGAACATCTTCCTGCAGACAGGACAGATACATAGCCACTGAGGTGCTATTAATTAGTAGAAGGAAGAGGCATGGATTGCAAATTCCTTGGGACCAAAATCTCTTTTACTTTGATGTCTTTCAGGCCTCAGTCTAGGCTTGGAGCCCTGTGCAGCTCTCACCACACCAAGAACATCAGCATGCTTTAGGATGTTGCCAAAGCCTAAATGATGTGTGGAGACAAATGCCTTTGATGAGTACAAGACAGTGCACATCCTCACAATCACAGGGTGAAATCCCACCAGCAAAGCCAACAAATGCAAGGGCAAAAAAAAACAGATGAGGAAAATCAGGAAAAGGAGAAGAATCAGACACCAGCTGTGTGTGATGTTCCCCAGTGTGAGGAAGTCATTGCAAGTCTCCACATGTCCCATTGCAGGGAGAGTGCTGAGAGGAGATGGAGGAAGTGTGATGTGAAAGGAAGCAAACACAGAGCTGGGTGATAAGCAACAACCTGTGCTCAGGAAAAAAAAATAAAATCATTAAAAGGATGACATTAAGTTATTTAATTTTAGGGGGAAAAGGATGTCTTTTACAGGAGGAAAAAAATGTATATGCTGAGCTCTGGACTGTGATGTTTTCTACTCTGTGCACTTTGGTTCCCTTCAACCACAAGACACAAAGATGCAGTGATTAGCTGAGAACTCCAGTACATAGATTTGTACATAATTCATATTTTGACTTCTCTAAGTTTGCATAATAAATAGTTTAAACACTGCAGAAAATGTCTGAGAGAGGAAATTAGGATTCTGAATGAAAAAGTTAATTATACCTCGAAGGATATTTTTTTTCAGATATATACAGGCTAGGAAAAAAAAAAGCCTAGAAGTGGATAATTTAGGAGATGGAAATGCAGAAAATTATGGGAGTGGTAGCAACAGGAGAGTTATCGCCTTAAATAGGATAATTAGACTAATTTAATTTTTTAAACTGTGGCATTGCATTATAGACAAACAATTCAATAAATAGCAGCCTGAACACTGTTGCTGCAGCTCCTGATGCTTCTCGGGGCTGTGGAGAATTTGGCTTTTCATTTTCAGCAGAGTTGACTGCAGTAGGAATACTGAATTATCATAATGGGTTGCTTCCTATAGTAAGTCATAAAGGGCAGGGACAGGAAATTATGGAGGAGTGGAAAGGAATATTGACATCATTAAATCAATCACTGCTGATTGGACCCAGGGACTGATGAAGCAGTGATTGGATCTGAAGCTGGAAGACACTGGGGACCAGCTCTTTAAAGATATTTAAGGACTTAACTTTTGCTGATTAAAATAGGAGTTAGTCACCTAAATAGGGGTTAGATGGCTGATATCATGAGGAACCCAAAATATCTTAGGCCTGAATATTGATCCTGAAGGAAAGCATGTTCCTTCTAGTTCTCAGCAGTGATTACACCAAATTGTGCTTTAGGAGCACCTACAGCCCTTGTGAGTGAGAGAAGGAGAAAGAGAACAAAGAAAATATCAGACATAAGAACTAAAGCAGACATTAGCCTAAGAGAAGAAGATAAGAGTTCTTGTCCCAGAAGTTTCTTTCACTCATTTTCTAGTCCATACAGTGGAAATCCTCTGTACACCCCTTTCCTTCCAGCCCTGACACACGAGATGGGACAGCAGTGCTGGGAGTCTCTCTGATGTCTGATAACACCTCAGGGCACATCTAAGGTGCCTTTCAGCTCGGGCTGCCTCAGCTGTCACCCACATTCTGCTCTGCAGGGAGATAAACTCCTGCATCCTCCTGTTTGTCTCCCCTCTGCTGTTGTAAGTCACAATTCAGGCTTGCATTGATTCTCCAACATATTGAGGAGACGAGGGGCAGGGATGCAGCAGAGCAAGCTGCCTTCAATTACACAGCCATGAAGTGACACCTGCCAGGCCTCTCACACAGCATCTGATCACCAATTAAAGGCATGATTTATGGTGTAAGGAGAGGATGTCCTTCCTGTCTCACAGGCTGTTTGGGGAAGACACCAATTCACGGGCAGCAAGGAGAACCTGGCTTCTCTTGGCAAACTCATCTTTGGCTGCAGATTTCACTCATCAGCTCATTAGTGCTAAATGTGGGGTAAGGAAGCTTCAAAATGTTTTGCTTGAGTGTTATTTGCCTTCCAGGCAAAAGAGGTATGGATCAACCTGTGCTGAAGGGATGGGGAAGGGCCTTTCTCCCAGGAGAGGTGCTTCAAAGTAGCCCTGGATTTGGAGTGCAGAGGATCAAAGGGTGTTCCCTCTGCTCACAAACCTGCCGTATGAGGGGAACAAACCCCCCTGACTCCAGCAGGGTACTTATAATTCTCCGCTTTTATTTTTACTATTATTTTTCTGTGCATATTAATTGTGGTATAATAGCAAAAACTTTAAGAGACTCCAGAATAGGCAGCCAGATGACTGTGAGGTGTTTTTTGCAAAGTTTTTTTTAACCTGATGTGATTTATGTGATTCTTAAGGAACTTAACATAGAGGAATGGCAGCCTACAGCACATACAGCAACAGATCCAGATGGATGAAAACATGGAAGAGTTGAGTTATGCACCTGCCAGACTTGAAGAAACTAATTATGCAAGTCCTAAATTTTATGGCATATCAAATTACAATTGGTTCCTGGATGTCTGATAAGGAATAACAGTTGGTGGGAATTGTATGAGGACCAGAGAAGGACAAGCATAGCTCCTACATTTGGAAAGGGGAGAGGCGGCCTCAGGGAACTATAGACTAGTCATTTTAACCCAGAAAAATAATAGATTAAATTATTAATTAATTTATAAGCACCTGGAGGATAATAAAAATAAAAGGTACAGTCAACATGGACTTGCAAAGAACAATTTCTGTAATATTAATCTAATTTTCTTCTTTATAAAAGCCACCTGGCATAAGGGTTTAGGAGGATGCAGCAGCTGTGATGTATCTTGATTTTAATATCATCCCACTGCATTTTCTGAGAAGCAAACAAAGAAAATATGATCTAGTGGAAGTCCTGAATCAGGATGGGTCCTCAATTGGCTGAGGAGTAAACACATGAATAGTTCTCCTCTAAACTGGAAGGACATTAGGATTAGAGTCCCACACTACTTCAATATTTTCATTATCCATGTGGATGATGTACTGAGGTACACATCTATAAAATTTGCAAGTGACACTTTGCTGGAAGGGACTGCAAGCAGTTTGGGAGACAGGATTGAAATTTAAAAGGCTTCTGATTCATCAGAGGAGCAGCAGGAAATCAACAAGATGAAATTCAATAGGACAATGGTGCAAATGACTCCTCAGGAAGGAGAAACTACAGCTGTGTCCATGGAAGGGAGAAAAACTGCCCTGATGGCAGCACTGTGGAAAAGGCTCTGGGTTTATGGTTGTCCTGGTTTAGGACAAATTAGGGGAAAATCTCCGAAGGAGCCCCTTAAAGGAAACAAACCCCCACAACTCCTCCCCCCTCCCCACTGCCGGGTTCGGGAGGAATTTCCTCGGAGGATAAGTGGAAAAAACTTGTTTATTAAGCAAGAGCAAAAAAAACACTCCCCAACACAAGAAAAAACAGCCCGAGATGACAACAAACGTTTTCACCAGTCCGAGAGAGACCGAACGGCTTGGGCAGTCTGCTGAGGAGGGTGCTGAGCTTCTCTGTAGTGCAGACTCCGGAGGAGTTCCTTGACGTTCCCGAATCAAGGTCCGAAGCAGGTCCGATGTCTTCAGGGAAGGGGAGGAAGGAAGGGAAAAACAAAAATAGAAAAATGGCAAAATAAGGCAAGCAAAGAAAAAACAAAAAAAACAAGCGAGCAGAGCAAGCGAAGCAGGCCTAAAGCTAGCAGCAGCAAGCCATAGCAAGCAGCCGGGGGAGGGACACGGCTATAGACAAAACAAACTGAGAGCACGGGAACAGGAATACACGATTGGGATACAAAGCATGAAAATGTCCTGTCACCCCAGGACAATGGTACTTCCCAGGATGAATGTGAATTTCCAGTGAGGAGAGGAAAGTCTCCTCTGGAAGGCAACACCAGGCAGGTCGTCCATCCTGCTTGGCTGGGACTGGGGGGGCTTCAGCTGGAGAGGGAGGGCTTGGGGCACCCATTTCCTGATGTGCACAGACTGCAGAGAATCAAACAGATGCCAGCAAGAAGGGGAGAAGTTCCAGGAAACAGGACTTGTGAGAAAAGCTGAAGTAGTTAAACCTTAATAAAAAAAGACTGAAAGAGGCCACAGTGCTGTTCAGTGATGGGCTGCAGGACACCTCAGTGGGTTTTGAGGGTGTAAGACAATAAGTCTGAGGTTTAATTCTCATCAGGAAGGAAAATTGTGTCAAAGTAAGAAATTTTAGCTCTTAAACCAACTAGAAAGGACAGCCATGAATAATCCTTTACTGGGTGCTTTAAAGAATACTTTAATAAGCTTTCTGTTGATGGACATCTAGATCAGGGCTGTTACATTTCTTAAAGCTGAGAAGTGACTTCCATTTCAATTGGGATCACAATCTCTGTCTTTGGAAGTGATCAGAAAGCCATCCTGAAGATAAATATCTCTGCCAGAAGCTCCATCAAAATCAATGCAGCTCCAAACAATACTGAAATAGATTTAAGGAAAAATAAATTGTGTTCAGAGGAGTTGTAAGTACATACATTAAAAACCAGTGTATGCTAATCCATTCCTATCAATCCAATGATAAAATAATAACATCCAAAAATAAAGTTCTTCTGCTCCTATTTCAATTTTGAAAAAGAGTTCAGTGTCTGAATATCTTCTGGCCTTTTTCCCCCCCTTAATTATATAATTTGGGATAATAAGAAGCAATACTTCTTGCAAGTCTTTCCTCACTTAAATCATAGTAGCTACAATATTCTTCCTACACTTCCTACCCACAGCAGACGTCTTCATAAATAAAGTCTGTGGGAGTCTGGTACTTCACACATGAATATCCTGTCTTTCCCCATGCTCCTCACAATGGTAATCCCTGCCATGGTTATTATTTATTCAAGAGGTAATGAATAATAATAAATAATGTAGATGATTACTGAGGTGTGATTAATGAATAATGATAAATAATGGGGGGGAAGTATTGTTGCTTGTCAGATAATATCTATTTATTACAAACCATGAAGTAGGGCAGGAAAGCCTCATGCACTGATGAAATAACCACACTTTTTCACCATTTTCAGAAGGGTTGAAGGCTCTTAGAGTCAAATTTTCTCCAAAATGCTCCATTTTCTATGCATTGATTCCCCTTAACAATCTGCATCATGTTAAAACTGCTTGAGGCAGAGAAATGGCACAAATTTACCCCTTCTTTTGGGTGGTTAAATAAGGAAGAAACTTCTGAAAATCAAATCAGCATTTCAGGTGCTGAGGTCTTGGATATTTGATTCTGAGGGTTTAGCTTGAGTGTATTATTTTCCTTAATATTGGCCTCACATAGCCAATTACACACATCCCACAGTCTACAACAGTGATAGAAAGATCATCAGCTGAAAGAAAGAAGAAGGAAAAATGAGGAAGCGAATCCTGCTTTTGATTCTCATCTTAATGGTAATGAGAAAAATTGTGGCTAATTACAAGGGTTAATTGGCGTTTGCACAGGTGCAGATGTGACATGTAAGCACACACTCTGCTACAGATGTTGAAACCTAGTGTTAATTTCCTAAGGAATTGTTTTGATTTAACAAAACACAGGCACCTGAACTGGATGTAAACTGGCTCAGTGGCTTAGAATTAGAATTATACCAGAATTATTCCAGCAAGGAATCTGCCCAGTGAATCCAGGTCTTGCACTAAAACCTGATATCACATTCCTGGGGAAGAGACTGAGCTGGCTGCAGGAGCCATGATCAGGCTGTGTCTGCAGTAGGCAGGTATTTGTGTCTGACAACACGTAAGGCAGTAATAAAATTTTGAATTTTATTGAGGTGCTGCAGAGAATGGAGCACATTGGTGTGCGAGTCTCCCTCGTTCTGTTCCTGGGAGGAGTTGGGCAGCACCACTGGGTTCCTGATAAACATCTGGTGGTCATTTACTGACTTCCAGATTTTACTGGAGGGAACATTTAACAGCTGGATCAGCATCCACTGCTGATCTCTCAAGGGGTGCAGCAGAAACCTTTGGTGTGTAAACAGCCTGGCAAGAAATCTGTGAGAGAATGGGTCGGGAAGAGGAGGAAAATTACTTCAGATGATACCAGCAAGATACCCAAGATCAGTTTTCCTCCTTTGGGATTACTTGATGCATAACCCTCCAAACTGAAGCAGAAAAGACATGAGAAAAAAACATGGAAAGGAGAGGCTGGAGGATACCAGGCTCTTCTGGTGTTCTACCAATGATTTGGTGATTAATAACAGGAAACTCCCAGAGCTTCTTGTGAGATTTGCCACCTCTCAGACTTTGTGCTCTTAATCTATTTGATAGCCTTTAGGACACTGTTTCTCTTTTCAAATGGAGAATATTTTTTTTTAACAAAAAAAAAAATGAAAATTCATTCACAATTTTAATCTACAGCTGCACAGAAATAAGGCCAAACCTCTGAGCCTCGTTAATTTGTTTCCTCCCCATTTTGCTTGTTGATAGCACATGGAAGTGCATTTTCATTTCTCAGTTCAATTGCTTTTTGCCATCAGTTCATGCACTATGTCCAGGTGTTGCGCAGACCACAGGCTGAGAAATAGGCCTTCAGAGACTGTGCCATGAGAGAGCAAATGTGATAACAGAAGTGGGAAAGTTCCTGAATGACCTCTAGTCAACCCTTTTGCTTTCCAGGAGGGTCAGGAAGATCAATGCTTTTGAAGACATGAACTTGTCTGTCTGTTTTTAAAAGCCTCTGATGATGGTGATTTCACATTCTCCCCAGGCACAGCAGAAAGAGCTCTGAGAGCTCAGCTACCTTGAAAATTGAGGCTGAGCAAGGCAGAGTTTTCCTTCCATCCATGGAGACCTTGGAAAAGCAGAAAAGCAAGCAGGAAAAGCCCAGAGAGAGCCATTAATGACCCCTGTGGGAAGGCAGCAGCTGGCAGCCACCTCAGCCTCAGCATGTGGAGATGAATTGCAGGTGCTTCCATCCCATAAGTCTATGAAGTTTCCTTTCACTTTAATATTTATGGGAAGCCACTCTAACATATCAAAGGTGTGCTCATCTTTACTCCATTACTCATGAGAGAGATAACTCAACATGTCAAAGATGCCCTGATCAAGGGGCAATTTCTCTTCTCCCCATGCCAAATGCAGGCCAGGTGTAAATGGATGCATCTCCACAAAAATTGTATCTTTTCATGCTGGCACTGAGCAGAGCCCTCTTGCTCAGTCTACTGGAACATTTCCCAGATACCAATGTCAGCTTCTCAGCTCTATCCAATGCACATCACATGGCCCTTTTCTTTAAGCAGCCCTACAGAAAGAACAGACTGGAATCGTGCTTTCATGCCTTAGTACTTTGTTTAAGAGCATGAAATTGTCTCTTGGTGAGAAAGATGGAGGCTTTCAAGCTGGCAAAGAAGAGACATTTTTAAGCACTTTAACCCAGAGGGATGTAATAGCTGCTGGGGCTGGGATTCATCTCCCTTCCTTTCAGAAGTGGAACAGGGAGAGGGCTGGGATAATCACCCCAATCTCTCTTCAGGCTGGGGCTGTGGGTGCCTCCCAAGAGGATTCCTCTGACCCCGATTAGAGCCTGTTCTGGAGAGGGAAATGAGGCATCTTCCAGGGGAGCCTTTTGCTGCTGGCTGCAGAGGCAGCCTGGTGTGACCACATCAGCCTCAGAGGTTGAGCACCTAGATGTTTAAATTAAGGAAATGAGTCTCCCTCCTCCTGGCATACAGAATTCCAGCAGTTTAAATCCCTGTGCACTATGAACAGTTTATTAAATTCTGCTTCAACCTTGTGTCAAATTCTGAGAAATAAAAAACTGGGGGAAAATATCCTTGTGCAGCCATTTTATTTCAACATTTTAAAAAATGGAGAAATTCTGGGGTGCTTCCAGCCCCAAAAGTTGCTTTGGAAATCCCAGGGAAAATTCCATGCACAAACCAAGCTTAGGGAAGGTACCCAGAAAAAAAGAAAAATCTTTAGAAATAAAATTGCATAGGGCATAGAAATAAGCAATGAAGCTTCAAAAAGTCTCCTTTTTTCTTCCCTTTTTGAATCTCAGAGATCTCAGAATTCCTCTGGCTTCATCATTATCTGTCATACTTAGGAAGGATTAGTATAAGTTTTCATTGACCTTTTGGATTTTGTTGTTACTATTGTTGTTTTGGGGTGGTTTTTTGGTGTTTTTTGTTTCCCTGACTTAATACACTCCCCTCTTTCTGTACTCCTGCATCTCCACGTAAATCCAAAAATGCTTTGTTGTTTATAGAGCAACATAAGAGCAACATAAATATCTCTGGTGTTTTACATACCAGTACAAATGCATTATCTACCCTCAAAGTGTTCTCAGTTTCCAGAAGATACCAAAGCCTGTAGTACAGGTGGAGGAATGGGAAGATCACCAGGACATTGGGATGGGGAGGTCACCACCATCAACACTGCTGTGGGAGAGGGTGATTGCCTTGTGGTGTCCCTGCCCATGGCAGGGTTTTGGAATGAAATTGGCCTTAAGGTTCCTTCCAGCCCAAACCATTCTGGGATTCTGTGACCTTCTCCAAAGGGAGGACTGTACATTTGATAGCCTTCAACATGAAAAGCAAACAAAGAAAAGAGAAGCTGAGGACCAGTGGGCATTTTATCAAAGAATCATAAAATCCTAGAATGGTTTGAGTTTGAAGAGATCTTAAAGCTCATCTCTTCCCCCCTCTTGCCATAGGCAGAGACAACTTCCACTGTCCCAGGCTGCTCCAAGCCCTCTCCAACCTGGCCTTGGACACTGCCAGGGATCCAGGGGCAGCCAGTGGACAGCATTTTATTTATGTTTCATGAAGGGTTACTTCAGACAAGTTCAGTTTTGTCCTGGGGGCTGAGTGGCAGTTGTCACCTGCATCACTTAATCAGAGAAACAGAGTCCATCCTCCCCCCACAATGTGAACCCAAGTTCAACGACAACTTGAATGTTCCGTAGGGACAAGAGGAGACTGAACACTCCAGCAGAGCTCATTTGGATGCCACCTGGGTCTGTGCAATTCTAATGCAGCACTGTCAGTAGGAATGTTCTCCCTCTTCTCTGAAAGGAACATTTTGAGTGTTGCCTGTGTAAAGAGGTAAAAGGTAAAGAGGCCCAGACAATCAATGTGTTCAAGTACATGGCTTTGAATGGGGTGAGGAAATGTAAAGTCATTGAGGAATAAAAAAATGTTTCTGGGTACTGATGAAGTACATCCTGTGCTGTGTAGTCTTGGGGCAAGCATGATCTATTCTGGATAAAATTACTATGAGATGTTTTCACAATGCAGGAAAGGAAAAAGCTGGAATTGCTGCTTTTATATCAGAAAGTGAAAAAAGGAAGATGGTGTACACAAGTGAGGCAGATACCATCTCAAACACATCTTTGTTGGCTCTGTTTTATGAGAATAAGCACTACAACACCTGTGGACACAAAATGCATCACAAAATGCATGCCTCCATGGCCCTGCACACACCAGCACATGCACACACTCTTCTTGCATCCTGCATGAGTTCTGTTGTGTTTGATTTTCCAGCTCCAAAGCTGCTTAGGAGGCTCTCCTGACTACACACACACAAGATATACACAGGCACAAACTGTGCATTCTGCTCAGTGACACAACAATTTGCCATTTCATTATCACAATCATTACTATGGGTGCTGGGATGTATTTCATCATCCTACATGAGCAGGTGTGAGGGGAAAATGGAACCACCCCAAAACCAGACCCAGTAAGATCTCCCTGGGTAATACAGGGATATTCTCAGAGCTCTTGATGCATCCATCACACCAAAACTCACATATCCTAAATTTCCATTCCCTCCTTCACCCAGGAACATACCTCCATCTAAACTTAGGAAACTCTACTCAAACCTCAGCTGCCATCTATTTACTCCCACACACTCCCTACCATAGACAAAAAAAAAAAAAAAAATTCCCATCACTGCATTCCTTCTTACCCTGCAGTCAGAAATAAGTCCCAGGAGCTGCCAGAGGTTTAGAAGCTAAGCCAGCCATGCACAGCTCTGCTGCTTCTGACATTACCAGACAGCATTAATTTAATTCCACTCAGTTATGCTTTTAAATTTGATTTGAAAAATGTGTCATAAAATACCATTAAGTACAGTGCAGCATTTTGAAGCAGGCTGTGATGTTCCCTGCACTGACAAAGTCATGGGAAGGGAATGTAATTTTCATAGCTAAGTACTGGGGGGCATGTTGGGAGAGATTCCTTTAGAGAGTGGGTTGAGTGACTCAAGAATCTTGAATAAACATTATATTCACTAAATAGTTTCATGGTGTAGCAGATCCAGAGACCTCTGTTTTCATGCTTTAAGGCCAAGGGTTGATGGAGAAAGAAAAGGTAAATACAGAGAAAGAGGAGAGGAGAGGAGAGGAGAGGAGAGGAGAGGAGAGGAGAGGAGAGAGGAGAGGAGAGGAGAGGAGAGGAGAGGAGAGGAGAGGAGAGGAGAGGAGAGGAGAGGAGAGGAGAGGAGAGGAGAGGAGAGGAGAGGAGAGGAGAGGAGAGGAGAGGAGAGGAGAGGAGAGGAGACTGTGAAGCAGATTCATAAAATCATGGAGTGGTTTGGGGTGGAAGAGACCTTAAAGATCATCCAGTTCTATCCCCCTGCCATGTCTAGGGACGTCGTCCACTATCCCAGGGTGCTCCAAGCCCCGTCCAGCCTGGCCTTGGACACTTCCAGGGATCCAGGAGCAGCCACAGCTTCTCTGGGCACCCTGTGCCAGGGCCTCTCCACCCTCACAGGGAAGAATTTCTTCCTAATATCCAATCTAAATTTACTCTCCTTCAGTTTAAAGCCATTCCTCCCTCTCCTATTGCTACATGTCCATATAAACAGAAAAATCAACACCTTTTGATTGCAGGGTGAGTTTTAACTGGTGCCCATTTTAACTCCAGGCCACATCCACTCTCTGGGAAGTTACATCCCTTACAGCAGGCATTAGAGTCCAGTATCATTTCTGGTTTTCCAAAACACAACTTTTCCTCCAATTTCCATAGGCAGCCCATTTGTTCAGCCTTGTGCTAGGCATCCTCAGAAGTACCTGCACACAGAGCTGGCTTGTCATCTGTAGAAGCTGGCACGTAACACCTACAAACCCATACCTGGTAAAGAAGGAGCAGATGGCCTCATGAAAAGGACTGTGTTGGAAACATTTTCTCCTATCCAAAACCTCAGATTCATTTTTCCTCTGTGCTCAATCTGATTTTTATTCTGAGAAGGCAAAAATTGTTACTGCCTGATTTGTAAGAAAAAAATATTTGAGTGAATTAAAAAAATATCTGTTAATTGTCATAAATCTGTATTTCAGTTTTGTTGTGAAAATGTCATAACTTCAGACAACAAGAAACACGAATGGGGGAGTTCTGCATTCCTCATGCCCAATCTGTCAGGATTTCCTCCTGGTGGTTTTCCCCGCCAAGGGGTGGGGCTGATGGCTGTGGCACCCCATGAGGAGCTGGGTTAGGGGGCTGCGTTTCTCTGTGTAGGTCCCTGGCTTTCCCCCTGCTCCTGTTGTGATCCTGTGTGATTGTGGGGATGAATCCTTTATCACAGAACCTAACACTGACCAACACCAAAAAAAGAGGTGATAATGAGTGTATCTGGACAGCTTTGCTCTGGGTTCTTAAGCCAGCCGTAGAAAGACGGAATGCATTGCCTTCACCCTTTTAATTTAAACCTAAAGTGTGGCTCCTGCAAAGTACCCAGTGAGGGGCTCAGAAGTCTCATTTTCTGAAGTGCTGCCCTTTCATCACTCTCCCTTCTCATCTTGCCCACTTCTCTCTCCCTCTTCTCTCCATTATAATTTTCCCTTTGACCCTCTGATTCTCCAAGCAGAGAATGGGATGGCTGCCTGTCCTCAGCCCTTCCCAGGGACACAGCTGTGAATACTCAGGGACTCTCACCCTGGCCAGCACCCAAGTGCTCCCTGACAGCCTTTAAGCATCTGGAGCACACCTTAGGAATGCTGAGCCATCCACAACTGCACAGTCCTGGCTGCTGGTGCTGGCACACACCTGGAATACTGAGCAACCCACTCCTCACACTGGAATATTGAGTGACCCTCAGCCTCCAGCACTCCCTGAATACCAAACAGCTCTGCACCTTTACAGCGTCTGGAGGGAAACGTGGAGACGTGGCTCAAAACCAATCCTCCTGCAGCAAGGGGAAAAAAATAAAAAGGTTTGAAAAGATACAGAGAGCCAGTCTGAAGCTGTGGAGTTGGAGCCTGAGCTGGGATTTTCCGAAGATGGTATGGAATATAAAGTGCCCAAACGTTACTGGAGGATGTGTTGGGAGCTAAGCACCTAATGCAGTTTCTCCAGGTATTTTTTAAAAATCCAGTTTAAAACTGAACATGTTTCCTGGTGCACAGAGAAGGGCATTGCTATTCTTAGCAGGTCCTGGTGTCAGCAGCACAAGGACAAGGAGCATCTCTGCACTTGGAGAGGGTCAGAGAGGCTGCAGACCTTGTTTGTGAACTTTAAATGACCTACTCGGGATGCCAAAACACTTGCTGATTTTTCCTTTCCTGGGGTACCTTAGACAGGAAATGCACAACAAAGGTTATTTGGAAACTCATTTTTTCCCTCCAGGGTATTAACACAAGCTTTACAAAGGCTTATAATCCCTTTAGACAACAGCAGCAAGAGCAGCAGCAACTACAAAGCCCTCAGCTTGGAACTCAATCCCCTGGTGATGGGCTGAACCCTCTGCTGAGGTTTGCAAAGGAAAAGAGAAAGGTGTGAAGATATTTACATCAAACACACGGAACAAGAGGGGATTTTAATCAAACTTCTCTTTTCATCTCTTCTTTCTTCTCTTGGAACCCGCTTTTTCTTTATCCTGATGAAACTCAGCACTTGTATTTTTTTCCTTTTTTTCCTCCCCTGCATAAAGGAGGATTAAAAAAAAAAAAGAAATAATCACAATCCCGCCTGAAAACTCTGAGTATTAAAAACACCAGGGCAATGCATCTCCAAAATCTGTAAGACTGTAAGAAGATAAGAGACAAAACCCCACAGAAATATTTCCTCTCTGTGTCTTTGGAAGTTGCAGACGTGTGTATAATACCCCTAAGCCAGGGTAATCTGCTTGCCTCCTCCTGCCTTTCCTGGTGCACACGGATGTTCTTAGCATTAATATTCCTCACACTCCAGCAAATGAACACCCAGGAGGCAGCTGACTCAATCAGTGCTTGTTTTACTTACTGTGTATAGCTGGGAACAAACCATAAACCAGAGCACGGCAGATCTGTAATGCTCATCTCAATCTGCTTCCCCTGCTTGTTGCAGCCCTGATGAACCTTCCTATCCAGCCAGAATCAAAGGAAAAAAGAATTAAGAAATACATTATAGCAAGCACATTAGCAACATGTGGTAAATTACCATCAGAGATTCCAGTTCCTCGTGGTAGAAGGGTTTGTGGATAAACACATTTGTTTACTTCCTTTTTCCTGCTGTCTTCTCCAGTGTGTGATTATTCCTCAGTGCTCCCAGGTCTGACGTCATGACTGTTCCCCACAGGCAACAAAATTGAATCAAGGACCATTTGAAACCTGGAGTACAAGATAATTTGGAAAAGGTATTTGTCCATTCTTTCCCATGAAATTGATGGGCTCCTACGACTGCTGTTTTGAAGGCTGGAATTTGTTTTAATTAGGATGGCACAATCACAAAATGCAGAGGAGCTAGCTGTTATTTTTGGAACACATACAGCTGCAGGGGAATTGAGAGAGAAGCCTGTACAGACCATACAAAGGAGCTCATTTCACATGTCCAGGTGGATGGGGTATGATATATGGCCCTTGGATTTCTCTGCTCAATTCCTGCTATCCCTGATGGAGAGCTCCAGTGCAGTCAGCAACTGGAGGGTGCTGACTGGATCTCTAAGGACTGCAGTGGGAGCACAGACACCTTAAGAAAGTAGGATCCTACACTGTGGCATCCTAAGTGAGGAGTGATGGATTGTGCCTCTCCACCTTCAAAGGCTGCCTTCCTGTCAATTCCTCACAGATCTACTCACCCTAAACCTCACTTAACCCACCCTACCATTGGTCACTGTATTGACTTGCTAATGAGTCTCCCAGAGAGGCTTTAATTGAATTTGCAGCAGAAGATATAGATCTAAAGAGACAGAGAGGGAGATGGTGCTGGGGCAGTGGAAAAAGCTTCAGGAGAAGTTGCCTCTTGGGGAAGGTGATGCTGTGGAAGTTCCTTTGATCCATGGAAACTGCGAGAGGGGCTGAGGGTGGTGAAACAAGCTGTAGGCACCAACACGATGGTAAAGACATGTAAAAAACTGTTTATACAGAGAGGAAATGGAACAAAAACTTAAATCCAAGACATAAGATTTTGATAGGGGGATATTCCTAGTGAATTTCCTAACAGATAAATGGAAGCCTTTTCAGAGAAGATGGTAAGTGAAGGGCAACTCTTAACAAAACCTAAACTGGGTGTGGGAGGGGATGACTAAGATGGGTGTTTTGGTTAAAAGTTCAGTCAGCATGACCACAATGGCAAGAATTTTGCTTATAGTGAGGTTCCTCTATGCTCAGGCTCCTGATCCTCAGGGAAGGGATGGAGGTGGCCACGGCCAGCCAAAGTTTAGTCAAGCCAGCCTCCATCCAACAGCCTTTACTTGGCTGACAGGCAGGAGAAGAAAATGCCAGCTGCAGTTGGAGGGGGTGATTTCATGCTCTGGTGACTCTCCATTCACTGCATTCATTAGCTCCAAAGCCAAGAGCAGCCGTGGGATCCCTGCCTCCTGCCCTGGGACCTGGACGTGCCTTTGCCCACCCGCTCTGAGGCATTGTTTTCCTAGCAGTGTGTTCTTGGAGGCAGGCTGCACTTACAGCAGGGCCTGGGCAGCAGAAGGCCTGGCAGTGGCCAAGCTCTAATCCAAGGACTGTGCATGTTCTTTATGTCTGATAAACAAACAGGGAGTTTGCCCTGATTTTACTTGTTTTGTGTGTTTTAAGTGAGACTCAGCAAAACTGTCTCAGTACTGTGGGATATGCCTGATTCCCAGAATTTGTGTCTCAATTTGGGACACAGCATTCCAAAGTGTTCTACCTCATGCTGGTGATGCTTGGTTCAAGTTGATCTACCCATAAGAAAAGCATTCTGGGGGCTTTGAAACAAGCTCTGTTGTGACAATTCTGTTTTTCCTTCCTCAGGTTTTGTTTACTCACCTCAGTCTCCTTGCCCAGAGCATGCAAATAATGGCATTGCAGATAGATGCCCCAGGTTGCTTCCCATCTCATTCTTCCTGAAAGGACATGCCCTATTGTTCTTTCTAGGAATTCAAATTGGTTTTCAAGGACCTGGAGGAGTGCAATAGCTGCTGACTCAAGGCCCGAGCACTGCAAAGCAAACAATTTGCCCTCCAGCAAGCACCAGTTCCAGCACTCCACTCAGAAAGGTTTCTTTCAGTTTGAAGGTCAAGCATCTTCTCCTTGCCATTCTTTCTGAATCTCAAATAAAAGAGGCAAAAAAAAAAACAAAAAAGTGTCTCTGTAGAAATAGGTGCTCTGAAGATCAAGGTAAAGACTGGCAGGTCACAGGGACTTCTCTGCCAGTCTTGGCCACATGTTTGGATTTAATCTCTGGGCATATGAAATAGTGGAGCATTTGCCCACCTACAGGATATTTATAATGCAAAGATCTGGCTTCCTTCCTATAAATGGAGTTTTAATCACTTGCTGCCTGCTCGAAAATATGGAGCACACACTCATCCAGTTAAGCCATGGCAGAAATAGGGATGGAGTAACCTCAGTGCCAGCCCAGTCCTGGCTCTCCTCAGCCCATACAGTGGTGCTTTAGGATCACAGGATCATTAAGGCTGGACAAGACCTCTAGGGTCATTGAGCCCAGCCATGGACCTTATACTGCCAGGTCCACTAATCATCACACCCGACATGTTTTTTGAACACTTCAGGGTAATTTCACCACTTCCCTGGGCAGCCTTTCTCACAGGCCAAAGCCTCGGTGATGGAGAGTGCCCAAAATTATCGACAGGAAATGTTGGGAGGATGTGAGAGCTCCAGTCAGTTACTGTCACTTCAGTGACATCTTCAAGAGATTTGTGAGTTGCCCTCAACTTGCCAGATAAATCCATTCTGTTGTGTCACATCCCTCAGTGATGCTGGGATCCACTTCCTGCTCCAGCTGGACCCTCCCAGCACATCCAGCTGCCCCAGCTCCCACTGGAGAAATCCTTGCACCCTTTCCAGAGTACAGCATATATTTTGCAAAGGCTGGGGAAAGAAGTCCAACTTCCCAGTCAGATTTGGAGGATTTATGGCTCCAGTGCAGGCAGCCCTGCTGATTTGAGAACTAAGAGTAGGCATGCACTTGGTTGCTTAAAATAGAATGGTTTTCTCTGTGTCAGCATCTCCTGCCCCTCCATCCCCCACGACATTTTCTGATTACATCCTTGCAGTGTCACCTGCACATTGCATTTTGGAGAATGGCAACTGAGTCCTGGGTTTGGAGGGAGACTGGGAATACTGAGGAGGAAGAGAGAAGCTTCATCAGCAGAGTCTGAGAGGGAAGGAGAAAAGAGGAAGAGAAAGGAAAATACCAGTCCCAACCTCTTCCCTTCAACAGCAAGGCTCTTGCCTTATTACCTGATGGAGCACAATTGCAAATGTTAGGAGAAGTGCCTGGGAGCCACTGGGTCAGAATGAAAATCAAGGACAGCTATCACTACATGTTCTGGGCTGAAAAGAGTGGAGGAACTGTGATATAACCCTCAGGACCTGGCAGTATGTTATCAGCAATGCACTGATTGCTGCTTGCACTGACTGCAGAGGTGCTGCTCACCTGCTACTGCTCCCTTCACCACCTCCCCTCCAGATCTGGGAAATCTTTAAGGTATGGGATTTGTATCCCTCAGTGCAGGGACTTCATCCCACACATGCCACATGGGCCCAGAGCCCCGTTCCAGCCCAGCCCAGGGTCACCAGTCCCTGCCCCAAAGGTTCTGTGGGATGCTGGGCTTCCCTGCCTGTCCCCATCACTGTCCTGCTCCCTGGCTGGGGTGATGGGATGGGTCCCGGGCTTTGGCACTCACCCTACCGGGTCCCAGCCCCTGGGGAGCCCACAGCTCCCTGCTGCACCCTGTTTGCCCCCTGATATTGTCTCTGGAGTTGAGAAGTGCATGTTGGATCAACCAACTCCAAGCACAGACCCCTTGGAACAGAGACTCTCCCTTGTGCATATACAGCACTCATACTTCAGATTGTCTTGGCTTCCTAAAATAAGTAATACTTAAAGAAATTTCCCACCTTCTCTGCATACCAAAGATTGTCTGCTTTTGGGATCAGATACCTTTTTTTCCCCCTGGACGCATGTTGTTTACCACACAATCCATAATGGATCGTACAAAAAGACGCTGTTTTATTTTTCTTACAGGCATCCAGCTAATGGATGAAGTAATTTAGTGAGGCTATTGTATTTCACTCAATAGCCTGTATGTAGATTTGTTGTGAAGGATAAAATGTTCCCTCTCTGAACACTAACAATGGGAGCACAGTTTACCACTGACCTTGTACTCCGCTACTGTGCTGTGTGCAGGGAACAATGGGAGCCCTGGTGATGGGCAATGCCAACACAGAGATGTTTATTTTCAATAGCAAGGACCCATCCTCTTCCACAGAGCATGTGTTGGTGGTCACCTGTATACAAAGTACAAATATTCAGTGTTTTAAGGTTTAAATGAATGCCTCTGGTTTCTAACTGTCCTGAATATAAGCGTTGTTTGTAAATACCCATTTCACAGGTCTTCAACATTTAAAAACTGTGAGCTTCCATTGCTCTCACTGTGTGGGTATGTGTGCTTTCAACAGCTCTATTGTGAGGGACCTAGAATGCCTTCTCTCCTCTCAGAAATAGTTATATTTCTAAAGAGTAACAATCAGCATTCACTCAGGCTTTTAAACCCAGTATTTCCTAATTATGGGTGCAATAGGTTCTGTTGAATCTATCAAACATTTTCATATCTCTGAGGTGCAAAAAGATTAGCTGAACTTCTGATGGTATTATTCTACTCTGTCTGTGAATTAATAGAGAGCATTAATGGAAGTGTTCTCCAGTGTTCTGGGATGGGATCCATCCCATTTCATTAACCACCTGGGAGTTACAGATCTTGTCTGGGCTGCTTGTCCAGGGTCTATCTAAAGGCTGTGCACAGCATTGTACCCCTCACAGTGGTTATTCTCACACCACCTCTGGTATCCAGAGAGATGGGGCCAATAATCTGCAACAGATGCCTGTCACCCTCTGATTCACCTTCTAGTGTTGCTGAGACTGAGCTCCTAAATTTTACTTGGCTACATGTAGCTCAGAAACTTTCCTCCAATTAATTAATGAATGTGCCAATGGCCTGAGGGTATATGTGGCCTATCCTTAGTACTCAACAGGAAACAAGTGTTTCCTGGGCAGACATCAGTTCTTCCAGGCCTTGCACCATCTCCTAGAAGCCAAATCCCTGCGAAAGAAACTGCCTGACAGCTCCCCTCCTTCTCCTTTGGCTTGAATGCAAACCAGAGGAGGTTCCCCCCAGTATAAACACAGTTGGAAAGCAGCAGGGATGGTACTGTGGCCACATTCCTGCAGACTTTCATACAATCAGAGCTTCATTTCCATTCTGATGTTCCCTTGTGTGCCTCCTCTGGCAGATTCCTTTCAGGCCAGTGGAGGGTACCAGCTCAGGTGAGAACATACAGGTGTAGTGGTAATTCCATGTCCTGTGGCTCTTCCTGGCGCTTAGATAATGTCTAACCTGAAGCCATTAATTGCATCAGAGCAGCCCTGCTGCTTTTCAAACACTTGGATTTGCAGATATTAATAAACCCAGTGTCCTGTGAAGCTGTTTGCTTTCGTAAGTTCAGACATCTGACTTGGGTGTCTGATAGAACTGGCTGGAACCCCTAAAGCTCCTGGTAAAACCAAGTGAAAGACTTGAGAAAAAAATATGAATCCATGCCAGTATTCTGACTTATCTGCTCCAAATCTGCATGAGTTAATCCTTCTTTGCTGGCTACAGAAGGAGCTGAGGAATCTGACCCACTAAACTTGGATGCCCAGGATGTCTCACATGAGTCAGTGTGAATGAGAGATGATGCATTAAGACATTATTAGTATCTGACAGCCTTTTGATCATGGCAGAAAGCAGTTACAAGTAAAGACAAGAGGGTGGGATGGGTGCCAGCCTGTCTCACTCTGGGTTTGTTCCAGCATGTCTCAGCTCATGGCTGTCCTGCAGCCTCCTCTCCACAGACCTCTTCCTCTGTTAATTAACCGACACAATCCCAAAAGTATTAAAACTGTGCCTTCCTCTCCTGGTATTTAATTTCTCTATCTTTTCTCAAAATAAAGTTTCTTTTTTGCAGTTGCCAAGATAAAGCACTTTCTTCCACAAACTTCATCCTCTTTTTGTCTTCACTTCTCCCTGAGCAGCAGAAATCTACCAGGCCTCAGAGGAGAGATTCTCCTCCAAATCTGTTCCTATCTGCACTCTCCACACTCAAAATCTTGCTCTCCAGAGCAGTGTTTTCCTGGTCCAATGCTGGAAACCTTCACGTTTCTACAAATTTTGTCCAACCAAGGCCCCCACCAGGCTTTCCACAGCTCAAAAGGAATTTTTTTTTTGCAGAGTGCAGGGTACCAAATTTCTCTCCTGAGCAGATGAGGCTTGTCACTTCTACTTCAGGCGCCAGAGGTCGAAAAATCTTCCCAAATAACCTGGCTGCCCTCTCCTCATGTAGGAACTGATGGTTGCTGCTGTCCTGAGGATGTAATTCTGAGGGTGTTATCCTGGAATCATTAATCCTTACAGAATCCTGTAATTCTGTATCATTCTGAGGGTGTAATCATGGAATCATTAAGGTTGGAAAAGAGCTCCAAGATCCTCAAGTCCAACCTTTGACTGAACACTATCTTGTCAATTAACCATGTCACCAAGTGCTTCATCTACTCATTTTCTGAACAATTCCAGCATTGGTGACTCCACCACTTCCCTGGGGAGTCTGTTCCAAGCCATGCCACCCTCCTTTCCAACTGGGAAGGATCCAGATTTTGCACTGGCTTTTCCTAGTTGTCCTGTGCAGGTTTTCTTTTGTGGAAAGATGCCTGGAGAGGGGCACAGGAGGGAAAGCATCCGGAAAACCTTGGTAAGTGTGTTTAAGGGGAAAGTATTCCCACAAGGAGCTCTATTTGACTGGTGGAAAATGTCTTCTTCATTGATAGCAGGTAATGCAAAGCACACTGCCTGCAGCTTTTTCTTTTAATGTAGACATCTGAAAGTGACTGTATGATGGAGGGAGAGAGGGAAAGGTTATGTGTCTTCGCAGGCCCAAAATGGCAGTATAATGAATATAAAAGCTATCCTCTCCTCCTCTAATATATTCACTCGCCATTCCACCCTCTTTTCTAGTGACTGTAAACAACATTTGTCATCAGCAATGGGCTACTTTTCATTATAAAACTGATCTGGAAACTACATTTTTATTTCACGTACATCAGCAGTGACGGGGAAAGAAACAGGCAAGGGGAAAATATATGTCCCTAGCAGGAGAGGGACCTGGGACAAGTGTTGCCTGCACAATTCTGGGATCATTCATACGTCTGGCCTCCAAGACAGAGGATGGTCTAATGCCTCATTAAATCCTACTGAGCCAACGATGATGTATGGGATCCTTTCAATCTTCCACGAAGTAATGCAGTAAAAAAAAACCTAATTTGCACGTTTAATGCATTCATTAAGCTATTAGTCTTTCAACAAGAGATTTAATAGCAAATTAACAGTTTTTATGAAAGAAAAAAACAACAACAAAACTCGCCACTTAGTAGAATTACTTTTGTGTCAGAGCACAATGCAGGGTAATGGGCAATTAGGGGTTTCGGAGGGGAGGATGGGAAGATGGGTTTAATTTGTGTTTGGTTTATAATTAGCTGGTGCTTGGTGCTTGGAATGAAATGAACTGGATCCCCTCGATGGGGAAGACACTGACTTGGGCAGAAAGCACAGGGGGGAGACGAAAAGGAGAAGATGGGAGGAGCTGGAGGAAGTCAGAGGTTTATCCCTGAAAATCTATTCTCATGGGACACGTCTTTCCATTCCCAAGGAATACTTTCATGTGGTCAGACACTGGGACTGAGTTTGTGGTGCCTTGGGATTCATGCAGGTCTTCCTGGACACCAGCTGGCAGGACAAACTCCTTCCAAACACAAACAGGTACTGTCAGAACAATTAAAGCTCAGCAAAATTGTTGTCTTTCTACTGAAACCTGCGCTTAAATTTGAGCAAACTCTCAAGTGCTTTGCCTAATAAAGACGGATTGTTTATTTAGGTCCAAAGCCTGAATTTCAGGCTGCGTTCAGCTTGGCAGATATATGCCAGTGCAGATGGCTGGCACAGGGGCTGTTTTGTAACTTTTAGTTTGTGTAAGTCTCTTGGGAAAAAAAAAAAAAAAGTCTTAATGAGAACACTGAATTCCAGGGAAGACTTTGGTGATAGAGAAAGAGAATTACAAAATCAAGTAGTTGTCTGAACTTACTGAAAATAAATGCTACTTTACTTGAAAAGGAAAGAAAGAAGTGGAGCTGTGTTTGTTTGCTGGTTTATTTTTAAATGTCATTTTTAAGTTTTCTATTTCTTTGAAAAGTCAGTTGACAGAATATTGAACACCAAATCCACAGGATTTTGGGCCCTTTTTTCTTATCCACACAAACTTTAGGGGAAAAAAAGTATTTTTAAAAAAATTTTTTTCCTGTATCAGAAAAAAAATTCTTTAAGGCATCCTACACTGAGCTTTGATTTTCAGCTGAAGCGAGACAGAAAAAGGGAGAATAGTCTAAAATCAATTTCTTAAAGATCTGAGGAATCATAAATACAGTTTGAATCAATAGCTCATGTGTGAGAGTTTCTGTGTGTGTTTTCCCTCGCACACATTTATTCAAACAACTGCTTTCTCATAACAGAATATTTAATTCCGTAGATTTAATAAATTGGCTTTCCAAAGTGGAATATTAGCGTCAGGCAGTGGAACCTTTACATCTGCTTTTCCACAACTTTTCTCCCCACCGAGGACACTGTTCCTGACACTGATTTTGTGTAGCTGCTCATGCATTGACATTCAGGGCATGAAAACACCCCTTACAAAAGAACTTTTGTGCAAATTCTGAGAATCGGTCTAATATTAAGCAGGTGCTTAAGTCTTGTCACAAGTAGGTAATGCAGTAACAGCTCAGTGTCCTTGAGTTTCTGTAGGTGAGGCTGAGTCAATTCTTGTGCCACCATGGACTCCAAGAGCAGTTTTCCTGCTTAAAAATTGCTTAAAAATTCAGAAGGATACTTAGGACATGAGGCTGGCCACATTTGCATCCCAGAGCATGGTGTTGTGTGAGCTGCTCTTCCAAAATTTATCCAAGGTAGGTAATGGATAGTGGCACTAAGACTTTGCACTTCAGGGAGGTCAGAATTAACCAGCACCATGTGCAGCTTGGCTGGGGGAGCTCCTGGCAGAAGATAGCAGAGCTTGTTCCAGATGTTTCAAAGTCAGAGATTCTGGGCTGCAATTTGGCTATAAAGCAGAGGCACAGAGCACATGGCTCAGCCAGGGCCCCTCCCTGGAATGCAGCTGGGCTGTTATAGAATCATAGAATCCTACAATGGTTTGGGTTGGAAGGGACTTTGGACCTCATCTCATTCCACCTCCTGCCATGGGCAGGGACACCTTCCATTGTCCCAGGCTGCTCCAAGCCCTGTCCAGCCTGGCCTTGGGCACTGCCAGGGATCCAGGGACAGCCACAGCTGCTCTGGGCACCCTGTGCCAGGGCCTCCCCACCCTCCCAGGGAAGAATTTCTTTTATATATAAATATCCCAACTTTACCCACCCTCTCTCTCAGTGTGAAGCCATCTTTCCTTGTCCTGTCTGTCACTACTGAAAGGTGCTATAAAGTCTCTCCAGAGCCTTCTCTTCCCCAGGGTAAACAACCACCACTCTCCCACCCTTTCTTCATACGAGAGGTGCTCCAGCCTCCCAATAATCTTTGTAGTCCCCTGTGGACCTGCTCCAACAGATCTTTCTTCCCATTTGTATTAGTGCCAAAGGGTCCATTGCTCTAATATGCAACAACTTCTCAGGCATGATGCTGAAACACCCCTTTTGACATGGATTCCAAGTGGAACTCCTGCCTGTCTGGTCCATGGCAGCAGAAGCAAAGGATGCTCTCAGTGTTACCCTGAACCTTGTGCAGCAAATGCTGTCAGCTCCTTCTTTCCATGCACTGGAAGCCAAATGCTATTTTCCCACTAGTCCCTTTCCCTGTCTGCCCCCATGCAGCCACTCCAGCAAGGTGGGGGTGGACTCTGCCGTGCCCAGTGCTGTGTCCACAGGTGTGTGGGTGCTGGAATCCATGACAGGGGACACAGAGCCTCATCACACCCAGCTCCAGCTCTCTGTGAGGAAGATGCATCTCAGCCTCATCATGTCAGCTTTTCCTCTTCAAGCAGCTTGGTGTGTGGGCTGCTGCCTGCTCTTTAAAAGCTCCTGAGATATTTGTAGCTGCTCTGCTTGTTCTGATTTTGCTGGAACAAAAATAATTACTGAAAGGACAGGGATAAAAAACTGTATGTATGTGTACATATATATTCTGAAAAACCAGTTTGAAGTGTGCCACAGGACTGCAGTGTGTTTTAAAGGGATCTCATAAAGGAGACAGCTTTTATTTTGCTGTACACTGAAGGTTGTGAATTAGGAAAATACCACCAGAGAAACATTGCAGGTTTTGGAAACTACACCAGGACCACAGCTCTGCCCTGGAATTTCATTACAGTCTCCTGTGTACCTGGCATGCAATGGTAAGGAAGTGAGAGTCCTGCCAGTTTGTAAGGGTTATGGTTGAGTGTATGGCTGGAGGGCTGATCCAATCCAGCTAATGCATATTGCTGGAATAATACTGAATATTTCTTCTGTCTGGTCTTCAACTTTCTGGGATTAATTTCATATATGCAGAGGGAATTTGTGACTTTCACAACTTTTACTTACCTGGGTGTAATGACAGATAAGGCAGATGTGCCCATTTCCCTACTTGCCCTGGTGCTATGACTGAAGATATTTTAAACCCTTCCAACCTCAAATCAAAGAACTGTTTTAAATTTAATCTCTGAACACTTTCAGCTGAGTTTAAGGGTGAAATTTGCCTAATGGGAATCCTCAAAAGTGAGCTCAGGTGGGACTGAAATGAAGTTTCAGCTTTTGCAATGGGTCATATCCCAGGAGTTAAATTCTGCCTGTCTTGGGCAAACTTAACAATCACTTTGCTTCTGAGAGATCAGAAGCAGAAATTATTGCACAAACATGCCTACAAAATCTGTCTCCCTGTTATCCCTCCCCCTTTGAAGCCCAGCAAAAAGCTGGGACTGGCACAGCCAACCTGATATAATTGAATTTCCCTGCCTCTTGCATTATATTTTATCAGGTGATGGCTTGGAGGGATTTACATTGCACAGAGCTGCTGAGGAGAGTGGCTGAAAAATGGTGTGAAAGTGCTGATAAATAGTTCTAAATGAAAGCAATTTTAGCAAGAGCACCTGTAGGCAGCCTTGGTCTCCTTTTTGGTGACTATCCCTGCAAAGTGGGAGCTTCCAGCAGCAACAGGCACACAGAGAGAAAGGTCCCACTCAGCACCTGAGGCTGGAAGAACCAAGGAATGCCTTCTCTTTACCTTGCTATTGAGCTGGGCCGAATTAGTGGCCAGATTAAAGCCCCAAATCTCTGCTGCTGACCCATTCATGACTTCCTTTTCCCTTGTTAATGAGAAGTAGATGAAGGACTTTAGTGTTAAAAGCCCTGGGTGACCCAGCTTTTCCTCTCCACACTCATCTACTGCTTGGAATAAAGGTGGGGGCAACCACAGCTCCTGCCAGCTGCATCTGACCTCTGGTTCCTGAGACAAACACCTTAAGGGTCAGAAGACTGCTAGAAAAACTCAGACTTTGGTGTCCTCTGTTGTGCTTCAAGTTTCATGTAGTTCATTCTGAGATCAGAGCAAGGAACTCGTAACAGGTGCAGTTAAGACACCACCACGTCAAATGGGCACTGGTGGGTGGAAAAAAGTTTCTTTCCAGGTTATTGTTTCTTGATATTTGAATTGAGACCAGTTTCAAAGCTTTTTTGAGATGCACTTAACACAAGAAGAAGTGGCTGTGAGGGTTTCTAGGCTTGCACTAATGGAAATTATATATGGAAATGTGAAGCTAGAAGTACTTTTTTTGTTTGTTTGGTGTTTGGTTTTTTTTTGTTGTTGTTGGTTTTTTTTTTTTTTTGTTTTTTTTTTTTGGTTGTGTTTACCTCCAAGTATACATGGAAATAGCTTACTCCAGCTCCTTGTACTTAAAGATCCATTTGTACTGCTGCCTCAGCTCCTCCTGTGGAAGGCAGTGAGTTGAAAGAGTGATTTAGACACTGCTAACACAAACGAGAGGAGACAGGCCAGTACTTAGCACGACAGACTCCTCAGAAAGCGTGGACAGGGAAAAGCTGTTTCTTTTCTGTCTGTCGTTTCCCCTTTGCAGACTGCAGATGAGAATCTCACAGCAGAATAATTCAAGGAGCAGGAACCCCCAGGTAATTCAGCTGCCAGTCCTTACAGTGGGTGCCCTTTGTGGCATAGCTCCGTGTGTAGGAGCAGATGCTGTGTATCAGTACATAAAATAGAGGGGGTGTGAAGAATGAGTGACAAGGCTTATTCTAAGTATCCACTGCGAGAATTCAACAGGGAAACCCAGAAAGCACAAAAATGAGGTGGGCTGAGTGGTAAAGTTGCTGCTCTGTCCAAGCTGTGTCCTAAAAAAAGGAGGTACTAGAGAGTGAAGTAAAATGGGTTATAGGGCAGTTGGGCTGGCTGTAAACCATGTTTAAAGTGGAAAAAACAAACAGCAATTCAGATCCATAAGGTCTGAATTAAAATCTAGAGTGGATCTCAGGTTTTCCCCCAACTAATAACCACACTTAAATCTAGTTCTTAGAAGTGTATTTCAGTTTAAGACCAAGATGCCAAAAATGGCTTTATCTACTAAAGTGAGATTCATCTCTGTACAGACACTAGGAAAAAAAATATTTGCTCCACATGTTACAAATTTATTTTGGGTAAACTTACGTAATTCATGAATGAATGAATGAGTATATTTCTGCTTGCTCTCACTTTATAGGAGCAAATCTGACCTTGATATTCAAAATCATGTTTTTTGGATTAACTTGACCTGTGTTATAGTGTCCACACTTTGGGTACACAGTAGAAATTTCTCCAGCTGCACTCAATACCCTGGGCAGCACCTGAGTTTCTGCTTAGAGTAGCTCTTTTTTAAATTATTATTATTTTCCTTCCCCTAGAATTTCTGAGGAATAAGATTATTCTCCTAACTCTAGAAATAATTCTATTAATATTTCTGAATGTAACTGATTACATTGACACAAGGGAAATGGTTGGAGATTCCAGGATAAAACAGAATCTCTTGTGCAATTCTCTGAATTGAAACCATCAGACAACAAGGTGCATTTAGAAAGTCAAGAGGAGAAATGTCCTGTGACAACAGAAAAATCAAAGTTTTCCAGATACCCGCTTGGGTGATGAGTAAATCTATAAAGAAAGGGACTGATCAGCAATGAGAGCAACATCTCAGATGAGCTGGGGAGATAAAGTGAGACTTGTAAAATGTCAAGGTTTTAATTTCCTCGTGAAGGAGATTCTTTGTAGAGGAAATTAAAACAAACAGTAGACATACCTTACCCATAGTAATAAGGAGTTTATAATGAGACAAAAAGCATTGACACCATGCAGGAAGAATGGGACCAAGTTAGAAAGTGATCTGCATTTGTCCTCAAAACAAAATGAATAATTTTCTTTCAAATTCAGTGACGAGGTTGATAATGACTGTGGTATAAAGGCAGGGTGTGAATGGGAAGGAGCTTATGGACATTTAAATTACTCTGGCTGAGGTAAAAGTAAAATTCAAACTTCTTGATGTGATGATAATGAGAGGAACAAACTGCTTTCGTTTCTGATTTCTGAAAGAGCTCTTTACAGTGTGTTGGTGTAGTAGCAGGTTGATATTATGTGATACAAGAATTGTAAGCACATATATTTTAGAAAAAAAATAATCAAGGCATTTGCAAGTCTGTAAGTGTGACCTCTGTAGTTTTCAAAACCAACTTGGAGTGGCAGAGTCATTTAAACAGTGTCAGATGGATCACAACACCTTTTCTCAGAAAAGATTAAGAGAGAACAATGTGGTACCTTGCTTTGAGATGTTAACTAATTTCTATCTATTTGGTGTAATTTAGATCTGTGTCCAAATAAGCCAGAAACATTTGAGACATGCAGCATGGGAAATTCTCTCTAAGGCAGAGGTAGGTAAAGTGAAGTCAAATCTGATCAGAAGAGTGTTACAAAAAGAGAATTTCTCCAAGAAGGGAAGTATCTCTGTGAGGGTGGTGAGTAATGAAGTTCTTCAAGCAACAGTCTTGCCTGACCTAACTTCACATTTTCATTAATAATTGGAATTACCAGTGACGAATGGTGTTGGAAAAAGCTGGTATAAACTGGGTAGAATTTGTTAATGCTAAAGTCCTAATGAACACTGGACAAATGGCCTGAGAAATCTGTGTAGGAAAAACAAAGTCTATGAGCCTGAGGAATGCCTGGAGATGTCAGACAAGCTTAGAAGGGTGTGCTGAGGAATCAGAATGTGATGGAACTGCGGAAAAGGCAAATTCTAAGATGCCTCGGGCAACGTGTGTCTCATAAAGCAAGAGAAATGGAAATATTTTTGTATCAGAGCCTGGAACACATTTGTCTGTAGTGCCAGGTACTGCTCTAGACATCTGTGCCTAATGGAGACAAATCCAGATAAGGGTGGGTACAGAGAAGGACTGATGGGATAATCAAGTGGATGGAGAGGCAAAGACTGGAATTTTTAAGACAAGTAAACAACTGCTGTTACTAAACAGAGAGTGTTGAGGGGTATGTGAAAAAGATGAACAGAAGGATTCAAAATGCCAGAGAAGGAGATGATTTGTTAAGCTCAAGGGTAACTTTGACACAAGAAGAAATGAATGTCAACAAGCCACGATTAAATACATACTGAAAAATATAACCAGGCAACTCAAAGTCAGAAGAGAGAGCAAAGCTTGTCCAGGGGAGAGAAAAGCTGAGATTCTTCCCACCAAACTACAGACACTAAATGAAGGTATTTACCCTTTGGATTTATCACACTAAAAGACACCCTTTAATTAATGTGAAGAGCCTCCTCCAGGGTGTGACTCAGATCTTGGCTGTGTTGAATCAGCTCAGAGGTGTCTCTCCTCACACTGAGCTGAGGTCTAAGGTGGCTCATATCCACTCCTGGTTCCTCAGATCCTTAAAGAATGATGGGTGACTCTGCACATGGAAAGGCCTAATTAATTCTTAGATGAAGGATGATTATTTTAAGGATATTATAAGGAGTATTATAGACAGCACAGTATTACAGATTACCTGCAAGAGCAAATGCACAATTTTGAAAGCTCGGTTCTAGTTTAGATCAGATACTACAAAGTTCCTAAGTGTTGATGTTGTGTGAGGTACCTTCACAGCCAGCCTTGTCTTGCATTTACGGCCCAAAAACATTTCAAAAGGAGGGTTAGCCTGCCACAGATACTTTGTCTTAACTGTGTGGAGGCTCTGGATTGTGCACTGAATGCACAATTGTGCACACGGGCTCAGGTGTCACAGGAAATCATGGGAAGTTTAATTTTGGCAAGAAGGATGGGCCATTCAGAGTGCCTGTGGGCGATAGGTTTTGTCTCTGTTGGAGAAAGGGCAGAATTATTGACTTCCAGCTCCTAGGAATGGAGTCTAGATTTATTACAACAAACTTCTTAATTTTACCCGGACTGCTGAGCTGTTTAGAGCAGAGCTAAAGTGGTACCAATCTTTTGGCCATGGGTGATTCTATCACCCTCTATTTCACAATGGATAGTGACATTTTTTGGGATATACGAGTGTGGCTGTGTCCAGATGGTAAAGAAATTACACTTCATTCTCTCAAGCCTAACCAGATCGAGCCTCTGTGACTATGTTTTCTACAGCAAAAATGAAAATATTCCTTTCCAGGCCTCTCACTGATCTCTTTCTCCATTTTATAAAGCGATGTTAATTTGAAGGCATTTTAAAGCACGCAATGAAGAAAACTGCAGGTGGAAGTTTGGGGGTGATGGGGCCTCCAGTGAGGGTGAGGAGGAGGAAAGGAAATCTCGATAATGCTGCCCTTCCAGGGATTCTGCCATTAACTGATGCATTATTTTTCTAAGCTCATTAAATAACCCTTAGAACTGTGAAAAGGTCAAAAGAGAGGGGAAGGAGCTGGAGCTGCCTGTGGGTTTTTGTTGTACAGCAATTTCCTGACCAAGCTGAGGAAGGAAGAGGGGGATGGAAGAATCAAGAAAGGAGGGGAGTGGAAAAGGACTGCTGATTTTTCTGTTGATCTTTTCATGTAAATAAATGTTTCTCCTCAGACTTTTCCCTAAAGTAGTCATCAATCCAAATCCCACTGTTGCTTACCTGTAGTAGCTGCTCTCTGGTGAAGCCACAAGCTGTTGTTTACAGCAAACAACAAATTGTGATCATCTGTGGATCAGCTTAGACATGGGGTTGATGTCTTTGGCCATCTCTGAATGTCTGGGGCAAGAATTATAAGAATTTTACTGTTTTTGCCCTAGGAAGCCCAGAATCTCTTTAGAAATACCACACGCAGGAAGGTCTAAGGTATGAAGATGATTTGTCACGTTTTAATGGGTTTGTATTTTAAATCACATTCCAGTACATACAGATAGGTCTTTGGAAGTCATAAACTTTCTAAAAAGATAAGGAAAAAGTACAGAGGAGCAAGGTCTTCAGGTCCACTGATGCTGTGGGAACCTGGGACATGAGGAACATCTTTGACTGTTCACAGATCTGTCCCTTACGTACTGCAGTCAAATTCACTTGAACAAAGAAAATGTTTCCTTTTAACTGGTTGCTCTTTGTTAACTCATGAAAGAGAAGATGCTTGCTTTTTCCTTTCTTTTTTTTTGCTTTTGCTTTGCATTGCAAGATGAGTTTCCAAACTGAACTAATAGAAAAATCAAGGATAATGCTGCCTGATCAAATAAGAATCATGAAGTTTGCCACTTTGCAGAGCAATGGATGATATCTTTGGTAATTTTTGTGATGCTAATATGACACCAAGGTGAAATGTGAACACGGAACATCATGTAATCAAGAGTTTATGATGAACCAGTGAGCAAATATTTGGGTCCACTACTCTAAGAAACTCTCAAAAAAAAACCCCAAATCCATTCACTTTTTTGTACAATTCACTGAGGCTCATCCAGTGAACCAAACACCGAAACTGCCATAGGATTTGATGCAATGTTGCCCCCTTCTTCAAAAAGAAATTATTCAAAAATTCTGCACAAATAAGAATCCAAGAAATTGGATTATATATTAATAAATAGATTGTGTTTTGACATTTAAAAATTTTAGGTTTCTTTCAAGAATGAAAGAATATAAAGTACAAATTTCTGCCCTTTGCCTTCAGAAAGATGGGAAAACATGTGTTTATTTATCTCAATGCAGAAATTGTGTTAAAGCCTCATTTGTATGGGTCAGAAAGACAACAAGATTGTTTTCTAAATTCAAGGCTATTCCCATATAGGCCTAGATTTTAGTAACTGGTGTTCTAATGCATTAAAGTGAATCCACAATGCTGCTGGTGGGGTCTGTGTGCAATCAGTTCTCCTATCTGAGTGTCACAGCACTCCATTTTGCCTTTTTTTAGGCTTGTTAATCTTGTTACTCTGCTGAGCGTGCATCAGTGTCGCAGTTGGACTCTGCAAATCCCACGAGTAATTTCACTCAGCTCCACGAAACACATTTGTCTTTGGCAGCCCATGAGTAAGAGCTGTTTTGATGTTGTCAGTGTTCAGTGCAGATCTGTGTCTTAGTCCTGGACTGGGGAAACACAGGCAAACAATCCACATTTCTGCAGGTCTGTGGGCAGGTCCTGGCCTGCAGGATGGGAGCCAAGACCTTCCAGGGATCTTCTTCCAAGCCACACACACAGCAAGGGTCCATGGAGACAGCACAGGGAAGATTTGATCACTTGACCCCAACAGAGAATTGTTTCTGTCCATCCATTTCTGAACACGGGAATCTCAGAGTGGTTAACCTCAATTTATCCACCATAACTGCATGCAGCAGATTCTGTCAGGGGTTTTGAGAACACAGAGCAGGGAAGGGATGCTCAGTGTTTACAAAAGGCTTGAGATGGAGGTCAGTGGGATTAGGGTGTTCAGCCTTGCTGGGCACAGTTACAGATCCCAGCTGGCACTGCTTGTGTGAGCTCACCCAGAACAGGAGAGCCATGTCTCAGCGTTAGGACGTGGATTCCTCCACCCAGCAGAGTGTGAGGGCACAAGCAGCACATCTGTAAAGCGGGGTAAGTGTTTGGCAGGCGTTCCCCTTGGGATTAGCACTTGAGCAGAGTGGTGTGCGGAGCCAGAGTAACACATCTCTATTTACTGAGCAGATTTTGCGTGTTCCGTTGTGTGAGCGAGTAAGTACAAGAGTGAGAGGAGCTTTTCCAGAATTGGAACAGTTTCTTTGTCAGTGCTGCGACTCCTCCATTTAATTCCACAAATCTGCTCTAATCAGAATGGCTTCACCCATCAGCATGGGAGGGAGGGAGCATCTCTCTCTTTCCAGCTTTCTGTGTTCTCAGGCATTGCATCTAAGTGGCACGGAGCCTCCTGGGAAGGGGATTTGCTATCACTCATGTCATTCCCTGCCACATTATGTTTATGGATATGATAGACTGAATACTAAAATTACCATTTGCACAAATGATCCCACAATTCCTTCAGGCCTACTGTATCCCTTTAATAGTCCAATCTTTCAATAATGAAGTGGAAATCAGTCAGGACTCCCTGAAAATCCCATCTTTTTCTTTCATTCCTCTCTCTTTTTTTTTTTCTCCTCCACCTTTTTTTGGGGGGCTTTTTATTGCACACTTTATTTTCATTCTTTCTCTGAGCTAGATCCATTTACCAAGAAGTTTTAAGGAAGATCAAGAATGAGATTCTCAATATTCAGTTAATACCCCAGAAGCAGCAACGTGGCAGACAAATCATTGCTGCTTGAGGCAGTGAGTCATGCAGAATTCAGAAGTTTGGGAACTAGACACACAGAAGAGGGATGCTATTCATGAGGCCCCAGGAACAAATATAGTGCAGGAATGATACCTCAGAAACTGGGCTCTCCTTCCTTGATGCTCTTCATTGCATTCCCTGCTGCATCTCCTTTCCATGATACTTCCTGAGGTTAATATCCAGGGAAAAAAACAGTTGCCTGATAGTGCTAAACCCAAGAAATTATTAATTGCATGGGTCAAATGAAGGCCTGGACTAAGGTCTATGCAAAAACAAGGAGGGTTTGACCCACTTAATTTTGTTTTTAGAATGGTTCTATTCGAGTTATATTCACCTGTTTCTCAGGAAAATAAAAATTCCCCTGAGAATCAAAATGACTTGTTATGAAGTGAGTTTTTAAAGACTCAGCCATGGTTAAAGGGTATAAGGGAGAGTTCATAGGAGTGGGATATGCAAAGCAGGTTAGACGATAACTTCAGACTGGTCTGACAGGTAATTCAGTGGGCATGGACAGACACTGAAATCATGGCTATGGTCCTTGACACAAGACATGGTTTGGAGAGGTGATGGGAATGAGAATCCTTCTGACAAGAACAGAAATTCCTGTCAATCATATTAAGTAAATAGTCTGGGGAATTGGGAGCAAGAGACTGTCTCCTAGGAAGGAATGGTGCTGTGTTTGATGTATCCTTGCTTGGACTGCAGCCCACAGGGCCCGAGCCACAGGCTGAGGTGCTGCCAATCCATAAAGCTCTATGAAATCCATAAAGCTCCATAAAAGAACCTTTAGGAAAAATATTTGGAAAACTTTCATTGCCTAAAGAGTCATCAAGCACTGACTGATGAACAGGCTGCCTGGGGCTGTGGTGGAGTCACCATGTCTGGAGGGATTTAAAAGATGTGTAAAGGTGGCCTTTGGGGACAGGGTTTAGTGTGGCCCTTGCAGTGCTAGAGGAATGATTGGACTTGATGGTCTCAGAAGTCTTTTCCAGCCTGAATTTTTCTGTGATTCTAAGTCAGGGAACTGGATTCTCACTAGGGATTGATGGAGCTGCACCAGCACATACGAATGGAAAACCTGGATCTGGCTTTTTCACTTTGTATTCATGCATTTGGTTGTTTCTGTACCTCAGCATTTCATTCTGTCCTCCCACTTCCCCATTTTTCTCCTCCACTCTCCTTCTGTTGCCTGCAGTGCTTTTCTCTCTCTCTCTCTTTTCTCCTAAAATCTTCCTTTCTATTTTATTTGACACACATTTTTCTTTTATCCCTTTTCTCTTTGCCTCCCTTCACATTAGTATGCTATTACTGTTTTCAACCAAAACGTGGAGATGGTCCTGCTGAGGGGAGATGATGTTCTGGACATAAGATCCACCCAAGACTCTGGTCAAAGCCATGAGCTTTCAGGGTGAACACAGTCCCATTCAGCCCCTAAACATCAAAGTGTTGTGCTCAGGGACAGTTTTCTGCCTGCAAATCAGTTTGCTGATTTCTGTGGGAGGCCCTGCGAAGTACAAGAAGCAGCTGCAGAAATTGGGAAGGTGCAACTCAGAATTTCAGCAGTCCCTGGGAGGAAGATTCCACTCTTAACTTGGGAAGCCCCCATCTCCCACCTGCATCTCCAATGGTAGGAAGATGCTGATGTTATTTTTTATTAATTATTCCCCCTGTTGCATTTGCTCTGTTTTCTTGATTATATGAACATGGCTCTTCTCATTGCCTGTGCTCAGCTGCCTATTTCTCATTTGTGCTGTTTGATGGGTCGTGGTAATCTGTGTGCACCCAGCCTGCTGTGCTGATTAAGCAGCAGAAATCTCAGCTATGGACAGTGAACTCCACTCTCCTCCCTGGGATGGGCAGGAAAGAGCCAATAGAGGAAAGGCAAAGTGGAAAGAGGGGAAAGTAGGGACTAGGGGTGTAGAGGAGCTCCAGTGACTGCAGAAATGAGCGTGGAGTTTGTGCAGAGACTGTTGAGAGCAGCCACCAGGGGCTGAGGCACATCACCTTCTCCTGGGCAGCACCGTAAGTGCTGGGAAATTGTGCAACAAACCCAAATTAAATTTAAGTGCCTAAAGCAAAGCACTTAAATCCATACTTAATGGCCCAATTCCCAGAAGAGTGCAGTCCATGGACCCAAAAGGCTCAAACTGACACATGACTGTGGCCTTGAGTGTATTTCTGTGTGGTTTAGGTTGAAGTATTTTAGGATGAATTACTGCCATGGTTTAGCCACAGCCAGCAAATCAGCCTCCCACACTCACTCACTCTCCCTTGGCAGGATGGGGGAGAAAATTGGAAGGTGAAAGCAAAATAACTTGAGATAAAGACTTTCAAAAGGCAGAGAAAAAGTCACAAATACAAACAAAGCAGGAGCAACTCATGCCATGTTGGATTATGTTTTTGTTTTTGGTTTTTTTTTGTTGTTTTGTTTTTTTCATTTAGAGATGGGGTAATTGAGAAGTGTTTTAAAAATGTTTATTTTATTTTTAGTTTTATGTGAATGGTGAGCCAAGTGCCCACCAGGGCCCTGCACAAAGACATCCCAAGGGGCAGGGGAGGTGCTCTGCTGCCCTGTGTGACCTGGCAGCACTCAGTGCCACCCTAGGCCTGTGTTTGTAATCCTCCTGCAGGGTATCACAAGAGCAGGAGGAACAGGGCTGAGCTGAAAGGGATTAGCAGGAGCAATTTCCAGGCAGGGATCTTATTCAAAGATATTCCTTCCATGGGTTAGAACACAACCAGTCTGTGGCTTTTAGAGTGGCAATTATCAATGACCCAGTCCAGAGCAAGAGAACTGAAGTGCCTGTCACCTTTTACTCATGTTTGAATAGCCAAAATTTTTTTAAAACTACTTGTTCCCCATTGATTGACTGTTTTAAACTTGAGCAGTTTGCTGTTGGAAGAAAAGGTGTTTTTTACAAGGTTTCACAGAACCAGCTCAATTGAAATGAAATGTTTGATGAAGAATAGTTAAATTGCTTTGACTTCATTTTGGTAATGACAAAAAACTTTGTTTTGAGAACAGAAAAACACTTGATTTTCACATTTTTCTCTAATCTAATTTGTATGGATCTTATATTACATTCAGCATCAATTTTAAATAGCTTGCAATGGCGTAGAGTGCCACACACTATGGCATTTTGATGTCTCCATGTGTTTTTTTTCTTTTAACACAATTTCTCTTCAGTGGCAAGGTTTCAGAACTTAGGCTGCTGCTTCCCATTCAGAAGAGGAATTTCCTGTAGAAATGGAAGTTCACTTTATTAACTACAACTACTACCACAGCAGCTCATTCTTTCTCTTCTCAAAATACTCACCATTCTTCTTCCCTCTGTCTTTAGCACTTCTCATTCTTCTTTTCTCCTTCTTATCCCTATACTGAGTAAAAATCTCCTGTGCTTCAAAGGAACACTGAAGGTGTAGATATAAACCAAATGTAGTAGGAAGAAGCAAAATGGGGCTATGGGAACATCAGGGTTAGGTTTTGTTCCAGTGCTCTGTCCTTTGAATCTTGAATGCTGTTTCTGGGGACAGCAGAAGCTTTGTGAGAGGGTGTTATTGTAAACACAACCTTTCTCTTGATGAAATGCACATTTCACAGGGACACTGCATTTTGCAGGGTTGTCTTTTGCAAGTCAAAAGGGAGAAAAAAAATCTTAATTCTTCAATCCATTCATTACTTGAGACTGCTAAATGTTGGTGGAGACAACACCTGGAAAACCTCTCT
The DNA here is from genome assembly GCF_031753505.1 of Anomalospiza imberbis. Taxonomy (NCBI): domain Eukaryota; kingdom Metazoa; phylum Chordata; class Aves; order Passeriformes; family Viduidae; genus Anomalospiza; species Anomalospiza imberbis. Next base: position 7,127,969 of record NC_089701.1, on the reverse strand, counting down.
GGCTGTGTAGCTAAAAAGGACTGCAACAAACTTGTCCCCCAAATAAATTGTTTACACTTTGTCTTCTCAAATACATTAGATAGCTATTTGACAACTGTGGAACTCAAATATAAACAAACACATGTAAACACATGTAAATATATGTATACACACACACACACTGTGTGTATTTATTCAAACTAAATTCTGTTTGTTGGCTACCAGTGAATTTATCACTTGCACAGATGCAGCTGGGAGTCCTCTACCCTGGCAGAGCCCAGGATATTTCCTCTAGCAGAGCCCACCTTTGCCTGCAACCTGGCAGATGATCATATATTATAATATTCCTCCTACTCAGCCCATCCCATTCCCCAACTCCAGCCCCTCTGTCCTGCTCAAAGGGCCAAGCACCTTTGCTCGTGTGAAGCCCATCCCAAAGACCTTGTGAGTGTCTCCCATCCTTCACCAGCAGCCCGGCGGCTGCGCTCCATTTCCCGCAGAATTTCAGCTGCTCGGGCGTTTATCAGGAGCATCTGTTAAACAATCTGGAGGGGAGCAGAGCTGCTGCCATTAGTGCGGGGGTGAGGAGGGAGCTCCTCAGCAGCACAGAGAGCAGAGGAGATGAGATGAGGCTGCGCCTGCTGCTTCGGGGGGGTGTTGTGACCTTGACTTCTCGTTGATGAGCGATGCCGAGCTTCTCGGAGCAGAACTGACAGGGATAATGTTCCTCACATACTGAATGGATGTGTTCTGGTCGTGGGGCTGGAGAGGGATGGAGAGGATGGATCATTAGAGAGACACAAACAATTAGACCCTCAGTGTTGAGTTCTCACAGAGGCACTGGTCATGAGTGTAGTGAAGAAACAACATGCAGGAGTATTTATCCCCTTTTCCCTAAAGGTCACCTTTCATTTGGAGCCTTATTTGCCCTCCTTGACTGACTTTTGATGCTTTTGAGGTCCACAGAGGGTGAGCACAAGAAAGTGAAACCTAGGAAGATGATTAAGGGACACTCATGGAAGGTAAATTTGGAAACAGAGCAGCTCAGCTGGACTTGCAAGGCTCCTGACATTCCCCTGCTGGGCCCTAACCCAACATGAAAATTTACACCCACAACTTCTATGACCTTACCAAATTTCCAGCAGCTTCCTGCCAAATCAACATCCAACTTCCAGTGCCTCTAGTTTTGTGTTCAGCCTGATGTGCTCTGCAAGGTGCTGTGTACGAATCCTCTTTGCCCAACAAAAATACTTGGCAGAGCAGATCCCTTTCTTTTACCTCAAAACCAGCCCTGATGGGATTACTCAGTCCCTATCAAGGGCTGCCCAGTGTCCAGAGCCCCACAGCAACAGTCCCATTTACTTTCTGGAAAGGAACTGGATTCTAACAGTCAAAGTTTTGCCTATGACATATTTTTCCTCTTTCCTTTCAATTTCTGCATCTGCACACTTCTAGAGCCCTAATTCATTTCTTTAATGGCCCTTCAGCTGTTATATTTTTGCTTGTCAGGGTGCTTTTTTTAATTTCCCCCCCCTTATAAATGTATAAAACATTTAATGAAGAAATAATGATATTTTCTCATGTCACTGCCTATTTTTCCTGTCATATTTGATGTGTTTGTAATGTGGGCGGACATATTATTTATGACCAAGGAAATTAAATATTATTTCACTTTTTTTTTCCCCTAATGCAATCTGTGTCATCTTCCAGTTCCCAATTTCTTTCCATTAAAGTTATTGTCTTTGCAGTTCCACTTGACCGTTCGCTGTTGGTTTTGCAACAGCGCTGCCAGAAGATGCAGAAAAACATAATGGGGAAAAGAAATGGCATAATTTGCAGGAGATACTTTTCTCATCTCATTTAAATGAAGATCGTTTGTTCCTGGGTGTCAAAAACATCAAGAGCAACAAAAATATGGAAATTGGTAATTTCTTACACTAGGAATACTTCCAAATCTTTGGAGATTCTGTCTGATTCTAGCAACTACTAAAGATGTGTCCAAGCCAAACTTCCAGCATAAAATAACTTCAACCCTCAGAAGCTTGAAATCTGGGCCTGAATTTTTTAAGTCTTTGGCCCCAAATGCTTCTCTCATCTCCTGCCAGAATGTCCTCAAAACTGGGAGAGGAATCACAATCTCTAACATATTCTTTAATCATTTGGATGAAATACAGACAAAATTGAGCTGAACAAGGTGATCGTGGGCTGTCAGACACAGCCTTTCATGTTTAGCTCTGCTTGTGTATTTTCCAGTCCTTCCATAACACACAACATGGCATGAGAGCATGGGGCAGGAACCCTTTGTGCTCCCAGAATCTGCTCCAGACATAAAAGACTTCTGAGAGGCTCCTGGATGGGATTTTTCTGACTCAGGAGAGGTGGGATTAGCTCTCCATTCTGAACTCATCCCGTTTGATTTTCTTTTTCTTTAACCAAAGACAGATGAGTTCCTCTAGAGCTGAGGCATCTCTTCCCTCTTCACTGGTTACTTCTTTTATTATGGGTGGATTTGCCTGTCGTGGGTGATGATTCCTCCATGGACTCCAGGAAGCCTGGAGAACTCCTTGAGTCTTGTCTGTCAGCTTTAATTTGTACAGTGCATAATGGGGGACAAATCCCATCCAATCTTTCCATCTGTCCCAATCCTGTTTTCAGCCTCAACAGCTCCAGTACCAGTCTCCCGTAGGAATCAGAGGTGAAGACCAGCAACCTCGAATGCTGGAAGAATACAGAGCACCCTGACTCATCTTACACCGAATATTCTTTCCCCAAAGCTTGTCTCTTCCCACATTTTCCCCAGTTGCTCCTCATGATGCCTGTGTATTTTACAGAGGAATTTTTTCCCTGCTTCCTTTGCGATGTCAAGGCTTTTTTTCACAATTCCTACTCCTTGTAGCCAAGTCAAACCCAAAGAGCCTTCTATCACCTTTCTTCTTCTTTTCCTTCCTCCCCCGCAACATCTCAGCAAGGCTGCCTGTTAATCTCTTCTTTTGCAAAGATTAGAAACGTGGATTTTCTATGACCTTTCTGAACAATCAGGATCTTGGAGTCCCTAAGATGGGTCGCCATTATCTCATCTTTTTGGGCTGTTAACAATGATTAAGCAGGACAAAGGATGTGCTCAGAGCTATGGAGTTTCAATCAGTCCTTAGGGAGTACCTGGAAATAAAAGCAAGCAGAGTTGGAAAGCTCCTGCAAAAAGAAAGGTTCGACCTTTAGAAAACATCCTTGGTTGGTGCTTTCTCACCTTTTCAAATATACATAAGAAAAATTTGCAAAAATAGGCCTGTAAGTGCAGAGCCTGCCTCTGGACCAATTCCCCAGAGGGCTGCTCCCACAGCATGTGCCACTGGGCCGAGCACTCCGGACTTGGGAAAACCAGGTCACAAACAGAAATACAATTTTAAACTGTTATTTTTGCTTATGATCTATCTCACTGTCTATCCACCTGTGTGCTACAAACTTTACAAGTTTTCCCCCAGGTTTTGATTACCTGAGTACAGCAGCTCTGAGCAAGGGATGATTGATATTTCCACCACTCCTGATCCATCTCATAAGAGAGCTGGGGCTCTTCAAGGTGCAGTCCCTTTACCAGCTCCTATTTCCAGCAGTTTCGCAGCTGTGGCTCACCTTTCCCAGGGATAAAGAACACAAGGCAGGGCCAGGTGAGTGAGCAGCAGGTGAGTTACCAGGAGCATGGAAGCTTTCCCATCCAGCCCAAGGATTCAAAGTGCTTTGGTTTGGTTTTGTGGACTCAAAACACTTGCAGTGCATGTGCAAGGACTTATGTTTGTCACATGCTGCTGTCATCCCACAGAGGGCAAACAACTGACCAAACCAACCAAGAATTGACTTGGAATATTCTGTTACCTTTCCTTGTCCACAGAACAGGGGAGGAAACTGAAAGGCAGATACAGCTCTTGAGAACGCCATGGCCAGAGGGTGTCTGAACCAGATGAGATGGCAGAGGGATGTGTATTAAGTGAGCTGGCTCATACACCCATTCGTACTTGGGTAGATAATGGAATGTTCATGGAGACACAGAGAGAGAAGGAGATTTGGAATCACAGAACACTTTGGAAGGGACTTCAAAGATCATCTCATTCCATCCCCTGCCATGGGTAGGGACAACTTCCACTATCCCAAGGACACTTCCAGGGATCCAGGGGCAGCCACAGCTTCTGTGGGCACCCTGTACCAGGGCCTCACACCTTCTCTGAATGAAAGTTCCCAATATCCACACATCCAATTCTCTGTGTCTTCTCCAACAAGTCTCCTTCTGCCTCTTTAGAGCATCTCTACCAAGTGTCTGCAAGGGAAGCAAAGGCAAGGAGGGGAGTCATTAACAGAAAGTTTAGAAGAGAGGAATAAAATATTTTTTTTTAATGGGCTAAAGTGTGAAGAATTGCCTTTGTGAACAATTCAGTCATTTATCATTATTTCATTGGCATTGTATGAATTATACATTCGAGACTATAATGGAGTAATATCTCATCTCCTTTCCCCCTCAGTGGGCACTGAATGAATGGCCAGGTGAGCTGTACTTGGACAAGCACCATTCTCCAGGAGAGTCAATGTTCACCTCCTGTTGCTCTCCTGAATTTCTGTTCAATAAGTACATGTTGATCTTTTATCAATTTTTTCTGGGTGTTAAAATTAATGAGTATTTAGAAAATAGCTTTTGTATTTTAATTTTTTTTTATTATTTTTCTTTTCCTATGGAAAAACAGAAGAGTGGAGGTGAAGAGAAGCATGGGAAAAAAAAAAGCTGGAGCCAAGCAATATGGTTTTGCAGTTTGTCCAAGAGCTAAGGGATAAGAGTGGACAAAATCATTATTATAGCAGCTGAGTTGATGGGTGGGAAAATGCTAAACTGACCTAACTCACCAACATTTTTTGAGTGGTTTTATACTTGCATAGTTGCCTGTAAAAATATTGGCTCACAGTCATAAAGTAAATGGAATTTTTCCCTTCAAAACTGATGTTTCACTTGAGAGAACTCTGACTTTTCCCCAGGAGAAGGGTCAACTTCAATGCACAAAAAGGGTTAATAAAAGTATTCCTGCTGCAAGAGATTGGAGGAGCTGTGAACTCTGGTTTAAGAGGCAGGCAGTGAGGTGTCTGCTTAGCAGACTATCAGGATCCATCAGAAACTAACAGTAGCCATAAACCTCAATGGATTAACTTCCATCCATTTTGATTTCCAGCTGTATTACACCTTGGCTATGTCACTGCCAAAATAAGAGGTCCTAAATAGAATAGCAATTATCTCAATATCATTAATTCAGTAGGCACTTCTTTCAATTTTCTCTGTTACGTGTTGATTCCTGCATCTCTTCCCTGCTCCCAGCTTTTTCTCCCTCTTCCATGGAAAGGTATTTCCTCCTCCCAGTTGACCTGTTAGGGAGATGGAGCCCTGGAGCACTCCAGATTTTGGGAACAGAGGTCTCTGATGCAGGGTATGTAAGAAGGAACATCCTGTATTAAAAATAAATTCCACAATGTACCATAAGGAATTACTGTAGAATTGTATTTTCCCCTGAGACTCTCACTGAGCCTGGCTCAATTATGCCATCCTCTTTCTTGGAGCAAGAAAAAGGTGGATAGAGAAGAAAAACAGAGTAGGAGCCTTAACCCAGCTTTGAGATCCTTGAACCCCAGGGCTTTAAAGACGCCTCACATCTGCATTTGAAGAGGTCATTCCACTCAACCTTTGTTTCTTAAGTACATCGCATTTACACAGAGCTCCTGAGCACCTCCACACAGGCGCTGATAAAAGGCTGGCAGCAACACAGAGATTATTTTGTTTGAATTTGAGGTTTTCCAATAAATACACCTAGACCATGTCCTTTCAAAAGTCAAAGGGTTAAAACTTTCCATCAAGGCAAGGTATTCCCCAAGCAATCTGCATCGAGGGCTCTCTGAAGCACAAAACATTGTTGACCCAGACATCACTAAGTTCTTTGCTTCTGAAAAGTTCTGGCTGCTGATAAACCTTTGTCCTTTTTCTTTGATTAGCTTTGCTCTGGCTGTAAATCCTATTTTGTTTTGTGCTGGGGTCTAGCCAAGGAAGTATTTCTATTAACCTGGAGCAGCTGGAGAGTAGCTGGCTCTTACTGTCAGGGGATTGCAGCCGGAGTATCCTGTAACAATAATGTTTTTTACTGTTGAAGCCCCAGTCAAAAAAGAAGGAGATCCATGTTCCCTCTGCAGTTATTTTTCTACCCTGGAAGATGGCACAATTGTGTGGGCAGGATGTCATTAGCTTAAAGATGGCAGCCGTTAGAATTTCCATCTAAAATCTGTTCCCCACCCAGACTCCATGTCTGCTGTCTTTGCTGGGAGCTTTAATTTATCTATTCATAGAGTGGGAACATACTCCTGCTACTTTCATTACCCAATTGGCTTTAATTAAAAAATCTGTAACGCCTCCTGTCTTGGAGGGCTTTGAGTTTGGTATCCTGATGCCAGGAGCCCTTGGAAGAGAAGGGGATGGCAGTCAGCTGCAGGAGCAGCAATTCCCATGCTGGGAGCGGGGATGGGCTGCACCAGGGTGCAACACCCTCATTCACATTCCTGTGCAGCCACCTGTGAGTCCCTGGATCTTCCACATCTCCTCAGCCTAAAGGAGGAAAGAGAGCCTACTTTTAGTCCCTGATGCTTTCTGCTCAGTTACAGCATTTATTCTAAGCCTTCCTGCCCCGAGGCTGTGGAGCCTTGCTAAGTTCACTACCCTCATTACTGGAGCATCACAGCAAAAAAAAAAAAAAAACAAAACAAAAAAAAAAAAAAAAAAAAAACAAAACAAAAAAAAACCCACAACAAACAAACAAAAAAAAAAAAAAACAAACAAAAAAAAAACCAAAAAAACACCTCTCTGCCCAGGGTCTGTGACATCCCTCCACATCTCACAGGTGTAAAATGAACACAGGAAATGTTAAAACCCCTTGTCCCCAAAGGCAAACTCTGTAGTGACTAATCCCTGGGAGAATCTGGGATTTTAAAATTGGTGTATTTTCTCCTTTCTCTTATCTCTACTCCCTCTGAGCCTTTTGCCATGTATTTACTGTCCCTTTTCCCCTTTCCCTGTACCACCTCCCCACTCTGCATAGGCAGTGCCCTCAGCCAGCAGCACTTTATCTGCTTCCAATGTAGCGTGTCCTAGAAAGAATTATAGCATTGCCTTTCTCCCGACAACCAGTCATCTCTCAGTAACATACAATAAGCTGTACTTGGGCCAAAGGAAATGGGTTTAGCCTGGCGGGTAATTAATTTTCTCAGGGTTCAGTTTCCCACACTGAAATTGGTCTCCGTCTGATCAATTAGAAGAACATTTCACAAACGAAACTGATTATGAATCATGGTTTCAGCTCAGCTGTGGAAAAGCTGATACATGGTTATTGGAGCAAAAAGTAGAGGGAAGCTTCAGCCCATTTATCCCAGCTACTGCTCAGGAGTGAAGGCAACACTCAAACACACACCCCACTCGCTCCTTCCAGGAGGAAATGATGCTGGGACTCCACCAGTTCACAGCATAGTTCTGAAAACAGTCCTCCAATCTCCAGAGTTGTCTCCCTGGACATGAAGTTCATCCACTGGCTGAACACTGTCCTGGTACCTCCCCTCTGAGCACTGGCATAGCTTAACTCTGGCAGATCCTGTTTCTTTTTGATCCCAGACGTGCAAATAAAAAATGGAAAAAAACTTTTGAATGAGGAGCATCCCAAGACATCTTTAATTCAGATGCAATGGCTTTGAACAAGGAAAGGAATGATCTCAGACTTATGAGGTCTCTGTATCACAGTAAGCCTCTCCTTCCCATTTTTCCTCTGCTGATAATAGTCACAGAAATGATGGCAGTTGAAATTTAACTTTTAAGAGAGTGACATTTCCATTCCAGCCCTGAGCAAGCCTGCAGGATCCAGCTCGCAGTGGGAGCAGTTACCCACCGTCCCACATCAATAAGGAGAACACTCTCCATCCCCTCTGCCCTTCTCTCTGCCCCATGTGCCCCCCAGCAGAGAGCAGAACCATTAATTCAGTTTTTCCTGTGTCTTTAAACCATGCCCAACACTTTAAAGGAAATAAATAACATCAAGCGTTCAAATGAACTTTTATTGAGAACCCTCTTTTTCTCCTGAAAAAGCCATGACACTAAACTTTCCAGTCATCTCAAGCCTTGAATAGTTTTTCATTTGTGTCAGATTAACCAAGTTAAAATTCCCTCTCACGAACTCGGCATTTAGAGGTATTATGCCAGAAGTAGCTTAATAACTTTCACTTCAATAATAAGAAAATGAAAAAAAGAAGGGAAAGAAAGGCATTTCTTGGCGTCATGCGGAGTAAACAAAGAAATGCAATTTCACAAAGCAGGACCTGCTAAAGGGGACGTGCTGCAGACAGAGGGGGGACTGAGGCTGGACTTTGCAGTGAAACAAGGCTGAATATGAAAAATTCATCATCTAATATCCCAGGCAGCAATCATGTCTGTTTCTATACACCAAACTGGGTCAAACCCAGTTAGTGCCTGGGCAGGACACTCTCTAGAAAAACTACATTAGTAAAAACAGGAGCCACAGAAAGTGGTTCTCAGAGGGCAAGAGTGTACACGGTTTCTGTAGTTTTATTTATATATATATATATATATATATATATATATATATACACATATATATGTAAAGAATATGTTACTATTTTATACATCTCCTTTTTCCTCTGTCTCCCTGACACAGACCTCTCATAGATGGAGAACTGCATTTGCAGAAATAGTCTTAATTTGGAGTTGAAATATGTGATGCATTTGCTGTCTCACAGACTGACCTTTACTCATGCTGGAGAAGTGGATTTGGAAGGGAGAAAAAGAAGGCTTTTGATGCTTAAAAGCTTCTGCAGGAGGAAACTCTACACACCTGAGGTCACAGCTGGGACAGCTTTGTCACCTGCATGGTTTATTCCTAATGAAGGAAGTCTGGTTGTGCCAAGGAAATGGAGGTGTTGACTGTGGCTTTTAGTGTAAAATATTATATTTCTGTAAACCCTCAAACTGTGGAGCAAGACCTGGAACATAAAGAAAGACAAACCCGACTATTATCCTGATAGACTCAAGTGCAAAGAAAAGAAGGGCTGTTGCTCCTGTGGTAACCCCTGCTAAGGAATGTTTAAAGATGAAATTTCCGAACTGAACAGACTGAGTTAAAATAGTATCCTAGCTCCAGGCTCTTGGAGATGTTGCTTTTAAGATGCAATGGAAAACTGATGCCCTGACCTCTTGTGGTCACTAAACACACAGAGCAAGATTTCCCAAGCATATGATTGTTTTCAACACAGTCTTCTTCCGAGATTTTTATTTGCTTTAGTGAATAATGTTCTCTCCAGTGCTCCCTTCACAATTTCACCAGGGCAGGGACTTACTCAGCATTCCCAATTCTTTTGTAGAAGGCACAGTGTGATGTGGTTGGAGGTGTCCACCCCAGCAAATTCCAGAACCCACTGCAATGGGCAACAGACAATGAAATAACATTGGAATGTGACCTGCTGTCCTGCACAGCTGCTCCCAAGGATTCCTTGGGAGCAGTGCTGCCTTTTGGGGCATCTGAAATGATCCTTGAATGTAACTTGACAATCAAAGTTCAGAAGTAACAACAAGATCTTTCAGAATGAGGGGATGCAGGCTGACTGTAAGAATGTATTTTTGTCACTGCCTCGAAATGTTTCAGGACGTTTTCAGCAGAGAAACCATTCTTGAAGAGCTGACAAAAGGAGTAGGGTGAAGGATCTTTTGCATGGGTGTCGGCAGCCTAAATTATACGAGAGTCGAGTTTCCAACATATCTTATGGTTACTGTCTGTGTCTAGTGAGTTTTGCTGTAAAGAAATGATGGGTTTTGAGCCAACCATCTGGTGTGACCACATGGGAAACCAGAATTTGATTCACACCTCTGCAGGCAAGAGTCAGATGCTGGGAACATTGAGGACCTGACTGCAGGGCTTGAAAAACATCATTCTTTTCACTCCGTCTTTGCTCAGTGCTGATGGGGACCTACAGATACAAATACAGCCTGTGAGATGACCACTGAAATTTCTGAAGAGGCTGGAAGCTTTGAGGGGGAATAGCTTATGCTGCTAGGGGAGAATTGAAAACAGTCAGAGAGAAAATATAATACATATAATACAAATTAGTTGTTAAGGTGTTTGACCTACTGCCTTTTGGGTTGGCTTCTGGGTCTTTTGTGAAGGAGAAGTCCCCAGTGTGAGGTGTGGTTTTCTTCATTCCATAAAGCTGCAGGAATAACTTCCTTGTATGAAGACAGAGTGGAGGGAAGCAGGAGCTTCTCAGGGGGTGATTATTAGCAATGTTTTTTTCTTTTAAAACCAAAATCTTGCTATTTACTATGACCATGATAAAGTGGACAAAACCTGAGCTTCCTTCCTCCTTCTTTCATAAGGCTCCTCTCTTGTGGCCATCACCAGAATCTGTGATTCCTGTCTCCTATGCCCTGTGACCTCAGATTCAGAGAGAGGATGGGATAATTCCCAAGGTATTTGAGTAAGGTGCTTGTCTGAATGAGACTGCTGAAGGACTCAGCTAATGCTGCTTGGGTTAAAAGGATGTTTGTAAGTGTAAACCCAGTCCAGTAGATTATAGGCTTCAAATAGGGCAAATGTGAGACAGAGTGAGGCTGTCACTCTGGGTCCAGCCGGTGAACGCATTTCCCACTGTGTGCCCAAAGCCAATGGCATTCCCCTTCTGGAAGCCTGGCTCAGGGAGAGAGTGATAGGGCTGGAGCTCTGTGCTCATAAAGGTCTGTGCTGCTGCTGGGAGGTCACCCCAGGATGAGGTGCAAATGCTGTAAAATGAGGGAGGAAGAGACCATTTCCTACCGTAACACATTATGCACAAACAGTAAACAGATACCCTCAGAATGTTTTTGTCTGAGATGGGAAATAAAGCAAAAATAGTCAGCAAGACAGAAGCAGAAGCCTATCTCTCCTTTAACAATCTGCACTGAACCATGTTCCAAATAGCCACTTGGCAACAATTATCTCAGAGGGAAAGTGGCGTGGAGTGCAGAAAATAAGGGCAGAGTTGTAACAGTGGCAGCAGACTCAAGCCAGGATGTTGTTTTTGTTCAGTTCTCCTCTTGAAGCCAGTCCAAGTTGGTTCTGCCTCAAGCTGGTCATGCTTTGGGAGCTGCTTTAAGACCCAAATGTTTTTAAAATGGCAGAGTGGGGAGGCAGGGGCTTGGTGCAGCACACAGGGGCTGTCAGAGCAGGGCTTTAACCAGCATCTCTTTCCCTGCTGCAGTCTGGACTCGGGCTGTGCTCCTAGGGAGTTCCTCTCCAGGAGACAAAATCTGCTCTGTGGCCTAATGGGTTACTGAGGAAGATCCCAAACCTTTTTTATCCTTTTTGACAAGAATTGAAAGGAAAACAAAAAGCCCACAGGGACAAGGAGTTTTGCTACAAATTCAATTTCCATGAGATATTTCAAGATATCCCTGGCATACTTGACTTCTAATATCAAAGAACCATTTAAGATATAAGGTGAAAAAAGGTACTGTTTGGTACTGATTAGAAACTCTGAAGAAGCAGCTGATGTAGAGACTAACTCATGGTATGATTTTATTTACTGCAGATTCTGGGGTGAAGGTGACAGAGTACAGAGAGGAAACATGAAAGAAGCCCTTTTGTTTGCCACAACATTAGAGTGGTTTGGCATCCTTATCATCTTGTGACATGATGCAGGAATAAGCAAGATGAGGCTGGGATTACAGTCCATTAATGCCTCTCACATTCCTGGTGGATCCCCACCAGTTTTATAGGCCCTCACACAGTCAGGAACGGCTCCTGACCAGGTCGTTGGGGTGATATTTCAAGCAAGGATAGAATAATTTTGAGTATGGTTGATCTCCTTTCCAGCCTGCGGTCAGATAGCATCCCTGTGGCAACAATTTCAGTTGTCTATGTGGAAAAGTAATGTGCAGAAAGTAATTTAATATAATGGATTGTTTAGCTTTCTTTTAATTAAATGTAGCAGCTGGAAACAAGGAGAAGACAGCTCTGTATCACCAAGCAGGTCTCTAATTGCAAGCATCATCCACAGACCCTACTTAGTGTGCTGCCCTTTCAGCCCAAGTTGAAAACCCAATGCTGTTGAATACCCCAAAACCTTATGACTTTTTTCACACCTTTCATGAAATATTTCAATGGGTCGATTTGTTTCTTTTGCTATTTCTCTCTCTCCCCAAAACTCAAACTGCTGATGATAAATATGTGTCAAAGCAATTCAACCAGCTCCAGAAATCATCTCCCAGAGGATCCCAGCAGCTAGACAAGGGAGGATAGTGCTGAAGTTCCTTGGGAAGCTGTCCTTTTCAAATGACTGACTGAGGTGCTCCGACTGTTTATTCCCACCAAATGATTCTGGCTTTTTGAAGATGACTGAACACATTGCTGGGCCTTTCAGCTGAGCTCCTTTCAAGTGAGAACAAAAGGCTGCTTGTAAAGTGTATCAATGCAATTGTGGTTCCCATGGTCATTGCGGGTGTGATGTTGTCCTGGGAGCAATAGTGACTTCAAAGAAAGACCATTTAATGGCATCGTTTGCTCCACAGTTTTGGAATGGATGGCTTTGGGAAGTACGTCAGCTGGACAAACTGGGGGTCTTTTCAATATAAAAAGGTCAATTTTCCACTGGTTTACAAGGGCAGGGTAACCATGGTGTTAAAAGTGTTTATTTTCCCTATGGCATTTCCAGGGAGAGTGACAGCTCAGATGGAAGTACCCACATGGCAGATGGCTAAAGGCAGGTGACATAAATCCACCCTGTGCCTTGCTGTACTCATTTCCTTTTACCACTCACACTCACTTCTTTCCTCCTCATTTCAGAAGGGTTTTGTGTGTAAATAGAGATGGAATAGCTTTTGAGAGGTTTGCCTCAAAAAGCTTGGTACAAGGAGGTCACTGTGTTCTCCTGGCTTGCCCCTCACCCTGGCTAATGGCCCAGTGCCCAAGGCCATGGGCAAGAAGCCCAGTAGGTCACATTAGAGCCTACCTAAGTCTAGGTCATGGTCTCTGTTCCTGGAGAACAGCTTGCACTCCTCCTCCTCCTGCCTGGATCCCCACGAATTTCCTGCTGGCTGTGCACAAGGCTAAAGACAGGTTTGGAAGCAACATCTGTACTCTATGGGAAGCTGGGCCAAGACTCCGAGAGTTTGCCAAGCAACCCTTTGCCTACGGTGTGTAAATCTACACCTCTTGCAAAGGGAGAAGAGCAAGGAGGGAAAGACAGTGCCAACTTTCAGATTTGTAAAAGAGGCTTTTAAGCTCTCTAGAGGGTAACTTTCAACTGCTAAATATACTTCAGGAGAAATACAGCCAGATCATTTCTTTCCTCAGCCTCACTACAACTCTTTGTGTTTTTTCCTCTTGAGAGGGGACAAGGATGCAGCATCGGCAGGGAAGAGGCTGGGAGGAACAGTGGGTTTGGTCTATTTGCTATTAACTCCACCACATGCCTAATCAAGGATTTTTCCAGTTCTCCTGTCTCGATCCGTAGGGAAAAAGAATTGAGAGGGAAAGATGTGGAAAAGGAAAAATGAAGGGTTTCTGTGCGTGCAGAGGAAGATATTTTGACAGAATGCGTGATGGTGACTAAGAAAAGGGGGAACAGGCAAGTGTTAAATGAGTTTGTGTTCCTGGCTGCTGAGTAGCCCCAGGAGGTTCCCAGCAAGGCTGCCGCTTTTTTATTGGAGTTTTGTGCCGGAGTTATAAACCCTTTAAATGAGCCCAGATCATTAGGGAAGCTTGGCTGATCACTGATGAAAAAATATAACAATTAAAACAAAGGGCTGGAAGAGGGAAGCAGAGGGAGAAGGAGCTGGGGGTGAGCAGTTTTAATACTTAATAACAAATACTAATAATGGTGCTGAATTGGGGACTAATTAAAAGTTTCTAAAAAGAGAGAGGAAGAGAGTGGGATTAATCTGGAGTGTTTTGTCTGACAGCTTCTGTGAGTGCCTGAAAAGCTACCCTGGCAAGGAAGATGGGACACAATGTTGGGGGCCAAGCAAAGCTCTGGAGAGAGATGGATCTGAGCCATGGTGGAGCCCGGCTCCACCTGCTCTTCTGAGCTCTGTGTTTTGGTGTCTGCCCCATATTTCAGGACTACCAATGGTCATTCTCCCACACGGAGCAAAGGGGCTGGGGAAGAGGAGCAAAGAAGAGAGTTTGAAGGGTGGAGAGAGTAAAATTCTTCTGTGAAAAGAGACTGCTTTGGGCAAAGATACCTGGGTGGCAGCAGCATGGATCTGAGAATTGTGATGTAGTGACACAGCCATGGCAGGAGCCAAGGAAACGGGACCCAGGAAGGACCACAGGTAGCAACAACTCAAGGAGCCACTGCCATGTAGCTTTGCAGGGCTTGGAAGAGCATTCAGAGGAAGAACTGCTGCACTCTCTCCCTCTTGCTGTGCTGCTCTCAGCTGATGTCAGGACACCGTGGCAGATTAGATGGGTTTCCTTGGCTGTTCCTCCACCATTCCTTCTACCAGTGCTGTGTCCCAGTGCACCTTTAACCCCACAGAGATTAATGCTCCCAAAAGCAACAGTCCCACGGGTCTGCCTCCAGCTGTGCCTCCAGCTGTGCCTCCAGCTGTGCCTCCAGCAGTGTCCTGAGGCCTGGGAGTCCTCAAGCCTGAAATAACCAAAGCAACAACTATTGCCTTTCTCTCCCCAGTTCAGCAGGTGCCTGAGGGACAGTTCAGCCTGGAGAAACATCTTTTGCGGGTAATTTCAGCTAAACTCTTGCAGACAGCACCACTGCAACCTCCCATGCTTCATCCTTGTGGAGAAAGGTGGGGAATGCCAGCCTCAGACACCATGCTCCTACCAGCATGAGCTCCTTCTACTTCCTTATCTGTGCAGGCAACTCTAAATTTTAATTATTATTGCTTTTTGCTGTTCTTAGTCTTAATTAAGTCTGACTTGCTGACTGTTTCAAGGGAGATGGTGTCTGGGAAACGCCTTCCTGCCTTGAGTTTTGGATTGTGGAAGGAGAGATATCAAGCCCATTGCCACTGGATCTGCCAGGCAGCAGAAATGCAACATCGTAGGGACTGGGGGTGCTGTGGGAATGGGCCAAAGCTCAGTTAAAATGGGACAATCCACCTAGGAATGAACACAGAGCAAGAAAGCCACAGGGATGTGTGCCTGGCAGGTAGAACAGATTTCCCAGAAAATTCTTCTGTATTAATCTACTTGGATCTGACTTCGAATCAGAGAATCATTAAGGTTGGAAAAGACCTGTAAGATCACTGAGTCCAACTGTTAATATCACATCCCAAAGTGCCACATCCACATGCCTTTTAAACTCTTCCAGGAACGGTGATCCCATCCCCTCCCTGGGCAGCCTGTTCCAATGCCTGAAAATCCTTTCAGGGAAGAAATTCTTCCTGATTTCCACCCTGAGCCTGCCCTGGCCCAGCATGAGTCCATTCCCTCTCCTCCTGTCCCTGTTCCCTGGGAGCAGAGCCCGACCCCCTGGGCTGTCCCCTCCTGTCAGGGGTTGTGCAGAGCCACAAGGTCCCCCCTGAGCCTCTTTTTCTCCAGGCTGAGCCCCTTTCCAGTTCCCTCAGTCCCTCCTGGGGCTCCAGCCCCTTCCCCAGCTCCGTTGCCCATCTCTGCATATGCTTTCTCCGCTTTTATTCTGTAAAGCAGCACCAGGTAAATTCAGACCCACAACACAAATACCAGCAGCACCCCCTGATTCTTCAGCCACCCAAAGCCCCCAGCAGGCACAGACAGGTCCCCCATGGGGGCATAATTTTATCCCCACACAAGAAGAGCCGAGGTGCTTGTGGTGCGCTGTGTGTGGTTTGGCTTAAGAACTTCATCCTGGTTTGTGCCACAGCCCTGGAGCATCCAGCAGGAGTTTTGCTATTCTGCACCAGGGCTCTCTCTGTCTGTCTGTAAATACTTCCCTTCCAGCAGCCTCTCTCCAGCATGACAGATTTGCTATGAGGAACCTGGCAGCAAAGGTTTTTCCTCCTCTCTCTCTCTCCCTCTCTGACAAATGTATAAAATGTATTCACTTTCCATGTTCTAATTTATGATATAATAAACTCCTCTGTGCCCTGGCCTCGTTCAGGGATTGGAAGTGAAGTGTTCCACTTGCCTGCATTGGTGAAATTCTACCAGACTGTTGTGAGTTGGAGAGGGATGAGGCAAGGCCTGGAATTGAAAGAAGGAAAGGGAAAAACAGGATATAGAGCATGTGAGGCTTCAGGGGCAGAAAGGGGAAAGGGGATGTAGAGATAATTTCTATAATTTTTTCTCTCATTTCACTGGGCAGGATGTGTTTCCCAGTGGGATTTACACAGCTCTGCTCCTGGCGTTTGAGAAGCTTCTTCAAGTGACGGAGCCATGTCCACCTTTGGACCTTTGAGGGAAAAATAACATAAATGCATAAATAATAGACTGCAAGAAGGGAATGAGTCTAGTCAGCCTCACTGAGGATGAAAGGATGGGATGCAGGAGTAGGATGTGGGAAGTAAGAAGAAAAGCTGTAGTGAAGGATTGACTTGGCAAGACCACTTTGAAAAAGAAAAGAGGCTCTGTGTCCATCCAAGGTTGGGGTCTGGTTACACACTTGGCAGCACCTTGGATAGCTGCACCACAGAAACCAGAGCTGTGAGTCAGATCTGCTCATTCTGTCACCAAAAATCTGCTTTTCCTCCCAAGCTTTTCCTCTCTTTTGTTTGCAACTCAATCTAGAGGGACCTTCTGACAAGGTACCTTTATCCATCAGACTGCCAAGAACTTAAAAACCTCTCATTTGTCCACTTAATGAAACGGGCACTGCTGGCTTGGTTGTTTTGGTTTCCTTTGCTCTGAATAAATGATTGCCCCCCATGTGTAATTTTTCTCTCAAGTAAACAGATTTGGTCCTGATTACTGCTAGGGAGAGAAGGTGGTATTTTCAGATGATGGATATACACCCATGATGTGCAGGTAGCTTTACACCTTAGAAGGCTGCTCTATGATGGGCATCCAGAGAGGATGAGAAATCATATAAAAATGGAGGGAAAAGGAAGTCTTCACAGGAAAAACCCCAACATCAGCAGACCAAAATGGAAGAAAAAAATTACTGAAGTGGGCAGAAAATAAAAATGAAGAACAATGCTCTACAAGGGCCCAAAGGGCCCATCCTCATCTTGATCAATTCCAGATCTGTTCAAATCAGGGACTGGAATAATCCAAATCCCCAGATCAACCATTTTAAGTCTTAAAGCTAAGACTAAGACCTTTCTGAGTACTTGTCAGATTTGACTGATCTTTGCTGATGCCACTTCATTGACAGGTTTGTGGCTCTTCAGCACCGAGCTGAGGGTTCAAAGCTGAGCACATATTTTCCACCCTCTGGCTTTTCCCCTCAAGGCAAAGCACGAGGTGTCCAAGCCAGGGCCTGGAATTATAGGAGCAGCCTGTGTCAGTATCTCTGTTAGCAATGACATCCTTGACCTTCTGAAAGACCCAGCTTGTGGCAGGGCTGTGTCCCATGCCAAGCCCACTGGTGTTGCTGTGGTGCAGAAACAGAGTGCAAAGTTTGGGATTATCAAAGTTGTACTCCTCACCTGCAAGGATAACCACATCCCTGCTCATTGTCCTTCACCAGAGGGCACAGAATTTCCTAACACTGCACAGGAACTTTAAAAAATGCCCTGCTCCTTTTTGGTTTTTTTGGTTATACAAACAGAAAGGTGTTGGAGTTATCACCACCAGACCTTCTGCAGGGAGGAGCCCATCCATCAGTCCCCAGGGACAAGTTTGCTGTAGGATTAGCTCGGGTGAAGGACACACAAAGGTTTCTGAAATTATACGGGATGGATTTGCTGAAGGATTTGCTCAGGCAAGTGATACAGGTTGAGATGTTTAGGGTCCTATTGATGGATTTGCTGTAGGATCTGCCAGGAAATAAATCTATACATTTTATACCAAAGACCTCAGGTACAACAATCTTATAGTATTTTCTTGAGCCATAACAAAAGTGTAAAACTATATAAAAGGGTAAGACTATATAAAAACTATGTAAAACAATAAATAAATACTTGAGAACAATTAATGCTGTAGGATTCTTCCAGAAAAGAAACAGTCTCACAGGCCAACCGCTGTAAGTGCATCCTGCATTACCCCAGCACATGTTGACAAACCAAGATGACTTGTTGCTTATGGAATTTCTTGTGATCATCAAACCAGCTGAAAGTCTGGCTTGAGTAATTAAAATGCTAATTGGAAATTCACCATTCATCAGAGGAAATAGCAATGAGTTCCTTTATTTTTTTCCTCTAGCATTTTCTCTCTAGTGGTGGCAGATGTTGGGGTTGTGAATTCATTGTCTGTCAGAGACACAGCAAACTCCTCCTTCCAAACCAGTTTTCTGTATTTTTGTTGATTGTCTGCTTAAATTAACCTTCTCTAATGAGATGAAGATATGCAGGGTATGCCAGTAATTTACAGGCTGTGAAATTAGTGAGCACAGATATAATACATCCTGATGGGTGACAGGGACTGGGGAGCTCCCAGAGTGCCCACGCAGAGGAGAGGATGGCAATGTACCTTTAATGCACGGTTCCCAGTGGTGTGGAGGATTATCCAGGCTGGCTGCTGGCACACAAACACTCAGGAGCATTAGGCACAATGCCCTCTCCTCTCAGAAGGCCTTTACACCAGGAAAAAGTGAGTATAATGTGGATGTAAAGTGCTGCCACGTTTCTCAGTTTGGATTTAAATTGTAAACCCTTCCCTGGGAGGGTGGGCAAGCCCTGGCACAGGGTGCCCAGAGAAGCTGTGGCTGCCCCTGGATCCCTGGAAGTGTTCAAGGCCAGGTTGGGCATCGGGACATGGGCCACCTGGGATAGTGGAAGAGTGTGTGGCTGAAATCCCCAAGGAAAAGTGGATGCCTTCCACTGAAGGGCTCAAGCTCAGGCCTGGACACATCTTCCTCACTGCCCACCATGCCCCACACTGCCAAAGCTCCCACTCGGAATATTTGTATCAGAAAGTCAGACTTCAATATTTTCATTTGATAAGAAGGTGGTGTTGGAGTTATTTCTCACTCAGGCACGGATCAATATGCAAACAAACACGTGAAGCCTCCTCTTGAGATATCACATCAAGACATCCACTGGCACAAATCCACACAGGCCAAGGGGGAGCACAAAGTGTCCACATCTGTGTTTGTTCTGCAGACTGGGGAAGGGAGATCAGAGAGTGGCAGGGCTGCCAGCTTCCAATATTTTAGGGCTAATTTATGGTAATAGATATCTGAAACACTCCCAGCCCTCAAGACATTAGTATACACCTCAGCTTTCATCCGAAAAAAAGGAAAAAAAATCATTCTTTGTTTTCATGCTGAGCAGATAATCTGGATATTGTCTGACAGATTCAATTTGAAGTCCATAGCAGAAAGACAAATAAAAAACCTCCTTCCCTGCTACCCCTGACAATTTTTTCCCTGTGTTTGGGATATTGTGATAATGGATTTGTGCCTGTAAGACCCACTGGGGGTTGAGAGACCCTGGGTTTGTGTATATGCCAAAGATGTTGCATAGAATAGTGAGAGTCTTGAAGAAAATGAAGAGTGCTGAAGTTCTTTTGAACAATATCCGTTGCTTTAATAGAAGATATTATCACTGTGAGTGAATCCTGTCACACATTAGGCCTCAAATTGGATGAATTTACAGCCCTGTATTTTAAAAAGGTAGAAGAGCAGCACTATGAATTTGAGTTTGGGGTTTTTTTTTACATTTTTAACGTAGTTATTACAAGGGCAAAAAAAATCCTTTTACGTGGGTTCAAGTTCAGATGGGTTCTTGATCAAATGGCCAAAGTTATATCCTGAAATTTGTGAAGATTCACATCATTCATATCTGTGTCTGTATTTATGAGGTGAAATGAAACAAAACACATAAAAAAGCTGAACAAGCAAATGCACAAACAAAACTGAAGCCAGATCCCTGAGCCTGCTGCTGAATCTGGAATGTGAGCAGACCTAGGCAGAAAATGCTAATCCACCCTCTCATTCACCCTCATTGTCATTTTTGTTTTTGTTTATGTTTCTAACATATGTCAATTATTTGTGTTTTTACAAACTCAGTCTTTGCCCAGAGGTGAACAAGAAAGCAGAAAGACAAGGAAAGGATGGCTCTGCATTACAATTTCCCTAGCAGCAAAGGAAAATTAAGAATATCCCACCCTTCTCCAGCCAGTTGTTCGCTTTTCCCACACTGCTCCTCCTGCAGATGTGTCACTGCAGTCCTGTGGAGGGTCTCAAGTGAATCAGTTTATAAAGATTTTTTATTTCAGTTCCCTCCGTGGGTCTGGAGTAGTAAATGGAGCTGCAATGCAGGGAAGTACAGCCAGGGTGGGAAACTGATAAAAAATGGCTTTGTTGCTAATAAATGTCCCCTGTGGTGAGGTGGGAGAATGTAGTCCAGAAAGAATATGGTTCACTTCTTTAGAATCATGAATAAAATACAGGAAATCTACAAATTTTCAGCTACAATTTATTTTTTTCCTGATTTTTAACTAATATATGAGGTAATGAAGTTGCTTTTGTTTTTGTTCTGATGGGGAGGAAAGGAATCAGCTTTCCTTCAAAGCCTGTGGCAGAAATCTTGAAGAAGGAGGCAGAGCACTGATACCACTGCTAAATAATCATACCGCTCAGGTGGTGTAAACTGGTTTAGTTCTGACAATGTCACAATAATTGGCATGAGATGTGACTCAGGTTGCTTTCAACCCAAGAACGGCATCAGGGAAAATGTTCTAGTAGGAGGTAAACATCAAAGAGGGAAAAGGAAATCAGAGGAAGGTGCAAAATAGAGTTCCTTTACCCTTAATATCAGTGTTCATGTCCTACAAAATTACTACAAGAAACAGCATGACATGCAGCTGCTTGAAAAAGGTCTGCATGTCCCAAGGAAAATATTCAGACAGAAACTTGAGTTTTTACAAAGTTACATTCTGGTTAGGGCAACAATAGAACCATGACTGTGGAATTTTCTTTTGTCCTTTTTGGCCATTTTAGGAACATTTCTATGGAATTTTCTTTTCTTCTTTTCGACCGTTTTGGCATTTTAGCTTAGTTTTAATTACTGGGAATGCTATAAGAGAACTTGTTTCAGTCTGGAGAAAAAATAAGTGAGAACTTAAAAACTGTGTCAATTCTCTTTAAAAAAAAAAAAAAAGAGGAAAGGTTTTATTAAAACTGATTCTTTCCTGCAAACAGCTCTGATTTGCAATAAATGGATTTTTCCAAGGAATAATAGGTCTATTGAAGGCAGCTCTTGTGCTGTCACTGCTGTGGGTGCAGCTCTGTTTTCAAGAGCTCTGCTGCCTGTGGCCCAGCCCAGCCCAGACTTGAGAGGCAGGGCAGGATTTGTGTGGCTCCCCTGTCACAGGGCTCTGCCTCTATTCTGCCTCCTTCTCTCCTTCTCCTGGTGCACTGTAAAGGTCACTCTTCCTGAAAGGAGATATTTGCTCTTTGTATTCGGGGTTGACAAAAAAACCCCGTAAGCCTTGCACATTACAGAGGGTTTAGGAGGCATTAATGGACTCTCCTTGTAAAGTTGCTTGGGCATGGATTCCTCTTTTTTTTTTTTTTTTTTTTTCTGTCAAAACGTGGCCAGGAATGCTCACACCTCCCTGCAGGAAAGCATGGGACTGTTTTTTTTAAATTTGTTTTTTTTTTTTTTTTTTCTGGCAGTGATCCTGTTGCTCTTGCTGTGTTTGGGGTTGGGGGTTGTGCTGTAAAGCAAAGGCATCTGTCCACATTGTGCTTGCACTGCAGGGTCTGCAGAAGTTCCTTTCCTTGGTCCCACACTGAATTCCCTCTTGAGCCCCCAGAGTTCATGTTGTATTACATGGCTACTGTAAATTGGATAACAGCTGATCAAGAGACACTTGTCCTGAAGATGAATGACCCTGGATCAGGTACAGTGCCTCTGGGGAGTGGAACCTGAAAAGCTGAATTTGAGGTGTGAAATGAAGTAAGATAAATAAGGATGGACAGTTTGCCTTGGCACTTCATCGTGTTGCCAGTAACTACTGAGTCCTGCTTTGCAGACAGACTGTGTGGCAGTTCATACTGACCACAGCAGGAACAAAAGGGCCTGGAAAATAGGATTATTGGGATGGAGGAACTGGAAAGCCACCTAACTTCAGCCTGGGACTTGAGTCAAGCTCAGATTGGTGACTACACACTGTACCAAGCCTCTTTGGAAAGGGAGATGAATATTTGGAATGCAAAGCCTGAGCACAGAGCTCTGCCACTTAAATGACACAATTTACCCTGTTAGATAAATTACAGCAGGATCTAGATGTCCACGTGGCTCAGCCACTTCAGAGGAATGCTTTGCAGAAGTTGCATGAAATCATGAATACAGTAGACTGAGTTTCCACTCAGCCTGATCAGTCTCGAGTTTAAATAATAATATATCATCTTACTTAATGAACTGTCAGCCATCTCCTGAGGGACACACTTTAATGAGTGGCGAATCATGCCCAATGCTTATTTGTCTAAGTCAGGAGCACAGATCTGATAATGATTTCTTTTCATCTCCACGTCGGAGTCGTGTATCTGTCAGGCCACTTCCTGATCCAGACAAAGGTAATTTGCAAAGGAAAGGAGGAACAGGAATGATGGTCACAGAGTTTCAGCCTTCACAGGCAGGGAACTTCAACCTCTTACCAAAGTAGGCTGGATGTCAACTCAGAGGTGCTGAAAGGAAGAAAAAAGTGGAGGAGCTGAAAAGGAACAAAAGGGTGGAGACCAGGGCTTGGACTCCAACTCAAGATAGTGGGAAGAGCTCACAGGGACTGGGAAAATGTTTCCATAACTATCAAAAATTAGTTCATCTGTGATCTAGGTCCTCATGCTAACAAAGCAAGAAGTTCAGAGTGGAAAGAAAATGTATTTTAACTGGCAGGCCTGAAATTCACTGTCTGAATCATAGCATGTAGGGAAAAACTACAGGAGAAAGTGAGGGAAATGGAACTGGCTGTAATTGATAACACAGAAACCAGGATTCTGGCATGCACTTAGATCAAGGAAAAAACATAAGAAACTTTCAAGCTGCCTCGCTTCAGATATTATTAAAAATCTAATTAAAACAATCAGTCTCCCCTGGAACCACGCACAGGCAGCAGCAAGTCCGTGTTTCTCTCTGTTGCCTACAAAGGGAGCCAGCACAGAGTAGCTTTTAACGAAGGGTGCAAAATTAGGGCAACATTTTGGTGGAGGAACATCCCCAGTGCCTCAGATAGTAACTGAGCCCAGCTGAAGCACAGGAGTGACCTTCAGCAAAGCTCAGGGGTGGTGCAGGGAGCAGCAAGGGTTTCTCCATCAGCCCTGCTCACATGCAGAGTTCATATGGAGTGGGAAAGGCTCCCCAGGTCCCCCTGTGTGAAGCCTGTCTTCCAAAACCTCTATGAAAATGTCAGCATAACTTCTGAAAATGCAATTTTCCGACAGCTCCTGTCACGTGTGACACTTCTTGTAGCTCTCCTACAAAAGGAAACATTATGTGGAATAAAGATGAATTATTCTCTGTGCTGGAAGCTGATTGTAGCTAAAGCAGTGCCTATTGAGTCATGGGAAAAGGGATTTCCAGGGACCTGGAGAGGCCTCCTAGGCTGTGCCCCAAGGCAGGGCCTGTCATTGCCAAGGCAGGACATCATCCCTCTGCTCTGGGGGTTTTCCTGTCACATCCACTCTTCCACCCATGAATCTCTGCTCTTGGATTTTTACCTGACTGGGTAAAAGAGCAGGTCAGAATTCAGAGTTCTCATTACTCTGAGGAGGAAGAATTGAATGAGATCCTGAGTCCCTTTGGCCCAGGATGATTCTGTAACTACAACTTTTGTCAGGGGATACCCCAAACTCACACAGTGCTGAAGACAAAACACGAGCACGAGTGCAAGTGCCATGATATCTGTCATGGCAGTGATGATGCCAGCTCAGTGTCAGGGTTTATTTCCTTGCTTTCTTCCACAGGCACAAAATCAGTGCCTCAAATTTTCTTCTCTTCCAACTCTAAAATACATTTACTGAGAAATCTCTTCTTTCCTTCTTTTTGATTTTCTTTTTTTTTTTTTCTCTTTTCTTCTTTTTACTTAATGAGTTGCAAGAACTTTCTGGACAATTTTCCCTATTTGTCACTTATCAGATATTTGCACAGTCAAGAAACTCTCAATATGGGTAAACAGAGGATTGCGACTAGTAATAAGTATGTTTGCTGTCTCCAAAGCAATAATTTCCAAAAGTTGAGAAAAACTACAAGCAAAATTGATTAGAAAAGAAACTGTAGGCAGAGAAAATGTTGATTGCAAATGGGTGATTCTGTAAGAGAAGTTTATTAGAGCGCCAAAACCCCAAACACCACAATTTCATATGAAATAAGAACACAACATTGGCTGGAATCCAAGCCTTGCTCTGTTACAAAGAAAAAGAAGGATGGAAAATCTACATCCAGACACAAGGATTACACTGGAAAATTCAAGATGGGAAATGGAAAACTTGCACCAAGACCATTTGAGGAATTGCTGAACTTCCCCTTGGTCTGCTAACTATAGTTTCTAATAAACCTCACAGCATGATAGGTAATTGTGTGAGCTTTATGTAATAACATTATTTTTCAAAAAGGCCAGAAGGTTGTAGCTGTGTACTAGGTAACGTGTTATCACTCAGATCAAATAATGGGGCCACATAATCTGATGCAAATTGATAAAGAATCAAAGGCTAGAAAGAGAAACCAGTGTTGTCAACATGATATTGTAGAAAAAAATATCTTTTCAAAGAGAATTCATTTTATTCTTTGAGACCAAGGCTTTGATTGATAGAAGTGTGGATGAACATAATGGATTGACTTTTGTTGAAGCAATTCCCAGGCCCCTGGCTCTTTATGGTGCTAATTTCATTTGAGATTAAGAGCATTTACACATCTGAAACTGGATAACTGCAGGTCTTATGGACATTGGGTAACCTGGAAAAACAAATAAACAAACAAACCCCAACAAGAGTATTTCTGAGGTTTTAAACAGAGAGCAGTGCCAGAACTGCTCTTTTTATACATTTTTCATGAATGATTTGTGAAGTATTTTAAAAACAGCAAATGGGGAAGGAAGGGTGACTTGGAAGCTGTTGGGTTTCTTTACAGGCACTTGCACAGGGGGAAGACCCTGGGTACTGAAATGTTCTTCGGTCTGGAAAAGGCATAAAGAGAATCGACAGCTTGAAGCTGAAGGAAATAAATCCAAATTAAAAACTAGATTTCCTTTTTTTAGTTACTTATTTATTGATTTGCTTATTTAAATATTCAGGGTGCTTAGAGCAAACTATTATGGGAAGATGTAGGATCTTGATCACAGTGTGCTGGTGGTGGGGGAAGTTTGCAAAGGCCAAAAGTCAATCACCATAACCTCCTCTGGTTGTCAGCTGAGGGAAACAGACTCCTCCAGCTCACACAAGCCAAATTCCTGCTTTTCATAATGTGGAGAGAATTTTTTCCTCTCCCCTGACTACAAGGGGAACTTCACTCAGCTGAGTGTTAGTGGGTGGCTGCCATCCAAGCCCTTTCTCTCAAATGATGGCAGTTTGGATCCAGGATAAGGGGGTGGCATCTCTTGGGGTTTTCCAGGTTAGTGAAGAAAATCTCAGGGAATGGGTTTGGCAGTAGAGCTGCTCACAGAGGATCTGCTGCAAATGGCAGAGGGGAAGAGGGGACAGGGTGAAGAGAGAGAAAACATAAAGCTGCTAGAACCTAAAAAGACCAGAAATAAATCTGAGCTCCCCTGAGCTCAGTCTGAAGCTTGAATTGTGGATTCCACACTGCCACCATGACAGGCTTGTGAGGATCACTTCTTCCTTTGTACCTGGGCCCAAGGCAGCACTGTTTGGGTACAGATTAAATGAAAAATGAAACAGACAGAAGGAGGCTTCTCTTCTTTCTTGGCCCTAAAAAGTTTGCATCCAGCACAAGACAGAGCTGGAAAAATTGTGTCCATCCTGTTCCCTGCTGCCACTTCGGGGCAAATTCTAATGAGTGGCTGCTGGGAATGTGTCTGTCTCCTTGTTCCCTGGCTGCACTTCTGCCTTCCTCACTGAATGGCATTAATCATGTCAGCCCACCTTTCTACAAGAGTGGCTGGTTTAATGGGAAACTTCATCCAGCATCAATATCCTGAGGGGAGGAGGAAATGAAGAGAAGAGGAAAGTGTGTAGCAGGGAGGCAGCTGATGGGGAAAGCAGTCACTGCCTGTTCCAGAGCATGGATTGGAGAGGGGCGAGGCAGGCAGCAGAGACTGGATTTACTCTGAAAGTCGAGAGGCAGCAGGGATGTCAGCTGGATCTGCAGTGCTGGAGCTCAGAGAGGGCTCTGGAAAGCAGAGAGGATGGAGGATGGTGTGGAGTGGCTGAGATTCAGAGGCACTTGCCAGGGAAGGTGAGGGAAAGCTCGAGCACAGATAAAGCATTTGAGCCCAAAGCACTGGGCTTGAAAGTGACTGAGGAAGAGAGAAACAGTGCTCCTGGGAGGAGGGGGTCAGGTCAGGGGTGTGCAGGAGAGGGAACCAGCCTGAGCACAGCTGAAGGAACAGCTCTTGTCAGAGGCAGCTGCTGGTGCTCATTGTGCCATTCCCTTCACGTATTTTCTACAACTCCTCAAGCTTTTCCATGCTTGGTGGCAGCATTCCAGCCTAGAGCCACAGGGCTGCACCATCTGTTGTTCCCATCTTTGCTCTGAGGTTGGTCTGGGTGCCACCTATCTGTGGGATCTCCAGGGGATGGAATTCCTGACTTGGGATGTTCTCATGCATTTATGTGCCCATGGGAGTGCAGGTAGCTCAGGTAGGGTGATTTAACCCAGAGTTCACCATCAGCTTGATCTGCTTCTCCTGTGCCTTCCTCCTCCTCCTGTGTCTCCCTTCTGTCTGTTTTCCTGCCTGTTCCTCTGCCCCTATGACAGCTGGTTATTACAAATATTGCTGCATATTGGCTGAAATGAGGTTAAACATTGCTTTACACACTTTAAACACTGCTTTTCGCACCACGGTGTGAGTGACAGGGCTCTCAATGGACCTGAGCAGATGAGCTCCATCCTTGCACCCTGGCTTCCACAGTGACATCACATTTCTCTTGTATTTGAGCTTCTCCATCTCTCTTTGTTTTCTCACCCACTTCCCAGCTCTGATGAACAACACATTTACTACTCAGGGTATACAGAGAACAAGCTCCCTGCAGTCTTCTCTTGGGATACTTCCTCTGAAAGAGAAGCCCCTAATGATGGGTGGTGAAGATGGGATGTGAAGAAGGTGATCATCTCAGCCTATAAAAACACTCCCCCTTTGGAGAAATCCAGCCCCAAAAACCTGGCAGGATTTCACAGAGCAGAAGGAAACAAGGGTAACAAGATATAAATATGTGAAGGCAGTATGAGAAAACCTTCTATGTATGAGATGAACTGAACCTGTGGAATTTATTGTCACAGGATATTACTGAAATGAATAATTTAGGGGGAATCAAAGAGTTTGCAACCTCATTGAGAGCTGTGTCCAGCCAAACATTATGCAGGTTGAAATTGATAATGACTAAATCTGTACAACATAATCTAATTATCAGACAGGGTTAGGCAAAAATGACCTCCCATGGGAAGAAATGCACAATTAGATGTGTTAGATCTGAGCTGATGAGCAGGTATGTTAAACCTTCTCCTGAATCACCCAGCACTGAATTTTTTATCAGAATTGCAGTAGCAGATCAGACAACTTTTGCATTTCTCTTCTCCCCATTATTCTGTGATCTTTTGAAACAAAATATTTTATTCCCTTTCACATGGACCTTTTAGCAAACGATATCTCAGAGGTCTTAGAAATCCGATTTCACATGCACTTGCAAAAATAAAGCCTCAAACAGACTCTAAGTCTAATAGTGTCTATGTAGCTGATCAACCTGCTACATCATTGTTTAAGTTCAATCTCGGCTTCCAAGAAATTGATTTCCTCGGTATAAATTTTGTGGGCACCATTTGTTTGCTTTGGTTTACACAGTGATCCACTGGAGGTGGAAAAAAATTCCTTTTGACTTTGGATAGATCTCCCTTTCTCCCCTTCTCTCTTTCTCCACTTCTCCTTTTCTCTCCTTCCCCTCCTCACCCCTTCTCCCTTTCTCCCATTTTTGGAGAATATTATTCTCACTGCTCTTGCCATGAAGAGGATTTTTGGTATAAGGAAGTCTCCCTGATCTCCCTTTCCCTGTCACTCAGTCCCACAATTGTCACTATTGGACACAAAATGAGTACACAGAAGCTTAGTAGGTTCAAAAGAGAAAAAGACACAGTTTTATTCAAACATCTGGTATTTACAGAATTCAAAGGTGACCATGGATTGGAGGATGGAATTACCACCTCTCCAACCATACTGGTCCAAAGATCAATCAATCATTTCTCTCCACCCACAGAGAAATATGTAAACTATTCTATTTATACATGAAATTGTGTGGGAACTCTGACTCTCAAATATGTAAACAGATCAGAAGGCTAAAGAAGTTTTGTGAGAACTTTAAAACTTTCAAAAGAACTATAAAAGAAAACTTAACAGTTTTAAAAATCAGGGCAACACACAATCACCTTGCTAATGCTGATGTTTTCACTAAAGCTCGTTTCCAACCAGATTCCTGCCTCTGAGCCTGACATGACAGAGCAGGAGAGAAACCCTCAAGAGTGTCTTGCAGCATTGAACATGGTGACCTAAAATTTTGGAGTCCCTTGTCTGAGGTATCAATCAGAGCACATGTCCCAGTCACTCCCCTCTCCCTGGGGGTTAGAGGTGTATCCCATCCTGCCAGCATGGAGTCTGACTGTGTAGCTGTTCATGGGACACTGCTCCAACAGAACATGCACCCAGAAAACACCAGAAATGAGAAAAACATCATTCTCCCAGGAACAACGTGAGCTTCCTCTTCTCTGTGTGTCATTCCACACCAAGATGACAACGTGTTGGCTGGAGCAGCAGGGAAGCTGCTCTGGAGGAGATCCTGACATGTTTGCAGTCGGTGCCAGGAGCAGAGGGCTGGGCTGACCCTCTGCCTGCTGCCCTGTGCTCAGAACACTCCCACCACCTCCACTGCCTGCAAACATGCCTGTTCTCTGCAGCAGCACAGGGCCCAGGTGTTGGTTTATTTTTAGGTGTATTCTGGACTCTGCTGCAGGCTGTGAACTGGCGTCAGCAGAAGGATTGAAAAGCAATGAAGTGCTGCTCTTCACTTAGAGAGGTCATTTTGCCCCACATAACCTGCCTCCCAAGGATCCTGCCAGGTCCTGGCTGCTTGGTACATGCAGTGCCACAGAGGGGCTGGGGGGGGGAACGGGGAGCATTCAGACATCCCCAAAGCATCACTCATTGGCACCCCCACAATGCTCTGATGGGTACCCACAGGAAAAGGGGGATCACCACAGCCACTTTCCATCCTTTCCTCCCTAAATATTTCTCCCTACACACCTGCTCCTCCCATCCAATGCCCAGACTTGCACAGGGGTAGGATGCAAGAAAAGGGATGCAGAGCTGTGAGCAAGGGACATGGGGTGTCCCTCCCAGCAGCTCAGTCCCACTGTCTGAATGCCACCCTGACCCCACAGGTTCAACAGCTCTAAGAACAGCCATGTCTGAGACACCTGGGGAGAGGCAAGAGGGATGTGCCACAACAGCGATGTGCAGAGCCAGCTCTGAGTCTCCTCCCATCAAATGCACAAGGCTGACCATCTGCCCCTGAATTTGAGAGGTCGGGAAAGCAAAGTTAACCTCCCAGGACAGCTCACACACGGTTTTGGGAGCTGTGGAGGGGATGTGGCTCTTTTCAGACTTTATTTCCCAGCAGAGGCAGCTGTAGGTGTGAGCAGAGCAGGCACTGCCCGTAACAGCAGGCTGCTCACAGCAAGGACGTGCCCGTGGTCCTGCAGAGCAGCTCAGCTGTGCCAGAGCCAGGCTGGCTGTGCTGGACACTGGGCATCTGTGACTGCCACAGCCACACAGGGACCAGGCTCACACAGTGCTCCTCACTCCCACCTTTCCCTGCTCACCTTCTGCACAGCAAAAATCTTCTAATTCTCATCTCAGGTGTGATTCTCAAGTTCCAAAAAACTTTTCAGCGCTGGCTTTGCTCCTAATATATTCTGCAAGAGCTGCATCAGCACTAGTAGGATTTTTAGTCTAATTACCAGAGGTGTCTGTAGATACATTTCATGTCTCCAGAAGAGTGTTAATAATAGCTCTGAGTGATGAGAAACAACACAAAATGCTGCTGCCAGCTCTAAGGAATAGGAGGGAAAAGACAAACCTGTGCATAGCTGTGGCAGCAGCAGGCACAGACTTTCCCAGGCATTTTCCCAGGGAAGGCTGTGAGAAGATCAGAGGAAAGAATAAGAAACAATTCTTATCTCCACTTGCTGCACCTGCTGTTGTGCACGTGTGGAATGTGTCATGGAGATTTGTTTACCAAAGAGTGTTTTTTTAATTGGACACTGGATGGTGTTTGGATGGGTTGACCAATTAAGTGAAAGCTGTATCGGACTAACTATAAAAATTACAAAGTTTCTTAATAAGTATAGTCTAATTTAGTATAAAATATATAATAAAACAATTGATCAACCTTCTGCAATCATGGAGTCAATGCTAATTATTACCCAGCTGGGGGCCTGCAGTGGCACATAACCTTAAAAAGTACTGCAGGACAGTCCTGGGAAGGAACATTTTCCATTGGAGGTCAGTGGTATTCTCCTTAGGGCAGGTAGGGAAATTGAGGCACGGAGCTGCCCAAGCTGGCTCAGCCTCCCCTCAGCAGAGCTGGGATACAGACCCTTGTCTAAGCTCCATCACACAGAGTGAATGAGTGAATGAATGAATGAATGGCCCTTAACTCCTCCTTTCAGTCATTTTGGGGCTGCTTGGCACAAAGAGAGCCTTTCCCACATCTGCTGTGTGAGATTGGTACAACTGCCATGTCTGGGGGTTGTGTTTGGGTCAAGATCCCCAGGATCTCAGCTGATCTGTGTCAGCCAGGGAGAATTTTCAGCAGGTCAGAGGGAGACAACCTTGTTCTCATGGGGCTGATCTGCCCCCTGACTACAAGCACATTTCCATCTCTTTTTCCAATGGTTAATTTCGAATTAACTACAGAATTAACCAGGTTGGAAAAAACCTTTGAGATCATGGAGTCCAACTCATATTTCTTCTCACTCCTCTCTAGTAATTGATCATTTTAGACCAGGACAGGTTCAGAGGAGTCATTCAGGTGAAAAGCAGGGACACCTCTGTGGATGGGATGCCTCTGGATAGTGGAGGCAATGCTGCAGTTGGGTAAATAAAGAATAGATATTAGAAGTTAAAGTCAGCAGACCAAAATGGATTTCAGCTAATTCTTCAAAGAGTCTTGGTGCAAGTTTTCCATTTCCCACCTTGAATTTTTATATGCAATCTTTGTGTACGAAGAGAGATTTTTTCCATTACTTTTTTCTTTTGAAACAGAGCAAGGCTTGGATTCCAGCTAACCTCGTGTTCTTATTTCACATTAAATTAGTAGTGTTTAGGTTTTGACTTTCTAATAAACTTTTCTTGCAGAATCACCAATTTGCAATCAGCATTTTCTCTGCCTACAGTTTTTTTCTAATCAACTTTGCTTGTAATCTTTCTCAACATTTGAAAATTATTGCTGTTGAAACAGCAAATATTACTTAGTTACAATCCTCTTTGCCCACACTGAGGGTTTCTCATCTTCCTGCAGTGTTATCTTGCTGGATCCTGTCACATTCACCTCTTCTCCACAACCTTCATTCCTAACAACATTGTTTTTTTAAAATTTAGAGCTCTATCATTCTTGGTATTATTTTTAACAGCCAAGTGGATCAACTTTCATGCTGGTGACAATTTTTATGTTTCAGTTTGCCTCCGAGGTCAATTTACTTTCAATGTTTTCCAAACAAAATCACTTGGGTTTTTAAAAACTTGCTCTAGGGAAGTTGTTTTGTAAGGAGTTTCAAAACTTTGGAGCATTTTCAGGAATCAGATTTTCTTTAAAATTAAATTACAAGAGCTCTGTTAGAAATAGAAATTCTGACTCTCGTCCAAATCTAATTCTACCTGTGCATGAAAAAAAGAAGAAAAAATGAGTGGAATAATTTTTAAAATGTACTTATGAAAGTCAATGCAAAATTGAAGAGGAAAGGAAAAACAAACTTGTAAGAAATTCCGTAAATATTTTAAGGCAAATAGCAACAACAGAAGTGAAATTCTTATCTATTGAACACAATCAAAAAAAAAAGGGGGTTAATAAAGGAGTGTAGGAACAAACTTGTGAACAAAATATTCAGAGTATACATAAAATATTAAAGAGGAATGTCGAAAAAACAATATAAGGACCAGATAGTGGCTGTGGGAAAGCTCACAGCAGTGAGCAAATGGAAATGCAACGCCCAGGCCCTGGAGGGGAAAGGGCACACAGTTAATGCCTCTAAACCCTCGAGTGAAACAAGAAAGGGAACAGCTTAATGGGGATAAAACATAGAATGAGAATTGGTGTGTGAGGAGAAACTATCTAGACACAGCCTCAACTACTCATAAAATGGGCAGGGATATCCTGGAGTGAAAAACCAAAATCACCCAATGCTAAAGCTGCAAACTTGCAACAATTTCCAGTGTTTACGAATAGCCCTTATTGAAAAATAACAGGAAAAAAACAGCCCTTACTGAAAATGAACAGAATCTGCAAGGATACAATCAAATCAGGCCTTTGGGGAAAGCCCAAACTTTTAGGAAGGCAAAGACGGAGCTGAAAGCTTGGGCAAAGATGGTTAAGTTGTAAACATTTTGGGCAGGTGTGGGAAACATGAGTGAGAGAATTTATTTGAGGAATTATTGTATTTCATGGTTAAAGGGAGTAGGGGCAGAATCCCCTTCAGTCCCCCCAAACCAGACAGTTTGCTGCAGCCATATCAGGGTAAAGGAGAGGTCATGGATTTGGGAATTATGGCATCAGAAACAATCCTAGAAGCAGAAACTGCTCTCGGCATAAATGCTCTGATGGGGAAAGGAGCTGTCCTCATCCTCTGAGCTGAGCCTGAGTGCTTCAGACCAACAGAAAAGGCCCAAAGGGCGGCTGAAGTGCCACCAGGGGAAGGTCTGTCCAGTGGGAAGCCTCTGTGTCCATCAGGACAGTGGTTTTCCTGGGTCTCTGCTCAGAAAATGGCACACTGTCATTTCTCAGCTGTCACTGCAGGACAGGGAGGGCAGTGACTGCCCTCAGCCTCTGCAAAACCACAGGGTTAGAGCGGAACGGGTCCCTCAGGGGAGACCTGCAGCGACTGGGAGGGGAACACTGCACTCCTGCCTCTGCTAAGAGCACAACCTCCTGGGGCACTCCAGCTTTGGGCTCAGCAGTGCCTTCAACACACCTGGCATTAGCCAGCAGGGATGCCAGGCTGAATAACTCAGGATTAACTTCAGAGGAATTAAGGGATCCTTAGTCTGCCAACAGGGAGCCAGTAACGGGAATATTATTTGCCCCAGGTGGCAAAGTGAGTTAATAGCAAAAGAAAAGGAGACAGTCCTGGGTCTTGCCCTTACCCAGGCACTAGCTGGATCTTTTCTGCCTTTAAACCTCTTAATTGTCCTGAAGGATCTTGATTTCCAACCTCATGTCCCAGCTGGAGCCAGTTTAGGAGGTGGCATGAGAGGATTGGTTAAGAGAAGTTTTTAAACAAACTCTCTGGCCTCCTGTGGAGGGATGAGGTGGTTTGTTCCTGCTGGTCCACTCTGGTTTTTATCAGGAGGACTGGAGGTATTTGGGCTTTCCAGGTTGAAGACACAGCAGGTGAGTAACGTATGGGAAGGTTTAAAAATGTGGAAGTGCTGGTTCAGGTATTGTTTCCAGGATGTTGGGGAGGCTTTAAAATGAAGCATAGTGAAATAAGGATATGGGATATGGTAACTTCTTTGTGGTCCCTTTTCCTATCCTGAAGCTTCCCACTAAGTGATGACTTTGTGTAATTAAAGTGAACAAAGTAAGTGGCAGCAATCCATCTTCACAATCACAGCATTTTCTCCTTCCTTTTGTTGAAGAGCTTTGTTCATCTCAAATTGGTTAAAAAAAGTAAAAAAATAAATAATAAAAAATACAGAAATAGAAATTGAATGGGTGCCTGCAGGGGCTGTATTTTTAGCAGCTCATCAGTTTGCAGAGAAGCTCAGAGGTTGCAGATTCTAATTGCCAACCTGGAATGTGGAAAGCAGGACAACTGAAAGACTGTTTGTGTTGTGGAAAGAGTGATGATTTCAAAGCAGGGAAGGAAGAGATAATTGGCACCTTTGCTATGGACAAAATGTGGTGGGACACCATGTGGTGAGGCCATCTGGCCAGAGTTTGGGGCACGAGAGGCTGGTGAAAGGCTCCTGTGGAATCCAACTGCAGGAGGGATTTTGCCTTTTCCCTGGCTGGAGCTGTGAGTGTTTATGCAGCCTCTTGGGGGAAGCTGGGTTGGGATATTTGCAGATGGAGCGTGTCAGATCCAACTGAGAGGATGGCTGGGAGGAGGAAGTGAGCAAGCAGAACATGAAAGAACCGATCTCTAGCAAGAAGGTAGAACAGAGGGTGATCCCTGAGCACAGATCCAGGAGCCAGGGCTCTAAAGAAGGTGAGGTGTGAGCTGCTATAGCCTTAAAGCATTAATTAGATTCAGGCCTGGACTTTTGCCCAGCAATGCCCATCTACAGAAGATTGCTGTGAGAGAAGCTGATGGACTTCTCTCTTGGTGCCCTTTTCCAGCAGAACCAAATCCCCTGTGGAATCCCAGACTCCTGCCAAGCTCAGAGGAGGAGGTGCTCGGCCTATCCTTGCTGACATGGACCGGGTTGCTGTCCTCCCCCGTTCTGCTGCACACCCCCAAAATTGGCTGTCATGATTTGCAGCTCTGGGTCCTGAAATGGATGTCCTGGAAGTGCTGAGTGTACTGACAGCTCAGCTGATGGCTGTGGGATGCAGGAGCTCAGGGCTTGGAGTACGGGAGAAGACTGGCTTGTGTTTGCGTGGTGGAGGAGCTTGGCAGGTTTTTGGCTTGCTTTCCTGATAGACTATTTTCATCTCCCCTGTCCTACTTCCTTCCACACAGGCCTCATTTCCCCCCAGGGACTATAACTAAACTCTTGTCTGCAATTCCAATTGGTTCATCAGCTCTTTGGAGCACTTCCAGGCACACAGCAGAAGAGGATCACATGGGTAGCCCATCTGATGCCATGTACATTAAAAAATGAGCTCTGTACAGACTGGACTGTGCTAAACAGGACTTGCTATGGCTGCAGATTTGCTGTCAGGACTTTGCCACCTACTTTGTCACAGGCAGATAAATAACATTAAAAAATAGACCTTCCTCTGCATGGAAGACCCAATCCTAACACAAACAAAGCCAGAAATGTCTGGCTGGAAGGACTTAATGGGTAAATGCTAATTTGCTGAGGTAATGGGTTAGGGACAGAGAAGTAGGACAGATAAATCAAAAAACATGGGTAAAACCATATGTAAACAGTGCTGCAAGAACAGGACTTGAGGGGGAAATGGAGATAAGCATGGCTATGGCTGATTGCAAATCACATCTGATGTGCAGAATGCTGAGTGGAGCTGCTAAGGTCATCCTTCCATATGTATGAGCTTGCTCATCTCCTTGCTGGTTACTCCCCAAACTGGATGCTCCAGATCTCCCTTTCCCTGGCCCTTGGACTGTGAGGGCCTGGAGGCAGCTTGCAGAGCTCAGCAGTCTGGAGAACACATTTGATCCCTGTGAGGGGACAACGCAGCCCCTCCAGCCCATGCTCAGCACCCTCTTTCCCCCAGCAAAACTGTGGGACACAACCTTGACACTGGCCTTTGGGATGCTCCCGACATGGATTAGTCACGCTGCCGTGGCTCGGCTGCCTGCAGGGCTGTCACTTTGTTCTTCTTCAAGGAAGAGCCAGTGGGCTGAGGGGGCTCCAGTTCCATCTGCCAGCAAAACCCGTAGCAGGGAAAGAGCAGCAGCAAAGGGGGGAGGTGCTGGAAGGGGGGAGCAGTGGATTCCCTCGATAATTAGGATGGCTGCATCATCACTTATGCAAATAGGGGGAAGAAGGAGGCTTTTTGCAGCAGGCTCTGTGGAGGAGAGAACGGAAAGATGGAGCTGTTCTCCATGAAAGAAAATATGTGGCCTGAACAAAGGATGTGTGGTCACTCACACAATCTTCTCCTGTCCAGAAAAGGCAAAATCAGGAGCCCTTCAGGACAAGCAATCCCTTGTTGGAATTTGGCTGCTGGCCTGAGTTACACACTCTGCAAACTGACAAGAGGAGCCTTGGGCAAAAGCAAGCAAATTTTATGTCTGGTTATTCCTCAATTCCTCCCATCCCTCCCCATGTCACAGGTGTGTTTCTGTCCCAGCATTTTGACAGGCTCGTGTCCCTCCCTCAAATTCCCCATTTGCTCAGAGGGCTCTGGTTTGGTGGGAATGCAGGGAGTGAAGCTGGGTACAGCTGAGCCCTGCTGGAATTCATAGCCTGAGCTGTCCCCAGGCTGCAGAACAGTTTCTCTTTCCCCTTATCTCCTGATGCCTGGAGGAGGTAGCTCTGTCACCCTCAGTGGGAAGAGGGTTGAGCAACATTGCTATCCTACACCACCACCATCTTCCTGTGTCTGACACCAGCACAGATGTGTTTGCACTCACTGTTTTCCACTTGTGCTCGTTCAGCTTGGTGGGACAGCTGCCTTCGTGCTGCACAGCAGGAATTCAAAGCAAAGCTGCTCCTCAGCCCAGCTGTGCCTGCCCTCTGCCCACACACTGCTGGGCTGCCAGGCAATGTGGGAGTAGACTTTTTCACACTGGAAATGTGTGATTCATTGCTTCCTCGCCAGGAATGGGACAGACCATGGAAAACCCTGTGGGTGCTCTTGGGGGGTGTCCTGTACAGAGCCAGGAGTTGGAGTTGATGGTCCTTGTGGGTCCCTTCCAGCTGAGGATATTCTATGGTAAGCCAGTGATA
The DNA here is from genome assembly GCF_031753505.1 of Anomalospiza imberbis. Taxonomy (NCBI): domain Eukaryota; kingdom Metazoa; phylum Chordata; class Aves; order Passeriformes; family Viduidae; genus Anomalospiza; species Anomalospiza imberbis. The sequence continues at coordinate 7,090,884 of NC_089701.1, read as the reverse complement.
TGAAAGCAGCAGCAGGTTGTCACCTTCTTCCAGTCTCTCCACTGCTTAGTGGGTGGAGTCTCCTGCAAAATGGTCCTGCAAAGGACCAGAGAGACAATGGGGGATCCTGATCATGCCTCATCCTTACACATCCCAGGCTTACAGCAGTAGCTAATCTTACCTTACACACTGATGTCCAAGTTTGGACTGTCAGCAGTGTTTTGACAGGCAAGAACCAAGCTGTTCTATTTCCAAACTGCAGTAAGAATCTATTTCCAAATGTAATAAGAGTCCCCATCCCTGGAGGTGCCTCAAAACAACAGCACAACCCTGGCTGCCTTGAGACTGCTGTCTCTGTGTGAGTGCGGGGTGTGATGTTAAGGTTGGACTTCAGCAGGAGAGCCACAGCTCTGACTGCTCCCAGTGGAGACAGAGGGAGGCTCCAGAGCTCCTCCCTGAGCCTGTGTGAACTACAGGGATGATGGGAAGCTCTGGACTTCAGATGATGCTGAAGGCATCATTGGGAGCATCTCAAATCAATCCAGAAAGTTTGGAGGTACCTTGGCTGTATCCTAACAGAATCACACAACTTCTCTCTGCTTTAGAAGAGCAGGGAATTCTCCAAGCTCTGCTTTATTCAGTTGAGCAGCCTAATCAAAAAACATTGTCTTGTTTGCAGGCTTGACAGGTTTTAATGCAGGGCAAAGCTAAACAAATAAGTGGAAGAGGAAGGCACAGCAAAGTCAGTGCTGCCAACTAACTAACAGGGGCTCTCGTCAGGACTCATACATCTCCAGCAATTTCTCAATCTCAGTGGAGTCCTGCCTGCTGAATGAGGAATATCTCCTCGTCCCAGACCAATTAAGCCATACCAACTCACTTTTTTTTTTATTCCCCCTCCAACACAGATAGGCAGATACATTAATGATCTCTCAGCTCTCCTCCTTTTGTTGCTGGCAAAGAAGGATCAGCTGTCCTCTTGCTGTTCCCAAAAGTGGAGTCTGATTAGACTGACCTGAGGGCAAGAAAACCCTGGGTAATGCTGCATCCATAGCTAAGCTTCATGTGCCACCAAATGGCACAGCTGAACCAGGAATCCTGGCACTGGGGCAGCCTGAGCTTCTCTCCTTCTCAGGCAAAAAGGGAAATTTGTGCAATTTATGGTTCCTCTATTCCAGGCTGGGTTGATTCAGTTGGACTTGGGCAGCATCAGCCTCTGGCTTATGTAGGCTTTTCTAGTCTTGGGCAAATTCAAGTGTGAGCTGGAAAATGCATCTGAGCAGGAAAATAGTTTCTCTGGCAACACTCCTGGAGACACCAAAACTTAATGTTTCTCTAGTGTGGTGTAACAAAGGCACATTAAGGCTGGATGGATGCTGCTCACACCAGAGACTTTTCCTGCAAATGAGGAATTCATGGGAGGGCCATGGTTGTAGCAAATGAGTGTGTGTGGGCTGCTCCCTGCCTCCTGCCCACCATCCCAGCAATAGCAGAATCCCACAAGAGCACTCTGCCTCCTGATGAGAGCAGCTTTTTGGGGAAGGCAAAGCTGATGGTTGCCTTGACTTCCATGACTTGGGAAGGGCCGTTACCTGAAAACACGGCAGAAAAGGTGCATTTATGTAAACATTAAAAAGTGAAGTCTGTGCAGTCCAGGGCAATCCATCTTTTAAATCTGGCTTTTATAGCATTATTATGTGAGACAGCCTTGTAAAAAGCTCTCTGTAGGTGCCATTACTTTGCGTTGTGGCTTCGGCGGGCGAGCTGGAGAAGCTGTGAGTTTGTGCAACAGACACGTTGGAGTGAGTTATGGGGTGTCAGGGGCCCCGTGTTAACGATCCCACAACCCATTCAGCTCCTTTTAGGTTAATCAACTCAGCGTTTGTGTCAGGTGTAATGTCTAATTAAAATGATGGAAGAGGAGCGAATGCCTCCTGGCAGAGGAGGGAAATGGCACAAAGAGGCAGCATCAGTGCCATGTTGGTTTGGAAAAATCAATAAGAGGAGCTCATTTTATCCCAGTGTATCTCTCTGTTTGCCATTCAGTGGCTTGTTTGGAAAAGAGCCAGCTGGCTGCCAGGGAGCCTGGGAGTGGTGGCACTTGGAAACACTTGAAGACAACACTGGTGGGAAAAGGAGAGGGAAGTGGCATCCGTCAGGGATGGGAGACTGTGCCCTCACATCTGACAGGATGAGAGGGAGCGGCCTCAGGCTGTGCCAGGGGGGGTTTGGGTTGGGCATCAGGAGGAATTTTTCACTGAAAGGGTGGTCAGGCATTGTCAGGGGCTGCCCAGGGAGGTTTGGAGTCCCCATCCTGGAGGTGCCCAGGGAAGACCTGGATGGGGCGCTATGGGCTGTGGACAAGGGTCATACTCAGGGATCTTCGAGGCATTTTCCAACCTGAATGATTCTGTGAGGGCAGGCTGGACCATGGGACACTCTGTGGAGACGCACTGATGGAGAAGGAAAGGATGGGCAAGCAAAAAGGGAAAGAAAAGGACTAGGAATTCAGAGAGTAGAAAACCAAGAATGTCTGGGCTAGAAAAGCAGGTCTTCTGAAGGAGACACGTGGAGCACCAACTGGATGAAATGGGGGGAGGAAAAAAGAAAATAATCTTAGGCATTTCTGCATTCCCACAAATTTCAGCTAGGTTATTTACTCTTAAAATGCCCCTTAAACTTCCTATCTGTTACGAGAAGCTAAAAAATGGAAAAACTAAGAGGTCTGAAAGCAATTTTCACTCTGTCAATGTTTCTGTTGAGGAAAGGCAACTTTCAGACAGATTGAAACATTGAACAGAGTTTTGTGAGCTTTTTATTTCCCTCCTATATTTTCAGTAGTTTGAAAACTTGAGGGTCAGAGAGAATGACATGGATTCTGTCTTTAGATTTCTTCTCTTGAAGAGTAGCTCTATAGGGCATTGTAAAAAATAGTTAAAATTTCCCTGGAAGTAATTTTAATGTGTTGTAGCCATTTTTCAGGATGTTACAAATCTTCCATTGCTAGTTGTGCAGCCAGCTGGACAGACATCCATCCAAAGAGCTCCACAAAATGTGTGAAAGCTGGGGCAAAATCAATAACTTTCCATCCATGCAGCTACACTTCTCTGCAAATATAAACATTTGCTCATTATTGCCACACACAGTTTCATCTCCACTGAATTTTTAATGAAAAGGATTGATAATTTATTCACTAGCATTTTTTAAGGAAAATTATATCTTTGCCTAATGATTTTACTCCTCCTGGTTTTGTTAGAAGCTTCCTGCTTTCTCTTAGTCTATGTTGTTTTTTTGGTGCACTGAAAATGCCTGCAGAGAAATATCCACCTGATAAAGCACCTGATGTAAGAAGCACAGTAAAGAAAGACAGCAGTAAACAAAGACAAACTCTTCTAGGGGGCAATTTAGGCCCGGCAGGGGCTGAACTTCCCTCTGGACAGGCTCCTCTCCCCATCTCCAATGGATTCAGCTACAACACTGCACTTTCAGGTTTGTTGTTTGACAGAGCTGGGATCAGTACAGGCCTGGAGGACGTCTAAGAAGCAGCACTGGTCTGATTTGCAGCACAGTTCTCACCTTGCTTTTCAATGTCCTGCATTCAGAATTCAGTGATGACACATATTTACATGCTCTGGAATCTCAGATTGGGCAGGAAACGTTCTGGGATTTAGATCCCTGATTTAGGACCTTTAAGTACACTGTGCAATGACAGCATCTCAACCTGAAAGCTCTTTAAGGAGAAATTAATTTATGCCTGACAGTGATTAAAGAAGAGAGGAGATGGAAATTAGCAAATCCATCTCTATTGCTGAGATCCCATTATGATTATAAGGAGAGGGGGAAATCAGCATTATGGGTGTCAGCTGCAATCTGGTGCATTCATTTAGCAGCCCATCCTACCTGGGAATTGTCCTTGAATGGATGGATATACCTGTCACACTGGCTTGGCCTGAGATGAATCAATTGTCTCCATGGTGGAACAGAGATGGAAACCACTTGGCAGGATAATAACTCCCATTTGGGGCTTAATGCAAGGACCTGAAGCAAGGCCCATCAAATAAAACCTGGTGGGAAAGTTTGTGGATCCTGTAGACCTCTTGCACAAAGAAATGACATGAAATCACAGAAATGGAGCTGCTTTATTGTGGCCAGGCAAGATGGCCAAGGGGTCATCTGGATATTGAAATATGATCCAGACATTAAATGGAACTGCCCTTCCTTTGACAGGCAGAGTAACACATTTTTCTTATATTCCAAGAAGGATTACAGCAGTTGGGATGCAAGTTGGCAAGCAGCAAGTGAATTTGCCTACAAACAAAAGTTGGATAAAATTTCTAATGCTTAAAGCTTTCAACCCAGTTTGGAGTGTGAATGTTTCATCAAAGAAATCTCTAGAACACTGGAGAAGAAAAAAATACTATTGCTCTCAATTATATGAAAATTGTCCTACTGTAGATATTTCAATGCTTACACAAAAGTGATCTTGGTTCTTTTTCCCAAGGCTAGTGATAACCAGAACCATCTTGTTTGAAATAGTTTGAAATTGCTTTGAAAGTGTCATGATTCTTCTCTCTTGTTTTTGAAAACCAAGAAATTATTTTCTTTCCTTTTGGTGGGAATTAAACTGAATTTTGAACACTAAACAGATACTGTAAAGCTTTAGGCAAAGAGAGAATGTGAGATACAAAAAAAAAAGTAGATATTTTATTTCGTTGGAGGTTTGTCTGATATTCTGTTGAATAGGAGGGTGGCTCCTTCCTGCCACTATTGATCCATCCCACACCTACTGATTTCACAGCTCTTTTCCTTGCAAAATTTACTTGGGCTGTGAAAACACCAGGAAGTGCAAGGAGAAATTTTTGGGAAGGGCTACAGGACCCCTTTGTTCAGCATCTGCTTGCACTGGTTTGTGGTCACTGTTAGTGCTGCTTGTTTGTACTTTGTGGACTCTGATTCCCAGCTGGGAACTGGAATGTTGTCAGAAAGAAGTGGTTAATAAAGTAACAAAGGTCTCTGACCTCTTCAGCAATTTCATACACCGGTAAATATTTCTCCCAGCTCCAGAAGGAGCAAAGAATCAATACTTAATGTGCTGTATTATACCTCAGTGGAAATAATATGCCCAATATTCAAAGCACAATCCCTCATTCAGGTGTCAAAATGCCTGGTTAAAGCATTTTCTTCCATTCCCTCTTAAGATCCACATTTTGGAAAGATGCCTCAGCACATCTCCAACAATGATTTATCCTCCTGCTCTATTCAAGGAAATAAAGTGACTTCAGCCTCCTTGTTTAACAAAATAAAATAAAATCAGATACAAATCCAACCTGGCAGGATAAAAAAAATATATGTACATATAAAGAGAGAAGTTCTGCTTTAGAGGAAGAATATGAAATTATATTGTAAATTAAATTACAGGAACAGAGAATAATATGAACTGAAAAAAAGATTAGATCCAAGGCTGAGTTTCAATCATTGGCTTTCCTGGATTTTACTGGGCCCATGAGTCTGGCTCAGCTGCCCTCAGACAGACACAAGGGTCTGGTTAATTCATCTCTTCCTTCTTCTGTAATAACTATGACTGACAAAGAGGAGAAGAAAAACAGGAGGAGGAGAAAGCTGCTTCAGACTGAAGCCTGGCAGAGCTCGAGGGCAATGGCACCATTGATGGGAGGGATGTGAGGGGCTTTGCCTGGAGCCACCCTTAGGAAGCTGCCTTGTGGGGAAGGGGATGCTGAAGTACTCTGGTCTAGGTGGGAGGAAAGGGAGAAAGAGTATTAATTATCTAGACAAGGTAATTAATATGGAATTGGAAGGGAAGGGGCTGAGCAGATTAGCAGTCTGTGGAGGATGATTAACCAGCTGCAGTTACAGAGGAGGGGGCAGTTGAACCGGCAGGTACTAAACCTAATATAGGGAAGGGCCAGGGTGAGGCTTTTGCAGCCTTTTGTGCCATGCTCTGCTGTGTGGGGAGGGGACAAGGGACACCTGGCAGGCTGCTGTGGAGAAATGAAGGCGTAATTTTTGCATCTTATTTCTCTTAAATTCATCTTTGATTCAGTTGTACTTAAATTTTCCTACAAAGGGAAATGAGTGCTTGATTTAGGATCTTAAATAGAAATATCTGCTCTTCAAGGAAGCTGAGCACCTCAGCAGAGATCTGCAGTGCTTTGAGCACCTACTCTGTTCCAGAGAGCAACTAAACTCTTTCCTAGGGGAGCTGCCTGAGAAAAATAGGAGGAAATAAATATATAACATTTGGATGAATTCACTGGGGTGTGTTCATCTCCTAGAAAGATATGTGAGGGACAGGCCACCTTCTAGTGCTGGCTTCAGGTCATTCCCAGGGTTTATGTGAAGGTACAAAAAGGCCACCATGCTGGTCTGAGTCATTGTAGAGATGAGGGCATGATGTAATGATGACTGTGTTTAGGTTTTCTTCCAGTGAGGGAGAAAATTGACTTTATTTTTTCAGTTGTTGCTGTGCTGGAGAGCACCCTCTGTTTGGGGCAGAGAGCAGATACACCCGAGTTGTTCCACACAGGATGCACCTGGGTCTTCAGCCAGGAGACAGGAGGAGTCAGTCCAGGTGGATTTTGGAATCCTGGTTCCCTTCCATCCCTCTGCTAGCAGAGCAGATGGGCACATCTGCCCACATCACCATCAGAACAGTCATCACCATCACCACAGCCACCATCAGAAGAACAGCTTTGCCTCAGCTATTCTGGAGCTTTCTTTTGGTGCTTTGAAAGCTGCTATCTGCCCAGAAACGAAGCCATCCAGTCCCCTGCAGGTCCCTTTGTGCTCCTGGCTGGAGGCTGGGCAGCAGCAGCAGTGGGCTTAAGGGGCTGCCGAGGGATGGCAAGGAGAGACAGGCAACTTTTCCCCCAGGGAGGTGTCAGGCAGAGGGGCTGGCATTGCAGCTACATCCAAGAGAATAAAATGAAAGAAATAAATAAAGGAGGCACGGCGCGTCCTACAAACAAGAACATGTGTCTGCATTTATTAACATTTCCAGCGCGGCTTTAATTCCCAGCAAAGTGCTCCTGCCTACACGAAGCTCGGGCGTGTTGCAGGAAACCTCTCGTTAAGTTCCATACAAGCCATCTTCTCAGCGCGTCCTCCTGGGGAATCTTCAAACGGATTCTGTAATTTCACTGATAAATGGCTCTTTTGCAAAGCACTATTTACATTCCAGCATCAGAAAAGGCTGGCGACTCTTCCTCCCTCCACCCCTCTCCGTCTTCTCCTCCCAGCGCCTTCAGGGATGGAGCTGCCGCCCACTCCAGGGAGGTAATAGAGCATCTGTAGGTCCTGTAAGGAAGGAGAAGCTGGGTTTTTCCAGGAAGAAATGCAGCTGCAGAACAGCAGCAGTGCCTTAAATGGGGTCTCCCTGGATCCTCATGGAAATAGGGAGACGTAGCCAGATTTGTCTCAAAGACTGCTATTAGGATTCTGAGGCTGTATGGGGTGTTACTTGCTTTGTTTTTTGTTTTTAGCTTGGCATTGCCACAGGTTTTCTGGGTGGCCTCAAGCAAGCCACTTAATCTCTTTAGGGTCCTGTTTCCATCGGAGCTCAGAGGATGAAGAAGGCGACTTTATTTCATTTGTTTGTCCTGCCTATTCTGATTACAGCTCCCTGGGGGCAAGGATTGTCTCTCATTAAACAAAGCTGCCTGTAGTGGGGATCCCAGCTTTGGTCTGGCCTCTGGGCATACAGAAAAACAAAACAACATCTGACAACCAGTCTAGACAGGAAAATAATTTGCCAGAGAAATGCAGTTTGGTCAGTGCTTCCCTTTTTCCTTAGTGCTTAGCTGGGCCTTTTTGCTTTTATTGGTCACATATCTGCTGACCTGCATTTAGGAGAGACAGTTTGGGGTGATTTCAATCTTTATCCACTTGCCTGGAAAAAGGAATTGAAAATCAGATCATGGCAATCCTTCATGTTCTCTCCCTTCCCGCCACTGGGTGTTTGTGCAAGGCTCTCAGGGAGCAGCCAGGCCCCCTGGATGTGTTGGATGGGTTGTGACTGAGCTCTCAATAAGAAAAAAGACCCTAACAGTGAACGCAGTAGAAATGTTGACTTCTGCATGGTTTCTTTGGGTTTCTTTGCAAACATTGTCTTTCAGTGGGATTAGTTGTGAAGTCTGAGCATGTCTGCAGGTCCCTCTTGGTGCTGGTTTGGACGCTTGCTTCACCTCCCTCCTGGCTGTTCCTAGGGGCAGGCTCACTCCTGGAATTCACAATAACCAGCACCTTCCCTCCAAGCCTTCTAGCTCAAGTTTCAAATCTGCATGTACAGCCCTCTGAATGGAGTGCGGCTACATTTCTGAAAAAAGGGGAACCAATGCACCAGAAGAAGGTTGGCTGCTTGCTCTTCTTGCAGAAACAATAATGGCCAGGGCTCCAGAGAGCACAGACCAGGCTCTGAAGGTTTCAGCACTGATTTCCATCCCTTCATCCCATGCACGAGTATCTCAACTGTTGCATCTCTGTAAATCCTCACCTTCAGGTTGTTGCTGGTTTTAAACACAGTGAGTGAGGAGAACACATCTTGCCCACAGCAAAGGAAATTTGCGTATGTAGAGACCCCTGGAGTCTTGAAGATGGCACCACACACCTAGCAGAAAGTTGATGTATTTTCCAATTGCTTCCTAAGGAAAGCCAGTTTCTTTTTCTCTGTCTGTCAGTCCTTCCCAAACAACTTTTTCATAAATTAGAGTTTCAAGCACATTTTATGCACTAAGAAGGAGCGATGAAACTCCGACTCAACTGGTGAAGCTGGCAGAGAAAAGAGTCTGAAACCGGTGCTGCTCTTGACCTGTGCAGGAGTTCAGCAATTCCCAGCTTAAAGAACCTGCTGCCTCCTGCCCCAGCACTGCTGCAGAGCCAAGAGGAATTGGGGTCCTTCTGAGTCACTGGTGGGCAATCAGGGTTACCAGGCTACAGGACAAAAAGGAAACTTGGCTTTCTTCCTGCTGCCTCTGGAAAAACTTACATATTTGATGGATCACAATGACATTTAAAACCCTCACCGGGATTTATGGCTAGATAACAGGAGCTTATGCCTTTTTCCCAAGTGCTCAGTACCCAAGTAAGAGCTCAGCATGTGGGTTAAATGTTTCTCAGGAGAAGATCCCATTACACCAAGGCACCATGCTGTGTGTTGTTTCAAGTTTCTAACAGAAGGGTAACCAATGGACTTTATGAGGCCAGCAAATCACACCTGACTGCAAAGAAACAAGCTGAAAAAGATAATTCAGCCCTTTTCTTCCAAAACAAGAGTGTTCAGACCAGTTGTAGCTTGTGAAATATGATGGAAATGTTCAGCTTTAGTTCCAGGGCAAGGAAACACCAGGTGTTTGGCACCCTGAAAGAAGCTGTGAAATTGAATTTGTGTTCTCGAAACTACATTACTCAACAGACTGGAGGGGAGGAAAGCAAGTAGGATCCTGGGCTGGCACTGGGGAGAGCTTTGAGTTGGCAGGGGAAGGATGGGGCTGTGCAACTTCACTACCACTGGTGCCAGCCCTGCTCTGTCAGAGCCTGGCCTGGGCTGGCAAAGAGGAACCTTCTCTTCTTTTCCTTCTCTTTTCCTTCTCTTTTCCTTCTCTCAGTCTCAGTTTGTTGCTTCCCTTACCAAACCGGGGGTTGTTAGCCATGAATGAACTCAGGACAGCTGTGCTGTTTCATTTTCAGGTCAACCACTTGTCTCAGAGGGGAAGAGGAGTGGGGGTCGTCCTGGCAGGAGACAGAGCCTGATCATTATCTGTTAATGGGGAAGTCAATTAAAAGCCTGCCATTGCAGAACGCTTTCTGATGACGCTAATTAGCCAATAATTGTGTTATCTCGTTCAGTGGTGCGATGTAGTGCAAGGCTCCACAAAATGAGGTGGGGCTGGGCAGGCTTGGGGAGTCCTTTAAGCAGTGGTTATTCCTCCCAAAATTTGCATTTCCTAACAAAGCCACCAACCGGTGCAAGATCTTTTTGAGACTGGAGGGAGCTGTTTCCCTGCAGCTCGGACTAAAGCTCTAGAGAGAACTGGGATTCAAATCCACCTCAACGACTTCCCCAGCTCACATGGCTCCCAGCACCATGTACTGCCTGTTCTCAATCTCACTCCTGGAAGCTAATTCCTCCAGATATTGTACAGGAAACCTACACTGCTGTGGTGGCCTGGACTCCACTGGTTCGCTGAAGTCCCTTTATTAGTGCTAAATCATTAAACTGTGAGCAAAACATGACTGAAATCTACTCACAGTAGTTGTAATAATAGTGCTTATAATAACAGCAGTGACACCACCTTGGTCTCCTGTGGTAACTTAGTGTGGATAATTTCAAAACCTTCAGTAAGTATTAAGAAATTCTTAAAATGCACCCTGGGACTGGTAGGAATGGTTCTCCTCTTGCAGGTGGAGAAGGTGGAAGGAAGAAGCATTACCAGGCAGGACTTGGGATGCAGGAGATGTGGCTTCCTAGAGGAAAATATTATTGCTACTGCATTTGCCAAGTCCTCCACGCTGGAGTTTTATGACAGGAATTTTTATCCCAGTACTGCAAAAGCAAGTGCGTTCCTGAGGAATATCCCTCACTGTGGGTACCTGCCTGGTGCTGCACACACTCTCAGAGGGAGATTGCACAGCAGCAGGGGAAGAGGGGAGGAAGCAGAGGCAGCCTGGCCATGTTATCTTCCCGTTCCACTTCCCCACAGCCCATCTCTTTCCAGACACTGCTGCACCATTCCCTTCTACTGACCGTGTCAACCCTAACTTTGTATCTGTTAAACCTCAGGTAATTGCTTTTAGATGGGTGTAATTAAGAAGCCATTAGTGTAAAGTTTCATTTCAGTTTATGCTTTGGTCTCCATTTGAGCAGAGAAATATGAAATTAAGGTATTAGCTCCTTTCAGAGAGATGAGTCATGAGCTAATAAGTTTCAAGAGCTGTTTCTCAGCTGTAATGATTTTCTTTTTTTTTTTTTTTTTTTTTTCCAAATATTCTCCTCGTCCTCCCAAATTCTTGCTTCTGGATAAGTCCTTTTTAAAGGAATAAAAGGGGGAGTATAACTGAGTCAGTAAGGAGCTGCTGCTAAAACGACAGCCAGAGAGAAGGAGCATTTGTGTAGAATTTCCCCAAAGCAGCCAGGGCTGCGCGTGGTGACAGCACATCATCAGGGTGATGTGTCCAGTGTGAAGGGGACATCCAACACAGAGTCCAGCTGTGCTTTTGGCCAGGAAGGAGGAGAGCAATGAGTGGACAGAGTGCCCAGGGAGAGAGCAGGGAAGATGCCTGAACTTCCCAGAGTGAACAAAAAGGAGAGATGGCATTTTGCCCAGGTGTGTGGTGTGGGAGAGCCCAGCTGAGCTGCAGTGCCAGGGCAGACGATGTCCCACAGGGACAGAGGTTCCAAGCCCAGCACGGGGCTGAGCCAGGGAGTGTTTTTTCATTGCTCCCTCCCAGGCTGAGCCAGCAGCCTGTGCCCAGCCCATCCCTGCAGCCTCAAACCCTTTCAAGCTGAACCAAGGGCTCACTTTCCCCACTCACCATCCCTGCTGTACCCGAGGAGTACCCTCTACCTGGCTGGAGCTGGGGGACAGCTCGGCTGTGCCAAGGCACCTTCTGGGCACACACAGCTGGCCAGATGTGCTGGCACTGGTGGGGAGCAGCTGAGACACCCGGAGGGGACATTCCCTCCGCCAGAGCAGTGCTCAGCTCACAGCAGTGGCACTCCCAGAGCTGCATCAGTGACAGTCAGGCGTGTGTGTGCCGTTAATCACGGCTTAGTTAAACTGCTCAGTCTCCAGCAAAGGGTGCTGCATGCGAGGAAGGGAGAAGGGGAAGAGGTGTCCTTAGTCTGAGGCAGTGAAATGCTTGTGATCATCAATAATGTATCGCAGTAATGTTCCTGTATGAATTGGAAATGCCAAGCAATCAAAGGCCATATGTATTTAGCTTAGATCCACATGATGTCTATGTATTTTTAATAGTGTGGCATCTTTGAAGTGTGTTTATGGAGCACAGTGTTCCTCTCCATGGCTGTGGAGGAAAAAAATCACCCCTGGCTGGCAGGAATGCTCTTCCTCCCCTCCCCAGGCTCTGTGAGGATGAGGACACACCACTCCTGGCAGGAAGGAGTGGAGAAGGGCCACACTGAACCCCACACTGGCATGTTCCTTCTCTCTCTCACACAATGAAATTGCTTGTTAGAAGTTGGTGTAAAATCTCTGGTCTAGTGGGGAGCAATGGGTGCTTAATTGTTTTTCTAGAATATTCTTCTCTATATGAATCTAATCTCAGTCTTCAGCTGGTTTGATAATTTCCAATACATGTGTAGGACAGGTTTAGTTCACTTGTTTTCAAGCTGGGAAATAAATGGGAAAATGGGAATCAGATTATGGGACTGGGAACATCCATCTCCAGGTCAGTATCCTGAAAAAGGGAGAGAGAAAAGGAAAGAAAAAACAAATCCCATACCTGCTTAGCAAGGCTTTTAAATGTTAGGACAGCTGACAGGGGGAGTCTTTAAATCAGTGCTAGAGGTCTGTTTTAAAGTGATGCATTCTCATTCAGCTGAGAAGTTTTGCTGTGGTGCCAGCTTATGTCTTTAAAATGAAGACCCAGATGCCTGAGGTTTCTTTGAGAGCTGGAAAGTTTGAAATGAAAATGAAAGTCACCCGATTCCAGCAGTTCTGTTTGTTTATTTTTTTGCTGCTGATGTGGGGTTAGGCTTCCATTTGCAAACATTGCTGGGGAACTACTGACCTTTGCTAAGTTACCAGCCACACATTACAGTGGGACCCTTGAATATCTCTCTTTCTGAAAGCATTTCTGCCCTGGGTCAGATCTCACAATATGCCACTGGTGATGCTCCTTGTGGCACAGCAGGGTTCCAGCAGAAACACGGGGTTTAGCAAAGCCAGAAGAGCTCCTGAAAGCTGCAAATCTCTAATTCCAGCAGAGATTTTGGAGAACAAAATAAAAATGACCTTGCCATTGTAAAGCATTGGTGGGGAGTATGTTCTCTCACCTCAGTTAAGTCACTGGGGAGACCTCCCTGGTTTTTTCCAGCTGCCTTGACTGTGGCCCCTTGTCCTGCTGAGATAATGGAAAAGGCACAAATGCCTCAGACACGTCCATGGACGTGCTCCAGAACCAACAAAAAGTAAAGAAGATGGGAGAGGAGGGTGGGGAGAGGGCAAAGAAGGTGTGTTCATACAAAACTAATTCTCCTTCTCTTTTGAGTTGTGAGCCTGCTGAATTGGCTGTTGGGTTATGTAAGAGGAGTCATTGTGCTGGTGTTCAAAGGGCAGCCTTGCTCTGAGAGCTGAGCACACCGCCGGAATTTTAAGCAGCCAGGCTGTGCCTGCTGAGGGAGGGAGCAGGGCCCATCCAAAGCCATCCATCCTGCTGCCTTCCCGCTCCCATCCCAGCTGAGCTGGGCACGTGGGCAAGGTCATTCCATGCACGGATCCCTGCCAGCCCAGCCAAGGCTGCTGTGTTCTTCCTCTGCCTCCCCCTTCCCCTGCTCTCCCTTCCACCCCAGCCCTTCCCCTGAATCACCAACACCCCGTGCTGCTGGCACTACAGCAAAATTAACAAACAGCCTATAAATTTTACATGAGTTCCTGAGACCAGACAGAAATTAATTTGATGTTGTCTTTTGATAAAGATGTAGCCCCCTTTCTCTGACTTTAATTTGTTGGCTCCCCCCACCACCGCCCTTCACAAACACATTTTTTTTTCTCAAAGGTTGCAATTTGGTTCTTATGATAATAGAAGTGCAAAAATAAATAAATAACCCACTTCAAATAACCCCTGGTTTTTAAATGGGAACAGAGAGAACACCATCCCCAGAAGGGGGGGGGGGGGGTGGGAAATCAAATCAAGTCCAATGACAGTTCAGTTGCCTCTGGTTTGGATTAGCTGGGGATATTCTGTGCACAGGTTTTGGTTGCTCCCCAAAAGGCCCCAATTTTCCAGGCACAGCTTATAGGGCACAAAGGATGAGCAAACCCACTAATCTCTGGATTTGAAGGCAGAAGAAGTTGCACAAGGAAGAAGCTGGAGGCCATCACCAGGTGGCCATTTTGAGCACACAAACATTACCTGGGGCTGCATTTCTCTCCTAGAGAGGCAGCAGGAGCTATTAAAATGTGTTGGCATTTCAGGGATTGGGAAGGAGGATGTGTAGAGGAGAGAGGGAATTGAGGAGTGTGATGAACCACTTTCAATACTCCAGTGGAAGCTCATGTAGGAATTTGTCCTTGAGTCTTCCCCAGTCCCTTTGGCCATTTTGTTAACAGTGTTATTGAAGCCCTTTCAAGCACTGTACAAACAACAGCTGGTATTCTCTATTTTTCCAGCAGTTATCAGTGATAAGAGCTAAGTTAAGAATATTTTTTTAATATATATTTGCAAAAGAAGCTAAAGAAAAGTGTCAAAGGACAAAATGCACTTCAAAACATTTAGAGTTTGAAAATATATTTGAAAGGGGAATGAAAGGAAAAGAAAGAATTTAAAGAAAAGTGTAAGTTCATGTTTAATCTGGAGCACTGCATTTGCTTAAGATCTGAAGGTCTCTTCTCAAAGTTATTTAACCTCTTCACCTAGTTTTACTTTAAGCTGATTTTTAAAATGAAATGCTGATGCGAAACAAAGAAAAGCTTAGTATAAAACACTTAGAAATCTGTTAAGAAAGTTTTGAAATGTATAAAGATTTTCAAAATTCTTTCTGTTGCCTTTTTTTTTTTTTTTTTGGTCCAAACCTCCTCACTAAATTTGATCCTGATTCACTGTGATTTTCAGCTCTTTGACACTAAACGTTTCCTTTATTATTTCTATCATTTTTCAAAGGGCACCCAGCTCATGCCAAGGCCTTCCATGGCAGAGAATCAGCTGCCTCTGCTCTATTCTGCCTCTGCTCTTCAAAATTCATCTACCTTCCCCCAACAGATCTTCCTCTTTGCCTCACGTTGCTTTTGCATGTCATTGATTCAGTAATTTTGCCACTTAGAGGGTCTTATGTCTTCTGTCCTCACACCTCTCCTTTCTTTTCTCCACGGTGCCTGGATCATTTCTTTATAGCACCAGAATTGAGTCCATAAATCCAAACTGAAGGGTTTTAACCACAGATGGTGGCCATGATGACGGACTTGGCTGTCTCCAAGGATTCCTTCCTGCTTTGCCTCCTGGAATGGCTGAGGTTTCCATTCTAGAAGCTGACTCCCCCCTGCACTTACACACCTTTTCTTTCCTCTATAGACAACAGCATAACTGCTGAAAAGATTATTTTAGATATATATTTTTAGGAGCAGAGTTTAAAGGACACTTTGCAAGGCAAAAAAGATAAGAGCGTGTAACAAACGTGTGCTGTCTGACTCTCTCTTGGAGACTTTGCTTTGATTTTTCTTGAATTGTTTTTTGTCTGAATTTTAAATATAAAGTGTTAGGCAGCTTGTCACTCTTTATGTATGGAAAACATAATACTCTTTGATGTTCTCAGTTACTGTGTCATGTTTATGTGCTCTGACAGTCTTTGAACCGTGGCTCACTGCAGACAATGGGAAGGGATCCTCAGAGGGGTGGAAGGAAGGATTTTAAAAGAGCCTCATTTCCTCATCCCAGAATGGCAGTTTGTCACCAACATCCACACTGGTGTCCAGTGCCTTCAAAACAAGGCACTATCTGACTGACTAAGTTGCGCAACTGAGCCCAAGGCATGTGACATCGCTCTGTTATGTCAACACTTCAAGGGTTTCAGTGAACATTATCGCTACTCAGACACTTCCAACCATTTGATGTAAGGAAAGACAAACTTCTGGGGCTTCACAAAATTATTGTCAATTATTTAAAAAGAAAACAATATTCAATGAGTATAAAAAGCCATATTTCACGCAAGTGCTGATCACAATGACAGGAGCTGCTAGTAAAATAAATACATCCCTTCTGTAAGGACTTTTGTAGGTACCCGAGAACATAAAAGTGACAGGCGGCTGTTGCAAGGAAATTAGGGATGAACACATCCAGATCTATTCCTGCTGAATACTAAATACACACCTGAGATCCCTGGTGCTGCCCAGAAGCTGTCTCTGTTCATCCTCATCATCACAGTGACATTTAAAGGAGCCACCAGCAAGCCATGTCCTGTGGAACCCTTTAGGCTTAGTGTGTTACTTTATGATCATCAGGGCACAAAGTGTAGTAGTTCACACTGGCCTTTCCTGAAAAACTAAATATATCTAAAATAATCTTTTCAGCAGTTATGCTGTTGTCTATAGAGGAAAGAAAAGGTGTGTAAGTGCAGGGGGGAGTCAGCTTCTAGAATGGAAACCTCAGCCATTCCAGGAGGCAAAGCAGGAAGGAATCCTTGGAGACAGCCAAGTCCATCATCACAGCCACCATCTGTGGTTAAAACCCTTCAGTTTGGATTTATGGACTCAATTCTGGTGCTATAAAGAAATGATCCAGGCACCGTGGAGAAAAGAAAGGAGAGGTGTGAGGACAGAAGACATAAGACCCTCTAAGTGGCAAAATTACTGAATCAATGACATGTAAAAGCAACGTGAGGCAAAGAGGAAGATCTGTTGGGGGAAGGTAGATGAATTTTGAAGAGCAGAGGCAGAATAGAGCAGAGGCAGCTGATTCTCTGCCATGGAAGGCCTTGGCATGAGCTGGGTGCCCTTTGAAAACATTTAGTGTCAAAGCCAGATCTTTTTATCAGTCATTTAAGTGAGGATTTAAATTATCTCTCTTTGCAGACCCTTTTAGGGTTTGTTTTAAAAGATATGGGATCTTTTCCTCACAGGGAATGTGTCAAAATACGCATTATGGGGTTGTTTCAGTAGTCGCAGCAAACAGACTCCACACCTCTGCAGGTGTGGCTGTGCCAGGCTGGGTGCCAGGGGACAGGGAGTAGCAGGAGCCATGTAGAGGCAGTGGCACAGGGACACTGGGCACTCAGGGATGCTGGGCACACAGGGATGCTGGGCACACAGAGATGCTGAGCACACAGCTGGGCACACAGGGATGTTGGGCACACAGGGATGTTGAGCACACAGCTGGGCACCCACCACCCTTGGCATGGGCAGCTGTGTGCTGTGCTTCAGTCATCCTGACACACAACCCATGGGAGATTTGTCTTTTCTTTCTTCTTATTGTGCATTGGAGACTCTGCACACAGGGGCTTTGCCTTTCAGACCATGCCTGACCTCATGGATCTGGGAGAGATGTGAAAGGTGAGTTTTGTCCTAATCCCCTGCCTGGCCAGCAGCATTGCCTTCCTCTTCATCCTCATCTTTGCCCTCCCCGTAGGAGTAACCTGCTCTTCATGCCACGGGAAAGAGTCTCCCTGCTCCTGTTCAAAAGTCAATTTGGCAACCTGGCAGGGGGACTAAGCAGTCGAATCCATTTTCTTTCCCTTTTTCTTCTGAGCACAAAATCTAACAGACCCCTTCAGAAAAGACTCCCTTGTCACAGGAAAGGGGTCCTTTGTATGCGAGTTGCAGCTTCTATTTTTCAAGATAACCTTTATTTCATGTACTGAGTGTTAGCTTTGCTGGAAAAGAGAAAAGCTGAGATAACTCCTTCACCTGTGGAACATTATTACGCTTTCTGGTAAAAAAAGAAGAATGAGTTGTTCTGGTGCATGATAATGGAGGTGGAACGAATCAGGCAGGAGCAGGAGCTGAATTGCACCTCTCTTTCTTTCTCCCCACCTGTCTATCTTTGCAATCTCCCTCTCTTTTCTCTGCCTGTCTTCCTGTCTCCAACACAGAGTGATTTTTCTTTCTCCCTTCTCTCATTACCTCCAAATTCTCTGGTTTTCCTATGCACACTATAACTTCCTCTGGGGCTCATCAGAAAATCTCCTGACCAACAGCTCTATTATTTGTGCTTTCAGTGGAGGGGATGCCTGGAGATCTGTCCTGCTGTGCTTGGAGCTGTACCACCAAAGCACAAAGTTCTGCCTTCTGCACTGAAAAGTTTCCAAGCTAAAAATTTTGTGGTTTGCACTCAGTTGTAAATTGGTCTACGGAACATTTCTTTCCTGGGAAGAGGCTGCTCTTCTTTAGGTAATAGGTAAAATTATGAATGCTTCATTAGAGTACTCTAATTCCAATGACATTTCAAAGGCAAAATATTGAATCAATTTGAAATCAGAATGGATTTTAAATTTTTTATTATTTCAACTTTTTCTTGCTCCATTTCCCACTTGTTTTCACTTCTATATTAGAATCTTAATGTTATTCTCTTATATATCCATATGCCATCCAGTATTGCAGTGCTAAACTGTGTTTCACTAATATCAAAATGAAGCACTTCAGGAGGTGGTGGCATAACTTCTTGTCTCGGTTTAGAGACAAATTTTGGGAGAAATCGCCCTGGAATGAGCATTTCCTCTAAAGAGAAGGGCTTTGATAAACCTATTTACCAATGAGGGAAATGAATACCAATGGGTGATGGTGAAAAAAAAAAAAAAACAACAAACTGTTTGTTATCCAAAAAAAGAAGGATTCCCACAAGGCACAGATAAGGATTGAATAAATGCTAGATATTGAAATTTCAAAACCTTAACCCCCACCCCACCCAGGGGGAAAAGATGGCAGCTGTCCTTTTTGTCTCAGGGAAGGGGAGGCACAGGGGTTCACCTGCTGGGCAGAATAGATGGGAAACTTTCTGGCATTAGTCCCCTCCTCACAGCAGGAGAAGCTGGTGGGTTTTGGTGTCCTCTCTTTTGCTGGCTCAGTCTCCTCCGAGCCCCGCAGGCTTCTGAGAGCAGAGGGCAAAAAACCCCAAAAAAGAACTGAAGGATCTCTGCTGGAGTCCAAGGAAAAAGGTGGGGAAAGAAAAAAACAAAACAAAACAAAAGCTTCTTGCCTAAGCAAGCAAAAACTAATCCAACAAAAGGAATAATGTAATGTCCCAGTCTGTACCACGCAGAGCACCCCGAGGTGAGAAGGGGCTTGAGCCAAGGTGTGCAGGAGCCCAAACCTCCCTGCCCCACCCCTCGGTCCATCTTAAAACTATAGCAGACATTTCTGGGCATAAAGCAGATGATTAGGGAATAAAGTATCATCATAAAATCAACTCAAGACACTTCTGAAGAGAAATATTTCAAACCTGTATTTTCTGATTTGGTCCTATCTGAGACATAAATGAAAGTTTAGTTGCCAGATTTCTCTGGAGACCAAATGCTTGTTTTCTCATCAACTTTAATGATGAAGTCTAAGAAATTCTGAGTTTGATCAGATGGAACAGGGCACATTTAAACTTATCTTCTGAGCTGGATACTGATATTGCTGTGTGACAGTGATGTATGGGAGAGATTCTAGCTGTCTCTTGGAACACCCCATCCTCCTTGTGAAAACAAGGAATCTTGCCTTCCCCTGCTCCCAGCTCATGGTTAATGCCTCTTTCAACAAATTATTTGAGTAGAGGAACAAGTTTGGTGCCACAATTACAACAGGCAGCAAGCCAGACCCCATACCAGCCCTTTTATATATCCCAGCCCTTGGTATCCACAATGGGGAGCTGATGCAGGAGGTGGCATGGACTCCTTGTGAGACAGAGGGCATCCCAGATGGGATTAGGGCTTTGAATGAAAACCAGGAATAAAATGGGGGCAGTCACGTATCCTATTGCTCTGTAGGGCTGTGGGAAGCCTGGCTGGGTTTGTGCTCTAACCATGGCCAAGTGTTTGAGTTTCACATCCAGAGGGTCCTCCTGGCAGGGGAAAAGTTCTGCAGAGCATGCACCAGTGAGCTCAACACAGACTGAGCAGCTCTGAGAGCTGCTGCACCGAGTCCATGCTGCACCATAAATTACAGGGTAGTTATTTCTTAGTTATTCAGCAGTTACAGTGTAATTAGTTCCGCTTAATGTCAACTTTTGTCAATACGTCTTTCATTAGCCAGAAAATTAGAGCTGGCTTTTGAAGCAATGGCAATACATGACTTCCTCTGAGGTTGGGCTTGGAGAAAGGAGGAGAAGAGGTGCTGTGGGGAGGGGATGGGGCTGTCAGGTGAATTCTGGGGCTGTCAGGTGAATTCCAAGCCTTTCTCACGTGTTCTGCATTCCTACAAGCTTGCACATCCTCATATACACAAAGCTCCCATGCACAAAACTCACATCTCTTCTCCAACACACAGACACAAAACACCCATCTCTTCTCTAGGATCAATATTCCAGCCCAGACTGCAGAGAGGAATCAAACAGGTCCCTGGAGAAGTTTTCATTGGCTGCTCAGAAACAAACAGACAAATAAACAAGGAAATAAACCCCAGGAGCTGCCTCACAATAGCATTTGTTGCCTGTGTTTTGCAGGAGAGCCTAATTAAGGAGGATGCCTTTAGATTTTGGGGACTCCAGCTTTCATTTAAGGGGGGCCTCATTCCTGCAGGTTCTTTATTCTTGGACATCACAGGTAGCCCTTCTTCCTTCCCTTCCTGTTTTTCTTTTTTTTCTTTTCCTTTCAAAAATGTAGACATCATTAGGAGATTGACTTTTCTGAGTTTTGCCATTGCTTTGAGCAGTGACAGCATTTTAGTCCCTGGTCCAAAAATGTTCTAAATCAGGGGACTTGGCTTTAGGGGAAACAGAGAAAGATTTTCCTGTGTCCTGATTCACTGAGAAGTGAGAGACAAGGTAAAATAGGTTTAAGGGTGCTATCCTTCCCCCTAAAACACCTCACCATCACCAGCCTCTGGAAGCAGTTTTAGTGTGAAAGATCCTTCTACCTGTTTTAAATTTCAAACCCAGGTGAAAGCACATTGCACAATCTGGCTGTGGACTGAGCTACTAATGATAGAATGATTAGGAAATTGTAAAATAAATTTTCTTAAGATTACTTTGTAATGATGCAAATCCAACTAATTTACTCTTTATTTGTACTGCTTGCCCAGTTCTAGATAAATGGCTGGAAGTAGAAAGGAGTCAGCATGGGTCTGGATTTTTTTTTATATATAGTTTTCATAATTCCAGCCTCCATTTCTCCCCTCCATATAATTTTCCTCTGTGATTATGCTGTGTTGATTTCACACAGGGCCCTGCATATGCTAAAGCTGGTCCTTGAAGAAGAATTAAGTATTCAGTTCAGGAAAAAATATTAGACAGAAAGAATATAATGGTAACGTTGGTATAAATGCATCCTCCAAATATATAATGAAATTCCTTCAGTTATCTTGCACCCCTTGGTGTCCACCAGGAGACCAAGGACAATGGAGCTCCTCCTGCCATTATAAAATAAACAGTAATAACAACAACAGCAATAAACTTTCATCCCACAGAATTCTTCCAGATGAACATGAATTCCAAAATTAATGTGCATGGCTATTCAGTGATTATTGCAACTTCCTCCTATTGTGAATAATAAGACCAGGGACACATGATTCAACTCACCTATTACTACTGAAACAACTAAAACCTCTTCAGAGAAATCTTTAGAGATTTTATCTATACATATATTTATATATATATGTAAAATCCCCAACTATGCTCGAATAATGAAGGGCTGTGGAGAAAAAACCCACAACAATCTGAGGAAACCATGAGCAAAAAATAGCAGATAAACTCCTCTGATAAATTATGTATTGCAAACTACTCAGCTGAGTCCATTCCACCTTGCACAGGTTGAAATCCATACGGAGCATTCCTTTTCTCTGTGGGCAGCCTCTCCCCAAATGCACTGAAGGAAATATATGCAGAGATTTGTGTCTGTTCCTCTTGAATATTTCAGACCACATTAAGACAATTCTGCCCCACCAAACTCCTTTGCCTCAGTCACCTAGGAAAATAAAATCAGCTGTGTGTTATTCTTGGCTGCACCATATCCTAAAATGTGGGAATCCGTGGGGATTGGAAGCTGTGGTGGTTTCACTGGAGGAATATCAGCTGGGAGTCAGTGTGGGGTGAGCTCTGAGCCCATGTAGGGTAAGAGCAGCCTGAGCATATGAATGAAGCCAGAGGTCTGGTGTGGTATCTGGCTGTGGGGTTATGGCTGTTGCTGTATCAGAATGAGAGCTGAGAGTGGTCTCTTCAGCAGCAGCTTTGGAGTCCCCCTGTTTGACACTGCTCAGGTCCCCCAGACCAGCTCCCCGGAGTAGCTCCAGGTGTCCCTGTCCCACCCAGCCACTGCCATGAGGCCAAGGGTGCTCCCCATCCCCTGCTGGTAGGGACCTGCAGGATCTCACCCACATCTGGCCCTTCCATCCCTGTGGTGTTTGGTTTCTCCCAACCCATTTCCCTCTGTCTTTCCCTAGGTAAACACACAGATTTCCTGTGGGAGAGATGGTTATTATGGGTTATCACCATTTCTTTCTGCCCACACTGCTGCCTCTCTCTGCCCCAACCTCCTGCACCCCAGGGACACAGATCTCTGCCAGACAAGCAGCACAAGAGGGGAGAAGGATTAAGGGAGTGGACAAGTTAAGGAGAGCAATTTGAGAAGTGTTAGCACAGAAAGGAGAAACTATGACAAAGTCCAGGATAATTTCTGCCTCTGGGCAGAGGCTGGAAGGTCCTCAATGATGTCAGAAGAGAGTTTCTGATGGCATCAAGTGTTTGTCATCCCTTTTTGTCTCCTACACAAGCCTGTGCCCACTGACACTGAACCTACATCCAAGTTCTGCTGTTCCAAATCTGGAAGGTGTTGGCTGAGGAAGGGGAGGATGTACTGAGTCATGGTCTCCATGCCGCATCCATAACTTCTGGGGCTCACTGATGGATACAAAAACAAGCTTCCACCCACAAAAGCCTTGTGACAGAGGCTGTGGAGTCATAGCTCAGGCCTGTCAGGGAGGCTGGTGGGGTGTGAAACACCTCACAGCCTCCCTATTCTCTGGAGCTAAAATCTCTGGCCCTAAGAGATTGGAACTCAGTCCAGTGGAAACAGGGATATCCTGGTTAAATAACTGGGATGGGTCTTCAGGGTTACTCAGAAAGATTTTTGTGCTTCTGCATTCATGGCCCAGCAAATTCTGTGGCTGCTGTTTGGATGAACAAGGAGCTGGGTAAGTTCTTTCCCAGCTGGGAACTCTCTGGTAACAGCAAGTCTCTACTGGGGCTGAAATTTGGGACTGGGAAATGTAGAAAAGAGCTGCTGCTTTTCCTCATAGAAGAGGAATAAAATAAGGGCAAGAGAAAGAGGAGATGGGGTAGAAGAGAGCAAACTACAGTGGAGAACATCAGCAGAAAGAGGGAGTAGAGAGTGTGTGTTCTTAAAGAATCAACAATACTCACAGAAAAGGGAAGCACCCAGGGGAGCTGAGTGTGAATGTGAAGCTGGGAGAAATGTTATTAAGAAAGATATTAAGGCAAAGCAGCTGATATTTGAAATGTTACTCGAATAGAGGTTTTAATCTGATAGGGCACAGACAGAATTAATGGGTTTTCAATGAGCTGCAAAGCACTTAGGAACAGCTCTGGGAGAAAAGGGAAAGTTGAAAGTTCTGCTGCTGGAGGTCAGCGCCGCATCCCCAGCACAGAGAAAGTCACCAGAGAAGGAATAAAAAAGAGATTGAGAAACCAACTCCTGTGTAAATTCCTCTGAGATAAGGGAGAGTTTTGAAAACAAAACCAAAAAACCCTGTACCTCCCATATCTGCTTTCTTTTTAATTACCTGAGAGTTCAGCGGATGGCTGGAATGAGGGATGGGGAGGTGAGAAAAGAAAAACAGGTGTCAGTGAGGCATCTTTCTTGTCCTTCAGAAGGTGAATGGGTGTGCCAGGCAGGGGCCTGCATTTCTGCATTTGTGCACAGGCAGGAGTGTGGGAGGGACTGGCTGGGCTGCCAGGAAGAACAGTGATTTGGGGAAAAACGAGTCACAGTCCACAGCCTGCTTGGCAAAGCTGCCTGGGAAGCATCCACTGCAGTGGCCTGCACGGCTCAGCAGGCCAGTGCAAAGCAGGAGGCTTCATTTCTGCTATTAAAGAGTAATGGAAGGGAAAAGAGAGAGAGAGAATGGAGCCAGGGAAGGAAGGAAGGAAAATTGTGCTTACACGACAGAGCAGGAAGATCCTTACACAAATAAACACTCTGGGCCACTAAAAATCTTATCAGGTTTACAGCTCACTTTTTTTTTTCTTTTTTTCTTTTTTTTTTTTTTTTTTGCTTATCTGCTTTATTCTCGCTTGCTTTCACACTCTTTTCTTTTCTCTGTTCTCTTCCTTTTATGTGATCAGAGGTTGCAGGTCTCTTGTGTTTCTCAGAATCCTGGTTAAGATCTTGTTGGCGTCTGGAAGGCAGAAAATGGCAGGGGTCAGGAAGGCAATGAAATAGCAAAGTTGAATAATTCCTATTATTTGAGTCTTTCTGGGAAATGCAGACCACTGGGGTTTGTATTTCTGGATTTTTTTTACCCCTGAAATTTGCTTTCATCCAGGGAAATAGAGTTTGGGTCAAAACACTGCAAAGAGAATGATCTCATTTTTCACTTCTGTTTTTTGGACTCAGACAGCTGGATGGAATCAGAGCCTCTAAGAAGTTCCTGGTCAACAGAGAAGCTGCAGCATGAGATCCAAGACTTAAAAATAAAAATTCAACAGGGAAAAAGGTATCTTAGAAAAGCCCAAGCAATAAGACCCTCAACTGGTATTTGCAATCAGCCCTGAGTAGAAATGCATCCAAAGCCAGGCATCCTTAACTCTTCCTTCTCATATCAGTGCCATCACTAATTATTTTTTATAACCAGTTTGCCAGAGAAATGTCTCTCAGCAACAGGTTGAATTGTTTATTACATCTGTTTCAGTATCAAACCATCCCAAGAACCCTTCTGAGACTGCATTTCTCCCAGTGCACTATGGAAATGCAGAGCACCTTTTAATCAGGAGGGACATCTCTGTTAAGTTTGCAGACTTCAAGATGCCTTCTGTTCAAAATGCTGTGTTGCTACCTGAGTGAAACCAGAGATAAAACTCCAGCTAATATCATGATTTCAGGAATCGGCAGGTAATTAATTTCTAAAACTTGACACTGAATAGGGCATTTCCTTTGTGGTTTGATTTTTTTAATCTGTTTTCCTATGGAGTGAGCTTCACACGCCCTCAACCCCCTGTAACAAATTAAAGCCATGTATTTTTGGAAGAGGAGGGTGTCAGGACTAAAACACTCTGCTGGGACACTGCTGGGGCCCTCTTGGTTCCTCTGCAGTCTCCTGCCATGATCAGTTTTGTTTAGGTTATTCTCAGTCTGTGTGTCTAGAATTAGGAAACCAAGACCCAGAGAGGTTCAATGGAAGTTCTAGAGGGTTATTCAGTGTCCTGTCTTCAGTGGCTGAAGTACTGGAGAAGGACCACAACCTCTCAGTGCTGACTTGTCCAAATGAGACATCTCTCATGTTGTCATTTTTGCCTCTGAACTGGAATCCTAAAATAACAAACAGGCAGTGGGGATGATCCAGTGATTCAACCATCAGCATCCACAGTAATCACCCAAGATAGCTGCTTCCTTTAGCACCCATAAAAATACCGACCACTCATTGGGACAGCTTGGAAGCCAAAGAAATGTTCTCTTTATTGAAGTTAAGTTGCCATAGGAGCCCTAATTCTAATGTATCTCTGCTCCTTTTTTCCTCATATGCACAAACCAAGCTCCATTATTCCCAGCCTTCCCAAATCAGGGTAGATGTTTCTTCACAGTGTGAGTAGTGTGGCCAGCAGGAGCAGGGAGGTCATTCTCCCCCTGTACTCAGTACTGGTGAGGGCACACCTCGGGTGCTGTGTCCAGTTCTGGCCCCTCAGTTTGAGAAGGACTTTGAGATGCTCAAGCGCATCCAGAGGAGTCAACAAGGCTGGAGAGGGGCTGGGAACACAAACCCTGTGAGGAACCACTGAGGGAGCTGGGGGTGTTCAGCCTGGAGAAAAGGAGACTCAGGAGTGACCTTATCACTCTGTACAGCTCCTGAAAGGTGGCTGTGCTCAGGTGGGGTTGGGCTCTTCCTCCAGGCAGCACTGACAGAACCAGAGGACATAGCCTCAAGCTGCACCAAGGGAAACACAGGTTGGATATTAGGAAAAGTTTTTTTACAGAAAAGGTGATAAAGTTCTGGAATGGCTGCCCGGGGAGGTGGTGCAGTCACCATCCCTGGGTGTGTTTAAAACAAGCCTGGATGTGGCACTGGGTGCCAGGGTTTAGGTGAGGGGCTGGGGCTGGGTTGGACTCGATGATCTTGAAGTCTCTTGCAACCCAGTGATTCTGTGGATTCTGTGAATTCTGTGATTCGAGGCAGGAATCTCGTCTCTTGTTTTGCCCATGTGCAGCCTCAGAAGAACATTTGTGTCAGAGCTGGGCCACCCAGTCCCTGGGTGTCAATGACAGAGACCAGTAAGCTCTTATCACATTACAGGAAAACAAAGGGGAAAATGCTGTTTGAGCTCAGATGTGGGATTTAGATTTTCCTGCCCAAACAAAGTACCTGGATTTAATGGCACAGAGCAGGGAAGAATTCATCATGCATCATCCCATCAGGAAAAGCTTCACTCTGCTCCTCTGCTGCTTGTCAGTGAGGGATTGAATTAAGTGATGGAGGAAGGTGGATCTGCTCTGCAGGGCAAAGAGCCAAAAATCAGGTAATAACAGTAACTCCCAGTCCTGAATCTTTTCAGAAAAGCATTTACAAGTGACTTTCTGGAGCAGTAAAGATTTTTCTCCTTTTCTTCCTTTTTCCCCTCCTTTTTCCTATACTACAGAGAAATCTTTAACAAATAATCATTTTACACTGTACAGTTCATCAATAAAAGCAATAACATCAGGTTATGTAATAAATTAAATATGATGTGTAGTTGAAAGTAATCGTTCTTTCAGGCATCAGCTTCTTGTCACATTAAGGGCTCTGCAAACAGGTTTAATATTCGTGGAATGAACAGAATTATTGACAAGCAGAGGAGGAACTAGACAGCAAGTGAGCATCATATTAATTTTTCAAAGCTTGATATTGCTTTTCCTGCTGACAGTGCAACAAACTTCCAGGGCTGGCTTTTGCTGAAGTGAGGTTTGGTAGTGGTGGCTTGTTTCTCCTTGATCTTGGTTTTCTGCCATTCTGTCAAGTTGGAAGTGAGAAGGGAAGAGGGAGAAAAATTGTGATGGCTCAGAGATGTGTGGTTTTATCTTTGGCTTTATTCTGGATAACTCAATTCAAGGTCCAATCTGAATTCAGATTAACTCCAATTCTACCTTTCACTTTATCAATGGACATCTTTCATTACTTAAAAAAAAACCAGTCCATAATTCCTATCACACTTCTAGAATTTAAGTACTGCTCCTTGGCCTAGAGAGTCTGGTGACTGAAATATTGGAGATCCTTTGGGACAGAGTTTCTCAGAATGGACAATTAAATCAGAGATGGAGTTACAGAGAGAGGTCTGCTGGGTCATCTGAGCTTCCTGATGCTCGGAACTGCTCAAGGGTTGCATAGAAGTGGAAACTGAAAAGCTAAACTTCCTGAGGTCCAAGTGGTTCATTGATGAGGCTGGAAATGTAGAAAGTGATGACAATTCACCTTTTTACCTAAGCATTCCCAAAGTGCTACAAAAACAGATGAAGGGAAAAAATAACAAGTGTGAATGGCCACTCTGAGGCATGTTCTTTGTCTGAGGTGGAGGTAAAAAATAGGCACTGACATTTCTGTTATCTCATATTTGAGCCCCAACCACCATACTCTCCCTCTGCTTGTCTCATGGAATTTGTCACCCAAAAAAAGATTTTAAAAGGTGTAAAAA
Source organism: Anomalospiza imberbis (assembly GCF_031753505.1). Classification (NCBI taxonomy): domain Eukaryota; kingdom Metazoa; phylum Chordata; class Aves; order Passeriformes; family Viduidae; genus Anomalospiza; species Anomalospiza imberbis. The sequence goes on along the minus strand of NC_089701.1, from coordinate 7,063,191 downwards.
TATGTGTCTTTCTGTTGATGGGCTATGGAGAGGCAGAGGAGAAGGTTTCTGTGGAGTGGTGGTCAGGGACTGTTCAGGTCAGAGGTGCTTTATAGAAATTGTCATTGGAGATGCTCTCAGAGCATACATGGGACAAATATTTCCCACAGCAACTCTCTGGGCTGCCTTTTCCATTGTGGATGGGATGGGATTGAGCTTGTCTGCAGCATTTCTGTCTGCAGCAATGGATGAGATCTAATCTTATTAAATGAAATACAAGGATCTTTGCAGGTGGCAGTTTGGGAATACTCTCCTTCATCTGTATTAGGGTGGCCAGCACATTGTTTTTGAGCATTTTCCATAACCACAGGAGCATAGGGGGGAGGAAATGGGAAGGAGGTGTGGGCAAAAGGCAGCCCTGGGCTGGTCAGTGATGCCCCATGGGCTCTGTTCAACCCTTTCTCTCCTTTCTCATCTCTGTTCAGAGCTCTGAGAATGTTTCAGAGGCAGACATGGCTGCAGTGAGCTGAACGAGTTTTGGAATTTGGCACCATGTCCTTTGATTGGCCTGAAAACGCTTATTTTAGAAGGGGATGGGTTTGCAGGCCTCATCAATTAACAGACAGGTCAGGTTTGTCCATCACACTGAGCTTTCACGGGCTGACCTTGGCACGTGTGGCCAAATTTTCAGTCATGACCTCGTGTCTCTTAAAAAATTGATCACCACTGAAAATTGCCCTGGCCAGAGCTTCCTTCCAGCTGTGAAATGTGACAGCTGCTTTTTACCAAAATACTCCAGAATTGCTCCATTTCTGCAAAGTGTCAGAGCATGAGAGAGCCAAAAGGGAGTGGGGAGAGAGCAGAGCTGTTCGTCCTGATCAGACCCAGACCCAGCCTTCCCACACATTCCCATGGGTGGAATCAAATCCAAACTCTGGAAGGGATTTCATTTTTAATGAGAGGTGAGGGAATATGTGGGTCCCAGAAAGCTGCACAAGTGATTGATGTTGTCACCTTTAAGTGTTGTCTGTGTATCCTTCCTCACTGCTCTCCTGGGACTTATTTTAAGAATGTTTGTGTCTAATTTGTACCCAAGACTGGAGAGATCACTGGGCTGACAGAGTCCAGTAAAAAGGTGTAACATGAGTGGAATGGTCTCAAGAGCAATGGGAACAGGTTCCTTCTTTACTTATGAACAAATTCTGTTTCACCCCCTCCATGCAGAAAAGAACCCAGGAGTGAGAGGTATTAAAGCACAAAAAAGGAACCAAGATTTTTCTGAAGGTCTGGGAGAAAGTGGGGGAAGGAGAAATGTCAGCATGGGAGCACCCTTTGGTAATGAGCTGTTTCACGAAATGTGGAAAATGGTAGAATTTCAGGCATCAGCTGTGTATGCCAATGGTGCATCAGCCACCTAAAAGAGCTTGGAAAATGTTGTTAGAGGCAGGTAACAGAATAAACACAGGAGCATGAAGATGTTTTTATTTGAGGCAGAACCTGAAAAGTGCTGGTGGTGAAAGAGGAAGCCAGGCAAGGACTGCAGCATCCAGGGTAGGACTTTGCCACACACAGGGCAATTGCTCAGAGGCACTGGGAAGGAAATTTCCTGCCCTTCCAGTGAGAGAAAGCAGAGGGGGAGCTGATTAATGCGCTGTACATGTGGGGCCATCCCAGCAGGGCAAAGGCTTATGGCTTCAAAAGAGCTCAGTACAAGGAATGAGCTGAAAGAGTCAAAATAGGAGCTGCAGGAAGCATCTTAATAATCCAAACTGAAATATTAATAATGAGAATTGCAAATAACATCTTTGAATTGCTTTGGGTGGACACCCTGTTCCAAGAAGCTCCTCTTTCCCGTCCCTGCACAAATGCCAGTGGACAAAGCCAAAAAATTGGATTGTCATAAGTGAAAAGTAGAGAATTTTAAATTTTTTTAATTTATTTTTTAAACCAAGGACTTTCAAAGCTGCTGGTTATACCTGTTTTTAATTCCTGTGTGCACTATCTAAGTATTTCACTGTGTTTTTCATGGCAGCTGAGGAAACTCTGCCATTCCCATCACCTGTGGTGCAGGGAGAGACAGAGAAACATGCAAAGAATTATGTGTACAGCTGCCAGTCTCTGAAGTGCATCTGACAGTCCCACTAGGTACTTAACTACCTCTGAAAAACAGAGAGCATTCAGTTCCCCCAGGAGTCAGTGGAGATGAAGACCATGCATGTGGGTTCCTGAATCGTGGAGCATCCTCATCATCCAAGATGTTTTTGACTGCTGAAAGGATGGGAGTATTTCTCTTACAGTGACTAGAATTAGCAACGGATTTGTTAAAGGAAAACAAAACAAAGTACAGTCCTTTCTGTTAAATCTTGCACAAATGCCCCTAGGTTTCATCCAGATTTTTATTATTATTAAAAGAAATAATATTTGGGTTTATCCTCACACTTTGCCCATTCTATTGAACCAAGGTGCTATTTTTGAGCTGAAAGTATGCACACCAAAAAATTCCAATCCCATGAAAGGCACCTTCCACTTGGAATGGGCTCTATTTTTGTCCCTGTGACTGTCTTGCACAGCTCTAATTGTCATGCCTTGCTCTGAAATCCACAGTACACACCTCTAGCCAGCGTATTTTTGGATTATTGCTCATTGTGATCAGCCTTTTGTGTTCCTCTTGATATGGGCCAAATTTGAACATGAGCTGCTGAGTCATACACAATGTGGATCTTACACATGTCTCAAATAAATCTTCCTTTTTATATTCCCTGTACCTGGGCCAGCACCTGGCAGAGTCTTCCCCGTTTCCCAGACAGACAAGGGAAAGAAAACCACCTGAAACACATCAAAGAGCTGAAAAACAGCTTCTGAGCAGCTCAAAACAATTCATTTAATTTTTATTATGAAATGTCTTAAAGAGTGCCTGCTTGGCATTGTAGTTTCTGTGCTCATTTGTATTGTGAAAAAAATGAGGAAAGAAAGAGAGGAGAGGAGAGGAGAGGAGAGGAGAGGAGAGGAGAGGAGAGGAGAGGAGAGGAGAGGAGAGGAGAGGAGAGGAGAGGAGAGGAGAGGAGAGGAGAGGAGAGGAGAGGAGAGGAGAGGAGAGGAGAGGAGAGGAGAGGAGAGGAGAGGAGAGGAGAGGAGAGGAGAGGAGAGGAGAGGAGAGGAGAGGAGAGGAGAGGAGAGGAGAGGAGAGGAGAGGAGAGGAGAGGAGAGGAGAGGAGAGGAGAGGAGAGGAGAGGAGAGGAGAGGAGAGGTCTTTTGAAACCAAGGTCTCTGGACTTGGGGGTGAAATATTTAATTTTTGCCCACCAAAAATACAGTCATATCTGAGTAGGAATGCAATTTTTAAAAATTACCAGGAGATGATTAATTTTCTGAAGGCAAAATACATATTATAAACCCTTTTAGGGAGTGGTAGAGACGGATATGGGCACTTGATGTAATGGGGTGGAAAACCCAAATAATCCCATCTCTGCTGTAGGACTCTCTGTCCTGGAGTGCTCTCCTTACATCCCACACTGCAGCACAGCCCTTGCTCTGGCACTGCTGCAGCTTCCAAGGCTGGGCAAAAAAGTTTGGATTTTTTGTCTCCTGCAGCTGAGATGATTTTGGGGATCGTGTTTTTTTTTCTTTCCCTTTCCATTTCTTGTCTGACCACCATTTAACGTATGTCAGCACCATGTACTATTTTTTTTTTCAATAAGAGGGAAGTTTTTTAACCAGGTGACACAGGAAAAATGATGGAATATTGGAGATGGAATCTTCAACAGTCTCCACACCAGCATCCTCCATGTGAGTTATCTTCCTTTTATTTGAATGGCCTCTGTGAATGCAAATCCCAAATTTCAAAGGCCTGAATTCTGGGATGCTGAATGCAAAATGTCTGATATTGGTGTTGCTGCTTTTGTTCCAGCTCCTCATCAGGAAAATTTCCCTGACCTTCGTGCACAGGTGCCCTGGGATAGGTGAAGCAGGCAGGGGCTCCAGTCCTGCTCTTTAATCCACAGCCAGGCTGTGCCCTGAATTCCTGCGGAACAGGCTTCGGCAGATCTGTGCTTGCTTCTGGTGCTGAGCAGCTGTTTCACAAACTGTTGGGTTATTGGAGTTTTGTGGCCATAATCACTTGGCTCTCTCAGTGCTGTCACCTGCAGATGAAAATGAAAAGCCTTGAAAATCAGGTGACAGCAAATCCAGCATGTCCAGGGCTGTGTGTGAGCACAGAGCAGAGCAGGCTGCTTCAAGAAGTTGTTACACACCCCAGAAATGGAGGGCTTGACACTGGAGGGTGTGTCTGGGAGAGAAGTGAAGAAACCCAGCCAAATGTTCTATTTTCTGTGATGGAGACCAAATCCCTTTGAAAGTGGGGATGTAATTGGCCAGGATGTAAGTGGCCAGGGCTCCTGGAACATTGTGTCTGTCTGTGCTGCATACACAGTGCCACCACACAAAGGTCTTGGAACCACAGAACCCTGGAAATGGTTGGAAGGGACATTTAAAGGTCATCCACTCCCAGACACCTTCCACTATCCCAGGCTGCTCCAAACCCCGTCCTTGGACACTCCCAGGGATCCAGGGGCAGCCACAGCTTCTCTGGGCACCCTGTGCCAGGCCCTCCCCACCCTCATTGTAAAAATCTTCTTTGGGCTGAAGAGCAGCAATTTACTGCAGTTCTCAGCGTGGTCATGCAGGAGATCTGTGGAAGAAGGAGCTGTTTGTGAGGATAGAAGAAATCAGATTTACAGGGAAAGCCATTACAACCATGGTGAGGGGTGAATTTATGAAAATATTCCCAGCTACAGTCACAGCAGCCTCTTGGATGGTTCCTGGTATTACCAGGGATCCCAGCACTTGGTATTACCAGAGATCCCATGGTAGTTTCCTCCTAGGAAGTGTTGTCTAATGATGATTTGCTGCCTGTTAGCTCTAAAGATAATTCCTGCCATTTTTCCCCAGATCCATGTTTCCTTCATGTGCAGCTGCAGCAGGTTGTGCAGACAGTGCAGACCTCGGGCTTGACACAGGTGTCACACTTTTTATGTCATTTTTATTAATGTCATTTACATCATTTTATTTCGTACCTGTAGAAGAGCTGCTCTTGGTTTCTATCACAGGAGTGGAGAAGAAGGGACAGTCACAGGAGAGCTGTCCAGGGGCACACAGGTAGGGGCCAATCCCATATTTCTATCCAGCTGAGAATCTGTGTCTTTGGCTGCATCAGTGACTGGAATGGAGTTAATCTTGTTTTACCCAGGAGACAGGAGGGGTAGAATTGAGCACAGCAAGCTGAATCCTAGAATAGAAAAAGGCCACTGAAAAGGGAAAGAGAGTGCAAGGAGGAAAAGCTAACACCTCGGCCTCTGTGATTCTGTCTTTGCAGCTCCCTCAAGCAACATAACCATAGTGTCTTCAAAAAATGTGAATACTGTGCTGGTTTCTGACAGTTTTCCCCCCAGTTTCTTCCTGCCTTTACAAGTAGCTGAGGAAAAGAAATATTTAATGACAGGTTTTGATATTTTATGTAAGCTCTTGGTTAAAACACGACAAATCTCTCTGTGAAAGGGCAGGAGAATTACAAAGGAACATGTTGCAGCAAGTGAGAAGTTGGTTGGAAAGGGGAAGGAATTGGAAAGAGACAAAGCTGCAGAACTTGTGGAGTATCTTCAGGAGGAAATCACCACTGACTCGTTTCAGGAGCACCTTTCCAGAGCTTGTTGGGGAGGAAAACCAGGCCAGTTTGGTGTTTTACCCTTCATCTTCCTGTAAGAGCAGAGCAGAGATCCCTCCGCCATGATTTGGCTGGGATGTGTTCCTCTGACAGGATCCCTTTCCTTGCAGAAGTTCCTCCTGGTGTCCACCCTGAGCCTCCCCCTGAGGCCTCCTCCTGTCCCTGTTCCCTGGGAACAGAGCCTGACCCCTCTGGCTGTCCCCTCTTGTCAGGAGTTGTGCAGAGCCACAAGGCCCCCCCTGAGCCTCCTTTTCTCCAGGCTGAGCCCCTTTTCAGCTCTCTCAGCCTCTGCTGGGGCTCCAGCCCCTTCCCCAGCTCCGTTCCCATCTCTAGACAAGCTCCAGCCCCCTCCATGTCTCTCTTGCCATGAGTGGCCCAGAACTGGACACAGCAAATGAGGTGTGCCCCCACCAATGCCCAGCACAGAGGGACAATGTGAAGTCTTCAGTGTGTCACTGTCATGAAGGCTACGCTCTCACTCATCCTGATCTACATATGAGGCGTTCTCTCACCCAGGTGAGGGAGTTGTGCCCTGCACCCAGTGTCTGGTGTCAGTGGCACCCTCAGGAAGGGAAGACACAAAATCACATCCTTGAACCACTGTGTAGCTCGTGCCATCCTGTGTGTCCTCACACAGTGCTGGGGCTGGGCCCATCTTGGGGTCTGTGTGTCGGGATGACCCCGAGAGTGTAAAAGTCCTCGTTTTCCAGCCCGCGCAGCCAAAGAAGGAGTCTGAAATGCGTAGGGTCAGCTTCTCAAGGTTGTTTATTTTTCTTTATCTATAACATTCTTTCTCTGACCTGCTGAGCTCTGTCCAGCAGGTCGTCCATGGCATTCTGTCTGCCCTCAGGGCAGTGTTTACATTTTATAACAAAAAGTACGTATGCTATGTTTACAATAATGTGCCAATGTCTATCATTTATGTTGAACAGTGTGTCTCTACCTTAAACCAATAGAAAGGTGTCACCATCACAGCAAGACATGGAGGGCAAGAAGAAGGAGAAGAAGGTCAGGACATGTCCAAATCCCTCCATCTTGTCCCCCTGAACCCCATTCTAAAAAGCACCAAAATTCTACTTTTTCACTGTATGTTAATTCACCTACCACAATACATAACCCTTGTGGCTTGTAATTCCTCATACAAAGTTGGCAGTTTTTTCCACAGGCTAAAATCAAAGCCACAAGTGTTTTTGACTTCGTACCAAGGTCTCTGAGCCCCCTGCCAGGGTCCCGAGACAGCCAGGGCAGCCAGAGGGATGTCCTGGACTCCCACAGGCCCAGGCTGCTCCCCTGAGCAGCATCCATCACTCAGTCAGGGCTGCAGCACAGTGTCAGCCTGGTGCTTCTGGGACAGGGCTGGAGCCCAGGAAATGTGGCTCTGAGTGCTCTCTGTGCAGACACAACCTGGCACTGAAACCTTGGCCTGGTAGCTGCAGGGAATAGTTTATACTGCTCTCCCTCCCTTCCCTGTCGGATCTCAGCAGCAGTCTCCAGCCAACATAATTCTTTGTGAGTTACTTTCGTTAGCAAAACCTTTCACCCTATGAAGATGTTCTACTTAATTAGTAAAAGTTCAATTTTTTTGTCACCGACAGAGCTTCATACATCAACATGTCTGGAGAGTCATTAGCTGGCAAATTAATCAGGGTGGGTAACAGCTGAATAGAGTCAGAGCCCTTTATGTGCCTTCCCACATCTCTGCCTCCAACTTGAGAACTTTTTCTCAAGAAAGGGTATCCAAAAACCATCTCCAAATGTCCAAGAGACCCATTTCTAGGGAGCAATGGAGTCAAGGGTGTCCCTGAGCCTGAAGGAAAGGATGAGAAACCAGGATCAACTTTGATCCACCTTGGTCAGATGGGTGAGGAACTCCAGCTGAGGACTCTGAAATGATGATGGAAGGCTGAGGTTTTCCTTCCACCTGCCTCCACATCAAACCAAGGTGCTTTTGCTCCCATGCATTGCCCTGTATATCCATTGTGCAGGATTGCTGCCAGCTGAGTTTGCTACAACCCCTCATGACTCAGCCTTGGATTCCTTTCCCATTGTGCATTTATTTTTGCTTAGAAAAACTCTGCTTGAGGTGTCTACTGCAATTTCCTACAATATCACCTTTTTCCAAGTGGGTTGACAGCCACAAGGAGTCTGAATAACCAATGCTCAGCATAGATTTGCATGTCAGCTTCTTCTTGATTTGTTTTTTTCTTTCATCTTTTTACCAATTTATTCCCTGGCTATGGAGCCTGGGCTTTTCTTCCAACAGCTGGAGCCCATCCATAACTGCATGAAGGTGAGGAATGTTGCATCAGGTTGTGCTGAGGGTGTTGGATGCTTTGCAGAAATCTTGGGATGGGTAGAGTGGTCTAAGAGACTCTAAGAATAATAAAATCTGCTGTTGTTCCTGCCTCCTGAGCACAGGACTCTGTACACGTGTCAGTCTCGTATCACCCTTGTATCCTGCTCTGAGACTTCTTAAAATTAACAGGGAAGTGTTGGTAGCAAGTTGTGGTGAAAAACACTGATATACTTTATTAACTTTCTGTTGTTATTATTATTATTATTGTTAATTTTCATTTTTGTTAGGATGGGGGAACATAGTAGCTGTCTTTACAGTTTGATTCATAGCAAAGAGAAATAATTATGGACAATGCAAGTGACCACAATTTTGCTTAAAATTTTGCATAACTGATCACCAGACCTCATTAAAATTGAGCTCCTCAGGTTACATTTAATTTTCCTAGAGAACAAGACCAGACAACAGGGGAGGAAAGAAATATTTTGCCTTCACAAAAATCTATCTTCCCACTTTATAATTTCCCTCCTCAGAAAGTGTCTGAGGGGGGGAATTACAAAGAGTCCTGGGAATGACTTCCTGGGCTCTGCCCTGCCTCCAGGACTTTCCAGTCCTTTGTTGCCTCTGCTGATGCTCAGGAAAAAAAACTGTGGCATTCTGGAACCTTCTTTGACTAACAAGTGGCTCAGGGCCGCCAGCTCTGTCCTCACACTCCTGTCGAGTGTGGTTAACTGAGTGAATTCTCAAATGGAAAGTGATTTCCCTGCCATATCCCTGCTGGGGACGAGTCACACCCAGACGGAATCGCGAGCACCAAGGCCTTATCCCCAAGAATGAGGCATCAGGCATGTGTGTGTGTGTCTGGGCAAAAAATTCTGTCCTTGGTGTCTGATTGATTTATAAAGCTTGTTTTCAGTGTGTTTGTGAAGGGATAAAGGAGAAAAGAGCAGAGCCTCATGCCTCAAAACTCCTTGATTCCTTGCAGTGGGGCATCCTTTAGGAGCAGCATCTCTGCAAAGCTGCTCTTGTGCTTTCCTGGGCAAAACAAGGGGGTAAAACAAATGCTGAGTATTCACCCAAACCAAGAGAGATTATTCATTCCTCTGCCTCCCTAGTCATTCCTTCTGCAAACAGAAGAAAAGCAGAATTTCTCTTTGGATCAGTTGAAAATTTTTGTTTTCCATTAAGCAAAAAGTTCTTTTCATCCTTGGGAATCCTTAAGCTCAAGACAAATACAATTTGGATAACAGAAAAACCCTGTTTTCTGTTGAAGAGACTTCATTTCTAAAATGCCAGAATGGGATATTATCTGTCTTATTTGCTTTTGTTTCCAGATTAGCTATTTGAGGGAGTCAAAACAAATTTGTGAAAATCTTCCTGCACCCTGAAGTTACTTATACAGCAAACAAAAAATTGACCTCTAACATTATACCCAGCTATAGTTACAAAGATTTGTTTCAGGCTTTTCCCTAAGCACGTTTCCCTCTTCAGCTTTTATTAGCAAGGACAGAAAAGCTCAGTTTCCAAATGATGTGGACTTTCAGGCCACACTTGGTCTGTAGTGTGGGAGAGCTGGTACAATGCTGGTAATCTCACATATACAGGCAGAAAATGCCCCAATCCCCCATCAAGATCCCATCTTTAAAGCACTTAACCATGGACCATTAGCACTTTAAATGTGGTGCAGATCATCAGGGCTGATTTAGGCAGAAGAATGAAATGGTATTGATTCAGGATTATGGCCAGGTAAAGACAGCATCATGCTGTTTGTTTTGTGCTTGATGTTCATTAAATGAACTAATTTATGGGTAGGATTAGTGTGATCTATAGAACAGAGGCCTGGGATGGAAAGCAGTACCCTGAACTGCATGAACTGGAGACTGGATTAGGATTCAGAGGAAGAAAAGAAAAGGAAATATCGGTACCCTATGTACATTGGTCTGAATTCTGCTGTGGTGAGGAAAAGATGGATTCTCATGAGCATAAATACCCAACTTCAGGCTGCCAGTTTGCAATGGGCTAGATCAGGAGAGGGTTTGGGTACAGGGCTGTAAATTGCTTCCCCCTGCACCCATAAATTAGCCCCAAATACCCACAGTGTTCCTGTTCCTCTCCTCTAAAACATCAACTAAAACAGCTTTCCCCCAGAGGTGCCCTGTTGCCATTTTGCACTTGGGATAGTCACTAACTTTCTCCCCTCCCTTGTGAACTCAAATTTTGCAATTGGTTTGATATTTACTTGGGAAGCTGATGAGAACATTTTTAAATTACTACATCTCAGTAGTCAAAATAAAAAAAAATAGGGGAATTTCTCAGTAGGGGAAAATAAAAAAGTGAGTTTTTCATATAAGTATCAACAAGACACAGTAAATTGATTTGCAGATTCTCTTTTCCTTCTCCTTCTCTTTCCTTCTCTGACCCTTTGACAGCCAGCACCACTCCTGGGCAGGGGAATCCTGCAGTGTTGCTGTGAGTAGATCTTGACAGCCTAAGAGACAGTGATCCCTGAGGGCTTAAATACCAGCCTGTGCCTCAGGAGACACATTTCCAGCCCTCCTTGTGATGGCAGCCTCTGCTGATCCTGGCCTTCCGTTTCCCATCTCACCTACTCCATGCTAAGTAACTTGCTCCATTTTGAGGCAGGGACATCTCTGAGGTCACAGGACAAAGCAGCCTTGACCTCATCAGAGGTATAAAGTGCTGGGATAACACACCTGTGAGGAAAGCAAAGGCTCTCCATCCCACTTCCTTTTGTCTGAAGCTGAGAGAAAATAAGCTGGGGTCCTCAAGAGGATTGGAAAACAAATCACTTTAGTGTTTGTTAAGTGCTGAACTTCACACACAACAAGACAGGCAGGCAGCCTGCTCTGCTAATTAAGACCCAGGTTAGGAAGCAAAATGGGTGAAACTTCCACAGGAATGCTGGAATAACTCACTAGTTATTAAACTCTCTTAAGCCAAAGAAATGCCAGCAAAGTCTCCTTTTCCTCCATCTCACAGCCCAGCACCATGCAGATATCACCACAGAGAGGGGAATCAGGTTTTCCCAAGTGTTGTACATCTTCACTGCAGCATCTGCCCCAGGCACAGAGCACCCAGACAATTTGATAAAATTTGTTAGCAAGAGATATCAGACTTCTCCATGGTGTCTTTAGTCTCCCAAGTTCCAGCACGAAAAACCTCTGAGTGCAATTCTGGAGCAAAAATGACTCCAAGGCACCAAGGTTAGATGAATGTGCTTTAAAAGCGTCTGTTAACTCTACTTCTTTTCAGCCATAAAAATTACTTCACATGCTGTCTGTAATCCCCATTTATAGGACTTCAGTACTTTGGTGGATGGATGGAAGGAAGGGAGCCTGGAGCATGCAGAGGGGAAGGTACTGCAGAGCACATTTTGTAGTAATCATTGATTTCTTCTCATCCTCCACCCTACAGGGTGATGTCTGTGCAAGAGTCTGGGCCTGTGGTTTCCAAAGCATCACTCGCCCCCTGCTTGTTCAGGAAACACAGCCTGGAAGGATTTGCTTCTGCAGCACTGGCCACAGAAGGCTTTGCAAACTCACATTTGCCTGGTGGGTTCCCATCCCACCTTAATTTTGCAGCTGGCTCTGCCTGTTTTGTGCTGGGAGGACTCCCAGGGAGCAGGGGAGCCAGCTGGGGAGCAACTTTCCATCTGAGTGGCACAAAGAGGCATGGAGGGGAGTGGGATGTTGCTGCTGATGTGGAGCTGTAACCCTTGAGGGATGAATATGGCATGTGCAGCCCACAGGGAGATGTGGGGAAGCAAATCCATGATCCCAGGGTGATCTGCTGGCCCAGCTCTCTCAGGACTCCTTGTCCTTCCACAAGCAAACATTTCACTGCCTCCCACCTAGCAAGCCTCAGTGGCCACTCACCCCTTCCTGCTACAAATATCTTCAATTGTTATCTGTTCCTGCTTTCCCACCCCACCAAAAATACTTCAAAAGGCTCAACTGCTCTGTGTTCTTTACTGTTGTCACTCCTTTTTCCATTTCTCCTCATCACGCAAAACCAGAAGTAAATAAATGAACCCCAACTTAATTTTACACGCACATATGGGCAGCACAAAGGAGCCATGAACATAATCAGCAAAAAGCACAAATTCCAGCAGCTTTTCCCAGGGCCCTTCATGGCATGTGATGTTGGAACAGCCACTGTCAAACAGTGCTCCAGGATGGGGCTGTTTCTCCATCTCTGCCTCCCTCCATCCTCCTCCAAACCCTGGCCACCCTCCTTCCACAGCTCTCCCTGGCCTCCCAGGGCTGTTTCCCTCTTCCTGCCTCTGCACCCTCAGCTGCCCAGGGTGCTGGGGATGGAAGGAGCACCTCCTGCCAGTTGGCAGCTGGAGGGAGTGGTGGGGGCTGATCTGTTGCCATTGGAGATGGCAGCAGATGCTTCCTGATGGAGGCTGCAGTGCCTCATTCAGGGCTTTGTGGTTTGAGACAGAATCCAAATCATTTCCAATTAGGAGATTGCAGTGACAGCTGCTCTGAACAGGGCCTCTCACAGCTGAGAACCTGCTCCACGTTCAGCCAGGTTTGGATACCTGAGTTTCCAGCATGGAGAGCTCAGCCTGGGCTTTATTATAACATCTTTTTCTTCCACCTCTTGTTAAGCCATTCTTCTCTCCCACACAACACCACTTCTCATGAGGAATTTGGCAGTCGAAACATCCTTATCTCTCCCTCACCAAAATCCATCCATTTTCTCCTTTCTATATGCAGAATTTAATTTTTCTGTTGTGCTGTCCAACTCCCCCTCTTCCTAGTTCCCCCATTACTTCTGCCTGCCCTGAGATGTATGGGCCTTGTCAAACAGTTTGGGCCTGACCCAGGCAGCCAAAATCAGAAGAAAACCTGGTTTTATTTTGCCTGAGGAGAATTCATCACAGGAAGTGTCTCGTTTAGGGAAATTAAGGATGAAGGAAAGGGAGAGCTGGAAATTTATTCTGGTTTGGTATTAAAAATATATCTATATACTGCTGTGTTAAAGGCTGATATTTTCTCCCTACTTTTCCTTCACTCTTGCTTGACCTTATCACACAGTCCAGAGGCAGAATTCAGGAGGAAGGGGCATTGGGCCCTTTGCTGGCTGGAAAATTCTGCCTGTGGTAGGGAGTGAAAAGGATAAGGCACTGTTGAACAAGAAGACATGTCTCTCTCCATTCTGTGCCATAACTACTCATCAGACGCAAATCTAATCCTAAAAACACAAACTAGACAAATCCTTTGGAAGGAGGAAGGGGAATATGTGGGTGCTGGCTTTAGTTGTGATTCAGTTAAATCCTTGTTTGTTTGGAGACTGAGCCTCTTGAATCACAGCAGGGCTGAGCAAACCCAGAGCGAACCCTAAATGGTGCAGTCCTGGAGACCCCCTTCCAGAAGTGCTGTCTGCCCTCCTCAAGCACAGGGACATGGCTTTTCCTGGTCTCCCTTTTCTATCTCCATGTCCCAAATGCAGTGAAAAGTTTGTGGTTTCCTCAGGGAGGATTTACAGGTGTTTTCTCTTATAGGGGAAGGCATCACTTGGCTGCCCCACGCCCATCCCACATTTGCACCGTGGGCACCTGGGAGCTGTAGGGCAGATTTGGGGGAGCTGTAGGGCAGGTCTGAAATCAGAATTCTTTCCTCTGCTATAGAAACCCCACATCTGAAGGGAACCCAGCATCTCTGCCAAGAATCTCTTGGCATGGTGGGACACCACCCATGTTGAGAAGGTGACACCAAGGGGAGTCCAGGTTCTACCTTGACACAGGTGATGCAAACAGCAGTGCTGGGCTGGGGACAAACCCCTGCTGGTGCCAGATTCACTGCTACCTATGAGAATTTTGACAGCAGCTTTTGGCACATGGTGTTTGCCTTGATCCCTTCATGGCTGTGCTCTTAATAGCACTTTTCATTTTCCTGGGATCCAAGAGGGAAGATTTTAGTCCAGGAGATTTTTCAGTGGTATTGGGATGAGTGTTGTCTATTAATTCATGTGGAGCTCTTAGGTGCTACAGAAGATAAGTGCCTTGTAAATACAGATAAATAGATCAGATTAGACCTTGACAGTGGTTCATGCAAAAGGCATTTTTATGTGCAGAAAATAATAACATTGTAGAGAAATAGCTGTTGTTTGAAACCTTGGGCTAGAGCTTCCATAATTGATATTGTTGGAGGAAGGATGAAGCTAATGGAGAAGAGCTGCTGTGATTGCCCTCTTGTCATTGACTAATTCTTCCAGCAACCAAAGTGACATTACCCAGCTCCCATTTAGACCTCCAAGCAAGTGGTCACATTTTTCAAGAGAGCACAGCTCAATGAGCACTGAATCCTTTCACAGCTCTCCTTGCCAGTGCAGTAATTGCAGGGATGAGGGAAGGGGAGTGATTTTGAAAATTTGCTCTCTCCCTTACATCCTGACTTCTTGGAAATCTCAACCACAGCATGGCTCGGACAGAGGCATGAGAAATATCACTGTCCAAAAATCTGGATGTATCCAGGTCTCTGATGGAAATCTCATCCTCAGCAATTTCAAAGGCAGTGCAAGGAGAAGATTTTGGGTTCCCGTGATTATCAGCTCAAAAAGTGTTGGCCAAAACTTGAGTTTAACCCATTCAGGCCCATTCATTCATGTAGGTTCACACCTTTCTAAGCTACAAATGAAGGAAAATCCTGGATTTCAACTTATCCACACAAAAATAAAAACCAGAAAGGCAGAAATAAACACCTGAGTGATCTTGGGAATCCTGAAACAAACAGCAGTTTTGTTCCTCCAACAAGTTACAATGAAGTACCAGCATTGCTCCCTCAGCCCTATTGCATTAGGTAGAAAACACAAGTGCTTAAAAGCCAGGGGATAAATAATTAACAGCATCATGCATCTTTTATTCCCTACATAAAGCATATAAAGGGTGAAATCCTCACCCATCCAAAGGCAACGTCGAAGTTCTTCTTGACTTTGGATGAACTTGTGTTTCACCTAAATTGTTTTGCCAAATACAGTGAAATGTGTTGTAAGATTCCTCCACAATCTTAATTCTGACCCAAGAGAGATCATTTTCTATCATCACTTCTTGAATTTAAACAGAAAACAAACCCTTTAAAAAAAAATGTGAAACACACCTACCAAATGAATGTTGATTTGAAGACAAACAATATTATGGATTTTTTTTTTAGTATAAAAATGGGCACATATTCACTTATTGAAAATTCAGTATCACTTAACAGTAATGGTACTTAGAAATACTTCAACTAACTAATGGCATTTGCCACCTAAGAATATTTTTTAAAAGAAAATGTTTGTACACCAAATTCAGTGAAATAAAAATGCCACATAAAAGGGGGAAAAAAAAGAAAACAATTCACAGGTTAAGCATGAGGTTGTTTTGTCAAAATAAAGAGTGCACTTCTTTGTACTCTGTTTAAAAACATATATTTATTATGTGGGCAATATATTGTTTCAGGAGTCCTTAATCATTCATTTCCCTGTTTTTAAGTGTGAGGGCTTTGCAAATGATGTGATAACTAAGTACATTGTTGTCACTTAGCAACCTTAACTTGTCTCTGAAACGAGTTGTTTGTTTCTATAATAAATGAGACACTCGGATACCATGGAGATGAGCAGAGACCTTGTCTGCTTTGCCAGAGCCCATCCTGGAAAACGGGATATTGCTTGGAGGGATGAGGTCCTCACACAGAGGAGCAGCTCTTCTTTCCTGTCCACGGCACAGAAATGTGGGCACTGCTGTGTTTGTGCTGCTCTGAGGACAAGATTCACTCTCCTTTCAGGCAGAAAACCTGGGATTTTGGCCTTAGCCATGGTCAACTCTCCAGTGTCCAGGACGTGGTGGGTTTGCAACCAGCTCTCAAATGCTTTTATTGTTATCATCAGCCTTCAGTGAGAAACTTTACCCTTCACACTAAGCTCCACGCTTGGAAAACAGCATCTTTTCATCTCCAGGCAGCCCTGCTAGAAGCACACTGGGTGTCTTCTTGGCCCCTAATTGCTCCTTTATGCCCCTCTCGTGCTATAACACAGCTCTAAGGGCAGTTTAAGCATCTGGAGGAAGATTGCTGGCCTCTGGGAAGTCTGTGATAAAGAACCTCCACTATGGCTCCTCCAGATGGGAACTGATGCCACACCTTGAGGGCTGTGTCTGTGGGAAAAAGGGGAAAAGACAAATAGCATGGCTGAGATAGTACTCCCTCCCTCAAATCTGAGCTTCTGGTATCTGGGAGTAAATTAAAGCACAAGGCTTAATAACAAACGTCAAAACAGATTTTAGACAACTCTATTCCCTTCTAAAACTGTATTTAATTGTACAAGACTCCAGTAAATCCCTGGACACTGTTGACCTGCTAGAGCTCACCTGATTTTTCCATATCTTCTCCCTCACTCCTTTCCTGCATTTCCTGACATTCACACGATCTGCTCCTATGGCTGTTACAGCTCCTTGAGTTTAAATTAATCTTTTAAAGAAGGATGAACCACACAAACTTACTTTTGGTTTTAGAAATCACATCCATATTCATCATCCACTAATCATGTTTGATAAATCAGGATTCATTGTGCAACACTCTAACCCTTCGTGTTGCTTCACTTTTTAATCTCACAGGGGAAGCAATCATCGCTGCCAGGGGGCTGGGCTGGGCTGTCTCGGGTGTCTGCTTGAGTCAGCTCCCTTGTTTGTACAATGCAGCTTGTGCTCCTGGATCTAAGCTATCATCTAAAAACATAATTAAGTCTTCAGCACTTCAGTAGCAAGAGGAATCTTCACAGTGTGAATCAAACAGCATCTTCTCAGTGATGCTGGCCTGAGCCTGCAGCTCAGCTGTGAGAGCAGCTCGGAGCTTTCTTCTCATTCCAGTGGTGTAAGCACTCAGAAACCTGGAGATGCTTTGCTGCCAGGTCAGCCATGGGAAGAATTGCAGCTGCAGTCAAAGAATAAACAGAGAGATGTTTGTAGGGATCAGCAGGGTCTGTTATTATGCAGTGGCTGGCTTCACCAGGTGCACTGTGTGGATAAGGGCAAGGAGGTGGCATTTCTGCCCCTCACATCATTTGGACAGGAATGTGCATGTTTGTGTGGTTTTTAACTCTATGCAAAATGGGATTTTTTGGCAACACCTAGGTAAGTGCAAGATTAGCTACATCACCTTGTTTTTCTACCCCTATCTGTCCATTAATCCTGATCTTTTCTTTAGAGGAGGAGCCTTCACATAAGTCCAGCTCCTCTGATCTATTCCATCTGCTTCTCCTGCTGCCAGCTCCATGATCCCTTCTTCCCCACAGCCTGAGGCAGGAGACAAGCAGCCCACAGAGGGGGAAGGACAGTGACAAAGTGAAGTACTCTGGGCCACAGACCTCCTCCTGGGGATGATGTCAAGGCTCTGGCTCTGCTCCATACACTGGAGTTGCTCTGCTTTCCCACAGTCTCAAGTTTTGGGCTCCCCTGCTTTCCCAAAGAAATATAGGTGTTATTTGCTGAAGCAGATTCTAAGCCTGCCACACTTAATAATTCAGTGGTGAACTTTCGAGCTGTGTGCAGGTTGAAAAATAACTTGCTTTAGTAAGTACAAAATCTCCATTTCTGCTGCTTTTGCTTCTCCTTCCCTCCTCCTCTTGCCCGTGGCCCCAGCAGCCCCTGCAATCCAAACACTCCCTGTTATTATATTTTGGAGCAAAAAGGAAAGGCAGGAGGGGGAGAAGAAATTAATTTCCTCTCTGTGGGATGTTTATTGTTTTTCCTGCTCTCAGCCATCCAAGGTCTCTGTCGTTTTACATGACATTTTATAATGGGAACAGTTCTTGTGGGTACCAATGAGTTCATCTGCAGAGAACGTGGAGCCTGGAGATTTAAATTTATACCTCCCTGCCATGGCTGTAATTGGGACTCCCAGGAGAGGAAACCCTGACAAGTGACACAAATAACCCCTGCCAGACCCCTCTCGGGTCCTGTAGCAGCAGGAACCCCAGGAGGACATCCATGATCAAATTACCCTTAAACAAATGCTCCAGTCTCCAGTAACTAAGGATGTCACTGCTGAAGGTCAACAAGGTGTATGTATGTGTAATTTGATTATTTGGTTTAGCTCCCATTGCCTGCTCCCAGACAAAGATCAGGAGCTGCAACACTGGCAAAACAGAACTAGAAGAAGCTGCAAAACTAATTAAAACTCGTTTCTCCAATTGTCTAGGAATACATTTATTTAGGCCTTCCCTACCCCTCTAGCTATGCAGGCATAATTACACCAGCACTGTTTCCCTGAATATAAATGAATAAAATAAAGTACACACGTTTTCTCTCCTGTGAATTGAAATTTGGCAATGTCTGTGATATTCATTTGGGGAGCTGATAAAAACATTTTGAAGATGTCAGCATCTCAGTGGAAAAGAGGAGGTTAAGAAAGATTGATAGGCAGATAGATATGGATATGCAGATATATCCATAGATATAGATGTATAAAAATGATTTACAGTTTGCTTCTTTTCTCCCACCCTTTTGCAGTAAGCTTTTTAGGGAAACTACGTATTGTATAAATAGATGTAATTTCCATGGAGGAGGAAAAATAATTAATACTGATGTGTCAGCTGCCAGGGAATGTATTTCAGGTGCTGCACTGCTTTAGCTGCTGGTTAAAAGAGGAAAAGTCCCCATAACTGAGCCACAAACTGTGCTGGTGTAAAAATTCTGTATTGACCTTTTCAAAACACAAATAGCTCCTTCTGATAAAAATAGTAAGACAAAAATTCCAGATCATATGAAAAAAAAAAAATCATGGGATGAAAATCTCAGACTGGATTATGTAGGAACTTCAAACTCAAAGAATAAACGAGTTCATCATTATTGATTAAATTATTATTATTATTATTATTATTATTATTATTATTATTATTATTATTATTATATGTTAATTTATTCTGGATTTCCTCCCAGAATGTACAGGGTTTGAAACATAAACATACTTAGTTAGCACAGAGCTTTTTTGTAAGCCCAAGGCCTGGGAGAATCTGTAAGTTCCACAAAAGCTTGGTGGACTCAGGAACTTCAGGAAGATTTTCTTAGGAAAAGTCAGTCATGGTGTGAAGGAGCTGCTTTGTTCCTTGCCCATCGTTGTCTCTCAGTCACCACCCAGGGCTCCTACTCCTGGGAGAGCCCTGTTGACACCTATCCTGGGGTTTTGGTGTGTCCTGACCCTGTCACGTTCCAGTCGTGCTCCTGTTGGCCATCTGGACTCTCCCCACTGCCAGAGGAGCAGCTCGTGCCACAGGCTGGCATTCCCAGGCATTCCCTGGCATTCCCAGGAACTGCAAATGTGCCATTCAGGACTCACCTCCATGCAGCTGCTCCTGTGAAGGACAAAGCCCAGGGATTTTTTCCTGGGTGATATCGCAGGGGATGGGAGGAAGATCTCCAGCCCTCCTCCAGTGTATCCCAGTTCAAGGAGGCACCCAAAGACCCTTCTCAGGGTCCTGAGCTGTCCAAACTGCCCAGGCAGGTGTAGCCATCCTCTGATGCCATACACAGCCTGCCCAGCTCATCAGCTCACATCCTTCCTAACAAGTTTTCCCAATATCCCACTTGCTCGGGGCTCCAGGCCATTCTGTGCTGGTGGTAAAAATTACAAGCACAGAATCGGATTTTTGTGTGTTACCCTCAGCTCACAATCACCAGCAGATTATTTAATTGCATGGGAAAATGTTCTCTTTAATCTTTCAGAATTAGTCATCTCTTCCTCAGTCATCTCTCTATATTTTTGGTTAGATAGACTGAAAATCTTAATATATCAGTGACATTTATAGCACATGTTAATATTATAAAACGTCAGAGCTCTATTTGCAGAAATGAATACTGATGTGATGGCAGTGTTTTATTATGTCAATGACTTTTATTATAAATATGATAAAACAGTATCATCTTTTTTTTTTTTTTTTCAAATTTAAAAATAAAACCACCTAATAATTTATCCCAAGGTTACCGCTGTGCTACCTGGTTAATTTGTTCAATAGCAGTGCTAAAAAAATATCCACCCTGCAATGGATTTTCACGTTGTGTGGTCATTTGATGGATGTTATCATTGACCTGAAGGTTTGTTTAGGATTAGAGCAGGACAGAATGCACAGGAGCAGGGCTCACACAGCAGATTCCTGGGGACACAAAGCCAGCAGGTGAAACCTACTTTTAAGGGGATAATTAATCATTGCCAGAGAGTGAAAGGTGGCTGGATGCCACAGAATCTCCACTGCTCTCTCCAGGACTGCTGAAATCGCCAGCCTCAATCCCACCTGCCCTGTCTGCAGATGAGGCTGCTGAGGGGGTTCCCTCCTCCTCTTGAGGCTCCCCTGGCCCTCAGGTTCATTCTCAGAGATCCAGGAGCTCTGGGTGGTGTCTTGGATGAACCCATTTTATGGGCTATGATCCCATCTTACTAATTAATCTTTATTACTACAGCTGTGGTAAAGGGAACTTGGTGGTAGTAGCACTTCCAGCCCCAAAAAGTGTCAAATTCACAAAAAATTAAGAGTTCATTATGAGGAAAATGATATTTTATGCTAAAGCTGAGTAAATAAGCAGGGTTTCTGTAAATTTCTGCTCTGTCTCTGTTTAAATTGCCTAACTTACCTTTGAAAATTGCATGCCTGTAAGAATCATCTTTAAAAGCAATAAAATAGTAATGTATTTAAAAGACAAGATGGGAAACCTGGATTTGATTCATACAAAGCAGCATTACTCCAAGGGCTGGGATTTTTCAGAATACCAAGGAATATCATGGAATTCCCTCCAAAGTTAGAGCAGCCACAATAATGAAGAGGCACATCCATGTTCTCTGAGCTGACACACAGCACAAGGAGGGATCTGTTCCCTGGGGAGAAGTGCAGGGAGGATGGAGATTGCAGCATTGAGGTGCTGTTGCTATGGTTAGTGATGTGCAAGGCTTCAGGATTTGTATTTCTTTTAATTTAAACTTTTTTTTTCCCCCTCCTCCCTCTCCTCTTCTGTCCCTGTGCAAAGGGAAACCCAAGATTCCAGTCCCTGTAAGGAAGACATCTGTTCTGGTTGGTGGCTGGGAGGAGGTCAGGAAGAGGCTCTTGAAAATGCCTGTCATGCAGTAGTAGATAATAAATCCAGAGGAAAATTAAATTAGTGGGTGTTTTTAATGGCAGGCATCTCAAATGTCTGGTGAGATGCCCAGTCTGGTTTTTCAGAGCTCGCTGGCACTGAGACCTGGCAGAGTCACTGCTGAGAGGAGGTGGGCAGAGGGGTCTGTGGTGGGCACTGAATGAAAAGCTGAGGGGCCAAAGTGACAGCCTCTTGAGATGGCACCAAACTGAATAGCTGTGGGAAATGGATCTTCTAAAGCTGATAGAGCAAGAAACACTTATAGTGTATTGTAATTAAGAAATAGTTGGCTTCTGATTGTAATGGCGTGAATTATAACATCTGTATTATTTCACTCTTCACATAAGACTGAAAATAGAATAAAAGTTTTTAAAACACCTTTCAGTTGCCCCATCTCTGGGTCAGAAAAGAGTTTAATCCAACAAATAGCAGTACTGGGCAGGGGAGCTCCTTCAGCTGCTCCTTGAATGAAAAATATCCCCAAACTGCCTCTGCTCAGCTCAGTAACGGGATGTTTGTGGGAAGAGAACACTGGTGTCCAGTCCCGAGAGCTCCCACAGGGGCAGGTGTGGACTGGCCATCCCTTGGACACTGCCAGAGGGACAGGCTGGGCTGTGTTCTGGCTGTGCAGGACCCTCCTGCCCCTTTCCTGAAATGCTGTGTCCTGTGGGTGGTGTTTAGGGAGGCTCCCTGAGGACTCCAGCCTGAGGGAGCAGGGTCAGAGAGGGCTTCTCTCTCCCACAGGTGACTGCAGGCAGAACAGCAGCTCCAAAAGAAAATGCTGCAGCTTCTCTTTTAAATGTTTCGCTGGGCTCTTGAGAAGGTTCTCAGACATCTGCAAGGCTCTGAAGGATGCAGTGATGAGCCCACTCATTCATAGCACTGCCCAGCAGCAAGAGAATGCACAGTTTCCTTTAGCTGCAAAGCTCATTTCACTGTTTAATTTCTTTCATAGGCGGGGAGAGGGGATATAACCCTTCCTTCCCTGGATTGCAAATGTCTATGGGTAAACTCAAAGTAAGGGAGTTGTGACAAGTTATTTACCCCTGGATGAAATGCCTTGATGAAGAAGCATAAATCATGGTTTATTCAGAATATTTCCAAATTAAACCTTTGGAAAAGGCTCATGTCCTTCCATTTCTCCTGCTCTCAAACAAGCTGCTCCCAATATGACATTGATCTGAATTGCTCTCACTTCAGACTTCCACAGGGGTCTTTTATTGGCATTTAAAGTGGGATCTATAGAAACACCCTCTGTACAGCAGCCCTTTGCACTCAGGGGTTTAAATAAATAAAACTGGAAACAAGGTCTCCTGAGGCATGTGTAGACTTAAGTCCCCAAGCCCACTGTCACTTGGGCTGCTGAGATCTGGTTCAGCTCTGGCTGCAGATGTGCTGCTGTTCTTGGAGCCCAGCTAAAACTGGTATTGGTGCAGTCCAGTGGGAGAAAGGGAGAAAATCTAGAAATATTTTTTTCCAGCTCTGTATCTATCAATACATCCATATATCTGTATATTCCTGCCCAGATATCCAACTGTGTTTCCCTGCAATCCTCCTCTGCACTCTTGCCTGACTCCTGCCCTTTGGCAGTGGTGAAATGTTCGCCCTCCTTGTCCAGCTGGTCCAGTGCTCACCAGGGAATTCCAGTCATGTCCTCCCTGGGGCTGTGGTTTGTTTACATCTCCTTTCCAAGTGAAGTTTTACGCCTCCCATTTCCCCTAATCTCACGCTTCAGGAGCTGGCCACCGGGAGAGAGATCATGTGAGGGAAGAAATTCCCTTATGTATGTGCTGGGATTTTAAAACACAGCACTGGAGAGCAGAGCTGAGCCTGAGGTCACCCAAGAGATGCCTTTAGTGAGCTCCAGAGAGAAAAGCGTGGCGTGATGGCGCATGTAATACCAAAAAACCAGTGGACCCTGAAGCAGAAGAGTGTCTGCAAGCTGGTGTTACTCTGGAATATAGGAAGGACTGAGTCTGAATGGCTAAAAGGGGAAGAGCTGTGAGGGGCTGCTCATGGAGGGAGGAGAGTGGGCTGAAGGTGAAGGGCAGCCTGTGTGAGATGGCAACATAGAAGAAAAGATAAAATGACAGAAAATAGAATTATGGGATGAAATGAGCAGTCAGAGGGAATCTCTGAAAGGCCTTAATGCAAAGGCAAAACTGCCAAATCCATTATGTTGCTGATAAACATGAATGGGGCAGGGAAGGAGTGGGGCATCTCAGGAACTGAGAGAAGGGCTGGAACAGAGGATTTTGAAGGAAAAAAATCTTCCTAGAGATAGTAGTGAAAACCAGAAGCACTGGCCTGAGGCAGAGAAGAAGGATAAAGGATGTAGGACCAAAGCACAGAGATGCAAGATTGATTTATGGACAGAGGAGAGCCTGCAAGAGGAGGACAGCCAAGGGGAAACACTGGCCAGAATTCATTTCAGGGAGAAGTAATGCCATGGACAGGGACAGCCTGCCAGATCTTGGTGCTCTCTTCATTTTATTTTGTCACTCTGCTGTATTTTCACCTCCATCTCCACAACCACCTTACTGAGCTCCTTAAGGATGGCTCATTAAAAGGGAAGGAAAAAAAAATGGAAAAAAGGGGAAAAAAACCCCAAAACAACAACCACCTATTTCTTATCTAAACTGAAAGAGCAACATGTACTTTTTATTTGGGCTTGAAAATACCTTTCAGAGCTCTGCTGGCATTTAATTTGTTTACTCCTTCTCTGGACTCCCTCTTGCCCCTCTCTGCTCCTGTTGCTCACAGTTTCACCTAAGTGGAAGCAAAGCCACTTATGGCCAGGTTGGAGTGAACTTTTAAACCCACAATTTTTGAGCAGCTTCGGAAGGAAACAAATGGAAGTTGCTCGGGCATAATTTAGGAAATGGCTGGAGATGGATGTGCATTTGGACCTGAAACAAGGGCAGGAAGAACATGGACTTTGGTATAGCAGGAGGATTTTCTGCTGCTTTGAAGAAGCCAGGAGTGCTGGCTCAGGGATTAAAAAAGATATTAACAACATCTCCAGGTGTGTGATGGAGCCCAGGGGAAAGTGGCCTTCCTCTTCCTGGTGATGTGACCTGGACACTGTGGTGGCAGCATGTGGCAATTAATGGTAACAGCTTTATGAGCACATCTGGAATGGTGAGGCTGAGCTCCTGGATGGTGCCAAATGGGAGTTTTAAATGCCATGAAACCAGCTGTGCAGTATTTTGTGTGGCACGAGAACAGCAGTGAGGAGGTCTGTGCCAATTTTCAATGTCAGGATGTGCATGTGGATGTGGAGGTGTGTGCTCTGAAGCTGGAAGGGCTGCAGTGCTCTCAAGCTCTCCCTGCTTTCCCAGGGAGAGGATGTGGATGCTGAGAACTGGTCACAGAAGAAAGTCAGATAAACTTTCCCAGGCATTGCTCTGTGAAGTTCTGGGAAAGTTCAAAGAAGGAATTAAAACAAATCTTTGCAGCTGGTGTTGTTTTCTCATAAAATGTTTACAAGAAAGGTGATGTTCCTAATTAGCCAATGGCACGAGGGTGATTGATTGAGGACCAGCCAGGTCCACCTGTATCATAACTGTCTATAAAATTGTGTGTGGTTTTTAATAAAATTGCATTTGCCTTCTGAAGACCTTGGAGTCTATGTGTCACTTCATTTAGCCATCCTCAATGCAATAGCGACAAGAGGAAATTCCAGGTCTGATCTGAAGGGAAAAGGAGCTGGAAACACAATGTCCTTTGAAAAGAGGAGCATCATTCCTGCTGTTCTTGTCCATAGAGATGGGGATCTGATGGAGAACTCTGCCTTATCGGTGCCTTGCAGCAGGAATGTCTGCAGAGCAGCCAGAGCTGCAGCATCTCTTTTGCTTTGGGCTCGCTCAGCCTTTTCCTGGGGCTCCAGGGGTCTTGTTCCTATTAAGGTAATTGGCAAACACATTGTTCAAATATTAGCAGTGGCAGCAGAGCCATTGCATGGGACAAGTCAAGGCAAGCAGTGCCTTCACTCAGAGCACTCAGAGCTGGGCACTGTTGCCAGGCCTGTCAGGTGCTGAATGTGATCCAGAAATGCTGTCCAGCTCGGAGGCTGCCTGAGCTGCTCCAGTCTTAGCCACTATTAATTTGACTAGGGATAAAACTACATTTAAAGGCCACTTTCTGCAGCTGAAAGCAAGTGAGAAAGCATTTGGCATGACATTTTTCTGCCTCGGGTGTAGGGAGTGAGTGAGGCAGAGCTGTGTGGGAGCAGGGAGCTGGGCTGAAGGAGCCTTCCCGTGTCCACATGTTTACTGCACCCCCATCTCCCCTGGCTCCAGCATGTCATCCCAGGAAGAGATGAAGCAGGAGAGTTGCATAAAGCTGGGGAAAGGTTTGAATCAGCAGCTTCCCCAGCACAGGAAAATGTCCTGGTGGCTTTGCTGCTGCACCATGGTTATGTAAGGCACCAGTAAGGAGGGTTTGCAGGTACTTTGTTGAATAGGACTTCATGGGAAGTGTTTATATGAGTGAGCCAAGCCCCACAACCCCACAGAAATCAATAGCATTTTATGCCAGGTATGAACAGGGTCAATATCTTTATGATGATGCCTTCACTGATATATTGTTTGCCTTAAAAAAATTGAATGAAAGTGATCATAAAACTCAGGTTATGTTTAAGCGTCCAGACATGTGAATAATGCAGTTCCTATATGACAATAAAAAGGATGGAAGGAAGATCTTTTAAATTCTTTATTGATGAATTTAATGTAGCAGCTAACACCAAGTCAATGACACAATGAAGGGACTGAAGTTGCCAGGGCCACGTCTGGGATTTGGGCCGGTGCAAGTCTTGAGGGTGATAATTTGGGTCATTAACAATTCATCTCCTGCTGAGGTTGTGAAAAGAAGTGCCAATAAGATCATCCATGCCAAAAGGGTTGGAATCAGATGATCTTTAGAGTCCCTTCAAGCCCAAACTGTTCTGTGATCATGGAGATCTCCAGGTTGATTTGGTAAATCAGAGTTCCAGTGAGAGGAAACTGGAGAGAGTATCCATGACACTGAGATTAACAGGAATGTACTTCCATAGCACTGCCCTGCACACAGCAATCCCTGCAAATATCTCCTCCTTCATACTACTGCCCAATGGTACCAGCTTGCTTTGATTTTTCAGATAAATCCCCTGTTCTCAACAATGTATATTAAGCAACATTTTTTTCTCTTTTTGGTCAGCAAAGCATGCACTGTTGTGGTTTTTTTCTGTATATGCAGCTGGAAAAAACCCAAACTCACAACTCCCCACCACCATGATCCCAGCATATCCTAAAGATTTAAAATAGACAAGACACATAAATGAGAATTCAAAACCCGCTTGTAAAAACCTAATGCATTTTTTTAGCCATTCTCACGCTGTTTGAACACAGAAAGCTGGGCACACTCTGGCTACAGCTGACATCTCTCCTGCTATAACTCTGCTGGAGTTGAGATGAGCTACATCAGCAGATAATTTGGCCCATAATTTTTCTCATGACCAGCAATTTAAAACAAAATATCTGAAGGCAGTGGGTGTTTGGTCACTGTTCCCTCCCTGTGGGCTGCTTGAATTGTCCCTCCTCCTTGTCAAACAACCCCGCATACACTTCCCAAACCACTGACACTGAAAGAAAATCTGCCCAAATTGTGTCTGCTTCACGTGTGTCACGTCCTCCCTCTTCAATGGGTAAACTGAGCTGTGGAGGGGACACCTGCAATTAAAAATATCAATAATAACAATAAAGGTTTCAACCCCAAACCCCATATCCTACTCATTGAAATAATTTTCTCCTTAAAATCAATCTTCTGCTTTAGGTGGAAGCCTGTCTTTAAATGAGGAGGAAGCAAAAGCTGTGGTTTCAGCAGCCTTTCTGTTAGAATTAAAAACCCTGGAGCTTCTGGTACATTCTTGTGTTCATTTAAAGTTTGTTAAAATTAATGCGGGAAAATAAGAAAACAAAAATCATTACAGGAAGATTTTTACTTCAATATGTATATACTCAAAGAGATTGATGATCTGATTTTATTTTTTTTCTACACGAACCTTCTGCTAATGAAGTATTTTGTTATTTATTTACCTTTACAAATACCCAAGGATATCTTCGCAGCAGGGTTTATATTACTCTCTAGGAAGCAGCAAGCCTGTAGCTGTAGGGAAATACTTTTATTTAACATTTATACCAGACCACAGACTTGATTCACTTGCCAAATTTTGCCCTACTAAGATATTTCAATGTATCCATAAGACTGATAGCAGAAAAACTTGAACAGAAATGCAATTTTGCTGCAATAAAAAAATATAAAAAAAAGGGTAGTTTGAAAATGAAAAAAAAATTATTTTAAGTTAAAATCCTCCAGGTATGTCATTTTGGCTCGTGATAATGATATTTTGGGACACATTCTCTCCCACGGTCTTCAGAATAGGGCTTGTACCTGCCTACTTCAAAGGAAATGTTGAAGCAATTTCTGTGACGCTGGTATTTTTTAGCTGATTTTTTTTTTATTATTTTGATAGAAACCAACTACCACTTTGCAAATATTTTGATGGAAAATCCCTAGCAATTTCCCACAATTCAATGAACTCAATTAGATTCCTTGCATGGTCTAAATTCCGTGAAAACCAGCATCCAGAATCTGTCTCCAGGGGAAATATGCACACATTTTTATTGGGTTTATTACATCCGGATCTTCCTTGGTCACGGCCCCTCTGATTTGTGCTGTTCCCACAGATGATTGAGCTTTTTTACAATTTTGGGTGCTCCTCCTTTAGGTATCCTGTTGCATCCTGCAGACAGTGAAGTGAAGAGCTGCAGGGAGACAGGAGAAGAGGAAGGATGGATTTTGAGGAGCATCATTTCAGATCCATGTCAGAATCCTGTGACCACTCAGCCCTAAAAGGGCTTTTGTCTCCCATTTCCCCATCCCTGGGCCACTGTTGTGAACATCCATGTTCGTTCCTAGCAGGTTGCCACTCCTTTTTCCAGCCTGTATTTGCTCATATTTCTGTGGCAAACACAGAAACAGGAAATCAGATGCAACTGCAGATCCTGGAAAATCTGAGATGTTTCCAACAGGCTCCTTTTATTATCCCCACCACCTTATTTTTTGGCACCAAGAGCCAACTAACCATGAAATAGCTGCTTCAGCCATGGAAAACTGAACACATCTCACTCTATTTCCCTCCCTCTGTGGTTCTATTTCACATTGAGTTTTGATGAGCCTTACGGATATGTGCCCTTGGATGATCCAAAGTTTATAAAATAACAATGAGATCCTCAAAGCAGTAGTAGGATAATGTCTGGCAAGGAAAACCAAGCGGGAAACAATATAAAGGCAAGTGGAAAAAAAAGGGGAAATAGGAAAAGAGAGACAAAGAAAAAGATAGAGTAATACAAAAATGAAAGAGAAAAGTCTAAAAGGACAAAGTGAAGATGGAGGAGACAGAATGGAGAAGATGAATGGGTGGGCTGAAGGAAGGCAAAGGAAGGGGAAAGCTGAGTAAGGAGTGATGAAAGAACTCCAGAGTGATGGGTTTGCAGGTGCATCTCAGCAGGTTGCCTCTGATGGGCTCTCTCAGGGACACAGCGTGGCACCTGGGCTAATTTATAAAGGAAATGAAAAGGAAATGGACTCATTATAATGAACACCATTAATTCACCTCTTCAAACTCCACAGTTTGAACAGAGAGCATCAAACCTCTCAATTGTCTGTTCCATTCTTCTCTGTTGCCTGGTGGAAAGGACTGGTGAGCACAGACACCCCCAAAAGGCTGCACAGCCACTAATTAGCATATATATTGTTTGTCCTGGTACAAATTTATAGCAAACAGCAATATTTTACACTCCAGTAAAGTTAATAAATGAGGATTTAGGCTATAAAAATTTCATGTTCCTTTGTGCAAAGGTCAATTATAAATAGTTAAGCTCAGATTCATCCAAAAGCTCTGGGCTTCAGCAGGGGAAGAATAGAATGTGTTTTGGTCACTCTGGTTGCAGCTGGACAAATTCCTCTTTCACAGGGCCTGAGACACCTCTCTGCAACAGCCCACTCATTTGTAAAGTGATTTTGGGTCTGAGGTGATGGATGTCCCATTTTAGAGGAAGAAGATGCTCTGAAGTGTTGGAGGCAGGATCTCACTGGGCCAGGAGAGGGGAGAATTTAATGGTTGGAGTTGTTTTCTCTCAGAAGGAGTTATGGAGTTGCAAAAGCAGACGCATTCACTCAGCATCTCCAATAGTGTTACAAAAGACAAAGACACAGAAAGAACTTAAGGAATATCAAAACCCTTCCAAATTTTAGAGATAAAGGAAATCTGAATTTCAAGACATCTTTTATTTCATAGAATCCTGGCAGAATTTCTTTTGAAAGGAATCTTAAAGTCCTATGGGCAGGGACACCTTCCACTATCCCAGGTTGCTCCAAGTCCTGTCCACCCTGGCCCTGGACACTTCCAGGGATTCAGGGGCAGACACAGCTTCCCTGGGTACCCTGTGCCTCCCCACTCTCACAGGGAAGAATTTCTTCCTAATATTGAATCTAAGCCTTGTCCCTGTCAGTTTAACACCATCTCTTATTGTCCTGTCACTCCTCCATGTCCTATTTGTGTTATAGGAACATGTAGCATCCACTTTGTACCCAACTCTATAAATAAAGAAAGGAGAGGTAGCCTTAATTTAAAGGGCATCATCTGCAAATGCATGGTGGAAGGAGATGTTGGTGGTTCTGTGCATTATTATTGACATTATTCCTTTATCACACAGTTGCAACAGTGAGATTTTATCCTATTGTATGAGGTCACAAGTGAACATGTCAAGATAGACATCTCAAGGTTGGGGGTTTATAAGGTATGGGATCAATGATATAGGGATTTATCTTCTTTCTAGTATAGGAAGAGAGAAAAAATATTGATCTTTCCTGCAACAGCCAACTTGAGAATGGAGGCATTAAATCAGAATTTTTTGAGAGATCCTGGGGATGTTGGTCTGGGAGGAGATAATTCAATTGCAGGACACTGGAGATTACAGGACAGACCAAACAGAACAGAGGATGCAGGAGTTAAGTTACCAAAAAGAGAGTGTGAAGAAGAGCATCTGAAGACTTGACACCACAGACGGATGGGAAAGAAGAGGGCTGGATCCCAGGTCATGGAGGAAGCAGTGTTAAGCAAACTGTCACCCAGCATTTGTCACCAGCCTTAACCTGGTAACCAGGCAACCGAGAGATGTGTGAGAAGCTCCCTGCACCATCCAGAGCAAAGGGATGTGTTTGGAAGGGAGGAGAAAGGGCTTAGGAGCTCTGCAGTTTGTGGGATCAGCAGCCCATCATCAGGGGCTGCCAGGCTGGCAACTCAGGGGACACATGCAGGTTTTGTAGGGTAGATCAGGGGGAAGCAGGAAAGCATGGAAATATAATCAGCATAGATGGGGCTGTACTGAAGAACCCAATCTTCAGTCATTGCCATCACTATCCACCTCTGAGCCATTCCTGTGGTTCTCCCAAATGCAGTTAGTCACTTTGGTTTTATGTTTCCCTCTCCAAGGCTGTGCATCCCCTGTATCCCCGTGGAGCTTCAGTGTCACTAAGGGTCATATTCAGGGACATGGATCATCCCTTCACTGCCTCAAAGCAGCCTCCACCAACTCCAGGAAAGGGAAGGACAGCCACAGGACTACAGAGAACTTCCCCACTGCAGCAGGGGAGCATGGAGGAATAAATCTATTTAATTAGGCCACTGATATCCTGACCAGCATGTCAGCAGCTGGGAGCAAGGAGTCCCCCTCAAAGAAGTGATATCCTGCAGGAAAGAGTTTGAAGCTCCTGTACAAGAAGAATTTTGGCAGGGAACAGAAAGCTGCATGGAGGAGACAATGGAAGGGATTTGGAGAAGGGGCAGGAAGAAGGGGGAAATGCATCTTGCCACCTGAAGGGTTGTTAATGTTCTGTGTACATCCAGGGAGGAGAACTCAGCAGGCAAAGCTTGGCTTTCTGTCTTAGGTTACAATGTGAGATGTAACCAAAAGTATGTATTGTATCACCATCTTCATAAGCTGTTGAAACAGGGGGGGCAGTGTTCTTTATCTCTTCCATGACATATCCCTGATAACTCTGGGGGATATCTTCTGTTAATGGGCCATTGAGTGTCACTGCATGACTGATAAAATTACATCATCCCACTGGGAGATGCTCCACACAGGGGGAGGAGCCAAGCATTCCTACCTGGATATAATCTGAGATTTGGAACACCCCAGCAGCCTTTTCTACTGGATTCCCAGAGGAGAAGAGCTCCATAACCACCCCTGGACCTTCAGAGGAAGACCAGACCCTTCTACAGGATCCCTGCTCCAACAGAGCCACAGCTGACACTGCAAGAGGGCTGCAGCCACCACTTAATGGGACTGCTGCCACCACCCTGAGCCCCAGGGTGTCAGGTTGTATCCTGACTCTGTCAATTTAAGCCAGTGCTTCTTTATTATTGCCTTTATCTCAATTTTCCTATTAAATTGTAGTTCTGACTTGGGATCTCCCACTGGTTTGCTTCCAAACTAGTACACTTTCCTATTCCCCTGCTTTTCACCTGGTGAACTTGGAAGTTGTCCCTAGGAACGGAGTGTGCAGTGTTACCAGCTCTCTACGAGGAGGAGCCTCAGACACCACTGATTCTGAAAGCAGCTTAATGATAAAGTTGAATGAAATTAAACTATTTCCATCACAATAACCTGTGAATTCATTTCCCTGAATTTCCACCTGATCCATTTTTTTCCTGCTTGATGTTAAGAGAGCTGTGCAGCAGCAGAGAACAAAAACAGGATTGGAAAGGAGAATCCATCTCCCAGGATCAGCAGAAGCTGTTGGCTGCTACTGCCAGCGTGGCTCAGTAAAGTTCACCCCAAATGGGCAGAGCTGTGAGTTTTGCAAGAGGCTGGAAAGTAAAAAGAGGTCAGGCTTGAGCTGGGCTCTGAGGGGCTTTCAGAGATGCCCCAGAAAGGGGAGGGATGCTGATGTCTGCACTTGGTCAGGAGACTGCTCAGCAAGGAAGCCAATGCAGCTGTGACTGTCATGTTGGCTTTTCTTCATTTACAGCACCTGTTAACTGCACAAAGTCTGTGTGGAGAACAGCTGGTGAGGTCCCTCCCTCTGTCCTGCTTCTACATGAGCTGGCCTGCTTGTGTTCTCAGCATGTCAGAGCCAGGAGGTTCTTGTCCTTGTGTGTCCAGGCACTGTTCTCATTATGGCTCTAGTTATGTAACTTCCCAATTTTAAATTAAACTATTAAACAATTTTGCAATTTCTTTTCATCTCAGACCACAAAGGATGACAAAATAATGGAGAGAGGGAAAGCCTCTCTTCAGCTTGGATGTTTTCAGGACCCTTGTGTTCTTCAGCCTGTTAATTTCTGATCCCTCTGCTCCAAACCTTCATCCTCCACATTGTCCAGAGGTGAAGATTTTTACCCTTTATGATTTTGAAATTACTTGAGTCAGAATGGAAAAAGCTTCTGAAATTTAAGACACAGAACTTTTGTCACTTCCTCAAACCCAAGGGAGATCATATTTGTTAGGCTGCAGTATATTTGTGACTGGAGAGCACACTTTCAGAAGATGTTTACACAGATTATTTCAGATATAACTCACTGCGTTTTTTGATATTTATATAAAGTTTGGTGAAGACTTCAAATACAGCCAGGATCTTGTTGTATAAGAGCAAAGGTGCACAAGGAAAAGTGACAAACCTTGTGACAGCACACACCTTCATGAGTTAGGAGAGGTCCTGCCAACCAGGAGTTCAAGCAAAGGGAGCAGAAATAGGACTGCAAAAGTCCAGGAAAAATGGATATGGTGATATCTTGCATTAAGAAGAGACTTGGATTAGGTTGATTCACTGATTGAGAAGGAGGCAGCCACAGGAGGGTCCTTTTGTGAGACAAAGCCACTTTCAGTGGTCCTTAGTTTCAAATGATGTGTCCTTAATCTTGGCACTGATGGTGGTGGCCAAACCCCTGGCCTCATATTGCAGAAATCAACGCTTTTCCAAATTACTGAGTTCTGGCCACTGTGCTGCACAAGGACAGGGTGAGAGGCAGCAGCCCTGCTCCCCCAAAGGCAAGAGTAGATGGTGGAGGGCACATCCATCCCAGGGCACACCCACATCTGCTGCTGCTATTTCCACCCTGGAAATGGAGCTGCAGAAGGGCTTGAAGG
This sequence comes from Anomalospiza imberbis, assembly GCF_031753505.1. Lineage (NCBI taxonomy): Eukaryota > Metazoa > Chordata > Aves > Passeriformes > Viduidae > Anomalospiza > Anomalospiza imberbis. The sequence goes on along the minus strand of NC_089701.1, from coordinate 7,029,880 downwards.
AGCCCAAGGACTGTGAAAGGGGTGCCCTGTGATCCACATCATCTCCTGAAGCTCCAGCTGTGGTGGTGTGGGTGGTTGATGTCCATAGGTTAGTTGTCCTCTCTCTCACCTGGATATATTAACTCCTCAGGAGTTCAAAAACTCATATAGATTCAGAAATTTGGGAGCTCAGGCCACTCTTATCAAAGGTTTCAATATTATTTTCTCTAGGAGTCAGAGGTAGATTCCAAACACCCTCAGGGATTTACCTTTAATAAACACTTGTGGGGCGAGCAGGTGGAGAGCATGCAGCCAGGCCCCTGTTATTATATTTTCCCCTTGTTCAGTACCTCTCTCTCTCAAATATCTCCAAGCTGTAGGGGGTTGCTTGTGGTGATAGGGATCTTATTGCAATTAATTTCTCATCCAAATTAAAACCAGAGAGTTGGGTTCACCTTGCTGTGCTGACAGAGTGCTTTTCATGGAGCAGAGTAAGGCCAGTGGTCCTTGGCAGTGACAAAGCTGGGAGGTGGAAATTCACTGTGTCACTATCTGAGAAGATAAAGGATCACTGAGCTACGACAAAATTAAAGCTTGTCCTAATTGCCCCACTGAAGTCCATAATCAAGCTTGGAAGCAAGAGAAACGCCTTCAGACCACAGCTTAGTGAGGCAATGACACAGCAAGTGCCATCTGCAGCTGTAGAAGGCTGCAGCAGAACAAAATCCCAGTGCCATGTCACCTGCCATGGGTACAGCGGCCCGAGTGCTCCATCCAGGCTGGGCCCTGAGGTGTTGGTTACATCCCTTTTCTCCTGGTAAAACCCATCCTGGGGGCCCTGGATCTGCTCCAGGTGTCCCCCCCAGGCCTTGCTATGCCCCTCTGCAGTGTGCTGTAGGAAAAGCATTAACAACATCCAGCTGTCTGCCACAGCAACAGGTCCTTTTTGGTGGGTGACAGTGGCAGCTTGAGGCAGTTTCCTCAGTGGAGCAGGATTTGGCATCTCCAGGGGATGTGGAGGGATGTGGAGGGGAGCCAGGCTGAGACAGCCCTGATCTGAGTCATGGAATGACTTGCAGAATTCCTGTGACTCAGTAGCTGAAGGGTTTGGGTTGCTGTTCTCGGGCTTATTCCCAGATCTTGTCACCACCACATCAGGAGCACAGCCTCAGCATCTCCAGCAGGAAGGAGTCAGTGGTGGGGCTGCTCTGCATTGCTGCCCAGAAATCCACATCATAAATGCTTCCCTTTGAAACCCGCTCCTACATGGCAGCAGAGGCATGGGCTCGAGGGTTTGTTTTATGTTTTGCTATTTTGTTCCCACTCTTTCTTTCTTGTCTTCAAAAGGTGCTGCTCACAATGCAGAGGGAGGATCTATTTCTTAGTTTGAGAGGGAAAAATGTAAATGTGGAACAATACTTGACAAAATAAACCTATAAAGGGGAAATCTTCCAGCAGTGTTGCTTTTTGTTGAGAGTTATTACGCACACCCCCTGCTCTGATAGTATTTTATAATCTGAAATACCGCCATGCAGTAATTAAATAATTAAATACAAATATATTATTACATCTTAGACTGGCCTAATGATGGGTACCTTGGGCAGGGTCACCTGCAAGGTAGAGGCAGCTGGTAGCCCTGTTGGTTCTTGTCCCCTGATCTGTCTACTCATTTCTCTCTGCTGCAGGGCCCATTTCCTTGGCCAAGAGCCATAGGCCTCCCAGCTGAGAGAGAAATTCAAGCACAGGAAACAATTTATTGTCAAATAAAGACAACCTCTGACATCAGTTTCATTTCTTGTTTATATTCACCCACTTCATGCATCTGCAGTCAATTTTCAAAGCCTGTTAGGGGCAGGTGTGCTCTTCTGTCCTGGTTAAGTGGCCTCACTTTGCAAGGCTCCCAAAAAGCCCAACCAGGCAGCATCACCTGAGTCCAGGCTCAAACTCCAATGTCAGCTGCTGCATCCCCTGTCCCTGGAGCCCAGGAGTGGGACAGCCTTGAAGCCAGGCAGAGAAAAGCTGTGACAGGTAAGCAGCAGGAGTAAGGGCTGGAACTGGCTTAAGAATAAAGAGTGAGAGTACAGCTGGAGAATGGGATTTGCCATGTCAGATCAGGACAGAAAAAGGTGAGAACGCAGAAGAGGGGGATAAGATGGTGTTAATATAAAATTGTGCTGCAGGAGATAGAGCTGGAAGAAGAAATGTTTATGGGAAGGAGAAAAGAGAGAAGGCAAAAAGAAGAAAAATGAGAAATTAGTCTGAGGAAGATAAAGAAATGAGAAAAAGTACAGCAAAAAGAGTTTGTACTTCTTCCTCCTGCAGCTGCTGGTTCCAGTTGGTGACTTAACATTCTGGGGCTGTGATTTAGAGGCCTTTCTTTTTCACTTCCCACTATCCCAGGTTGCTCCAAGCTCTGTCCAGCTTGGCCTTAGACACTTCCAGGGATGGGGCAGCTGCAGCTTCTCTGGGCAACCTGTGCCAGGGCCTCCCCATCCTCACAGGGAAGAATTTCTTCTTTTAGCAGAGTTGGGCCCATGGTTACATCCACTTCTGGGCCCTGAGAGCTGGAAGCTAGCCAGGGTTGATCAGAGACTCCAACCTTCTCCTGCTTTCTCACTTGAAATCATTACCTGCCACCTCAGGAACTGCTGAAATATGTTCTCCACACCTCCTCTGAGCTCCCCACCCTCAGAAGCCTCCTTGGATTTCCAATTTAACTCCTCCAGGGAGAGTGTGCCTGAAAGGAAGAAGCATAAGCTTACTAAATTAATCTCTTAATCACTGTCATTTTAGTCCTAAAAAACCTAGCAAAAACAAAGTTATAATTTCTGCAGACAAATGGAAGTCCAGCAGTGAATTTTCCCTTCTGATCGCATCCCTCTGGAGAAATCTTTTTGATGAGCTGATTTTTTTACATCTATAAAGCACATTTTCTTTGATATTTTCAACACTCAGCAAGGTGAAAATGCTGGTCAAATATGGTTTATTTCTATGCAGAGAGAAAAGCAATGTGTGTCCAAGCTTTGAAGTCTTCTTGACTAAACACAACCACAGTGTTCTCAGGAGGAGCTGAGCTCAGGTTGTCCTGGTGGATCAGGCTTTAACCTGCTAAGACTGAGAGGACTTTTATGCTCCTGATGGTGTTAAAGCTGTCCCATGTTCCCAGCTGGTCAAAATGATGGTGCACCCACTATGAAATATCATAGTTAAATTAATCTGAATGAATAAAGTGTGATTTATTCTGCATGTTAAAGGGTCATAACACACTCAGGAGGCATAATGCAGAAGGAACCCACCTTTCTCCTCACATTGAAGCTCACAGCATTTAACCATGTTCAAGTTTGGCCTGGTGATCCTGTGCCCCCCTGGTGAGTGAACCGCCTGTGGTGAATCTGGGATATTGGACAAACTGGCATAGATAATGACTCCTTGTCCAGCTAATTGTCTTGAGATAAATCTTGCTATGAGGAAATAGCTCTGCCTACAAAAGAAATAAGTGATTTGGGAAGGAAAGGATGCAATGAAACAGCAGAGAGCTCAGTAGTGCAGTGAGTTACCTGCAGATAGAGGAGGAAATGCAAGAACTGAAAGCTGAGCCCCACCTTTCATCCATGCAGTGGGCTCCCCACACCAGGGGAATGTTCTCCTAGATTTGTGCAACAAAAAGAATGCAAACAAGCCCCACCATCCTCTGCTTCCTCCCCCAGCTGAATTAAAATTGTGTATTCAGAAAGCGAGCCGGGATGGATTCTATGTAATAAATTCTGTTTGAAAGCTGGGAGGTTTGCAGCTAGCAGAGGAGGGAAGCTCTGGGACGGCCTTCAGCAAGAGGAGTGGGTGGCAGGCAGCAGCCTGATGGGTTTTCTGATGAAGCTTGATCAGCTTTTGAGTGGGCTTGCATGGAACAGTTGCCCAAGATAGCAGGGACTGGATGCTATGACCTTTGAGGGCTCCTTCCATCACACGTTCCCTGAAATTCCAATGAAGTCATGGGGTATAACAGACACAGTCCTGTTCCATGGAAGGTACTTTAGTTTACACCAGCTGAGAATTGCCCTAGTGTGGCCAAAGCCAAGGCTGCAACCTTTAATCCTTGACACGTGTGACAACACCTCAGTCCTCTCAGCCCTCACTGGCTTCCTGATAATACCAAGGATGGCTTTATTCTGCAGGGCCTTTTTCTATTGTAGAGATGTTAGCAATGGCCTATCTGGTGCCACATTCAAATAGATATTTCTCCCTTTGTCTGGCAATAAAAGATACCTTGAAAGAGCAAGGATGGTGGTGAGAGTGTCAGGTGGGGTCACAAGGCACAGGCATTCCACAAAAGGGAACAAAATAACAATGAGAAAATACCTCAAAATACTTTCCAGATATAGCAGCCTAATTAATACAGCTATTGTTTGCTCAGTGGCTGAACTCCTTTTCCTGTGCTTGGAAATGACTGCTGGGGAATTAGAAGGAACTTGACTTTGTTTCTCAGCTTTACCCCTAACAACCTGCTTTGATGGAGAAATGTGTATGAAATCAGGTGGCTGATACTCAGCATGGGAACTCGGGGTTGTGTCAGAACCAACCAGCACAACATGAACATGGGATGCAGAGTACTGACAATGTAATGCCTATTTTATGTATCTATATCTATATAAATAGATATATCTCACAGAGGGAGAGTGTGCCCCCAGTCAAAGTGCTGGATGGACTACAAACAGAACAAAAAAGGCAACCACAGAACCTTACAATTCAACCAAGTTATGGCACAGAAAAAAATAATTCCACGAAAAAATGTTTGGCAAATAAACACAAATAATTATTCCGTTGTAGGAGGATAACTCACAGAAAGGCAGAATGAGCCGAGTAAATTAGAAAGAATTTACAAAGCAAAATTAGCCTGGTAAACCTGTGGCTATAAGTCGATCAGTGCAGTGCCCAGGTTCAGTGTCACCTCCCTCGGGGCGATGCTGAGCGTGGACAATGACTCAGTGGGGATGCATTAGTCTGGGCAAAAATGCTCCCCCAGCCCACAGCTCACCAGACCACAGCTGTGTCCATGTGTGCCCACCCATTTCTGGTCAGAGAACAACACTGGCTTTGTAGAAGCTGCTGTTAAGCTTTGTAAGACTTCCAGCTTTGCGGAGCTCTTTTCCCATTTCTGTGGTCAGCCAAAATGGCATCTGTTGTGCTGTTGCTCCTCTGCAGACTGTCAGAGATCTGCTGTGCATGCACTGCTGGTTGAAACAGGACGTGCTGGACTCATCCCTGTGCATTTTGGGATATGAAAAGAAGGATCTAGTTCAATAAGGTCATAAAACGAATTTGTCCAAGCTGCACAGGAAAACAAGCCCAGTTGCACATTTTTGTGGATTAATTTATCCTACAGGCAACAGCTCCAGGGTACAAACATTCCTGGTTTTTCTTGCTACCCATAACACTGGAAAGCACCTCTGTATTTGACATGGGATCAGCATTGAGGTGTCCCTCTGAATCCCAGAATCACACAATGTTTTGGGTTGGAAGAAACCTTGGAGACCGTTCCCAGCCCCTGCCATGGGCAGGGACACCTCCCACTCCAGGTTGCTCCAAGCCCTGTCCAACCTGGCCTTGGACACTTCCAGGGATCCAGGGGAAGCCACAGCTTCTGTGGGCACCCTGTGCCAGGGCCTGCCCACCCTCACAGGGGAGAATCTCTTCCTATTATCCAATCTAACCCTCTGAAGGGGCAGGTTAGAATAGGGAACATGTCAGGTCAGGGCTCTGTGGTCCCTGACTATATCCCTGGAGGAGGAAATGGTGTCCCCAGACAGATGTCCTGCTCCTGCCAGCACATACAGGAGCACATTTTCTGTGCATCCCTGCTGCTGCAGAGGAAAGTCTTGAAGTGCTGTCTAAAACTGCACTTCTAAGAAACCTCAGCAACTGCCCAAGGACAGGAGTTCACTTAATTGCTGTATCAGTGCATTCAGAGCTCCTCATTGTCTCACCATCACCCCAGCTGAACACGTATTATCCATTTGTCCTTGGAAGCAGCCGTCCCCCTGCGCAGTGATTACAGCACTCCTGTGCCACATGAACCATGCACAGCTCTTTTCCTCCTGCTCCCCCAAAGATATCACCCCCCTGCCTTTCCCCCAGTCACGACAGAGATCCTTCTGTTCCATTTAGAACATTTTAACTCATTTGTTTTCCATCAGACAGGCTTCAAGGCACTCATCCAGTGACCTCTGGCAAAGGGGTGGGAATAGCACACACTTTTATCCTGGCACCAGGCAGCAGCAGTGACAAATTGGTTTACTTTTCTGCCTGACACCGGGGGTTCTGTGTAGGGAAAGGGGGTTTATTAGCCTGGACTTATGCATCTGAAATATGCTGTGTAAACTCTCTTCTCTGATGTTATTTAAAATATGTATTTGGCCTTGTCTCTTACAGCCTTGACATGCAGTGAGTTTTGCCCAAATGGATGGAAGCTTCTGGTTGGAAATAAACTTGTTATCATGATATGCTGGGATTTTTTTTTTTAATTTAACAGCTAAATATAAATGTTCAGTTGTGTATGGATGTTATGTTAGGGAAAGGAACAGCACATACATCCACACTTTCCAGCACAAAAATATCCAGCCATTTACCAGAGAAAAGAGATTAGGAGGTGTGCACAGCCACAAACATTTCTCCAAGCCTATGGGAACATTTTGGAAAGAAAGTACTGTTCCCACTTCTCTCCTTCTAGAGCAAGCAGAAATAGCCCAGCAGATGGGGGATTCTGGGTGATTCTTGGCAGCACAAAGTGATAATAGCATTGAATTTGGTTTCACTGTGTTTTGCCAGCACTGCCCTGCCCTGCAGCTCAACCCCTTCCATGGGCACATCCACCTTTGGGAGTGCCCAGCAGAGTGGCAGAGGAAACAGAGCAGTGGAGATAACTTGTGTGGAATCCATAACACTGACCCTCTCTGCACAGCCTGTAAGGCCTGCTGATGAAAGCACTAACAGGTGGCTCCTGTTGTCTTTATTATATTCGTCACCAATTTAAAAATCAAGGAAAGGTTATAACACTTGATGTCTTTTCCTCAAGAGCCGGCACAACCATTTCTAAGAGGATATGTGTGTATGTGAATATTCATTTTCTACCCTGGCTGGGCTTCTTGCTGTGGTTCTGAGGATGATCACAGTGCCCATGCCAGCTTGGTACTCTATCACCACACCATTTGCAGTGTTCCCATGTTGCTGCTATGTCCTGACCTCAAAAGGTTGGGCTCAATGCAGCCTCCTCAGAAAAACTCCATTTGTGTTCCCTCCTCCGCTCTCTTTTTTTCCATGGCTGATGTTATCTCCTGTTATCTTAATTACATGCTTTAAGGGTGCCTGCTGCACAGATCATTGATGGAGTTTGATGTTTGTTAATATCACATTGCATTATGAGAATCTGGTACATTAAGAGCTTGGTGTCTTTCCAAATTATTCTGAAGATATAAAAAAAACCCTTAATAAGCAGCCCACTTTAACTAATACAGACTAATAAGTTGGGAAGGCAGAGGGTGAGTTTAGGAACATGTTTATTTGAAGGGTTTTAAGAAAATGATTTAAAGAGCCCTTGCACAAGACTTGCTTTTCAAGGTCAGGGTTTATTGTCAGGATTTGGATTAGTGCTGCTGGGGACAGCAGACACCAATTTGTGGTCAGATCAAGTCAACCTTCCCACTTGTATTTCATTTTCCCAAAACAGCAATTTGTCTTTAAATATGAACACTTATCTAAATCAGATACAGATGGTTGTTTGTATCAAATGAGTGCTGTTTTATCACTTTAAAAGCTTTTGTTCTTAGTCTAGTGAAGGCAGTGGGCAGCACTCCCTTGTTTTAGAAAGAAGAGCATATGCTTTTTAATTTGAAATGTAGCACTAATAGCATTATCCACAGGGGTATAGGCTGTGCTATTGTGGATTGTGGATAATGCATTTATGCTCAAATATCTTTTATTCCCTCTTGAGTAAAAGAATTTAACAGCATATTGTACTATCATGCCATGGAGAATATAGTTTACTCCAAAAGTGAAATTTTTGACAGTATTAACTCTTCTTCTAAGTCTGTGTTGAAAAAAAAAAAAAAACACAAACCCTCAACTTATCATGAACAACCAAAAAACGCGTTGAGGGGAGATCTGGAGATGAGACAGACAAAAGCCAGACACACTTTCAAAAACTGTCAGGCACATCCTTCTTTTGCCTTTCTCAGCCCCTGCTCCCTTCTCACCAGGAGTTGGTGCTCGTGCCACAACGGAGCCACGCTGGGGGATGCAGCAGAATGGGGAGAAACAGGCTTGGGATACACAAACTCAGCCCACTTGTGACTTCCTGTGGCAAACTCCTTTTCCCCAGGGCTGGAAGACAAATGGTTTAATAACCCAGAATGCTCTTTGCTCTTTGCTGCAGCAAAGTTGACTCTCTGCATTCAGCCTCACTCACAGGTATCTCCCACAACCTCCTGGGAAAACGCTGAACAAACAGAGATCGCGGCTCAGACGCCAAGGGCTGGCCTTGCATTGTTTGCTTTTTATTATAAGGCTTATCTTGCTGTGTCATATGGTTAAAACTGGAGCCTTGCCTCCAAGATAGCAGTGGGAAGGCAAGGAAAGCTTGTGTGCATTTGTCTTCAGGTCAGTTCTACAAAGGAATATTCTGATGCAGCCCTCAACAAAAATGCATGGGAGAAGCTATGAGCAAGAGAGAGCAGGAGCATGTCCTAACTTTGTTCCCATCATGTGATTTTCTGGAAATGAAAAGTCTGGGCACTGCTCTTATGCTCTTCCACCAGAGGACTGGCTGTGCTACAGTATTTGTGTGAAGTTCTGGACTGGATCCTTCCACTCAGAGACAGGGAGTGTGACCACAGCCCAGCTGGAGGGACATTTGGAAAACAAAACCAGGTCTTGCACCCTATTCCCACCTGCCTCAGGATCTTGGGATATCCTAGTTAAGTCAGGGACATTAAGCCAAACCTGTTAGAGCCATCAACATAGAATGAGGTGACATTCTCACCTCATTCTATGTTCTCATTCCATTCTCAAAGGATGAGAAGCTCAATGAAATGAAGGCACAACAGGGTGCACTGTCCAAGTGGGGCAGCAAAAGAGAAGGAAGAGGTTTTTGAAATGAAGCTGGACACTGAGTGTCCACCTACTGCTTTGTAGGAGGAAGCACAAAAGGAATTCCTGCTGTCTTCCTGGACGATTTAGCTTGTACCTGAGCTGACTGCCTGTTGGGCATCAATTCCTTCAGACCTGGTTAGGACAAGACAGGAGATCCATCCTGAAGCTCCATGTGCAGGGTCACAGAGCAGCAGTGGTCTGGTGTCCATCACGATGCTTGTTGTGAAGCACAGAAATACCTGGGTGTCTTCAGCTAAGGGGGGATTAATTTTACCCAGTTTTAGTCCTGTAAAAGTTTAAATGTCTAAGCAAGTGATCCAGCCCTCTTGTACAGGCTGCGAGGAGAACGGGAGGAATCTCCAGAGCATGAGTCACCTCTTCTAATGTACAGTGTCTGAAGTGGGTGGGATGAGTCATTCTCCAAAGGTAACAGTCTCTTTCTGTCTTAAATGACTAGTTAAACTGAAAGCCTGACTTCGTGGTGGCAGAAGTTAGCCATCTTCAGTGTCACCAGCATTTGTCTCAAGTTATTTCCACAATTAGAGCAAGGTGAGAAGACTTCTCTCAGTTAATGGCACTTCAAAGGACTGTTTTGTGCTTTCTCCTGGAATCTGCACATCTTTGCCCTTCAAAAATGGGGCTGAAATGATTTGCTCAAGTTTCATGGAGTCAGAGAAATTAAAGGCTGTTGGAAACAGAAAGTCACTTGACCCATCCCTAATCCACAGATAGAAAACTGCAGTTCAATTTTGTTATTCTTAATGTTTCCTTCCTTCAACAATATCTCCCTACAGTCAGTAAGAAAATTTCAGTTGTTTTCAATGGGCTTTGATCCAAGCCTGCAGAGAGAGAGCAATAGAGGAAATGCAGCTGCAGAGGCAAATCAACAGAGGGGAAAGGTAATGGCATGAGAGAGCTAAAAGACGTAATTGTGAGATGAGGGGAGAAAGGGGAACAAAGAGAGGTGCTTTAAAGGCTGAGCAGAGGAGGAGCACAGAGGCAGAGCTCAGTGGAGAGGAGATCTGGGCACGGAGAGAGGGACAAACTCATACCCTTGAAACACGCGTCTCTCCACCACTGCAGCATTACTTCAATTTGAAAATGCCTAACTGCTCTTCAGTTTAATCATTGCTGCACTTTTGGGTATAAGATGAATAATTAAGCCTGGGAGTAGAATACAGCAAGTGTTAATAGGGCAGAAGGTACTGCAAAGTCCTTATAAAAAGCTGTGCTTGCAGCACGAAGTGGCTGCTGTTCTCTGTGTCCCCAATCACGGAGTGAGGAGCAGGAAAGTACTAAATTAAATGAAATGCATCTGTATCCATTCTGCTGGACTCTTTTCCCCCTGTGTTTGATACTATTTCTTGCTAAATAATACCCTGTCTCTAGCAAAGGCTGAAGAGTGTAACTCTGAATTGTCCTTCCAAATCCAGCCAGGACAGACACTCTGCACAGCTCTTCCTTCCACACCGGCACCTCAGGGCTCCCACAGGCACAGCCTTCTCCCTTATGTAACTCCATGTCTAAAGAAACTCCCTGGTGCCTTAAAGAAACAATTCAGTCTGAAGTGGCAGGGCTGTGGAATTCATCCTTTCTGAGGAGCTGGAGATTTCTTCCTGTTGCTGCCAGAAGATCAACATGAAGAAGTAAATGTAAAAGTGTGTGCTGTCTCACACACTTCACAGTGTGTGAGACAACAATTAAACAAGGTCTGAGAAGACCTCTAGGATGACCCTGCTTGAGCAGGAAGGTTGGGCCAGGTCACTCCACTGTGATCCCTTCCAGCCTGACCCATTCTGTGAAGACATTGGACCATGCACACAGCAGGAGAAGGCACAGCCAGAAAAAGCTGCACCTGGGATGAAGTACAGCCATTAATCCATGTACAAAGCAAGTGATTGTGGTTTGCTGCTCTCTCTGCTCTGCCCTCCACCTGGAGTGTCTCCCTTTCCCTTAGCACCCTCTTCCTCAGACCAGCAAAGCAGCAGCTCAAAGGACAGCAGGTCATATTTGAGTCACCCAAAACTCACTGAATTAATTGACTTATCCAGGGACAGTGTGCAGGGAGTGTTGTTCACTCCTCTGGGAGGTCAGACCAGTGATGCAATGCTCCTCTTTCAGGTCTTCACTTTCCACACACACCCAATTAAACAGAGCTGTGTACATTAATCAAATTAGGTGGGGAGGAAGAAAGACAGATTGTTATTTTTAAATCCTTGGAAGATGTTTGGGAATGGGAGGTCATAAAAGTAAAGAGGGAGGTCAATAAATAGAAAGGAGGAAATTATTTTTAACCTTTGCAGATAAGGTATTTTTAGAGCAATCACCTGAAAGCTCCCTGAACTATACAGAGTGATAAGCACAGCTCAAACCAGCAGCTGCAGCCTGGCTCAGACCCACCTTCCCTGGCCTCTTTCAAGTGAGTTTTCAGTGTAAGGACTTTTTTCTTTCCCTTTTTCTCCCACCTCCAGTCTTTGTGTGTGAGCCTCTGCTCACACTGAGGCACCTCTGAAAGTCTGGTGCTTGTCTGGACATTTAAGGAGATCTCCAGTCATTGCTAAGTGGGTATTTTCCCTGCTCTTTGATTGGTTTTTCACCTTTTTCTTTATTTTTGGTCTCCTCTTGCCTTCACAGGAGGTGGAAGGATGATAAACTGAGCTTCCCCAGGCCAGCAAGTTTAAAAAAAGAAAAACAGAGGGGCCAGGAGGACACAGCTTTGGCTGGAACATCACAGACAGGGGTGTCACATGTGGGGCAGGAGCAGTGGCTCCACCAGAGGCAGAAGACACAGGCAGAGCTGCCTGAGGGGCCTGGGTGTGTTTGCCAGTGTTGGGAGAGGGGGACATCACTGGATTTTTCATTTTCTTTTTGCACACTCTGCCCTACAGCTTCACCAATTATCCATGTCACACCTTGTCAGCAAGGAGATGGGATCAATACCATCATTTTCACAGTCTGGACAACAGTCCAGGCAAATTTAGGTGTAGGAAAACAGCTTTGGATCAGGATAAACTTAGGACAGGCCTCACACAGACATTTATCTCTAAAGCTGCAGAAAAAAGCCTGGGATGCACTAACTATACTGTGTATAAAACACTGGTTTTTTTGCTCTCTACTCTTCTAGAAAGGGCCAGATCTCCAAAACAATTCAGCACAAACCACGCTATACCATAACACATAAGCTGTGAATTTGAAACATCTCTTTTCAAAGGTAAGGGAAGATGTCCCAGCGTCTTCCTCAACCTGAATTAGCATTTTTCTGCCAGGATGCCAAGCTTTTGAATGTGTCAATATGTTGACATGTTGCCATAGTTTGGGGAAAACAATCATTTTGGAGCCATCTTCCCATCTGCTGTGTGAATTTGATTGTCTTCCTGCGTCCTGCTGGCCACTTCACTGAGAGCCACAGTGCCTCTGCCTTCATGGTTTTCCATAGTGAGGGCAAGGAAAAGGAATTTTCTCTCTTTCAGGGAACAAAGTAAAACATAGGAGATGCCAAAAGATAAATATTTGACTTTGGGACATGAAAAAAAGAGAATATGAAGAGCAGCATCATGGGAATAAATCCCTTGGGGTGTCCTGCAGTCTGGATGTACATTTGTATTGCAAAGACAGGAGCTGGGGATGTGGTGTGTAAAGATGTGGGTTTTACAAGAAAATAGAATCAGTTAGGAGACCTCTGGGAAATCACAGAATGTGTGTACACTTTATGGTTTGTGTAAAATTAAATGCTTTTTTTCCCCTCTTCAAGATATTGATCCTTGTTCTTTCATTATTATTTATTATTATCATTTCTTTTCTTTCACTCTCCTTTGATTATCCATGTCCTGGTCTTTCTGGTCCCTTGTTTGAATTGGGCCTCTTTAGGTGAAACAGGCTGATAACTCTCATCTCTTCTCTCTTATGCTCTGAATAATTATAGGTGTCCCAGGAAATCTGGCCTTCAGTAGAAATTTTGTGAAGGTTTTGAAAGATTTTATTAGAAAACACTTGGATCCTGCACAATTATCAGTTCTGAAAGGTGCTTTGCCCACCCCCTCCAGTGGAAGGGCTATTGATCATCTCACAAAGGCAAGGCAGGCACTCACAGAGAGAGGAGTTGAGGTTTGGTTGTCTTTTCAACATCAATGATAAAATTGCATCTAATGTTCACCTCATTCACCTTAACTCCAGTGGTCTGCACTAATTAAGGTGAAGCAAGCAGTGCTGGTTAATAAAGAACACAGTAATTCAGCTTGTGCTGGGCAGTGATTGCGACAAGAGGAAAAACTCAATAACTGATTTAAAAGATGGGCTTTGATTACCAGAAATATCTGGGGCTTTTGTCCCCTGATTGCAGAGCACACACTGCAAAACCCTGCCACCATCAATGGCTCTAATGTGACTCTCAAAATACCTCCTCTATCTTTCAAGATGGGCTCCAACTAGAGTTGTGCTTTAAAATATTGCAGATGATCCTCACAATGCTGTCTTCTGTTTTGCAAAAATGCTGTTCTGCTTGGCCATATGTGCCACCATCCTGCTCCCAGGTCCTATATCCAGAGCCATCACATCCCACACAGTAGCCAGCTCCTTTTGGAGCAGCCACCTTGTTCCCTCCCAGTTGCACACTGCTGTAGTTTGCAGGAAATTTTGCTGCTAGGTCTATTTTGGATACCCATATGTCTGCCAGGCTTGGTTCTCTCTATCCAGGACAGTTCTTCCCCACTACCAGAACAGACTGTGTTCCTTTCTTCCCACCACACCCAGCTATCCCCGAGATGTGTCCTCTGTGCTGTGCCAGCAGGGCTGGGACACAACCCTGCTACGTCCACTCAGGTGAAAAAACACACACACACAATCATTTTCTAGAGCAGTGGCAAGAGCCAGTTCGGGTGAGGTATGATGTGTTGCCCTCATGGCTAATTCCCTCCCAGGAGCATTAGCCATGGAAATGTGTGGTGGAGGGCAGCTTTTGCAGACTGCCTGATAATCAAGTTGGAAATACAGAAAGCAACACCACGGGGTTTTCACCCCCTATGCCTGTCTGCAGCAGCACATTCCAGCTGTGTGGACAGGAGGCAGAGCAATCAAGGAGTGATCCTTCCCCAAAGCCTCTCAGGAGCACTAAGAAACATCTACATGTACTCAGCAAGGCCGAGTTTTCACACCCCATTAGCCCAGATGGGATGAACTTCACTTCTCAACTCACTCTCTGCTGACAGAGCTGACCAATTCATTTTTCCCCAGCTGAACAGTTTTCTCTTGCAGAAATGCAAATTCAGCAAAATATCATTTTTGTTGACATTTCTAATGGGAAATTATTGAAACACTTCATTTCCAGTTTAGCATTTGGCTGGTTCTGTCTCATCTGGCCTGAAGTAATCAAAACCCAGCAGAGAAGCCCTTGCCTCTTAAATCATTCACCAAAGTTTCCCTTCAAGAAGCCTGTCCTGAGATTCCTGAGACGAAATAAGACAGAAGGTTGCCTTTTACCCAAAACTTTGAGAACACTGTTTTCCATTTAACTTTAGAACTTCCTTTCTTGGAATGAAACTATTGCTCCAGAAAGCTGCATTTCTAGGGAGAAAATGTGTCTTGCAGCAGCTGAATCACAGAAAGCATGGTTTGACTCAAGGCTTTTAAAGAATTAACAGTTGCCACAACAGGACTCCCTCTTATGCAGCCAAGGCGGTGCAGAGAGGAGCTGGTACAGGGAGTCCTGCGTGGTTCAGGCTTTTTATAGTGACAGATTTCTTTGCATAATGCATTTTGGGTGAAGTTTCAGGTTTATTTTGTACTGATCTGATGACAGAAAAGTGTATGTTAAGTATTTTAAAGGAAAAAAAAAACGGGAAAGAAAGATTTCTTAATCAGCTTATTACAGCCTTCCATGTCTAATAAAGCACTTATATGGCTGTAAACCTGGAATCCTACAGGAGGTTGCTGTAATGTGACAGATTCAGGTCAGAGCTCTTCACGAGCAGCCAGATTGATTTGTGATGCATAACGATGGCAGAAATGGCATTATTGTTTTACAGAAGAGCACAGAAATTTAGAATATGCCAGAGCCATTAGAACAGCTGGGTACGCTGGTCTGAAATACCTTGCCTCTGGCCAATGCCTGATATTTCAAATAAATTGGAGCTTTTCCACAACTGGTGAGCTATTCCACAGCTAGTCACACAGTAGATGTGGTTTTGGTTCCTTAGCTCCCTTCACCCTGGCAACAAAGCCTACATTTCCCAGTTAACTGTTGCTTCTTTAGGTACAGACTTTGAAAACCACAGGCATGGGATGGGTACGACCACAGCTGTCTGCAAGAGATCCATTTTTAGATTTTCCTCCCTTTCCCTCTGTCACTGCCTAACTCTGTGACCATGGGCAGCTCTTTCAATATCTACTTCTGCCCTCTTTCTTGTTTTAAACATATAGTTTTAGAGCATGAGTTTGTCCTGTCTGTGTCATCTGGTTGGCTTTTATGTTATTTCTTGTTCTGGATTTGTTGACCTTTATTTTTATTAACTGGATCCTGTAATATATGCACAAGTAATGCTGACCTGAAGGAAATGCTGCTCACTCTATAAAGATATCAGAGAGGTATAAAAACACTTTCTGAATGGAATTATACTGAAATGGTAAAAGCAATGGCTCCTGTCCAACATTTCCAGGGGCAGCAAAAAAACCACTCTAAAAAACAGATGAAGTACTGGTCCACCTTTATGGGACTGACCCCTGAAAACCCACTGGGAACTTCAGATGGTGCCACATGCATTTTCCTCTTAATTAGTGCTCTTCTGATAGACTTTGTGACACCAGATCTCCTTTTTCTTCCATCTAAGTAAAATGCCAGCTCCTCTGGGGTCTTGGTGTGCGACTGAGGTCCTTCAGTGCTACATCAGAGATATTAATTCTCATTAAGAAATGATGCAATCAGTGCTCATTTGGACACGTGCTGTGCCCCTCGCTGGCTGCTGGGTGCACAGTGATGGTTTATCTCGGGCTGGAAGGCTCTGTGCACCTTCCATCACAGCTGCCCAGGCTCACCTCACCCCACCAGCTGCTCAGATGAAC
Organism: Anomalospiza imberbis; assembly: GCF_031753505.1. Classification (NCBI taxonomy): domain Eukaryota; kingdom Metazoa; phylum Chordata; class Aves; order Passeriformes; family Viduidae; genus Anomalospiza; species Anomalospiza imberbis. Next base: position 7,013,707 of record NC_089701.1, on the reverse strand, counting down.
AAACTCATTCAGGCTGGCAAGTTGGGTTTTTGATCCTGGGACTCCTGGGCCTTTTCAGCCCTGTGATCTGGGATTCTCCCTGCACGATACCAGTTATTGAGAACTCTGAATTCCAGCCAAAATAATGTATGGGCATTATCTTAACTCTGAGGGGTTTGAACAGTCCCTTTGACTTTTCATACATCTGCCACACACGTTCAGACCCTCAGTGTTGCAACTCATTGTGCTCAGCACCTTGCAGGACTGAGCCCTTCATTAATCCTCCTAAATCCAGGTCTATTGACTTTCAAAGCAACCCGCCAGGGTTTCTTATCTACATTTCCTGAACAAGCTGCTTGCTTAAGCTGAGCCTTTTTGCATTAGTCTTCAACCAGAGTTGATTTTGAGCAATGAACATGATTAGATTTTCATATCAAGAGGGAATGAAAGTCTGGAGATAGTTCACAAGTATCCTGGAGTGAGGCAGGAGTGATCTACCTTAATTGAGTAGCTTGTAAAAACACAAAAGGTCAGAATTAGTGTCTAAATTCAACTCAGGCAATATCCAGGTTTTTCTTTCTCACCCTGGAATGAATCTTAACAGAACACTGAGTCTAAATGTCTTAGGGAAGTTTGAAAGCCAGATCTCAGCCCTTAGATGCCTGACATTTGTAGACTAGGATCCTGTCACCACATGGCAGAATGAGATTCAGTCCTAAACTGTGTCACAACCCCACAAAGAGGGAGATGCTGAATGAAGTCAAGGCACCTGCTCCAGAAAACAGGCTGAAATAAGGATTGCTTCATCTCCAGGAAATTTCTGTCATGGGGGTCACTTTATCCCAAAATCAGGTGACGACTGTCTTTCAGGCTGGACGTGAGCATTTGGGATGTCAGAGGTCTGAAACAAAACCACATCATGGCAGCACACCACTGTACATCCTTCTCAAGGTCAGTCCCTGCCTGGGTGAGTGGGGCAGTCAGACACCAGAAACTGGCTATGGAACTAAAGCACACCTGGAATAACCGTTCCCACCCTGACATTCTCCTCATCTTCATACAAAGGTCAGGCTTAGGCCTGAGACTCCAGAGAGACTCTGCTCACAGTTCTGGGCAGGCTTTGCCATAGCCAGTCACTCTCTGTCCTTTTTGGACTTCTTTTTCCCACCTCTAAAGTCAGAGCAGTCCTAAACTGACAATGTCTGTGTAAGTGGCAACCTTGTATTAATTCAGTGTATGCCCAGGAATAAGCACAATGAGACTTGGATTGTCACCGAGCCCTCAAAATATAGATTAATAGGTAAATTAATAGATGTCTGTTAATAAGTTAAAAGGTCAATAATATACACATATCAAAACTTAACAAAAACCTGCATCTAGAAACACAGAAGGTGTAATTGTGTTTCTGATGTCACAGTCAGTCTCTTGGCTCCCTCACTTGAATTCAGCAGCACCAAAATCCAGGCGTTCTTTCCTCTGTTCCTGGCAGCAGCTTTGAGAACTCCTGACCTTCAACTCCCCTTGGCACACCCTGTTTGAGGAGATGTGTGAGCATCTTGGAAAATCACCCCAGCTGAGCTTCTCTTTCCTGTTCAAATCAATGTTCTAGACAACATGATTGACAGTATCAAAACACAGGGTTAGGTCAGATTCTCAAAAAGTAATACCCCTCCCACGTTTGTCAGTCAAGAAATCTTTACCTAAAATTTCAGCCAAAATGATTCAGTTGGACATTTTCTACTGGAAGCTGTTGTGTAGTTAAAAATTAAGGTATCTCACAGAGATTTATCACTGGCAAAAGCATCTCTAATAAACAAAATGAGCTGGTGTGTTTTTCCCATCTCATTTTGCTTTCTTTTGTTCAGTTTGATTTATTTGACTTTTTCAGAATTGAAATATTATTTTAAGCTCTGCTTGCATGATGTGTGTTATATATATAAAAATATCTATTGGGCTGGCTTTGTTATCACTGAGCCAAAACTGAAATGAGGAGGTGATGAGAGACAAGATGGGCTGGGGGAGTGAGGTCAGTATTCCAATTTCTTTTGTGCCTGTCTGTATCTCTTCAGGGTCACCTCAGAAGATCTCGCTCCTCCACAGATTCTGCTGCCGTGGTGATTTTTTCCAGCTATACCTTTTGTAGTTCTCCCGGGAAGGAACCCATGGCCTGTTTTTTTAAGGGCTCTACACAAGGTCAAATTTCCTTCCTGGCTTACAAGCAAGTGCTGGAGGTGGACAGGAGCCACCTGGAGATTGCACTGCTCTACAGATAAATGCTCAGGATGGGGACACAAAGATGGGTAACAGTGCCTGGGGCTGTTCCTGGAGATGTCTGTAATATCCAAGGGGCAGAGACTTGGATAATTTGCCATTTTTTCTTGTTACACTGAAGGAAGGTCTGGTTGAACAATGCATTTGTACAAAGCACCCATCTTGTTCCAATTAAAAATTCGGGAGGAAGGACTGAAGTGTCCAATAAGGCTTTTTTATAGTATTTTAGTCCTCATTGATTTCCATATTTATTTAATTCACAGATTAATAATAATTCTGGTGACATTAGAAGATTTAGATTAAGGCAAAGAAATTGTGAGGGTGAGATGATTGATATGTGCATTCTTGGACAAGAAGTCTATAATCTGACTGGCTCCAACAGTTAATCTATGATTTCAAATTTTCCAAGGTAGAAAGAACATGGAAATGCCTCCCCCATGACCTCCTTGTGCCTTGTCTGCTGTGTCTCCCTTCAGCCTCTCCGCAAAACACACACCACAGACCATCCTCCTGTGTCTCTGCTCTCAGACTTGCAGCACCTCTTCCTTGTGCCCTTTCCTCCTTTCAATGAGGGTGAATTCCTCAAGGGAAGTGCTTCAGGAGACAGAGCACGGAGCTGGGACTGGCACCCAGCGTGTCTCCTGCAGCACTGGGACTGAGCAGCCAGGCTGGGCATCTTGCTACACCCCTGTGCAGGAGGCACCATCTGCCAAATGTCCTTCTGAGCCATGTTTTAGCAAGTAGGCTAAGGAGCTAAAAAGAACATCCCATCCATGGCAGCTGAAGTCCATCACAGCTTGCTTACAGGATTCTGGCTCTGAAGGGAGGCTGGGCAAGTGGCCAAGAAGCCTCTGTTACTTGCCCATGTTTATCTTTGGGGAAAGGGACTCCTGGTTTAGCATGGCCTGAGATGGCTTTAGGGAGCAGGATGGCTTTAAAGAGCATTGGAGTTCCCCCAGCCCAGGTGCAGCCCACCCAAGAAGATGCAAACTCCATTAATTGGATTTGCCAGGGCCTTGGGGCTGCTCTTGACATCTTCGAGGTCACTGGCATAAGCCTTGTCAGCTCAAAAAGCAGCAGATCTCTTGTGTTCTTCTATGCAAGAGCAGCCAGGCTTCCTGGAAAGGGAAGGGGCAAGAAAAAGGGGAATTATCTCCATCCTTTATCTACTTCTCTGCTTGCCCCCTCTTCTTTCTTGTCCACCTACTTCCCATCCCTTCAAGAGGACACTTCTGCTCCAGAATGTGGTTGTTCTTGGAGCTGTGCAGGGGTCACTGGGCCTGACTGGGGGGGGTCTCTGGGGCTGTGCCCTTTGCCTCTGAGGAGGCCAAAGCTGCTGAGGTCCAGATTCTTCCTGATGATTCCATTTGATAGCTAATTAATGGCCTCCCCACGTTTCCATGGCAACTTCATGCTGTGCTCTTAGCCCTGATCCAAATGGACATTCTGCACACTCCTGAATCCATAGCATCAGCATGTTAATAAGTCTTGCTGACGTCTTTTGCTTTCTGCCACACCGGCTGGTGAGTCTAAATTTGAATAATTTAAAAAGAGCAGATTTCTTAGGAAGCTCCCAATGAATTTCTGTCACGTGACTGGAAGAAAATTGTCCCAGAAGTCTTCTGCATCTGAAGGGAAGCAGAATTCTGCCTTACCCGATGCTTTTTCCTTGCTTTGGCTTTGGGACACCTGGAATTGACTTTTTTTTTTTTTTTTTTTTTTTTTTTTTTTTTTTTTTTGATCTGGGTTATTTGGAAGCTCCAGCTTTCATGCAGTACCTAATTTAATGACAGCAAGGGACAAGTATGTGTCCTGAATTAGTAGGAGCATCTCTCTATTAGCTGAGCTGGACAATCTGATGGATTGCTCCCTAACTCCTTCTCATGCCAAGGAAGGAAGCTGGGTTTTGTTCTCATACAGTCAGAGAATGGTGAGAGTATGAACATCCCTTTTGTCATTAAACTCTACAGCAATGCCCACTGATCATGCAGGTTAGTGGGTCGAGCTTTATGGTGAAGGGGTTCTCTGGGTCCCACCTAATCCTGCTCTGTTAATTACCCTCCATTCCAGTCACTGTCTTGTCAAACACATTTTTATGACCATCATTTCCTCAGGAGACCATTAACCCCTCTGGAGCACTGGCGTGGCCTCTCTGGGGGTCTGAACTGCTTTCTCTTGTTGAGACACGTCAGATGCCTCCACATCTCCTACTGCCTGCAGAACAAATTCCCTAAACCAAACCTGGGGGATGTTTCTGGATCTGGCTGTCACAGACTGCCCCTTGCCTGGGGAAGGGCTTTTGAGACTGAGCAGTGGAAGCAGAGCATGTGCCCTATTTAATTTATTTCCTAGCATCAAAAGCAATCATCCACATTTGATTGGCTTGTTTGGGTTTTTTCCTATTTTCTCAGTGAGCCCAAATGGTGGTTGAGCTGCCAAATAGCTTCATCTTCCCTACCTTGAAGGACATGGGAGATTTTCTTGATATTTTTGCTGCATTCCTTCACAAAATTTTATGTAGCCATGTTGGAATGTGGCTCCACTCCGTGGTGTTGATGTGCCATCATTTCCAGGTGCACCATCAGGTACTCCCAAGGTGAGTTCCATATGCTGACAGCATGTCTGTGCCAAAACTCCTTCCCTCTCACTGCACTGCTTCCCCTTTCTCAGCCACGATGGGAATGTTACCTCACGTGCCTCTCTCAGCTCCACACCATCCAGTTGGTTTTAAATCCAGCCAGGATTTAATGTTGTGTTGGCACCCAAAGCCTTGCTTAAGGTTTATGGAGTTGCTCCCACTGCTGAAGGCAGTAAATGCTGGGGGCTGCTCATCCCAAGGCATCATTAAAGATACATGAGGGCAATTGATTTGATCCCTACCAGTGCCACAAATACCAGGCGAGATTTAGGTAATGTGCTGCTAGTTACCCATGAGATCTGAGATTTAATTGCAGCTTCTTTGACTTCTACTCACTAGACCTGGATCCTTATCTCAAAGGAAAGAATTTATCGAATTAATTTCACTCTGTGTTGGCACGGTCACTATTCCCAGCCATGAGCAAATCCCATCATTGCATGCAGGCTGCAGCTCAGGCAGCAGTCAGTATTTTTAGAGCTATAACCATAGTTCTTTCAAGTGTCAGCTCTTTGGGTCATACATGTAATTTAAACAGTACATTTCTATTCCCTGCTTAGATGGATGTAACTGTCAGGAACATTATTTCTACTGATAATTACAAATTTGACATTCATTTCCCATGAATATTCTCCACTATTTGCTTAAAACTCACCTCCATGCATACGATTGCTGCCAAATGTTCTCTTATCAGAAAGCTGAGGCAGAAATGTCACATCTATAAAGAACACTCTTGGAATGGTGCGTTCTAATATGATTTTCTGCTACACAAAGCAAAGACCAAGCAAATGAAAAACAAACACTGGGAAAAATGCACAGCCCAAGGCCTCTTGTGTGGACTGACCAGGTGAGAGAGAGATCTTGATACAAGGTAGGGGATAAAAAGCTACTACTAAAGGAAATGTCCCTAAAAACATCCTTGCTGTTCAATTCGCCCAGCTTTTCTTCTGATACCCATTCTTGGACAGACAGAGTTTGGTGACTAATGCCCCTTTTTGGGGTTTTACTGATTACACAAATTGATTTTCTTATGCCCTCCATTGGTAGCTCAGCAGGAGAGTTCAGTGAATGTATATTTCCTTAAGGTATCCAGTTCCTTCTCAGGAAATTTGGATGAGAACAACCTAAATCACACAAATTAAACTTGAAAACAGCCTGAATTGCCCAATCCCCTGGTGTCACATGACCAACACCACAGTGCATGAACTGATGTTACTCTCAGAATCTCAGCTGAAGTCTTCAAATAAAGTCAAGATTCCTACAAGACTGTTTTGAACTCAGTTGAATCAACATGTTAAATCTTGAGCCAGACCTGAATCTTGGTCTTTGGATCAGGACTGTGCCCCTTGCTCAGACCTGTTTTCCCCAGGGTGCTCCTCCACCTCTGGAAGCCATCAGGATCAGAGATTTATTTCTCCCTTTCTGGAGGGCAGGAATTCCAGTTTCTCACTAGCACTTCTGAATCAACTTCAACTAAAAAAAAAAAAACAGTGAAATTAAGAGAAACACCTCACTACTCACCTCCCACAGTGTTCAGACTTCATCACCCAGCCCAGATGATCCTTCATTCACACACTCCATTCAACATCCTACTTTTTGTATAAATCCAAACACATGTCCCCACACATTCCAAAAAATTTTACCCACCTTTTGGTTATTTTAGTATTTTTTTGATAACTCAATTCTTTTTAATTTGGCTTTATCCTTGCAAACTCAGGATAGGTTTGATTGTTGTGCTCTTCCCTCCCACCCCTCCCTTTTACTAATTTTGCATATATTTTAATAAAATGTTCTCATATATTTGCTGTATTTTTTTTTTTTTGTGGACAAAGTGTAAGTGAGACAAGGATATTATTCACAGCCACAGAAACATAAGAAAGTAAAAAGGATTTTTTCCTTTCCCAGTGAACAGAAATGACCTATGTACCCTTCAGTGTCTCCAGGCTTCCTTGGAAATGTATTCCCTTGCATTGTGCTTTAGTTTTTGTAGTGATGAGGGTTACCCAGTGCTACTGGAAAACCCAGCACCTGAGGCAGAAAGACAAACTCAGCTTTGCCTTTATGATTTTGGCTTTCTCTGCTTTAGGGACTATCTAGAAGGGCCTGAAAGATGAGTGAGTGAAGATTTACAGGTGCTGCTCCTCCTCTGGAACCACTGAAGGCAGCACCAGCCCAGGGCAGGGCACAAACTGCAGGTCAAGCTAAACAACCCAACACATCCCATTTTCCAGCATCTGCTGAGCCTCTGCCTCTGGTGAAACGTCTTCCAAGATGGAAATCCCAAAGCAAGGACACCTGAGCCCTGCACCACACTCCACCTTTTCTTTGTGGTCTCACCAAGGAGGCATCAGTTTTACTCCCCAAGGGCTGCCATCCCCTCCTGTCCTCCAGCAAAGCTCAGCACAGGCTGTGGGAATAACTCAACATAAAGCTGGCATAAATCTCAACAGAAGAAATATCTTTTATCTTTAGCCATTTACTCCCACTATAGGAATAATGGTAGCTCTTTTACATTTACATATAACTCTTGTTTGTTTGTTTGTTTGCTTTGATTTTTTTTTTTTTTTGTATGTCTCTTTGTCTTGGCACCTGCATAGCAGAAAACTTGACAGTTCAGTACAGAAGTTTGCCCCTCTCTCTGCTCCTCCCTTTATTTCCTCTGCTGCCCCTAAGGACTCACAAGCAATACCCCCAAGGTCAAGAGAGAGTACGGTGTTACCCTTTATGACGGATTATAGAAATAACAAACATGCCTGACAGTCTTATACAGCTGCTAGAACGGGTTTAGTTTTCAACAAATGAAGAATTTCCTCTTTTTGTTTTCCTCTTTTGTATATTAATTACATTTTACAAATCGTATTTTTCCCCTTTTCTTTGTTCTTTCCCCCCACTTTTACTTCTTCCTTTTAACTTTTTTTTTCTCTTTCTCTTTTTTCTTTTTTTTTTTTTTGGGTTTTGTTTTGTTTGTTTTATTATTTATTTTTTTTTATACAGCAAAAGGATCAATCACCAAAGTGTCCATTGCTAAGTCCAGGGTTAGCAGAGTTTGGCTGTCATCTGGTCGGACTGTTTGAGGATCTCGGTGTTGTACAGGTCCAGGGCGTGGTTCACTCGGATGATCTCGCTGTTGGTGAGCTTCAGGCGGTGCTTGAGCATACAAGAGAACAGATCCAGCTGGGGCTTCCCTGGGGCCACCGGAGGCGCCAGGCGGTTGATTCGGTCCCGAATATCCAGCAGCAAGAGCATGACGGAGGAGGAGGAGTAGAACTGCCCGCCCTGCGTGTAGGACTGGTTGACCTGCTGCACCGCGCTGCGCAGGAGGTCCGCGTTGAAGCGCAGGCTGTAGCCGTAGACCTGCACGTCTGAGATCTTGATGTAGAACTGGCGCTTGGAGGGGTCGGACAGGTCCACGGGCCCTTGGCCAGTCTCGTTGCGCAGGAGGGAGGGCAGCCGAGTCCGGCTGCGTAGGTAGATGTGGACGGTCTCAAAAAAGGTTTTCCACCGGTTGCCCAGCAGCAGGGTCCAGTTGTAGCACTGGCTGTTTTGGAGGCGGATTTTCTCCCAGCGTGGGTAGCCGTACTCCCCAAAAGGCATGTTCCAGCCTTCCGAGTGGCTCCCGCTGAACGGGTTGACATAGACAAAGAACATGGGGTCTAGGCTGCTGTTGCGCATCTGGCAGATGCGCATGGAGATCCCGATCACCATGTGGATGAAGTCCATCCGGTTCTTGTTGCTCTTCAAGGTGAGGGACATGCGCTTGCGCCACCGCGGGTCGAAGAAGGTGTCCAGGCGGATCTCGTTGCTGATGAAAGTGGTGTGCACGTACAGGCGGGAGTCCATCTTCTGCAGCAGGTACTTCAGCTCCAGGTCCTGGAAGTCCAAGTCCGTCTCAAAGCTGATGAACTGCTCGCTCCGCTCTGAGTCCACGTTCTGGGGCTCGCAGCGGCCTCGGTAAAGCTTATAGCCCTTGTTGCACGAGCCGCAGAGGGAGATGTTGGCAAGGCTGCACATGGCACAGCTGTTGTTGCCCCCAATGATACAGGGGATGGGGCGCTGGCACAGACTGGTGCCACCGTGGCAAACGCAGCTCCGTTGGCTTTCCAGAAATGTCCCCCAGAACCCATTCTCGTTGCAGTAGAGCAGGGACTGGACTCGGGTAAGCCATTCCTGTATCGTCCTGCAGGTGAGGGAAAGGAAGAATTAGCACTGTAAGACCGCACAGGGACTCGGTGTTGGCATCTTGCTGGAGCTACAGTGTTTTCAGGGATATCTCTGAAGCAGAGCTGTTGGAACATCGATGCCCTGCCGTGGCATCTGGGAGCTATTCCAGTCTATTTCTAGACTGAATCTTTAATCTGCTGTTTACTCCTTTGGTGATGAGCAAAAGCCTTCTAAGAAATTGCTACCAGTTAGAAATGCTCATCTGAGCTCTCTCTCTTCACTCTGCACTAGGAGCTGAGACAGGCACTGGGTCCTGCCAAGGATCCCAGCAGGGCCACAGTGACATGGGAATGGAGCTGATAAAGCCATGCCAGAGGCTCTGGGGCTATCAGATGCCACAAGGGCAGCAGACCTCCCAGGCTAGCAGGTGAAAACTGCTCTTCAGGTAATTGGCAATTGGCCCCACCCTCTAAAAAACAGACCCATAACAGGACAAGGCAAAGCAAGCAGCAACCTCTGCTTATGGTGCAGAGCTCAGAACAGTAGAAAAGAGGGTGGAAGCCAGGATGCACAGAGACAAAGCTGCTAAAACTATTCCTCCTTAAAAAAACCACAAAAGACTTCTGCTAATTAACCACCTCTTGGAGTCTCTCCCTTAAAATCAGCCCCACTCACCCACCCCTGAGCCCCACCACTCCCACAGCTGCTGGATCAGCACTTTCAACTCCACATCCTGCAGCCCTGGAACAACTCCTAGAAAATGACACTGCAACCCACGTTCACTTTTTGCACAGCCCACTTGCCATGTTGCCTTGTTTCCCCCTTTTCCCCCCTTCCCACTGCCCCAGGAAAGCTGGGTACAGCGACTCCTTTCTCAGCAGCCCTCAGCAGAACCCTCTGTGCAGCCGCTGCTCCCTCCCCTCCACCTCCCCCCTGGCTAATGAATACTTCATTGTCTCCTCTGGGCAAAAAGTTCTTGCTAGTGCTGCAGTGAGAGGACTGGCTAATGACAAATTAGGATTCAGCCCCTGTAGAACAGGAGGAGTGATTATGGACAGAGGCTCTCAGAGCTGGATTAGTGAAATTCATGGCACCTGCATCGCCTGACCTCTGAATAATCATTAAGCTGTAGGCTGTATCAAAGAAGGCATTAAATGATACAGCAGCAAAGAACAGCAAGATGATTAGGGGGAGGGAGCAAGTGGGGGGATGAGAGTGTAAAACAGAGGAAAGCACTGGAAGGAAAGAAATAATCAAGGAGCAGAAGCAGAAAGGTTGGGAAAGAAAGAGAGGAAAATGTGCAGGTAAAAGGAAAAATAAGAGAGAAACACAGTGGGCAGGAGTAATGGGTGGAGAAAGGGAAAAACTGCAACAGCAACAACTGAAAGAGAACAGGCAGGAATGAAAAGCAGGAAGAAAGGGAGTAAAAAGAAGGGGAAAACAGGGTGAGGAAAAAAGGAAGGGCATTAGAAGAAAAATTTTGAAGTGTTGGATGTGGGAACAGACAAATTTCCCATTCTTCCTGTGGTACAGGGCTGCCAAAGTCTCCTTCCCCTATTCCCAGCCAAGAGAAGCTCTTCTGCTGGTGGAAAGGACAAGGTTGGCTGGGGAGCTTGGGAGCGAGGCAGTGACCTCCATAAATATCTTCTGTAGTGGGAGACAATGACAGCCCTAGTCCCTCAAAAATGTGCACAGGGCTTCTCTTAATTCCTGGACAGCTCTGCCTCGGAGGGGAGGGGACAGCACTGCACAGTGTGGCTGTAAAACACAGCCACAAGCTGACAGCAACAAGCATTTCCAAACCATCCCAGGGACTGAGGCTGCTTTCTGCTCACAGGTAAATTTTTGCTCACTTTTCAGCAATACAAATATATTTTCATCCATCTGAAGATTTGTGTTTCCTGTTTGGAAAGCCAGTCAAATGCACCTGGATTTGTGCAGTGCTGGACTGATGTTTTGCACAGGTTTTAGGTGTTGATAATGCCCTTGAGATGCTGGGCCAAGGACTGCCAGGCCATAGCAGGGGACACAGTATAAATTAGAGACAGGTGACCACATTCTGTCCATTTTGGGAGTGGTCTGTCTTAGGAAAAAAAATCACTGGATAGTTCTGTCCTTCTTTATACTAACAGCCAGTAGAACAAAATGGGAAAGAAACCTCAGCTGGTATCTTGCAATGGACCCCAGTAAATTTCCTGTTCCCCAGACAGACTTTGTGTAGGATGGATGGGAGGTTGTTTGTTGTTGGTGTGTGTGTGTCTTAACTTTCAGCAAAGACACAAGTAGAACTAAAAAAACCAAGAAGAAAATGAAACAAGAGACTACCCACCATCTGCTGATGGCAGCAGTAAAGGATGTAATTAAATAAAAATGTAGATTCTAGGGCAGAGCTGGGCATCAGCTACAAACACGACAATGGGGAGTGTGAGAGAGTGAGAGAGAAGTGGTATAAATTATCCCATTTTTTCTTGCAAATGGGACAGGTTAAGAATATACACAGGACCAGCCAAAGTCCTTCAGCTGACAGGAGGTAACTTGTTAAAACACACCCTTCTGATGCCTCAGGCTCATGGCATTGTACCTAAGAGGTGTCAGAGCAGGAGGATGCTGGAAAGATCCACTGTTGAATAGCTGGAAACCAGTACCAGAGTAGCCACTGATCTTCATTTAAAATATTCCCAGGGAGGTGGTGGGAATCCCCACCCCTGGAGATGTCCAAGGAACGCCTGGATGTGGCACTCACTGCTCTGGTCGGGGTGACAAGATGGGGATCAAGCACAGGTTGGACTCATTGATCTTGGAGGTCTTTTCCAACCTCAATGATTCCATGATTCTTAAGTGAAAATAAATATGATCTGCAGGCCAAGCTCTGAGTAAGAATTACTTTGCAGTATTCTCTGACTGTTGCTCACTGGACATGTGGCTCCCTGGCAATGCTGGGAACAGGGAGCCAGACAGATTTTTGGTTTTTATTTGCAGGAAAAAAGGCAGGGACTTAAGTAATTTTCTTTGTAAACTCACCTTTCACTTTCCAACCAGTGCTAGCTGCTCTGGGGGTACTTTTGGTTTTCTGTATGGAACAGTGAAGTAAAAAATGCTATTTTTTTTCTCAGCAGCTGTGAGATGTATTTTGGCTGCAGGCCAGAACAAGTATAACCCCTCTCTCCGTTGGATGTTATTTCTATTTTACATCTAGTGCTTTAAAATAAAACTACGGGTGATCATTCAAGATCAAAGTTTTATTAACTGAGGAGTGGTCTCCTTTTTAAACCAACAGACTTGCCTCTGTTTTAAACCTGTAATCTTTCCTGGGTTTTGACAAAAGGAGTACAGACCAAACATATTGGTATCTATATATCTATACCTATATTTATTTATTTATTTATTTATTTATTTATTTATATTTCCATGGATACAATATAGATATATAGATAAATAGATATATAGATATATAGATATATAAATATAAATATCTAGATATATAAATAAATATATATATATATATATAGATATTTCTGTCTCCTTAGCCATTGCAAAGGGTCATGGAGAATCAGCCTAATTGCCAGAATCCCTACTCTTCCTTTCTTATCTTCCTTTTGGAAACACCACCTCTTCCTTTCCCTGACAGCAATCAACAGCAATCTCTTTTTTTTTTTTTTTTTTTTTTTTTTTGTTTTTTTTTTTTTTGTTTTTTTGTTTGCATTGCCTTTGAATGTATAATGCAAGCTTACAATTCTGTGTATTAAGGAGAGAGAGGCTTGCTCTTAATAGAACCATGGCATCGTTTCAAAGCCACTGGCATGCTTGATAAGCCTCTGTCATTCTGTACAGCAACAATTAGAAAATGAGAGTATTTCCCAGCTCTGTGAGGAGAAAGATGGGTTGTACCTCTTCCACTACAGAGCTCCTACCACACTGCTCCCCTGCCTAGCTGCAGATGCAGAATGACAAACAAGAAAAGAAATTATAATATGCCTGCTGATGTTGACTTAAACAAATCAAGCACATCAGTCAGTTAAAAACCCATCTGCCATCATCCATTCCACCCTCCTTCCCCCAGATTTCTTTGTAGTAGTTGGAGGCTCCCTTTCTGCTTGGCTGGGTTTTTAAAATAGATGATAAATGCTGAAGACATATTTGTCTGAAAGTTTTGTAGTAACATGGTTGGATGGAGGTTTCCTCGCTGCTGCTTCACTTTGTTGTTGTTGTTGTTAAAAATTCAAAAACAAATAAAAATCCACCTTAGACATGCCTGTGGCTCCTCTAGCACTCAGCCTGGTCAGAACAGCTCAGCCGGTTGGCAGGGATGGGCCAGGTTCAGGAAGCTCTCCAAAGACTTTATTTCATAATCTCTTATATTTAATAGATATTTCTCCTCATCCCTAGTAAGTCCATCAATTTTTTGTCTAGAAACATGAGATTTCTTTGTAATTAAAGAGGTGTTAAGCCCTGGAAGAATTTTCTGAGCTGCACAGTGATGAAATGAAGTCAGCGTGTTCAGCAGCCAGGGCACTGGATGAGAGCAGTAGACAGCAGTGTATCTGTCAATTTTGTCTTGAAACAGAATATTTAGGCAATGAAGGAAGTGGACAAACAGTTTCTCTTCAAATATTAACTTGGTCTGACCCTTCCAAGAGAAGCACAGAAGAAAATGCACTCAGACTCATTTTTTTTCCCCCCAAGATTTTTCGTATTGCTTCAGTCCAGACAATGTAGAAAGACACAACAAGAGATGTTTATGAAAATCCAGGGCTGAAAGGAGCCAGCAGGAGGGGATTATTAGATATCAATAATTGCTGTAGCAGTAATGGAAAATCTGCTCTCTTCACCTGTAATAACCTTGCAAGGCTTCTGCTCAGTGAGGTTTTACAGGTTCACACTGCATCTCGCAGCAAAAATGTGATGTATTCCAAGTGAAACTAAAGCTTCTCCTTTCACTCTGGAGATATTGAGGAGAACAATCCAAAAATGGGATGAAGCACCTTGTGCTCCACATGTATCTTTTAAAAGCAAGTGGAGGCTGAAAGCTTAGCTGTGGATCTTGAGGCAATACCACAAAAAAACAGCTTAGGCTGCAGAACAGACTAAACATATTCTTGCAGAACTTAAAGAATAGGTGATGCCCTTCCCCAGGTAGGTAAAACCACACAGAAAGGATATCAATGTAGTCAGGAATGTGACAAAAGTTACCTACACCTCCAGGAATTTCAACTCACTCCCAGATTTTACCGTTTCCCCCAAACACCCATGCCAACACCCCCTACGTCCATACACAGCCTGTTGGGATTAGACTCAAACCCAAGCTCAGCTCCACCAGCCCCTCAGCCCAACTCCCCCATGCCCGAGAAAGGGTGGAGGTACCTTTCCCTAGGCAGCTGGTGGTTAGGATTGTGCCGACACCGGACACTGAGGCCAAAGAGTTTGCGGGCAGTGCGCTGGATCTTCTGGCGCTGGGCTTCCAGCGAGCTCTGCAGCAGCTTGTAGCGGTTCTGCAAGTCCCAGTCATTCCCCCAGTGCTGGTGGATGCTCCCAATGGTCAGGAAGTGATTGCTAGGTAGCCTTTTCATGAAGGATTTAAACTCATCTGGAACACACACAAGAAATGGTGTCGCACTACGGCACAAAATAACTCGCACATCCACTCAAGATGCAAAAGAAGGAAAAGAGGAAGTTTTATTTCTGACCTCACAATATATAGAATTCCAAATGTGACAGTGGATTGGAGGATGAAATTGCCACCTCTCCAACCACACTGGTCAAACCAACAGTCCATCAATTCTCTCCTCCCACAAAGAAGAATGCAAAACAATCATTATTTACATGAGCAGTGCGTGAGAATTCCAGTAGAAATATGTAAACATCAGAAGGCATAGAAAACTTTTAAAAGAACTTTAAAACTTTTAAAAGAACAGGGCGACAAAATGGGCAGAAATACGGAGGTTTCCAAGCTGTAACAAAGCTTTTATTAAGAGGGTGGAGAAAAAGCAGTGACAACGAGGCCATCAGCTCTGCAGGGGAAGGTGATGTCCATTAGCTCACTGCTCTGTCCCTCTGTCCCAGGAAGCCACTAATTCCATGGCTGTTGCTGATACCATATAGGTAAAAAAGCCCTATAGTGAATATCAAGGTGAAACAACACAGTTAAAATGTACACAGTGAGGAAAAAAAAACAAACCAGAAATTCTCTGGAACATGATGTTATAGTCTAAGGGTTAGAAACAAAAAGCTGGGAGTTGTAATCATTTTCACTTAAAGAGTTCTCATTTAAGTTGTTTTTCAGCTGGTCCTGAAATGCTGTTTGTTGTTGAAGGCAAAGCATTTTGCTGTGTAATTAAAAAAAAAGGGGGAAAAACAAAGCTTTAAAAATTCTCCAGAGGAAAGCTTTGGATGCTGTTAAAATGTCCTGCTTTTGCATTTTTTAAAAAGAGCATTCTGATTCTTACCTCTCATTTAATTCCATTTGAAGTTAAATGAGTTGCATTTTGTAATGAGGAAAATAAAATAAAATAGTTTGCAGGGCTCGGGTGAGAACAAAAGGTATCAATTTTAACCAAAGGGAACAAATCCAATTGATCGAAAAATATATTGTTCAGTGTTGCTGTTTGTTGTGTTTGTTGTTTTTTGATCACTTTATTTCCATTTTATTTTGTTTGATAATGAAAAAAACCCACTGTTATGCAGGGTTTGTTTGAGGGTTTTTTTTTTCATCACAATCAGAAATTCTGGTACTGTTTCTGTTTATGATCAGCCCCTCCTTTCTACCTGAGAAGGGTGGTTTGCTCAGACTCTGATTACCAGGCTGGGACATCCTCAGATAAGGAAAAACCAGATGGTTCCAACTTTCTCAGGGGAAAATAACTCAATTTTTGATGCTAGAAAACCATATTTGACACAGTGAGACCTTGAGAAATGCAATGAGTGGGACAATAAGAACTCCATAAAATGCAATAACAACAAGAACAATGTTTTGTACCAGGAGAGAAAAACCCCACGTGTCAGCAGAGCCTTGGGCACAATCAGCTGAGGAAGACCCTGGGGGCTGAGGTGGGTCAACATCCTGTTCTCCCTGGAAAAAAAAAATTCATACTGGGCCGAATCCTGGTGGGGGAAGTGGATATTCTCCTTTTCTTGGCAGTTCTACACCTGGGGCACTCACCTGAAAGGAATGAACAGAGACTGGGAGGGCAGAGCTGAGGGACACCAAGGTGCTCTGAGCACAAGTTCTGCAAAGTCAGGTGTGGGGAGCTGCACTGGCCTCATTTGGTAAAGAGGCGGCCAAGGGATATTTAATTACAGCAAAAGGTACTCTCAGATATGAACAAAACTCCTCTTTTGAGAGACAGTAGCTATAACAAGGAGCAAAACACAGTTTGCAGCTTGTGAAATTAAAATGATTTACTGAAAAACTTCATCTCTTGGAGGTAATGCAGTGCTGGAACATGATCAGAGATGTATAAAAATCTCTCATTTTAGACTCTGCTAGACAAAACCAAGGCTGGCCTGACCTAGTGCTGGCTGTGGTCCTGCTTCTAGAGAGAGGCTGGACTAGGACCCTGCCATAAACTTCCCAAACAAGCCAACAAGAGGTATAGCCATCTTTTCCTCTACATTTTCTACATTATTTCTGATCCTTTCCCAATATTTTTTTTTCAATTCCTTCATCCTATTTTCAGAAAGAAAAGGAGGGCTTGTAAAGGCTGACATCTTTTCAAATAATAAAAGAAATAATCCATAGAATTAGTGGGAAAAAAAATCAGATAATTTAAATTCTATAGTACAAAGTTAAAGATATTTGCATAACAGATTTCCTATTATTCATCAACTTGCAGTTCATGCTCAACTGCCTAACAAAGGATATCTGTACATTAGTCAGTCCCATCCTGACATGGATGGTAAATGGATGTTCACATCCTACTCATCACATGGTGTAACCGAGCTCCTCATAAAAACAATCATCACCACTGCACTACCAACATCCGTGGGACATCTGCTTGTCTCCTTTCTTCCCCAAAGATAACCAAGAGATTTTTTTTTTAGTCATCTCTCAGGGTTTTCACTCTGTTTTTAATGCTGCTGCCAGTGCCCTTCTCCTCCCCAAACCTGACTGTGCTTTTTCTGTGGACCTCTGAAACCACCATCAGGTATAAATGCTTCTGTTGACCATGCTGATTACTCCGGGTACCTTTCAGCAGTAAAAGCCTTGCATTTGCTTCCCGCCCCTTATAAATCAATTTCCTCAAAAGCCTTTTTGTGCAGGAGCCCAGGCTCTTTTCCCTCTGATGATGAATGTGGTACATTTTTCATCGAGACGGGCGAGGCAGGAATTTCGGTGCAGTGTGCACATTTTGCTACCGCAGTGCAACGCTAGGGGAAAAACAAATGAGCAGCAAATCTGGCAAAATAAAAGCTGGATGGGGTTGTTAAAAAATTAGGGTGATGAAGAAAAAGAAAAGTACTTTAAAACCAACATAGTTTCTTCATTATTTATATTTATTTATAACTCTGCCTGGAAACCAGTGGTATGGATGGGGATATTCCCTGTTTCTGGGAATAGTTTATACTTAACCCTGAGAATTTCCAATTAATGAACAAGTCTGTTTGCATTTGTTGTTATTTTATTCCTCTGCACAGCAAACCTTGCTGATGGCTGGAACTACACCTCCCGTGATGCAGCTTGGCGCCTCTGTCTGCTGAGTCACCCCATCCCTAAGGCAGTCCCATGGCAGTGACTCAGCATCACAAGTGGCACCACAGGGAATTGACAGGTCAGACATTTCTTTCACAGATGAAATTTTCCTTTTGCCAGTGTTAAAAAAAAAAAAAATCCCATTTACATCAGAAAGCAATAGTCTTGATAAACAAACAAATTAACTCCACCAAATGACTTAATTAAAAGTTGGCAATTTCTTTAATCTACAATCACTGAATTTTTTGACCAGCCATTCGAAAATGCCAAGAATAAGGCAGCATTATTTTTCTCAATTTACCCACAAGCAGTGAAGCACAGGGCTAAAAAAAATCCTGAGCTGATTCAAAGCAGCTTCAGTTCACTGCAGCCTCCTTGACTTTGAAGATACTATTCCACATCTCAGCAACTCTTGATTTGCCCTGCATGATTTTTTCAAATTAACAGAGGATCCAACACAGACCAGAAGCAGAATACAAATGTTTTGGGCTTTCAGTGGCTTCCTGTGCAAAATGGTATTTGCTTTCAGAGCACTCCTGTGCCTTTCAGTCCACTTTATTGGAAAAGCCTTCAGATGTCATCAGAGATTTCTCCTCTGCTGTTCATAATGAAGAAAATCCTCTAGTTATTGGGAATATTTATTAAAACAAAGAAGCAAAACACTAATATTGCAGTCTTTTGTGATAGCAACTTCCATCTCAAAGGATCAGTTCACGCATGATGCATCAAAGTGATGAATCAGATGCAGCAGCTTTAGACATAAAGATAATCACTCCATCTAGCCCTGAAAAGCCTCCAGCCCTGGGTGGAATATGGCAGAAATTGCACTGCAATATGTCACTTTAACATGGCAAATGAAAAACACCTTCCCCCATTCAAATCTCAAGGGGAGGGAGCCTGAATATGATTATCTACCCCAGCCTGTGCTTGGATTGAGTGCAGCAAGGACAGCATGTGGGACTGGAGCTCCCCTCTCCACAGGGCTCCCACCTTCTCAGTGCTGGGTTAGATCCCCTGGGAAGGGAAGGGGCTTGATGAGACCAACCTGTGGCTCTTGAGCACCTTGTGTGAAGATGCTGTGCCAGAGCTAACAACTGCTAACACATAACCAGTGGCAGAGCTGTGCTGGCAGGCACTGCCAGTAATCCTTGTAAACTTGTGTAGTACTGAGCTGGCCAAAGCTCCTGAAATCCACATTTCTGGTTTGCCCTGGTGTTACCCAGCCCATCTGTGAACCCATCGAAACTCACAGGAAACATCTGACCTCGCTAGCTGGTGACCTGCTCCTGGAACTGCCCAGCCCTGTGGCTCCCCAGGGTGCCCAGGGGATCTGGTCAAGGTGGTCATTAGCCTTGGGCCATTAACTCCCACCCTGGCTGCTCTGGCTGCTTGAGCACCATGGTGACAGCATGAGTGGAACATAAGGATGTGTGCAGCAGCACAAACACAGCAGGGTCCACGTGTTGAAATATGAAGCAAATCCTCAACAGCCCTTTGAGGAAACATCACAGGCTACTGTATTTCAGCTTTTAAAGGGATTAAGGTGACTTTTAACATGAAGAAAGAAAGAAAACTTATGAAGGATTTGTCTTGAATTGAGCTAGATGGTCCTTTTCTCACAGTTTTCCTTCCTGAGATGGAGATCTGGGCAGTTGTGACAAAAATCATTGAAGAAAATGCCTTGGAAAGTGGCTGGTTAAGACTGAAAGATGAGAGCACAAGGACAAGTTCCTGATGAAGTTCTGCTTGGTGCCTGTGTGGTTTCAGGGCAGGAAGGCCACTTGCTAAAGGAGAGAATTCACTGAAAATGTTGCTCTTTCCTACCTCAAGCCCTCAGGAATGTGTATCCTGTGAGTACAAGACACCTACTATGGGTAAAGTACTCCCACTACCAGCATCAAAACAGAACAAATCCTGATGACACCCCCAGCCTCACCTGGGGAGAAAGTGGGAAAAAGAAATGTTCCCAGCAGCAGACATTGCCCTGCAGGACAGAAGAGTCATTTTCCCTCCTTCTCCCTGCCTCAAAGGAGGTGTCATCTGGCCCGTGTGTTCTTCTCCCTCTGAAATGCTTCCACCAAAGCAAAATAAAGCATTCATGCAAATCTGAAAAGCAATTTCTGCATCATTCATGTTGTGGAAGTTTCTCTGTAGAACTATTAAAAGAGAGATTTGGAGATGGTTTGGTATGAAAAATCAGATTTTTAACCAAACATATACTTCCATGGAATAATAAACATAATTCCATGTGTCATGTGTGTTCCTGTCTGTGTGTTTAATAGAGAAAAAAAGAGTATTCCCTCAAGACTAAGATCCTGGGTTTGAGTTCAATATCCTCTAATTTTTAGCCAAACTGGAGCATTATACTGAGGGAATAAAAGATTTTTACCTGATACGACCTGCCACAAATTGAAAAAGCAAGTTTTACTCAGTTACCTGAATTCTCCAGATCCTTATAGGCTTCTGTCCAGGTCTTGGCCATGTTTGCCAGGGTGTACTCCATGATCTGGATGTCAGTGATGGGGCAGTTGCACTGCGGGAACTCCTCGGAGCACTGGCAGCCACACTGGCTGTCCCTGCAGATGTACTCGCCCTCCCCATTGCACATGATGTAACTCAAGGCAGACTGGACAAACTTTTCTTGTAAATACTGAGGGAAGATGATCTGGAGACCTGGAGAGAGAGCAACAGGGTTATGGGAGGAAAAAAAAAAGTGAATAAAAAAGTAATTTCAAGTATTTGTTCCTCTTTCAAAACCCAATTCATTAACAGTTTGGGAAAGTTATGGTGAAGAATTAAAAGCTGTCATGAATAAGGAGGGTACAAATTTAATACCTCCAGGGCAGTAGAGACTAGCTGAGAACAGAGCCCATCTCCTATGCAGGAGAAGGGTGACAAGAAACTCCCCCTTCCCCAGAACTCTTTCATCCCATTCCCAGATCCCAGCATAGTACAAGGCCCTGAATGCAAAGCCTCCCTAATTCCCAGGTGTGGTGTTTTTTGTCTCCTGAAACCAAGTGCTGGTCCAGAAGCAATGAGCATTATGCTGCTCTGACCTGTTTTGAGAGATACTAAATGGGTTTGGTTCCACAGAAAAAAGGGAAATACACACTGAAAGGGAAAATAAGAAGGAACACAAAACAGAAGAAAGGAAAATAACACGAGAGGGGATTTATAAAAGTCCCTTGCAGAGTTAAGTGCCCAGCTCCTACAGCATAAATACAGGAGCTGGGTACCTGAGCCTTCGCAGCTTGCTCCCTGCTAGGAAGGCTACTTGCCAAATCCTATAAAAGTGCAAATGGATTTAGTGCTGATGATTTCAGTGTTGCTTGGCAGACTTACATTAGCAGGGAGATCTATCCCCTTGTCCCTTTCTCCATGGCAAGTGTTTGTGTATCCATCCATCTGTGCAGGCATCAGTGTAAGCGCACCTTGCTCAGGTACCAGAGGATGCAATAACAGTTTCAGTGTTTGCCCTGTGCACAGTGTACGTGGTTTCCATCCCGTCCTCCTCCAGACTCCCTGTGGATCTCCCTGAGGATTCACAGCTGTTTGCTTCTACCTGGCCAGTCCTGCCTGTCAGCCCCTGTCAGTGTCTGTGGTGCATGAGGCAGGGGACAATAACTCCGAGCCTTTCAGGGGACCCCACTTGGAAAAGGCCAGGGACTGGAGGGCAGTGAGAGGAGTTGATGGCAGTGCTGACCTGCAGTGTAATGAAGGCACGCAGGTCAATTAACCCATCTGTTTGTGTTCCTGCTGCTCTGCCTTACCAGATCCATGTCTGACAGCTCACTGGGGTGGAATGAAAATCAGACAATAATTCAGAGGATGAGAGTGTGCAGGAATGGCAAAAAGGGTTGTGACCCCTTTCAGGAGTGCAGACCCATCTCTGATGGGTTGTGTTCAACTCAGACAAGAGAAAAACAGCAGGTGGTGACCCTGGGACCCCCATTACCCTTTTGCTTTTGGATCCAGAGAAGCACCTCAGCCTTAATGAGGTCCCTCTGGAAGAGCAGGTTTGGGGGCTCAGGAGGCTGTGGAAGGCACAGGGAGCACTGTTTCCTCTCCCCCTGGTCTGGATGAGCACCGTGGCTGGTGGCAGCAAGCTGCCCCTCTGCCTGACCCCATTGGCTGCCTCCAGGCAGGATGAGCTTGGAGCACCCTCCAGCTGGGAGTGTGTTTGTGACACTTGCACAGGGAAGGACTTCCAGTCCAGAGACACTGTTTCTGCATAGATCCTGCTGCCTTTTCTGCATTGCTGTTGAGGACTAGAAAGAACACACAAAGAGCTGACCAGTACAGCATCCCTACAAACACCTCAAAACTAGCCTGCAGAGATCATTATTTTGAGGTCCCTTTGGTCTTTTCTGAGATGTGTCTCAACAAGAAGCTCAGATTTCTTCCTGCTTCTTCAGGAAGTCCTGAAGCTCAGCCTCTTCCAGGGATTGTAATGATAGGACAAGAGGGAGTGACTTCAAACTGAAAGAGAGTAGGTTAAGATTTGACATTAAGAAGAAATTCTTCCCTGTGAGGGTGGGGAGGCCCTGGCACAGGGTGCCCAGAGAAGCTGTGGCTGCCCCTAGATCCCTGGAAGTGTCCAAGGCCAGGCTGGACAGGGCTTGGAGCAACCTGAGATAGTGGAAAGTGTCCCTACCCATGGCAGGGTTGGAATGGGATGAGGTTAAGGTCCCTTCCAATCGCATTCTGGAATTCTATGATTTATCTGAAAAAACCACTACAGAGGGATGGTCCCCTGTCAAATCCTCACACTGATATTGGTGATGGCCCCACCTGCCAGGATCCCAAACTTTCCTTTAGGATGGAATGAAAGTGCAGTGCTATTGGAGAACCGATTCACAAAGGGGACCAGAAAGCCTGAAGGCAGCTGTACTCACTGAGCTTTCAAGCTCACATGAGAGCAGAGCTGGACTTCTTGATGTGCACTGACTCTTCATTCATGGTCCAAGTCCCATTAATACATTTTCCACTCTGCTTCATGGAGGAGCAACCTGCTCTGGCTCTTTGAATATGATCAAATTACCTCAGGCTCTTAAGTTCACCATAGTGTCTCTTTGAATTCTAACTTGGATAAAGCACAACAAGATGTTTGGTCCCAGCTACAAATGATCCTGGCTTTGGAGATTTTTATTTTCTTTTTTTTTTTTTCTGTGGAAGGAATAGGAGTGAAAAAAGCAACTGAAGTTTCAGGGAAACTGATGTCCCATTGCAAGGGACATCCACTGTTCATTCCAGCAGATACAGAAACATGAATACCCTGTAATCTCCAAAACACAACATGTTTTAACACTGCAGTGTTTCACATGGATACTCGCTTTTTGCCCATAAAGCTCATGGTTTCTGGAAAAAAAATTCCAGGAAAACACCCTCTTGTAAGAAATAATTTAACGTTTAAAGGGCAATCAGACCTCTGTACACTTAGCACCAACTCAACAGAACACTTTTATAAATACTTAACTTCATCAGGAAAGCAGTTTTGCTAGAACCCATCTGCTGCCTGAAGCATTTGATGAGAAGCCCACACTCAGAGCTGTGTTTGTACAAGTGACACCCAAATCCAGCCAGTCACTGGAGCACCAGTGTGCACACTACAAACACAACCCCCTGGCTTTAGACAGGCTGCTGGGATTGCATGTGACTCACATCTTCCAGCCAGGAATTTCCTTGTGGAAGAAATCAGTGTCACTGAAATACAGCTGTGCCTATTTCCACAGAAGCACTTTTATATACACACACGTAAATATTCATAGATTCCTCATCATCCCCAGACAAGGGCAGATTCATACAATTTTTTTTTGCTTTAGTTTTGAGTGTCTCTGTGATTAGATATCAGCAAGAGATTTTACAAGCTCTGTGCCAGCAGCAGCACCTCACCCAGTCCTGGCATCCTCTCTTTCATGTGTGGTTCTATCCCATGCCCAGGGACTAAATATTGCTGGAATTCAGTGGGTTATGGTTGCCAGTAAAGCACAGGTGGCATCAGTCTTTTGAGACCACTGTTCTGTGTGCTTCTGTTGCTACCTGTAAAGCAGGGAAGCTGTAATCCCAAGGAATATAACAGCCCTACTGAGCAGCTTGTGCTAGCTGGGAAAGTCCTGCTGCCAGCCACAACCCTAATAAGATATCCCAAATGCTGTGTTGTTCTCTAAGAAATTTCTTTTGATATTGCAAACATTCAAAAAAACCATATATATATATATTTTTTTTTTCAATCTTTCACTGTTGTCTACTGATGAAACAACCTCATGTCAGCAGCCAAGAAGAGGGACAAGCTGGTCTTAAAAACTGGGATATTGGACCATTTCCATGGGGACAATCCCTCAATCCAAGCCAGGGGACACAAGGAGTGGGCTCATCCCCAACAGCAGCCTCAGGAGCTGATAACAGATGCATAAGGTAAGTCTGCTGCTGACTTGAATATCTTAGTTTTGAAGGTAATTTATTGATCAGAGGAAGAATTCTGCCACTTTGTAAAGCATGAAGTTCCTCTTTAAAAATGAAAAGCAGCACAGATATGGTATAGGTTTATCTTAGATAACTACAAGCAGAATATGAAGTATCTGACAAGGGAACATGTCCTTAATTCACCTAGAAAAACTATTAGAGATAGATGTTTGGCTTTAGACTGTATATAAAAGGCTTCCTGCATTAAAAGAGGTAAATTTCCCCAGCTCTAAATTAGAGCTATTTGAAACATTTTCCACAGAAGAGTTCTCTGTTGAAAATGCAGTTCCATTGAAGCATTTTGCAAGAGCATGTTGACTCCAAAAGCACTTTTGACTTTCTAAATGTATTTTTTCATACTCCCTCATTTCACTGCAGTGAAAAGCTGAAATGTTTTGTGTTGTCATTACTGTTCTTTCCATCTTGGAAAAAGCTTTAATAGTAATTGTAATGTAAATTTTAATGTTATACTATCATATACGCTATGTAGGTATATAATACATCTCTCTATGTAGTTGCAGATGTATAATATAAAAGGGTATTTACACATATATAACAATATAATATTAAATATTGAAATATATTTAATATTATATAAGTATTGTATACAACATGCATTATGTATAGTATTATAATATATGACCATATTTGATGTAGCAAACAACCTGATATGCAACATTTCCTGTTTATTGTTACACAGTTTAGAACTGCACAGAAGGATTATACCTCACTGAAATAATGTTATGCTCTAATATTGACATATACTGTCAATAACAGTATTGATACAACAGGACATGCCTCTGAAATTTGGAGTTCCTGAAATTCTTCAAAGTGATGCTTTTTTTAAGTCAAATTTTCCAATTTCTGCCCGGGACATTTGTCCAAGGAACACAAATCCCCTTTTCCCTTTGCCCTGCATCACCACAGGGATCCTGCTTCAGGGAGTACTGGGAAAAAGGGAGACCTTCTGTGATAAATATTGTGTATATATAGGTGTATATCTATACCCCAGAGCATGTCATGCATGCTGGGCCCACAAGGATACTGGTTTATAAATTAGTGATTCTTTTCTGTCCCAGTAACCACAAATACAGCACAGACACCCTGTACCATCCTCCCCCAAAATCAACCTGCTCAAACCCTGCATGGTTTCATGGAATCATTTAGGTTGGAAAAGACCACCAAGATCATCGAGCCCAGCCTTTGGCTGATCACCACCTTGCCACCTTGCAGGGCAATCAGTACCACATTCCACACATTGTCTCTCCTGAAAGGCACAGCTTTGAAACCCTAAGTCCCAGGGCTGGGCAGCAGCAAGTTCAGACAGAGAAATCCTCCCTGTCACGAAGAAGCTGCTCTTTTATTGAGCCAGGCGCAGAGCTGGAGTGACACAAAGGCAGGAACATGGATTTCTGTCAGCAGCTCCTGCTCGGCTGCTAATCAGATCAGAGGAGACTTGGTCATGATCCATTACCTGCTGCAGCCCTGTGACTAATTCGTAATGAGGCCTCTCAGAGCAGAGGAAGGATCCTGGGTAATTATCCCAAGAACCACACTCCAGATTAGGTAGAAAACTCAGGTGGCGCTTTAAAGGTCACTTTGTTCTATTAGGAAGAGCTCCTGCCTTCCTCCCTTCCCTCGCTGTCTCCTTTGGCTTGGCTCCAGCCTCTCCCTGCTCTGGGTTCAGCCATAGATCTCCATGAAACCCATGTGTGGTTGACCTCCAAGGTCCTCTGACTGCTCCCATCAGAGATCACAGCCTCATCCCCTCTCTCCTAATTTTTCCTTCTTCCTCCACCTCCCTTGGTTTATCTCCTCTCTTGTAGGATCAGATAACCAGTAGAGATCTATTGATTTACCCACTTGTCTGCCTATAACCTGAGCTGCCTACTGATTTAGCTGCTTCCCCACTTATCTCATGTGTCATCCTTGGGTTTTCATTACCAGCAGCTATCATCACAGTGTAAAACCCTCTCAAACTGCTTATTGTTAATTAGGTAAGAACTAGAACTCAGTGATTTGGATAATCACTGCCATAGTGAAAACAACCTGCCTATTATTTTTAAAGGCAAATAATAACAACAATAATATTATATCCACAACATTACTTGGTAAATGAAACCCAGTTTCTGTGAAACCAAAGATTAAAACACCACTTGCCAAATTATACTCAAAGCGGAAGATGTAATGTAGCCCATTCATCTGAAAAATTAAAATTTGTGCAAGTACAAGGATTTGAGAAATAAAACCATCTGGGCAAATGAGCAATTAAATCCCACATTTCCTTATTTTGTCAAAAACTTGGGAATAACCTTCATGAATTACATGCCCAGTGAATTTCCTCCTTCTACTGAAGTTGACTTCTTGCTAACCAGCATGTATTTATTTATTAATTCAGCCATGACCTCTATCTGTTGACTTTTGGACTAGCTCCCCATCTGGGACTGAAGCCATGGCTTCTAGCATCCAAATAAAACCTCTGTGACTTTTCCCAAAGATTATGGTCATTAGAGGGTCCCGAAAGCTGATCTGCAAACCTCTTACACAAATCAGCATTTTGGGAGGGATGGAGAGACGTGGGCAGAATTCTCCTTCAATACTGATGGAAGAGGTCACATTTTTTTTATGTTGGTGTGTGTATCATACACAGAAGTCCATCAAAATTCAGTGGCAGAGACAGACACTTCATTGGGGTCAGCCCTAGCTCTGCTCAGCTGAGCCTCATGTGAAGCCACCAGAAGCTTCAGGGAACTTCCAGACACAGCAAAGAGAAGAGGGGGAAAGGCTCAGAAAAAGGGCAGTCCTCTCCCATTTCCACCCCCCTCCCTGGTTCCTGGGCCCTACCTTGCAGGTGGAGTTTGCTCTCAGTGCTTTGCAGAAGGACAGAACTCACAGAGTCCAGATTGTCGTAGCTGTTACAGCCCAGGGGGCCGGTCCGAGTTTCTGTTACCTACAGAGGATGTAGAGAAGAAAGAATGTTCCCTTTGACTGCAGCACCACACCTTCCCCAGGCTTTTTAAATCTTTTAATTCAAGGACTCCTTGTCACCAACTGATATAACCCAAAACACGTCTTCCCTAGTTGGGAAAAAATGCCCCACCCTGAACAGACACTGCTAATGTTTGGTGCAGTCGCAAGCTGAAAAATCAGAATGAATTGTGGCTGCTTCCTTTAGGGTACCTCAGGTTATTCTGGGCTTGGCAATGGGATCCTGCAGATTGATGTTTCTCACAGAGGATCTCCACTGGAGAACATCAGAAGCCTGTAGAGGAATTATTCCCTGGCTTCTCTTATTGGAAAGCAAGAAACAGAGATGGATTGCCAGCCCTCAGTGGTGCCTGGTGCTCCCACAACAGATGTGAACACCAGCCCTGTGCTGAGGATGGATGGAGGCACAGATGACCCGCAGTGCTGCTGCTGTTGGTTTCCAGCCCTTCCGGAATTCACCACGGGTGATTATCTGCTGTCACTGTTTCAATATCTCAATACAATTTCCCATCCAGAAGGGAACAGCCTCAGCCATGAGACAGCACAGAACAATAACAAGAGCTGAAACCTTTCAGAAATGGCTAACAATGACGACTCCATCCACATCACTTTCCCTGGAGTGAACTCAGCAACAATAAAATCCCTGCCCAGTGTAGGATGATTGCTTTCAGAGAAGGCAGCCTTTGCAGAGCCATTTTCTCTATTTTGTATTCTCTGAGCAGCTTCCCTTCCTTCCTGCTGCAACCCCCAAGCTGTCTCTCAGTCGGTTTCATCCCAGATGCCTCAGTAATGCCACACCTGGTTTTTCACCATTTTTTGTAGCAAATTCAGCTGAGAGATGTTTTGCAGCCTTACACCCCCAGGAGACAAATACTCCTAGGTGGCACAGGGCTGTTCATTTCACAGACCTGCCTTTCCCTTCCAAACTCCATCACTGATCTGGGTCCTCTGCTCCCTCTCTCCCTTCCAGAAGTCACTGTCACACTTAGTGAAAATCTCCTATCCTACACAACCACCACACTGAATGCCCACCTCTTTCCAGACTTTAGTGGCCCCGGGGAAATCAATTCTTCAATTGAATAAGAGAAAATCTAACCCTGGGAACAAAACAACTTGTGACCAAAGAGGAAATCAGACTGGCAAAGTCCTGCCCCAAATCCCTAGAGAATCAATATAAGGCAGACAATCTTTTTCCTCCTCCTAAAGCAGTATGTGGTACCTTGATTGCTCCGGTAGAGATCTGGATCTCATGGAGTCTCCTCATGGTGCCATCACGATCTACAAAGTAGGAGGACGCGAGCTGGTGCAAAGCTTCAACGCTCTGGGTGGCGTTTCCTGACTTTCTGTCGAGGCGCGTTTTGTCCATGTACATGGTCAAGGCCTCCTCTCCTGCAGCAGAGAGAAAAGGAGATTTCAGGCTGCCAGGCAGGGCCACCTTAACAGGAGCAAATGGTGTCATCTGCTGCACCTAAAGAAAGAAAAGTCCGACACCTAGAGCACTTGTGGAGGAATCCACCCTTCATCACCAGCACCAGGACCCCAGGGGGACGTACAGAAGCCTCCTCCTCTATTCAGACAGCAAGGCCAAGTCCACCAGACAAGTAAAGCAGCTCCACTGAATTGAGTAGACAACATTTTGGACATTTTTTTTAGCCAGCAGAGCTTTGCTGCAACTGCTGGAGATGATTCAGCCCATCTGTCCCACCCGAGGCACGCTCTCTCTGTAGGCAGCACCTCTAGAATGATGCACACCTGACAGGAGAAGATCTCATTTTCTGCAAGTCTCTGTCTGACCTGACTTCTAGGGGGAATGGATGATGATTGCAAGTAGAACACAGTGTGTGGGTAGGTACAGTGGACAAACAAATGTTTCTTGGACCTCTTCAGCCTCCAGTGGCCTTGCAAAAGAGGAGGGGAAAGGGGATGAGTAAAGAGAATTAATCAGAGGAAAGAGCAAATAAGAAAGTTTATCTGAACTGACCGCCCTTGCTGCCTCCTTTCCTCTCCCAGAGTCTCATTCAGGGAATATAAGTAAAGAGTGAAAGTACCATACAAGATAATGGACAAAAGCAGGTGATTTTGAAATGCTAAGCACAGAGAACCTGGGAGAGAAGCAGTTAAGAACTGATAAAGATCAGCAGAGACCTGAATGTAACAAAACATGTCTGAAAAGGACGTGCAGCTGAGAAGGACTATTTACCTAATAATTCAATTTGTGCTGGGTGAGGCACATTAAAATCCAGTTCATTCTTAACATAAGGCTGGCATTGTGAGAGGTCTTAAAAGGTGGAATGCCATCCTGCATCCTTAACACGTGAAACTTAGGTTTTAATAAATGAAGAGAAGACACAATGGAGGAGGAATGTGCCATTCCTACATAACTCTCTCAACGAGAAGAATGGTGCTTGTTCTGGTTTGATAGATGACCCACTGATGAATACACTGCCTCTGGCAGTGAAAGCATGCTCCAAAAAATATGTACCACTGCTTTCAAGGCCAAAAAATATTTTGCTCTTCATCATCTTTGCATATTTTTTTAAGAGAACAAGGACTTACTTTTCTTTAAAATTCTTAATATCTAAAACAATTTGATTCATCCAAATTATTTCTTTTATTGCATATATGAAAAAAATAACCCAAAATCCCAGTAAGCCCTCCCCCTCACTTTCCCTGGAATTTTTCCAGCTTTTATCTGAAAGCGAAATGCCTGAAAACGAACCAAAAATATTCTGGCTGAAAATCAAAATGTTTTTATTAGATTTCAGTTTTTCAAGCAATAGTTGTGTTGAGTATTCAGCCTTTGGCTTTGAGATGAAAAATGGACTCTTTTTTTTTTTTGTGGAAAGTAGGTACTTTTCGTCAAAAGAATTGATCAGTTGAAATCTTTTAATTAGGTTTTGCAGGACCTAAGTGGAGAAGTTAGGCATGTAAAACTTTGTCTTTAATATTTTGCTAAAAATAACAGACTAGCCTTCCACCACGATCAAAGCTGTGGTAGTAACAATGTCATCATTGTTGCCTCTCACAAAAACACTTCCCCTGGAAAATGACCAGCTTTGATTTCCTTTATCACCATTACCATTTTTATGTGTTGAGCTTGTGAGGAGACCTTGGCAGAGATCAAGGCTCTGTCCACACAAACAAAGTCAATCCATCTTCCAGAGGATTTAACCCCCTGTATCTGATGAGACACAACAGGTGAGTACAGCAAACAGCCAGCAAGGCACGAGTAATAAAATATCTGTGATTGGTGTGAGGAACAGTGGTCACTGCACTGAACACTCTCAATGCATTTTCAAGTTTCATCTCTGTGGTTTTCAGGGGGATTTGAAGGAACTTTGTCAGTTTTTATGAGTTAACTCATTTGCCACTGAAGAGACTGGATCAGTGGGAAAGTGTATTTTGAGCCAGAATTTCTGGGTCTCTCATGTAACAGAAGCATTTAACTGCAAGGAGATGCAGCAGAGAGAAATGAGAAAGGGTGTTTCGCCACCATTTTGTGAGGCTGTGGCAGGAGAAGGAAGATCTGGGATAATTCTCCCCTTAGCTGTGATTCATAGCCATCAACCCTTCATCAATTGCACCAATAACCGGGGAAAAAACAAATTTTCCTGGAAAAAAAATCATGCCTCATATTAACAGCCAAGGCATAAAAATCAGGATTTTTTCATTGCAGCCTGGCTCATTTTCACTAGAGGAATGCTGAGGCTGGAATCCTTGGCCAGAGGGCAGGCAGGAAGCCTGGGTGGAATCTCATCAGGCAGCAGCACTGGTGTCAGATCACCAGCAGATCTCCTCTTGGATTTGGTCCCTGCACAACACCAACCAGGCACTAAGAAACACAGCAGAGAAGAGAAAAACCTGTGCTCTGGGGCAGTGGGGATCAGTGATTTCCCCACAAAAGTTGTCCTTTTTTCCTCCAAATGAAGAAAACAGAGAAGTCCATGAGCAATGATGCTTTTTCCTGAAGGAGCAGTGTTGTCCCTGGGATTGAGGGGTGCTGAGCAGGGACACTGCTGCTGAAAACCTGTTTTGTGTAGCTCTGTGCAGAGCTGGAAAAGCACAGCATCCCCATGGAGGGGTCACATGGGAAAGCAACTCTTGGATCAAGAGAGGTTAACAGAATTTTCCTGCATTATTAAGTCTTAATTTCTCCTTTAATTAAGTGAATGATATGTTCAAAGTTGTTTTTCCTTGAGGGATTTTCCTGAAAATTGGCTCTCAGCTCTGTGTGCTCTATGCCAGAGCATGGATGCCCTCAAAGTGACCCATCACCAATGCCTTTGCCAGAACCAGACTGGAGCAGAGCTGGGTTTTACTGGGCTCTCGGGGGCCCTGGCTGCTCTGTGGGTTGAAAGGCACAAGAGCTGTTCCTCCTGTGGCCAGGTGTGAATATTGCTGTGTTCAGGTGCTGCTCCACGTCCCACCCTCCTGGGGACCGTGCAGCAGCTGGCGTTTCAAAGCCAGACAATTTCCTGTGTGCTTGTCACTCTCTGCCACCTCCTCAGACACCAAGCTGAGCTACAAACCCAGGGCAGAACTGCTTGTAGCTCTGCTGGGGAGACAACAGGTCCTGGGAGAGCCAGTGTGCCAGGACATGTCTGCTTTTATGTCCCAGAGCTCTTGTTTAGCCCACAGACTGTGATTAGAGCGTGTCCTCCGTGCATAATGCATGCCCAGCTCCATCTGCATTTTCCCTGGGACTGCCATTGCTGAGATAAATCCTCTTTTTCTCTCCACCATTGCTCACCATGCTCGGGGCTGGTGGGGCGTTTAGTGCTCCCCTCCAACACCAGTACTTATGACAAGTCTCTGCATATTTAAAGTTGTTGTGTTGTAAAATCAGGAGAAGAAACAAGCCCCTGTGAATAATTTACAACCTCAGCCAGGCAAAATTAAAAATATATTTTTACCATCAAAGGTCTTTTTTATTTTGAATTTCCATGGAGGTGAGTGGCAAGAAAAAGAGGAATGTCAATGGGAAAAAAAGTAAACCTGCAAAAAAAAAAAATCTCTACTTGGCTGTCTTGGGCTCTGTAAAACACGGTCCTGAAAAGTGAATGCCTCAATAAAAAACAGTTTATCTTTACCCAGACTTCAGTAAGGCCTGAAGAAAGCAGTCACTTGTGCTCTTCAATGCTTGGAAGCCTCCTTTCTCTCACATTTCTTGCCGATGGAATGGACTTGTTTAGGTGCCTGGACTGGAAGAGCAGCCCAAGGATCTTTGAAGGACTTCACCACACGAGAGGCCATTTGACTTCAGGGGAACTATGCCAATTTACCTACCACCTAATTTGTGCATGAATCATATGCACACATATAATCTCATCCCAGTGTCTGCAGAATGCTCTGGGAACAGACAGATAGTCAGAAATTCCTCAAAGTTCACTACAAACATGGCCATGTGGCAAGGCGGGAGGTGAGGTACATTAGAAGAAGCAACAACAATAAATTTTGAAGTAAAATTGAGCCTTTAGCACTGCAGAATCCTTCTCACAGATAGTTGTTCTTGGAGGAAGAGCATTTAAATGAAAGAAAGGCACACCCCAAAAGGGGAAAAGAACCATGAAAATAATACAGAGTGGAAAATAGAACCAGGAGTAAACATCAATAGGAGCTGCTGATTTGCACCCCTCCAGTGCTCAACAGTAGCCACTCAGAATGTTCCTGCAGCACCACCAGCAGCGCCTGCTCAGGAGTTCATGGCCCTACAGGGCTCTCTCTGATGTCATCCCTGACACATTCTGTGCACACACAGACCTCTCTGCAGCCCTTGCATACACATTTTGAATTTTACTGAACTGCTGTTTTTCCAGAAGTCTGCTCCATGTTAATGCATTCAGCCTTCTGGCCATCTCTTCCCCTCTGTTCACGCTCCCTGCCCAACTCCTTGAACTCCCTTTTCCTGAAGCTCTTTAAAATTCCTCCAGTTCCAGCAAAAAAGGATGTTTTCCCCCTGCATTTGTTTTCATCCTGTGAAAAAGGGGGATGAACACATTCTATTGTGAAGCTGAGGGCAGTGGTGCAGGGCTGGCAGGACAGTCCCCCAGCTGAGGGACGTGTTTCTCCTGACACACACAGTGGTCAGAGCAGCACAGAGGCACAACTCCCACCTCACACTCTGAATTCATTTGCAAAGGCTCTTTGGGGACACAGATGGGCTTTGGGAGGGGGAGCTGTAGCCTGGCCTGTGCCCCCACTGCTTTCAGAGTCACAGGGTGGCTCAGACTGGAAAGGACCACAGTGGGGTATTTGGTCCAGCTTCCCTGCTCTGCGGGGTCATCCCAGAGCACATGGCACAGGACTGCACCCAGCTGGTTCTGGAACATCTTCTGTGAGAGAGACTCCGCACCCTCTCTGGGCAATCTGTTCCGATGCTCCCAAGAAATTCTTCCTCATGTTCAGCTGGAACTTCCAGGGCATCAGTTTCTGCCTGTTCCTCTTGTCCTTGTGGCTGGCACCACCAAGATGAGCCTGATCCATGCCCCTTTTAGATAATTATACTCATTAATGAGGTCTCCTCTCAGTCATCTCTTCTGGAGACTGAACAGCCCCAGCTCCCTCAGCTTTCCCTCGTGACAGATCCCTGCTCCCCTCACCACTGCCACAGTTCCTGCTGGGCTCACTCCAGGAGCTCCATGCCAAACTGGACACATTTCCAGCACTGCCCAGTGCCTTCACCACCCCCCAGAGCCCCCCTGACCAGCACCAGCCCGGGTGCCACCTACCTCCCAGGGTGGCAGAGATGAGGAGGTGTGTGCCGTACTTTTTGATGATGGTGTCAATGAACTGCTGCGTGGTGGGTCTCCTGCCCAGCAGGCGGATGCTCCTCTGGAACTCAGGCATCAGGGGCAGTGGGTTGTGGAGCAGGTCCCTCCTCTCGATGGCTGTGTTCCTCACCTTCCAACGGGCAAACTCCCTGTGCCACAACACAGGAACACAACAGGGGTGAGGCTCCCAGTCTGGAGGGGCAGGGAGAGTCACCAGGGGTAGGAAAGGAGGATGGAGAAGGGGCCAATCCTGTTGGACACCCCCACGTGGATACACACATGAGGCCACAAGGCTGGTCAGAGGGGAAGGGGAGGAGAAGAGGAAAAGTGAGGCATTACTGCACAATAACCATACACTACAAGGAGGTGGTGAGGAGGTGCCCTTGGAGTCATCAGAGGTGTCTGTTAGAGAGTTGGATTTCCCTAAAATAAAAGCAGGCTGGTCCTTTCACCCTCCCACACTTTGGGGTCTTTCATTTCTCCATAAAGCAGCAAATTCTGGTCTCTGTCAGCAAATGGTCTAGACCACAGATCTAGCCCAAACTGATCATTGATATATCTGTAATGCCCACAAGCCTTCCTAGCATACTTTTGCAAAGCAAAGCTGAAGAAAATACATTTTCTTCAAACATCTTCATCTTTCAGCACCATGAGTATGGCAAGAGAGCATTTTGGAAAACAATTTTTGAGATAAACTATGTAAAAGCATAGATTCAGCTATAAGCAGAGTCCAGGATGAAAGTGGAAGTTTTGTTCATGTTTTAGGGAAAAAAAACCACCAAAACCCTAAATGATTCTCAAATCCATGCTTTTAAACTGAGAGCAACTGGGAAAAAATAAAGTTAATGTTTGCAAAAGCAGTTCTTTATTGCAGGTATCCATTTTGAAATGACACAGAAGGAAATGCCTAGAGAAAAGCGTGCACACCTGCAATCTAAAAATCAGGCCTCTGAAACATCACCAGCTGAGCACCTGAAAAATGAGAAACCTATTATTGTCTTTCAAAAAATATTGAGCAAAGCCTTCCTTAAAGGAGAGGATGTTATTTATACCCATTCTCCTACAATGCACCTGCTCTATCTTAAGTTATCTCCCAAACCATCAGCTCACAGGCTTCTCTGTCACTTTTCATCCACCTATTCCTGCGACTTGGGCTTAAGACAAATATTTTATTTAGATTATAGGTGTTGTGGTTTAATCCCAGCTGGCAGCTCAGCCCCACGCAGCCACTGACTTCTAGAGAGGAGGAGAGTCAGCAGGGTGAAAGTGAGAGAGCTCATGAGGTGAGATAAACAGTTTAGCAGATAAGCAAAAGCTGCATGGGCAAGCAAAGCAAGACAAGGAGTTCATTCCCCACTTCCCATCACAGTCTGGAGATCAGCCATCTCCAGGGCTCCATCAGAGTGACTGGGGAAGACAGACTTCCTCACACTGCACATCCCCCTTTCCTCCTCCTTCCTCAGCCCTACAAGCTGAGCATGATGTCCCGTGGTGTGGGATATCCCTGGGCTCAGTTGGGGTCAGCTGTCCAGGCTTTGTCCCCCCCACAGCTCCTTGTGCATCCCAACCTCAGCACTGGTGGGGTGGGAGGAGAGGCAGAAGAGCCCTGACCTGTGTAAAGTCTGCTTAGCAACACACCTGTGCTATCAGCACTGTTTCCAGCAAAATCCAAAACACAGCCCCGTACCAGCTTCTATGGAAAAAATTTAACTTTATCCCAGTGTTACAGAAGAAACTTAACAGCGGTGTTCTGTGGGAATAATCTTGTTTAGCATTAGTGTGGCCCAGCAGCAGCAGCTAAAGCAGAGGAAACCCTCATGTGCAAGAGCTGAGCAAGAGTAAACTTCTTTGAGAGAATTAGTGCTGCTAGTAAGGAACAAGCTGAATTCAGGAGAAACAAGTGGAATGCAGATAAGGACCAAGGAGACTCTTCCAAGAGAATGAAGTAACTGCAGAAGAAGGCCAGACCCAGTAAAAAAAAAAAAAAAAAAAAAAAAAAAAAAAAAAATTTTAGGGACCACTGATTAGAATTAAGGATTTGGGGTTGGATTTGAGGATTGGGTGATTAGATGGCACAGGTATAATTCTGAGGCATGAACTGGGACAGGAGTCCTCTCTGCAGGCACCCAGCTCACACTGTAACCCAGCAAAGACTAACTGGAAACCATCAGGCACACTTGGCATTCCCAGCAGGATCCTGGGGTCAAATCTGTCACTGTGGCTGGTGTGAATAATCCATAACACCCAGTCCAAACCAGGAATGACAACCTCTGGCCCTGAGGCAGCACTTCCCATCAGGGAGTGTCCTCCCACACAACAACCCCACGTGGCTGGCAGAGACCCTGACACACAGGCAGATTCAGGAGACTCAGTTGCAAAGCCAGGATCACAAACCCGATTTTTTCTGCCCAGGTTGATTCTATACTCAGTCCACTCTGTGTGTGTTAGGATATTTGACTTAAAGTAATTATGCAGGTATTTATTATGATTGTGCCCCTTCACAACACTCCA
Source organism: Anomalospiza imberbis (assembly GCF_031753505.1). Taxonomy (NCBI): domain Eukaryota; kingdom Metazoa; phylum Chordata; class Aves; order Passeriformes; family Viduidae; genus Anomalospiza; species Anomalospiza imberbis. The sequence goes on along the minus strand of NC_089701.1, from coordinate 6,977,244 downwards.
TGCTGCCTGACAGCAGTTACATTCATCAAAATAGCAAAGTGCCAGCTATTTACTTCAAAATATTTCCTTACACCTGAGCTAATGCCCCCTCTGTAGTTCCTTGCTTTCACAAGCCAAGTGAAAATGCCAAAACAAAACACACCTCCTACTACATTACAAGTGTCATTAGTGTCAAACCTTGCAATCTGAAGAAACATCCATCCTTCCTAGAAAAACCTCAGTCAAAAGGCAAAACCCTCCCCCATACAATGGGTTCTTAACACAAGGAGTGATTGAAACAGATCATTTGCTCCCAAGTTTTTCTGCAGATAACAAATACATCACCAATGTATTCCCTTTATGGAGCAGAGGGTGTTCTCTGCTGTCCCAGAATTGTGTAAGAGTTGATTTTAATGATAGTTAAAACTTTAAAGACAAATCATTTCTGTCTGACACTGCAGAGAAGTTTCTCTAATCATCCAAGATTAGAGTTTCAATCCCAGACCTTGTTCCACAAGGGAATCCCCTTTGAGGAAGGAATGGTCCCTTCAGCAGTTGTCCTGCATGGGAAGAGGCAGAGCTGGATGCTCAAAGACAGGCAAGGTTTTATAATAAATAGACACAACCATGTTCCATCAGAAAGATCGTAACTAGCAAGCATAGGAAGAATGCCATCTGTACTTCCTCTCCAAAGAGAGGATTATTTCTTCCTGTAAAACTCAAGCACACATTCAGATTCCTGTTCCCTGCAGTATCCATAAAGTCAGGAGGGACAAGAGCACTCCCGAGCCAGCTTGTTTTCTGAAAGGGCTGAGGGAATGTTTCATGTTCCCAATAAATTACAGAGAGTTTGGTTTTGCTGCTTTGTAATAGATAATTTAGCAGTAAAGAGTTGAAATGTGCAGCTGGTCAGGTATTGAGCACTATTCTCCTTCAGGGAAGCCGTGTCTGTCCCTGGATCCCTGGCAGTGTCCAAAGCCAGGTTGGACAGGGCTTGGAGCACCCTGGGACAGAGGAAGGTGTCTCTGCCCTTGGCAGGGGATGGGATGGGATGGGATGGGATGGGATGGGATGGGATGGGATGGGATGAGCTTTAAGGTCTTGTCTTACAAGCCAGGACAGGTCTCTTCTGACTAAAACCACTCCAGGATTCCAGGATGTATCAGCACCCAGAGCCTGAGAGTGTCTCCATTCAAGGTGGGGAAATGGACAGGGCAAACTGGGAATTGATGGGCGGTGAAGGCAGGAAAAGGCAGGAAAGGAGAATGACATTTTGATAAACAATGTGTCCAAAGGGAAAGTGGGTTCATTTTCTACATCAGGTCCAACATCACCCTTTGATGCCACTGGCAGGAGGCAAAAGCAGGAGTTTAAAAGAAATCACTGTCATCTCTTCAGCCTTTCCTGCTGCCAAGGGACAATCCCAGTCCCCGTTCATGCAGTAGATGAGCCCTGAGCAGAATCCACCTCTAAAGCACGACAGTGAAGGAGGCTTTTCCACCCAGCTGTTATTGATGCCATCCCTCCTCAGGGCTTCCTGCTCCCAGGGCACATCAGGAGGTGAAAGCCCAGTTCTGCTCTTCTCTCCCTATGCTTGGATGTGTGGCTTTCCCAGCTGACAAGAAAAAATGAGCAAATATGTTATGATGAATAATTTATGCAACTAACTTAGATGTTTATCTTCTGCTCATAGAATATCCATGAACCAGTTGCAATTCCCTCTAAGTTATGCATTATTTGAATTTACTTAGTGACATTTTCCAAGCTTTTTTATAGGTTTTACATAACATTTGGCTGTTTTATTTCTTTGTGTGCTGTTGATTCATTGGGATTGGAATCAAAGGAAGGGAACACCAGTGGGGTCATCTGCTCCAACCTCAATAGTCAAGCAAATGATATGGCTTTGTTAAGCTTCCTTTTTAATGTCCAAAAAATAAATTTTAAACGTGGCTCTCTGAATTTCAATATTTTACATGGAAAGCAAACCTCTAATTCCAGCAATCTTCCATGCAACCTACAGAACCCTCTGCTGCAAGATGCACCTGAGGCCAATATTACGATTCAGTTTTGGAAAATAGACTTAACATTAATAGATATGGCTACTGAAATAATTTAGAATTATTGAGGTCATAAAAAAATTATATTTGCAGGGAACAGCATAGATCTGACCTTAGGGAATGTTTCAACCTGAAACTCCTGAAGTCTCTGAAGAAACACCTCCAAGAACAGGTTTTCTATTAGCTTTCAACTCTAGATTTAATTGCATTTTCTGCAGAAGCAGAAAATCAGCCAAAATGAATTCAGAGTGCTGGGTTAGGTAAACGATACTCTTGTCTGTTTGTCACCACTGAATCCTTCCACCTGTGAATCTTGGGAGGATTTACCAAGGCCTTGGATTCGTGGATAATGGGTGCAAAGGGTACTGGAACCTTTCCTCACAAAACCATCCTGGGCTGCCTTTCACTCTTTACTTCTCTGTGCCACCACCTGGGACACAGAGCTGAGGCCTCTACAGATACTGAGGCATTTTAAAAAGAGGAATATTGCCCTGTGCATCACTTATTTTGCAGGTGAAGAAGTTGCAAAGGCTCGACTGGGATTAGGGGGAACCCCATGGTAGAGCTAGGATTGGTACAGTTGGGATTGGTACAGAGTCTTCTGACCCTCAGGGGAAATCCCGAGCAAGGACCTGAACTTCTGCCAGCAGGGGAGCTTTGAATGGCTTTGGAAAGATGAGAAACCTGTTAGCAAGGAGGAGGAAGGGTCGGTATCCCTGAGGCAGGGATGGGATAAGGAGAAACTCTGACCCAAGGTCTGAGTAGTGGGGAGAGCACTTGTTGGGGCTCTGTCTCAACAGGGCTGAGAGCCCAGTTTGTGCCAGGGAATACCTTCCAGGCCAGCACAGGGCAGCTGCTCTCCAGAGAAAATACAGAGGAGCTTCTTTAAGGGCTGAAAGGGGTAGGAGGTGCTGAAGGGGGAAGGGAGGTGAAAGGGAAGAGGGATGAGGGTTGAAGTACTGCCTCAGGGAGGCACATGCACAGAATGAGGGCTTTCCTCCCTGTAACAGCAAGGGGACACACTTTATTTGAATATGGCTGAGGATGAGAAAATACTGCTCCTTCCAGCCTGCATTAATGAGCTTCCATCAAGGCCACCGTGTCAGGGGCAGGAGGAGCCACTAGGAATGTCTCAGTGCTCATTAGCACTATGACCTTCCAGGGAAACAGAAAAACAGGGGAAAAACTACAGAAGAGGGAGGAAAAGTCAAGAGGCTGGAATAGGTACATCATGCAGACCCCAGTCTGCACCATCAGAAAGGACAGCAGGATCCAAGGGCAGGAGCATCTCTACCCAGGGAGGGAAATCTGAGGGAGAGGGACCATCAGATCAAATTAAATTCCCCATCTCCACATGACCAAGGCAACCAAAGCATGTAAGTGAGGAAACAAATTCAGCACAGGCCTTGGGGGCTGGTGCTTGAAACAAGAAAAGAAATTGAATGCATTAAATAATGATCAGGACAGACACCGTTTTAAAAAGAAAAAAAAAAAAAATAGCAGAGGAGGAAGGCTTTGAAGAAAACCTAAGCAGAACAGCCCAGCCCCTCCTGGCTGGATGTACATCCTTCAGAGCATCCCACCAAGTGCACACTCAAGCAGGACAAGGAGCAGCCCTACCCCTCCCTGGGAACTGGGCAAGGACAAGGCACCAGCTCCTTTCTGCTCCATGGCTCTTTACTTTTTGAATAAAATTTATCTTGAAAGTCACCAGCTGCTCCCAAAGGTGATGGGCCTTCCTGAAGGCAGCATGCTCTTCAGTAGCAGCAGGACACAAACATTTCATGCCCTCTCCTCAGCATATTGCCCACGTAATTGACTGTGATGTCATCAGGACTCCCTGGTGTCAGAGAGATGTTCCCTGGGACTTCGGTGTCTCTGCCCCTGTTTTCCTTCAAGCACTTCACCATCATTAAGAGAGATATTTTTGGACATGTCTGTGTGTGCTGCAGACAAATATTAGTAGCTGTCAGAATGAGTGTGAACCAAACCAGACAGATTTTAAGCCTTGTCTGGGTAAGAAACATGTTCTGTGTTAGCCCTAAATCTTCCAGAACCCTTCCAGATGCTCCTACAACAGAGCTGTTGGTTTGGAGGGTTTGTTTTGCTTTGCCTTTCCTTTTTCCAGCCCAATTGTCCCAGCCACTGGCTGCACAGAGTCCTAATTATCTCCAGTCCTTGGGATGATGGCTCTTCCAGTTTCCTGTGAGCCCTGGATCCTGCAAACAATGCCAAGGGACAGGGCTGAGCATGACAACAGCACTATAATGCTTATCTTGTTCTGCCAGATCAGGCTTTATTTGAGCCTGTGCAGGGTATCTGTGACTATGGTGGGGTCAGTGATATTTCATTTATAGTCTGTGCCCTCAAAATGCCAGACAGCCCCAGGCTGAGCAGTGCAATATTCCTTTAGCACTTTCCTCTGCAGCTTGGCCTCTTCCCTATCTAGGCCAGCATGAAGAAGTCACTCTTCAAAGCTGAGCTTTTCAAAGGACCTGCAAGAATTAGTTTCCTGTGAGGGTTTGGCACTCATCCCCCCTAATCTATTTAAAAAACCTCCAGTCTGTAGATTTAAACTAGTTCCAAATTAGACAGAGGCTGAAACTCTGCCATGAAAGAGAGGAAAAAAAAAAACAACAAAAAACCCTAAAAATTTAATTCCAGAGAAGTATGAAAAAGAAATCACTTAAGTTGAAAGTCTAACAGCATTTTGCATAACAACCAGGCAAGTAGACAGGCTCACTTATGACAGCTGGCAGGTGAATGAGATAAATAAATTGACTATTGATCTATTGATAAATGCTGTGCTGTCTGCAGCAGCTTTATGGCTATAAGGGCATTTACCTGGGTAGGACTGAAGCAAGGGGAGGACAATCAGAATTTGAATCATTCAGCACAGTCCTATGGCAGAAATTAAACAATGCTGTGGGACTACTTCCTCCTCCACTGGCTCCAAAGGACAAAGGAAGAATCTCCTGTTGCTTTTCCCCTTGGTCTGTCCTTTGGCCACGTGCTTGGTGTTGGCTGAGGGGTCTGAAATCTCAAACACTCCCCCTTTTTTGAGCAAGCAGTTCAGTCTGCTCCAGAGTTTTGTTTTCATCTCTCTAATAATTTTCTTAAAGATATTAAATTGTTACAGAGTTGAAAGCTCTGAGGGTTTTTTTTTGGAGAGAGAGGATGTGGGAGGTAAAAAAGAGGTCCAGAAGAACACGGCCATTGCAAGAATCAAAATGAAATAAAATTACTTCAAAGTTAGGGGAATTTCATGTGACCTTGAAAGCCCCTTGGTAAACAGGTTGTGCCAGCACTGAATTAAAATCCAGCCAGACAAACATGATTCCAAATGTTGCTCTTAAGATATGACTGCATTTGGGTCTTGCATTAGGAAGCAACATGGAATTGTTGGGTGCCCAAAAGATCGATTTTTCAAAAAAAAACCTTAAATAAATTAATTGTTAGAGACTCAAAACAGAGTGATTAAGCATAGGTAAGAACAAGTTAAAAGATAGATCATTAAATTTGATCATTATTAAATTTGTTTATTATTAAATGTGAGCATGGCCAGGATGTGGCTGCAATTCTTAACCCTGACTTCAAATCCAAACACATGAAAACATGGCACAGTAGGTTTCTGCCCTTTCAGCTTCTTGGCATCACCTCCCGGTCATGGATTTCTGCATCCTCAATAACACACAGTAACTTCTGAACTTCTTCAACACAGCTGCCTGTGGCTATAGAAAAGTATATCTAGCGAGATATTAGGAAGTTCTAAGGTTAATAATGGAGCTCTGTGCATTGTATCTTAAGGCTCACAAGCAGGTATTGTATTGGAAATAAGCGAGCATTGTTTTAACTAAAGGTACATGTGCTTATAGAGGTTGGACAGAACTACTCTCAGTGTGCTTTTGCTTTGTGTGATTGGGAAAAAAGCTTTTAAAGTGAGTTGTAACATTGAGTTCTTTGTCTGCTGCCTGGGATGTGAGCTGCTGGCATCTGCCCATTGTCACAGCCATGCAAGGAGGCTGGTGCTGGAAAATGAACAGCTGGAGACGCGTTCCTCAGCAGTCCCGTCAGTCCCTTCCCGGGATTTGTACACAGTCCCCCGGCCAGCAATAGTGGATCTGTTCCCAAATCCCACCAGAGCCAGCTGCTGCAATGCCCTTCCATCTCACCCACCAGTTCCAGTACAAACAGCTCGTGGACATTCATTCCCTCAGCTCTCCCTGTAAGGTTATTTGTGCAGATTTCCTTGCAAAAACCCCACACCTCGAGCACTGCAGAGACCCTTCCCAATGCCAGCCTCCATCAGCCTTGGCCACCCCACAGACATGCTGGTGAGGGTTCCCATGAGTGCTGACACCATCTCAGCTGTTCCACGCTGGGCTGACAGCACTTCTGAGCCACTGTAATTTCCATGGGTTTGATGGGAGCTGCTGGAAGCTGGAGTGACATCTCTCCAAGAGCTCCCAGCATTGTTCGCACCGCCGCAGCTTAACAAACGCTATTAATAATAGCAAACGTTCTGCTCCGGAGCTGTTTGCTCCTTTAAAGCTCACCCAGACCAGACATGGTTTATTAAGCTGCTGGAGAAACTGTTCCAACAGGCTGCTGGGTGCTGTGCTCTGAGCACTGGGATGGACAGCACAGAGACACCCAGTCCTTCACTTGAATTAGGATAAAAATCACAGGACAGGCAGCAGGAACAGTTCTCCCACTAAAATACCTGACATAGCCTAGAGAGACTCATCTGTGAATCAGGCATTTTGAGTTCTCTAGTTACCAATACAATTACACAAATATTATTTTTCATAGCAGGATCTCCTGGATTTCTGTCTCTAGAACTTTGACCCAGAATTCACAATCAAGCTGATCCTGGAATGTCAAGGAGCTGTCAAGAACAAGGCTTCAAAGAACAGCAATTTGAATCAAACATCTGAGTCATTTAAGGAATTTGAGGTATTATTGAGGAAAGGTGAGATAGCTGGCATGATTGTAGGTTCTCTTCTCCACACTTCTTTTAATTCCCTTCTTGGACACTCCTTTGCACACAATCCTGATCCAGGGGGATGAGGGCAGAGATCAGCCAACAACAGGCTGGAAGGGAAGCCAAGACACAGGATGCTGAGACAAATAAGGCTGTATGGGAACATGTGGCATAGACAGAAAAAAGTGCCCCAAACCATGCAGTCTTGTGCTGTAGCAATTTTTTTGGTGGGAGGGGGGAAACAAGAAAAAACTACGAATAATGCCAACAAAACAAAGAAAAAGCCAAACAAAACTAACACAACACACAAAAATAACCCAAAAGAAAAAAAAAACCCAAACCCCAAAACAAACTAGACGTTTTCACATTAATGTGTTTATTGGGACTCTAGTAGATTAGAGGATTACACCCTTGATGAAATCCCTCCTCTTGTGGCTAAGTGGTACATGAGAATATTTAAATCTTTTGTAACCAAGTTTGCAATGGAAGGCAGGCAGGGAGAGTTTAATTTATAGAGCAGATAACAAATCACCCAGGGGCGACTGGCACATGTTAAGTCCTGGTGAGCCCCTGTGACCCCATGGACCCTGTCAGCAGACGGTGCCTACCCTGCCCCAAAATTCACCATGAGGACTCAGAGCCTGCCAGCGTTACAAGGAGCACAACAGCACCAATCAAAGGCTGTAACAAGAACACAGTTTGGAACAAATAATTTCATTAAATTGCACTTGATTCATTTCCTGAAGATAGAGGTGTGTGTGTGGACCACAGGCTTTTTTCCTAATTTTGGCTGTAGCAAGCTGATAACCTCAGCCTGTGACACCACAGCCCCAAACTTTGCTCTGTACTTATCATGATTCGCAGTTTGCTCAGATGAAAAAAGTGAGAAATGTCGCCTTGAACCTTAATTCTTCAGGTGGCAGGTAAGGGTACCTGGCTGCTGCACCCCCGGCAGCTTGAGCACAGCATTTGTCAATACTGGGAAAGTAATATCAGAAATTCAGCTTTCATTGCCCTTTTTCTCAAGAAAAAAGCACCAAATTTTCTCCAGCACAGCATGCAACTATGTTTCAAAACTCTGAGTTGTTGTTAGAAAATGGAGCTATCACCCCTCCTCCGGTCAGTTGTGCTGCTCACTTGGCAAAGGCTCAAATTCACTAATTTAATAGGGGAGAAAAAAAGAACAGAAGATGATGTTTAAATACAAAGCGGCTCCCGCCTCCTCTACCCAGCTGAACCCTCCAGGCGCTCCAGGCAGAGCCACCTGGGCACATCTGCCAGGCTTGTGGGCAGAGCAGGCAGTGATGGGAAAGTGTCCCCTGTCGCCCACCCCTGGGCCCTGAGTCATCCTCAGCTGATGGAGACACCACTGAGCACTCCAGGCAGGAGCTGTGGGTGGCTGGGATGCCTAAAGGCCACCAGTTGGCAAAGTCACCTGTTCCCACCAGGGATCCTTCACTGCAGGGCAGCTGAGGGGGTTTTGTCCAGATAAAGTGCAGTGAGGAAGGTCCAGCCCCTGCCCTGCCATCCTTCAGGTGGAAGGGTGTGGTCCAGGCTGCACAAAGAGCGTCTGCAGGGAAGACAACTTGCAGGGGTGTGACAGGCAGACTAAGCACTGCCTGCTCACAAAGGCACACCCAGATCCATGAGATGGCCACCAGGCTCAGAATGACACAGGGTTTGGGATTATGCCCTATCCTCATACCCTCATACCCTCATATCCTCATTTCCTCGTTTCCTCATATCCTCATACCCTCATATCCTCATACCGTCATACCCTCATTTCCTCATATCCTCATACCCTCATACCCTCATTTCCTCATATCCTCATACCCTCATATCCTCATTTCCTCATATCCTCATACCCTCATATCCTCATTTCCTCATTTCCTCATATCCTCATACCCTCATATCCTCATTTCCTCATATCCTCCATCATCTCAGCCGTTGCAGGAAGCTTCTAGGAGTACATGGCAGACATAGGAGAGTGTCACCCTGTTCTTTTGAGAGTTTTAAAGTTCTTTTAAAAGTTTTCTATGCCTTCTGATGTTTACATATTTCTACTGACTTTTCTCACGCTGTTCGTGTAACTAATGATTGTTTTACATTCTTCTTTGTAAGTAAAGAGAATTGATAGACTGGTAGTTTGACCAGTGTGGTTGGAGAAGTGGAAATTTCACCCTCCAATCCACTGTCACTTTTAGAGTCAGAAAATAAAGTTCTCTCTTTTAGTTCTTCTCCTCCCTCTTTTACGTCTAGCATCCATGTGTGAGTTATTTTGTGTCATAGTGTGACAGGAGAGAGCAAGTGAACAAAAACTGTGTTAAAATAGTAAAACAAAGCCACACTTCCCTCCCGCTTTGATCCTTGACACTCAATTTCCATAGTGTTAGGACATTATTTCCTCTGAGTTGGTTTAGGAGAAAACAGTGGTTCCTCCTCATGGTCCCTCAGGACACTCAGTTCTGTGCCTTCACCTTCTGAGCTGGGCTTCCACATCCCTTTGGTTTCCAAGCTATGCTGTTCCACTCAGGCCACTGGCCAAGGGCTGCCTTTCAATATTCAAGCAGGAATATCCACAGTGGCTGTGTGCAGAGGATGTCCCCTCTCAGTATAGGTTTCAGATGGTGACTAGTCTGAAATTACTAGCAAATAGCATAAGATAAGAGGTTAAGGGCTAAAAAAAATTAGGCTGCAGAGTATAGCTGCAGCAAAATTCAAGTCATACATAATGAGAGACATTTGTGCTTTGCTCAAGACTAAAAAAGAAAAAAAATAGTCCCCAAAAGCCTATGACATTTCAGAATTACAGTAAAACTGAAGAAATTTTCTCTAGGAAAAAGGTGACCCATTTCCTCTGACTACATCCCTCTTTAGCAAAAAAACTGAACACAAGCTGTGAGAAAGCCTTGAATATTCCCTGGTTGCTCCAAAATCTCATTTCTACAAAAATCAGTTTTGATGTATTTAATTTTCATTCCTAGTCATGCCATTTCAAACTCAGGCATGTTTTGATGGAGAAAATAAAAAGACTGCAATAAAATAAAATTCACAAACTCATGAAGAAAGGCAATCTCTTTGCATGCTGCAAAGTGGCCTGCAATGAAAAGATAACCATGCTTTTTATGCAACACTTCATAAAGAAAAAGCTTTATTTTTGTCCTGTCCTAGCTAGTGAACAGGGACTTGTGAATGCAAATGCTTTTGTTTCCTGGGATCTGTTTGTGAAGCTCTGAGGCACTTGGTTATTCAGGCACATGCTTGGCAATTTCCCCATCATGAGTCATGTTTTCTTTAGCTGTTATTTGTGACTTTGATATGTGGATCTCAAAGCACCTTTAAACAAATGTGTCACTGTAGATGGAAAAGCTAAAGCAGCAGGAGACGATCAACTTTTCCAAGGAAGAGATCCAGAATATAGCACAACCAAGAAGAAAATCCACACAGATGTAGAGACCGGGCAAAGTATTTCACCAGTAAGGACTAAAGTAGATGGTGGGGTCATGGCTAAAGTTGCTGCCCTGTTTTACCTGCCCAGGACTCAGTTAATCTCTGCCTCCACACCTCACTCAGGGTGCTGATGATGTGCAAACACAACCCCACATCAGCTACAGAGAACAGAAACAGGGCCAGAACCACTAAATCATTAAATTTGGTAAAGACCTCCAAGACCATCCAGTCCAACAATCAACAAGCAATGTGGTGGTACCACATTCACCATTAACCATGTCCTTAAGTGCCATATCCACACAGTTCTTGAACACTTCCAGGGACAGCAACTCCACCACTTCCCTGAGCAGCCCCTCCAGTGCCTGCTGTTCCACAATTCCTAATACCTAAAACATCCCCTGGTGCAACTTGAGGCCGTTTCCTCACGTCCTGTCAGAAATATGGCTATTAAAAATCCCCACTGCACAGATTCCCAAATCCCACACAAAAGCCATGTGCAAGCAGTGGAGTGAGCTGGAGTCATGCCACAGGGAGGCTGTTGGACCTGTCCAAAAGTGAGAGGGATCATATGCACACCCCTGGCACTTGTCATCTCCCACGCAGTGGTATGGGAATATTTTGCTGAGTCTGGGTGGGAACTCTTCCCCTCTCTCCTGTGCTGCTCTCTCTCATGGCAGACTTTGTAGTTTGTGTTGAGTTAAAATACAGGATCCTTCTGAGGATGAAAATTCAGTCTGAGGGCATCAGATGCTGCAGAAAAGCTGAGGAGTGACCCCAAGGTGTCCCTGCCTGTGGCAGAGGATTGGAACTGGGTGATCTTTAAGGGCTCTTCCAACCCAAACCATTGTGGCATTCCATGAAAAACCTCCCCTTGTGGCTATTTCAGGAGGGGAGGATTGGGCAAAGTTAAATTATCAGTTCCTATTCTAATTCAAGGTACACACACACACTTGAGTTAGAGATTATGTACTATTGCAGATCTGAGCCTCTGCTCCCAAAGAATGAACTGAACCCCAGAATTTAGAAGTATATGCATATGTATATATTTATCTACTGAGCAAAACAACAACATCTGCAATGCTTTTTATTTGCCTTCTGTGTTTTGAGATTTAAAGACTTGTATTTTCTGGCTTTCCTCCGCAATCCTAAAAGACAGCCTATTCTTATTTTTTAAATGGAAGTTGTGAGTTATACAATTATATGACTCAAGCGTGGAGTGCTTAAAGAAGACAGGAAAAAAAGCAAATGTGAATCCTGCAACTCTTACAAATACCAGAGGAACAGAAAATAAAAAGCAATATCTTTGCAGTCTGGTAGAGAGCGGGTCCTGATCTTTTCTTCTACTGACTGGAAACCTCACAATCCCCAGTGCCTGAGCAAGTGCCAGGAGGAAGGGGGACAGGAGAACGGATGCTTCCTTGCCCTGGACTAGGTCATTATCCTTGGCATACAGCTCTGCCATCTCTGAACTAGGATAAATCTCCAGAGTAGCTGAGTGATGCTCCAGCCAGTGGGATGCATTTCAGCACTTCCCTCCACACCAAGGCATCCAGCTTTCTCCTTTCTCCTGCTTTTTGGTGGAGTTCCTTCCCCTCCTCATAATTCCCAACCTTCCTTTATTTTTCTGTTTCCCAGCTCCTGCAGTGTGCAGAGCACGACAGACACAGGGTCCTACACACCATATTCTTTGGCAGGACATAGAACCTGATATAAACTTCTCCCAACCTGGAAACCTAATGGAGGGCAGGGAGGCTCCTAAAATTGTGGGAAGAATGAATTATTCGGCTCTGTGCAAGAGCAGCACCCAGAGGCTTCCACAACAAGTGCACATTTATCTCACTAAGATCTGTCCCTGCACCAACCCTGCCTGTCCCTGCTCCTTCCACTGCCACTGCCACAGCCCAGCTGCTGCCCAATCCCATCTCCATGTACAGGGAGACCCTAAAGTGTCTTGGTGCAGCTCTGAAGCTGTTCCTGGTTTAACTTCTCCCCAACAGGAGTCACTCTGGGTATTCCCACCTCCTTTGCCTGTCTCTCCTTGCCCCACTTATCCCTGTCTCTGGAAGGGCAGGTGGTGCCTGTATTTAAAGCCTCAATCTTCCTGGGCACTGGACCGTGCCCAGCGGCGCACCCATCACCGGGCCGAGTCTCACTGACTGATTGTTTTCTGATTCTGTTTGGCATTTTATCCTGGCTGCATAGAAAACTTATTATAAAATCATATTCGTGTTCCATAGATTATATCTGTGGCTCACTGCGGTGGGAGTGCTGAGCATGACAGGCAGAGTCAGAGACCAAGGTGACAGGGACCGAGCTGCAGTGCAGTCGTGGCGCTTGCAGGGGACAAAACAAGAGCCCCTTGGTCAGCTGTGAGTTATCCTGGGGGTGGGATGGGTGGGATAATTGTTAATAATTAGCTGTTGTAATTCTCCTGGCCAGATCCATGCCATATGGCACAAATAAATGTTCTAAACACAGAATAGTTTCATGTTAAATGACTGCAACAGTCCCCACCGCTATTAAAAATCTGTTGGTCTTTCTTCTAGATAGTCTCAGCTTAGAGCTGCTGTTCATTTGCTCCTGTATACAGTCCATCAGCCTGTGATAGAACCAGAAAAAAAATATTATTTAGGATTTTGCTTGTTCCTTGGGTTCTGGGAGCAGTCAAGACTTGAGAGATGCAGACTGCAAAGAGAGCACCCCCAGTGTCCCCGAGGTTTAGGATTTCATGGTGTCCTGCAAGTTCAGCCAGAAGACACTCTTGGAGCTGCATATGGCACAGAAATGGAGGTAACCATCCCTTCTAGCCATGGTTTTGCCATGTTCCTCCCGGCTCCTCCCCTGCTCACCTCCCAGCCTTGCACAGAGGGTCTGACTGGTGGCATTCAACCTTCCTCCCCTCAGCCTGTCCCCTGGGGAGAGCTAAACATGCAGGCTCACATTTTGCCAACTGCTTGGCAAAAACGTTCCCTAAACAGGGAAGGTGCCCACAGAGAAAGATCAAGGGGGAAAAGAAAGTTTTACCTCTGGAGAAACAACTAGACATAGTGCAGTGGCCTTCTTGGAGAGGTGGAAAAATGTTCCAGCCTCCTCTCCAGAGTAGTTTCTGCTCTCTAGAATACACATTTCAGGAGGGAGCTCCTGTCTCCTGAGCACAGACAGGTCTGCTGGATTCTCCTGCCCACTTCAGCTAAAAGCAAGAAGTACCCCCTTGTTCACAAGCTCATGACAAGATACTGGTGGTGCCAGAGGCTCCACATAAGTGGAATTGGCCATCTGGAACAGCCCTCGTGTATCTCTCTATCTCATTGACTCTTTGTTCCATTTCAGTCTCAGCTGAAATTGGATCTTTTATCTCTCCTCCCTTGCCTGTGACTCTTATTTTCCCCCTCATACTGTATCTGCTGCTATTTATGATTTATTCTCTGTCGCTGTCCTATTTAATGCTGCAAAATGTTTGGGATGATGGTTTCTGTGGACGGTGGAAGAAAGCAGAGGGATCCTGTCCTTTACCCATCGCAGAGGAACTGACTGAACACGTCCCAGCATTGTGAGAGATGGGAATCCCACAGCAGCACCTGAATTCCTTACTGCCCAGCACTGTGAAGTGCCACAGTGCCTTGGAGCCATCGAGGGACATGGTTGTCAGGAGTCCTGGCTGAAGCAAAGAGCCTCCAGGGTGAGGGGCTCCTCTCCTCACAGTGAGCTGGGGGCACCCCCTCGCCCCAAAGGGACTGAATGCCCCTTGCTGAGCGAGCAGCTGGGATGTTACACCTGCCATGGTACAGCCTTCATGCAGACTCTGAATGCCCACAGCTCCTCAGGTCTCACCATTTCAGGAACCCCTGGGATGTGCAGCATTCAGGGCAGCAAGACACGACGAGTGTCTCTGTGAGGCTTCTTCCTACACTGGGATTTTTTATCATGCGAACGCCATGCTGCAGCTGGCTCTGGGAAGTCTTCTGCCCACACACTAAATAAATTCTGGTGTGGTGCTCTGCTTCTCTATGGAAACTGTACCCTGCATTTCTCTCCATAGGATTTTTCTCATTTCATAATAAATTAACGAGAAGATGTTTTCTTTACACCAACCATAGGAGAGACACTTTTCTGTACTCGATTAATCTTTAGTGATCTATATTAAATATTTATCTGTAGAAACGACGCCTGTATTGCAGCAACATTTTCTATTATGAGACTTTATCATATCAAAAGATATTTTCCTGGTGCTGACTCCTTCGTCTGTGCCCAGCCAGCATTTCCAATGGAAGGGTAACTTTTTTTTTCCCCTTTCTCTCCCAGTGACCTTTTCCTTCCATAACAAGCTGCTGATATGTTAGAATTTACTGGGTTATAAACATTTTTTATCGAGTAGGAGGGAGCTGGGTGATTTGGCACCAGCTTCCCTAATAAAACCCAGGGGAGAGACTGCAATGTTTGACTCCAATAAAGGCCTGGAAGGAGCTGCAACCTTCTGGGATGCTGGTCACGAATGACAAGGGGAGCTGGGGAGTGTCAGTCACATAGCTTCACTCTGCTGAGGCACTTCTGGAAGGAGTCCAGCTCACTGGCACAGGAGAGGGAGCTGGGAGGGACCTGGTAAAAGACTGCTCTGTTCTCCCCCAGTATTTCTGAAATTGTGTGATTTATCACATGGAGCAGTGAGCTGGGAGCCCTAAACCCTCTTGTGCAGCAGCTGTGAGGTGGGGAGACACTAAACAGTTGAGATAACTCAGAAGGGATGAGGACTTTGGTGTTGGGGTCAGACACTGGTCCTGCAAGAATGCAGAGAAGTCAGATCACAGGTTGATTTTGAACAAGGGGGTGGATTTTCCTACCTGAGGTAGACTAGCATTGGCTAGAGATAATCAGAATTAAGGCTGATCTATTGAGGCAGTGCCAAAGGGAAACCCAGATGCTGCAATATTCTGCTTTTTTTTCAGGTCCTGAACAAAACCACAGCAGAAAGAGATGGTCCAAGTTCACCAAGAGCTCCCAACCTTCCACATCTCTGCCTCCCAAGGGAATGGAGCTTTAACTGGTCAATAAACTAAAGCACCAAACGCCTGAATAAATCATCTCAGGACTATATATACACACATTAAAAATGTTTAGTTCTGATGATATATGACTGAGCTGTTATTTTGACAAATAGCTAGTGAATAATATATCTGATGAACTGCATAATATTTTACTAATGATTAATTTATTCATTCCAAACAAACAAACAAAGCCCAGCCTTCTCCTCCACTATCCTAAAGAAATCTAATGGCTGCAAAGAGCTTTGAGATCCCTGGATGAGCCGTGTCTGTTATTCCTCCTTTTATCATTGTGTATTTCTAGTGATTTATTACCAGGGAGAATAAATTCATGGCTTATGTTATGGATGGCCTCATTTCAGATTGCAGCAGATCCTGTTTAAAAATTCCTGATTTTGTAATGCCCCCTAAAATCTACAGGAATTTGGTACTTAGGCAGTTATTTACCCACACAATCTGCTTAAATACCCTTTTTTAAGTCTGGGCCAAGCTTATCGGAAACATTCTGACTGGAAAAATGTTGTTTGGGATATTGTCCCTAGGGTTAGTTACTACAGGATATTTACTACAGGATGGAGGTCTGTGAGATTTAGTTGAGGATTGCCCTGGCTGTGCTTTTCCCTCTCCCTCACTCTCAATCCCATTCAGAAATACAATTTCTGTGAGTTCTCAGAGAAGATAAAGGACCAAAGAGCAAGAGCTCTTCCTCGGAGCTTTCCTGTGAGGGTGGGCTGATTGATTACGGATCAGAGGCTGCTCCAGCTTCCCTTCCTAAATGAAAAATTGAGAGCCCTTAAAAATTGAATAAAATATGCCGTTCTGAGAAGGATTTCCACTGGCATGAGCACAATAGGAGGTAGTAGTGAGTTGCTCAATATTTCTGTGTGCACTGGCTAATCCTTTACTCCTCAGTCCCTGTGCACTCTCCCCGTGGCACCTGAGGATAACTCATCTGTAATTGGTAAGGGCTGCACTTCTGTGTCTCCAGACAAAGCTTAAATCGCTCACGTTTGGGAGAGCTCCAGCTTCAGCTGTGGCTGGAGCTGCCCAGGAGAGGATTCCTTTCGGTAGCTGCTTTCAGGCCTGCGGAAACTGGCTTTGTTCCATGCTGGAAGAATCTGGAACAGCTTGTAATGTTTTCACTAGACAAAATTTTGTCAAAATAGCTCATTTCTTAGATCTCTTGCTCTCACCATAGTCACTGGTGACCAGAGAGGCTAGGATATCAAAAATATGTTGAACCCAATTCATCAGCCTGAAACACTCTACTGCTAACAAAATAAAGCATTTTGACAAAACCTTACTGTGGAGAAAATGTTTTTCTACCTCACTGAGACAATTTTATTGCACCTAAAATACAAAGACTTTTCCATTCTGTTATTTGTTTCCTTCTACCCTCATAGAATTTCATCAGTTCTGCTCCTCTGTCAGTGCACAATCCCTACTAGTATGAGTGAAAATCCTACTTCAGTGTTACAAACACTTGTGAGACATTGACAGGGAGCTGAGATACTTCTGTGCCAGCTCACGGATTGCCACTGTGCATAGAAAATCTTTTCCTTTGGATGCTCACTCACAATTATGCAGGAGATGGTCACCAACAGAACTGATATGTTCAAGAGGGAGATAAAATACTGTCTTTTTTAAAGACCTGATCCAAATATCTCAGTTCCCCGGAGTGAAAACAATAAACTTATTTTTATGACTCTTCTGCAGGAGAAAATTAAGTCCAAGTACAGTTGGCAATTATCCTGTAAGCTTATTATATAGTAGCATTCAGCCTCTTGCACACTCTTGGTTCCTCTTTTTTTACGTGCTGCAAGAGCTGGTAATTTCTGTCCCTTATTACAGAGTCATTTCACAGGGAAGCATTCTCAGATTTCATTTAATCCTCTGTAGGCTGTGCAAGATGCTGCAGACACCTCAACAGCTGCGTGCACCTCAAACATCAGTGGTTCTGTGGGCACAGAGTCATTTCTGAGTGACCAGCAGAGCCCTGTTGGCTCTGTCACCTCCCCACCCTTCCGTGTGTGTGGCTCCTAAACAGAATGACACAGCCTGAGTAAACCTGCGTGGAGAAGGCAAGTAACAGTGGAGATCCCTCTTCATCTTATCACACCAGCACCCCTGCTTCTGTGTCTGCAAACATTCCAGGAGTATTGGAAATGCACGCCTGGAAATGCCCAAGGCCAGGCTGGATGGAGCCTGGAGCAGCCTGGTCTGGTGGAAGGTGTCCCTGTCCATGGCAGGGGTTTGAATTGTGGTTTTTTTTTAAGATCTCTTCCAACCCAAAGCATTCAGTGATTCTGTGATGAATAAAGAGCCCATGAGTGGTGCATATACCCATAGAAATATTGGCACAATTCGTTTCAACATTCAAAGGACTTTTTCTCCTTTCAGATCAATTCAGTTCATCTGAGGTCATCAAACAATTAGCAGAACTTCAGTTGTGGCATTGCTAACTTAGCCACAAGTTCCTGTTCCCTGTGCAATCCTGTGGTAGGATGGAAGATTCTGGAATATATTTCTCTCTGGGTTTGCAGTGCTATTGCTCTGTGGCCTGCTCTCCCTGCTTATGCATGCTGAGGAGATTTGCTATTATGAATTGCACCACAAAACTACCTTCAAACTCAAATTTAATAACCTAAGTATTATGAAGATCAATATTATGGCTATTCTCATTCATATGATTAACATTAATATAATTTGGGGAAATATTTATGCTGCAGTAGTGACTGGAGACATGGATTAAGAGGAGATCCTCAGCAACTCCACAGAAGAAAAGACACCGTTGTCTCCAGATGAGCACTGAAATGCAATACTCCATCTCTGAGTCTCCATGGGCTCGGATATTTTATGTAAGTTACCTAATAAGATAACAAACCAGCCTTACAATCCCTACAGCCACACTGGTGACAGTTTGAAAATCATGAGTCAAGCTCAAAAAAAGAATTAAGAGATTGGTTTTAAAATTCATGAGACTTTTAAAATCTGATAAACTTCAGGGGTTTTTTTTCTTTTTTTTTTTTTTTTGCCTTCTGCTTTCTGAGTATGTAGGAGTCGTATTATCAAGTTTTCCTCTGCAATTATGAGGGCCGTAAACTTACTTTAAAAATTGAGTTGAGACATTTACATAATCACAGGACTCTGAAAGTGTGGGCTTTGAAGAGACATTAAATAGTCTTGAGATACAGTTCATCATGTGACTTGGCAACACTCACTGCTGAACAGTACAGCACAGACTCCAAATATCAAATACTCCCAAGGAACAGAGAGGAGTCTTTTATGGGTGGGAGGGGGAAATCTGAACCTTTCACAGTCTGCACATGAATGGGGGAGAAGGAGAGGAACACAGGGGAAGGAAAACAAGGAGAACAAGGAGTGTGGGACTATTCATTTTGCTTTAATCAGAGATGAAGCTAAAAAACTTCTTGTCTTACTCCTGTATTTCCCTCTTGCTCTTAACCATGCAACACACGCTTTTCCCTGTGCACCAAGCTCTCTGATTAGCCTAACCCTGGCTGTGCACCTGCACTCCCCAGGGACAGCCCCAGACATTTGAGGGAAGTTAAAAGTAATGTTCTTTCTGGGGTTTTTACTCAAGAGCTGGAAGGTAATACTGACATTCCTAATGCTGAATACTCGTTGGGCAGGTTTGCCTTTGCTGAAAAGGAAATAACCAGTATGAGAGAAAGGGGAGGGAAAGCAAAGTGAGGTTGGGTGGGGGTGCATGGGCTAAGAAAACACCTTTCAGGGGTGCATGGACAATGAAAATACCTTTCAGGGATGCACGGAAAATGAAAACAATTTTGCAGGGATGCACAGGCAATAAAATGCCGTTGCTGTCCTGAGATAACACAGCTTCTCCCACCTGCAGGCTGCCATGGGGTGGAAGTGTCCCTCACCGGTCAGTGCATCCTCATCCAACCTGAATGCCCTGAGTGCTCTGTGATATTCAGATCTCAAATCAGCACTCAAACCCAACCCACGCTGCAGCAGAGCTGCCAGTCACTACCAGCCCATGAAACCTGTGTTTGCAGCTTGCCAAGAGACACTTTTATTGCAGGAATGACAAGCTCCAAGTGTCAGGACGCTTCACTGAGTCAGAGTCCAGAACTGGTCACAGCTGTAAGCAACAGGGGAACTCTTCCAGGGGCTTTTCCATGACACTCACTCAGGGGAATGAGAGCCTGTTGCAATATCAGCATTTTGGAGTCTCCAGACCCTGGTGACAGCACAGCCATCAAATGGGGTTCTCTTTCAACAAGCCTTGTGTATCCCTGGGAGATGGAGAGTATCCAGAGGCTTTTCCTTAACTGGCCTCTAGAATTCCTGGTTGTTCCTTACCCTTGCTGAAACTGATGGCAGGAGAAAGCACAGCGTGGGGGTTGGGCCAGCAGGTGTGGATACAAGGGGACATTAAGGGCATCCCTTCAGACTGGGCTAAGGAACTCCAGGAGGCGAAACACCTCCTGCCCCAATCCCAGAGCAGAGAATTTCCATGCTGCTGCCTAAAAAGTGCTGTGCACCATTGGCAGGTTCAGTTAGGCAGCTCTCACACCTCCAGACATTTTTCCTGTGAAACTTGTGTGTAACCTGGCCCAGAAAAGCTGCAGGACAGCCCTGAGCAACTTGATCTCATGGGTGGCATTCCTGCCCATGGCAGGGTGTCTGGACTAGATGATTTTTAAGGTCCCTTCCAATCCAAGCCTCTCTAGCCTTCCACAGTTCTATTTAATTGTGTTGCAGCACAGCTTTTCTGGACTCTCTCTCCAAAAAAGCTCTTTCATTGCAAGCAGAAGCACAAGCTGGCTTGACCTGATTGAGGATTTGATAGAATGGCTTCCCCTCCCGGCTGCTCACCCCTCTGCTGGGAGCCATCTGCACATTAAAGCAGATGTTGGTTGCACTCAGGTCATGTTTCCAAGCTTTCTTTTGTAGCCATAAGGACTAGAGACTCTTCCCTCCCTGCCTGCACTCATTTCTTAATTAAAGCTTAAATTCTGATGTCGTCACATGACTGTAGGAGCAGATCCCCAGGCAGGCATTTAGTGCTCTGTGTTGTCAGCAGGACTTTGATTTAGAAGCATCACAGACCCTTTAGAGGATCCCACCCCTCTGGAAGCCCCAGCCTGGCCCTGCTGGCAGCTGCCATTGCTGGACCTCAAGGCTCCCTCTCAGGCAGGTGCTGCAGCAGGTCAGAGGCTTTCCCACGCCACAGAGCGTAGGGATGGGGAGCATCTCTGTCGTCTTGGAATAGTGGTTCCAGAGCCAGGCAGCTGCAAGGAGTCTGGCAGGGAGAGAGAAGGAGGAGGAGGAGGAGGAGGAAGAGGAGGAGGAGGAGGAGGGGGAGGCAGCAGCCGCCAACAGCCTGCACTGCAGTGCCTCATCCCAGAGAGCTGGATGGGTGTAAACACCATCCCTACTTGTCTCTCCTCCCTCTCTCCATGGTTTTTACTTGATGGGATGAATCTGACCAGGAAAAAAGTAATTCCACAGTGAAGGAAACCTCACAGCAGCTTCTTGTAAAGACTTTGTGGTCACCATGCCAGTGCTGGAAGGGTGAAGAGCTGCAGGTGTCAGAGGGGTTTGGTCACAAGAGCTCCCAGGCTTGGCCACCAGCTAACAGAGCCCTGGTGCACACTCCTGGCAGCCAAATGCTGCCTCCACCAGCCCCGTGCCTTGGAGCAGAGCAGGTCTCACCTGCCCAGAGCTCTCCTGAGGGAAGCTGGGCTGTGCCAGGACACCTGGGTGCTGTGTCAGCTCCTTCCCGGGCACACGTGGCAGCGGCACAAAGGAAGCGCTGGCTCTGCACAGGAATATTTGATATCACACTGCCTGCAGAGCAGATTCTGCCACAAAGGGCTGACCCAAACTCTGCTGCAGGCAAAGCTGATTCCAGGCTTTCTTTGTGTCCTTGGGTTCTGTACCTGCTCTTAGCAGCTTAGCCCAGAAAAGTTGCCTGGATGTCTCCAGCTGTCCTGGTGGACATTTCTTGTTCCATTTACAGAGCCTGGTGGTTAGCAATCAGCAAAAAAGAAAGGGGAAAAATATCCTTTCTGGAACCCAAGGGAAACATTGGAGAGATAGAGAAATAAAAAAGAAAAAAACCCTATAATGCCTTCTCCCAGTGCTACTTGTGCCCGAACAAAATTATTCTGTCTATCTAGCAGGATGACTTTTTTATTTTAATGTAGCAGCTTCTCTGCTGAAATAAGCATCTGCCTGGTTTGAAAACAGAATTAATAAGATTATTAAAAAATAATAAAAAAACAGCTAAAAATATTTTTTCTTAAGAAAGAGAGTGAAAGGAAAGCTTCTCTTTGCCTTGTTAGCTTTTAAAATATGTTCCCAAGTCACTGGACCATAGTCTGCTGCTCTGGAGGAATCTGAGATGAATGTGCAGAGTCATTGCTGTCACAGCATGCTGGGAGCAGCCCTGCTGGGCACAGCCTCCACTTGACATGCGGAGGGGAACACTCCCCCACCATGCAGGAGGTCTCCGATGGGACACGATGTGGACATCCTTATCCAAGCCCAGCAGGATGCAGATCTCTTTGGAAAGGTTCAGTGACTAAAATATTTCTGTGCTGCTTCTGGGATTCACCGGGAGGAGGATCAAAATATTTTGTTATGGATGAAGAAGGGGAGTTTTCCTGCTGGAAGATGCAACTCTGGAGATCTGTGCTAGCGCTCAGCCAATCCAGCTAAGCGCTTCCCTGGATCAGCAGGCAGGGCAGGCAGGCACTGATCTGCCTTTCCAGGCACACAGCTCACAGGAGTGCTTTTCTCCAGAGGAACTGTTGTGTCCTAACCACAGGAGCCTCATCAGAATGTGAACTTATCAACTGCTCTGCCTCCACGCTGTCCCCGTGGCTGGGCGTGCGCTGCTGCCTTCGATGCAGGGCTGCCCTTCCCGAGCCTGGACAGATTTTCTGTTCCCATATTTCAGCAGCTCCAGGAATATCAAAGGCTGGTGCCACCTCTCCTTCCTGTTGCCCTCTGTTCTCAAGAATATCAAAGAGAAGGAGAGATATGTCCTTCTTCAAGCCTTGCAGCTGCCAGGGATGTTCCCAAGCCGTCGCCATCTGAATCCAAAGGCAGCCAGAGCAGCTGCTCCTCCAGCCTGACCTGGGCCAAGCTCTGTGCCTGCTCAGACACCCCAGGACAAAGCCCTGCACAGCTCAGCCCCAGCCATTCCCTGCCAGCCCCTGCTCCTGCCTTTATTCTGCTTATGCAAATCCATGGAAAGCTGCACATGTGCAGGGAGCTGCATTATGCAGGGGATGTAACAACAGCAGTCCCTGCGCTGCATGAAGAATGAAGGCTGGGGCTGAAGGAGCTGCTGCGTGATGGAATTGTCTGGTTCATGCCCATCACTGAATGGTTCCTGTTTGCCAACTGCTTTTAGGGCTGCTGAGACAGGAATGTAAATTGTGGCTTTCATAAAGTTGCATAAACGTGTAGTAATGTCATTTTTAGATGAGCATTTACATCGAAGACAACACTAGGAGGCTTCACTGTTTACATGCACTATGGAAATGGATTTCAGGTTTTGGTTTACACACATTTATTTACACGGCATGTACTGATTACAAACCAATGTACATCACTCGTTTACAGGCATAGTATAAACTAGGGAGATTCTGTATTTTTGCCTGTATGGATTTCCATTGCTCATCTCACATGTAGAAAAGAATTTCTTTTCATCTCAGCTCCCTCTGTCCTTCAATTGCCGTGCTGTCTCTCCTAAAAAAGCCTTGCCTGTGACTGGAAAACAAAAAAGTTGATGTCCCCTTTAAACACGTAGCATAAAACCCTAATAAGAAAACCTTGTCAGCAGAACTTCAGCACGACTAAAAAACACTAAGCAAAGATTAAAAGGCCTAACAGTGCCCATCAATTCATACCTGAGCTAAGCATCACCTTAATGCTGTTTGAGAAGAACGTTCACGGTGCTTTCTTGGATGCTTCAGACATCCAATCAAGTGGAACAGGACTGAAAACCTGCCAGGGTGTGTGAGAGAGGATCTGTGAGCGCAGCTGTGCCATGCAGTTTGTCACTGTCACAGCACCTGGGTCCCTGCACCCAGCCTGGGTTTGGGAAGCACCACGAGCCTTCCCAGGCACAGCTGCATTCCTGCTGCTCATCCTGGCTCTCACTCCTTTGCCCAGCCATACTGGGGAAATTATTATTGGGTTTTTTCTTTATCCTAAGATGCTGAACCCAGGGAAAATCAAAGCTGTACCCTAGGGAATTTCAAGATTTCAAAGTCATAGAGTGAACACGACAGTCAGTCTTTTTTTTTTCAGTCCTTCCCTAACTCAAGGTTATAAAAACTCCTTGCAAATTCAAACTGAAGAACAAACTGAACACAGCTAAACACAATACACTCAAAACCAAAATGTTCCTCTTTTGACATTTTTGAAGTGGCACTGCTTGACTTCATGTCTTGAGATGAACTTTAGTGCCTTAAAAATTGTGGGAAAAAAATCACTGGATTAATAAAGTGAAAATAAATGGCAAGGCTTAAAACTTTCACTGAGCCTGATATGAAATGTTTCGATTTTTTTTCATTTTACTGAAAAGTTGAACAAACATCCATTTCATATCAACCCATTTTTAATATTATTTTTGTTCTGTACAGCCAGTGAACCACAAAATCAATTCTTTGTACTGCTCTAGTAACCAGTAGATTAAATTCAATGCAATAAAGAGACAGCAAAAACAGCCAATGAGGAATGGAGAGAAGAACGGCCAGAAAAGATGATGGAAGCAGCTCTAAAAGATTTTGTCTGTGCCAGAACTTAGCACAACCAAAACAACTTCACCACTTTAAAAGAACTTTAAGGCACATTGCTGCTGGAAAGAGCAGCCTCACCTGTCCCCTTTGTCACCCTCCTGCCTCCATCTGCACAATCCTGTCCCTTTGCTGTCCCCTGGCCACAGAATGAATGAGACCAGAAAGTGATCTAGTTAAAATTTTACTTCTTTTCTTTTCTTTTCTTTTCTTTTCTTTTCTTTTCTTTTCTTTTCTTTTCTTTTCTTTTCTTTTCTTTTCTTTTCTTTTCTTTTCTTTTCTTTTCTTTTCTTTTTTCTTTTCTTTTCTTTTTTCTTTTCTTTCCTTTCCTTTTCTTTCCTTTTCTTTTCTTTTTTCTTTTTCTTTTCTTATTACCTGTCAGACTGTTTTTCTGCCAGGTGAGTTCCTCAGCTCTAGAAATCACAGTTTTGCATGAAATTTGCCTGGAAGTTCCAGTCAAGAAAGGTCAGACTTCTGTAGGTTGGAGTCAACTTTAGCCTGGAGAAAAGGAGGCTCAGGGAGGACCTTCTTGCTCTCTACAACTCCCTGACAGGAGTGACAAGTGACAAATAACAAGAGGAA
The DNA here is from genome assembly GCF_031753505.1 of Anomalospiza imberbis. Classification (NCBI taxonomy): domain Eukaryota; kingdom Metazoa; phylum Chordata; class Aves; order Passeriformes; family Viduidae; genus Anomalospiza; species Anomalospiza imberbis. The sequence continues at coordinate 6,952,352 of NC_089701.1, read as the reverse complement.
ATTACCTCAAGCTGTCCCAGGGCAGGACATCAGGAAGAATTTTTTTATGGAAAGGGTGGTCAGGCATTGGCAGGGGCTGCCCAGGGAGGTTTGGAGTCCCCATCCCTGGAGGTGTCCAGGGAAGGCCTGGATGTGGCACTCAGTGCTCTGGGCTGAGGACAAGGTGGGCATCAGGCACAGCTGGGACTTGATCTTGGAAGACTTTTCCAGCCAAAACAATTGTGTGATCTGTGATTCTGATACAAAACCAGCCATAAAACCCTCACAATCACTGACCAGCTTGGCCAAGCCCAGTGCCTGGTGTAAGAGTCACATTTTGCTTTTGCTCAGAAATTATAAAAGCTCCTTGTCCTCCCAGCCAGGGCAGGCAGTCATACAAACCCTGGGGCTGTGTGTGCACTGGGCAGTGCTGGGTGTGCTGGAACACATTCACCAGCCAATAAATCCGTGAATTTACCTTGAAGTCAACAGTTTCACGTATTTATGTCACAGAGAATCTGGCTCATTGTTTTTAATTTGTGGTGCCATAAAACTTTGAAAGTTTTGTGAGACATTTTTGTGAGACCAATCTTTTTTCCTCCTTTCTTTATTTTTTTTTTCCTCTAAGGGAAAATTCAAGCAGCAGAACAGCATATGCATTTCTAAGTCTGTTGCAGCCCATGCTACGTACACAGCAAAGATGCTGGCTTCAGGATCCTTCTCTTCCTCTTCACTGAGGGAATGACACATTTAGGGACCACGTAGCTGCTCAGATTTGTGGGTTTTCTAGGACTAAATAAAAACCTCTAGTGTGGCTGAATGCATTCACCAGTGCAAATCCCTTTATGAGCACACAGTTTAGTGTCCACTCTGAATTGGAGAAAGAGGTTAGATGGGACCATAGGGGTCCCTAATCCAGCCTCCCACTTGAAGCAGGACCAGCTCTTGAGCACATCAGCTTTGTCCAGCCAAGCCTTGAAAGCCACCAAGGATGGAGACACCTCTCACCTCTCCACTGATCTGTCCTAGACCTGCACTGTTCTCCTGAGGAAACAATATTTTGGGAGAAAAAAAAAATCAGCTTTTTCCCCCAGGCAGCACCCCAACCAATTTCTGTCCAGCTTGTGCAGGCAGTTACTCCCAACCTTTCTTGTCTCAGAAGTTCCTTTTCCTTTTTAACTATCTGGGAACTTGCTGTACCAAGTGTTTTTATGAGCAATTGGCTCTGTCCTGTCACTCTACAGAGGGGGAAATGGGCAGGAGTGGCTTTGGTGTCACCTCCCCCACTAAGTTTTGAATCTGCTGGTGTATTTTAAGCAGACCTGACAGAGGTCTCAGAAGGATTCTCTATTTGCAGGTTTCATGACATTAGGCAGCCTCTAACTGGTCCCACTGCAGGAGAAGTTACAAGGTGATCAGATCTCCTTTTTATACCCCAGGGTTTCCCTGCTCTCTTATACAGAGAGCCAGACTTCCCCATCCCCACTGTCACTTCAGAAAATGCAATTCAACTCCCACGCATGGAAAATACGCATTTCTTCTTGCACATGCACATTCCACTTGCAGCCCTGTGTGATCATCCATTTTATATTGCTGCTGTCCCTTATGTCCAAACATCTTGCAGCTTTTAATTAAGTCTGCCCAGCAATGCAGAGCAGGCAAGTGCTGTCATCTCCTCATCTCCCTCTCTCAGGGGGTGGGGAGGGAATTGGGGCACGCAGGAATGAGCTCACCCACAGCAACACCACAAGCCCAGGCAAAAATCCAGGTCCTGCCTGTGTCACATCTCCGCCACTCTACCTGTGGGCTCCTCTTCCCAAGGCTCTGTGTCCTGTCCCTGTTTTCCATAGAATTGGCAGTGGCAGCCTCTGCTCAGCTGGATGTGCCCATCTCACTTTGTCCCTCTTTGCCTTCCACCTCTGACACTGAACAACAAAGCCTTTTATTTTTCTTTTAAGGAAAGATTTTTGTTGTTGGTGGTGTTGTTTGGGTTTTTTATTTTGTTTGGCTTTTTTTTTTTGTTGTTGTTTGTTTTGTTTTGGGGTGGGGGTTTTTTGGTTGTTGTTTTGTTTTTTGTTTTTTGTTTTTTAGTTGAACTTGCTTCAGCTGAGCAGCATCATCAGGGAAATTCCTGTCAATGCCTCTGCCTGGCAATTTGCATGGAGTATTCCAGTGTTCAGCCCACTTTTTGCTTTGCCTTATAGCTAAATAACTTCTGAGAGAAAAAAAAAAAAAAAAAAGGACAACATGACAACATACTTCAAAGCAGTGGGCTGAGGCTGTTAACTGTTCAGTGGTAACAAGGATGTTTTCTGGTCTGAGCAGGACCCCAGTCCCAAAGCCAAGCTGAGCTTCATCTGTTCTCCAGCCTTCCTGCAGTACCTCGTACCCCAGGCTCTCATGACTAGGAATAACAACAAGGACGGTGATAATGAATATTCAGACATCCCACAAACCACTCTCAGCATCTGCCATCCTCTTTGCATTAGCACCAGTGTGCACAGATAATGATCAAAGCAGCATTTTCCTGCCAGAGGCCCCCCTAAACCACCCTTATTAGTATGAATCAATGCTGACTAATGTGCTTCCCTAATGCAATTGTATCCACTCCTACTGTTCATGATTTAATATAAAACATCTCCCCCTTTGCTTGCCGTCCTCCTAATGCCACATGCAAGGTGTAAGCCTTGACTGAGGGTGCCAGGAAAATCAGTGATCCAAGTTTTACAAGAAAGAGACCTAAAATCCACTGAAATGAAATGCATGGAAAGAGGTAACAAGATTTTGGGGGTTGTAACAGTGAACTGTCTATCCATGCCAGCATGCTAGTCCTGGATCCAGGCTTTCTATGAAAGATATCATCAGCTCTGAGGTTCTACAGCAATTCTGCTTATGCAGAATATAAAATAGCCCTGCTCACTGCAACAGGCTCTGTGCTTGCTGCTGACAAGCTCTGGACTTCACTAGTGGTAGAAGGAGGACTCCTCTGTGATTTTATGATCCTTCCTTTTTAGCATCACCTGCAAAAAGGAGAAAATTCTGCATTTTGCCTTATGCTGCCCTTAGCACCACCAGTGGCTTTGCCTTGGTGGTTTTCCAGTGTAAATGACACGGCCCTAATGTGATGTATCCATGTTCCCACACAGCAGGACACCAGGGAAATCACCACTAAACAGCCAATAGTGTTTCAGTTAGGGGTGGGTGAAGTCCTCTGAACTGGTTTCACATCCTCTCCAAACCCTTGGTCACTGTGGCTGGTTTGAGATCTGCTGCCATCAGCCTTGGGAGAAGAGCAGGGGTCAAACCACACTCAGCAAAATCACAAGTGCCCCAAGGAACTGCCTGACAGAGCAACAAACTAAAAACCAGCCAGCCTAAAAAAGTATGGGAGGAAAGGGGCATTGAAGGAGAAGATTGCACAGAAAATTCCCATGCTCCATATCAGCTGCTTTTCTAAGGAAAGGATTGATATCCTTAATGCAGGATATGTGCCTCCCTTGGGCTAGTCTAGTGCAAAGAGCAATTGAGAGACATCTTTTGGTAGGAAAGAGGCTTCTATGCTGGAATTAAACAGTTGACAAAATCCCAACAGCTTTACAGATTCTCGGAGTCAATTTAAGGAGCCCACAAAATGAGATTTTACCCCTGTGGGTTTCAGTAAAAGGGAATGTTCTGGGAGAGTGTGTGCACAGTCTAGCGCTTAACTGCGAGAATTGGCTGTGGCTCCACTAATTCTCCATAGCCAGACTGAGTCTAATATCCCTTTAAAAATGCATGGGCTCAGTTTTTAAGTGACCAGTCCTGCCAACAGGGCCAGATATTAGAAATAAACAGCCCTCCAGCATCCAGCAAGACTCCCACCTGCTCTGCTGATGCACATTCCATCTGCTCTGCTGCAGCACGTGAGGCTTTCCCCTCTTCCTCAGCTGACCACGGTGGGAGCAGGTCTGTCCCAGATTTGTATTTCCAAAGTGCTCAGCTCCCAGCAGCTCCAAGCACCACACATACGAGTGGCATTCCCCAAGCACTCAGCTCCCTCCTTCAGCTCAGTGTGTGGTGCTTGGCCATGAGATGCCCTGGGTACTCTTGCAGTCCTCTCTAAACTCTCTGCCTAACTACTTCCACTGGATTTTGTCTTATTTCCAGTTTCTTATGGGAATGGTGACTTCTCCAGCATGGTCATTATCTCCAAGACCCCTCTCAGACACCTCCCATGCACACAGAATGCTGATGCCTGTTTTCTCCCATGCGGGGAGGAGGGTGTTGTGTTCTCCACCTGCTCTACGTGTCTTTCATAAATGGTTTAACAACACATAGCAGAAACATAGAAACAGTTCTCTTTCCACTTCCCATACATAAAGTTCATCCTGAACTGTGGTAAGACTTCAAATTCGTATTAGTTTCCTACAAATCAAAAGGGAATTTGTTCCTTATGCCCTGACAGATAAAACAACAAATCACAGGCTTCACATGCAAACAAGATTTTGGCTCCTTTATAAAAGTGGAGGAGGCACAGCCATGGCACAGGCTGCCTGCTCAGGGTGTGAATCCTCCACCACGGGAGACCTTCCAGGTTCCCCACAAACCTCTGTCACATGTGACACAGGTATGTCTGAGTCTGCTTTGGGGAAAAGGCATGGATTAAATGACCTCTCAAGGTCCTTCCAGACCCGTTTCTCTGTGATGCTTAGAGACAGGATCCCAGGCTTGATGGATCTGTGGCCTGACCCACAGTGACAGTTCGTAGCTATGTCTGAACACATCCATCGTGTGGCTCTCTGCCTCCAGCCCTGCAGACTCTGTGGTGGCATCCCAGGCTGCACAGCTCTTTAGCAAAGGGCAGAGCCAGTGCCAGAGGCGAGGAGCAGGGCAGGGATCTGCAGGCTGGGTCACTGTGTGTGTTGGCAGGCAGGGCAGGAGGGGAGCTGGGCAGAGCACAGCCAGGGAAAAAGGCTTTTGGGAAAAGGCATTTTCTCTGCTGCTCTGTGCAGACACTGCGACCTCACCAGTGGAAACAAGGCAGCACAGCTTTCAGGTTTTGGGGCTGTCTTCCCCCTGAGGTGTTTTGAAGAGGACAAGCCAGGACAATATTTGTAATCTGCCCTGGCTGCTGCAAGGAGAGGGGGTTCTGCACTCCCTTCAGGCCGCAGGACAACAAATCATTTTTCTTCCCCACACAGAGCTGATGCCTCACACATCTCTGTTACTCTGGCTCCGTGCCCATGGGACAGCACTCCCTGCACACAGGTGATTCCCTGTGATTCCCTGCTCCCCATGGCCATGGCTCCATGTGCACAGTGCCACGGGCTGCTCACCAGCATTTCCCTGCCCACCACTGTGCATGGCTGTGTTTGCAAGTGTCTTTCTGAAGCACAACAGGACCATATAATTATGTAAATGCACACGTGGCTGGGAGAGTTTTTCAGTCTCTTTGGGTTTCAGCACAAATCTCCTGACACTTGCTGGCTTATTCCCCTTCACTCCAAAGTGCTTGCTGCTTCAATAGGACGTTCATGTGAGCACCCCAGCTTTTCAGATTAAAATGAGGAGAAAAAAGTGTGGTTCTAGATAGTACAGCTGGCAAGAAGAGTTTGAAACAAGCAACAGCTAAGGCTTAAAAACCTAGAAGGCAAAATAAAATCCAAATTCTGCCTATTCTCTGTAGGTTTTTTTAACTCTCTGCAGTTTTTAAAATCAAGATCACAGTTCTTGGGCCAAGTCCAACTTATACATGGAGATAAATCCTCAAAGATCTGTGGTAGGCAGCACACAGCCAAGGCTCCTACACAGCAGTGTGAGAACTGTCACACTGACGTGTGTGGTGACATCTTTATGTGAACCTGCAGCTACTGGCAGTTCACATGTACGAGTTTGGTACAGAGGCTTGGGCTGTCCAGAGCTCCATTGATTTGAAAAAGCTGCTTGGGAACCTGCCTGTGAACTGTCTGTCACCACGAATGAAGAACACCCACCCCCTCAGCTCCTTTTCATCTCACTCTGTGCTGTGCACATTGCCACAACACTGCAGTGCCTTCATCTCACTCTCAGAGCACTCCACCCCAGCCTTTGAAGCAATTTGCATTGCCAGCTGGGGGCCAGGGGGAACCAAAGCAGCATTCCCAGGTGGAATAGGGATGGTGGTGCATCTCCATTGACTCCCAGCCTGCAGCCCAGGGGACTGGCAGAGCTCCCAGCACCCAAACACTCATCCCAGCCGCAGGAAGCCGACATACCTGTATATTTTATATCTGGTTGTAAATCCTTGACGATGTCTTTCCACAAAGGATAAGTAGCTCCGTGAGTGGTGGAAAGGCCCCCTGTCTGAAATAAGCCAATCAAACTCCTTGGAGACATGTTGGTTGGTAGCAGCTGGGTCCTGGTGGGAGGGCTGTATGAGTATATGGTCCCATATAAACAGGAGGTAGAGGAACTCAACAAGCCTCCAGTTCATGCTTTTCTGTCTGCCTTTTTCCTCTCATTCTTGCTCCATTCTGTGGAGTCCTGTTGGAAGAGAGAGGGGATAGGAGGAAGGAGAGAGAGAGAGAAAGAGAAAAGGAGGGGAGGAAGGAGAGAAGGAGAGAGATTAAAAATGCTCTGATCCTTTGACAACCTTCTCTCAGGGTGAAAACAGATGTGGAAAATCAAGTTTTAAAATATCTCACTTTGCCTGTGTTACACCTTAGAGTATTTGGCAGTGTTTTATTCATGTATTTAAGTGGTGCCTTTAACCTCCTGAGCATATACCACCTTTGAAATAACCAGGTCCTGACCTGAGACATCCTCACCCCAGCTTGTCCATCATTTCCCTCGTGAAGCTCTCCACAGTGCTGCAAAGGCGAGTGAAGGCCAGGCACAGGAGGTGGCTGCACCCTAGGCTACAATTACCCCTTTATTGTCCCTTTAATGCTGTGCCAGAGAAACTTGTCTTCTGCTTTCATGTCTCTCTGATGATCTGTAATCCATACTCCGTGCAACCTGAGCAATCTATAAAGACCCAGCTCTTACTTTCAAGTGCTGCCAAAAAAAGAAATAAAACAAAATAATGACCCAGGTTTGGCGACGAGCACACACGGACACGCAGACACACACAGACACACACAACTATGAAATCCTGCCAAACTCTGACAGATAAAAATGTCCTCACCCTGCTTTCCTGCTGGGGTGTTGGGGAGGTCTGTGTGGGGCAGGGGGTGGGGTCTGTTGCTGTTTCAGTTATGGAGGGACCTCGAGGCTCTTCCCAAGATCAAGGCTCTGCAGGGTGACAGGCTGAATATGCACATTCAGCCAGGGAGATCCTTCCCAGCACCTGCAGCAGGGCACACTCTCGCTGCCATGGTGGGAGAGCAGCAAAGCAAGGCTGGGGACAGCCCTGTGCCAAGCCAGCTCCTCTCCCAGGCATGTGACAAGACATATGATGAGTGGGAAGGCAATCAGGGGGTAAAGTGCCCTGCCAAAGGTTACCCAGCAAGCCATGGGTACAGCTGGAAGAGAGCCCTGCTCTCCTGACTCCCATTCCCAGTGTCTCAGCCCTTAGCTCATCTGCCTCCCAGCCAGGCTGCTGGCACCGTGGCGCTGCTGGCACCATGGCACTGCTGGCACCGTGCCCCAGGTGACAGGTGAGGAGCCTGCTTAGCTGTTACCCTGCACCCAGGACAGTCCTCTCCTGCTTCCACAGCACAACGTGGCTGCTGCAGCAGCTCAGCCTGTTGGGTTGTACCCCTCGTCCCTGGGAGCTGCTTGGAAAAAGCCATCTCCATGCTCACAACTGGCTCCTGTTCCTGCCTTCTGGGTTTTGTGGAGGGTGTGCCAACACTGTGGGCTGGCAGGGATCTTGAGGCTGCTCCCCCGACTCTGGGAGCACAAGCTGTGCTCAGGACAGGTGATACCCACCTGTTTCTGTAAAACACAGTGCGCAGAGACTGCAGATACTTTTTAAAGCAGGAGAAATGAGGTGACTCAGAGCTTTGCCACAGTGAGATTTCATGTCAGGCTTCTTTGTACATCTCAAGAAAACTTTCTGGTTTTGAGCCTGAGTCCTCTACAAGCACTCTAAAAGTTTGCAACTCCCAGAAAGAAAAGATTTTGCTAAGAGTGTAGGAGAGGTGTGCTAGAGGTACCTGTACTCACAGCACTGTGTGTGAGCCTTGGCTGGTGTGCGGAGCAGAGCACAGAGCAGAGGTGTTGGTGGTCAGCATGGCCATCCCTCTGTTCCAGGAGCTTTCCCTGGAGCATGGCAGGGCTGCATCCCGTGGCAATGAGTGTGTGAGCTGCTGTGCAGGTGGGGTGGAGCCCTGGATGTGCTGGGCAGCTCAGGAGTCCTCTGTGTGTGCCAGAGAGTGGGAGCCTGCACGTGGGCACAGCATGTGCTCAAGGAGCTGCAGTAAGCTCAGCAGCACTCCACAGAACCGAGTGGTGTAAGTCATAAAGATGACACTCAGCTGTTGCATTACAGGAAGAAATGGGGGGGAAAAATTCAAGTATGGGAAAGTCAGCCAATGTTTGATTTTTCTGTTGGTCCCATATAAACTTCTTTCTAATTGCAGATGGAATTTTCTGTTATTAAATCTGGTAGTACCTGCAGCTCCTGACTGAGAAGGTTGTTCCTTTTCTGGAGACATGTTTTTAACATCAGCCTTCACCACTGACTCCTATTTCACCCCTAAACAGGGCAGTTCTCAGTGCTTAGTCCCTCACATCACACACAGAATGGTTCTACTTTACCTTACAAAACAGTTTTGTAAGGTCATGTAGAGTTTGGGAGTTTCTAGCTACACACAGAGGGCAACAGAACACATTCCAAGTGGGCCACAGAACATCCCAACTTCCACTCACTCATGAGCACAAGGTGATTTCTGGGGAATGCTCCCAGCTACATCCCACCCTCAGCACCTCCAAATTCCAGTTCAGGAGTGCATTTCTACTGCTTCTCCACCCAGGCTCCTTCCCTGCCTGGTTGCTCGTGTCCCATCAGCTGCAAACTCAGCGTATTTGCCATGAGCTGGGTGCACAGACAACAATCAGCTGCTCTGTACATGTTGTCCCAGCTTGCTTGGTTGTCTGTTCATTAAACTCACCCTTAGCTATTCCCCTCATCTGCCAGCCTGGATCAGTTTTCCCTTAAATATTTCACTGTCTATTGGATTTCTATTGCAGAGAGAGGAAGGGAGCTCTTGTGTACCCACGTGGGGGACAGCCCCCCTCCAGTTTCCAGCACAGTGCAAGTGAGAACTGAAATATGAGAAGAGCCAAACTAAATGGGCCTCAGAGAAATCTCAGTGTGTCCTCCTGCATGTGAATATCATACACTGGGGAAACATCAGCTTGTGAAAGAGAGGAGATAGTCCCTAATTCCCCACACACAGCTCTTCATCCTCCCTTCCTTTCCTTTGGGGCACAGTTGGAGTCAGGATGATTGGGGCTGTGATGTTCTTATCCAGGAGGTAAGATATGGGGAGAAGATGCCTCGGGACCACTGAAGAAATGATCACATCTCCAGCCTGGAAGCTGCCTGGATCAGTTCTGAGAGCAGGGAATGGTGCCCGAGGCAACGGAGGATGGTGGAGCACAACTGGGTCCAGACTACTATCACACCATCAACTTTAATTTTTTAGTAGTATCTTTTTCCCCCCTGTAGCTGCTGTAGAGATGTTGTTTCACATTAAAGATTAATCCACTCCACAGGGCTGGTCCCCATGGAAGCTATAAAGCTTACTAAAGTGGGACTATCTTGTGTCTAAGACAATATTGTGAGGTGCATTCAATCTACCTCCTAACAACCTTGAATCAGAAATTAATTTTTCAGGTATCTTTATGGGGCCCCACTGATGTGAAATATGTTCTGTGGATTTGGCAAAAGGAACTAGGGAAGAGGCAGGGAAGGGGATGCCTCCAAGTCTAGAGCCCTTGGGTAGGAGACCCAAGGCAAGCTAACAGCTAAATCTGGCACAGAAGCAATCTGTGGGCTAAAGAGAGGCTTGGGGGAGCCAGACACTGGGTTTTGATCCAAGAATCCAGTGTTTTGCTCAACTCTGCCCCAAACTCCTCCTATGACCTTGGGCAGTGCCCTTACATGTGGGGTCTTGGCCTCACTTTCCAATTATCAGCATGGAGTCACAATGGGATTTTTGTGACCATTTAGACCATGAACTTGTTGGAGAGGCCAGAATTGGGCTGTAGCACCTCCCGAAACACAAACCTGCTGCCCACGTGGCTCCCAAGGTGTTTCTGTCCTTCAGGGAATGACAGCCATTTCAGCCAGCTTTGCAGTGCAGCAGTTAACAAAACCCAGCTCCAAAGCCCATTTCCACAAGGAAGAGAAGCACAGCAGAGCAGTGGGTGAGCTGGGTCCTTCTGGCTCATGTCAACAAACACGATCATGCAATCATCACATCTGTTAATAAACATGATCCGTGGGTGAGCCAGGACATGGCTCCAGTTCACAGCAAACAAGCAGTGGGAGAAGAAAATGTTGGATGTTGCTGACTCTGAGTCATGGTACAGTCATTTTCCAGCACCATCCAGCATGGAAGCACATCCCCCAGTGCACATGGAGATCCCTCTTAAAGCCCCTTGGAGTTTGTTAGGTGGCTTAAGATGCCCTTTTTTAATACCAATTCAGCCTGGAACATTAAATGTTCCTTATCTTATGAGTCTTCAGGATTCTTGGAGGAAAAATAGGCAAGTATTTTCTGTAAAGTGCAAGTTGTATTTGAATGTACACTTAATTTCTTTGTGATTGATATCTATGTGTTAATTATATTCTATTTTCAGCAATACCTTCGCTGTCACAAGGCAGTGCCTTTTATCCAAGGAGTTCAAATTGAATTAGAGACATTAATTAAAGCTCTCAGCACTCTAGTAAGGCAGGCAAGTGCTGTTACTCCCATTGTTTCTTGAAATAAGAAGAAAAGAATAGAGCTGGATGTCTACTTAGCCACTTAAAAGGTAATTTTTATACAGTGGGAGAGCTCAGAGTGATAGATTTTGCACAAAATTATACTGCAAAGTCTGTTTCATCCAAGGGAGGCTGTGCAGCCCCAGATCCCTGCTATAAACAGGCAGGATGCAGGTGCTCAGACTCTCCATCGCTTGCTGTGAACACTCCTCTGCCTCCTAGGATTTTCTTACCTTTCCCCTAAACCCTGTACCTTTCATTTATCTCTTCTATTAGATCCAAATTGATCTCACACACATCCCTTCTGTTTTCCCATGCTCGTTGTTGTGAACTATTTCCATCAGAAATGCAGACTCAGGAAAGAGAAATTACTGAACACATTATTTGCAGTACAGGAATAAGTCCCGTATCTCTTTAAGCTTCATGCACCAATAATTCTTCCTTGTGTCCCACATTTGGTTCTTGGCAGGTTGAGAGAGGTTTCTGCCTGCTGCCATTTACCAGAGGGAAGAGGCTAACAATTGCTATTTGTATCTGAAACAGTTCTGCTCTTCAGCAACTTCACACACGACTTTAGGATGCTGATAAATTAGTAAGAGACTGAAGTGTCAGGGGAGAGATGAAACAGCTTATGTTAGTTTAGAGCTCAGCCCTGGAAAGGGACGAATGTCTGACCTCATTTCAGAGAACAGATTAAGTGTACCCTTAATTTTAAGTACAGGATGTGCTGCTACTCTACCTTTTATTCAGCTATGCCTGCTTTGAGTTTGTCCACTCAGATTCCTGGACAGCTAATTGCTGCCCCACACCTTTAGGATTTAACTTGTTGAGCAGTAACATTTCTGTCCTGCCCCTAACTGAGAGATGACCCATGAAAATATTGGAAAGACAACAGCCAGGAGCAGCCTTGCTTGTCCTTTGGAAACCCTGCCCAGCAACCCAACCAAGCTGGGGACACCTTTCCTCTGTCAGGGCCAGAGGAATTCAGGCAATGTGGATGGAAAGGGAAGCCAATCTGTCAGAGTTTAAGTCATATGAACTGCTGTGGATAAACCTGAGCTCTGGGAAAACAGAATTTGGGCACTTCTGACCTAGATGTCTTTATAGCTCAGACTGCAGACACTGATATCTGACTGACTCAGGGCTGGAGCTGCAACTCAGCAGTGGCTCTGACTCTCTGGGTGACTGTGGCATACAACACCGTAACATCCCAAATGGTTGTAAAGCTGGTTTTTAGGGAAGTGGGATTTCACTGTTTCGGGGAGTGATTGGCTAATCCATCCCCAAATCTCAGTAATTCTGCTCTGATCAGTGTCTAAATTTGCATTATTCTTTAACCACTCCAGTTTTAAATATGCATGAGTGGTTAGACCTGTGGGATATTCATCAGCTGAAATATTTTGGGTGAGGAAAGGCAAGGAGAGAGGATGAGAAATACCTCTCCAACAATATCAATAGAGTCCACAAATTCACTTCATTTTTGCCAAATTGCTCATGCTGAAAAAAATAATGATTGGGAGATGTCAGTGTTTGGGTTGTGAGAGCTCCAAGGGGTTTCCAAATCTCTATTTGAAACTACTGGAGTTTTTCTTCTTTTGATTTGTCTTTCCATCCCCTAAAGATGGAAGAGTGATAAAAATATCACTTTTGACCCCAAATGACTTGTAGGAGAAAAGATTTTTTTTAATTCTTTTCAGTTTATCAACACTTTGCTTACAACTATCAGAATATTCCATGAACCAAAACCATCCCACAAACCCTCTTTTATTAATGTAGTTCAACCAGCAGCCTAAAGGGAGCAGTTTTTGTGCAGAAATTCCAATTACTCCCTGCCTGTAAGGAGGTAAGAATTGTAATGGTAACAGCTCTGTACCTGCTCTCAGGTCGTTTGTCCCCACACTTCAGCTAATTATAAACTCCTGGTGTGATGATGAGGTGGATGAGAGGTGGCTTCAAACCAAGCAAGAGTAGTAGGTGACTCCACCAAGTCACAAAATCAGGTGGTGCTGGACAGAGGAAGTCAAACCCCAAAGTCCTGATCATAAATCTACTGGCCACGGTACCAAAGTCACTGCTCTGAACTCCAGGCTCTACAGGCACTTGGGTCAGGGCTCTGTGTGGAAAGGAGATCCTTCTCACAGTGCTCCATAGGTTGGGAAAATAATTAAAATGAACTTCTGCTCGTGCACACATGTACATGGGACAGGTTTGTGGTGAAGTGTCACAGGGTTATGAAGATGGTGAAGGGTCTAGAGGAGAAGCCATAGGAGGAGCTGCTGAGGTTTCTCCAGAATGGAGAAGAGGGGACTCAGGAGAAGTTGTGGCATTCAGGTTCCTCACAAGAGGAGGTGGAAGGGGAGGCACGGATCTCTTCTCTCTGTGACCAGTGAAGGGATTGGAGGAAATGGCTTGAACTGGGCCAGGGCAGGTCAGGCTGGAGCTCAGGGAAAGGTTCTTCCCCCAGAGGGTGCTGGCACTGCCCAGGCTCCCCAGGGAATGGGCACGGCCCCGAGGCTGCCAGAGCTCCAGGAGCGTTGGGACAGCGCTGCCAGGGATGCCCAGGGTGGGGTTGGTGGGGGGTCTGGGCAGGAGCTGGATTTTGGTCCTTGAGAGTCCCTTCCCACGCAAGGCACTCCACAATTCTGCGACTCTGAAACCAATCCTCCTGAATCCAAGACTGGAACAGTGGGTGCTGCACAGACAGCAACCAGCAAGGCGGTCCATGCCCCCAAAAGCTCAGAATCTATTTAGGAGAGCAAGGACAGCAGATGGCTGGGGACAGATGGGGGAACACAAGGGAACAGTGAGCTAATCCCGCTCAGCGGGCTGCGGAGCAGCGGTGTCAGCACACCAGCAGCCCAAATGTTGGCAAGAGTTTGATAGCTATTGTCACAAATGAGAGTTAAAAATAGGGAGACTGGATAATGAGCTCGCTTTTGGAGATGTTTGTGAGGAACTCCTCTCATTTGTGAAGTGGCAGAGATAGAATGAATATAGATGATAATAATAATAATGATAAATTGCACTTTTCTGAACTGCTTATTAAAAAAAAAAAATGGCGGGTATTGAGCAGTGATTTCTATTAAGCACTGCCCTGAACTTGAAATTCTTTCTACTATCATTAAAGTATTGTCCTAGTTAGTCCACTTCCCCATAATTTCTTTCCAAGTAACACAAAAATGCAGCTCTATCTTCTGTCTTGCTCAGTATTTATACACCTCATCTCAAAGTCCAGTAATCTTACAACTGTTAATGGATTTTTATCCTTGCAGTAGCTTTAGGAGATGGGAAGACGCTGCTTTTTTCCATTCAGCAGGATGAGAACTGAGACACAGAGTAGATTAATGGCTTGTCCCAGATCATTTTATAACTGCTTCAGGAATTCAACCCAAATCTCTTCCGTCTCAGCTCAGTGCTAGGTCTCCTTGCAGTACCCTTCCCACGCACCTTCATGCTACTATTCCAGAATTAGCAGGGACTTGCCACAGAGCTGCTTAGAATTATTTTGGATTGCTCATTTCATGTCAGGAAAATGCCAATTCATCCGAGGCAAAACACTTTGTAGAAATTTGTTGATTTAAGGGGGAAAAAAAGGCGTTTTGATAAAGTCAGCTTTTCTTTGGAACAGAATGTGTTGAGTGTTCAGTTTGGAAGGGATCGGTTCAAGATTGTGTTTTGTTTTTCATTACATGTTGAGTAATATACATTCAAAATCAAGTGTTTTCTTAAGCTGTGTGTTTTGACTGAGCTGAAATAAATTTTGTAATTTATGCACAAGAGGAAATATCCAAATTCATTTAAAACTTTTCTTGCAGTTTGGAAAAAGAAACACTTGCAGACCAGACACAATAAACTGAACAAAAATCATACTATTCCATTCAATTTTTACTGGAAATTCAGGAAAGAGTAATCTGAATGCTCAGTTTAATGAGGCCTGTGCCAGAGTCCAGAAATCCTGGTTTTTGCTTTCACAACTGCTCCTTCCTGGTGTCAGTCTTGCCTTTCTAACATATTCCATTGCAACAACTGGGACCTGTAAGCTGAGAGGCTGAAGGAATAAAAAGTGATGCCAAAACTCCTCTGGAGAGCGATAATGTAATATTCAATCCAAGAAAGTCAACTCATATCCCACACCTGACAGTCTGTGCAATATTTCTGCCCCAAAATTCATTCCTGGGAAGAGACTTTGTCACCTAAGCTCCACATGAAGTGATCCCACTCCACAGGGCTTGGGAAATGCAAACTACCACTGCTTCTTTCAGCAAAAGAAGCTGAGGTTATCTAATCCTCGCAAATGGTTTATCTTCTCTTTTGTCTTGTCTCTCTAAAAGGAGCTTAGCCTTTGGCTGTGTTATTGTGTTCTAAGAGTGGAGGAGCAGAAGGGGTTAAAATCCACAGGCCATTCCTTCTCCTACTGCTTGGATAATGCCAGCCTGCCTGCCAGGATGAAAGGCACCACTGGAGCTTCCTCTGGGCACCACATTTCACCACCACTCAGCTGGATGGAGCCAAGAGAAGCAGGGGCAGATGAAGAGGGGAGAGAAAAGGGACTCTGAGCTGTCACTTGCAAATTCCAGCCTTGGGGAGCTCCACCTTCCTTATCCCACTGAGTGGATGAGGAATTTGCAGTGGCCATAAAACTCTGTGCTTTTAGTCCCCCTGGTACCTGCCACTGTCTCAGACCCCTGCCAGGGTACTCTGGAAGCAGGGTGGGACCTCCCAAGGATGGCATGGCTCAGGCTTCTGTCAGGGAACAGAGCTGCAGGTAGGGCCAGGGTGAGCACAGCTGGTCCCTGATGTGAGCTCCATATCCCTGCAACTCCCTGTGGGATGACTTAAGAGGTGAGTGACACAAATCACTGGTCTAGGTATGCAGGGCACTGCTCTGAGGCTGGAAACACCCAGGGTCAACCCCTTCTGCAGCCCAGCCACCCCAAGGAGGAGAAGTTAGATGCACTACACTTCAATTCAGGCTAGAAATGTGAGCTAGAATGAGTATTAGCCCCAAATAACAGCATTTCATGGGCAGCTTCTGCAGCAGAAGTCAGAAATCTGGAGCTCAGGCTCTGCCATTGCAGGTTTTCCTGCAAAGTCTATTGAAGTCAATGAGCCTTGGGTTGGATCTCATTGCAAAAAGGTAATCAAATACCATATTAACTCTTAATTTGGAACAGCGTATTAAATTAGAAACTCACATTAACCTGGAACTGCATTTATATAATGAGAAGATTTAAAATCTGTGTATCATGAAGGTGGGAGAACTGCTACCCAAAGCTGTTCTCAGCAGCCCTGAATCCCAGAGCCAATCTACCTGCAGCACTGCATTTCCACCCATTCCCCAAGCCCTAAGCCTGGGATTTCCACTGGGACAGAAGGATGTGTGGAAAATAAAGCCATCTCATCCTTACCAGTATTAATCTGTCAAGCACAGAAGGCTCGTACCAGCCTGACTCCAACCAAAGCCAAGAACTAGAAAATCTCAGAGGATCTTGAGGATCTGCACTGGCATCACAAACACCCCCTCCCATCAGTGCACCAGTTCTGCAACACAGATGTGCTAAAAAAATTAAAACCTGGAGGAATTCAGTCCTTTCTGGGATTAAAGTTCAACACCATTCAGGCCTGAGCATCTCAAGCATTGCAGCCCTTTGTTACCCACATTCGAGGCCACCTCGAGCAGTGAGCTTTATTTATTTCCTTCTCTGAGACTGTTCTGCTCTGTGCTTAATCCATCTCCTGACCACCTGGAGCGTTTGAGAGTCTTGGCTGTGATGCTTGTCTATTTAGATAGACTGTAAGTAGAGCTGGTCAAAAAAATTTGACAGAACAGTTTTTCGCAGGAAAACGCAGTTCCCTCAAAATCGAAACGTTGCATGGGAATGTCAATTTTGACAAACTTTTTTCACATTTAAAGTGTCAAAACAAATTGGTTTGATTTTCTCTCTTCATTTCAGTCATATTGAAATGTTTAATTTTGAGGAAATAAACACATTATTTTTGTGTTGTTTCAGTTAATTTGTTTAGACATTTTTGCATATTGTGTATTGTATTGATATATGTTTAGAATGTATTATACATTGCATAAAGTTGTTTATTTTATGTGTTATCATACAATGCTAAATATTTCCCACAGCATCTTAGTGCTTCAGCACTAAGGAACACAAGATATCAATGATCTCAAATTATTATTGCTTTTAAATTTTTAGGTCATAAAAGCCTTGTGGGATCATGGTTCTCCTTCACACTGAAGTTTATAAAAAAACACCAGATATCAAAAGGCAAGATTTTCCCAAGGAAATTGTCCATTTTCCAAGCAGCTCTGTCAGCTCAATGACAGCAAAGTACAGCTTCTCTCCCTTCTGCACACCAGAAAACCAACTCCTCTACTTGTTAAAGGAAAAAAAAAGAAGAAGAAGAAAATGCAGATTTTCCTGGAATGGAATTTGTATGCAATGTTTTCATGAGCATCAGGGATTTAAAAGTCTGAATACCACTGACCTCCTGGGACCTCTGTCTTCCAAACCTCTTACGTACTTTTAAAAGATGTAGACTTCTTGGAAGTCTACCTGATTTTTTTTTTTTTTTTGCTTGTTTGAAACCACATTTCTGCTCCCCTGCACGTCGCAGAGGGGAATCACTCTCTGTGAATTTCTACCGCTGCATCTGTGCAGGTGGTGGGAAAAGTGGGTTGAAAAGAAGGGCAAAGCAAGAGGCAAAAGGGAAGGCGAGGAGCTGAACCTGCAACAAGGCAACTCCATCCATTCCTCATTGCTGGGAGGAAAACGTCCCCGAGGTCCCCTGAGCAGCCACAGGCTGGGTAAGAGACAGAGGCAGCACTGTGGAGGACACAGAGCCCATTTTGAACGTGGAGAGAGGCAGGACCCCACCTTCTGGGTGCACTTCATCCAAAAGGGTTAAAGGATAACTCAAGGGAAAAATAATTACTCAAAAAATGTTTGTCACATGTGGATGTGACAGCCTGGTCAGAGAGTGAGAAAACTAAATAAGTTTTCCCAGAACTGGCCTGAGAGACTTTAGGGAGTTGAAGATAAATAATGATAACTTATTAATGGATTTGCTTGTCACCACAATTTTTAATTGAGAAATGAATTAGAATTTGATTTGTTTATTTTATAGGATATACTGTTAGTAAATAACTTTGTCTTAAAATAGTTTTCTATTAAATAAACTCCTGTGTGGGATGGGGATGGAGAAAGAGCAGAGCATGGTCATGCATGACCTTTCTCCTTCCCTCTCCTTCCTTTCAGCAGGGATAAAGGAAGTCCCAATACACTCTAGGAGCTGCTCCTTCTGAAGGAAGGCTCAGCACCCTGGGAGAGATGGATCAGTCCTCACCACCTCTCCCAGGGAGAGCTGTGTTTGTGCAGTGGGAATAAAAAGAGGCATCCCCAACTTTTGGAGATTTACTTACAGTGGAAGAGGGGCTTTTCTGTCTGCTTTTGCTCTGAGCAGGACATGCCTGGAAATCTGAATTCCCCTATACAGCTGCCAGGAGTGCACCTCTGAATGCAGATCTGCCTGGAAGAGTCCTCGTGCTCCAGCTGGCCTGTCACTATGGATTACAGCTCTTGGCTAATAGTGAGCCCTGCTGGAGTCTGAGACTTCCATTAAAAGCCGATGTTTCCACCTCCCCGCCCCACAAATGGCTCCATCCCATCCCAGCTGACATTTCTGTGCTTATGGACCCATCTCTGGGGTGGGGAAGGAGCAAAGTGCCTCAATTTGTCTCTGTGTTAGGCAACAATGGAACAAGTCAAAGGCAGGAAAGGAGGTTTGAGGATGATCAATTTTGAAAACTGTGGATAATTTACTTGAAAGTTGACCTTACCCCTTGTCACCAGCACAGCTGTAGCATTGGAGCCTCATCCCTCTGACAGCAACAATACAACTGAGCATGGAGTTACCCTCTGGAAGAGTCCTTGAGGGAAATGCTTCATTGCTCCAAGTTACACTGTGGAGTGTCTTTGGAAAGGAGGAATGCTCCTGCAGGGAGATATTGCCCATCCGTGCCAGACGCTGCAAATCACAGTGAGCCCTTCATCGCCAGAGGGTCTGAGAGCTGCTGACAGAGCCAAAAGAATTGGCATGGACACTTGACCTTTCCTCAGTGCCAGGAGGAGATCACTGACCAGGAAGAACAGCACATGCTCAACCAGGCTCTACAAAGGGAGGCAAGAAGGTCTGGAAGAACTGAGAGCTATTTGTAAAACAAACACTGCGGTTTCAGCTCAGCCTGTGCAGTTGGCCAGCATTGCCATCACTTGTGGGCAGGCTGAGGGGTGACTTCCAGTTTGGCAAGTACCAGGTGCCATCACAGCTCCTCCTGCTCCAAGGGAGACATTCAGAATGAATGCCTACAAGGCTTCCACGGGAATGCTGAGAGATTCACACCTTTGTGGGCTGGGGGAAGGACAGAACATGCTGAGTGGTACTTTAAAGTTTCCTTGGCATGGTGTCCTGCCAAAGGGAGTGAGCAGTCCCCTCCACCAGCCTGCACACATCCTCCTGCTAGAACCCCTCACCCTGGATGGATCCTGCACGCCTCTGCAGCTTCCCAAAGTGACTTTGAAAGCAATCCAGAGCAAGTGTCACATTTGTGTCTTCAACAGCCTGACTCCCAGAAAGATCCTGTGCGATCAGCTGGCCAAACCCAAATCTGAAAAACACCTCCATGGCTGGTCATGATTAATTAATTCTGCTTTGACATTCCCCAGGGCATCTAGCAGAAAGTCAGAGCTGCCAGAGAAAGAGACACTGCTATGGAAAAGGATAAATAGTCTTTCCTCAACTGCAGACATCGAATTAGATAATAAATAGCTGGCTAGATACATAGTTTTGTATGAGTGTTAAATTAAATGCAGAATAGGAGTGCAGCTGGCTTATCCCTGTGAAATCAAAGGTGTTGGGAAGGAGTTTCCAAAGAAAGAAAAGTATTTAGAGTCTGCTGTGCTCATGAAGACATAGCCTGAAGTTATCTATCATGGGTCACGTGACTGTTTACAATGCAGACAGCTATTCTTGGACATTTTATTCCAGGTATAATATTCTCAGACCAGAGCAGCTCAAGGAAGCTTCCTTCTAATTTACACCTTTGTTTTGTCCCTCCTTCTGCAGACTAGAAAGCATCTTTGTTCCCATAGGACCAGCACAGTTTGTCCCCACCAGCTGTTGTGGGCTTAGCCTGTGCTCCTCAGGGAGCTGCAGCTGCCAGCCCAAAACAGGGGCTCTCCTCCTTAAACACTTCAGTCCCCTAAAGCCACAGGTTCTGCCCAGATTTTCCCAGGGACCACGCAGCAGAGGCTGCAGTGACAAACAGAGGATCCTGCAGGAAGCTGGCAGGGGTGTGGTGACACCCCGGGCTCAGGTGGGGCTCTGTGGCCCAGAGCAGATGGCTGTGGCTGTGGGACCCCTGCCAGCACAGGGAGCATCATCACCGCTGTCTCAATGGATGTGCACATCCACAGGTGATGTTCCTCCAGTGCCCCACGTCCCTGTGCCCAAACCCAGCCACACAAATCAAGTGCAGGATGTCCTGGTCTGAGCTCCCGTCACAGCACAGAGCAGGGGTCTGCTGGTTCCCTTTACACATCTCCCAGTCCTGGAATCTTTGCTTTGGCCCCTGTATCCCCAAGGAGACAAGTCCCACCTTGCAGATAGGTTGATGTTCTCCTCCTGAGACATTCAGTTCAGACTCTGCTCCCATTGCAATGAGGTTTCTGAGCGTGCAGGGGCTTCCTCTGCCTTCCTGCACCATTGTCCAGGGTCTGAAATCTGTTCAGATCATCCCGTTCCTCCTCCTTTGCAGCTTTCCTTCACCCACCTTGCTCCTCCTTTCTCCATCGCAGCAGGCACAGCCAAGACACATTATTAACACTTGCCACTTCGTTAGCAATCTTCTCCAGGAGGAGCAGAGGAGAAAAGAGGAAAGTGTGCAAAAATTGGAGAGTCAGGGAAGTTGGATTAAAGGAAGAGTAGCAAAGACTTGAAGGTGTGAATGAGAAAGTGCAGGAGTAGAAGGAGTATGAGGCAAATCTAATGGGTGAGAAAGAGATTTATAATTAATCCCCAGGTTGGTGAGAAAGCAGGGAATGAAGTCAAGACCATACTCTCCTCTATATGGCTCTGCTCCTGATTTACTTTGATTTCAGACAGATCTTTTTATTTTCTCCTTTTATCTCCCATCAATCTGGACCCTTTGAGTATCTGTTATTTGAGGTAGGAATTGTCTTTAACTGTGTGCAGCAAAAAGGAAACTGCAATCATAGGCACTAAAGGATGCGAGACATTGTTTTTAACACATCCTAAAATTAGGCTCAGAAAAGTGCTTGGGGATTGTCTGCCAGTGTTTATTAATTCAGATTGAATTCATTAGATAGTTACTGTCAAAAAGTGGGATGGGAAAAAATTAAAATAATCAAAGTACATGACTGCATTATTTCTTAATGTAAATGCTTCATGATGAGGTGTCTATAAAGTGGATCTAGAAGGTAATGTTAAAAAACCAAAACCGACCAAAAGTGAAATAATACACTTATGAAAAAAAAAAAAAGTTATTCATTTATACAAAATGCAAGTTTTGAAATTATTTTCTACTCTCTTTTCCTTTTAGTCTCAAATATAAAACCTTTTCATTCTTCCCCTGCCACTCTAATTATATTTAAATACCTAAAAGTAATTTTTTCCCTTCATTTTTTCTTCCAGAACTAAACTGATGGAAAAAAAAAAAAAAGAGAGAAATCATTATTCACCTATTTCTACTAGGAATTCCAATAACTGTCAGATCTTCATAACAACATGAGGGATCTCAGCAAGGCTGTTTCTCTGAGTTTCTTAAGCTGACGACTTTCAGAGTCCTTTGTTGTCTTCTAGTCTAAATCTGCATTCAACAGAGAACTTAAAATGAAATAATTAGATTTACAGCAAAATAGATGAGCAAAGCCCTGTATCAAAAATGAGTGAAAAGTTCCCAGGAAATAATCTGAGAGTGAATTTACTTTTTCCATTAGAAATTGCCATATGCTGCTGGTTTATTTTAAGACAGTGGCACCATCCCTTTTCACCCTCTATTTCTGTGAATTCTTCCTTTTCACTTCTCCTGGCTTTCTTTTTTTTTTCTTTTTTTAATCACCACAGAACCCAACAGGCACAAAGTCCCTACAGAAAATTGGAACATGTGATGTCCAAGTGCCTGTGACATTAAGCAAAAAAAAAAAAAAAACAAAAAAAAACCCAGCAGAGCTCCCTCCATCAGCCAGCCCTGACTCAAACCCTGAAGAGCACTCGGAATGAGACACAGGCACGCAGGATGGGCACAGCCTGTTCCAGGGATCCTGCTCCTCACGCAGAGTCTGCACCCATTTCTGTGCCTGGTTTCTCCAGCACAGGACCCTGCTCACAGCAGTCTTGGTCCTGGAGGTATTTAGGGAAGCAGCACCTGCTCAGCTCCCTGCATGCAGAGGATTTAAAGAAAATTAGCTATGTGTGTAGGATCTGAGCATCTAAATATCTCTGGATGTTTCCACACTGCCAAAGATCTCAGCTCCCTGTATTAGTTTGCTCTTGGAATTTCTCCAGGAGGAGGAAATCAGCTTCCCCTCAGAAGTAACCCAGTTCTGAGTATATTTTGCTTTATTGACATCAGTTTTGGGCAATATGAGCTAGCACAAATCCTCCAGTGGTTTATTGTCATCTTCCACAGTCCTGCAGCACTGTCCCAGCACATGCTGCATGCTTGAACACTCTGCACGTGGGGCAAGGAAAATGCATCCTGAGTGTCTGAACACAAAAATTCTGTGTTACTGAGCTGGGAATCAGTCCTTATATCCCTTCAGGTGCCTGGAATTTTAAACTTACATCTAAAAATAAAGTCCAGAGTGTTGATTTCCTCTTCCCGAGTCCAAACATTACTGATGGAGGTCTGGAGACCAGAGCAATGCTGTGCAAAGGCAGCAGAGTGTGTTTGTCCCCAGCCCTTCCATCCACCACTGCCACAGCACCCGAGGGAGAGTCCTGCCCCAGCATCAAAGGCATGTCCCTGTGATGTGACACACGAGGGTTTGGGGACTGCACTTCACTTTGTCAAGGCTTTACAGAAGAGCTGCCTCAGAGGAGCAGCATTGAGGAAAAAACAGTGCAGCCACGGACAAAATCTCTGTCTTCAAACTTCACAAAGTAATGAGAAGCACTGCAGGAGGATCCACTGGTAGGAAGGACTTGTCAGCCTCTTTTGCTCTTCTATTTAATGCAGGCAGCTTTATCATTAATTGCTATTTACTGCAAATGCTGAAGTTGGTAAAAAGATTAATATGAAACAGCAGCCTTGATTCAGCATTCTTAAAGCACAATGCACAAGTTTCTGTGCATGTGTATGTGCAATTGCAAACTTCATTTTATGGTTTGTGCATGTAAAATACTCATTTCTGTGTGCAAGGGAGGCAAACAGATACAATTAGCGTGTTCTTCTCTTATCTGTTCCAGTAAAAAGCCAGCTCTGCCAGTGATCTCAGGCGATGAGGAGAGAGATTAATTCAGGCCAGATTTCTGAAGAAGGAACCATTTTACTGGGGTGGAGGGGAGAGAGAGGCAAACCAGCACTGCTTTTGCCCAGCACTGGAAATGTAAAGAGTCAGCATAGCTGACTACCAGTCTTTGGGGGATTATATTTCCTGAGGACAGAGGTTACTGAATTCTTTAAAAAATCCGGATTTTCCCTCATGCCAAACTTGGATCCAAGTTCCCTGGGTAGTTCCCATCCGCTGTGCAAGCTGGAGCCTCAGAGCTGCAGCCCTGAAGGGAGTCAGCTCCTGTGCACGGAAACACATGCATTTAAAAAGCTCTTCTGCAAAGCTCCCAGCCTAAGTGACCCTCTCAAGGTCATATATAACATGTCAGTGACAGAACCATGATTGAACTATCTCGCTACAGCGCTGCTTTATTCACACGGTGCTGCTGCATCCCAAAGCAGCCCCTGCTGCCTTCCTCTCCTTATCTCATCCTCCTTAGAGACACATCTGTCCTGTGCTCCGTAAACCATAATATACCTGTAGTCTTTTATTCACTATCTGTCACTGGGCACTTTTATTACAGATCCCTGAATTATCCAGCCTAGACTACAATCTACTTATTCCTGCCAGCCGTTCTCACTTTTGACCCTCACCTCACCTTTCAGCCTTGTCAGTGTTTTAAGGCTTTCAGGTACTTGAAATGCAGGGACAATTCTGATTCTCGGGGGAAATCCAGCAGAATTGCACCGAGGCCAGCCTGCTGGTCTCCCTCTCTTTCCTAAATGCAGATATGCAGATGGGTGGGAATCAGAAGCTTGCACTGGTTTCTGCAGTCTCATTTGAACCAATCCTTCAAGAATACTAACAGCTGCCATTTTAGACCTCTGATCCCCATTCTTGCTATCCATAAATTTTTATTCCCCTCCTTTCTCTGCTCGTTTCATCAGAAATCAATCTTTCAATAATGCAGGTAAATTGCAGTCCTACCTTACAACTTTTTTTTTTTTTTTTTTTTTTTTTTTTTTTTACCTGCATCCTTCTGGTGAATTTTGCAGAACAAAAACTCCCTCATCCATCCCTCCCAGCCCAGGCCATGAGCACAGTAATCATCACACCTCCACAACACCTCACCGGCAGATTTGCACCTGCCACTCACATCTCCTTCTTTTTTACCATCCAGGAAACAAAGGAATCGTTCCTCCCCATGTGGCAATTTGTCTGAGCATTCACACCTGCCCCACCAGCAAACCTTTTGTTGCCAGCAGCCAGCTCCCCGCTCCCTCCTCCCAGTCACACACCTGTCAGAACTGTATCCCATCTATTGATGTGTTTTCCTCACAGCCATCAGCTGCCCATCCTTCCCACCTTTCTGAAGGGAGCACTGCTTTATCACCTGACCATGGGAGAGCATCTCTGGGTGAACAGAGATGCTCATGGCCAGTGCAGAAGTGGCCCTCACTAAGTTTCACCTGCTGAAGCTGAACTTCCCTGTCTGTACTCAACAGCCTTGTTTCTCTTCACCCGACCTCTGCCTTCAGCAACAGGAACAGAATGGCTGATGGGAGAGGAAAGGTATGGAGACAGGCACATTCCTCCTCCCTCCCAGCAGCACGCTGATGACTGGGCAGCACTCTGCCCAACACAAGGCAGAAGGGGGGAGTCACCCTGGGACTCTCAGGAGGATGGGACTGTGGGGAAAACATGGGGAGAGGACACGGCTCCATAGCTGATCTCTGTCCACCCTGTCACTCCTACCAAGCTGCTTTGGTTGAGTCTCAGGATTTCATGCACCCACTTATCTCTGTCACAGCCTCCCTGGATCAGCTTGGGCAGATATTTTAAGGTGACATCTTACAAACACCTTGGACGTTGATTTTCCAATTGTTCCCCGTATCCCATGGCAGTATTGAAGGTCCTGTTTTCTATAATGTTCTGCTACCTTTTGTCACCAACTACTTTCAAAATCTGTCAAAGCAAAATTGCAAACTGAAATGCTTCTACTGACAAGATTTTAATTGTTCTCCAAGCCTTGTGCTGCATTTGCTTGGGTACTGAGCAGAGGTGACAGCATTCTCTGTTTCTTTTTCTCCTCCTCTGTCCAGGCAGCAGGCCCTTGGGCATAGGGAGCTTGTATCCCTACAGAACCTGGTGCTGGGAGACTCCAGGCTCATCCCAGCTTTGTGCCATCCCACAGAAGCTGGTGCTGATAGAGGAAACTGAGCTGTGCAGCTCAGGGTCACTGCTGCTGCCTGTAACCACCCGTTTCATGTCCCACTTCAATATCTATTCTAATCACTGAAATTACTTTTGTGGGAGTTGACACAGAAGAAGAGATTGCTGGATTGATATTCTGTCTGGCATTGATGAAAACCTTTTTATAATACCTTAATCCAGCACCCACAGAAGCAATTTGCTAATCTCTTGCTGACTTAGCTTCCAGCGGGATCGACCATAGGCAGTCACATTACCTGGCCAACCATATTATGTTCTTTTTATGCAGAGAGAAAATGTCCTTCCTGACCCCAGAAGATGGTCATCCTTTGCTTTGAAGCCTGAGACCTGATTGCCATTGTCCCAGATTGCAGGGCTGCAAATGCTATTAATTGCTACAAAGTTATGTAGCCTTCAAATCCATCCGGACTTTCATCTCAGTGACATCCTGCAGCAGGGAATTGTGTGCCTTCACTATACACTGAAGAAAGGACTATTTCCTTTTAATTTGCTTTAAAAATTGTGCCCTTTAATTTTGATGTATCCCCTTGTTCTTCTATCATCAAAGTGTTAAAATACTTCTGATCACTTTTCATTTTAACCTTCATATACCTTTGTACTGGAACCCAAATGTCCCTCCTCACTCCCAGCTTTCCCAGACTAGATGAACTATAATTTCCAGGCTTCCCTTATTTAACTTGTTAATATTTGTAAAGCAATTTAAAATGTATTAATATGGTTCAATTATAATATCACTTCTATTTTCCATCCTTCCTTTTAATGTCTCAAGTGTCCATCTAATTTGCCATCAATCTCCATTGATTCTCCCTCTGATGATATGTTAGTCTTTATAATATCCCAGGGAATATTTCTTCTGCCTTCCTGACCAGCATTTTGGAACAAAGAAGCTGCACACTGATGAACCATAAACATGATTCACTCTGCACTCGGCGTGTGTATGGATTTGCTGTTGCTTAGGCTTTGGTCTTGGAAATCAGTTTCATTATGTCCATAGGGCTGTAATTAAAAAATAGTCTGTGTGATTCCAATTGCAGGATCGGGCTCTTTGTGGTTCTGATTGCTCTGGTTCGGTGACAATTGAGCCCAGGTGTGAAAAAAGTCTGTGTATGGTAAACTTTGAGCAATATCTGAGCACTCAGTGACACATCTGCAGCAGCAGGGCCTTTGAGACAAGAGGAGTGATTTTGACATCTATCCAGTCACAAAGAGGGGAGAAAATTGAGATATGGTTATTCACCCCTTCTCTTTCTCATAGAAAGCTGGGAGACACCCAAGGAAATTATGTGGTACTGGGTCTAAACCGTCCCCCCAAAAATACTTCCATAGATGACTCGTGACTTACTCCATTACTGCAGAATGTTATGAAAACACAAAGCATGAAAGGAATCAATAAAGAAATAGTCACACACAGGATATTCCATCTGGCACTGACTTTGCATGTCCCCACACAGGTGAAAGGTTATCCCAAGAGTGACAGCGCTCATCCATGTCTTTCTGATCCCTTTAGTGTCCTACTGTTGTGCTTAGAGCACTTCTCAGTTTTTTCCAGTCTTAACAAGGCCCAATCCAGCTTCATCAGCAAAACAGATCCCTCCTTCATCTCTCATCCTCCAACAAATTCCCTGAGCAACACTTCCAGCTCCAATCAGTCTTTTCACCTTAACTCTTCCCCCCAAGAAGCAAATAAAAGGATTGATGTACATGTATCTCTAATTGCACAAAAAGAGTTTTATCTAAATATTTATAAACTCAAATTTCCACTCTTTGGTTACTTTAGGTAAATACTGGGGGGAAATCCTAACCGGTCTCTTTTCCCTGGTTGACCAGATTTATCTATTCACTGGCCTAAAACAGGGTCCATCATTTTCAAATACTTTACAATTCTCTTTTAGGAGACTGGAAATGGCAGATAAACACATTATCAGCATTCTCCAGCATGAAACAGCAAAGCCTGGAGTAGTTTTGCAGAAGGAACTTCGAATTTGGACGACATGACAATAAGCAATTCTAGAAATAGCTGCTCGTCTTAAGGCTATGTTATAGGGATCCTTGTTGCTGCTTTCTTCTCTCTGTTCACAATTTTAGCACAAACACTGTGCTTTGTTAGTTCTTCCCTTTGACTTTCTCAGTTTTTCTTAGGCATTCTTCGGTCTCAGCTTGTATCTCCTAAGCTCTCGCTGCTCCCTCAAAACATGCCTTTGATTTTGACTGCAAACCTCGCTCAGCACAGAGCAGTGTGGGAAATGGCTGCAATAACATTCCTGTTCCAGGCAGGAAGGTGGTCTGAGCCAGGAGGGACCCAGAGCCACATATGTACCCCAGCATATGTCTGAGGGCTCTGCTTACCCGCTCGCCATCTGTACCTGCCTGAAGAGCAGCCACGCGCCAAGAGCAGCCCGGCTGCTCCAGCACCCGCGTCCTGCCTTGCTGGTGTCTGTTCCACTGATCCCAGAAGTCCAGCTAAGGATTCACACCTGCTCATCCTGGTCCTCCTGCCTGCTCTGAATCCCCAGCCTCCTCCCTGGGGTCACAGCTCATTTCTGTTCATTCTTCCCTGGTTAGCTTGAGCTGCTTTGTAATTTCCCACAAATTCCTTTTATTTATTTTTCTGGTCCCGCAGCCTCACCTGGAATGCGCTGCCTGCACGAGGTGATGGTTTCAAAGCTCACCCTCCCTGTCTTCTACCCTGCTTAGCAAGTCAGCATCTACAGCTGCAAGATAAATTACCACAGGGGTGTCCAGTGTTAGCAATGTATCTGACAGCCACACACACAGCTAGGGCAGGGTAAAGAAATGGCTAAATGGGATCGGTTGTGCCGACTCAGGACTTCTGGCCAAAACTGCATCCAAAACCATGATGGACACAGTGGAGTCCAGAGCACAGGCCAGGTTCTAAATCACACCCTAAATCAAAGCCTAAGAAAGAGATCCTCACTCACCACAGAGCCAGTTAACAGCCCTGGCTTCAACAGGCTGCAGTGATTTACAGCAAGAGGCTGCAAGCTTTTCACAAGAACTTGCTGTACAACATATTCCAGCTGTAATATGCAAAGATATTAAAGTCCAGGCTGTAAGAAGACCTGTCGTAAGGCTTCAGGATGTGTCTTCTCTAAATACCAGGGTAAAGGACATACTTCCTATCAGGATAGCAATGAGACAGGTCCCAGGCATGAAAATACTACAGAATCCAGAGCTACTGTACTGGAAATTGGGAGTACAGAGAACAGAGGGGAGTGAGAGCTCCCTCTACTCCTATATTCTCTTTTGATATATAACAAAAAGTCCTGGAGCAAATTGTTGGGGTTTTGTTGGTTTTCTGTAGCTTCTCTTATGTGTGAGAATCTCTCATAGCTTGGTTTGCAAGCTTGGTGTGTCAGCTGTGAGCTGACTTTGCTGTAATTCATGACTGTCTGGGAGGGAGGATGTCTCTGTGATGAAAATACTACACCAAATAGTGCCCACTGCTAACACACACACACAGAATTGTTCTAGGGCTGCAGAGCTCTGTTGGGGCTTCTGGCACGTCAGTTTCTACCTCTGCCCAGCATTTCCATCAGTGAACAACAGCATGTGCCTGGCAAAGGCAATTCACTCCATCCTCCTCTGCAGGTGACCCTCTCTAGATTATTCACTCCTCTATGACTTACTGTTATTCCTATTGCCACTGCAAGTGGTGATCCATCAGCAGTGCAGCTGGCTGTTTTTCTGGAACAGGAGCCAGGAATCACATGTGTGAGAGTTCAAGCAGTGGGAAATGCTATGTCAACACCCAGAAACATGCCACCACCACGGGTGCCACCGTGGGTCCCACTCAGCCAGCCCTGCAGCGGACACAGCAGCAGCTCTGTGCAGAGCAGAGCTCTGCCAGCTGCACCATGCAGGCAACAATAAAATGGATGTAGAACACATGACTTCAGAAGAACAAATAGCAAAAACAAATAAGCATCTTTCTCCTGTGAAGCTGCTTGCAGGTCCTGCCTCAAGGCTGCAGGAAAACAACTCCCCAAGCAGGGGGCTGTAAATGTTGTATTAAACTCCCCAGCCCAGGCTCAGGGGAATCCTGGGCCTGACTCTTGTTTTCTTTCCAAAATGACATGTTCATATACCCAGTTTATGCCACCTCCACTTGGGATGTGATCCAGCATTCCTGAAATAAACTTAAGTCCTTCAATAGCCTTCAGCTCACCCTAAATCAGCTGCTCCTTCGATTTCTGCTCTTTCTCCTGTTCCTCCCTCCCACTAGTCAGGACTTTTCCTTCCCTGGTACTGCATAGCTTAGCTCATCAAGCCAGCAACAGCTGTCCTGTGCCTACTCCAAACCCTGGGAATGTCATCTTATTTGTCTGGTCCATCTCTTCCCATCCTCTCTCGAGACAAAAGTACCTGGTAGATATATCCAGTTTGCTTCTCCAGGTCTCTCTCCTTGATAGCATTTCCCTTTTCCACACCATCTGCAGCCACAAGCCCGCTGCAGCCCTGGCCAGACATGCTCCAGGCCCAGCACATCAGCTGGACGTGGCCATGCAGAGGCACAGCAATCAGGGGAAAACCTTCCCTGGAATCCAAGAACACTCTGGAGTACACACATTGCCGGGAGGAGATATTTTGCCCTGACTCAGCTCAGCACCATTCCCTAACTCGGCATCCTGTTCTGGCAGCCATCTTCCAGGGGAGAGGGAGAACAGCAGGACCAGTCCCCAGTCCATGGATCTGTTTAGAGGCCAGATCTCTCTCTCTCTCTCTCTCTCTGTGTGTGTGTGTGTGTGTGTGTGTGTGTGTGTGTGTGTGTGGATATTCTCCCTTTCTGAAAAGATGCTCTGTGTGGTCTGGAAGGAAATGGGCCAAGGTCCTTACAGTTAAAAATCTCATGATACTTTTGCAAGCAGGATGGTGTAAATCAAACAACTGGGCACAAGCTTCCTCGGTCTGGGTAATTTATATTCTGCCTCACTAAGTTCATCTCTGCACTTCCAATGCATGAAGTGATTTTTCACTTCCCCTATAGTATTTGCTGGCACGGAAAAGCTGCTGGGCTCTGTCCCAGAAGTAGCTGCATTTCATCACCGGGTGAACGATCCCTGCTCGCACCGGGCCGGCTCCCCGCAGGCTCTGCTCGCCCCGCGGCTCCGTAGCGGGAAGACGCGGCCCGCACCCGTCCGGCCGCACCGGGGCTCCAGGAGCAGAGCCCCGCCGGCACCGAGCGCCCACCCCCGGCCCCTCCGCCTTATCTGTGCCTGGGGATAGGGGCGGGGGATGCGGGCAGGGATGCGGGAAGGGATGCGGGCAGGGCTGAGGGCAGGGATGCGGGAAGGGATGCAGGAATGGATGCGGACGAGGATGACTGTATGCCGGGGAATGCGGGCAGGGGTGCGGGCAGGGCTGAGGGTGGGGGTGCAGGCAGGGGAGGCTGCCGGGGTGTAAGCAGGGCTGATGATGCGGGCAGGGCTGATGATGCGGGCAGGGCTGATGAAACGGGCAGGGGTGCGGGCATGGCTGTGATGCGGGCAGGGCGATGATGCGGGCAGGGGTGCGGGCAGGGCGATGATGCGGGCAGGGCGATGATACGGGCAGGGCGGTGATGCGGGCAGGGGTGCGGGCAGGGCGGTGATACGGGCAGGGCGATGATGCGGGCAGGGCGGTGATACGGGCAGGGCGATGATGCGGGCAGGGCGGTGATGCGGGCAGGGCTGTGATGCGGGCAGGGCTGTGATGCGGGCAGGGCGGTGATGCGGGCAGGGGTGCGGGCAGGGCGGTGATGCGGGCAGGGCTATGATGCGGGCAGGGCGATGATGCGGGCAGGGCGGTGATGCGGGCAGGGCGGTGATGCGGGCAGGGGTGCGGGCAGGGCTATGATGCGGGCAGGGCGGTGATGCGGGCAGGGCGGTGATGCGGGCAGGGGTGCGGGCAGGGCTATGATGCGGGCAGGGCGGTGATGCGGGCAGGGCGGTGATGCGGGCAGGGGTGCGGGCGAGCCCCGCTCCGCTCCGCGCTGCTCCGCGCCCGGCGCTGCGTGGAGCCACAGCGCCCCCTCCTGGGCCCGGCGACACCGCCCGCCGCTCTGGCGCAGCCGGGCCGAGCCGGGCCGAGCCGGGCTGAGCCGGGCTGAGCCGGGCTGAACCGGGCTGAGCCGGGCTGAGCGGGGATGAACGGGGTTGAGCGGGACTGACCCGGGCTGATCTGGGCTGATCTATGATGAACGGGGCTGAGCGGGACTGACCCGGGCTGATCTATGCTGAACGGGGCTGAACTAGGCTGAACGGGGCTGAACGGGGCTGAACTAGGCTGAACGGGGCTGAACTAGGCTGAACGGGGCTGAACGGGGCTGAACTAGGCTGAATGGGGCTGAGCGGAGCTGAATGGGGCTGAGCGGGGCTGAGTTGGGCTGAGCTGGACTGATCTGGCCTGAGTTGGGCTGAGCTGGGCTGAGCAGGGCTGAGCCGGGCTGAGCAGAGCCGAGCTGGGCTAGCGGGGCTGAACGGTGTTGAACCGGGCTAGCAGGGCTGAGCGGGGCCGAGCTGGGCTGAGCAGGGCCGAGCTGGGCTGAGTGGGGCCACGCATGGCTGAGCGGGGTGTGTTCCCTTTTTTGGGGGTTCCCTCCCTGATTTCCCGCCTCCAAACGCTGTGTCTCGCGGTGCTCGGGGGTTCTTCACCCTCATTTATGTTCTTCAGTGATTTTTTCCGCCCCCCCCCCCCCCCCCGCCCCCCATCAATTTTTTCCTGCTTTCTCAACATCTCTGCATCAGCTGTAAATACCAAGTCCTGGGTAAAGTCTAGAAATCCATATCCATTCCTGTGAGCTGGGTACGGATCCCTGGTTCTGGAGTCAGCTCCTGCCATGCTCTCCTGAGCAATTCACCTGGAGTAGGTGGTGGGGCTCCTGCCTGCACAAAGATGGGAGGATTTGGCTTTGAACTATTTCTGTCACACAGACAACAATGACTATTGTCTGCTGGCAGACCCATTCCCACGTAGTGTTTAGCATCCGCCTTACACACACTTCCAGTGTAGTAAACAGTGGTGGTTCGGAGGGAACAGAGACAAATCCCGTGCCATTTCTTTTGGGACACATTTTACCTAAAACAAGCCAATCCACCATATGTTCTTCCTCTCCAAAGTTTTAACACAGACTTTAGTCAGCCTCATTTTATTCCTGCTCTTGGAGGCCTGTCTCCTCGCTAGGATCTATGGAAAGAGGGGAAGAGGAGGAAGGTCAGAGGGGGATGTTAAGCACCTCTAACACCAGTGACATCATCTCCCCTGTGCCCACTCTGTCATTTCTGATCAAAGGGGCATGCAAAGGGAGTATCTTACCCCTGAGGGCAGGAGGGTTTTTCTCTGAACCAGGGTAAGACTGAAGTGGAGCCTTGCATTGTGTGTTTTAGCCATAGATGTGTGTGTGGTTCTGCTCATATACACTCACACATATTTGAAAGCTATGTAGCTCCAGCAGAGCTCTTCCCATACTCCCAGACTCCAGCTCTTGATCAGAGAAGGCATGATGAGTATGGAAATGCCACCGCTCCCCAGCCATTTCCCTGCTTCCCTGTCTGCTGCTCGTCTGCCTTTCCAGGAGTGAAATCATTCCCGAGTCCTGGGAATCTGCAAAGAGCCATAAAACAAGCGTAGACACACCAAATGTAGAGGGTTTTCTGCTGAGTTGCAAAGGGCTTTGGAGTCAGACAAACCCCAAATCAATGCTTGGAGCCAACTACAAGAGAGAAAGCTACACTGGAGGAACAAACCACCTACTGCGAGCCCTGCGAAGAAGACAGCATGTGTGTGCTCATGTGAACTTCTGAAGGTTTGATTTACATAATAAGAATATCAATGCAGCTATTTCTGCCCGTTCAGTGTGTGTGGATCCCACCTGTGTGGCTGAGCGTGCGGGAGCTGTGGAGCCGCAGAGCTTGGAGAGGGGTTTGCCCCCACGGCAGAGCGAGCCCGGGGTGCTGTGTCTGAGCCTGGGGTGGGCTGTGAGCTCCACAGCATGTGCTGGGTGTGCTCGGCGTGTACATGCTCCAGAGAGACCGCGGTGGCTTGTCTGGGGTGTGTGGGAGGGAGAGAGTCCAGGGCTGTCTGTCTGCTACTCACAAGCAGAGCAGATCGATATTTTTCCTTTATAAGGAATTTTTTTTTCAAAAGCCTTTCATGTTCCTTACACCAAAGCCACATCTCCTCTTTACTCGCTCCCTCCTCCTCTCACTGTCTTCCAAATACTTCTCTACAACTCCTGGGAAAGCAGATTTACTGCCATGAACACATTATTATTATGCAGCCAGATGAGCAGCCAGAGTAAAGCATGAAGGACCCTTCCGTCCTGCCTAGTGCAGATGTCAATCACAGGGCTAAATTCAAACACCAGTTCTGCCAGCATTTCATCTGCTGCTGGGTTCCCTCCATGAAGAGGAGACTGCATCCAAGAAGTGACACCTCCTGCCCTTCCCCACTCTCAGGTACCAGCACGGGGGAACTCTCCAAAGCCAAAACACACACACCTATATCCCCCCCCCCTCCTCTCTCCAGGTGGTCTCTGGGGCTTTAGACCCAGCCTGTGCTGGACCCCGGGGATGATGCAATGGCATGGAGATGCCCTCCGTCCCGCCATGCCACAAGGACTGCAAAAAGGCAAAGTTATGCTCCACACCAGCCTCGCAAGCAGCACTGAACGGGGAAATGAATGTGGGGAAAACCCATCTCCAGCACCGTGGGGTGCAGCTCCCCGCCATCCCTACCCTCCCCCGGCTCTGCCGCTGTCTCCCATCTCCGCTGGAAGTAGAGTCAATCAGCCCAGTGTGGGATTCGAGGCGACAGACTTTCCTTTTCCTCCGCGATTTGCTTGTCACTTGCGAAAGCGGAGCAGCGGATTAAGTGGAGATGACACCATCTCCTTGGGGACGGTCCCCCCCCCTGCTCCGGGATGTATCGATACTCCGGAATACAGATGGATCCTGGCTGCCTCCCACCCCACCGCCACCCCGCCTGGCCGCCAGCCCAGCCGAGCCGGGGCTGAGCCCCGATTGCCGAGCATCCTCCGGGGGGACTGCCCCAGTAAAAAGCAGCGCTCCCAGCCTTCCCAGTGCGCGAATCTCGGCCCCTCGCTCAGCACCACGCACGCAGAACGGCTAAGGGAGCTGCGGGACTTGGCCATCCATCCCCCCTCGTCAGCCGGCGCTGCCCAGGGCGGGGGTGCGGGCAGGGGGGGCGGAGGGGCCGCGGGCGCGTTACACAACGCGCGGCAGGACGGGGGAGCCGGCCCCGGGCAGGGGCAGCGCCGCAGCCGCAGCGCAGCGCTCGCCTTACCTGATGCTAATGTGCCTCTGTGGCGGAGATCGGCTCGTCCGTGGGTTTTATTCGGCTCGGTAGGAACTTGTGGGAGAGCTTCTCTGTCCAGCTCGCATACTGGGTGCGGGGCTGATACTGCAGGCGTGAAAATCCTGGGGCTCTAGCAGTCCTTTTCATGCTCAGACAGAAAATCCCCTTCCTTGATCCAGATCGCGGGCATTAAGGGCAGAGGCAAGGAAAAAAAAATCCGCTTCTCCCCTTCTTCCTTTTTCTTGCTTTTTTTCCCCCTTCCTGTGCCCCCCCCCTCTCTTCTGCTGCTCAGTTCGTAGCCATCGGGGGAAAGAGCAGAGGCAGCAGGGAGAATGGAGAGGGGGTTAGAAATAAAAATGAAAAGAGCTCCAGGAGGGAAGCGAGAGGCTGGGCTTGCCACCGGGGGAGGGGCTTGGAGCGGGCTAGAGAGGATGAATGGGGAAGAGGAAAGCAAGGCGGGGCCCCAGCTTGGCCATTTTATTCTAAGTGTTTTGTACATAATTAGAGAAGGGGAGGAGCTGGGGGCAAAAAGGAGGGACTTAAGCTCCGGCCAGACGGAGCCTGGGCCGTGGGAAGGGAGGGTGAGATCGGGAAGGGCCGAGGGATGGGGCTGCGGGAGGGGTCGAAACTTGTCTGCCGAGGGGGGATCCAAGGGGTTTTGCGGAGGAGGCTGCAGCGGGGCCGGTTGCCATTCCAGGAAGACCCCATCTATTAAATTTTTTTTTTTTTATTTCTACCCCCACGCCTTCAATTTTCTCCTCCCGGAAAGCGCCCGGCTGGCTCGGCCGAGCCGGGAGCTGATGGGAGAGCAGGATGCTCCCGGCCTGATCCCAGCGCCCCTTGGGGAGCCGGGCCGGGGCCGAGCCGCTCCCCGTCCCCGCCGGGCGGGCGCGGTTCAGCACCGCGGACAGCGCCGGCCGTGCCGGGAGAGCCGAGCTGGGCCGGGCCGAGCCGAGCCGGGCCGAGCTGAGCCGGACCGAGCTGAGCCGGGCCGAGCTGAGCCGGGATGAGCTGAGCCGGGATGAGCTGAGCCGGGATGAGCTGAGCCGGGATGACCTGAGCTGGGCCGAGCTGAGCCGGGCCGAGCTGAGCCGGGATGAGCTGAGCCGGACCGAGCTGAGCCGGGATGAGCTGAGCCGGGATGAGCTGAGCCGGGATGACCTGAGCTGGGCCGAGCTGAGCCGGGCCGAGCTGGGCCGGGCCGAGCTGAGCCGGGCCGAGCTGAGCCGGACCGAGCTGAGCCGGGCCGAGCTGGGCCGGGCCGAGCTGAGCCGGGCCGAGCTGGGCCGGGCCGAGCTGGGCCGGGATGAGCTGAGCCGGACCGAGCTGAGCCGGGATGAGCTGAGCCGGGCCGAGCTGGGCCGGGCCGAGCTGAGCCGGGCCGAGCTGAGCCGGGCCGAGCTGAGCCGGGATGAGCTGAGCCGGGCCGAGCTGAGCCGGGATGAGCTGAGCCGGGATGAGCTGAGCCGGGATGACCTGAGCTGGGCCGAGCTGAGCCGGGCCGAGCTGAGCCGGGCCGAGCCGAGCCGGGCCGAGCCGAGCCGGGATGAGCTGAGCCGGGCCGAGCTGAGCCGGGCCGAGCTGAGCCGGGATGAGCTGAGCCGGGATGAGCTGAGCCAGGATGACCTGAGCTGGGCCGAGCTGAGCCGGGCCGAGCTGAGCCGGGCCGAGCCGAGCCGGGCCGAGCCGAGCCGGGATGAGCCGAGCCGGGCCGAGCTGAGCCGGGCCGAGCTGAGCCGGGATGAGCTGAGCCGGGCCGAGCTGAGCCGGGATGAGCTGAGCCGGGCCGAGCCGAGCCGGGCCGAGCCGAGCCGGGATGAGCTGAGCCGGGATGACCTGAGCCGGGCCGACCTGAGCCGGGATGAGCTGAGCCAGGCCGAGCTGAGCCGGGCCGAGCTGAGCCGGGCCGAGCTGAGCCGGGATGAGCTGAGCCCGGCTGAGCCATGCCAACATGAGCCAGGATGAGCTGAGCCGAGCTGAGCCGAGCTGAGCTGAGGCGAGCAGAACCGAGCCGAACTAACTCTGCAGGCAGCCGGCTGCGCTCCCGGCCCGGCGGTGCCCTCCAGGTGAAAGTCCCGCCGCTGGGCTGGGGGATGGCTTGGGATGAGGAATGGAGATGGGGCTGATTCAAGGGCATGACCCACCCAGATAAACCTCAGCAGAGCAGCAAAGGCAGCCCAGTGTAGGGGCAGAGCTTAACAATGCTGTGATGTGAGGCTTCCAGACAGGGACCCCTAGGTTTCCAGACACTACTCCTAGGCAGTGGCAGGGATGGGCTGGGCTGGGCTGGGCAGTACTGACAGAGGGTGTGTGGGGCAAGGAGGGCAATGGGAGATGCCCTCCTTCCTGCAAGGATAAGTCCTTCTCTGGCCTGCAAGGACACTCTGTCCTTCTCTCCCCTGTGGCTACAGAACATTGTCTTAAGCTAAATCTTCAGCAAATCTTTCCTAAGCAGAATTAGAAGCTGCTTCGTTAAACCCCAAGCTGTTCTGACAGGGCTGAAGCTCATCTTATGTCAATGACAGGGTACCCAAACCTCCAGAGTTGTGCCTTTTTCCAAGGAACTGTTCAGCCACAAAGCATACTTCCTGGTGAGCCACCTTGGATTCTGTCACACTGGCTCAAATAAAAGACTGAAATGATTCTCACAGATTCCCCTGGTGCAAGACCACAGAGGAAACTCCACAGCAGGGAAAATTCAGGAACTGGGTCTTACACAAAACAAATAAACAAGGTCAAAGCCACTGTTTAAACAAATAAATGGCACTTGGGGTTATTATCAGTGTGTTTTTTCATTTATGCTCTTGGCATTTACCAGAAGTAGAAGAGGAGCCTTTGTGTCCTACATGAGGCTGTTTGAAATTAAAGCAAAGCCTCCATGAACCTGCAGTGCAGCCACATAGGATTTGCCAACTCAACCAATGCAACAGTTCTGGGTGTCTTTACTCACTACACCTGAGAAGGCTTCTGTGATTTGGTCTAGCAGGATTTGGCACCACCCAGAATGA
Source organism: Anomalospiza imberbis (assembly GCF_031753505.1). NCBI lineage: Eukaryota > Metazoa > Chordata > Aves > Passeriformes > Viduidae > Anomalospiza > Anomalospiza imberbis. The sequence goes on along the minus strand of NC_089701.1, from coordinate 6,914,403 downwards.
TATTTCATATTCCTGTGAAGAGGCAGAGAAAGAAAACAAGTGAGATGATACTCCTCAGGCACCCAAAGGTCTCATGGACCTAGGGAACATTTAATTGCCCAAGGGCTGCAGCTGTGTCAGGGGAGGGTCAGGCTGGAGATCAGGGAAAGGTTCTTGTCCCAGAGGGTGCTGGGCACTGCCCAGGCTCCCCAGGGAATGGGCATAGCCCCAAGGCTGCTAGAGCTGAAGGATAGCTTGGACAACACTCACAACGACAGGGTGGGATTGTTGGGGTGTCTGTGCAGGGCTAGGAGCTGCACTGGATGATCCTGGTGGGTTCCTTCCAACTCAGGGTATTCCATGATTCTGTAATTCTGTGATAACAGCTCTCTAGGAAGTAACACTTCCATTCAGACAGTCCAAGTCAACCAACTCCTGGGGCAGATGTCCTGCCTTGAAATAAGATTTTCCATCAATATAATAAAAATATAAGTAGAGGAAAAGATAAAACAATGTAAAAAGAGTGGTTTTGCTGATGCTTTTCCTGTCCAGAATGTTTTCCCTGTCTCCCCCCTTCCAGTCACACGTACACCACTGCTGCCTCGTTTCCAAAGCTGTGACTGTCTCTGTATCGAAAGCGGATTATTTGGTGCATTGAGTATTCAACATGTTCTCTTACAGTATTGTTGTGTTCAATGAGCTTTGCTCATCTGAATGGACACTCACTGCATAGTCCACTGGTTTAATTTGCTGCTTTGGAAGCCTAAGCAGGTTACAGCATATTTGGCTGTGTGTCTGTTCTTATGTGTCAAAGATAAGGTTTCTGGATGCCATTTTTAAAAACAAAATTATTTCACTTCAGTAGCTTTCTCTTTTCAGTGGTCTCTTCTTTTTAGTCTTGAGTATTTCAACTCACCTTCTCCCTACAATGAACAAAGCCTTGATCTTCACCCCAAATCAGCAAAGCTCCATTGAACAAGGATTTTTATTTCTTCTTCCAGTAAGGTTTTTTTTTTTTTTTTTTTTGAGCTTTTAACAATTTTAGCATGTCCAATCCTTTTTTTCACCCTTCTTTCCACAGGTATCTTAAAAGCAATGTTTGGAGTTCTTCAAACTATGATATTGTTCCTGTGATGAAAATAGAAACCAGTCTATCAGAAGAAGAACAGAAATTCACAACACATTGGGTGAAAAGAGAGAGTCTGCAATTTGCATGCAATGGGCAAACAAAAAATTATGGTAGTGGTGAGGATGGGGAAACAGTAATTTAGACTCTTTATTAGAAGTTTAGGAAGAAATCACATGGAACTGAAAGACCTAGAAAGCAGAGAAGTGTCCATGTTGATCACTTAAGAGCTGCCACAATGATGGACAAAGAGGTTTCCAATGATGGACAAAGAGGTTTCCTCGGTGTGTTCCAGGTATGCTGTGGGTGTGGGTTAACCCCAGTGTTCAGCTCAACACAGCACAGTCATCATCTCACTGCCCTCCAGCCCACACTCCAGGGGCCTGGGGGAAGAGGAAAGGGCAAATAAAAGCAAGAAAACTTGGTGATCAAGAGAAAAAAATTTCAAAATTGAAGCAGTAGAAGATGACTAAAAGGAAACAAAAGAAGTGAGACAAAGGCAACCACTCACCATGTCCCACAGGTAGACCAATACCCAGCTGGATCCTAAACAAAAGATGACTAATCTAAAATCCTCTTTTCCCCCTTTTCTTTGCTGAACAAGATGTTCATTATCGAAATCACAAGTGTGTTAGCAACAAATGTTTTGGTCACAGGCCTACAACATGATCCTATGAGCTGCTATAGGGGAAATTCACTCTACCCCGAACAGGCCAGCACAAAGTGCCATTATTATCTCTTGCAAAAGGAGCTGTATGTGCCAGCTGCACACAGTGAATTCTTCATCTCTGTTTGTGATTCTACAGCAAAGCTCACTCCAGAGTCCCATGAGCTGGTGAAGATATTCAGACTCCACTCTGTGTTCTTCTCATGCTACAGGCAAACTTTTCTTTCCCACATATCCTGTTGTGTTGTCCTCCTTGAGGATGCACAATGTATTCTTGTCAAGGTTTCGCAGACTTCATTGTTTATTACAGGCTAAAAATGGATTAAACTTGCTTCGTGAGCATTGTATTGATATTCTGGTGCTCTCCCAGTCTCTTGTGAAATATATTTCCTCTTTTTCCTCTGCAAACAATATCACAGCAAGCAGTGATCTAACTCAGACTGTGCTTTGTGCTGGCTGCAGAGATATCCTGTTCCCCAGCCAGATCCATCTGCTGCTGGTATCCCTGAGCACCTGAAGGAGTGTCCCAGTGTTCCCCAAGTAGGATGGGTGACACAAAGGGCTCTGCCAGGCTGTTCTAATGGATGGCAGCAAGGCTGTGAATGGGCTCAAGGGTCAGGCCAAGAGGCAAGGAGCATGCAGAGCCTGTTTCCATCACCCCCAAATGCAGATTTAAAGGTTTAAGTTGAATCTTCTGCAGTGGCTGGGGAAAGGCTGAAATCCCTGGCCAAGACAAAATGCAGGCAGGTCTCAACAGAGTGGGAAGAAGCAGTTGGGAAATGTTTGGGGTTGTTTTTTTGGTGGGTTTTTTTTTTTTTTTTTCTAATAGGAGTTTCTAGTTCCCCTGCATTAAACTGAATAATCATTCTCAGTGCAGTTCTTAGATACCTTAAAAATTCAGAACTCACTCATCTTTCCAAATAGGTGCTTCCCCATCTTTGCATTGTTCCTAAATTAACATGTCCCAAATTTATCCATTTAGATAAATCCCTTTCCAAATTCAAACTAACGAAGGCAGAAATGCCATAACATCAGAACTGAACTCCAGCTGTCCTGGGCACCCACCTTTCAGGACACTTGTTCTGAGCACCATGACCTTCTGGGGTTGCAGAATTGGATTTTCAATTTCCTGAGATCCAACTTTCTAATTAGCTTTTTTTTTTTTTTTTTTTGTATTTTTTCCTGCTGCTTTGCTTCTTAGCAGACGTCTTGTGAGAAAGAAGTAATAGTGATTTGTCTTCCATTGAAGTTTAAAATAAGGCAGTGACCGCTCTGAAGTCAAATCTAGGAAAATATAGTGGGCAGAAAGATCAGTGGGAATTGGTTGTTTCCCAGCTCCAAAGACTGTTTCTCAACTGTCATTGATATGACAGTTCCTGGCACAAGACTAGATGATGCAAATTAATGATTTGATCCATTGGATTCGTGGGGAATTATAACAGGCCAGACATTTGGTCTCAGGTATTCATCTAAACATTCTCTACAGTTAACAGAAAGTGGTAATTTTAACTCTACAGGTGTAATCTTCCTGTTATCTTAGACAGTGTCTTTGACATGGCTTGAATTTCCTTCTGAAATTGTCTCTCTCTGTGTTGACTCTAAAGGGAACCAAATCAGTGCTTAGATGAATTCCTAAATTTTAGAAGGATGAAGCCAGAGGATTTGAATACTTTCCTTTAGAGCTTATATCTGCTGATTTTCCCATTTAGGCACATATCCATATTCTTTATTAGCAGTCTTTCATATTCACTATTGTTGCTATTGTGTGGGACCAAGCACAAGTCATCAGTATTCATCACCTGCAGTTTAGTTTCCTTCTGAACTTGGACTAGGACTTTCAAAAGGGAACTACTTGTAACTCCCAGCCCATCATGAGCTGCACAGAAGGCTTCAAGCCTCACTCTGCCTCTATCTGCAATCACTCAGCACTTCAGACCACTCAAAAAAAAAAAAAAAAAAAAAAAAGTTGGCAGATGAAACCCATGTGCAGTCAAATGCAGAGACTAGAATGTTCAATGGATTTCTTTTTCTTATTCCTCACTCCAACATATCTGTGTTCTTGTAACTGTTTCATGTCTCACAGATCCCCCATAAAATTCACTGCTAAGGAGATGGCAAAGCAAGAGACGTGGTTATTATGAAGCAGGCATGAGAAAAAGAGGGTTTAGTTTGATTAAAAGAGGTGCAGAAGAGCCACTGTCATCCAGAGTCTGAGCTTATTCTGATGAGAGTCAGAGGGTCAGTGCTTCTGTTCTTGATTTCCCCATCCAGCAGGGGAGGCCCTACACTGGATGTGAGCACGGAATAATGGTACCACCCCCAGAAGAAATCCAAGTCATGCCACAAACACACATCCCACTCCATGATTGTTCAATTGATCTGATCCATTGTAACTGTCTGGGACGTTGTTTTCAGCCTCTGGAAGGGGTGGCTTTGTCTTTTTCTCCCTGGATTACAAATAACAGCCAAGTCACTTGGCTCTCTGCCACACAACACAGCAGGGAAATTGTTTTCTGAAGCCTAAGGTCCAAATCTCCAGGACAGGGAGTCCAGCATGTTCCAACAGATTCATACAACCTAAATGCACTTTTTTCAACAATAGAAGTCCAGGTCAGAATGGACCATCACCATTATCTTTGGACCAATATACCTGGCAAGTGTTGAACTTAGAGGGTGGAATAGAAAGTAACTTTTTTTTTTTTTTTCCACCACTGGGTATTATTTGTTATTTATTTAGGAGAAAATCTGAATCAGTGAGGAATGCCATGTCTTAGAGCATGCTGCTACTCTGAGATAAGTGCATTTTGCCTCAGGTATGCAGTGAGTCACCAGGTTGATGGCTGGTGCATTCCAGCACCCTGAGAAGTGGAGCTGTTGTTACCTCACAGTAACCACATGCCTTGAGCAATATTATTTCTCACCTACAACAGGGACTTTTTATCTGGTTAAGACAAAGTGATGCCATCGATTTTCAGGAACTATGTTGAAAGTGCTTCACAAAAAAACTCTGCATAAATGCAGCCCCTCGGGCTATTCTGGTTAGTGGCCAGAGCAGGAAAGGACAAATCAAAATATTCAGGAATCTATTTACAGAAACGTGGTCAGGTAAACCAAGAAGGAGCCGTGGTGTGTGTCCCCTATCCAGGTGTCTAGGACCACGATCTTTGTGTGAAACACCGCTGTTTAGATGCAGCTTTTATGGCACTGTTTCCCAAGCAGCATGTTAAAGAGCAAGTATAAAAACTCCAGTTCGTTTATTTTATTTGGATGCTTCCCAAAGCAAAGACTGCTACATACTCTGTGTGTGCACACCTCTCCCTGTGCAGTCCTGAACGCAGCTGCTGCTTTTCCATGGAAATGGGGATATTCCTAACAAGGAACTTTGCCTCAATCCTTCTTCACTTCCTGCTGCCCAGACATGCCCTGGTACCAGCAGGTTTCAGATTTCCATACCAATCACTTCATTCTCTGTGGGTTAAACATTAGGCGGAAATTCAAGTCTGGGGAATCCTAGAGGTTCTTATTCCCTCTGTTTTCCCTTCTGGGTATCCATTTGCCCGTGGAAGCTCTGAACCAGCCCAGATGTCCCCTCGAGAGCATTGTCATCCCCAGTGTCCCAATAGATTCATACCCTGAGCTCAGTCTCTGCCAGCAGTGAATTCTGCACACAGACACTCCAGGCAGCTGAAAGGGCTGTGGCTGTCAAGTGTTTCTTTTTGTCATACTCAATTCTTGTTTTCAAGCTCTTCTTATGCTTGTGACACCTTCTCCAGGAATAAACATTTCTTTCCCTGTTTGTTGTAGACCAATTCCCTCCCAGACAACCAGCATTTAACTCTTCCAACATTTCCTGAGGAAAATCACCCAGCTGACCCCTGGAGGGAGTGATCTATTGTATAAAATGTTCAGGACCAACTTGGACACCTGGGATCTATTTTTAGCTCTGCTGCTGCTGATAGGCACATATTCTCAAGGGAATCACGTTACTCCTCCTCACTTCTCCTTGCATCTGTGTAATACAAGAGATAAATTACAGATCTAATACTCTTGTCAGGATTATTTGTGTTTGTGTAACTTCCACCTGGAAGCCAGGCTGAGCTAACTGCAGTTGCCCACCCATTTTTTTTGCCTACACAACATAAAGGCATGAATGCAGCCATATATTGAGGTATTTCTGGGCAATGTTACAACTGAGAGCACCATGGTTTGCAGTTATCCACACCAGCAGGACTAAACCACCATGGGAATTCTAACACCCTCTACCAAAGCCTCTTTGGGCTCTGCAGGTCATCCTGAGGGAAGTTCTAAGGTTTGCCTCACAAACCTCAGTATGGCAACAGGTGAAGTCAAAAGGAAGCAGTACTGACCCTGTTGTTCATGAGAGGGATTTAGAAAGAACATGTTTTACACAAAACCAGAGTCAGAACTTGGAAAAAACCCACTTCCAGACCTAGGTTAAATGTCTTTAATCTCCAAATCATCCATCTCTACACATGTTGACAAAAACCACTCCATAGGGGCAAAGTAATTATTTTTATTCTCTTTCCTTGCTGCTTCACCAATACTCAATCAATATTGTCATTTAAGCTCTGAGAATAGGTTCTGTTGGTTAATCTGTGCCTTGAGTACAACACAGAGAGAAAGGAAAACAAAATCCCTCAATCATGTCGCTCTTCCACAGCCATCACCAGTCCCTTTTTTTGGGGAAAAGGGGCACATCCATGGATGTCTTTCACAAACAACAAGGCATATGGTCCTGGGTTTTCAATAGGCATTTGGAGCCCAGGAGAGCTCTCTCACCAGGGGCAATTTGTAGGTAGGTCAAGTTTAGAGGATGAACTGACTGAGGTATCCTATAAATAGCTGGCTTATTGTATATTTAGTGTATGCCTTTAACAGGCTTATGCTGCCATTAAGTCTTCTGTGGAAGAAGGGAGCCATTGTGCCACTGCAACACCGACCTAATTAGCTTTGCTGAGGATTTCTTTAACAGGTTTATTCTAACAAGTTTAAATGTCTGATAACTGATTTGTTATAAGTCCTTTTAATGAGTCTCTGTCTTCCTCTGTTGGGTTTAATTCGTGTTGCTGCTGCTCAGTAAGGTTTTGCATCTACACAGAAGGCTGATTGTGATGTGCTTAGGCTTTGATAAGCTTTATTCTTGCAGCAGATTCCTTTCAATGTGCTGAAGTAGATGGAGGCACGTATATTCCTGTAAATAGGAATGTGTGGAAGAATGATTTTTTTTGAATTGCACTGCAGAGCTGTGCCTTTCATCCAGAGAGGCCCGAGTGGTCTCACAAACTCCTGCACTCAAATTCTGCTCGCTGGAAGACTCCCATTAATTTCAAGTGGGGTTTTTAGTCACAGACAGAACTCGTGATTGGTGCATTCACCACCAAATTGATAAGGGGTAAATTGTGCAAAAGATAACTTCAAGCATGGTCTGAGCCTGCTGGCATCTCCACAGCACCCTGAGGGTCCCTTGGGTGACAGGGTGAGGTATTCCCAATGGCACCATGTAGGACATGGGGTTGTTCTGACCCTGATGCTGAAGGTGAGATGGTTTCAAATCCTCTGACTGGGCAAAGTATCCTATTACAGCCTCTTCCAGGCTCTCAGAATGTGCAGAGATGCACAGTTTTCTTTGTGCACCTCCAAACACCTCTGTTCTGGAGGCAATTAAACATAAATTCAGCTGCACTCTTATGAGACATTGTATCTGAACTACTTCAGCAGGTAGGGAAACTCAAGCAAAACCTGTCAGAGCATTAATCAGAGTTGCCCCACGGATCACTGGAATAGATTTTAGCTTTCTCAGCCCAGTACTGCAATCTCAGGCTTTGTGTTCTCCATGTAGAAATAAATATCAACTTGTTCTAGAATAAAAGAAGAAAGCACCATTGTTTAGGCCAAAATAGATTATTGTTCTTTAGATTAAAATAATAATTATAATTGATAGTTAATAGTACACAGATAATGCTCAAATTTTAAGCAAATTATGTATTATATATATTATTATATATACTATATATTATTATATTGTACTATAATATACTAATATACTAATTCCGCTAATATATATATACTATATAATATAGTATATGGTTATATTATTAACCATATTATATAATATGGTTATATTATATATAACCACAATTAATAAATGCAGTCAAAGGATGTGTGACCCACATTGTTACACTGTGCACCACTCAATCCAGACAACGTGGACAGACAAACTCCTCTTTTGATCTTATTCACAGTCGGGTTCACCCAGGCAGTGCCTCAGCCAGGGAGAGCACCATGAACTTGATGTCTGGTGGCAGAATTTTGTGTCATCTTTAGAACGTTATTTTGCACAGCAAATTAAAAAGGAGGCTCAGGGAAAAGCCAACACTTTTGCCTCTTGCAATCAGGGAATCTGCGGCAAGAATGAAGTCATGTCTCTGTGGAAAGGGAGGAGGAACTGCAGGTAGATATATGTGCTCACACAGACAGAAAGCCTCAATCTTCTAGATTTACTTCCTAACACATTTAGGATAAGGTGGAAATATTCTTATCATTTTTATAGATGAGAACCTGACAGACTGAGGGCACTTATCTGTAAAGTAACATAGAAAAGATGTGTCCAGACAGCAAATTTAACTGTTGCTTTCAAAATATCACCCCTGTTTCCTAACCCTTGGATCAACCTTCTTCTAATGGAAGCTTTCAGTCCATAGTAACTCAAACCCCTGACTTCATATCACCAGAAATAAGTGAAGAATTAACTATCATGGCTTTCTGTATAAAGGGAGTCTGGAAGAGGCCCTGGAGATAACTGCTTGTTCAATTTGCTTCACCTCAGTTCTGTCAGTGTTTTTTGTTTGTTTGTTTGTTTGTTTTTTGAGGGTGTGCTAGCAAAAGTTTTACATTGTAAGGGAAAAGGAAGAATTAAAAATTATTTTCTACCAATGTTTTATTAAAGAGTTCTCAATGTGGCAGGAAATATTTCCAGCATGTGATGTTCCTTCTCAGCAAGATTTCTAAACACTGAGACTCATCTCTACAGGACAGAGATGGATGTATACTCCATGGATGTAAAATGGAATTTTATTTTAAAAAATCAATATTTTGACCCCAAACTTTACATGGAAAAGGCTTTTGTTTCAATAGCACTTCTCAATCACAGGATTCTACTCACACTGAAAACAAAGGCAAAGAAACTTTCAGTCTGGCCCCTTGAGATGTGCAGGAGATCAGAGGCTGGGACTCCAGTTTGGGTCCCTGTGTGACCCTGTGGGCTCTTTGCTGCAGGGAGTGGCACTGCAGTGTGATTCTGTCCCAGCTCTCTCCACACACCTCAGCAGGGGCTGGCATCAAGGAATGCCCATGTTTTACCCCTGGAGCACATCCATCTCTACAGCCACAGCCCCTTCCCTGCACACGACCTCTTACAGAAGGAACTTGAGCCAGAACAAGGAGAGGTTCTGAGGACCATTGTCCCACCCCATCCTCACCAGCTCACACAGTGCTCTCCAGTTCTGTGACTCAGCTGGGATGATAAAAAGCCATTTCAGCTTTAGCCAAAGCCTGACCTTAGTTGTAAGCAGTACAGGTTGTGCAGAGACTGCTGATGGAGGATTTATTTTAGCATTTCTAAGCAAGAGTGAAACCTCATCCCCAGGATTCCCCAGTTTTTCTTGCAGCCTGTTAGTATAAATCTCTGCCCTTAAAATAAAAAGCCCTTTCCCCCACCATTGCTCCCCAAAAATCCCCATTTATTCCCATCCCTGCACCTGCAGTTTTATGTGAGCACAGCACAGTGCCTTCGAGCGTAAATGATGAGCGTCCGAGCTGACCTCCACAGGCTCAGACCTTCTCCATCCCTGACAGCAAGGCCAGCTCCTCCCCGTCAGCTTCTCTGTGCAGGGATAATAAAAGGAGATATACCTTCCCTCCCCACCTGTTTAACACAGTTGTTTAATACAGTAATTCTGGGAGAATGTGCATGTTGGGAATGACTTACTGTTATTGTGTGCATTTAGGGCAGCCTGAAGATTCAAAAACAGAGATAAAAGTTCTATTATCCAAAGGGCCCCTGTGCCCACAGCAATGTTTATGAAAATCATTTTGTTCCCTTGCAGTTTGACTTTGTTTTATTAAACAGTAAAGCATTTTAAAAGGTGCATGGAAAGGAAATACATATGCTTGCTGGAGCCACCTCAACTAGATCAGGGATAACTTCTCCCATGTCTCTGCTGCCTTCTGGCTAGATCCATGGTCCTGGAAATGAAGAGGTGGGATTTAAACAATATAGCTGTTTCTTTGCTCCCTTCATTTGGAGGGGAAAAGAAAAAAGAGAGAGAGAGAAATAGTCCATTCATAGCTCCTTACACCAGCAGGAAAAAAAAAACAAACTATGTCTTATTTAGCAAAGAGAGAGCACAGCACACTCCACCGCTCCGAATTCCTTTGTTATTGACTGTACTCTTCAGTCATTATTGTTACTTTGTTACTTTTAAGAACAGACTCTTCATTTTAGGACATTCTAGATTTCAAAAGCTCTTCTTGCCCTTCAGACATGAAGCTCCTCAAACCAAATATGACTTTTGTGTCTGAACATCTTCTGGTACAACAGAGCCATGAGCTTTGCAAGAATTCTGAATTTCTCTTCTATTGCAGTTAATGGTAATTTTTTTCCTGATGTTTCACTGGAGTAATTCCTCTGGCTGCTACATAAACATGGAGAGTGCTCCTAAAGCTTTAATGGATATTCTTTCTGCCTTCTGAAGGTTATTCAGAACAGGAAAAAATATCAATATCTCCCCACCTGGAGTACTGGGTCCTGTCAAGCTCCTCAGATTTGGAGGGCTGAGGCATGCAGGAATGTGTAGAAATAATATCTTTGCCATTATTCTTTTAATTAATAGTTGGTCAATGCTTATCCCAACTTCTGACTGCTGCACTTTCAGTGGTAGAGCAAAGGAGGCGAAAGGAAAATTCTGTCCCTTTAGATTAGAAATAGTATGGATGGCTAGAAAATACTATATCCTGCTCAAAAGAGAATGGTGATAGAGAAGGTCTGTCCAGCCTTGAGAAGGGAAAGCTCCAGGAAAAAAAAACATTAATTTATACCACACATGTTGCTCAGTTCTGCTAAGTTAGAGCACTAAAAAATTGCAGTTTTTTCTCTCTAGATTCTGTTCAAGGTATTTTGTGTAAAATACAAAATTAACTTAGAAAAGGATATTGGACTTCTATTTTCTGATCCTTTGGAATGGTCACAAAAGACATTTTCTATTTTTTCTTCTGCCATGAAAACTTGATTTCTAAAGTAAGAAGATGAACGATACAAATTATAATATGGTACCTGGATATGGGTCTTTTTCTGAAAGCAATTGATATTATCAGATTTATAATAACTCACTTAAAATGTTATCAGTGCACATCACTGATGAAATCCTTCTTTCCATATTTTGTAAGGATGACTTGTGATAAACCTTGCACTTTTCATCCTTTTTCAAGTAATACAAATTCTTAGATTTTCCTTTGCTGATGTTCCGTCCTCTCTCCGACTCCTTTGTCAGGCTCCAGCAAATTCTGTTTTCTTGGGAATAGGAATTACCAATACCCAGTGATCTTTAATTACTTCAAAATGTTGCCAGACACTTCTTTTGTGGCATGCAACCCTTTCAGCCAGAGCCAAACCCCAGTGAGTGTCTTCATCACATGAATATGGTCACAACTTTATGTCATTTCAGTAGTGAGTGGGCAAAAAGAAACCACAAGGGTGACCTGTAAAAAAGGCAGCTGATAGCAAAGGTTGTGCATTAACCTCTGTCCCAGGGTTCCTGGAGAGCCCCTCCCACAGAACCAGAGGCAGGAGAACAATCCAGCCCAACTGGCTCCTCCACCCGCCCGTATTTTCCAAGCCTTGATTAGATTCTGCAATCACAAGATCAATTGATAATTTCATAAAACCAAGTGAGTGGCTGTCAGCACTGCAATCAGCCCAGGATGATGTGTATGCATTGACCTTCAATCCCCTGCCCAGGAGTGTGTGTCAGAGATAAAATGCCTGTTTGGAATGCCTCTCCCTGCCACTCTCCCCAGGCTGTTGCTCTTTATGGACTCAGTAAGCTTTTGTTTAATTGGTTACAGCAATGGGAGAAATAAATAGTATCAATACTGAGCCTGCCTCCAGTGGCTGCAGAGAGGAGACTTTGCCTGACAGGTGGCCCTCAGGAAAAGTTTGCAAGGCTGCTCCAAGGGAAAAAAAAAAACACACACACAGTTTTTTAGCTCTATAACAGAGGAGGATGATTTTCCTGTGCCTTAGTAATGGGAATGAAATAAGAATCATGAAAAATCATTTTTCCATAACTTTTCAACCCATGCTCTGGAGCTGGCTGTCCTCCCTTCTTCAGTGCCTCAGTGTGCACTATCATATGGTGTAGATACAAAGCTACTTCCCTTTTCTGTCCTTCTCTTTTCCCCACCTATCCCACTGGACATCCATCCTTGAATTGAGCATCCACATCAGCCAAGACATGGGAAGTGAAGCAGAGAAGTAAATTGCCAACAGCCACTCAGAAAAACTATCCTGAAGCCTTTTGAAAGCACCTGTGTATTTCTTATCTGCTTCTTATGTTCACCATTTCATCCCAAATAAATGCAGCGATTCCTCTTCACTCATGCTCCTATGTGAGCATCCCCAGTCCTTTTTCCTGCAAGCACTCAGTTATTCTCAGAGCTTGGTGAAGAATTTATAAGCCATATATAAACTCTTTTTGCTGCTGCCAGAGTATTCCATGAATAGATTTTAATTTTCTGAAGCATCTTTGCTGTGCAAATCCATCAGTATGGCAATCCAGACTCCCATCCTAACAGATGCTCAGGAATGCTCACGAGCTGATCAATACCAGGCAGAATTGGTCACTTAGACCATAAGGTCCTGTTGAACCTGTTTCCATATTAGATGATGGCTCACAAACACTTGCAATTAGGGGCTCATAAAAAGTGAATGCAAGTTTTCATGCAACATTACATTCAGCAGAACAGGACCATTCAGCTTTACACAGCCTGGAAAGGAGCACAATGAGAGCTGGCTCCTTAGAAATTCCAGCTGAATTTCCCAGGATCCTTGTGTTGAACAAGTGTTCAACAATTGTGTCTCTGATCGTGAATAAAAATAAAAACCTTTTGACTTTGGGATAAACACGGCATGAAGTGTGAAATCAACCCATGTTGTACATCATTTGGAATGTCCAGTCGCATGCAGAGTCTAAATAATTAGCAAAATAATTAATAACCTGCCAAATAATTAGCACACATAATTAGGTATTGACAAAAATGAGAGCCTAAGTACATGTGCTCCTGGAGTTTGGGTCGTAGTGAGCAAGCTTGGAATGTCAACGAAGTTTTCAGCCATCATTGCATAACCTGGCTGGGCGACTTTGGGAAAACTGCAGCAATGATACAACGTGGGTCTATTCAGATAAAGGACATTCAGATGCTTGAGCATGTCCAGAGGAGGGCTACAGGGCTGGTGAGGGGCTTGGAACACAAGCCCTATGAGGAACACTTGAAGGAGCTGGGGTTGTTTAGCCTGGAGAAGAGGCTCAGAGGTGGTGACCTTATTGCTCTCCACAACTCCCTGAAGGGAGGCTGTAGACAGGTGGGGTCGGTCTCTTCCACCGGGCAGCACTGACAGAACAAGAGGACACAGTCTCAAGCTACGTCAGGGAAGGTACAGGTTGTATATTAGGGGAAAAAAATTCACTGAAAGAATAATAAAGTACTGGAATTGTCTTCCCAGGGAGGTGGTAGAATCACCATCTGTGGATGTGTTTAAAAAAAAGACTGGACATGGCACTAGGTACTATAGTCTAGTTGAGGTGTTAGGGCATAGGTTGGACTTGATGATCTTAGAGGTCTCTTCCAACCTCATTATTCTGTGATTCTGTGATATTACATCTCTCCCTTCTACCCTCCCCTGTAGATTAATACTGAGGCAACCTCCGCTAGTTTATTTTTATGGCATCTCTGTCCCCAAGAACTTCTGTGGAAGAGGCAGGATTTACTTTAAACCCAGCTCCAGTAACCAGTGGTGGGCAGCCAGGACCACATGGAGAGAGGATGCTCCCCATAGTTTTCATCGTAATATCCCCCCTCACACCTCCAGAATCACATCTCGGGCCTGGCTTTCCCCCACTGAGTTGTTTTTCTCCAGATGCACCATCATTCAGGCTACTTTTACACCTTGTGGCTCCTGTGGGACAAGACAGTGGGAGTTTTTGCAGGAAGGAACACACTCCCTGAAGAAAATTTTTCAAACCTAAAATCACAGAATGGTTTGGGTTGGAAGGGACCTGAAAGCTCATCTCCTTCCACCCCTGCTGTGGGCAGGAACACCTTCCACTATCCCAGGTGACTCCAAGCCCCATCCAACCTGGCCTTGGACATTTCTAGGGATAGAAGTGTTCTTCACTTCCTTCCACTTCTGAGAGAGCTGCACAACAAAACACCGATTCACCAAAGCCAGAGGAAGCTGCTCATCTCCATGGCCAAGACCAGCAGCAGTACTTATGCAGCCTAATGCCACAAGAATCCAGAGGTCCTCTCCAAAAATCAGTGCACAGCCACCTGGTAGGAGAACATTTGGTACGGATGCCTCACCTCAAACATCACACTGGACAACCAGGAGCCCTGTGCAATCCCTTGGAGCGTCCCCAGGAGCCATCCGTCACGGGAGGCAGGCAGCACACAGGCTGGCCAAGTGGGACAATGAGCAAATCCCATCTCTTGGGAGAGGAACGTTCGCTGCAGCTCCCAGCACACACCCAAGGCTCCATCTGTGGTTGTGCTGAGCCAGACCTCCCCTGGGCGGCTGTGGGGAGCGAGCTTTGGCTGCATTTTCCCCCCCTGGGGCTGATGTGATATATGAGGTGCAGGTGACACTTGGGTCAAGTGAGCACCTGTTCTGCCGAGGCCTCGGGGGAGTCTTACTAACATGGGAAGAATTTATTTTAACAGCGAGAAACTGGGGGAGATTAGCACAGCACATTCTCTCTCTGGGAGTTGTAAACTGCTGGAATTCACTTCTCGCCTTTGGGATGCTGCAAAGAAGAGAGGAAGGGTCTCTGCAAGGGCAGGGGGAAGGGCTTTATGACTGAAAGCTGGTGTCTCTGTTAGCTTGAAATTTGGATTGCAATAGTCAAGAGATGTCCTTGGTCTCCAAACAATGACAGTCCCATCTCTGCAGCATGGAAGCTGGAAGGCTGAGCCCGTTTATATTCTGTCCAGAGGATCTGGGATTTTTGTTAAGGCAAAACATATAAACACCATTTGGAAAGCAGAGACTAAAACCACAATCACACACATCCACATTCAATATCTCATCTAAGTACCTTTGCCTGCTGCAAGGTTAAAATAAAGTATTATTATTCTTGTCAGGTAATTGAAAAGGAGAAGCCCCTTTCCCCATTTCATCTGAGCCTATGAAGTCAGAATGTACGCCATTCCCTACCCACTCAGTCAAAAAAACCCCTACATTTCATGGTGAAGGCTAGGAAAGGGTCCTGCAGATTGTCAGTCTGGGTTCAGAGGGAAGCTGTGGCCTGTGTTTGTCACCAGCTGATGGTGTTTTCATAGTTCATGTAAAAATTAATTGCTTGTCTTAGTTCAGTTTCCCATGACTGGGTAGGAATTGCCCAAACCCAGCCTGGGTCAGCATCCTTACAAAAAAAACCATGTCTAGGCTTTAATCCTGGAGATAGGAAAAGTGTGTTGGACATCAGTCTGAGGGAAGAGGGTAAATTAACTATTTGGTCACAACAGAACTCTGCAAAGAATTTCTGATCTCTTTGTAGAAACAGCGGAAAAGGGAAGCAAGAAGTAAAAAAAAAAAAGTTAACAAAAATCCCTTTTCCCCCTCACTTGTCTTTAAAATGTTGATTTTAGCTGTTGTTTGAAAATTACTCTCTTTTGACATTTCCTTTAATATTGTGGTCTTACTCAAAATAGTTCCAATGGTAAAAAAATAAGTGCAATACTTTCCCTGACCCTAAATAGAAGTCATTTTGTTGTTCTAGTTGCCTTTTTTTTTTTAACTTTTCAATTTGCTAAGAAAGCTGTTATTCACCGGCCCTGCTGGAATCACTTCTCTTCCCTCACTCCCAGTGCTGGTACCACTGGCATCAATTCAGTAGATGAACAGAGGATTTCAGTCTTCTAAAGATGCCAATCCCACACCTTTCAGAAATGCCAACTGCAGTTTCTGTGATAGCAGGGAATTACTGAGCTGGTGCAGGCAGAGCCTGGAGCCCACGGACAGAGCTAGCAGCAGAACCCAGCCTGGGGAGCCTGGGCTGCTCCATGGAAATCAATCATGGACAGCTTGTTTTCCACAAGGGCCAGCTGAACACACCCCAGTCTCCTCTGATCCCTAGATATAAGCAAGAATCACAAAAACAGATCTTCCTCCTCCACGAGAGGACTCGGGATTTGGGCAAAGCACTTTGCTAGCAAACAGGAGAGGGGCTCATCCAGAGATTAATGGGAGCTTGTAGCAGCACCTCATTGTACTCAGGGACAGGGAAGGTAAAATCTTTCTCCCATTGTGATCTCTGCCAGCTGAGCATCTTCCTGCCTGGCCAAGTGTGTCTTGTGCAAAGCAGCAGCACCCTCACCTCACCTGTGGCTGCTGTTCCTTCAGCAATGCCCCTCTTTTGGAAATGGTTGGCTCCCACTGTGGAAAATAAATCACTTCCTGCGACAGACTCCTCCAGGAAGAGCCACTGTGGACAGAAGAAAGATGACTCTCTGTCCCTGGGATTCCCTCAGCACTAGTCCTCCTGTGGTCCTGACAGAAAAAAATCCCTACACCCAACCCACAAAGATTTTCTCAAGGCCATATAAGCCCCCCACACTCCCATTCACACCCCCAGCCATCCCATTGATGCAGGGCAGGGCTGGCTGTGGTAATTAAAAGGTAGCAAAACTCCTCGTCTGCATGAATAGGGGACAAGTCAATACAGTTCAATCTGCAGCTGAATTGACTGCAATCAATTCCTCCCTCTGCCCGTTCAAGGCTGCAGATGTAAAGTGCACACAATCTGATCAATGGTGACCTTGAGAGCAATGGAGAGACAAAGCCACACTGCAAACAGAGGGAGTGATGGAGAGGAGCCTTTGGAGCAGGCAGGAATGAAAAGGAAATCTGAGCTTAACCTGCTAGAGCCAGGCAAAGGTGCAGCCTGGACTGGTGGGAAGAGCCAGCAGCCTGTGCCACACGTGGACTTGTGCCCTCTATCATCAGCAGCAATTGCTCATCCCCCTGACCAGCTGCATCGTGGTGAGGAGGGGGATTAACCAAGGAGTAGGATGGTTCTTGCCCAAAATATTCTTGGAGTGATACTGATGAGATATCACTACTCCCTGTCAACCTCCTCCACCCTGCAGGGAGGCCAGGATGAGGGAATCAGAGAATCATAGAATGGACTGGGTTGAAAGGGACCTAAAGGATCACCTAATTCCAACCTCCATGCCATGGGCACCTCCCACTAGACCAGGCTGTCAGTGAAAGGCTTCTCCCTGCCCATGGCAGGGGAGTTGGAGATGGATGATCTTTACAGTCCTCAAAAACAGATGGTACCAGGCACCCAAGGCACCCCAGCATCTCCACTTGGCCTCAGGACATCTGTCCACCACAGGTAACTCCTGTAAAGTTGTCTGAAGACATAAACCAAGATTGTGTCTTAGCACTTTCCCCTTCTGACTGACTTCAACCCAATCACCAGTAATGAATTAATAATTAATCAATCATTCCCTGATTTCATTTTCAGCCTGCAAGATGAAAAAAAAAAAAAAGAAATGGGATCTTAAAATAATGCTCTGCAATGGGTTGTGTCTGTCTCTGGCAAATGCAATTTAACTGCCTTAATGAAATGCTAATTGGTAGAAAATATATATAAAAACCATCCTGAATACTCCTCTAATTGAATTTCCTTTTTCCAGATCTACAAAGCAAAATGCTCAGTGCAGAAAAAACAGTAAACAGACTCAAAGGCTGTCCTTTCTGAGATGGGGTAAAATCACAAAGAGCTGCACAGGGGTTCATTTGGAATAGCACCATTGTTGTTCCTAATTGTGTGTGTGTGGTGTGTGCACATGTGGCAGAGCTAAAGAAAAAATGATGTTTATAAAGAGCTTCTCCTTTGCCTGATGGACTGGAGGCGCTGATCCAACAATTAAAGCATCATCTCAGTAATAGCCATAAATAAACAGCAGCATTAGAGCAGCCTGGCAATAAAGATGGTATTAAAAGGAGAACAAAATGAGAGGCAGCACCCAATGGGAAGGGGTGAAGTGGAAGTCACATTGATCTGCTCTGTCTCACTGAGGAGGAGGAAAACAATGAAATGAATGAGCATTGGGGACCCCCAGAGCTCCCCAAAGCTGCCACAAAGGAAGAGCAGCACAGGCTTCTAGCAAGGGGTGATAGGTGCAACTTTTAGTCAGAAAGAGTCAAAAAGAGAATTAAGTGGATGCAATCAAGGCTGTTTAGAAAATTCGCATGGAAGGTTGTACAAGAAAGCATTGGTTTGTCAAAATCCCAGCTTCTTGCAGGCCAGGGTCAGCTCTGACCCTTCTTCTACAAGTTTTGAATTGTCAGAAGTGTGACACTATCGAAGTGCCAAGTTCCCAATTTCAAGTTGCAATCACTTTTCATATAGAAATTGTAAATCACTGCACTATAAGAGTTAAATGGGGGAAAAAAAAAACCCAACCCAAACCACTCAATTTCAAACACCAAATGCCAACTGACCTGACAAAGACACCAACCACTCCCCACAAATTACTGCCCTCACATTCCTGAAGTTAAGAGTTTTTGTCCTCTTTTGAGAGGAAAAAATGCTGATGCTCTGAAAACTCCCTCCCCTGACCTGAGAGAGCTGCATCCTCTCTAGAATGGACATCCTTGACTTTGCCACTGGCAAAGCATCACCTGCGTCTTCAGCGCAGCCTCAGGTTTCTCAAGCAGGACACCAGCAGTGCTGGCAGCCCTAGTCCAGGGGTCCACACAAACAGTAGATTCCCTGTGCTTTATCAGTACTACTACCTTTAAACCCTCCTAGAGACTTTAAATGCTTCTGCAAATAGCCCATCCAGCTGAGTATAATTACCTTAATTAAAACCCCACCTCATCCTTCTGACTGGAAAGGTTCATGTGTTTGCCTTAATGATCTCCTTAGCAGCAGGCTTAGAAAGTCCTTTGGCTCCTCTGGCAGGGAGCTGAGACCTGAATGCTTAAG
Organism: Anomalospiza imberbis; assembly: GCF_031753505.1. Lineage (NCBI taxonomy): Eukaryota > Metazoa > Chordata > Aves > Passeriformes > Viduidae > Anomalospiza > Anomalospiza imberbis. The sequence goes on along the minus strand of NC_089701.1, from coordinate 6,895,334 downwards.
GTGGGGGAAGGCACAGAGGTGCCCCTGCTCCTGGGGTGGTGTGAGTTTTGGGGCTGAGGTTTCCAGAGAATGGATGGCTGACAGAAGACTCTGTTCCCCTCTAAGCACCAATAATTTCTGGCAGCTTCTTTTCTCCATGAGATGGGAACCTTGCAAACCTCCGAAGTCTGGACTTAGTTGTGTCCTGATGCCATGCCAAGGAGAGGGGATGGCATGGTTATTTGTGCCTGGCTGAGGACAGATTGGAAGATAGCAGTGGCCATAAGGCAGCAGGAAATGCCTTTGCTACTGGTCTAGAGCCGCCAGGGATGTTTTTTCACCTCTGGTCTATAAACAGCAATTCAGTTTTGTCTCTGCTTCCCAAGGAGCCCTTATGGTTCACAGAAAGCAGAGAACAACCACTTTTGATATGCATCCTACTTACCTTCTGTCCTCTTCCCAGGGCTATGCAAAGTTAACCCCTCCCTTCCTGTTGCGGTTTAGGATTTTTCCTTTTGTTTCCTTCTCTCGGGGAGTTTTCCCCCACGTGTGTGTCTAGGAGACAATAATGACCAGGTACTTAGAAGAGACAAAAGAAGTGGCCAAGCTCAGGAGAGGAGGCCACTTGGCCACACTCCTCTTACCTGAAGGTTTCTCTCTGAGGGGCAGAGATACCTGAGAATTGGGCTGGGGAAAAAAGGGGTTGGGGCAGCTGCTAGCTCCTTCTTGCTCTCTCAGCATTCGCAGGGGAAGGAGGCTGCAGTCAAGAATTCACCACCATTTTGGGGTTCTGTCTTCTGCTACCTTCTACCATGAGTGGAGCTCTGCTCTTGGAAGCAGCCATTGCACTGGGACCTTGTTAACACCCTCCCTCACTAAACAAAGGACCCTTCACCATCTGCTGGGGTGCCTCAGGGACCCCTTGAGAGAGGAAGGTATGTCCTCTCCAGCCTTATGAAGAAACAAGTCTGATAACACTTGTTCTGTGTCAGCTAATGGGACTCCTGGGCAGCAGATTGTTCTAAAAAGGCTGCTCCTGCTCATCACCCCCTAATCCTTGCTCTGCTGTTGGAGAAAATTTAATTGTCAAGCAGGAAGGGTTCCTCAGTTTTTGGCTGTTAGAATGAGGCAGGAGCAAAGTCTGGCTTGAGTGGGTCTGGGAGATGAAATCCTGGCTGCCTCTTCCTCTTCACTGGGTGTACAGACACCAGCAGTGTTTCTATTTCCTTGCTGCCATGAAAATTGCCTTATTGAATTTTTAAATAAACTCTGCTGGTTGGAATATCTAAAGAGCCTTTGCACAGATCCTGACAGCACTCTTTTTTTTAAATTAAAAAACTTGGCCTCAGGCAAAATGGAAATGTCTTCAGATTTGCAATCAGTGCTCATGTAACATGTCTGAAATGCAGTTTATAAGCTGGTGATTTGATGGGATTTGTTTCTGGGGGCAGTAATGGATGGATTTGTGGAACCTAGGAGCCTAGGGTGCCATGACACAAATTGCTACCAAGGACCATACCAAGGCACAAGGCGAGAATGGGAAAGAACAAGAAAAGAACAATCTAGTTGTAATTGCTGAGTTGCACATGGGAGTCACATTGTCCTCTCCTGCCAACCTCCTCCTTGTCTTTGTGTTTAACCCACTGAGATGTCCAGTTTGCTCCCAAGAACATCCAACTCTGATAGAGAAGGGGAATTAATAATAAATACCTGCTAAATGCTGAATAGGAACTGTCACAGAGAGCCTGTTCAGAAGAAAAAGGCTTGAACTTTGTCCCGAGGCTGCTTTCCCCAGTCACTGATCTGGATCATTTCATTAGCTGAGGTCAAAGGAAAACCCTTCTGGAGGGAGGCCTGGGGAAAGGGGAAATGCAGTGAGAAAAATACCTTCCTCTCTCAAGGATACAACTGCAATGGCCTTAGATAGGGATTAAATAACTGAGCAAGTCCCTAATTATGCCTGGGTTAGATGGCAAAGAACACCAGAGGAAGGAGTGAATAAGGGAACACAGGACTGTTTATTGAGCAGAAGAGGAGCAGAGCTGTGTGCAGGACAAGTGGATGATTGGGGTGATCTGCCCAGGCCTCATCCACCGCATGCAAAGACAAGTGGTGCAGAGATTCATCAGCCATTGCTCATGCCAGGCTTACACAAACCACACATCCTCATGCAGAACTGGGCTGGAATCAGCTGCTTCAGGGATATCTGCTCTGGGATGGAGCCCCTTGGCTGCAGCTCTTCCTCTGCACCTTCACATCAGGCTCCTTTATCTCCTTATCCTGGGATATCTCTCCTGGAATAAGCATGAAAGGACCATTCACCACACACACGGACCACAGAGGGCCCAAGTGCTGCAGCTCTTGGGGATCACACCACACGCTGTCCTCTCAGCCTGTAATTCACACCCTGAGGTGTCCTACAGCCAATTACCTCATTATGGCTAATCCAGGGGTAGCACTGATCTCTCCCAGCCCACATGAGTTCAGTGTCCACCTTCTTTCCACTGCCACCATGTGGAACTAACTTTAGACATCACTTTATGACACATGGCAGCATCCAGCAGGATTTGTGCTAGGAGCCACGCCGAGGGAGTGCACCCACCTGAAACCAGTAAGAGTGTGTGGGGTTTGGCTGAGATGGAGTTCATTTTCCCCACAGCAGCCCTCCCAGTGCTGGGCTGTGTACTGGTAACTGGGAAGGTGCTGGTAACACACCAGTGTGTTGGTTCTGCTGAGCACCAAGGCAGTCTCTCCAACATTCCCCCCTCAGCAGCAGGCTGGGGATGGGCGAGATTTTGGGAGGGATCACAGCCAGGACAGCTGACCCAAACTGACCAAATGGATAGTCCATATTATATGATGTCTGCTCAGCAGTAAAAGCTTAGAGAAAGGAGAAGCAGAGTAGCATTTGCTATGATATTTGTCTTCCAGAGCATCCTCTACATGTACTGAACCCCTACTTCCCCCTGATGGAAAGAAAAGAATAAATATTTTTATTTGCTGCTCGGGGCATTCGCTTTCGTTTAATTAAACTGCCTTTACCCTGACATGACTTTTTTCATCTTCTTTTCCCCCCTTCTTCACCCTGCTGAGGAGTAGTAGAGAGGCTTGGTGGGCAGCTGTTGTCCAGCCAAGGTCAGCTCCCCTCAGAGAAGCAAACCAAGCCAAGCAGGTTAATCTGTCTTTTGGAGGTTGCAGAGCCTACATGTCTGTCTCCAAAGGTTTGCAGCCTCAAGGCGAAATCATTTCTTCACAGCTGAGTTTTGCCTAAGGCTGATGCTGCTCCCTGAGCTGAAGCAGAAGGAGGAACAGGCTCATGGGCTGATTGTGCAATGCTGAGGAGGTCAAAAGGATAGAAGTGCTGGGATATTAGGGCTGTCCCTGGGGCAGGGACAGGAATGTGCTGTAGGGTTGAGAAGCTGCTCCCTGCTCTGGGAAAGAGGGCAGGTCGGTGCACAGCCAGGCTCCACAGTTTGGGACAGGCCTGGGAAACACTGATGTTTTTCTCTGTCTCCCCCCCAAAATGGTAAATTTTGCTTATCCATCATTATTATGTCACTCGGCATGGGGATGGCCCAGAGGCTCTGCGGAGGTCAGTAGGCTGATCCATTAAAAGGCACCTAAAGATGAGCTCACTTCTTTCACATGAAAAAGGAGTGGGTGAAATCTTTAAATCTCTGGAGTCAGAAGCAGTTTGGAGTTTTGATAGCTTGAAACTCCAGTTTTCAGTATCCATCATTCTTGTAAATGCAACTGACTCCATCTCTCAATGCCAAGTGCTATTTCGGGGCTGTTCATTCCTCCCTAGGACATGTCCTTAGGAAATATCTTGTTTCTTGGTTGAATCCAGAAACAGGTTATGTCTGAACAGCAACCCAGTGGCAAAATCCCTTGTGGCTCATTTAAAGATACCATAAGTGGACAAATCCCTTTATTATTACAGAAATTACCTTAAACTATCCATACCACTCACAACTAGACAAGTTCTTATGACCTTGTGGTTACAGGACCATCCTGAAGTTCAATCCCATGAGATGCTGAGTGTGAGACTCATCTCTGACTTCCATGAGAAGTGAGGACACCCAGCACCAGCCTGGATAGGACTTTTTCTGGAGGGAGGAGGAGAGCAAAGGTAAATAGGTGCAAGAGAGAGAGGGACAGAGGGAATGAAAGGGAGAACAGCTATTGGAGAGCTTCATCATCTCCCTGTCTAGAAGATATTTCTCCATTGACTCTATTTAAAGTCAGCCTCAGGCTTGTGGGCTTGGAGAGCTTTTAGCAGATGAAAGAACTCACTCATCAGGCAGAGGTCTTTTGATTTTTTTTCTCTCTCCTCAGCTCTCCCAGGTCTGTTTTAAAGCCATTTCAGCAATTGTTGAAAACTGTCAGATGCCTTTGACAGATCAGTACTTTACCATGGAATCTGCATGGCCTGTTAGCCAATCAAAATGCAAATTTGGGATACATTTAAAACACAAGCCCCCAATTTGTCTTCCAAATGCTGCTGCAAAGTCATGAAAGCAATTTAGCTGTCCCTGGGACTGCACCTTCTCCTCAGCCTCTGATCTGGCAGAGCTGCTGGGTTTTGCCGGGAGGGAATGTGTGCGTGTCGGAGTGTGTGTGTGCGCGAACGCTACGGGCGTCGTTCCCAGGCTGGGAGCATAAATCTTCCCCTCTGACTGAGTGAGATTTATGGCTCAGCCACAGGGCTCCTGGCTCCTCCCAGCACAGCACTGCTCCTCCAGACTGGGGCAAGCTCAGGGATGAGGTTTGGGAAGAACATGGCACTCGATGCCATGGTTTAGTTGAGGTGTTAGGGCTGGGTTGGACACGATGATCTTGAAGGTCTCTAACAACCTGGTCATTCTGTGAATTCTGTGAAGAGGGATGGACACCCAGGCTCTCCTGCCCTGCTTTCCTTCCCTTCCTTTTCCAGATGGCAGTGGGGTGACAGTGCCAGCAGCTCACCCTGGGCAATAATGAGAGCCATTAATGGAGCCTGAGTCAACAGGAACATTCTTCTCTTTCAACAAACACTGTTTTTCCTCTCCTTGCTCTTCCCACTAGGAGATTTCTGCTGAGGGAAATGATGCCTTAAGATTTTAGTTTTTATATTTCATATATTTGTAATGCTTTAGTGTATAACTCTAAACTCCACACCCAGTGTGAGCTGCTGCTTCCCCATTTTGGGCAGACACAGCAATTCCTCTCCAGGCCTGGCAATCAAGGACACCTCACTGCCTCAGGCCCTGAGAGATGGGAACAAAAGTGAGTTGGGGGAGCAAACTTGGGGTAAATGACTTCATTACCTGAAGCTGGAATTGGCAGATGAACCCTCATTATGCAAATGAAGCAAACTTATAAAAATGTGAAAACCCATGACTTATTGTCCATTTTGGCTGTAGCCCCTGGGGGGCTTTTTCTGCCCAAAATGTACCGGAAGGGCCTCCAATAAATAGAACTGCTTTTTATTCCCTTAAGTTTCTCTGGGCTTGGTTTTTAGGAAGCCCCAAAAAGGTGTCAGGAATGGGTAGTTCAGCGTCACAACAGAGGAGCATCTTTGATTTACCTCCTGTTTAGATGCAACTGGCATCATGGTGACACCTGCTCTTCCTGTCCCTCGATCCTAACCCTGATCCCTGTTCCCAGTCAGAGCATTATCCATCCATTCCAGTCTGAGAACCCAGTCTGAGCCAGCTGAATTAGTTTTCTTAATTTTTCTACCGGAAAACTGATTTTCCCTGCTCTTTTTAAACTATCTGAAAGCAAAATCTACTGGACAAAGACACTACTTTATCTGAAAATAATTTATTTCCCTTGAAAATACCCCTTCCCCCCATAATAATCCTCCAGTTCAGATTTAAAGCCACCTTGCAAAGGTGAGGGATTTTGTTTTTCATAAGAACTAGAACTGCTGTACACAAGACAAAGAGCCTGTCCATCTCATTCTTTAGCTGGAAATGTCATTGTTTCATGCAGACTCACACATAAAAATTAACCCATACACTTTTTAAATGGGCCTGTGGGGGAAAGGCTCAGTTGCCTGTTATCTCCCTGTGGAGTTACCTATTTATATCAGTTGAACTGAGCCCACTGCCATCCCATTAAGGAAGCATTTCTTACCCCCAGAGGCCCAGACCTAGGAATCTGCAGATTCTGGCACACAGGACATTCTCTGGCATTACTCAAAGCTGGGAACAATCTTCCAGTGAACTTTCATGCCAAAGAAAATTCTTTCCTGCTTATCAGATTTGCTTAATAACATAGGTAAAGCTTTACTGCAAGATTATTTGGAGTGATTTTTAAATGTTCCTTCTCTGCAAGTGGCTGGGTTTGTGTCCCCCTTGTTCCCTTAAGGTCTGGATTCTGCCTTTGCCTGCAGTCAGCCTCTTGTCTGGCTCACTGAAGCAGCCAGATGGTGTCATTTGCAGGTACCTCCACAGCACTTACTTGTCTGACATGCCTGAACTGATTGAAACATGCACAGAAACCTTTGAAACCTCATTGAAGTGGTCTGGATAAAGCCCCGGAATGTGATAGCTCTGGGAGACAGAGCAGGTACATTCACTCCTGGAGACTGCACAGCACAAATCTCCAGGGGAAGGAGTTTGTGCCTGCACAGGTGGGCAGGGGATGAGGCTCTGTGGGTGCTGTGGATCTTTACAGGACAACCTGTCAGTAAATAATTATGGTCTGGTTGCTCATGGTTGCTGGTCTGTCCCAGCATTTATATGTAGATGTGTGTGTAGGTGTGTGCACTAGGGAGTACATGATTCTATAATTCTGTGATTCTCTCATGACTCCCCTTTCTTGAGTGTCTTCACACTCTGTGTGTGTGGTTGATGTTCATATATTTCACCAAAAATCATAGAATCACTGAATGGTTTGGGCTGGGAGGGACCTTTTCCACTGACCCAGGGTGCTCCAAGCCCTGTCCAACCTGGCCTTGGACACTTCTAGGGATGAGGCAGATACAGCTTCTCTGGGCACCCTGTGCCAGGGCCTGTCCATCCTCACAGGGAAGAATATTTTTTAAAATAACTTCTCTCTTCTTGGGCTTCTCTTACTCCTTTCTTTAGGAGTGTGTTGTCAGATGCCAGAAGCTCTGGTAAAGGGGTCACTGGGCTGCTTAGCTGGGACCAGTGGGTGATGAGACTCCTGGGAAAAGCTGCAGCAGAATCTGGGAGTGGAACTTGATGGGGCAGTTATGAAGAACAGGTTGCAGAGGACTGGTCTAAAATGCCTCATAAGCCAAGGACAGTTGGCCCTTAATATCTGCACCAGTACTTTCCAGGGGAAGACATCTGCTGCCACTGAATAAAACCTCCCCTGGAAGTATGTCCATGGGCAACAATATCTTTGCAGTTAGGGATTTCAGAAAATAAACAAACACCTGCCAGGAACAGAACTGAATCAAGCACTGATTTAAATATGACAAGAAGGAAAAAAAAAAAAAAAAAAAAAAAAGAAGAAGGCATTTTATTGATGGACTAAAAGAAAAGATCAAAACACAAAGCCTTCTCGCACTTCATTTGGGGGTGGGAGGGGATGAGGAAGGGGACAAGAGGTGGGGAAAGAGAAGTGGCTGCTCATGCACTGAGCTATGTTGTTGTACAGGCAACACCCTGTCAGCACTTTGCAAGAAGGAGCTCCATCTTTCTTTCTTACGTGGCCTGACAGCTTTTCACAAGAGATTTATATAAGGACAGATCGGAATATCTGTCATAGCAAACCACCGTGGTCAAGAGAAATGAGGCACTGTGAGCTGGGACCTCACACTTCTCAGGGCACAGGAGATGCTGTCCAGGGGAAGGGACAACAGTGGGTGCTGCTCCACACCCCAGAGTGGAGGGTCCCTGGGCTGCACCAGCACCAGGAATGTGCTCTGAGATTCATCTGGCCCTGTACAGGTATGTGGAGCTCCCAGGTCTGTGTCCCTGCAGGCTGGAGAGCCTCCCCTTGTGATCAAAGCACAGAACCTGTCACTTCCAGGGTTCAATTCATCTCTTTCTAAGGCAGTCGTCTAAAACAGCTCAGATGAATTGTGCTGTGGAATTGCTTGTTTCTCTTTCCCAGCTCCAGTGGGAGTTTGGGCAGCTGGCTGGGTTCAGGAGAGCTGTGCTTGAGCTGCGATGAAAGCAAGAAGAGATGAATCACAGAACCACAGAATCACACAATGGCTTGGGTTGGAAGGGACCTTAAAGATCATCTCATTCCAACCCCCCTGCCATGGGCAGGGACACTTTCCACTGGACCAGATTGCGCAAAGCCCATCCCCATTGTGCAGACAGACCATCCCACAGTGTCTGCCCTCATCCCCATGAGCCCATTCCTGGCTCCATCCCCAGAGAACCCCTCGGCCATGGCAGGTAGGGCAGGAGTGCACACATCTCCTGGGAAGGAGGTGCTGGAGAGGTCTGCAAGGAGCAGGGACACAGCCAAGGATGAAGAGTTTTAGACAGGCTCAGAGCAGCCAAACTTAGGGTTTTTTGCCAGAAGGTTAAAAAGGAAAAGCCAGGGAAGAGATGGCCATTTGTGCTGGGCAGTGACTCTGCTTGGCTCGCGGGAGGCACTCTGCAGTGACAAAGCCACGGGAGCATTTCACAAGGACAAAGGTTACTGGCTGCTGAACAGCAGAGTATTAACTTGGAAATGACAGCAATCCATGTCAGAGCACGGGCCCGTGTGAATCTTTCCAAGGCCATTAGCACGGTGTGGAAGCCAGCCTCAGATGTGGAACAGGATTTGCACACCCTGGGTGAGTGGATGGCAGTTCACAGCACACCCACTGGAACTGGGAGAAAAGAAGAGGGCAGAAAAAGCAGGAGTGGTTCAGAGCCCTGCTCTGTCAGTGCAGCTCCTGCAGACCCCAGCTGCGGTGTAAATTGGGATTCCACATGGATGCTGCTGCCTGCTTTCACTGCTCATTGGGTGCAATTTACTTGTCTCATCCGATTTACGCCATGCACTCAGGTCTGGAGCATAAATATCCCAGCTCATATAACTATGAGAACATCTTCTGTCTCGCCTCTCTCACACTGGCTCAGATTCATCACATTCAGAGGAAGTGATTTTAATTTCAGTGCTCTTCGCTTTCCCACCCAAAGCCCCACTGATTTCTCTGCTGAGGTCTCCACATCACACAAGTGGAGTTTTCCATTGGATTTCATATTAACTTCTGATCTGAAGGGTTTAAGTGTGAATTAAGTGAGAACAGCCTCCCTTCCTAGGGGTGAGTTTCAGCCTAAATGAACAGTGCGTGTGTGCATTAGGAATGCACTCCCCAAGCATGAATAAATGTTCTCAGGGAGATCCTTAACAACATACAATCTTCCAAGCAACAGGTTGCTTTACTAGGATTAACAACCTGGAGGAGAAGGATTAATATAATTGCAACTCCTAACCAGAGTTGTGGAAAATAATCACAATGAAGTTAAATAAAACATTTGAAAACTGTTAGGGATTTGGGGTGGTATTTTTTTTTTTTAATCTTTTAAATGTATTTATTTTGCAAATCTCGCTGGAAGTTCCCTGATGTCAAACAGGATGTGCAAGCATTCATCTTCTCCTCCCTCTTTTCCAGAAAGGTTTTTAAGCTCAAATCAAACATCAGGATAATTTTAGGGAGCAACACCCCATCTGGCCTTCCTCCAACTCTGTTTCATGTTTCATTTCTTAAGAATAAAAGAAGTTTGGTCAGATGAAAGGAAAAGCCCACCTAATCCAGAATTAGAAGTTCAACAGTGGCCAAAAATTGCCACTAGGAAAGGCAATGCAAACAGGGTGAGCACGTGGCATTATTTCTCTCCCTGTCTTGCTCAGCCTCCAGTGCTCAGCAGCTCAGGGACTGCCAGAGTCAGAGGTGTTATCTTCCAGTTTAATGCCCTTGATGGATTTTTTTTCTTCCATGAAGTATCTAACAGCTTCACAAAATGCATGGTTAAGCTGTAAAACTCTACTTTTTTTTTTTTTTGTGAATGCCAGAAGTTTACATGGGTTCAAAAAGCAGAGTGTGAAACCACATTACATTTCTACCTTCTGGATGTGCTATCAAGCAAACACACCTTGACAGCAAAATCTCTTCCCAGGAGACATCATGACTTTGATATGTTGTTCTTTTTTTTTTTTTTCCTTCCCTTTTTAAAATCCATTTCTGGAATGAACGTGTTCCACAGCAAATCTTGCAAGGGAAGTGTTTTCCTGCAATCAGCAGCCCTGCTTGCAGCACCCCTCCAGCCCATCTGCAAGAAGGCTCTACCTGATCAGATCAGATGCACTACAAGGTGTTTGTTCTGCTGCCCAGGAGTGGAACTTCAGGAGCTACAGGGCTGTGACCAGTTGAATAATTCTGAACAAACACACGGCAATAAACATAATCATCCTGATCGCATTAATCACAGTCTCGCAGGAAACCTTCACCTGGATTTTAGTGAATTCACAGCCTGTTTTCTTCATTATTTCTGATTCCCTGGTGATCTTGGGCAGCTGGAGCAGAATTCACCCTCATGTAAGAGCCAGGGCAAAGTCAAAGCACCCCCTTAATGCCACTGGCATGAATCTGCAGCCTGTGAGGTGGTGGTGAGGATCTGAGGAGCCAGACACCTCCTAGGCCAACCAAAATCCCCAAATCACTGCTTCTTCAGCCTTTTCCACCCTACAGGTGTTTTTCCTCACTCTCAGACTGCCAAGACCCTGTGCATGCTCCATAGGCACTGAAGAATAACTCCTTCACTTATGCAGGGAGGTTTTTAACTCCCACCAAACCTTCCCACTCTGGGGAACTTGTTTGAACTTTGCTTTTCCCAGCACAGAAACAGTCCTGGGGAGTCAAACTCGCTGCTCTCAAGAAGAAGAGTGCCCACTTATGCAGCGAGCACCATGGGCTCCTTCCAAAGCCTTCCCAGTGCCAGGCTGAGTCTCTCCTTCCTCACTTTTGTGCATGTTTTCCAGCAATCTGAAGCGCTTTTGAAGCTGAATGTGTTCCAAGTCTCCCCAGGTCAGATCCCCATCTGCCTCCATGGCTGTTTGGAGGTGACAGTGGGCTCTGTTCCTCCAACCATGCTGCTGTTCTTCCCTTCCAGCCCCACCACATATTTCAGATATCTTCAGACCCCATAAACAGCCCTCCTGCAGAAGGAGCTGGAACCATTTCAGCCTGGGCTGTACTGAGAGGAGACAGAGATGCCCCCTCAGGCAGAGTGAAAAGGGCCCAATGAACACTGTGATGACAGCACAGTAAAATTCCCTGGGCTCTAAATATTTTATCATCATAAAATAAACATAGATCTTCTCATCATGAAATATACATTAAAAAATGTTTAAACGTGTTAATTATTAAACCAATATTGATTCATATTGGATGAAGCATTAACGGGTGGAGTTTGGAGGAGGAAAATTGGCAAATATATTTAATGTCGAAAGAGCGCTTGCCACATATCAATATTCATCAGGTCTAACCACTAATAATCATAACAGTGACAGCCCAGATTTATGGCTCCTCTGCAAGAAGGCAAGTCTGTGCAGAGGGACAAACTGAAATATTAAGATAGGAGGCACAAAATTTTTTTTTTTTTTTTTACTCCAGCTCATCATTGTGATTTTATGGATAAACTGAGGATTTGCATAAAAGAGTCTGAGCAAACAGAGGGAAGACTCTTGTGAGTTTATTTGAGAGCAGGTTATCAGAAGGATTTAATCATCTGCTCTGATAAGGCCTGGGCTAAAGGCATCCTCCTGTGCAGGTGTCACCAGAGTGCACAAGGAGTTAATGGTTGCTCCTGTGCCCTCTCTTTGGGCATTTATTCAAAGAATCTTAAATGGATTTTCTGAAAGTCAGAGAGTGGGGAATGCATCATGTGCCACCTTTAGCATTTGCAGGGTTGAAGGTGAAGCTTGAGTTGGGGAGTTTTATGGCTTAAGTCAGTTATTTTGATTTGGGGCTGTAAATATTCTCCCCAGAGGAGAATGCCTTGCTCACTGTGTCTGCAGGAATTCTTTTGCAGATTTTTTTCCCATGGGAAGCTCTAGCTTTGATAATACACTGAGATCACAGCACAGATAGAAAATGAAGTGACTGGGAACTGAAATTCCATTAATATGGGAGACCTGCCAAAGGTCCTTAATTTGGTTTAGTTTTAAATGTCCATCCCAACCACTCCAGGAGCAGGAATCCAGATGTGGATGCAGTCTGTCCAAGGACATTCTTGGCATTTTGTCTGGGTCTGTTTTTCATTTCCTTCCCCACCTATAATTTTTTACCCTGATTTATTTCAATGTGAACAGGTATACCAAGACCTGAATCTTCAACACTGTGTGACTATGTGAATTGAACAGCACTTTTGCAATATGCTGGAACCTGAGAGAACTTCAGAACTGCAAAGAGTTCATTGTATTTAAAACATTTTCTTGTTAAGAGAGTCTATTTTCTTGGTCTTTAAAAAAAAAAAAAGCACAATGAGGTTCAGTGACTGTTTCAAAGACTCCAGTTTAAGTTCATTCAGTCTACAATTCAAAAAATAAATTTATTTTCTTAACAACCTCCTCTGAAAATGCAGTGTGGTACCAGAGAGTTAACAGGTGCTCTGTCTTGCATGCCAAATTAATTTAATACATTTATTACATTTTATGTGTCTCTCTGCAGGACTGGTAGAAGTTACAAGAGCAAACACATAGGGACCTTCTCTCCTGAGATGAGTGGGGAGTCATACAACTATTGATGGACAGAATCATGCCAAGAAAAGTCAAATAAATTGGTTTTCCCCTGGCTGGAATTTGGTTTTAATGTCAGAGCTGGTATCTGAGTGAGCTGCTGGTGTATCCTGCAGATATGGAAGGGTGTAAGGTGCTGCACAAGGAGAAAAAGAATCTAATGAACCATTCTGCTAACCAAAGCCAGGCCTGGAAACAGGCATCATCAGGTCTTTCAGGTCCTTCCTTTACCCACCAGCCCTTCTTGCCTTCAGAGTAGACTTGGAATTCTTTTTTCTCACTCCAGAGTACGTGCCAGTGGTGAACCCACCACACTCACTGGTGCATTGGCTGAGAAATCTCAAAATTGGTGAAATCTCAAATTGGCGAATCAAAACCACTACAAACAGCAAATGTCAACCTTTTTCTTTGGGACAGGACATTTGAACACCAAAACCTTTAACATCTGGCAACTGCAGATTTGTGTTGAACAACAGCTTTGCTGTCAGTGTTCATCTGCTGGAGAAATGCTTCCGAGCCTATGCATGGAGATGATACACTAAATTGTCCATTTAATTTCCACTTACTGGGAGACTCGGCATACATTAAAGAATATTTGACTATTAAAAGCATGTTTATGGACTCTAATATTGCTATCAGTGGTATGTCACTAATACAAAGTGCATTTTGTCACAATCGGTTGATTTCGGCATAATCTGTCACTGGCAAGTGTTAGTCTGGGGGTTCTCTTCCTAATGCAGCTCCAAAAGATGTGTCTGGAGGGATTCCTGCTCTGCTTGTGTCTTGCACAACATCCTGGCACAACATCCTTGCATGAAACCCACCCTGAGAGGAGTGAAATCCAAATTAATCTTTAAAAGTTGCACTATTGGCCGGATTGACTAACAAAATCATGCTCTTTGGATGTACAAAGTAACGAGAATTCCTTTATCCATCTACTCCACCACACAGTCCTAGCCATAAACTTTTGTACTGATTGACCACTTGTAATCAAATGTGATACAGAGATTAACAGCCTCAAAAAATATTAAGTTCTCACAAGTTTCACGAAGAAGCTGATTCTGTTGGAGCTCCTAAATAATTGCACACCCAGGGATTCAAACATGGGATACTTATTCATGGAAAGCAAGCTTCATTTCCATGGAGCACTGAAGTAGCTGGCATCTTGATGGGATGTTCTCCCACTGGAAAACATTCATTTCTTAAAATCAAAATGTGCTACAGTAACAAATGCTGATTTAAGTAGAATTTCAGTTGAAGGCAGCTGTTTAGTTTGTGATAATAAGATATTTGATTTCTTTCAGTCTTACAGAATTTTCTTCGCCTCAATGTATATGATTATTCTCATACACAAAAAACCTAAACAATAAAAATCAAACAAATGTGGGTGTTGTGGGAAGACTGTTGGAGGTTCACAAAATGCTATTTTCTTCAGAATTTTCACATGGGAAAATATTGGAGTTTTGGGGGAAAAAAGTTAAAAACCTGGAATATGTGCTGAAAGACAAATCCCAGATTTGAACCAGAGTAGCATTAACAATTCCTCCAGAGCGAAAGGCCCAGCTAATCAGCAGTTGTATCCAGAGAAACCTCCCATCAAAAAGCTCTCCTGTACCAAACTCTACTGACCAGAACAACAAGGAACTAAATCTTCATCAGCTCCTGGCCTCCTGCACCCACAGGATGCTCCACCAAGGGCAGCAGTCAGCACCCCCGGCCCTCAGGCAGAAAGCAGAGCCAGGAGCTGTGGCTCTCCTTGCCTTTGTCTTTGGTTCCCCAGTGCTCATGTCCCTTCAGGCTCTGTGCCATGGCTACCACCAGCAGCAATGTCCCTTTAGGTGATGTCACAAAACCTCTCCTGCTTTGAAGTGCTCCTCCTCCAAGCCCTCCTGGGTGTCACTGCAGTTCTTCAAGCGTTCCCCCTCTCTCAGATCAGCACTGTATCTCATCCAGGAAAACCAAACTTGCTGTCTCCATGACCTGTACATCAGCAAAGATGCTCTGGGGTCAGGGGAGACATTTAGAGAGGGAGTTCAGTGCTGGGGAAACCCAAGCCAACCACTTTGGTTTATTGTTTAGGGAATCTGGTGAAACCAGTTGATGTTTTACAACAGATTAAGGTCTGGACTTGTTCATATTGGGATTTTCCAGAGCATGGGGATCCCTCAGCTTCCACTGGCTGTCCAGTTTGGTGGTGGCAAATCCTTTTATGTGGTCTCAAAGCACAGCACAGAGTGGTACAGTCTGTGCCAGAGCCTGGGCAGCAGTGGGTGTGCTGTGTGCCTGATCCCAGCTGCAATCCCTGCAAAAAAGAGCCCTGACCGGCACCATTCACACACCAGGCTCGCTCCTGAGCTGGGAAATAATGACTTGGGACTCACTTTGCAAATGCAGCTGCCTCCTGGGCCTAACAGCCACACATTGTGTGGGGTGCAATTAGGAGGTCATAGAAATGCTGTCACTGATGGCTTTCTGGCTGCCTGTGGAAAATGTTCTCAACACATGGCTAATAAGTAGGTTTCTTTGATACCACTTTGATAGTTAGGGACAGCAGGAGGAAAACAAGCAGAAGACCAAGCTTGATGCTATTATCCTTTTTAACTTTGCTTAGCAAATGATTCTGAAGTGCTCAACACAATCACTCCCCCTTTTAAGCATAGGTTTTCCCACTCCTCTTCCTTTACTAGGGTCCAATTTTAAGGGAGCACTTTGGGATTTTAATAACAGAATTATACACTTTGCCCACAGGTCTTTAATCTCTCGATGTTTATCCCATCAGCTGCGTCTCAGGCGAGCCTTTATTCTGGGATGTTTGTCTATTAAATTAACAGTATTTCAGAAGAAGATAAGCCATTTGCAAGCAGTAAATCACAAGGCAGCAGCATCCACTTAGTTCTCTGGCTGTTGCATCACTCAGTACATTATACACTGTTCTATATACTCAGTATATCACCGAGTTCTTCATCTTCCCTGCCACCCCCACCCTCCGCCCCCACGCTGTCTGCAAAATGCACAAAGCTCTCCAAGGCAGGCGAATCCAAGGAGAAGGAGACAGATGAGTTCCATGCAAGCAGCAAACTGGGAAGGTTTGGAGGGTTTGGATGGCTCTGTTGGATTTTGGCTGGGTTGCCTGTGGAGGAGAGGGTAGAGCAGGGCCCTCCACATCTGAGCATCTCAGAGCATGCCAAAAGCAGTGACTAACCCTGCCCAGCAAAGAGCAGAGTCCCAGGGAACGCAGCAGACGGGGGCTGCCCACCCACTGCTGGAGTGAAACCACCCCAGGATGGAGGCAGCCCACACTGAACAGTGCATGGAGAACTTCTGTGCTGCTGCATGACCAGAAGGAGATGGATATGTCACACAGTGAAGGGGGAGAGTTAGTTGGAAGGTGGCCAAGAAAAATGGAAGTCATATTTCTGTTTATGCATGAAGTAGAAATGAGAGTGTGTGTCTCAAATGGCTTTGTCTGTCTTAATTCTTGGCCTTAATTGAAGGGGTCCTTCCTCAAGAAAGCAACCTGCAGCGGATGTTTGGAGATCTTTTCAGAGCTTGGTGCACTGTAACAAAATCATCAGCACTGAGAAATGTTCATTTTTGCTCCTTGGATTGCGCCCATCCAGCAAATGGAGCGGGTTCAGTTTCATTTAAACACTGAGAAGTGCCAGGTCCCTGCAGAAAGCAGGCATGGTGCATCTGCAAGCAGATGGGAAACATCTCCATGTAAGCATTTATGAGATGCCTAACATAGTTTTCCTCTCACAAAAAGAAGCAAACAGATGAAAATCTAAATGTTAAGGGCAGTGTGAACCAATAATTTGGGGGAAAAACTCAGAACAAGTTGTACAAAGCAATCTGTTGCAACAACTTCTCTTTTATCTCCCCATTGGCTTCTTGCTTCCTATCCTTTCTGCAATCACCTTTTACAATATAACCACGCAGACATCCTATTTTTGACACCAAAACTCTCTTTGAACCAAATCGAACTAGAAACAGCAAATTCCAGCCATACTCCACAACATAACACCCTGGGAATTCTGTCTTCCTGCCCTCCTTGAATTAGCAAATTAAAAAAATTCAAAATGAAAACTTCCTGGTTTTTTTTTACAAGTGCATGCCCTCTTCTTTGCATCCAGTCGCCACATCTTGGCTAGTCACTCTCTTGATTTGACAGATTTTAAATCCCAAAGGCTTCAGCAAGGCACTTGGTGCACCTTCCGCCATGGAGAGGGGAGGATTTTTGGGTTCTTCTGGTCATCTGCATGCTAAGGGAGGTGCCTGAGGTCATGGTAATCCCTTCCAGCTCTCTGGCAGCTGGGCTGTGACACCCTAGACACAGTGGGTAACACAGACTGAGGTGTGCCCTACCTGGAAAACAGGGTATGAGAAGTGCTAAGAGTAGAATCATAGAATTATTTAGGTTGGAAAAGACCTCTGAGATCATCAAATCCAATAACAGACAGAACAGACAGATCCTTTTTCCTGGCTGGGGAGGAAGTACAAAATGCAGAGTGTATTTACATGTTTTTATCCAATCTGGAGTAAAGCTGACACCTTCCAGCATTGCCCAGAGTTATTTTAGGTGAGGGACCCCCATTTTCGGATTCCTCCTCTGGGCTCTGGAGATTCAGCCTTTTCTCCTCACCCCAGGCTTATTCCCCAACCACACACTTTCTAAATCAGCCTCTGTCATTTGGTTGGTTTGTTTGTTTGTCTCTCTTCCTCTCCTGTTTTTTGAAATTTGTTTTTGGATCACATAAATCTTCCTTATGGAAATATTTGTGCACTTGGCACATATCCAAGGAATGTTTAGACTTTAATAAAGCAATTTTTGTGTGTTTTTTTTCTTTTTTTTCTTTCCAGGGGGAGAAGTTTTTCATGATTTTTTTTTTTAAATGGCTTTCCTCCATGAATCTTGGCAGCTTAGGAGTCCCCTCCAGTAGGATGTAATTGGAAGTAGCTGCTCCCTCTGATAGCCTGGCTTTCAGAGAGTGGCCTCCAGTTCAGTAGCTGCAAATAACTGTGGGCAATTTTGCCTGTGCTTAATTGCAACAAGGTTGTTTCCTCCAATTTTTAAGTCTTTCATTTTCAGGCAAAACCAGAGCTGAATGCTCATGTGTCCTCCTCTACAACCCCTTTATTATAAGTGTTAAGAAAATATTTTCTGCCACTGCTTTTGGACAATTTTTCCCTCAGAAGAAAAGAGGAGAAGACTGGAAGGAGGAGAGAGAGACTGGAGGAGATCCACATGCTGCTGGAAACATCGGATGGTGCGGTCAGCAGAAGATTCTTGGTTTGGCTGATTGATAAAGCACTGCCCCTGCCCCACAGTAAATGTACAGCTCATTGCTCGTTCCCTCTTCCTCTTGGTAAATTTAGAGATCTTTCAAGCTGTGTTAATTTTGGTTTTAGGAATTGTAATACCACAAAGGAACACAACTGGTGTTCCAAGTCAATCCCACTTGTCCAAAGGAGGCTCAGCCCTGATAGTGCTGCACCCAAAGGGTGTTCTCCAGTCTGGCCTTGAAACTCTCATGATTCCACAAACTTCCTGGGCTATTTTTCCTTGGTCGTGTCAGAAGGGCAATCTAAATATCCTCTATAGCACAAGTCTATCTTTGAGCCACTCCAAAATTAAACTGTCTCAAGTTTAGAACAGCACGGAGGAACCTCAGATCCTTGATCTTCTGGCAGCACCAGCTGTCAGCCCACAGAAACCTTTGCAGGGATAGGAATAGCCTCGATGCTGTTCCGAAATTCTTAGAAAAAGCTTTTCCCAGGAAACCCAGTGAGTGCTTTTCCGTGCTCCGCCATCTGCGCCTGCTGGAGACCCACTTGGCTCCTGGCATCCCACAAATGCATCAATAGGAGACAAAACCATTAAGAAAGCAGCAGAGATCACTTCAAAATGCAAACAAAGCAGAACAGTGAGACACTTCAGGCCGCATTCCGAGCTGCTGTAAATCAGTGGAACTCCCGGATTTCAACCCAACTCTGCCAGGCTGCTCCAACTGGGGATTTGGTTCTTCATCATTAACTCCTCCAGCATTGCACAGCCAGCTTTTGGAGGCTTTGAATGACTTCCTGCTTGAGTTTACAGCTGTTCCAGCAAGGCCTTTGGTTTATCCCTTTAATTTGTTATTAGTCTGTGTAAACAAAAAGAACAAAACAAAAAGAACTGGGAAAAAAGAAACCCAAACAGATGCAATCACTTTTCCTCCACTTCAGGCAGACTTTCGGGAAGAAGCATTGCTCAAGTGGGGATCTACTGGGACAGGTTTCCTGGTTAGGATAAAGATGTTGGTTGAGATCTAAGGCTGGAGGAATCTTGGTTCAGATTAATAACAAAACAAAACAAAACAAAATAAAATAAGGCTCTAATTTCTACTCAAGAGTCTTCTTTTTCATTAAAATAACATTTCATTCTTCATTTCAATGTTTTCCAATCATTCTGAGTCCTCCTGGAATCAGATGAAGATGTTCTGAAATACAAGCAACAAAGCTAAATCTGACAGCATTTCTGAAGGATAAGGAAGAAAAAAATGATGGTCATTTGGAAGAAATCCTGTTCTGCTTTGGTTGTCCATCCATTCTGGCAAACTCCAAACTCCATTTTGGACTAGAAGTTTAAAAGAGCCTCAGGTATCCCACAGGAGCAGCTGAGTCCTCACCCAACTACAGCCTTTGTGCCAGCTTGATCCCAGTTTGCAAACTTCACGTTGTACTTGAGCTTGGACCACATTGTGCCCTTTTTGCCCTTCAGACTGATTTTCCACATTAGGGAGATGGAATAGGACTCACAGAGATGGTTGGATGGTTGGAAGATTTTTAAAAAATATGTGTGGAATTTAAATAAACAGGGAAATAAGTGGTCCAAACATTTTTCAATTGTGCAAGCCCTCCTGTGAACCACCAAAGACATTATTTTCTTTACCACATGAAATCTTTTGTAAAGCTGGCTTGACCATGCCAAGGGTCACACAACAGTTAAGAATTAAACCCCAAGACACTCAGATCAGAATAAAAAATACATCTTAAAATGCTTTTTACTGATTTTGTTTCTCGTAATACCACAGATACAATAAAAGGTTTTCACTGGGTGGAAGCCAACCAGGATCAATCTTCTGACCAGTCACAGCAGCCTCAGAACTCTACCCCCCAAAGCTAATGAAAAGGCAGCTTCCCTGTGCTTTTGGAAAGAATACCTTGAGCTCTGCCACAGCCTCAGCTGGTGGTCTGTAAACCCTGTACAGGACTTAATTCTGCCATTTCTGGTACTTATCCTGTTGTCTTCAATACAGAGCTTGTCAGAGCAATAAAATAAATGTATTTTCTGCCCTGTGGAACAGCTTTATACACTTTTTTTCCATAGGCAACCTTGGAATGTAGACTTTTGAGGAGCAGGCAGATGACTGTATACATTTATATACCAGCCCACGTACCCCAGTGCAGGTCTAGCTTACATTCCTTTCTAAAGGCGTGTTTTCCCAAATACAGCATCAGGGAATCTGCTCTGCCTGCTCTTTGGTGGATTCTCTGTGTGCTGATCACCCTGACAGAGGAGACAGCAGCAGTTCTGGCTGTGCTGCCCACCAGGACAAGGAGAGCAGCAAAGGAAATAAAGTGGCTCTTCCTCAGGCTGCTCCTCAGGGCTTCCAGTTATAGAATGAGAGTGGAGACTTGGCAACTGCTCCCACAACAAGACAAAAAACAGGGAAGAAGAAACTTTATGAGAACAAAATCCCCCCCCAGGGCCAACATAAACTGTTCTGCTGATCTGATGGAGATGAGCCATGTTTCAAGTGTCTAAAGGGGACTTTGGACCACAAAATTACAGAACACTTGGTGACATCAAGATGGGATCTCTTTTACTCCAGACCTGCTGTTCACAGTGTCCATGAGTCACTTTAAATACTCCAGGATGAATTCTCCATTTTACTTTTGATCTTTTAAAACTCAGTTTGACATTTTAACTCACACCTAGTTTTTGTTGTCCATGTGTAGGGTTGAACACTGCTCTTTTTATCTTTGAAATATGTACCCAAAGAAAACACTCAGTTATCTTTTAGTACCTGATCCTGAATTGAAAAATTCCAGGCCACAAAGCAGCACCACTCCTTATGTCCCAGATGGTGTCTGCTCTTATTGTGTGGGATCAACACAATGATAAAAACCTCTTCCACTACTGGATTTGTGCAGCAATCCCACATCAATAATAGAGCAGAGAGAGACAACTTGGTATCTGAGACAAGACCAAAACTCAAGATGTTCTTGTTGGAGAAACAGCTGAAATCTGAGCTGAGTTTTCAGCATTGCATCCAGATCAGGGAAAAATTACCCTGGAAATTTCACTACATCCAGAGAAGCTTACTTTATGGGTTTTCCATATTTCTAGCTGTCAAATACATTTAAAACATGACATCAGACTGTCTCATCTCATAATAGCCTGCTGCTTCTTTCTTTCAGCAGCAAAAGAATGAAACAAGAACAAGCCTGAAACTGTAAAACAAAAACTACTGCTAGATTAAAAATATTCTTGTTAATTATTGCAATAGAACTCCATTTAGAAACCCTTGCATGACCTTGTTTTAGGCCATGCTCAAGGTGAGAAAGCAGGTTGCAAAATCATTTTCCATCTTAACAAATTTGCCCATTCCCTGTTTGCAGCACACATCAACCTGGCCCTTTGATCTGGTACATGATACTCTGCTTCCCTGGAGAATTTGGGGCCAGATGCTTTAACACAAAGTAGCTCCATTAAATCTCTATTGCCTTCCACAGGGTATCACAAATTTAAATTGGCTGAAGACTTTGCTCTTGACATCCGTTGGAGTGGACCAGGGGAAAATTATACATTTTATCAGGTTCTACAGCAAAATGCCAAAACAGAAATAGAAATTGTTTTTCCCCAGAAATGATGACAACCCTTCAGGCAGCAGGGAAAAAAAAAAAACCCTCAAGTTTTAAAGTCCACAAAGGTTCATACCCTTGGGAAGTGTAGGAAGAACCAGTGGGTTAATTTTGATGTCCATTCTTACCCAAAAGTTTGTTTTCATCTGAAAGCTGAGAAGCAAGGTGTTCTACCCCATGCTTGAGACTGCTGGATTCATTCTCTGTGCAATATATCTGTGAGCATCACTGACCTTCTCAGGAAATGAAGCCGTGTGGAGGCACAGACTCCTTGGGAGCAAGGACAGAGTGATTTCCCCTCTCAAGGTGTGAGAGACACACTTCACCACGTCCCCCATCTCCAGAGCCACCAGAAGAGACACTCATGTCCACTTGTTGTTGAGCATCCTGGGGGGACATGGTTCCTTGGACCACTTGAAGGTTTCTTTACTGTGATCCCTCATCCTCTCCTCTCCGGCTCTGTTCTCTCTCTCCTGCTTTGCTCATTGCTTCTTCAGACCAAAGTCTCAGGCTGGGATTCATGAAGGTACATTTGACTGGCTCTGTTCATTTTCCAAGGGCTGCTCCCAGCTGGAGCTCAGATGTGTGAAGGGAGGGAGGCTGTGCACTCCCGCATTCAACAGCCTGTGCATCCACAAAGGACCCAGGAGTGCCGCCCGGGTTTCTGTGGGTGTTTACATGTCAGCATTCCCAGTTTTATCCAGGTAATTAGGTAGTTTATATCCATGGGCTTGTGCAGCTCACTTAAATCTGCATATCACAGATGGGTTTGCCCCGCCTGTGTTTTCATGGAGACACATCTTTTCTTACATCTGCATTAACACGTAGAAGCTTTGTTTTAAAAGCCAGTCTGCTCAGGAGAAGATCTGTGAGCCTTTCTGGCTGAACAAACAGCCAGGCCAGCGTTGACTTGGTCACATATCCATCATTCCATGCAGCCTGGGGTGGATTGCTCCGATCCCCACGCTGTCACTGCCTGCACTTTGCAGCACTGCCTGGGATGTGATGTGTGGGTTCCAGCCCATCTGTGTGGATCACAGCTGTGCACTGAGTAGTTTTCCAAGTGCAGACAGCACTGAAATGGCTCAGGGCTGATCCTCAGTGCACCTCCACCAGCTCAAGAACAGCTCTACAGATGTTTTGAATCAGCAAGCAGCTCAACCCCTTCTTTCTCTGCAGAGCTCGGGCTTGGCCCATGTTTTCATCCACTGAGGAGACACAGAACCATCAAACTGTTTGTGTTGCAAAAAACCTTTCAGATCTTTGAGTCCAACTATTCACCCAGCACTGCCAGGTCAGTGACTAAACCACAGAATCATAGGATCATTAATGTTGGAAAAGACCTCCAAGGTCCTCAAGTCCAATCTTCAATTGAATACTGCCGTGCCCGCTAAACCTTACCATGAAGTGCCACATATACTCTTTTTCTGAACACTTCTAGGGATGCTTAACCACTCTTTCAGTGAAGAAATTTTTGCCAATATTCAACCTGAACCTCTCGTAGTCTAACTTTAGGCCATTTCCCTTGTATTAGCATGAGTTGCTTGGAAGAACCACGTCCCCAACACATCCACAGATCTTTTAAATCCCTCACGGATGGTGACTCCACCACTGGCCTGGGCTGGACAAACACCTGCCAACAGCGGGGCTGGTGTGGTAGTCACAGCAAGGGACAGAGACGTTGGGATGGGCAGCCGAGGGTTCCAGCAGCATTCCCGGCTCGGGGACAGGGCGCACAGAGCCACGGCATGTGCTCGCCTGGCCGCTCACCCCTGAGCGTGGGAATGCACTTCCCTCTAGCGGGGAAAAGCTCTGCCGAGCCCGGGATTCTCCGGCAGCTGCAGAAGGTTTTTGTTTGGCTCCGGCAGCCCAGGCGTGCGCGCAGCGCTGCGGGTCACAGCTGGGCTCCCGGCCGAGCGCAGCAGAGCCCTCCCGTGCCGGCGGGGCGGCCGGGACCCGGCGGGGACAGCCACCCGGTGTCCCCGACACGCGTCCCGGCCGTGCTCCGTGCGCCAGCCCCGCTGCCGGCCCAGAGCCGGGTGATGGGATGTGCCTCTGCATCCCGCCCCGCAGAGAACAGATCTGGTTCCCGCAAATCTGCCCGAGGAGCGAATTCCCGAAATGCTGTTTTGATAGAGGATTCCGGGATATTTTTGATCTAGAAAGATCAAAACAAGCTTATTGAAAAATTCCATTTCATAATGTCAAAAAATGTTTCGTTTTGAGAATGTCAGAACACTGCAATCTAAATGTTTAATCAAGTGACATGTATGTGAGGAATATTGCTATTATTTTAATTACATTTTAGGGTTTTTCCCCTAATATTTTCCTTAATGTGAAATAAAATCAAATAAGAGGCCAAAAATGTCAAATCAAAAGATTTTCTTTTGATTGCAAATTGTTTCAACACTGTAAGTGCCTCTCGGTTTGAAAACATTTTTAAACACTTTTTAATCAAACTGTTCTTTGAAAAGAAAATTTTAAGGCACCATAAGCTTGACACAATTCTATTGCTGTGTTCTTCTCAGCTGGTTCCACGGGGTCATGCCTTTTTATCTGCGTAGAATTAAAATCTCATGTTTCCTGGCTCCCATATTACTGAGCTTGATAGGCCATCATGTTTGGAAGATTTAATCAGGAGACGAAGAGTCCTCCTTCCCCCGGTTCCTCTGCTGCTTTCAGATAGAGGGAGGTGGGAGTAATGAATGCTGATTGAACCTCGGCTGGGAATGAGTCAAGGGAAGGAAAAAAAAAAAAAAAAAGCAAGCCCCATCACTCTTGTGTGATTCAATTACCTCCGAGAACTTTTATTCTCGTGGGGATTTATTCACATGATGGAGATGAATTCCATTTGTGAGGCAGTGGAAGGGACAGGGATGGCACCTGTGTGGTGCAGCTGTGACGTGGGGACACAGCATTGGGAGGGAGTGGGTGAAAATCTTTCTCCTTGGGGTGCCCAGAAGGGCTCAGGCAAAGGGAAGGGACCAAGGACACTCAAGGAACCTGGCCAGAAAGCAGTGACAAGCACAGGGTCTGAGGGATGCAGGAGACAGAGGGGAGCAGCCAGAGAATCAGTGGGAAGGAGACGAGGCCAGGGATGTCAGTGCCACTTTCAGCTGCTTATTTTAATCTCCTGAATACGCCCAGTCAAAATAATGTAAGATTTGTGTCAAATTTTATTACAAATCAAAACTTAATCCTGGCCTGGAGAAGAAGAGATGAGCAGAGAGACAGGTTCTAATACCTTAATTTAAGAAACAAGACAGAGTTTTTTTCTTAAATCAGTGTTTTTAGGAATGTCGAGTGATGGATGTGGGGCTCTTCCCCTATTCATTCCAATTTAAACATAGAAAGAACTGGTTGGAAGAAAAATCTGGTTTCCCTCCCCCTTAAATCTCTTCTTTTTGCTAAAAAAAAAAATATTGGATTTCTAAAGTGGTTTTATTTGTGTTAATCTCTAGTTCTTCATCATCACATATTTAAACTGCCAACCCCTTTAATTATAGAAAAAAAGAAGTCCTCTTTTGCTTAATCAGAAGAAGGGTTTCTCCTCACAGTCACTGTCCAAACATCATCACTGGGAAATACTCCATCCCTTGGAGTAGAGCAGGCAAAGCTGATTTCCTGAAATTTTAACACTTGTTTTTGTTATACATCAAAATTCAAATGCAAAATTGCCCCCAGATCAAAATTGTCAAAATATTATCGGGAAGCATCATGATGTTTGATTTTTATTAACATCTTCAACTCCAACACTGTCGAGCCATTATAATGAAAAGTGAACATAGCAGAAAACATCAAATAATATTTGTTCATTGTTTCAACATAAGCCATGTGTTTAAAGAGTGTGACTTCAACAATATCATCAAAATGAACATTTCTAACACAGCCAAAGGAAAAAAAATCCCATTTTAACCAAATGAAAAGCAAAACTCTGTGTTTGTATTTTCTTCTCCTGGAAATGGGAAGGAAATTGAAACATTACTCAGGCACGCTTTTGTTTCAAAAGAATTATCTTTTTGTTTTAATGGAACAATGGAGGAAAACAGGGTTTGTTCTGATTGTAGACTAAACCTGTTCTCTTAAACCTGCAATAATCCTGCTGGAGGTTCTGCACAGTGCATAGGGGATGGGGAGCCTGTTTGGCTCTCTCTGCTGAGTGCTCACCCCAGCTCTGGGATGGAGAAGCCCTCTCCTGCCCCACTGTCTACTCCAGCCACAGAGTTTGCTTATTGTTCTCTAACTTGTTGGATTCAATCAAAGACTGACTCACCAAAATGCACAACAAAATATTTGTAAGTTCCTTCCCTGGAAAAGAAGGTGCCAACCAGGGAAGAGGGACCAGGGGGATAAGGTGAGGAAACAGGGAGGACCAGTGAGTCTGCTTCAATTTACACAGGAAAAATGGAACAGGACAAACTTGACCTTAAAATATCTCCTTTAAAAGTAAAGCTTTCTGAATACCATTTGGGGGAGCAGAGACTTTGTCCTCTCAGGGTGGAAAAAAAACGTTTCAGGTCACTGGTGGTGCATTGGGACACCTCAGCTTTGCCAAGAACATCTACATTTTAAAGTTCAACACAGAGCCAAATTGCATGAAAATAGCAAGTGTTTGAAAATTCTCTGTGGAGCTAAGGCATTAAAAAACCCAAAGAAAAACCCCCACAAACGTAAATAACATATCTGAGGTTGGATGGATTAATTATTTTCACAAAAAGCTTTGTTTCTATTCTTCAATCAGCAAAACTGTAGAAGGAGACAAAGAAGGAGAAGGAAGAAGAAGAATAACAACAACAACCACAATAACAACAAGTATGTAGAGTATATACTATTTTTAATATGATAATAATGCAATTCAAACTGGCAAGGTTTTCAAAAACTCTAACATAAATGTGACAGTGAAAAGACTGAAAGAGCTGGTTTGACATGGTTAAATTCTCCCAATTTTCCCATACTAGGTTCTGTTTCCAAAATAACACTTTAGCTAAGAAAGTTAACTCCAGAGAAGGTTTCAACTTAAACCAAGGTTCAGCAAAGCCTGGGTGAGAAATAAGGAGGCACCATCTGACTAAGGTCACCTGATGCTTCAGGATTGTATCCCAGGGAGCTCAGGAGCATCAGGCTCAGCCCTTCACAGGTTATTTGGGAGGAGAAGTGCTCAGTGGGGAAGCACATTTCCATTTCAAGTGACCAGCTCAAGGCCAAAATCAAAGAGTTGTGACCAGCAGGTGGAAGCTGGATGAGCTGACAAAGGAACCAGCATGAAAGATAAGAAGAGAATCCAAAGAGTGAAAGGGAAAAATAATAATAATAAAAAAAAAAAATCACCCAATATT
The DNA here is from genome assembly GCF_031753505.1 of Anomalospiza imberbis. NCBI lineage: Eukaryota > Metazoa > Chordata > Aves > Passeriformes > Viduidae > Anomalospiza > Anomalospiza imberbis. Next base: position 6,868,404 of record NC_089701.1, on the reverse strand, counting down.
TAAAAGGCAGGTTGAAATTGGTGTGAAAGAAAGGAAAAAAAACCCCAGCCTGCCCTGGCTGGCCCATGGATGTTGTCAGTGCTGTGGACTGATCCCCTGTCTCTGAAAAGACAAATCCTGCCCCTCATTAAAGTACCAAGTGCTCAAATAAGAATTTGATTCCAGCAAACTCATCAGAAGTTGGTTTTTTTGTTATTATTTCAAATGAAGGAAACATCTATAAAGGCAAAACTTTATTTTTTTACTGCTCTTGCTATTATTATCCTTTTTTTTTTTTTTTTTTTGGTTAGGGTTGTTGTTCTCCTGAGGGTTTTTATTAGCATTGTTATTATGCACAAACAGAACTGCCAAGGGAGAGTGTGAGCAATTCTCTCAGAACTGCAGATGAAAGTAATGGGCTTCTTAAATTCTTTATTTACATTATTGAACACAGGGAGAACAGACAGTGCCAGGCAGTCATGTTCACATTTTAAAAGGACAGCTTGTCTATCCCTTCCACATTAACCAGAGGGCTCTCAGATCTCTTCTGGCTGAGATGCCTTCCCTTGGCACCTTCAGGGATGGAGAACAGGTCATTCCCAGCTGGATCCCAGGGCAGAAGCAGCTCCTTATCACTTTTGCCTGGGGAGGCTTTGTCTCTGAAATTTTTTGGGTCTCAATTTCAATATCAGCAGCTTTCCTGGAGATCAGGACAGGGAAAGAGGTTGACTATGACTCGCTTCCTTTTTTCTCCAGTTTTCCACCTCTTCCTCCATCCTTTCTCAGCTCTGCAACATCGGGCTGAAATTTTAAATTCCAAAAGTGCTGTGGAATTTTAAATCTCAGATTGATTGTCAAAGAAATTGCTTTTTTATATCTCCTAAGACTCTTGCAGCCCCCACAAACACAGAAAAATTCACAAACTTGTCATCAGAACTTTCCTGACTGTGAATTATCCTAATCTGGAATTATGGCATTTTAATTTCATTTTAAGTGGTTTCAGCTAGCTCTGTGAACTCTGTTTTGAATACCTGTGTAGTGCCTGAAACAGGAGATTTAAAAGCACTTCAGGAAAGTTAATGAATTGTACTTGCTGAGAACTGTGTCAGGAAGCACAGTGTTCTAATTTATATTCTTCAGATAAGGAAACCAAGTCTTGGTTTGGTTAAAATTCTTCTTCAAGGCTATGCTTTGAACCTGTAGCAGAAGAAGGAATAGATTTTGATGCCCAAAGAGCTGCCTGTTCTAGTGGAAGGCATTTTGGATTTGGACTGGATGATCTTTAAGGTCCCATCCAACCAAACCTTCCATGATTTCTATGTCCTGCCATGTCCTGCCCATGGCCAACTTTTTCCTGCTATCTTGAAGCAGAAGTGCTACTAGATGCAGCAGATATTTTATGTTTTAACCTTGTCTGCCCTTAAATTCTCCTGGGTTATCCTTCAGCTTTTCCCTTGCCACAAGCTGCTCTTCTTGCAGGTATTACCAGGGACACAACATTTGGAGTCATCATAGGAGAGAAAAAAAAAGGGGGGAAAATTAAAAAAAATCAAAAGGGTGCTCTTCTCTGCTATGTGCTGAAATGCTTAAATGATGTCCTGCCTTTCCAGGACATGGCCCGGCACCCTGCAGATTCACAGGCTGGCACAAGATTTTTGGGAGAGCCCATGTCCAGCTCGGAGTCCCCACTAAGTGCTGCCTTCTGCTGCACCAGGCTGAGCTCAGCTCCCTCACAGCCTGCTGCTGCTGGTGGCACTGGGACAGGGACAGGGACAGGGACAGGGTGGCCAGATGCCTCCTCTATGCCAGGGCCCCCGTGCTCAGCTCAGCGCTAGCAGATGGACACCAGAGCTCAAATAAAATTACAGAGCACAGAGGGGCAGTGGCTGGGCTGGCACCACAGAGCTGATTCCTCCCAGGGCTAAAGCAGCCCAGTTCCAGGCTGGCCTCTAAGCCCATTCTGTACTAATAAGTGTTTTATATTTAGGATGTATTTGCTGAATTTAGGTGGTGCCGAAATATTGCAAGCAGTCATATGACCTGACCTCCTGATATGGTGAAAAAAACCCAACAAAAAATCCCCAGTAAACCATGTTTTCTCTGCTTGTGATTTATTCTAAGAGCAGCACTCAGAAGACATCAAGAAACTTATTTCATTTCATAGAAATGTACCTGTCTCCCCTACCATAGAAAAGTTCTTTCCTTCTGTGTTTATTTTCAGATGATTCTAATAACACTTTTTGGTTGAAAAATAGCAAACTGTCAAAAATGAAAATATTTGCAGTAAAGAGACAGTTTTCGTGACTTTTTGTACATGAAGCAGAAACATTATTCCTTTTAAGATTGCCAAAATTTCCATTTTCTCACTTTGAAACAAAACCTTTCAGATTTCCCCTTTAAAATTACTTGTCTGTTACAAACTGAAGTAGTTTTTTTTTTTGAAAACGCCCAAATCAAAACATGATATTTCAAAATTATTTAAATTATATTTTCCAGAGCGCAGTTTTGTGAACATTTTCACAATTCTGGCTTCTCATTCTGTCTGCAGATGAGACAAGAGAAGGTAAAATAAAGGTTTGCAAGACGAGGAAATATTTTTCTCCCCATGCCACCAAAATGCTCTACTTTCTATAATACCAAGTGACTGATTAATCCTTCACACACAGGCAGGAACAGCTTCCTTGGGATCTCAGGCTTGGAAAATCAAACTTTTTGATTTTTTGGAGGTTGGGATTGCAGAGAGCTGGGCTGCTGCTGCCCCCTCTCCCACATGAAAACACTGCCAGGAAGCAGCTCTGGCTGTAATTGTGTCCTTTCAGTTAATTCTGTCCCATTAGGCTTAAAATGCAAAATCAAACCAAATCTTGGCTCTTCCCTTGGTGGCTTAAGGATGCTGGAAGTCACGTCCAAGGAGAGGAGATGCTCTGGGTACAGGTGAATGAGGATGTCAAGGCTCTCCTGCCCACCAGGACCCAAATCTGGCAGCCTGTGACTGCTTTTTTTTTTTTCCCAGCCAAGACCTTCCTTCTTTAGCCCTTGTCTTCAGTGTAGTTCTTTAAGCTTCCTCCTCAGTGCTGGGTGTTTCACCCTTATCTGGGGGATGTTGCCTTTGCAGCAAGAACAGGTTATCGCAGTTAAAACACAGGGATTTGGTCAAGTGTGGGGAGAACCTTGTAAGTCACTCTTTGTCATTTCCCTAAACTGGACACAGGGCTGATCTCTGTGTGCTGCCTGCTCAAGCCTTCCAAATGAACTGGCCATTTATTCCCCCAGTTTAACAGAAAACTATTTTGGGAGCCTGCAGCCTGCTGAAATGTTCCGGGCAGGGAATGTGTTAGTCACATCTAGGGCTTGGTTAATTTACAGTTTGGGATCCTGGCAAGGACGGGCTTTGAGAAGAGCAGTTTTCTGTCCAGCAGCCTCACAGAGCAGCTCCCTCACAGGAGTGTCCTCAAGAGATGTTTCAAGTGCTTTTGACACCAATAGTGTTGAAAGTGAGCACTCCCCTCTCGCTTGTCTCAGCCACTCCATTGGCATCGAAGGAATTGCTCTTGGTTTACACCCAGGGAAGTAAAACCAGGCTCCTCCAACACCCCAGCACATCCTCAGGAAAGCACTGCAAACCTCCCAAGGAGAGCTTTCCTCTGACCACTGCTCCAGCTGGAACGAGCCTCCCCTCTCCTTGCCCCTGCTCAGCAAGTCCAGGACAGGAAATGCCCAATATTTCCCCACCAGTAAAAATGAGACCTCTCAATTCTCTGTCTAGCCACGATATTACAATGAAAAACATTGCTCAATTATCTCTACACAAACCTCTTCTACTCCAGCAGCAGTGACTGCCCTTTCCTTCCATGGCATGGGGCTGGTCCGGGGCAGGGATGAACCCTCTGACTCCAGAACACACACCTCTCTGAGCTTGTGCATGGGACTCACATGGCAGGGCCAGGGTCTGGACACAGGTCCTGTGACCCAGGGTCTGGACACGGGTCCTGTGACCCTGATCTAGCAAACCCTACTGCCTTCACATCTGCTGGAAAATGTCAGATGTTCTGCAGACTCTCATTCCTCTTCTAACTTGCTCTAAACCAAGGAGGAAAGTAAAGCTTTCAAGAGATTTCCAGAAGCCCTTTCCCTGCTCCCACCTCCACCTCCAGTTTCACCAGAGAAAGAAGCTCTGCCATGCAGAAGCCACAGCCTCACACTCTGAGATTGTTAATGAACACGTTTTCTGCAGATAATTATAGGGACTGGCATATCGAAAGCACTTAAAACATCTCATTCTTTTAATTCATTAATTATATTGCAATTACACAATTCTCAGCCACTTGCTGGCACTTTGGAAATCAGCCATTCTTGGGAGATAAAGCTGTGTGAGGAACTCTTGGAAGGGGAGAGGAGAAATATGGGGGAAGAGGTGATTGGAAGAGTCAGGGATGCTGGCAAGGCCAAAGGAGTCTGCACAACAGGTACCTGGAAAGCAGTGCAGCTAAAGCCCCATTCCATGGGTTCCAGGGATAGCTGTAGCCTTGCACCTACACGCTCCTACAGCTGCCAGTATTGTTATTCCACACATGCTGCTGCAGAGGTCTGCTTGGGATGGATTTATTTGTTGTTATTGGACATGAAATGAGTACACAGAAGTTTGGTAAGTTCAAAAGAGAAAAAAAAAAAACTTAGTTTTATTCAAAGATTTGGTATTTATAGAATTTTAAAGGTGACCGTGGATTGGAGGATGGAATTGCCACTTCTCCAACCACACTGGTCTGAAGATTAATCAATTATTTCTCTCTACTTACAGAGAAATACGTAAACTATTTTATTTATACATGAAATTTTGTGGGAACTCTGACTCTTAAATATGTAAACATTATTAGAAGGCTAAAGAAGTTTTATGAGAACTTTAATACTTTCAGAAGAACTATGAAAGAAAACTTGAAACTTTTAAAAATCAGGACAACATTTATTTCCTGTTCTCTCACCAAAGTCCCAGGTCTGCACACCTGAGAAGCCTTTTCTGGTGCTGTTCAATAACAGTATTGGCTTGGCCTTGGAGGGGACGCAGTGGACTGGATACCCTGGCACTGAATGTGGGCATTCAGGGGTTATTGCAAAAGCTCAGTGTAGATTCTGCAGAAGCTTCTGAAGATTCCTCTTCTGGTTAAAGTTCCTTGCTCCCCTGTCTTGGTTTGAAGGACAGGTGCCCACCATGGAAGGCAGGAACCTCCCTCGGGATGCAAAATGTGACTGCCTTCCCTCCAAATTATTAGAACTTTTAAATTACAGGGCTGTCACCAGAGGACACAAGGAACAACGATGCACCACAGCTATGGTCACAGTGAAGAGACTAATTTATTTCCTCTGACTCCAACATTTATAGTTTTCAAAAGGTGCCAGTGGATTGGAGGGTGAACGTGCCACCTCTCAACGACACTGGGCAAACTACCAGTCCATCAAATTTCTCCACCTCTATGAAGGAATGCAAAACAATAGGTTATTTACAGAAAGTTTTGTGAGAAAGTTTTCTACGAGAATGTAAACTCAGAAGGCTTTAGAAAATCTTAAAAAATCAGGGCAACAAAGGGCTGTCAGGCAAAGCTGTGGGAAAAGGAATAACAATTCAGCAGCTGCTCTCAGGGGCAAAGGCTCACTCATGGCAAGGAAGAAGCAGCAAAGGGCTGGACTCTGTGGTAACAGTGAATTCTCCCCATAGCAGCAGAAACTCGACCTTTCCCCTGTGATCCCAAGAGCCAGAGAGAGTGAGGAGGAAAAAAAAAATCTCACCATACCTCTGCTCTTCCCAAGAGAAAGCCCCCCAGCTAAGAGCGTGAAGCACCTTCCCCCTCCTCCTCCTCCCCCTCCCAGCCACATCCTTTGTCTCTGAAGTATCCCATCCCTTACACAACAAATGGGAGAAAATTCCCTGAGTGAAAGAAAAGACAAAAAAAAAAAAAAAAAAGGAAAAATCCTGACCTCCAGCATCCCCCTACTCACAGGATGTCATACAGGAAAAGGATACTCCAGAGCTAGCCTGGTGTTTCCCAGCTGACCAACCACTTCATGGAGCCCATTATTCAGAGCAGTCTTTATCAGTTCCTCCCAAAACTTGGAATGGGCAAGCAAAATGCCTAAAATTGTATTTTAGGTGACAACTCAGACACACGGTGCATTTGAAGGACTAAGTAAATATTAATAAGCTAAAGAGAGTGTTCAAGGCCAGGCTGGATGGAGCTGTGAGCAACCTGGTCTAGTGGAAATTGTCCTTGCCCATAGCAAGGTTGGAATAAGATGATTCTTTCCAGCCCAAACCATCCTGTGATTCCCTGGGTCCTCAGAGGGGACCCTGAGAAGCTCACCACAGCTGCAGAGCAGCCTCACCACAGCTGCATTCCAAATTTTGCATGGATGGGCTTCACTGTGTGATCCCAGCTGGAAGCCTCAGGATGTGTCCCAGCTCTGGGTCAGGATAAAGCCTCGCTCCAAAGCCCATAATTTCCACTAATGCTCTGCAGCAGGTGCTTGGTGTGGCAGCCAGGAGAGCAGGGAGCATCAGAGAGCAGCCCTGCCTCCCTGCCCACACACAGCCTGGCAGTCCACAGGGCCACAACCCAGCAGTGACCTCGACTTCTCATCCCAGATGGAATTCAGGCCAAAACATCCCCCTGAACATGACCAGCAAGACCTACACACAGCTTAAATGAGCAGAATTAGCAGGAGAGGCATTTGCATGCATGGCTTGGTCCCAGAGGGGTTTGGTCAGCCTTGTTAGTTCATATGGAAAAGGTAAAAAATGCCCTTTTTGCTGCAGGTGTTCCAGCAGGGAAGCCAGAGAGCTGGGAGGGGAATGCTCTGTACTGTGGCAGTCATGGGCAGAGCAGGGGAATGCTGCAGGCACCAGGGGCACTTGTGGCCAGCCCCTGAAAATACTGGGAATTTGAATTCCCCATAATTCCCATTTGTTTCATGTGGTTTTCAGAGAAAGGGAAAATACACAGTAGAGTTGAGAGACTATTTGGCAAGTGCTGATCATTTCTCTCTCTCTCTCTCACTCCTGCTCTCCTGGGATGTTTGGCCTCTGTCTGAATTGGCTAATTTTGTATTCACCGACCACTCTGTTGGCTGTAGGGAAAAGGATAAAAAAAAAGAAAATATTATAAAAAAAGTAGAAAAGAAAAACCTGATAGCAAAACCTGAGTGCAGCAAGCAAAGAAAGGGGGAGAAAAATCTCTGCTTCTATAGCATCTTCAAGACAAAAAAACAACAAAACCAGGAGAGAAAAAAGGGAGCTGGGATTTACCAGCAATGAGGACTTGGATCTGCTGGAATTCAAAGCTGATATTTTTCCCCTGGACATCTCAATTTGCCCGTGCCTAAGTGGGACATAGAAGGTGCAGCTGTAGGTGTGATATGTGACACACATGTTTAGATATATTGGCCTCTGCATTTGAAGCCAGATGTGAATAACTCTAAGAATAAAAACACATATGTGTCCATTCCTCAGGGTTTGTAGCATTAAGACTCCTGCTAATTGCTATTTTGGTCTCATTAGCGAAAGAAACATTCACTAAGCATATTCACATTGCAAATGGGATTCATAACAATTTGCTTGAGTCTGAAACCACTTGTACCTCCTCCTGGAGCAGAGCCAACGCCTATATTTAAACCCAGAGGCTGAGGGGAGCTGACATTGAGGCTGCTGTGTTTATTTATAGGCAGCTGTGTGTGCCAGGAGCCAGGGAGCTCACAGGGCTCTGTGCCACCATCTCCCCGGGGGTTTGGGACTCTGGGGACACACCTGGGCCTGGCTCCATTGGAGGGGCAGTCTGGGGCTCTGCTCTGCACAGTGAGGGTGCTTAGGTGGCAGATGCAGAGCCAAGCAGCTGTGTTTTCTGCACGTGATGGAGCTGGGCACAGGAATGCACTCACAGAATCCCCTGGGATCCGCTTTGCCGGGCTGCACCCAGCCAGGCAGCGCGGCAGGGGAGGTGCCAACAGCTGCCCAGTGCAGTGCCACATCTGCCCAGGCAGCCAGCAGGAGCAGCGACGCAGCAGCCAGGGGTGGGACAGCTGCCAGGGCAGAAGAAGGCAGCTCCAAAGCTCTGCCTTCAGGTGTCAGAGCAGCAGAACACCTGCGAGAGCAAAATCCCTGCACTCGCCCATCAGGGCTCGTGTGCCGACTCCTGCCACATCACTTCTCCAGGGGATACTCTGTTTTGCTGCTTTATTTCCTTCTTCCTCTTCTTTTCACACTTTTTTTTTTTAATTTAATTTTCCTTTTTTTCCAATGCCGTGCCTGGGAGTCGGGAGGGGGAGCCTGCAGGACACCAGGGCAGACATGAAGCTGCAATTGCTTCCTGAGCCACTTCACTGGAAACACGGAAAGCTCTGAGGCTTCTCCACTGCTGCTGCACTCTTATCACTCTTACACAGGGATATTTATCCCTCCAGCCCTTCTGGTGGTGGCAGATCTCCAGTGGGGAGCTCAGATGAAGGCAGCACAAGGAGAAAGCTCCTGGAGGATGTGGCAAGGAGGAGGAGTGGCATCAATCTGATGAAGGGCACCTGAAGCACAGGTGACATGGGGTGACATCCCTCAGGCAGCAGCTGAGCCAGAAACCCAGGTGGATTTGATCACATCAAACTGTTGGGCTCATTTCATACGCTGCTTTTTCCTAAGCTAGGGGTGACACACAAAAACTGGCCTCAGTAGGAGGAGCAGGGATTCCGAAATAATTGGGGTGTTAAAAACATGCCGCCGCTGGAAGGGTCCCTGCTGTGGCCTGAGCTCGGGAGCTGCCATCTGAAGGACTTTGAAAGACAAGCTGGGTTTTCAGCCAAAGAGATTGGCCCTGTTTTTCAGAGTGTTTTGTTCACTTAATGTTTTTAATTATTTCTTTTCCTCAGGCAAGCAAAAAACCTGAGGATCAACAAGTCTCTGTTCTCAGTAGTGCTCAGGCAAGCTCTGGGAGAGCTTCCATTTGTCTTTTTTTTCTTTTTTTTGTTCCTGGAGCCTCTGAACAGATGCATCTCTATCAGATTTGGTTAGGTTTTTCTGACCCAAATAAAAACAAAAAAAGAGTTGCTTTTTTTGTTGTCTTCCCTGTGGAAAGCGCTGAAGATTATTTTTCAATGCTGTTGAAATATTTCAGAAGAAAAAAGAGAAAAGGAGGTGGGGAGGGGAAAAGCACAGTATTTTCTTGACGTGTCAGTTAGTTAAAATCTAAACTGAAGTCTGTCCTAAGCAGAGCCTGGAGACTACTAAATCTATAGCAAAGTCTGCCTCAATCAGCTCTGCCCCGTAGGCGGGATAGAACCAATTTTATAAAGAAAGAGGTAGAAATGCTCGAAAAACTGAAATTTTAAAGAGATTTCCATTAAAAATTCAAATTTGGATGAATAAATCCACTCACATAAAAGACATGAGGTTTTTGCCTCCTCTTTTTCCGTGGCTCTGCTGTTGCTGGAATAGATTTAATTCTGTTAAATTTAATTCTGAGCCCTCCTCAGCTGGGATATGGGGGCTGCTCCCCAAGGTGGGACCTACGGCGGCATTTCTGCCAGCAGTGGGGTTAATTCAGCAGCAAGGAGGGACTTTGTGAAAATCCTGGGTGGGCAATCCTGGGTGGCCTTCTGGTGCCTCAACAGAGCCCTTGGCAGAGGGGACAGCTGGTGGCACAAGAAGGGTCTCTGTCCTGGTATCATCTGTTGGGTGAGATAAAAATACTTCTGGATGCAAAAAGAGAGACTGTAAAGGAAGGCTGAGCTTGAAGATTCATAACAATGCTTGGGATTTAGGGAGAGATGTCACAGCACCTTGCAGTCCCTAAAGGGGCTCCAGAGGAGCTGGAGAGGGACTTTGGACAAGGGCCTGGAGTGACAGGACACAGGGAATGGCTTCCCACTGACATTGACATGACACTGACACAGAGTAGGTTTAGTTGGGATATCAGGAAGAAATTCTTCCCTGAGGGTGAAGAGGCCCTGGCACAGGGTGCCCAGAGCAGCTGGGGCTGCCCCTGGATCCCTGGCAGCGCCCAAGCCCAGGCTGGACAGGGCTTGGAGCAGCCTGGGACAGTGGAACGTGTCCCTGCCATGGCAGGGGGTGGAACAGGATGAACTTTAAGACCCTTCCAGCAAAAAACATTCAGTGATTCTACTCAGTTGTAAGGCATTTAGTGAGGCCTTATTCATGCAGGAATAAACTGGAGAATGACTATGGAAGGAATTCCAAATCAACCTGAACAATGCAACCCTTCTGGATAATTTCTACCAAAAAGCCATTTTGATTCCAGAAGGTTTGGAGTAAGTCACTCTTGGGTAAGTCACACTTGTGTCAGGGCAGGTCAGGCTGGAGCTCAGGGAAAGGTTCTTCCCCCAGAGGGTGCTGGCACTGCCCAGGCTCCCCAGGGAATGGGCACGGCCCCGAGGCTGCCAGAGCTCCAGGAGTGTTGGGACAGCGCTGCCAGGGGTGCCCAGGGTTGGGTTTGTTGGGGGGTCTGGGCAGGGACAGGAGCTGCACTGGGTGATCCCTTCAGTCCTTTCCCACTCAGGACATTTCCATGATTCTGTGACTCTGTCCTGGACATGCATTTAAGGCTCCCAAAGATCCTGGTCTCCCAGAATGGGAACTGAGTTTCCCCATAAAGAACTATGAAAGGAGAAATAAAGCTTTCAACCACAGCCAGCCCTGGGGTGAGGAATAAATTCCAGTACTACAGACACAGCCTGGCACAGGAATGATCATTACCATTGCAGATACACAGACATGTCATCCCTTTAAACCATTTTTTTTACATGCAACCAGCCTGTGGAAATCAACTGCACTCACTTAAGGAAGGCAACACTTCCAAAGGGGGTAATTCAACACTTCTGGAGTTATAATTGTTTCCAAATGCAACATCTTTTTCCTATAACACAAATAAACACTTGCTGGTAATGGTGTGCTTTGTTAATTACAATGATTCTTAAAATCTTCCCTAAATATGCATTATATTACAGGAACAATATTATAAATGAGCATCAAGTGACATTCATATCACCTATTAATAGCTGGAGGGTTTGGACAGGTGGGATTATGGGATTTATGCAAATGAGGAATGTGTTCTATTATAATTTTAGTGGATCTTCTCTGTAAACTTCTGCTGTGCTGAATTAATGTCTGCAGTGCATTTCCTTTTTTTTATTTAAAAAAGAAGAGGAAGCCACTTACATATATTAGAGGGGGATAATGAATTATTATTCAAAAGGTAGGTTTGTTGCACTCATTTGCATATAATGCTTAATTTTAACAGAATATTTCATTCTAATGCATGCAAAAATGATCAAAAAACTCTCCAAATATGCTAATGTAAATTCTATTGCAAGTCCATTGCACCCTTTATTTCTGGGGCTTTATTATAAAACATTAAAAAAAGAGAAAGCTCAACATTAGAATAACTTTTTTAAAATATAGCAATTGTTCTGATTTAAGTGGTGGGTGAAACTCCCCACACATCTCCAATTATTGAAAAGCCTTGGACAAAAATACCTTTGCTTGTGTGGGATAAGAAATCCTGCTGAAATCGAGAAAAAGTCATCCAGAGTTGTAATTGGCCCTTTTAATTTTTTTTTTTCCTCAAATTTTTCAGTGGTTGGTGTGGTGAGAGCTGCCGAAGAACAGCTGAGCTGGGTTCTCCCTAAGCTGTGGGTGGGAGCTGGGAAAACCCTGGATCCAACTCACCTGAGGGCCACAAAGCTCTGCTGGGATCAGTCTTTTAGGAGGAATTTCACCACATACCTTGAGACAGACAATTAGGACACGCTCGTTCACTAAAGATGCTGTTGGATGTTCCACCCCCACCGTCAGAAAACCCCCACTGGCTCCTGCTTCCCACCCCTGAACGTCTTCTGGTGCCTGCAAGGTCCTACATCAGCACCATGAAGGGAAAAGGAGACTAAATTACACCAGAACCCAGGACAAAGGGGTGGCACAGCCCTTACCTGCACTGCCAAGGGCCGGGCCAGGTGGTCAGCACAGGTCTCCCCTGGGCTCCCCGGGTCCCCTTGTCACTGTCAAAGGCAAGAGCAGAGCTCAGGATTATCACTGTGCATCCTTCACAGTCCATTCTTCCTGCTCATTCCTCTTAATCTGTTTTATAAATCCTTTTATCAGTTATAATGGCTGTAATTAAGTGCCCCGTCCTGGACTTACACACTCACACCTGCACACATCCATCTGAGTAAAGCTGACATGACCCCTGTCATCCCATCCCTAAATGTCCTCTCCATTTCCTTTCCCACAGAGTTCACTGACAGGCTTTGAGAGCCTATCTTCAGACATCTGCTGCTGAAAACCTTTCTTCCCTGTCTATAATTAAAGACATTATTTTACAGCATTCACATTTTTACAAGCTGGCATCATTTCTGTCCATAAAAGCTGGGCTACTTCCATCTCTCCCTTACTGCATTCCTCTTGTTTGAGTTCAGTGGTTCTTATTCTGGGAATAATACCCACGGCTACTCTGCTGCCACAATTATTAAGCCAGGGCCTATAAAAGGAGATGAGTTTTGGATTGCACCTATAAATGATGAAATGTGGGTTTCTAATGCTTCTCAGTGACTCCAAGCCCTGTGTTAGAGGAACTCCACAGCAAACAACCTGCACCCATGCCCCGTGGGCTGGTGGTGAAGGTCAGCAAAGCTTTTTTTTGGGCACAATTAGAATGGGGAAAGGGGAGACAACAGCCTCCACTTGAAAACATTCCTGCCTGTTCCAGGCATTAGAGGAGGCCAGGGAAACAGTACACTGGAAATTAGGCATGCTGAGGAGGTCTAGGCAGCCTCACGTTGGACTTGTTGTGAACAAGTGTGTGGGAGAAGGAATACAGACTGCCACGCATGGCAGTGTCTGAGAGGAGAGTGATCACAAATGTTAAACAAACAAGAAATTATAATGGCATTTGTTTGAGTTCACGGTATGGATTCTATTCATGTCGCAGCTGCCATGAACTTATGTATCTTCATTTATTTGGGAAGGGTATATGCCTAAAGCATGCTAAGTATACCTGAGAGTGACAAAACACAGAGGAGAGATGTGAAAAGGGCTGTGGGGTTTCTAACTGATAAAAAAGGGAATGTTTCTGGTGCTAAGCTGAGCAGAATAATTGCATGTAAATTTTTCTTTTCTGGAGTTGAATATGAAAAAGAAAGAGATTCATGCTGAAAGACACTAAAAAAATAGAACTGGAAGGGAATGTATTTCCAACTTTCTTCCTAAGTGAGACTCTCCTCCAATGCCTGGACCCAGATCTCTCAACTGGGCACTGTCAGAGCCCTCACCTTGGAGTTTCCCAGAGAAGAGAAACACCTGGAGAGGGGCAGTGATTGCCTTGTGCAGGATCCTCCACCCTACATTGCTCCCTTCATCAATCACTGGTGAATCAGGAGCTTGTCACTATTGGACACAAAGTGAGTACACAGACGCTTGGTAAGTTCAAAGGAGAAAAAGGAGAAAGTTTTATTTGAACATTTGGTATTTATAGAATTCTAGAGGTGACCGTGGATTGGAGGATGGAAATACTACTTCTCCAACCACACTGGTCAAACTAGCAGTCCATCAATTCTCTCCTCCCACAAAGAAGAATACAAAACAATCATTATTTACATGAACAGTGTGTGAGAACTCCAGTAGAAATATGTAAACAGATCAGAAGGCTGAAGAAGTTTTATGAGAACTTTAAAACATTCAAAAGAACTATAAAATAAAACTTAACACTTTTAAAAATCAGGGTAACAGGAGCTGCCAATTTCTCCCCAGCTGGGACCGAGTGGGATGGGGGATTCCCATCCTTTGGGACATCCTCTGCTTTGGGAGCACCAAGCACTCAGAACAGATAATCCTGTTTGCTTTAACCTTGCTGGAAGCACTCTGAAGCTGCCTTTTTTCTCTACACTGACAGCTCCTGGCCTGGTTTCCCAGCTGTGTTATTACATCCCTGAACTCTCAGTGCAGGGCCAAACACCCATGGAAACAGGAGGAGAATTGGGGGTGCCTTGCTGACAGGTGGGGGGATGACTCCCAGCCTTGCCATGCCAGGGAGCACCAGTGTTGAAGTGGTTAATTTCTCTTCTCCATTACCCTAAATTAGCTAAACAAATCCCTCGCTACGGCTGTCATACTGATGTTCAGCATGCAAATTGTTCCTAATGAGCGATCTCCCAGCTGCGGGCAGGATCCTGCATCCACTGAGATCCTTCATCCATCACTTTTGAGGCACCTGATGGACACATAGACATGGGAGACACCAGGCAGGAGGCAAATCCCCCTGCCCTGCTCCAAAAAGCTCCACCTGTAAAAGAAAGAAAGAAAAATACCTTATGGCAAAGGAAATGTTGGGAAAAGAAAATACCTTATTGTGGCAGACACATTCTTCTCTCTCTCAATATTTTTTCATAGAGGAGCACAGAGAGAAGAAAGAGAAAACAATTTCTATTTCTGCTCCTTGTTTTTCCCATGTGGAATGTGTTTGGAGAATTGTTTACCTAGGGTGATTGCTTGATTGGATTCTGGTGAGGATTGTTTGAGCTGATGGCCAATCCAATCCACCTGTGGCTGGACTCTCAGAGAGGGCCACGAGTTGTGAGTTAGTTAGATTTGGTAGTTAGAACAAGTAGGTTTGTAGTTTTAGTATCTCCTTTAAATAGTATATTAATGTATTATAGTATAGTTCTAATAAAGAAATCACTCAGCCTTCTGAACTGGAGTCAGACATCAGCATTTCTTCCCACCAGGTTCACCTGCATTTACAATACCTCATGGTATTTCCAGAAGAAAGAAAATACCTCATGGCCAAGGAGATGTTGGGAGCTTTATGGAGGTAAGTATTGATTTTATGGAGGGTTGTTTTGGTTTTTCCCGATGGGAATGACTCAGCTGGGCTTTGCTGGTGAACCCTCAGTTTCATTTGATTCCACCTCCCCGAGTGCAAAATCCTAGCAAAAAAATCCATCCAACCTTCTTCACAAGACTCAGTGAAAAGGGCTTTTCAGGAAATAAAATGAACGTATTTCTGTGTTTTCCATAGGAAACAGTGATTTCTATATTAATTGTTACAATGTTCAAACCAAAAGCTTTTTGGCTCCAAAATGAAAACATCTCAGTGTTCAATTTCTTTTATAAAAACAAAAAAGTATTACTTTCTGCTAGAAAACAAAGAAGTAAACCCTTTGCCCCAGTGGATCCACTCCTCCACTGGCATCTTGAAGGAGTAACTTCACCTGCAGGTCACTGAGCATCCTCCTGGCAGGATCACTGCAGCTTTCCTGTCTGCCTTGTTTTTTTCTCCCCTCAATGGACACATGTACAAAAAATAAACCCTTTCATGTAAATTAGGATGAGCTCATTACAAGCTTCCTAACTGGACTAAGGGGTATGAAGCACAAGGCTTTCACCTGTACCTGTAATTAATGGTTAAAAAAAATTAAATATCCTGTTGTTCCAGGTGCCTTAATAACATTGCTTATAGCAAACAGTCTCATACTTTGTATTAAGCCAAATCCCCAATGTTTAATCTTTACAGTAAGAAAAAAAAAAAATAAACAGGAAAAAAGGTAGTATTTTTTTTCCACATTACTCAAAGTTTGCCCTCTACAGTGCAGCACTCAGATACTGGGTTGACAACTGGGGCAGCCCAGATCATGCTTCCTACCCAGCACATTTGTGATGCTGGTTGAAACTCCTGAAATGTCTCTTTGGACTGGTAAAACACAGATTTGAGCTTGTTTAGCCCTGGGGCACTGAAGCTGGGTTCTGGTAACAGCAGTTCCCGATTCCTCAGTTGCACAGGCAGCCTGGCCTGGAAGGAGAGGCTGGGAAGCTCCGTGATGAGGAGGCAGCACACGAATCCAGCAGCCCTGGGGGAGTTGATGTTCAGAGGAAACGCTCTGGGGCTTTGACCAGCACATGCCCTTTAGTGATTGATACGAGACCCTCCAAGCTCTCTGCTCCTTCAGAATCTGTGTAAGCCCTCAGAGTGCCAGAGCCTTCCAAAGAACTTCCATTTCCCAAGGTTAACCAAGAGATTTTTTGTTGTTTTGAACACATCAATGTGGTTTTAAATATAGGAAAGAATGGAAGGCAAAAAGCCTTGTTTTGGTTGAGTTACTTCAAACAGGCAGGTAGTGGGTTTTTAAGCAATCCTTCCCAAATGCTTTCTAAAAAGGCTGGATATTAATTTCTCTCTCTCTTTTTATTAAGATAGAAGTTATAACCAGCATGATTTATTAACTGAGGTACCTGTTCCCCAGTGATCCTGTTGCCATGAGTGCTGGTGTCATGTTTATTAATCAACCTGTCAGAAATGGTTATGTCAGCACAGACAATGCAGCTTCCCCTGGATGAGACCCATCTCCTAAAGTTTTGAACTTCACTATTCAAAGTTTAGAAGAAATAACCAACCTTCTGGAGCAAGCGTCACAACCATTCACTGTTCCTTTGTTAGAACACCATGGAAATATCTCACTGACTTCTATGGATGTCAGTGGACACAAATATAAATTTGCTAGAAATTTCTGATGTAACTCCAGCTATTCTTTTGCACCCAGAGTACCCAAACAGCTTTCCCTGAACAACAGTTCAGAAGAAAAATTGTGGTTTATTAACTCTTTTCTCCAATAAGAAATTTCCATTACAAAAGCACTATGGTAAAACCTCGGGAGATATATGTGTATATTGCCCAGACATATGTGCATACATGCGTGCAGAAGTGTCTCTTCTGAGCACCTGGAGGCCTTTCAACAAAATAGCAGGAGCAGCCAAATCTGGACAAAACAAGAGAGTCCACTGGGAACAGCCTGAGATCTGTTCCTGAGCCAGGATCAGCCACAGCAGCTCAGGGAGGAATCCAAAGAGAAATTTGTGTCTTTGTGAAGCTGTGATTAAATATTCAGCATGTCCAATGGGAAACCCAAAACAATGCATCAAAACTTCATTTCTTTTCTGATTCTGTTCAAATACAGGAATCTTTGGTGGCAAGGTAGAATTCCTTGTGAAATCTTCGGAAATGGAGCAGGTTCTTGTGACATGAGATGCATGAAGGAGGAGGATTATGCCCACTATAAAATAATGGCTTCACATTTGATAGTGGCACAGCCTCTTCCTGCGGAGCCCAGAAATGCTGAAGGGGCTGCTTACATTCCATCCATCACAGACGAGAAGCCAGGTTTCCCGTGGGGAAAGCCGTGTTTATCCAGGAAATGTGACTCTGGAAGGCAACAGATGGCAGTTGTGGGGCTCCAGTGCCAAGGTGCCACCGCCAGTGCCACAGCCCGTGCCAGCTGGTGGCCAGGCATTAGAGGCAGATGTAACCAATTAGCAGAGATTCCCACTCCTCAGCCACTGGCTGGGGCTGCCATGCGTGACACCAGTGCATGACAACAAGGAGGACTTGTCCAAAGCCCTTCACGGGCCACCGGCACCACTCTGACACAGGGAACCACAAGCTGCTTGAAAAGGCCAGTGCAGCTGGACCAGAACTGCTTTTCACTCAAAACAGGCATTTTTAATTCCAGTCTTTTCATCTAAATGTGTCATTTAACTAAAGGGTTTTGTGCACGGTGAAATTTCTGGTCAGAAGCAGATTCTGCTTGCCAGAAATTATTGAGGGAGAGAGGTGGGAGATGTTGTTTCAAATTCATGATTCAAACCTGGACTTCTGTTTAGGGGTTCATCCCAATGGTCTCAACAGCCTTTTAGAGGCTATTTCTATATTCTTCCTATAGACTTTTCACCAGAAATAAGTTGTTTTACAGTGGCAATGCAGCATAAATGCTTACAGCTTTTGAGGGCATATCCCAATACCAGCACTGCAACTCCTTTGGACACTTCATGCCTCTTTCTATGGCAACAACAAACAACAGAAGTTCTCATAATTAGCTTTCCTGAAAGTCCTCTCTGCTGGCAATAGCCTGAGGCAGAGCCTTTGGAAAGCCATGGACATGAACTTACCAACTCAGCAGCCATGATTTCATAGCACCTCCAACATTTGGGCACATAAAGACCAGGTGATGCCAATTATTGGACTAAAAAGAAAGGTTTGCCACACAGTGTGATCTGGAGAATCGTGGCAGTGAATGGTGAGCTCCTGGGGGAAAGGGAAACCTTTTCCATCTTTGTGCATCACAGAGCATAGAATGGAGCCTTCACCTGGCCAGTCAGACAAAGAACTCAGCACAGAGTTTATGAGCTGAACCAGTGAGAAAAAAGCACCTGGAAGCCCTGCAGGAGTGGAGGATTGGCCATGACTCCCTGCAGGTGACCATGGACGGGGGGACTTGCCATAGTTGCCACAGCCCTGAGCTCTGAAGCAGGAAGCTGAAGGATTGCCCCCATGAGAAAATGCATATCCACACTATTTCCAAGCACATTCCAATCCTAAAAGAAACCAGAGCCCAGAGAGGTTTGTGACAGCAAATAATCCTGGGAAAATTTCTGGCGGTGACAGCAGGAACTCCCCAAAATTTAGTGGCGAAGAAAGCATTAATGGAGTCCAAGAAAGGTCTGACAAACCCAGACCACCTGGTCTGAGGGGCTGCTGGGCACTAATTAGGGTGCTAAGTGAGGTGAGAGCAGGACTGGGTGCCTGCCTGGGCTCTGCTGGGGCAGCACTTTGTCTCAGGTTATTTATTTATTTATCAGACTGTGGATCAGGAGGGCAATTACCCAGAGAAAGAGAGGATTTCTAACACTGCCCATCAATGAGCTAAGAGATCCTCAGGAAGGATTAGCAAAAATGAGGGATTATCCATGAAAGCAACTGAGCTTGTTGAAAGTCTGTGTTTTCAGGGTGTAAAACAGCTCTCTCGCTCATTTAGGAGGAAAGCTCTTCCCTCTTTGGGGTGTATTGCCCGTGAATTGGGGAGGTTTTGTTCTGTCAGCACTCAGACACCACCTGGCACAATAGGCTTTCTGCTGTGTTCGAGAGGGGGTAGAGTAATTAAAATTTATTTCCCATTATGTGCTGTTTTAGAAGTTCTTTTAAACAGAAAAATCAATTAAATTCAATGTAAGTGAAAGAGATCTACATCTGACCTCTCTCTTCTGCCATGTAGAACTTGTTAATCCATTGGAGTCAAAGGGAATAACCTTGTGAAGGAAATGGGCTCAGAATATGACCTGACATGAGTGTGCTGGGGGTTGGGATTGTTCTGGAATGACATCAATGTTCTGAAGAAAACAGTGCCAATTAAGTGCTCTGATTCAATTCACATGCCCGTGGTGTTACCTTTGACATCTGCATTCAAAAGTACCCTTGAAATGACTGTTTTCCCTTGTGAGAGACAATTTCCAAGCATTTTTATTTACATATGATGAACTTGAACATCACGAGGAGGTGGAGCTGTTGCACACTGTAGTAAAAGCTTTCCAGCCATCAAGTTTAATTTTTTTCTCTCCATGTCCCTTCCTCCCAGTCACAGCAAATGCAATTCCTTGTATGACCATTGCAATGGAATTTTAAGTCACAAGCCATTTGATGTTATAACAGTATGACTTCACTGAAAAATGGGAGAGATGAGAATTCCCCAGCAACTTGTCTGAACTTAGGCCAGAGCACTAAGCCAATATGACACAATATTCCAGCTGCAGTAAATAATTTCAGCAGGAATTTCTGCATCCAGCTCTGGGATCCTCAGCACAGGAAAGACATGGAGCAAACCCAGAGGAGGCACCAAGAGGATCAGAGGGATGGAGCAGCTCTGCTGTGAGGAAAGGCTGGGACAGCTGGGATTGTTCAGGCTCTGGGGTGACTTAATTGTGGCCTTCCAGTAACTGAGGGAGCCTGGAGAAAGATGGAGAGAGACTATTTACAAGGGCCTGGAGTGACAGGAAAATGAGGAATGGCTTTAAAGCGACAAAGAGCAGGGTTAGATGGGATATTAGGAAGAAATTCTTCCCTGTGCAAGTGGTGAGGCCCTGGCACAGGGTCCCCAGAGCAGCTGTGGCTGCCCCTGGATCCCTGGCAGTGTCCAAGGCCAGGCTGGACAGGGCTGGGAGCAGCCTGCGACAGTGGAAGGTGTCACTGCCCATGGCAGGGGGTGTCACTGGATGAACTCTAAGGTTCTTTCCAACCCAACCCCTTCTATGATTCAATGAATGGAGCCTATTTTGATACCTACAGAGTTTTTAATAATTTTGGTCTTGGATGGCAAGTGTTCCATTGGGGATACAAAACTCAGCTTTAGGGCAGACTTGGAGACAATCAGGCTGCTGCAGAAGGAGTTACACAAGTGCTTTATATTGTTTACATAGCAAATATATTTCTATTTTCTACCCTTTCTCTGTGTGCTTACAGGGGCCCCCTGCTTCTGTAAAGGAGGAAAAATTGCAAATACATGGAAATCAAGGAAGCAGAGTGTGAAAGGGAGTTTGAGAAGCAGCACAGGAGGACAAGGAAAACCAAAGACTGTGAATTCACTTGCCACTGATGTTGAAGTGTTTTCACCTCCAACCCATTTCTGTGCCCAGGACTCACTGGGTGGTCAGAGCTGGCATGGGTGAATTGCCACGGATAATTGGGGAAGGGAAATTGGGAAAGCATCACATCACAGTCTTTACTCTGATGGGAAAAGCTTATGTGCTCGTTGGGAAGAATGTAGGGAAAAGAAGATGTCCCAGGTGACATGCACAGCTGTGAGTCTCCCTCTCACCATCCCCATTCCAGGCCCCTCAGGAGAGTCATTACCTCCAATTTGGTTTCCTGCATGTCTGCAGAAAGGCTGCAATCATTTGCTGGGCGGAGGCAGGGCAGGCCGGGAGGTGGTGGGACCTGTCAGGGTGTCACTTCATCTCTGGCACGCTCTGTTAGAGGCTGACAGCAGTTTGCCATCACCATTGCAGGCCCAATTATCCCTGCATTCCAGGGACATGCCCCAGTCAGCTTCCCCCTTTCCTCACCCACTTGCCCTTCCCATAGGGATCATTAAAATGATTTTGCATGTGCACACACACACACACACTGATGCCATGATAATTTTTTGCCTTTTCTTTTATATACCTCATGTATTCTCAGTACCCTTAACATGCATACTTGTAATTCCTTAAGTCTAATAGTTTAACATAGTCCTGGTATTCTGTTAAGCCAGAAAACCAAACATCCCAAAAAAGCCTCACAATTAGAAGCCGAAAAATCTTACATTATCTTGAAAAATCAAAGTCCCTTCTAAAACACATCCTATAAACTGAGATTAAACCCATCTTAAAAAAAGTACTTTGAAATAGAGAGATGTCATGCTATTCATTCAAGCCTCTCCTTGGGGCATCTTTGTTAGATATGCTAATTTTTAAGATCTATAAAATTGTGTATGTGTGTGCATTTCAGCATATTCCACCTTGGCAAATTGTAACACCATAAATATCTTTATTAAATACCCAGATAAAAAAACCCTTTATCCCTTAACCATGTCTGGCTCTTTATTTTAAGACCAAGGAAAAGGCATCAACACACAGACACACACACAGACAGACACACATGCACGTGCAGCTGCTCAGTTCAGTGCATTAAGCCAGTCCCAGTTGTGGCTTCCTCAAGCCTGTCACTACAGGCAGTACTGGAACCAAGCAGGGGTAGATGGACTTTTTTCCTGTTTTAGAAAACATGAGATGTTAAAGGCTTGTGTTTCCCCCTGGGTTTAATTACACTGAATGCATTTAAACTCCTCTAATAAGTAGTAAATCTCTAAAAATCTGCAGAACACAAGAGGGCTTATCACCTTCACGCAAGATAGGGGGAATGCAGCTCTTCATCCCAGAGGGATTTCTCTAGCATTTACACAGGAGGTTTCTACCAACCACTGTATCTTGGTCTTCTTGTCTTCTCCATTCCACAGCAGGATTTTGGAAGAGGTTTGAAGGTCCCTGTCACTGATTCTGCACTCCTTTGCCTCTTTGGCTCTGTGCATCCATGGGTCAGACAGTCTGCTCCCAGCCCCAAGGAATTCAGGCAGCCAGGGCTCTTGCTGTTCACAGCCAAACCACAATCCTTTCCTTTG
This sequence comes from Anomalospiza imberbis, assembly GCF_031753505.1. Classification (NCBI taxonomy): domain Eukaryota; kingdom Metazoa; phylum Chordata; class Aves; order Passeriformes; family Viduidae; genus Anomalospiza; species Anomalospiza imberbis. The sequence continues at coordinate 6,846,405 of NC_089701.1, read as the reverse complement.
GGCAGCAGTGTCTGGGGTCTGTCACCCAGACACACTTTATATCTGCCTGTCAGCTGGAGGAATGAGCTGTGCTCCCATGCCCAGGGTTGCTTTTCCACCTCCAGCCTGTGTCCATTGTGTCCCCAGAAGAACACCGAGGTGTTGTTGCCCTGCTGGGAGATGAGATTGTTATTCAGAGCAAACCTTTTCTTTCCTATTTGTAAGCCCCCTGGCCTTGAGAATATTAACCAGGCTAGCCACTCCTTTCTGTCCTGCTCTTTCTCACCTTTCCCACCATACCCTCTTTCTCTCTGGTTTTCCCCCTTTCATTTTTTTTTTTTTTTTGCTTGCCACTTTTGTAGAACAACTTAAATGTCATCTTTCTGCAATTACCCACAGAAGAGAGAACTGAAAAGGAACATTCCCACAGGGGTCCCTGTCTTAAATGAGGCTTTTGTTGTTATAAATTGTTACTCAAAGCAGTACAAGCCTTTGGAATCACTCACATGATCCTGGTAAATGGGGCTTTGAATTCAGAGAGCTTCTTTGGAGCCTGCCAGCTTTTCTGGAGGTATAAAATCTGAAAGCATAATTCCCAGCAGCAGCAGCCCCTTTCACTTAATGCTTTCTGTCACCTCGCCAGGCACAGGTGACTTTGAGGTGTGGCCACCACACCCTCCTTGACCCTGCACACCCTCTGGTCAGTGATGCTTTCCTTGCCTCAAGATCAGGGAGAAAAAACAGTAGTGGGGCTTGGGAATTGTCCTGCCTGCCTTTGAATCTCAGTCCTGGTTTACAAGAGATGTTCTCCATCCCAAAAGGAGCAGAACTGCCTAGGGATTAAAGCAAAGGACTTGGCTTGAGGAAGGTCTGGGTGTCCCTTTGCAGCTCTGCTGATGTTTTAAATCTGCACCACCACTCCCCATGTCTCAGTTTGCTGATCAGAAGTGCAAGGCAGTGGACAGTATTCCCAATTCAAGAGGGTAAATAGCAGCAGCATTAACATGAAATTATTTAAATCCACCTTCTGCAGGGCTGGGAGAAAGCTAAGTGTTGGCTAAACTCCCTAGTGAGCTTCAGCCCTTGCTTGAGGGTGAGCTGCAACCCTTGCAGCACCGGGACAGGAAGTGTCACGGGAGGGCTGAGTTTTACAGTTGACTAGCTGGGAAAAACACTTTGTTACTTTATTTTCTCCCCCTCCTTGCCAGATTTAGGGGTGGGAAGGTAAACGCTAAACTTTGACAGGCTTATGGAGAGAAATCTCAGCAGCTGCACAAAGCTGAGCTGTCTCATTCCTGTGTGAGACCCCCAGTCACTGCTCTGGACCTCTGGATGCTCAGTGCACAAAGCCAAGACCCACAGACCATGGAAACCTACAGCAGGGACCCCGGAGTCCCCTGGGAATGGGGGTGGCATTCTCTGCCTGCTGCTAGGTCATAGATTGTGCTCCTGCTCCCAAGGAAGGAGCAGATGGGGCACGGGTGCAAAGCTCTGACAGAGCCAGAGCTGCAAGGCCAAGAGGAGCTGCCAACCTGAATTAAACTGTATAATGAGGGTGTCAGTCACTCCTGCACAGCTCAGGGAGGTGAGAAGGCAGGGAGGCAGCCTGGCTCTGCCGTGCCACATGTACAGGCACACACCCACTTCTCCCTCCTCTCTTTGTGCCTCTCCCCTCTCCAGAAAGGAAGACACAAAATCTACTGCATCTTCCCAAACAGATCACAAAATCAGTGTCCTTTGAAAAGGGACTAAAAAAAGATATTAAACTTTAAATACCATTTCTTTCCATGCTGCTAAGCAGCTTATTTATCACAGCATGAGCCTACCTTAAGAGCTGTGACGACAGAAAGCTCTGCTGGTAATTACTGCAGGGAGACAGCAGGCATAAATGAGTCACCACAACGCCAGTGTGCAGGAGACAAGGTAAGGGGACACAGACACACAGGAAACAAGGGTCAGCCAAATGCTGTGCCTTGAAACCCTCTTGGGAAGAGATGCTGGGACATCTTCTTTGTGCCTTGCCAGGAACCAGGCTGATGGAGCCGGAGCTTTCTCAAAGTTGCATCCCCAGGTGTAGGTCAGCTCTGTCGGTGCTACAATGCCCGACACACGGGAAGGATGATGTCTGAACTCCAATGATTTCAGAAGGCTAATTAATTACTTTATTAAATTATATTATACTATATTACAGTACATTACACTAACAAGAACTATCACTAACTAACTAGAAAACCTGTGACTCTCTCCTGAGAGTCCTGACACACACGTGGATCCAATTGGTCACTGAATCCAAAACACCATCACCAGAATCCAATCAAGCAATCACCTCGGGTAAACAATCTCCAGACCACATTCCACATGGGCACAAACAGCAAATAAGAATTGTTTTGATTCTCTTTTCTCTGCTTCTCTCACAGCTTCACTCAGGAGAAATCCTGAGAAAGCTAAGTCTCTCTCTGTTCAGACGGCATGTGAATACCACACAGCTCCTTGGGAATGTGGTCCTGACTTGCCAGAGGAAAATGAAGCCTTCTCGGGAGAATGGTCCTCAGCTGCCTTGGTGTGTGCTTCCATGCAGGCAGTGACCTGCAGGAGTGGTGCCGGGCACAGCCAGCCTTGGTTTGCTGCTGGCTGACCATCCCTGCCAGCAGACACACTGGCTTCAGCCAGAGGGTGTGTGCTCCCAGTCCTGGGTGTTGGGGATGGAGCCTTTCTGTGGAATGAGGGACATGGGAGTGGATCTGAGGTGACACAACGGGACTGCTGGGAATGGAAGGCAGCCCTGTGCCTAGAAACCTTCACAGCTCCTGCCCAGACATTGGAAGATATCCCCTCCTCCAGTGCTGGAGCTGACAGTAGGGTCAGCCCATGCCTTGCAAGAGCAGTGGTTGCCCTGGGAAGAAGGGAGATCTCCTCCCCTGGTATCCTGGGAGATGGCAACGCCATCCTTCCACCACCGTCCCTATTGGGAATTGATTATACATGTCACCCCTCTTTTCTCCTCTAATTGGATGCTGTTCCCAAAGCAACTTTCCAGGTGTTTTCAGGAGGATTTTACAGTTGAAAAAAAACCCCAAAACACCCAAAAGCAAAACAACAGCACAATTCAAACATTAGCAGGGCATGATGATGGATGCTGCACAAACAGGTCCAATGCTGAAATTTCCTGGGCCAAACTGCTGATATAAATAGCCAAGATGTTGCAGAGGGAAGAGTCACACCATGAAGAACTGTTGCCCACATTCACCTCCTACTTTGGTGGCTGAGGTGGGAGCAGGTCACGGATTTCCTGTATCCTGTCCACCAGGTTTCCTGGATCAGGGCCCAGCCTGTTCCACAAGATGGTGATTAAATGGGACACAGGCCTCGAGCAGTGTCTGATTTAGCTTCACACCTGATGGGCTTAGTCACAGCACACACTCATCTCCGTAAGAACAGTGCCTGTTACCTGTGCTCTGACACATCCAATGTGGTCTGAAAATATCCCTGGGATTCTGACTGAGCTCCTCTGGGATTTCTCCAAATCTGTCTCTCCTGTCAAGTACACCTAAATGTCTGTGTTCTCTGATGGCTGAAAACTCTGTGGTCTGTCATCCCTCCTTGCCAGAGAGCTCTGGGCTCCTGCTGTCCCCACTAGTCCAGGTCCATGTCATCCCTTCCCGCAAGCCTTGGCACCACCTTTCTGCTGTGGCTACTTCCAGGACCAGGTCTGGAGGCTGTAAAGACACACAGGCAGCCCTTGGCAGCCAGTCCAGCAGGAGCAGATGGAAGTGTAAAGTGCTGGAGAAAAGCTACAAATGGCCCAACAGGAACAACCTGACACGTTCTGGGCTCGCACACCATCAGCTCTGTCAAGCTGTGAGGTAGGACTGGCTTCTGAAAGGGCTATTTTAGGTAACATCTCGTGGTGTTCGGCCCTCTCCATGCACCAGCCTTCCCCTGTCCGTGGAGATCACCGTTCACAGTGGCTTCACCACTGCTCATGTCCTTCCCTCCCATGAGGAGATGAGACAGAGCATCACCCAGGGCCTCCCCTGAGAGCAGGGAGAGTCTGGGCACCTCCTGTGTGCATCCCTTCCCAGGAGCCATCAACCAAACCAAAGAGATTCTGTAGAGCATAAAAAGGTCTGAGGTTTCTCCCTGTCCTTCTGCAGAGCCATGACCTTCAGGAGGTTCGGGAGGAGCAGAGCCATGTGGCTGCTCAGCTGGACTTGTTAACGGCTGTCCTGCTTCCAGCAGAGAGGCCTGAGGGAAGATGGCTTTGGCTCCAGAAGGAGAATGGGCTCTTTCCAGGGATGGTTATCAAGACGGTGGCTCCGTGCCATGACTTCAACCTGAGGTCCTGGCTGGAAACTTCCAGCAGCCCCAGCAGGCAGAACTTGGGTCTGGCAGCGCCAGTAATGAGGTCCAGCTGGCTCCTTGGCCAGCAGCTACGGCAGAAACATTGCCAGGGGACGGTCAGGGCTGGATGGGCGAGGAGGACAGGAGGTGGAGAGGCACGAGCACAGCACCCACCACCCTCAGACTGCCTGGAGAGAAATGTTCCTGTGACATGGGCATGCAAGAATCTGCACCCAGCAGGTCTGGAGGGTGAACACAATTCCCCTCTCAGCCTTTAGAGCTGGAGATTTGGAGATTTGGATTTGGAGATGATCTCTGTGATCATGTTTAGTCCTTTCCAAGCTCAGCCTCTACAGAAGCCACCAAGTCCCTATCACGAGGGCCACCCCTCTAATTTCTGCTGCATTTCAGGGCTTGTCAGAGCATCTCACACTGCTCACCCCCTTTCTCCACTCCCGGGTGTGCTGGGGCAGAGTGGGAGAGCAAGGGGCTGCTCTGTGCATCACAGATCCTCTTGCTGAACAACACGTGGAGGTGGCAGGGCCAGCTGTGGGACGGAGGAACATCTCCGTTTCAGAGGGAAAAGCCACCTGCAGAGGCTGCACGGTCAGGAGGGAACGGCCATCGTCCCCTGATGTCCCCGGGACCCTCCAGAGAGCTGACGCTGCATTTTTCCCTGGCGGCCACCGGAGGGCAGCCCGAGGGAGGGAGCGACCCCCGACTTCCCAAAAAATGGGGCTGGAGGGATCAGGGGAAGCAGCAGCAGCGGAGCAGAGGGGAGCGGGCAGCAGGGAAGCTGCTTTAGCTGCTGGAGAAAGTTCAGCTGGAGATGTGCAGGCTGAAATGGTTTAGTGCTCTGTTGGGGAAAGGAATTTTATGTCTGTGCGATGAGGGAAGCAATTGGAGACATAATTTAATCAGTGTGTTTTAGTGGGAGCATTAAAAACCTGGATGTGACATCGACGAGGAGCCACCAGAGCTGCTTGTCAAAGGGATAAAGGCACGGAGCCTCTGCCAGGGGTGATTGTAGCCCCCAGCCAGAGCAGGGGCAAAGTTGTGACAGGGCAAATTGCAGTCCTCAACATTCCCTCCTTCCAAAACACAGAGTGTGCTGTGGCAGGATCTTGTGGCAGGAATGGAGACACAGATTTTGAGCGAGGCATCACACAGCCCCAGTCCCTCACTTGCAATGCAGTTTCCCGTGCTGTTTCACTGCAGGAAAGGCTTCTGGTGACGTGAATTTTCCCTGCTTTGATTCTTTCTGCCTTTTCCCTTGTTCCTCCCCAAAATCCCAGTGGCATAGGTGTAAACATTTTTTTTTTCCCCCATGCATCGAAAGCTGCATTTCAGAGGTGGGTGACAGATCCTGTGAAAAGGGCTTAAGGACACAGAAAGGGAAATATGGCATGAGGGAGGAAGGAAGGAAGGGGGGAAGGGGGGAAGGAAGAAAGGAGACTTTTTATTTGGAAATTCTTTTCCCTTGGATGGACAAAGTCCCAGCTTAGCTGCAGGAAGCTGGACTCACTTTAACAGAAAAATATAAGGCTGTCTAGGGAAAGAAGTCCAAAAAGAAGATAAATGCTCAGGTAAAAGATTTAAACACTTGGGCTGGGGTCACAGCCACGGGGAAATGTGAGCAAAGACCAAGATTTAGTTCTGTTACCAATGCTTCTGGCATGGCCAGGAGTATGTTGCCATCTCTAAAATGGGCCTCATCTCACTTCTTTCAGGAGCCTGTAGAAAGGGAATACTTCGCAAGCCATGATGTGCTCACATGCCACAACAATATGAGCTACGTAAATACCGAAAATAGATCCATTCCTGTCAGCAGATATCCAGACATTCCAAAATCATTCTCATCAGCTCCATTTCCAAAGACAGATGGATCCAGACTAACCTCATTTCTCTGAGGAAATTTTTTTTTTAAGAAAGAAAGGCACACTAATGTATTTAACCAATCTTGATTTCAGCAGACTATTTCGACAGAGCCATATGAGTTTCATTAATTTTGTTGAGAATTAACATAAGACTTGTAAACTATTCACTGCTGGGAGTTAAAGGAGAGATAATAACGGATAAAATTGAGAGGGGAGTTGTTTTCTTGTGAAGTTAATAAAGATTTCTTCATGAATGACCTTGGGTTGCAATTTTTCAGCAATGATCAAGCATTTGTGTGCAGGGAGATGAGATTTCACAGACAGGCACTACAGAGAGGAAGATTGGGATGTTCTCAAGGCTGGAGCGAGGGGCTGCAGTGTGATGCTGTAATTCCCACTGTTACACGTGTTGGGACTGGGAACACATCCTCTGCAAATGTCACGAGAGGGGAAACACTGGGGTGTACAAGCTGATCAAAGCAGGACTGTGAATCACCAAGGAGCTGTGTCCATGGAAATGTCAAGTGATATCCCAGGATGTACCAGGCAGAGAATTCCCCCAAGAGATGCTAATGCCATTATGCAAAAGCCCAATGTCCTTCTCTCAGGAATGCATCGTGACAGCTTTGGTCACCCCAGGTCAGACAAGATAAATGCAAGGTGAGTGGGGGCAAGGGAGCTAAAGAGCCGCTAAACAGTGAATAAAATAGAGGAGTTCCTGCATGAACCCAGTGGGCAGGCACAGACCTGGAAAATCAGCACACTGGAGGAAGGTGCCTGGTGATCAGACTGTTCAAAGCAGCAAAAAATCTTGATCCTCTTTCAGCAGCTTCTGGCTGATAGTGTGCTAAGGCTGAGCAAAGGTGTCTTTTCCAGTCTGTCCTCTGAGAAAATCGAGATCCCTCATTCAGCTTCACGATTCTCTGTTCTCCCTGCTGAGGGAAAGGGGAAGCAGGGCTGCTGCCTGCTCCAGTGCCAGCCCTCTGCAGCCCAAGGAACTGAAGCTACTCTTTATTTTTCAACAAATTGGTCTAGACTGGTCTTCTCTGTCATCTGTGTGCCCAGATAAACAGCCTTTCTATAAATCCTTCCATAAATGTGCATTCTGCATTGCATCAAAGTCTCCTGTGGTATAATGCCTAAAAAAGACTTTCACATGAGAAAAATATGGGCTGCTCTCTTGCCATTCTGTGCTGTGTGGACAGTCTGCTCAGTCTCACTAATACCCAATAAGTAAAGGATGGTTTTGACAAGTTCTGACTAGTCTGGGATACATAGAAAAGTAATAAAACATATTTCAGAAGGAGATCTGTGATATTTTCAGATCCCAGTGAATCTCAGCATAAGCCATGTGCAATACCAAGCACCTCTTTCCTCTGTGCCATTCAAGCCCAGGGAAGCTGCATCCCCTCCCCAGCACTCCCCAGCCAGCCCAGGGATATGCTGGGAGCAGCCTCCCCCTGTCCAGTGATTTGGAAGGAGCAGCCTCAAGGGCTCTGGAGTTGAAGAGAGTGTCTTTTTAACAGGCAGAGAAAGAGCTCAGAGCCCTGGCTGGCTCTTGGAGGAAGATCCAAAACAAGGCACCAAATAGCTCCCAAGCCAAAGGCAGCCACTGGAATTAGGATGGAATATTCTTCTGGTTTGGGGAGAAGATAACTCAGGCAGGGGGTGAGCGCTGGTCCAAGCTCCTTGGACTCTGGTGTGATCCCAGCAGGGATTTCCTCACTTCCCAGGTGGAAACAGAACAGTTTCAGGGACAGAACAGGTTCCAGTGGCCTTTCCACTGCTGATTCAGCATCCTCAGCCCTGCCAAGCACTCAGGATTTGAAGCCATTTACATCCAAAGGCAATTGGAGAAATCGTTTGACAAGCTCCATCCCGGCATGCTGGCACATACCCAGCACTGACTTTGTAACTCACAGATTATGTTTACAGTGAAATGATTTAGGGATTGAGGGATTATCCAGCATGGGCCCACAGCCCAACACCTCCAGAAGTACCAACTACCTAATGATTCCTGACAGCTGGAATCAATCTCCAGGAGCTGAGATTATTTTTAATTTTTTTTCCCCCCCGGGATAAAACAAAACTGTTTTGCTCAAACACTGCTGTCTACAAATCATTAATAAAGGCAATTGGCTGATTTACATCTGGCATTACAGAGGTCAGAACAATAAAACATGGCTTTATTTTGCAGCTAACACACCTTCTCTGCTATCCTTTATCCAGGCTGTCAGGAGCCAGTGCATGAGGAGAAGAGAGGTGGGGAACTGCAAGGAGCTAGGTGGGGAGAACCAGGAATTATTTGTGTCAGGGGAATACTGGAGGAGAAATTAATACTGGAGGAGAAGTGGTGCATTTCTAACAGCTTGGAGGGGTTTTTTTTCCTATGGTTGTTTTTGTTTGAAAGGATTATGACCGAAAGAACAGGGCCCTGGGTTGTGTAGGAGAAGACCAGAGTGTTATTCCAGGTTCTTGGTTTGCTTTTTGAAGCTGGGTCTCTCAATGGATATTTCCTCATGGAAAACCCCTGTCCTGTTAAGGGGATCTGGTACAAAGTGTCTTTGGTTTGCAGGAGAGCAGTTATGGGAGAATTTCTTAGAGGAAAACATTCAGCAGCAATATTTGTAATGCTACCAGGCCTTTGGGTTCTGACCTGCTACTCATTTCTGGGAGTTGCTGCATCTGATTAAATGGGAGCCCTCTGCTCCTCCCAAATACCCCATTAGGAGATAATTTCTTCCAAGGATGTGAAAATATGGAAACAGAGCAGTGAGCAGATGCCCACACCAAAGGGCAAACTTCCCCCTGCTTAGAAAACAGAATGATTTATTTATTTTTATTTTATTTGTGCATCTGGTCCAATTTATTTTTGGGCTTGGAAAAATCTGACCTTAAATAGATGTACTTGAGCCAGAAGATACCAGAGATAGGCCCTGAAAGCTAACTAAGGTCCAGATCCTCCAAACTGTTCTGCAGGCAAGAGCAGACAACCACAAAAGTCTCTTTGTTGGGATTGTCTGTGGTCAGTGCTGAATGTGGAGCTGTTTCCTCATTGTGAAAAATTCCAGTTAATAAATTATTAGTGATACTAATTATACATTAAAAAAATAATTAAAGTTGTGGGATTTCTATACCAAAAACCTTCTCCCCTAAAGCAAAACTACTCAAAAACTAAGCACACACACATATGAAAAAAAAAGGTGCTGTAAAAAACCTCCATCCTCCAAGTTTCCTTCTGATCAACCCCCTTGTTAAATGCTAGACAGCAGGTCACAGCCATTTTCTTAAATTCTGGGGGCATCAAATTTTCCTGTCCATCCCTCAGCTTTTCAGGCTGCTTCCCTTAATGATAATATTGATTTTGCTTTTAATTTCATCTATCCCAGTGATGGACTCCCACTGCTCCCCACAGGAGATGATGCCATACTCTGGCAGAACTCACTGACAGGAATTTTCCCTGATGTTCAACTTCAGTTTTCTTTTTTGTTTTGTTTAAACGTTTTATGCTTTGATTGGATGAAGTCCTTAAAGCCAGGAGTTCAGGGTTAGAAAGGGAGGCAGGGAAGGGGAGAGAAGGCCAGGCCACATAAATTGCCAAGCTGCTAAAAGAAATGTGCAAAAGTTTCCTCCTCAGGCCTGAGTTTGTGTTACAGCCACAGGTTTTATAGAAAATATATTTGCTCAGAATGCATTGTAAGGAAAAGAAAGGAAAAGAATCATTACTTAGAGGAATCCGAGGCAAATGGGAGATGTGCAAAATGTTTTCTGCATTGTTAAAAAAACCACAACTGTCAGTAAGACAGGATCTTCAGGGGAAATTTATGCATGTATTTTGGAAATAATTTTAAAATCATGTGGAACTGGCATGATTATTTACATGGATCAGTTTGCTATTGCACCCTCCCATCTGCCTGACCTGCAAATGCCAGACCCAGTCTGAGGAAAAGACCACTAAGGTCACTATCCTGTCTCTAGAAGCTATTAATAAAAATGCCAGGGAAGAGCACATGAATTATTGCTGTTCTTCCCACACCATCCTAAGCAGTTCTTCTTTCTCCACTCATGCATGAATTTCCCAGACTGGGAGTCCTTGGAATCCTCTCTCCTCCTTCTGGCCAGGCTGGGTTAGGACCTGTGGCAGAGACACCAAAAATCAGGAGATGAACAGAAATTATTGCCAACATTGTGTCCAGAGGGACGTAATCTGAGCTGTTTTGTGATCTTGGACATCCATGAACTTCCAAAAGAAGTCAGATGTCAAGATCTCCATGCAGGAATCCACTGAACTCCGTGAGCTACTGAAAAAAAATCCGTGTAGAAAAGTGCTTGGGAGAAGTCAACAGTACCCAGGACGTGGAAAGGGCAGGGGAGGAAAAGCCAGATGAAGTTGGGCAGGAGAAAAAGAGACAAAAAAAGCCTTGAAGCTGAACTTGAAATCCTCCCAGGCCAAAGAAGGCCATTAGGATGATTGCAGCCTGCTTGCTGCAAAACACAAACGGCAGGAGCTCACCCTGATTCTTGCAGCAGAACTCGTGATTTTAATTCAAAAGTACAGCCTTTGGTAAAGTTAGTGAGCTCTACAAAGGAGGCTGACTCACTGTACCTCTTAAGAACCTGCTCTGATGACTAATTGCTCTTATTGTTAAAAAAGAGCCTCTAATTTGTGGCATTAACATTGACAACCTCAAATTCCAGCCACTTCATCCTGATCTTTTATCTGCTGTAAGGAACTGTGGGGGGAAAAAAGAGAGGAAAAGAGATGCTAAGTCTTTGTATAATATGTTTTTCATGTAAACTACAGACTGAGGGGAAAAAAGAATCCACAAGCCTGGGAGGAAAATGCAAATTTATGACAGGTGCGGAGAGCAGGAATGTTGTTGGGGAATCGCTGAAAGAGGAGGGGAGAAATTCACATTAGCACAATTTGGATTTCATGAACTTTTTGATGGGGAATGGGAAGTCAAAACCAATCCTTACCTCGGGTTCCCCAGGGAGCAGGGAAGAGATGGAAGGAGCAGAGCAGGGATGAAGATGCTGAGAAAAGAGAGAGATTGAGATGTAGGGGAAGTCTGGGCAGGCAGGTGGGGGCTTGAGAGAGCAGCAGCACCGAGGGGAGATGGCCCAGGCAGGAGGACTCTGGTACAAAACTGGAGGGATTAAGAGCTTTGGGCTGAAGAGGTAAATCAAACATGGTAATTAATCAAAATGTATGGGCTGGGGAGTGAGTTGCAGGCATGGGCAAGGAGCCAGAAAAGAACGAGTTACATCACCTGGCTTCTTCTGCCTGGAATTTTGTGCTTTCAGCTAACACACCTAAATCCTGACAGCTCAGCTTGAAAGCAGCACATTTCAGTGCTTTTTGCAAAACTGTATCAGAGAAATTTGACTCAGACAAATACAGCTTTTACAAAAATTAGCAAATAAGGCTAAATTTAAAAAGTAAAACTTAACCAAGACTCTGTAAAGCAAGATTCCCCACCCCTTCTAAGTAGCTCATTACTCAGCTGCATAAAAACACTTCTAGTGTTGAAAGACAGATTGCTCACATATTCTGATTTTTGGGTGATGAATTCTGAAGTCACAAAGAGACTGTTAACAGCAAGAATTGTAACCAGTGTGTGGGGTGAGTTAAATTCACACAATTCAACAGGCTTGATTCCCTTCAAAAGCTTTTCTGCAGCCAGCTATGACCATGTTCCTTCTAAAAATCCTTTAAGAGGCCCCAGCCTATAATTTTTGTGTCCTGTGGCATCAACAGCCAGCAAGATCTGAACTCCTCTGGTGGAAGCTGAAGTTCACACCCTGGGTCTCTGGAAGGTAATTTCCTTTAGCTTTTCAATAAACTCTCTGCCATGACCTAAGACCCCCAATATTACAAGTGGTTAACAGCATCCATAAAAAAAAAATGTTGGTGCAAAATATGTGAATTTGAGTAGATTTGCTAGAATTTTATTAATTTATAGAAGTTGAAGGTTATGCCATATGTCACTAGAAAGTAATTTTCTCCGAATGTGCAATAACGACTTAGATTTGATTTATGACCTAAATATTGCAAGATATTAATACATCTCCACGCCAGATGGTAATGTACATGTGAGGAAATGTACCTTTTCTGTCCAAAAAAAATGCAGTTTTTTTTCTTTAATTTACTAGGATAAACTCAATCAATGGTGTTCATTAATTTTTGAACATTGAGTACTTCCATGGAATGTCCCCATCTCTCAGAGAGCTGTGTTATTCCTCTAGGAAATACATTCCAGATGTTCCCCAAAACTGCTCCAGACACTCTGTATGTGGCACCCACGGGGATATCCACTAGGGTTAGCCAGACCTGACGATCTCCTAGGAGCAAACAATATTTTGGACCCTTGGGATCCAATTTAGATGCTGTGGGGGATTGCAGCTGCAACCAAATAAAGGGGACTGATGTATTCAGGATCAAGTTACAGGCACCAGCAAACACATCAAGCAGGTTACAGGTTGCAACTGCACAGCAAAAATTCAGGAGAAGGCTCTACGGGTATTTTACAATTTGCAGATATTTTAAAATTTGTGGTTTTGTGGCATTCAAAGGTATCCCAAACCTTGTTTTCTAGGGGCAGGAGGGAGTTCACTATTTCCTGCTGTTTGCTCATGACTGCATTAAGTCCAGTGATTTCCTGGGGAGTTGTTAATATCTTATTTATACACTGGGTAAACTGTGTGCTTTTTCTACCTCCAGAATGAAGGCTACGCTCCAGAAATTCTCACATTCCTCGGCTATCAGTGCATAAAATCCATCTCTACGCCAGCTCCTTTCAGAACTACAAGTACAGACTAAATAATAAGGGTTTGTTCCAAATAAGAATTTCCTTACCTTGGGAAAGTCCAGCCTTTCAAAAAGTAATTTTAAATTAGATGTTACTCTGACAGTCACCTGACCCGAGGGAGGAGCAGGGAATTGTGTGATGGGAATTGAAGTCCAGCTGAGGAATGCAAACCCCAGGGCAGACCAGGGATGTAAAGATTGATGAACAACCATTCCCAGATCCTCACACAAAATCCATTTTAATGGATTGTGCCCATAAAGAAAATGGCAATTTTGATTTCACAGGTGGCAGCTTTCATTTTAAATCCACCTTTTGGCATTACCTCACCCTGACTGACTTCTGAGCAGGAAGGGACAACGTGGGCCGGGGCAATGCTCACTGGGCATTGTTCAAATACAGATTGCTGCATATTTTGCTTCATGGTTTTATTGTTCCCTGCACTGGAAAGGCTTTAGGAGCAGAGGGAGAAGCTGCCAGAAGCTTGACCCATGCCCAGTGGAGCCAATGCCAGGGGCTCCAGTATGAAACCACTGCTGGCTGAGGCTGGGCACATCAGGGGCAGTGGCAGCATCTCTGGGATAAAAGATTTAAAAACGGGGGAAAGTTGCTTCAGGGTAGCAATTACTAAAAAGAAGGGTGATAATATGTGAGAGCAACAACTCTGCAGAGCCCAAGTTCACAGAGGACTGTCCTGTGAGAGGGATTCCACATTCAGCAGGAAAGAGTGAGGAGCCCTGAGGAGGCAGGAGCAATGGAGACAATGGGAGATGAACTGATGGATTCCCCATTCCTGTCCCCCTGCACCACAGCCAGGGAGAAGGAAAGAAAATCTCAGCGAAGTTAAGCCTGGAAAGAAGGGAGGAGTGGGGGGAAGATGTTTAATATTTAGTTTTTATTTCTCATTATCCTACTCTGATTTGATTGGTAATAAATTAAACTGATTTCCCCAAGTCAGGTCTGGCTTCCCTGTGACAGTAATTGCTGAGTGATCACTCCTCATCCCCTATCCAGGCCACAAGCCTTTCTTTATATTTTTTCTCCCTGTCCAGCTGAGGAGAGGAGTGATGGAGCAGCTTTGGTGGGAGCCCAGCATCCAGCCAGGATCCACCCCAGCAAGGAGCCACACTCACATTCCCTGGACAGCCTTTCCAGCTGCTTTCAGTCAGTCTGGTGTTTGCCTGCTCTCTGTCTGTTGCAGTTTCTCCCTGCATCCTCTCAGGGAGCCCCTGCAGGCCCTGCAGGCTCTGGGAGCTCAGGAAATGTTGTACATGGATTAAGTTTACAGCGAGAGCCCGGACCAGAGGCCTTAAATGCTGTGTGATTTCCTGCAGGGGAGCCAGTGGACATGGGATCAGTGGGGGTCCCTCCAAATGACAGAGGAGGGGAGTTATTATTTCCCCTCCCCTTTGCTGCCAGCCCAGACCCTGTTATTTCAGGGCAGTGCAGTCAGGGAGGAAGCAGAGCCTGGCTCCCCAGCTTGGTTCCATCTCGGATGCAAGACACCAGGTGGCTGGAGTGACAGAGCTGTCACACTGCAATGTCTGCTGTCTTGAATGAGAAACAGCACTCTGAGAAAGCCTCTCCCTTGCAAAGGTCCAACTCAGAGCACACAGAGCTCTGGGGAGAGGGGGTGTTTGTACAGGTGGGCAGCTAAATTCCCTCCTGGTGTGGTTATGGTGTGGACAGAGGACACAGCAGCAGCCAGGGCTGGGAGCCACAAGACAAGGGGATGCAGTCACTGCAGAGCTCAGGAACAGCAGCTGAAGCAGCAATGAGTGACTGATGGCTGATTTGCCCTGAGCTCCTGTTGTCAGAATGAACTCAGTCCTGGGTATTGTTTCCTCCCTGCCTCAGCCTAGAGAGGGCTGCTCTTCTGGTGAAGAGACAGATGCTCCGTCCTGTCATACAACTAAGCAAAAATGCTCTCATTTTTAGGAACATGGGATAAAGTGCTCTAGAATCCAAGGTAATGTCTTACTATTTATACTCTCTTGCCCCTGGCACATCCTCTGCTATCCATTTCTTGAATTTTCCCCTTGGGAAGCAGACTCAAGTAATTCCTGTAGCCCTTTTGGCAAGCCATAAACTATTTCTACAAAAATAAACACAAATAGAAATCATAGAAATTGTAAAATAATTTAGGTTGGAAAAGATCTTCAAGATCATCAAGTCCAAGTGCAAGTGATGACAAAAAGTGACAAGCTTGGACTGGGCCATATGTACGCTGGGTATTGCACACACACAGAATAAAATTCAAAGGTTGTGTCAAAGTGCTCCCCATCCAGGTATAAAGCCAGAAATGTGTAAGAGAAACAGGAATGCAAAGAAATAATAAAATTAATTGTGTCAGAAATGCGATTGCCGTGAGTTTTGCAGACATCACAATGATGAGTTTGACTTAGGAAGGATTTTGAAGGAGTAGGATGAGACAGACTTGTAGATGTTAGAGAGAGCACGAGGAACAGAATGGGATAAACACAACAAAAACTTGAGGATGGAAGAAGTGGGCGAAGGAAGACTGGCACCGGGGGCCAAGTGAAGGTGAGAACCAACCTTTCCAGGCTGCGTGGCAGATGAGGGCGAGGGTGGGTGAGGATGGACTGTGAAAGCAAGTATGTGCAGCATATGTTCAAAGTGACAGAGAAAGGGTGCCACCCGAGGGGGGTCTGCAGGGATGGCACACTGAACTGACAGCACTGGGCTGGGAAAGGGATCTCTGCATCCTGGGAAGATGTGTGAGTGCAGCCAGGCTGCATTTATTCACACCAGGGGGAAGCACTGTCCCTGCAGTGGTTATGAGATACGAAGTGAGAGGCTGGACAAAAAATTTTGGCTTCAAGGCAGGAGCAGAGAGGTCACATCTACTCAGGAATGTTGTGATGGAAAAGGCTTCTCAAGGGACAGCCTGGGTGTGAGGCTTTGGGCTGTCACCTGGGCTGATGCCCAAGGTTATGGGGCCAGTGGGGGTACACACACCGCAGGAAAGCAGTGTGGTAAGAATTAAAATCTTCACCCCAGCCTTTCTAACCCTGAAAAGATGGTTAGGCAGCCCCAAGGAGATGGCAGAGATGGAGAATAGAATAGAAATAGAGACACTATTGTCATCCTGGAGAAACAATGTAGGTGGTGTTTACCCAGTGTAGGAATGGCAGCCTGATGATGAGATTGCACGACACTGATTTGTCTTTGGATAATTGTTCATCTTGTGAGTGGTAAGTTACTGGCTGGCGAACAGCCAGGATTTCTCAGACTCCCTTTGGCATCCCCCATCCAAGCTGTGATCATTTTCATATTTCACACGTCTGGGCTTTCTCTCAGAAACGTGGCACGTGCAGGGATTCCTCTGTGAGTGGTGGGTGCATCCAAAACAGGGAAGCTACACCAGCTCTGCTCAGAGATGTGATGCTGCCCTGGCTCCCCAGGAGCCAGCCTGGACCTGGTGTGGGGCTGAGTTTCACTCTGCAGGTGCTGAGTGAGAAGATGCTGTCATTGCCCTACTCAACGAACCGTGCTTTTTATTTACCTGCTTTACGTTGTTCAGTATTTGCTTATCATAGGAATGGATTTTCATTATTTCCACATTATTTCCAGATGTTTCCACACTGGGGCAGGGCATCCTGTTTGATTCCCCCTTTAGCCCTGGATATGAACCCTGTGACAAAACCTTTCCCAAATGACCAGGCCTTGCCTTCATTCTTATGTAGTGAGGGCCACACAGCACTTGGATCTCTCAGATCCTTCCCATGTTTCTTAAAAACATGTTTCCCATGTTTCTTAAAAACACCAACAGTTCAGGTGGCAGCCAGAGTTTGTACCTCCCAGCCCACCTTCAGAGTCTCTGTCAAACAACAGCGAGCAGTAACTTAAAAGCAGCTTCTTTTGACAATGAAAGTCATATTTTGCTTTGAAAACGCCCTGTGCTTGGAGGAGAAGCTGCTACAAAAACTCTGTGCCCATAATGTGTCTCCTTTGCATCTGCTTTGCCTCAGTGTCACCTGCTCTCCCGGGGAGCCTCCTCACCACGCTGCTGCAGCCCCTGGCTTTGTGATCCTGACAGCTTTTTCTTCTTCCAGGGGCCAGGCCTCTCACAGATCAGTGTCTTTTGATCTCGCTCCTCTCAGCATTGTCAAAACAGCCCTGTCAAAACAGCCGTGTCACTGGGATGGGGAGTTAGGAGTCCTTCACAGGCACAGAGCTCCTCTCACGCCAGAGAGCTTACATCTTATCCAGGCCACTCTTTTATATCTCTTGTCTTTCTTTTCCTCTGTTTTTGCCAGAGTGATGAATGGTGACTTTACAGGGTGACTTTCCACAGGTGCACCGAGGGCCCTCAGGTATTAATGAGTCATAGCACAAATATTTCCTTATTTTCCCTAAATTTTATCCTTGCAGTGCCTAACCACCTCGTGAGACCAAGGCGTGACAGGGAGGCACGAGACTAAAGAGAGAGGGAAGTGATGAAGTTTTTGTTAAAAGTCAAGAAGGTTGTCTGTGAAACTAGAATGACACGTTTTTTTGGTCCTGGACCAAGAAATATTAAAAGAACTTAACTAAAGTTTCTACTGAAAGTGTCCTATTTTGATGTAGCCAAAGTAATCAAGATGAGCTGAGGGTATAAACCTTCTTAAGCAGGGGACGTGCAGAGAACATGTAAAAGGAGGAAAAAAAGTAAAGAACTTTTAAGCTCAGTGGTCAGGCTTTGGGAAGGAAAGATTTTTGGATTTAACCTCTTATCTGCAGTTTTCCTCTTCCACTGAGACTCAAGAGAGATAGGAGAACTAATTTCTTCTCTGTTTCCATTATAAGGAGAACATTTTTCCAATGTAACCCCTAGAAAAGGTATCATCAATCACTGCTCCTTTAATCTGGGAGTTGTGACTTCCAAGAGTTTGATGAATAGGTCCAGAAGTTACTGTAGTTTGTGACCTTCCTTTCTGGACAGATGGAAGGAGAAATTCTGAATTTCTTATTCTTTATACCTCTTTGTCTTTGATTAGCAGTCACAACGTAGAAAAGATTTGGAAATGCAACTTGGCTGAATATTGGGATGGAGGCATGGAGGAGGAGGGTGTTTGGATGAAAACTATAGCATTTTCCACCAAAATATTTTTAAAAAAGAACTCCACAGGAGGATAAGCTTTGGGTTTGTGTGTGTACTATCTGTCCTACAAAAAAAAGGAATATCTAGGATCTATTTGTGGCTTAGAAGTATTTGATGGAAAAGTTTTAAAGCAATGATTTGAACCACTATGTAGGGAACTTTATATAAAATTCATGTTTCCATCTGCAATAATTAATATATGATAATATAATAATGATTTTCATGATAACTATAATAAAATTCTATTATTTTAATATGATAATATATTTTATTAACTAATACTAAAAGCCAGTGAGTGAGGTAGGGAGACTCCTTGACTGCAGCAATCCTGGAGAGCAAACCCAGCATGGTGCTTTAGCACATCAGAACCTCCTGGAGCTGGAATATCTGCATGTGGCAGTCAGTGCTCTGGTCTGGTTGATGAGGTGATGATGGGACAAAGGTTGGATCCCGGAGGTCTTTTCCAACCCAAATAATTCTGTGACTCTTTCTGTAGCACTGTGGAGCTGCTCCTTCTGTCATGCCAACACCTGAGACACAGAAGGGACAACCAGGTGGATGCTGTTGTTTTAACATCAATGGGTTTGAGAGCTACGGCTGAACAGCTGCTTGATTTTATGGGAAATAGGAGGAATTAGGGAGGGTAACAATTTCCAGCATGCCAGGCTTCAGACTTGGTGTCTTTGATGGCAGAAGATGCCTCTGCCCTGCGATGGCTGTGGAGTGTGAGTGGGATCCTTCTGTAATTCTTCAGGCTGGAATCAATCATCCTGGTTAAATCGGTGCCTCTTTGATCAGAACAGCTCCTGTCCCGCTTGGCTGGAGGTATAAAATCACCAGCCCTCCTGCTCCAAGAACAGCAGGCATCCATAAATCAGCCTGGCAGACCATAAATTCATTTACCCAACAGAGACATGGTCAAAAGCAGCTCAATGGGGTTTTAAAGGCCTTTGTGCAGTGCTGGAGATAAACAGCAGCTGGAGGAGGGGGAGACAGGGAGAAAGTGGCATCTTTATCCTCTGCTGATGGAGCTGGTGCTGCTCTGAGGCAGGGTGGCCTTTCTTGGCTCCAGGGTGTTTTGGGAGTCTGGGGCTGGATCTCCCAAAGCTCTTCACAAGTCTCTCACTGCTAAAGCAGAGATGGGGGCAGAGTAGGGACTTCTGGGTCTCTTGGCAAAACCTTAAAATATCTGGAAGATTTCTTCTTGGCATGGCTGATAACTGATAACTGATAACTGATAACTGTCCTGCCTGTGCCTGCTGGTGCCCAGCAAAAGCAAAATAGGGAATAAACTCACAGCTGAGCCCTGGTCAGTCAGGGGGCTTTGGGGTGTCCTCAGTGAGGGAAGTCTCAGGCTGAGCAGCAAGGACTCTCCCTGGCCATGTTTCTAGGCAGTGCCACGTCTCTCCATCTGGACTTAGGCCATCAGACATCCAGACTCAAGTCTGAGCCTGATCTATAAAAAGTCATGTAAAGAGCCTACCTGTAGTCATGCATATCACAGCAAATGAAATCTTTCAGGTGCATCAGAATAAACCTGAGACACTGAATTTCCATGGCTGTTTCCCCTTCCCTGCTCTCTGATTTCACTTGGTTTGAGAAAGATATATATATATATATATATATATATATATATTTAAACAATATCACAGCAGCTGTGCCAATTGCTTCTAATAAAACATCTCTGCTGATATAATGCAGTGTCTGAGAGATTGGGTGTAATATGGTTAAATGCTTTTACAATCCCCCATTAAAGTAAGTGGATGGAAATTCATAAAATATTGATGGCATTTGAAAAGAGTTCATTCCTGGAGCCATCCAGAACTCGGAGCAGGCAGTGCTGAGACAGATGTTGATACCAGGAAGTTTTGGAAGAGAGGACACACTTAGGTTAAATAGCACTGCTGAAAAGCAGAGTGTTTGAGATCAAACCCTGCGCTGCAGTTTGTTTTAATCCAGTTACTAAACCAAGCAGGGCTCTGCTTTCCTGCTGAGTATGACAGAAATAACAATCCCAAGCTGGCAAGGATACTCCATTTCTGCTGCTCCACGAGCCCGGGGGCACTAATGAGACCTTGGAGTGGGGAAAAGAGCTGTGATTTAAATCTAAGTGATGAGAGAGGGGCTGGTTGCCTTTGAGGCAGCTGAGATGACCTGATCCTCTCTCCAAAGGCGTCTGGCTGCACGGCTTCCTGTCTGTGGGCAAGGGGAGAGCAGAGCTGGCTGCATCCCCCAGTCCCCTGGGTATTGAAATCAGCTGGCACTCCTCCAAAAGCTGGGAGGTTAAAAGAAAAGGGGGAAAAAGTGTTTCTCTGGAGTTGTTTTCCACCTGAGGAAATGTCTGTTTTTTCACGTGGAGGCTGTGCCTGCAGCCAGAGGCTGCTCCATGTAATGCCTGGGGAGAGGCTACAGGGCCTGGAAAACTGAAGGGCTCTGAAAATCACTGCAGGAATAGAAGAGGTGGCTGTGAGAGGGACTAGGATGGACTGCCTGAGCAGAATTAAATCAAGATCTGGTGTTAATCCAGCATCTTCAGGCTGAGAGCAGCTTTGAACTCCTTGGCCAAGGTGGGGACAAGGTTTTGGCAGAAGCAATTTACCGCTGCAGAGGAATAATCACCTTGGGAGGTGGTGGCGGGGGAGCAAATCTGTGGGTGAGGAGGGTGAGGAAGAGTTGGGAATGGCCAGTGCAGCACCCTTGTGTCTGAGGTGCCACACCAGAAGGGGCTTCTGTACGTCACACAGAGAATAGTCCCAGGCTGGCCTTAAAGCAGTTCCTGTGGAGGGAAGCATGTAGGAGAAATTGGTGCCTGGGGGTCCCAGGGACCATTATCTCAGGGTTGAATTCCTGCAGTAAATATCCCAGCTGTTTCCACAACGAGTTTGGGAAACATCCCAAGACAAAATGTTCTCTGTCCTCCTGTGCCAGTCTGTTTTCAGCAGACATCACCCTGACACCTCCTGCAAGCACTGCAAAGCTCCTGGCAGTTCCTGTTCATTAGAGATCCCAATTCCAGCTCACACCAGTTTTACCTCTGTGTCACTCAATTGACTGGAGAGCACAGGAGACGAGGACCTGGGTTCCTATTTCTCATTTTGCAAGAGCAGCTAAATTAACCCTAGGGTCAAAGCCAAATGCCAGCCTCCCTGAACTCCTCCAGGATTCAGTGGCTGTGCAGCACACTGCTGGAAAAGTACCCGAGCTTGCTTTAAACTAGCAGTACCTTGCTCCGAGTGGGCAAACTTATTCTGCTTTTTTCTTTTTTTAGTTCTCATCGACCTCTAAACTGCTGTTATCTAACTCTATAAAGCTTGTTTCTCCTGTATACACTACAGACATGCTCCCAGCTCGATACTGTGCTTAGGACTTTACTCGCTGTAAACTGGGAATAATTTCACCCAGGATGAGTTTGCCCATGTTGCATTGGAAAAGCAGTCTTTCACTTCCCAGCCTGCACTCAGCCATGGTGAAGCTATTCTGGTTACACAATTACTGTATCTCATCCCAGAAACTGCTGCACATCAGAATTGGATCTCTTGCTGGTGAGTAAATTAGAGCAAAACAGAGCTTTGGGATCCATTAGGAAGAAAGTGTCAATCTAAGGTTATTTTTTGCTTAGGTTTGCTTTCAGTTTTCTCCACCTTGTTTTATCCTCCAGAATGGCAGCAGGTTGTGTATGTTTATTAAATGCACTAAATATTTCCTTATAAATATGTATTCATTTTGTTTGCTTTCATAAATATATATTTGCAAAGACATATTTATACATACATTTATAAATATTAGTATAAATACATATCTATTTATACAGTAGTGTACAAACTAAATACAGCTATTAAAGGAATTAAATGTAAGTCAAAGCTTGCTATTTTCCAGCATATTGGCAGCTGATCTGTCTCTCTTCTCCTAGCTCTGAAATGTTATCCAGACTTGCCTGTGTGTTGACCCTCATATGCTGCTCTTCTCTCATGCTGTACAACAGTGTTTCTGTCTGAGAAGCAGCAGGGAAGTTGGGCTTCTGATTTATTGCTGATGAGGAGCAATAAATTGCCTTTAAGGGAAGCACAAGGATGTAGATCATAGATGTGGGAACTCTGGATCAATATTTTTTTCCTTTTCCCTTACATAGGGTGTAAGTAGCTGCTGAACCACCCTCACCAGAGCAAGCAGAATGAATCATCTCTAAGAGTTATCTTCTTCATGTCTATGCTCCTACAGAGAGACAAGTCCAAGAAACCCAAATATTTTTTTCCTAACTTTTGCAGTGCTTTTTTTTTTTTCTTTAGGCCCAGTAAATTCTTAGCAGATCTGACCTGTTCTCTGTAAGGAAACCACCCCTTTGGCTTGTGCTTCTTCCACTTCCCGTGTGAAGGACAGCATTACAATCACTCTGTCATCTCCTCTTCAAAGATGAAGATAAAAGAGCCCGTTCCCAGCAGCTGAAGGAGGTGCTCTAGTTAAAACCTCAGCCTGTGAACTCGGGAGGGATGGGAATCCCCTGCAGGCTTCCCCAAAAAGACACCAAGGACTCCCCAAATGTCCTTGCGTGTCCTCAGTGCCCCAGGCTGAGCAACACACTCTGCAATGCTACGCTGAATTCACAGAATTCATACTGCGTAATTCAAGACTATTTTTCATTGCCTTTGTCTTTGGGATTACTAGACCACTAAGGGATTAGATGAGTGATAACAGAGTTCGCAGAGAAAACATACCAGGAACCTTTCATTTAGAACAGCTGTGGTCGTGCTTTTTGGATCCTGAACATGTCCTGTGCAAGGATTTAAGACCTCTTACCATTGCTCATTACGTGGTAAAGAAGATGTGCTGTGTCATAATCACCACAAGCCTCTTGCTTGGCTAAAATCACCTAGCAAAACCATTCCTGAGCCTGGAATTACAACCTGCAGCACAGGCTCCTCTTTCTCCCTGTCACCTGCACCTCCTGATCCCCAGCCCATGTTCTCTGCTTGCCTGCAATAAATCAGCCACACACAGGGAAATCTGCCCTGGCATGGGGGTAAATCTGCACAGAGATGTGTGGTGACCTGGTACACAGATTTACCTGGCCAGGATGGATTCTGCTCTCTAAGGTTAATGAATGCTGCCTCTGAGGGCCAATACACACCCAGAAAATGCAGAATAACCTCTCTTTTTTTCCTCCTTCCCCTCCTTTTCTCATTTTCAGATGCTGGCTGCACAGCTGGTAAAACAGATAGGTCTTTCTAACCCTTTCATGCCTGTTCAGTGAGTCCAGGTAGGTTCATAAATATGGTAATGGTTCCCAGAGCATGTCTGGGCTGGAAATAAGAGATAACTGCAGCAACAGCTCCACTGCAGGAGGGACTAAATCCACACTCCAGGTCAAATTAACAACCTCCCACTCCCCCCATTAGCATGAGGAAAGCTCTTGTGCTCACCTGTTTGCTGATTACAGCCGTGAAGCTGTAAGGAAGCAGCTCTTGTTTAGCTTGTTATCAGAAGGCCCAAGCTCGAGAGAGAACACATTGATTTATACAATGGGGGATCCTGCCTGGTACTTCAATGCAGTTGTCCTGCTGAGAAAATTACAGATAAACTCTTCATTTATTGTCCCTTTAAGGGAGAGTGGAAGAAAAGGAGAAAGGGAAAAAAATAAGCCCCAAACTCAACAACTTCTAAGTGTTCATGAAAAGGTTACTTTTTACTAGTCTGTTTCCAAAGGCTGATTCCCTGGAGATGGAATCCTGGGGTCACTCCATCAAGGGCTGGACACAAGGACCACTTGTTATGGTCTCTAGTATGACAGTGACCTGGTGTCATGTCAGGTCAGTGGGACACCATCCCGTGGGCTTCTGGTGGCAAAGATGTTGCTCTACCTGCCCAAAACCTCATCCAGGGATTTCCAGGACTCTCTGGAAAAATCACCACCCTTCCTAGATCAGAGGATAACCACTAGTGTGGGATGGTTCAGCCAAAGGGGGAAGTAAAGAGAATCACTGGATATCCTGGAAAAAGTTACAGCACCTGAGATAAGGGAGGAATAAAAAAAACCAAAAAAACCAAAAAAAACAAAAAAAAAAAAAAAAAAACAAAAAAAAAAAAAAAACAAAAAAAAAAAACCAGTGAGGGAGTGACAAGAGGAAGGAGATGGATCTCAGCTTCACCAGCCATGCCTTCGACAAATGTTTGAGATCCAACCTTGCCTTAAAAAATTAATATTGTATTGCCCAGAGGTAAAATCAAGCAGTACATCCAAGCTGCCAGGAGCCTTCACTGGGCATGCTGAGCTCCTGGGTTGTGCTGGGATTTGGGCAAGACTGACAACAAAAACTGGGGAAAGGAGTCACTGATCCCCTAGTAGCTCCTGGAAGCACTGAAGCTTGTTAAGCAGTGGTGGATTTAGAGGGTGAGGGATGCCATACTGTGAGGGAAAAGGTGTTCAAACACTCCAGTGGAACAATAATCTAGTTTCCATGAGCTGTATTCAGCAGCATGATGGGAGCCCCACATTTAAAATGAATGGTTGTCATGGATTAACCAGTAGGTTCAAGATGAAGTCATCTCTCTCACATATGACACTCAAATATATTTTCAGTCTGCCTCTTCCTTTTTCTCTCTAATCTGGCCAGATCTCTTCTTTTTTCAAACACACTTTGCTTCTTTCCCATTTTAAGAGAAGCAGAGTTATTCAAATATCATGCTGAAGACACTTTGCTGTGTTTCAATATTCTTTATACAATGAGGTGACCAAAAATATGTATGTGGACCCTGTTCTGACAACAGAGCAAAAGGTTCTGCATCTGTGCATCTGCCCAAAAATCCAGAGCTGCTCTCCTGGCTGGTCCAGGGACCTGGGGATTCCAGCTATTCAGAAGACTCTTCATCTTTCCTAATTTGTATATCCTAGCATGATACCTTCCAGGAATTTTAATTCTGTTGCTGTGGCAAAAGCACACAGGCAATGTTCTTAGATCCTCCCTACACATGTATTTATCAAGGGGGAAAAAAAAAAAAAAGTTGGAAGAAATATGGCAGAAATTGAAAGAACTCATCATTTCCTGAGATCTTCCTTGATAATAAGGATGTACAGTGCAGACCTTCTGAAGCTTTTAGATTTATTTCCTAAGGTTGCAAAAAGTAGCTGCAAGCCCTACTCCATTCAATATTGCTCTAACCTCCCCTTTGGTTTTGACAGTGATGGATTTTATCTTCTGCACTTAAAAAATCTTGCCCCAGACATGTTCTCTGTGAACAGCCAAGAGAAAAATCAGCTTTTCTGTCCCCAGTTCTTGCTTCGGGCGACCCCAGGCCAGCCCCACCCTCATGCAGCTCTGGCCTAAGAAGGAGCAGGAAAGAATCGAGGAGAGATGGTGAAGAAAATATTTAGGGATAGGTGATCCTTGAAGAAGCTTGTGCCAGGTGTACGAACCAAACCCATGGCCCCAAGGCTCGAGGAGTGTTTGGAGAATGATCTCAGGCACAGGGTGGCATACTTGAGGCTGTCCTGTGCAGGGCCAGGAGCTGGGCTTTGATGACCCTTGTGGGTCATTCCCAGCTCAGAATATTCCATGAAAATTGGAAAAGCCATGGACACTGCCCTGCTCCATCCAAGCTGCTTTCACAGGAGCAAATTGCCACAAAGGCTTGGCAGAGCAGCCCAGGCTGACACACCTGCCATCCCCCTCCAGGTGAGCTGGGAACCCCCAGCTCTGGCTGAACTCAGCCTTTCCTCTGCATTTCCCTCTCTGAGGGTGATTTTTATTCTGATTCAGCTTCTTTCCACCTTGCACCCTGCTGCAACTGTTTGCTTAATGCTGCATCAGAAGGGAAAGTATCAATTACTGACTCACTCACCTCACCTCCTGCAGCCCCTCTGGCTCTGTACCTGCCCCAGCCCTCCAGCTGTGCCAGATGTTAATTGGGTGAGAGCAGGGCCGTGCCTCTGGGCATTAGGAAGGACATTATCACGGTGGTTTAACTCCATCCATATTTCTCTTGATACATATGTTTCCCTCTCTCAATTTTTCCCTTTTGCTCCTTCCTTTGACATCATAATTCTAGGGCTCCACTGGATCAGTTTTTAGAAGGTTTTTCTTCCCCTCTGCAGATACTTATTGCTTTGTCACAGCCTGTTTTACTTCAGAAATGTTTCTCCCACTTCTATCACTTTTTTTTTTTCTTTCGAAAGATATAACTGCCAAAATGAAATCAAATTTAATGTAATTTCTATTTAAAAGACTTTGATTACAGGGGAAGGAGGAGGTTAAATGTCAATGAATGCATTGCTCCAGCTTTTATGAAAAGAATTTCAACTAATTGTTTCATATTATGCATAATTTTTCTATACAAAAATTATTAGCCCCCAGAATGCTCAAAAATTTCTTTGACATACACGACAAAGAGTAAGAAACAACAAAAAGAAAATACTTTCAGTTTAGAAATGGGATGTGAGGACACCATCAGTGGTTCCATGATTCTTCCCTGTTTCTGAGGGTGGACAGGATCAGGAAAAGGTCAAAATTCCCCCCAGAATTGGGGCAGAACCTCCTGGATGAGATAGAGGAGTCAGCAGTCCTACCTGTGTCCCCTCAGAGCAGCTGAGGAGCCACAGCCCCAGTGTGGATGACGTGACCCAAATCCATGGGAAGGCTGGAAATTCGGATAATTTGCTGTCTGTGTTTGCAGCACCTCTCTCACAACCACCTCTGCTGTTGCACAGGGACCTCACCAACATTTCTGCTGCCCTCTTGACCCCCTGTGTGTTTGAAACACTTCTCCTCATTTGGCTTCCCGTCCACTGCCACCACCTCTTGCTTCTGCTTCCCCACCTTGCTCTGTTTCATGCTGTGCATTGCACAATCCTCCTTATCTGCTCAGAGTTGGTAATATCAGCTCATGCTTCCTTGTTCTGCTCATCCGTAGGGAAAAATTCCGGTGGAAATCATCAGCCGTGGAAATCACAAAGTTTGGCCTGTCAAGGTGTGTGTTGGGGAGGAAATAGCAATTTTTCTCTGCCCAGTGAAGAGCCAGCTTGAAAAAAGGGTGGACTGGCCATCAGCTGGTCTGAGCTCCAGACTCTCTAAATCAAAATGTCCTTGATGTTACAATAACAAGAATTAAACCTCTCTAGGATGCTGCCAGGCGTTTCTTCCTCTCCATTTTAAATAGGGAGCAGGGAGGAGCAAAAACTCTTCCAGCTTCTCAAAAGCAACAACCAAAGTCTGAGCCTACAAATGCACAAAGGTTTGGCATTTAAATATCACAGCTGTAGCCTTCTTAGAAATACCAGAGATACATAATGAATTATAGATTGGGCTGAGCTGCGGAATTCCACCCCCCTGCTCGTCCTTTAGTGGAGTTCTCTTCTGACCCAGGGGTGTGGTTCAGGTCCATCTCTAATTCTGAGTTCATTCCCTCTGTGATCCCTGACTTTTGCTGCCTCCCCCAGGTTTAACTCTGAATGTTAATGCTCTGGGAGGCATTGTCAGGCAAAGGGAGGTGATGCCAGGGCTTGAACGTTTTGCACTGGAGCTCAGGGTGGGGTTGCAGAGCTTAAAGCTTGGGATGGCAGGTTTTGCTCTCTTTTTAAATTTTTAATTTTTTTATTTTTTATTTGGTGTCTCTCTCCTGATCCTGTAAAAGCCTTGTCAACACTCCCTATCAGGTAAGTTTAAAATTTTAAGGTGCCCCTGGTCAGTGTTCATCAGTGTTGAAATTAAAGATGCCAAGAAAAACAGGGAAGATTTTGATGTCCATCAATCTCAATACCAAACCCCCATTTTTTACACCATCACTATGGACCACTTACTTTATTTGTTATTCCTTTTTTAGACACCATGACCTCGTGACATTTCCCACATCTCAGTATCTTGTCTATGTTTTCTTCCTCAGAAATATCCCAGTAATCACAGGATGGAATAGCTGGAATGGGAAGAGACATCTTGTCTGACCCCCTCCTTGTCTGGAATTCAGCCTTTCAGGCCTGGGAAACCTCATAAGGCCTTGCTGGGGCTGGGGTGAGGAAAGAAAGGTGGGAAGCAGCTGCTGGGCTTTGGGATTGATGGCAAGAAAAGGATGTTCAACAGAAGGAGAAGGTTCTCGGTCCCGGGAAGCCCTAAGTGAGAACTGAAACTGCCACACTGCCTCTGCTCTCTGCTCTGGACTTGTAATTATTATTTCTCATTGGATTTCTTTAATCCCTCCTCTCATAGTTCCATTTGAAAAAAATGTCTCCTGCAGATATAAAAGCAGGATAAATCACTCGTGACCTTCCAACATGTCACTTTGTGTTTTCCTTCCACTGCTGCCCTTGACCAACCCTGAGCAGAGCCATGCACTCGTTTCACCTCAGGATCCCAGGTTTACTGATTCTGGGACCTCATTTTCCTTTGGGCAGGGTTTGCACATCCTTTAACCAGCACTGGTGCCCTTTCAGTAGCACTGGTAATGTTTGCACAGCCAGGACAAGACTGGGGATAGCAAAGTTTTCATCTCAGCTTTCCCTTTTGTCTTTCCTCTGCTTCCTCCATGGGGCAGGGGGAGCTCAGGGCATCCCAGGGCCCTGGCACAGCCTCTTTCTGTGCCCTCCAGCCCAGACAGGGCTGATCAGCCATCATGTTTCTGGGAATTACCATGCAGGGGAGAAGATGCAGAGCCAGGCAGCAGCAAGAGCATTTGCATCTTCTCCTTTGAGCTGTTTCCAGCCTCAGACCACTGAGTCTTCCCATTGCTTCCTGCTCTTTTTGCTGCCAGAGTTTTGTCTCTTGCTGCTGGGCGTTGCTGGTGCTTCAGCATCAATCCTGCACAAGCAAGGGCCACAGGTGGACTGTGCACCATGACAGCCCTACATGTCACCCCCCTGAGACCCCTCCAAAGTCCCTCCTGCCCCACTGAGGTCACAGTGCTGCTCAGCAGAGCCTGGGGCTGCTCAGAACCCTGGAGGTGGCCCTGGAGAGAAGAGCTGGGACATGGGCCAGCCAAGGTCTGGTCCATCTTGGCAGTGCTGCCTGTAAATCCTGCCTCCAGGAGCCCTGCTTCGTCAGGCAGATGGAAAATACAAACAGCCTGACCTTCCCAGATCCTGACAGCAGCCCCAGTCCCAGACTAGCAGGAGGATTTAATTCTCCTTTGATAGGGCACGGCAGGAGGACGGTGCAGGCTCCAGAATGGGGATGCTGCTCCTATCAGACATCCTCAGTGCCACCTGCAGGATGTCACCTCTGCTCAACACTGCTCAGGACAGATACAGACACAAAACGGGTGTTGTGGCTGGGAAAACACACTGGTTTGGTATTTATTTCCTTTTGTTTCCCTTTTTCTCACCCAGAAACATCCTGCCATGTTAGAGTTTGGGGCTGTTGTGTGGTGGAGATTTTCTTTCTTTCAGAGCCAGCCATTTTGTAGGAAGCTTTGACAAAACAGATGGAAAAATATCTGGAAAAATATAAGAAAATAGGGAGTGAAATGACAGTGAGAACATGAAGGTGCCTTGTAACCTGCTCAGCCTTTTGAGACAGACATCCCCAGGAGAAGCTCAAATTAAAGGGCAGTCAGCTTGATGGGTTAAAAGAGCAGTGTCTGGTATTGTACAGCCAGAGATGGAAACCCCTACACTGGTTTTCAAAGGGCTCAAACAGATTTTGTAGGATGATTCCTGAGCACGGTTTAACTTGTAAGCACCCACAGAGCCAGCATGAGAGGTTTTTATTACATGCAGCATGAGGTTCAAGGTACTGAAGACACAGTACCCCACTGCTCTGGCTGATGCCCAATTTCTGCACAGTGTTTTCCCATCTTCATTAAAGTCCCATTCATGGCAGTGGAACTGAGGGGTAACATAAGGGAAAATAAACTGTTGGTGGCCTCTGACAAAGCTACTGCCACACCCAGCCACACGAGGTGTCTTGTCTTCACTGGTGACTTCTGTGGGCAACCTCATCCTGCCCAACACTCCTGAACTGCTTCTTCATCAGGATCCAAACATTTCCAAATGGTTGTCACGGCCCTGGTGTGGATCACCCACCACTGCAATGAGGAGAGTCTGCCTTGGGTTGAAAGGTGTAGCTGGGGGTGTATTCTAATCCTATCTGTCAGAGCTGGGGCAGTTCTCTGCTGTTCATTGGGCAGT
Organism: Anomalospiza imberbis; assembly: GCF_031753505.1. Lineage (NCBI taxonomy): Eukaryota > Metazoa > Chordata > Aves > Passeriformes > Viduidae > Anomalospiza > Anomalospiza imberbis. The sequence goes on along the minus strand of NC_089701.1, from coordinate 6,816,189 downwards.
TTTCTTCATCTCTCCCACAGACAATCCTCCCTCCAGGAGATATCTGCTGTTAATGGGCTATTAATTATTAATTATCTTCTGTTCATGGCCAGTGAGTGTCCCTGTATGGCTGAGAAAATTCCATCATTCATGGGGAGAGGCTCCGCCCAGGGGAGGAGCCAAGCATTCCTACCTGGATACAATCTGACCTTGGAACACCACAGCAGCCTTTGCCCACTGCATTCCCAGAGGAGCAGCTTTCTTCCCCACTGCATTCCCAGAGGAAGCCCAGGCCCATCCACACCAGCCCTGGAGCTTCAAAGGAAAACTCCACCCTTGTGCAGGATCCCTGCTCCAGCAGAAGCACAGCTGGCACTGCAGGAGGGCTGAGCCACCATGGGATGGGACTGCTGCCACCACCCTGACCCACAGGCTGCCAGGGCCTGCTCTGACTCTGGCAGGGGTTTGTTTTCTTTTTTTTTGCACTATTGCATTTGTATTTTAATTTTCCTAGTAAAGAACTGTTGTTCCTATTCCCATATCTTTGCCTGAGATCTCCTTAATTTCAAAATAATTTGGAGGGAGGGGGTTTACATTTTCCATTTCAAGGGAGACTCCTGCCTTCCGTAGCAGACACCTGTCTTTGTAAACCAAGGCACAGTCAGAGGCAGAGCCATCACACTGTGTTCCCTCAGACCAGCCGAGGCTCATCCAAAGTGAGTTTTCATGGCTTTGTCCTTTTTGCATTTCCACTTCCCATTAAGCCTCCTCAGCCCTTTTATCGAGGTTTATTTTTACCTCAGTGCAAGAGGTTGGGTGCACGTGGCTCCAGCTTTGGCTGCTTGGCATTTTGTGAAGATTGTATCATGTGGCACTTCAAACCTCACCAAAAATAACTCCCTGTGCTCAGGAGCCCCTTTCCTACCTGCAGAGACCACTGCTTCCCAATAATTTTGGGTTTGTTTTGGGGGGGATTAGTGGGATTGATGGGGTAGGGGAAAGGGAAGAGCTGCTGGTGTGAAGCCCAAGGGATGGGGAAAGGCTGTGATGTGTTTCTGCTGTTCCAAGCGGACAATCCTCATGGTTTCCTCTCGTCCTCTTTGCCGTGGGAAGAGGGAAGCAAATTAAGGCAACATCTCTGAGCACCAAGCAGGCCTGGAGTTTGAAAAGAAAGTGCCTGGGAAGAGCTAGGAGGAAAAAAAGGATTTGTTTTAGCAATGAGCAGTCATTGGAGAGTGCCCTGGGAAAATCAAATGGATTTACTCCAGCATGCTGCTGAGTGAGGGCCCCCACCGAGCCCAGTGTGAGGTCCTCGTGCTCTCAGCAGGAGGGATGGGACCTGGTGGCTCCCAGCTATGTCACAGGAGCTATTCCTTCCAGAAACAGAGAAGGAGCAGAAAACATGGAGCCAAAAGGTTTCTCTGATCCCTCCTGGGGATGATGCCACAACCCAGCCATTGCTCACTTGCCTCCTGTCCTCCTCCAGCACAGATTTGGTGACAGTGGCTTTCCCTGGCCTCTGCATGGGGACATGGAGCAGGAATCAGCCATTCCACAGAAATTCAAGGGGAAAAAATTCCTCCATTGCTCCTGCTAACCCCCAGCCATGCAGAACCCAAGGGGCCTTGCAGCTCCCTGAGAACCCTTCCAAGAACCAGCAGGCCACTGAAAAAAATGTTAGTTTTCACCCCAAACCAAGATGTCCAGGATAACAAACCAAACACAGCTGAAATGAATCAGTTTGGAATACGTTATTTTCAAAGCCTTTTCTCCTGAATCTTGACTTTTCTTTCAGAGAAAATGAGTGACATCTCAAACCTGTTTTTTCTCTCATGAACATCAAAATAAACACTGACAGCCTTATTTTCTGCAAACCATCTCTTTTTATGGTTGGGGTTGATTTTTATTTCTTTTTTGAACTGACATAAATACAGTAAAGTCTTTCTCCCCTATACTTTAAGAGATCTTTGCCTTGCAATCAGATATAGGAAGGAAAATGTTATTAAACCTGAAAATTCCCATTAAGTCACATTGCACTTAGTAGCAAGGTGGCATCCAAATTCCACCCTTTTGGTCATTCAAAATCCATGCTGCTGACCCTGTGCCCTCCACTGCCTGAGCAAGGGGATCCCATCCTGCTGGATTAACACCTGTGCCACTTTCTTGGGGATCAGTGAAGAGAACAGCAGAAGTAACAGAGCTGGAGGTAGCCCTGCTCTAAATAGATAGCTGGGGGATTCATTTTGTTCATGAAAGTATTGATTTTTCCTGAACTAAGAGCACAAAGAGTCATGGAAAACAATCAGTCCCAGTGCAGGAAGCTGAGAAATTAGACATCACTACAAGCCCTCATGATTGTGCTCAGTGCTGGGGCATTCAGTTAAAAAAAGCTTTATTTACAGACTTCAAAAATATCAGAGGTGTGGTTCTAACACTGGAAGTTCATTTACTCTCAAAGGGGAGGCTGTGAGTCTCCCATTCAGGCAGGAAATATCAGCAGAATCAGACTCATGGAATTTCTTGTCTGATCTGCGTGTGACTATGCTGAATAGATCCTCAATACAGCCTTTCATTTCAGTGTTTCAGCTGTTGCATTTTCATCCTGTGATGGGAAATGAGATATGCAAAAAGATACAGACACAACAGCACTATTTCCTTCCCTTTGGTTTCTGTCTGCCTCGCCATAGAAATTCTAACTTCAATCAGGAGCTAGAGAAGTTCAAGCCTGAATTAAAGTGTCACCTGCTTTCCAGTGAAAGTGATGAATCACTGGAAAATCGTTTTCAGGGAATGTGGTTAGATTCCTCATCCTGATACCAGTGTTAAAGGCTGCATGTCCCTGCTTAAACCATAACTCAATTGAGGTTCATGCAGAAACCAGTAACTGGAAGAAATCTATGGCCCTGGTTATACAAAACAGCAGAGCCATAAATCACACTTGTCTCATGTCTGCAATTTATGAAGCCATTACATTCAGAATTTGTTAGATTTCAAGTTTTGGTTCCAGTTCATTTTTATTTCAGCAGAAGAGAAGACAACAGCAAGGATTCTGCAATTGTGCTTAAATGTAAGTGAAGACATGTCAGACTGGGGTGGAAATCACCACTGCACCTGGACTTTTTGTGCCTTGTTAACAACAAGTTTACAAGGAGTTCGAACCTGGATCCATTTCTGGGAGGTATTTGTGTAGGAATCTTGGATATGCTGGGAACAGCTCTACTCCACACACGTGGGCACTTGAAGGCCCTGAGAAGGCAGCCAGAGCCCAAGCCATGCCCACACTGATCTGAGCAATTCACACAATAAACCTGAGCTGCTCCAGGTACATCAGGCTCCCTGTGCCAGGGCATGTCTTATCCACACAAGCACAGCTACAGTTTGTCCATGACTGCCAGGTATTTGGTATCCCTGTTAAAATCTATTTACTTTTGCTTATCTATCAATACATCTTCCCAGCAGGGAGGAAAAAAAAAGACATTTTAGTGAAGTTAAGATGCTTGTCTTAATGCTGCCCACCACACACAAGGATTGCTTTCTTGGGGCAGGGGACAAACCTTGGGTGGGAGACAGCTGAGCTGAAATCCTGTGTTTCTCTATCTAATTTGTATGGAAGCTGTTTGGGTTTTTTGGAATCACAGACTGGAAAATAGTTCAGGTGACAGAAGCAGTGACCCTGGTAAACTTTCACTCTTGAGCCTTCTGGCTGTGTCTTTTCCTATTAGATGTGATTTTAAATAAACATGAAGGAACCAGACAGGCCACAGATGCAGGTTTCTAAGCAACACAGCTAAATCCACATCTGTGTTTAGAGGTGCAGACAGAACATCTCAGGACGGTTTCACGTAAGTTGGGGTTTTTTTAGTTCCCCTTCCTTTCAGAGACACTGACTACAGACCACCAGAAAGAAAACTAATAAGCAAATAGCCTGCTTTCCTGGGAACTGATGATTATAGGGGACTGTAAGATAAGGGCCTGCAGGAAAGGTCTCCTCATTTTGAGGCTTGATGGGATGGGGCTGCTGATCTGTCATTTCCCATCACATGTGGACATTTTGGCAGCTGCCATGAACTGCCCAGGCCAGAAAGTCCCAATGAGACTTCACCTTTCTGCCTTGTATCACCCAATAAGAAGGGTGATACAAGGCAGAGAAGGTGAATATTGTGATCATGCACACGGCTAAGGTGGGTGAGGTGAAAAAGCAGGGCAGTCCCAACCTGGCAGAGCCTCAAGGCAGAGGACAAACCACGGCAGAGCATAGAAACCAGCACAGAAACTCTCACATACTGAAAAGGTGCCGTTTTATTTTTGTGTTTGCTTTCCCCATGTTCAGCGAGACACTCGCTCGCTCTCTGGGAGATTTAACTCTGTGCAGACAGGAGGAAATGATTTTCAAACTGCCTGTTTGTAAGCCAGCTCCAAAATGACAGCGCTGCCACTGCTGCTTTTGTTCTAAACACCCAATTAAAGTGGCTGCTTGCACCTTCGTGCCACATTCCTGTCTCCCAGCCCAAAAGGGCTGAGCAGCTAATGAGGCACAGCACGGGAGGGAATGTGGGGAGTCTGAGAAACTGCAGACTCAGCCCGGTCCCGTGGCAAAGCACACGGAGGCTGTGCCAGGCTGGGATCCTTCCTGGGGAAAGAGGGGCACACCTGCGTGGTGCCAGTGCCACCAAACAGGACTGGGGCAAAACCAAGGCCAGACCGTCGAGTCTTTGTATTTTTTTTGCTAGGGGATTAAATGTGTGAGACGGTGTTTCTTGTTTGGACTTAGGTGAGGTATATGGAAGGGATTTCTCCCTGGGAGGGTGGGCAGGCCCTGGCACAGGGTGCCCAGAGCGGCTGTGGCTGCCCCTGGATCCCTGGCAGTGCCCAAGGCCAGGCTCCACAGGGCTTAGAGCAACCCGGACAGTGGAAGTAGTTCCTGCACAGGGGAGTGGAACAAGATGATATTTAAAGTCCCTTCCAACCCAAACCATTCCGTGATTTTATAACCCATGATGACTTGTCCTATGCCCTGATGACTGTGGTGACCCCATGAGAAAAATCCACGCTCACCAAGCCCTGGATAAAGATTCCTGATGTAGGCCAGAAATGACATATTCCAAATCTGCCAGCTTGTGAAGCAGGAAGCCCAGCTTTCCTCCTTTGCTGGGGGTGATAAGTCTTTCTTCTCCCATTTTTCAAGCAGCACAACCTATATTTTGATGGTACTGACTTAAATTGCTGCCTCACAGCAGACAGTGTGTGGTCCTCAGCTGTTTGTTTGTTACTTTTCCTGGTGTCCAGTGGATAAGGGAAAATTTATGTTCACCTTTTTATAAGCTCCTGGTAAAGGCAGGGCCTTGTGTTATGAGCTGCAATGCCCACTGACCTTGTCATTTATTGGGAAATAATGTCACCATTGCATCCTTTTCTTAAGGCTCCTTTCTAACTGAAATGTGATGATCTGAGAAGTGTTTGCTTCTCTTTTAGAGAGAGCTGGAGCTCTGCATACAGGGTGCACACATTCCCAAAGGGAAAATCCACCTCAGCAAACTTTCAAATGAGCCCTTGAAGGTACAGCCTGTGTGTGTGGTGAGGACCCCTGATGTTCCCTCACCCGAGGCTGTGTGAGGCTGATCAGGTTTGATTGTGTGCACTGCAGGTGTTATTGATCACCCTGATGATTGATGGGCTGGTCCCTGTCAGGGGCTCATCTTGGATGTAATTGCATGAGTGATCTGCCAAGGCCAAGCTCGTTGTCCCCAGAAGTGCTAACTATATTTAATATAAACACGTGTCTGTATTTATAAAATTCCTTTCTCAACAGAGATTAAATGATTTCTGCATGCCTCTCCTGGACTGTGGGGAAGCGCAGATCCATAAATCAGTGGATTGACAGAGATGAAAACCTGCAAGGTTGGGTGGTGTGTGCTGAACCCATTCCTGTTTGACACACTCCCTCTGGGGCTGAGTGCCAGGAGTGATGCTGGGTTTGCCCTGCACAGATTCTGGTTTGGAATGTGGGGACCAAAGGAATCCCCAGCAGCAGGGAATGTGACCCTCCTCCAAGCAACTCAGCACAATGTTTATCCTTGCAAGGCTGGCAGTATGTATATAAATATATAGATATTACAGCTGAAGTGGCACCAGATGGATAATTGCAGCCCCTGAGTGCCTAATCTACTCTCCAGGACATGGGCAGTTTTCTAAGCCAACAAAACTTAATTGAACTTTCTGTTCCAGCTGGAAAAGGTTATGGATCTAGCGAGTGCAAACGGAAGGCAGGATGAAAAGGTCAGATGTTCTGTTCTCTTTGTAATGGATTGACCGGGGACATGTTTTTATCTTTCTCACAACCACTGGATTGTAAAACTTAATTAGCAAGTCACTGCTCTGCCCTGTCTGAAGGCACACGTGTGATGATTGCACATAGATCACATTTTATGGACATGTCATGTTTTCATCCCAGTGTAGCAGCCTGCATGAGCGATGCTTTTGTCACATATTTACATCGATAGTTCAGGGAAGGGCCAGTAGGACAAACTGGAGAGCTCCCCTTGACGTCAGCTCCAAGAAATCAGCTCATGGAGCTGCAGCTGCCTGAACTGGGCTCTCACTGCTCTGTTGGGACGTGGGAGAGGAGGCATCGAAAGCACGGGTGTCTTATTCCTGTAAAGTTCCTAATAAGTTCCTGAAAGGAACTGTTATTTTCTCATGTCTTTGCCTGAAAGCCCCTTAATTTCAAAATTATAACAATTTGGAGGGAAGGAGGTCATATTTTCCAATCTAAGGGAGGCTCCTGCCTTCCTTAGCAGACAGCTGTCTTTCAAACCATGACAGCAGGCAAATCCAAGAGATGTGGAGAGGAATGGACATATAAACAAGGAATAATATGACATATGGGAGAGAAAATATCAATAAAGAGGTAGAAAAATGAAAAGGATTTGTGTATAGGAAAGAAAAATGTATCAGCAAAAGAATGTCTGACCTGCAGCCCAGTCAGCCTGATTGGAAAATGCTGATTTCATCATTGGAAATGTGGTCTCAACATCCAAAAGTATATCTTTCATGTCTAAAATAGAGATAATTGTTTATTTTGTATTAGGCATGAAGGGAAAACCTTCAACAGTAAAGGACAGTTAAGGGCTGGAATAGATTGCTGTAAGACTGGAGCCACCAGAGGTTTTTAAGAGCAGGTTAAACCAACATCTGTTAGGGAAGGTTTAGAAGTAGCTGGTGGAAAATTGAGGCAGGGCTAGACTGGGTGACTTCCTGAGGTTACTTATTTTTAAGTTTGATTTTTGGTGATCTTATGTAATTCCACTCCCTTTATAGTGCAGCTCATCTCCAGAGCATCAGAAATGGTCTCAGTCAGTCAAGGACTCCATGTAGGATGAAATCTGAATTAATCTCACACACACACACAGTCACGATTCAGTCCAGGGAAGATCTTTTCATTTATATTTCAATTGGAAAAGGGAGAAAAAGGGTTTAAAAGACATTTCAGTTTTTCAGTGAGATAATTATGAAGTCCAGAATTTCCCTCTTCATACAATAATGCTTTTTCCTTATTGACATTTTACCTGGACACACAAGGCTATAGCTGCTTCCAGTTTGTAAGATATCCTGATATTTTTTTCTGGAAAGTTTGAACAATTAAATGGGTGGATAAAGTGAGCTGCATTTTAAATGAAAGAACAGAAACACTTGGTATCAATCAAGTCCTAAGGATTAGGATCCTGATGTAACACACTTTATTTTATCTCTGGAGTCATCATATGTTTCTTTTCCCAGTATTGCTACAGAGTCAAATTCTTTTTCTTTTCATTTTTTGGTCTTTGAGTCTTTCCAAGAGGTAATTTGTTGTCCTCAACAGATATGCCAAGACTCACATCCTTCCCTCTTCACAACTCCAGCATCTCTCACGCTCACAGGCTTGGGAAGAGAGCCCAGAACTGTGCTGTGTTCTAGACCATGCATTTCAGCAGAGCCACACATGAAATGAAGCCTTGGTGGAAAGCACAGTCTCTGCCTGGCAGCTTGGAGTGAGAATTTCTCCCCCATGTGTGAAAAGAGGGGTTGTAGGAAACCATTTCCACACATCAGTGTTCTATCACACCAGAAATGCACACAGGAGAGATGTCCTTGGCATCAGCAGTCAGGGTGAATTGTGACTTTTCAGAGCAGCAGTTGAGGTTTTTTGCATTCCTAAAGCTTTGCAACCAGGATTTTTTAATAAGGATCCTTCTCTTCTTCAAGAGCAAGTGAACCTCCTCCCTTTTTAAGAGGGTTACTGCATTCATGGGCCCCTTCCTTACACAGAGTGTGCATGACAGAGAGAATCCAGGAAGCAAAGGCAAATATTTCTCCCGAGAAACTCCTGGTACTGCAAAGCCAGCTCAGGAGGGGACTGGGAAAGCTGTCAGCACAGCTGCACAAGGAAGATAAAGAGACAGGAACCACTGCCTGAGCATATCTACAACACATCAAACATCACCAAGTCAATCAAAGCACCATTAATCCATTGGACTCTGACCCTTCCTCTCGGATGCTGCCAGATCCATCAGCTGGGGATCAGAGGGAGAAAAGCAGCAGCATGGCAGGTACTGGTCACCAGGAGAGCAAAACAAGAACCCCCTCCAGCTTCCTGCTCTGCCTGGGAATCTGGACAGGGAGCTCAGTACATTCAGGCCACCAAAAAGCCTTGCTTAAATGGGATTTTAAGGAATGATGGCTTTGCCACTGGAGGAATCAAGGCACAAAAAGTGCTGTGTTAGTACAAAAGGCTGCTGCACTGCCTTCCCTTTTCCTACCTTCTCCATCCCAGCAGTGTTCCACGGTTAGGAATGTGATTTCTGGGGAAATAAACCACCAAGTGACCAACAAAATGAAAGAAAACAGACTCAACATTCAGCTTTACTTGAAATTGGAGAGAAATAATCAAGACTCAGGCATGCAATTCCTAAAGAAACGAGGAAATATCTATGAGTTTTCTCTGCAACCTCTCCCTCGGGATCACTTTCTTTAATAACTTCAGCTGAGAGCTGTGATCTGTGCACGCCAGGAGAAAGGCTGCCTATGCCTCAGACAGCTGGATTCCAGCCCTTGCTGAGGGAGTAAAAATGCCAGTTTCCAAGAGAAGATGTTGGTTGTGTCACATGCAGTAAAGCAGTGATGACTGGATCATCATCATCACTCAGTGCTTATATGGGGAAGGGATTTGTAAACAAAATGCTCTTCAATTGAAGTGAAAACGTTCCAGCAAAGCCCAATGGATGCAAACTTCAAAGATGTGTTCAAACTCTGATGGAGTTGTGACTCTAAATAGCAGCAGTAATTGATGCCTGCAACAGCTGAATGTTGTGAGCTCCCTGCCACTTAGAGCCCTGAAAAAGACACCCCTGTTTGATTTAAAGAGGTGTTACATGTAAATGGGAAGAAAGGAATTGATATAAATTAGTGGGTGAGAGACAAGGCCTTGGATTAAATGAGAAGTTCTAGACAGCAATACCTCCATCACTGGGGGTGTGAAATCTGCTTCCAAAAGGCCATAGGAGTGTTTCCAGGACAGTGCAATTGCACCCCCTGCACATGCACAGGTTGCAACTCAGAGCCAGAACCTACTACATCAAAATAGCCACTGATGGTGACAAGTAAAATAAGTTTAGAAATAGAAAAATTTATTCATTAGCATCATTTTTGTCATCATCCTCATCTTCATTATCAATATCCTTTCAGGCATTAAAATTTCTTAATCACCTTAACTGCAGTTTAGCCAATTAATTGCCTGGATATTATCCAGCCCAGTAATCTTGATCACTTGAAGACAAGGCATAGAGACAGCCAAAAGGAAAAGGGGGGAAAAAGAAGAAAAATTATTCAAACCCACAGAAATATTGAATCTAAGAAAGGAAACCTCCTGATTGTCTGAGGGATTTTATGATACTGGTGGAGGCTTATTCTGAAGACCAGGTCTGGGCAGGGGAAGACCCAAACCTCCTGTTCCATATTTTGATATAATGGAAGATTTTTTTTTTTTTTTTAAGAGGAAAGAGTCCTATTCATTTTCTGCCTTTTTAAAATGGTAGAAGTTGATGAAAACACATGTTCTACTCAGTCTATCTTTCGCTGGATTTTGACACTCTTTTTCTTTCTTATATTTATGACAGAACTTCTTTTTAATACAGGGGCAAATTTCATTAAAAAGTCTTGTAGAGGAGAAGCTTTGACAACTATTAAAACATTATTTGGGTTGTTGTTGATGTTGCTGTTAATGCTGCTGTTGTTGTTGTGGCTGCTGCTGCTGTTGGGAACATATTTTAAATTGACCTTATCCATAAAAGTGACATTTACATGGCATGATTCTCTGCTAAGGAGAGATACCCTATCTTACTGAGTACATGAGGCCACAGAGTTATTTAGCACATAACTCTGAGCTGATGTACCCTTTATTTAACTCATACAAGATTGGTGCTGATCTGTAGGAATAAGTTGCTCTCATTCATTGTGACCCATTGCAGCACACAGCCAGTTGGTGTGAGGTGGTGATGCACTCCAAGTTCAGCCCATCAGTTCCTGCAGCAACTTTTGTCCCTCTAAACACATCTTTAAAACTGGTGGAGCCCCTCAGATGGAGAATAATTCCTGCAACAGCTCCCAGACACTGCCACAGCATTGCTACATTCTCAGCCTTTGCCTCTGGACAGGATTCCTTTATCTTCTTCTGCAAACATTTCTCAATTTATAAACTGGGAATAATAATTCCTTATTTCTCTGTAAGAGCTCTGTGAGGCTTCATGCAGCCAATGTTAGTAAAGTACTTGGAGAACTCTGGATGAAAGCTGCTGCATAAATGCATAGTTTTATTGCTGGACTAGCAAATGTTATTACTCTTCTAAAAAAAAAAAAAAGGTATGTAGGTAGAAAATAGCCAATCTCAATATTTATAAAATTTCTTCTTCCTCATAAATACCGAAGTTCCATAATCCTCACTGAGGCTGTTGCTTATTTATCTGCATTTGAATTTTAATGAATAAAAATGCCATTTTTTTGGTCACAATTCTTTCAGACCAGGCTCTCTGCAAAATTCTGCTTTCCATTTCAAAGAGTTTATGTTTTGTTGACTTTTAACACTTTGACAAGATTGACTGACAACCACAGACCTGAAAACCCCACTGATTTTGCCCCACAAACTGAAACAGTGAAACAAAGTGGTCCTTCCAACCCCGCCACAGTGCTTGAAATGTGCCACCGAGGACAGGCCCACAGCTCAGGCCAGCTGAGAACATACAGAGCTGTGGCTTTGGAGGAGGATGGTAGTTTCTGGTAGAACGGAAAATGGAATTCCTTAATTCTTGGCAGAGTGTTGGGATTGCCAGGGTTCAGCTCCTGGTTCTCACGGGAACTTCCCTGTCCACTCTCCTGGTACTTCCAACCCTATCCAGGTGTTCTGGTGCAGGTTTTCCCTGTCCACCCTGCAGTTCTGACAGGGCAAAGCCCTGGGCAGGAGCTCCCTGTGCCCTCCAGACAGACGAGATCAGCTCTACCAAAGCCACGCAGTGATTTTGGGGAAGGCTTTGCTGTGGGCATGAGCTGCACTTGATGTGAGTGTGAGAGCAAACCTGTGACAGCAGCTCTCTGGCACAGAGAGCAGGCACAGACTTTCCCAGGCATTTTCCCAGGGAAAGCTGTGAGAAGATCAGAGAGAAGAATGAGAAACAATTCTTATCTCCACTTGCTGCACCTGCTGTTGGGCACGTGTGGAATGTGTCCTGGAGATTTGTTTACCAAAGAGTGATTTCTTAATTGGACTCTGGATGGTGTTTGGATGGGTTGACCAATTAGGTCAAAGCTGGATCAGACTGGCTGTGAGGGTCACTGAGTTTCTTAATAAATGCAGTATAATATAGTATAGATGATCTAATAAAGCAATGATCAGCCTTCTGCAATCATGGAGTCAGTGCTAATGATGACCCAGCTGGGGGCCTGTGGTGACACAAACCCACCAATGTTCCCGTGCCTGTGTGCCATGTGTGCCCTCCCTGCTCGTCCAGCTGCAGCAAATGACTCCAGTGACAACCCCTACACTTGGTTAGCATTCAGCCATCTGTAAAGAGAAGGATTGACACTTTGCTACAACAGGAGATATTATCTGATTATAGCCCTGGCAGGGCACCTCCCCATCAGCAGGGGATGCATAAGTGGCTCCACAGACAACACAAAGGGTATTCCTCCATTAAAAAAAAAAAAAAAAAGTGGATGAGACTATCCCTGACTTCCAATGAATCTCTTCAGATGAAGATTTGGGATGCACATTCCTGACTTCTGGCAGTGCTGATGTCACTACCCATGACAGAAAGTGGGAGCAACAGGTATTTTTAAGCAGACATTTCCAACTAGGAAAATGGTACAAATAATACTCCTATATTCTCTTTCCTCTGGGGTAAATAGCAAGACTAGGGGAAACATGGCCAAAAATTAGCCCTGTGCAACGTTAATCCTTGAAGTCTAATCTGTCACTGGAGTGGAGAGATAAAATGTCTTTGAAATCAGAGGACTCCAGCAAGGCTTAATGGCCCCCACTCAAAAGTGAAATTCACTTGTGCTTCCATTATCTCTTCTCGTAACACTCCGGAGTTACAAAGAGCAACAATAATTCCAGCAGATGAAGCTGTGCAGTGTCCTGCTACATACAATGAATATTGTCCTCTGCCTGCAGAGGAGAGAAGCACAGGGAGATTAAATGACTTGCTGCAAAGTGCACGGGGAGCCATTGCAGCAGGTTGGTTTAAACACCGTGTTCCCTGATAGCTCATTCTGTGTTTCAATAAGCAAAGCACTCTCCTGGCTCTGCAGTGTAACTGTGTGACACGGGTGAGATTGGAATTGATGTCCCTGAGATGTGGCCTCTGGAATTATCCATTCCTGGTGAGATCCACCACTCGTGTTCTCTCCAAGCCCACTGCTGCAGAATGCACTTCTTTCAAGCCCAGGATCTGTTCCATCAGTAATACCTTTCCCAAGGATTTCTGCTTCATTTTCCCTTTTAGAGGCTTTATATGCTCAGTGCTAAACTGCTCTTCCTTCTGTTGTTCCTCGTGTTCAAGGAAGGAGGCAGTTTCCCCAGCAAAGCTACAGGTGTGCTGGAGGCCTCAAACTGAGGGTGAAACTGAGAAAGAAAATTGCTGCTTTTGAGTTTTGCTGGTGATTGAAAGCAGTTTTAATGTGTGACAGTTCCACCTACACATCAGGACAAAACTCTTGGCAATTCATTTATTTTTCCAAATAGAAGATGACCATCTAAAAGAGGATAAAATACCGTGGTGAATTGTGTTGCTAGTGTGGAAAGTCAATAGGATTTAACCCTTCAAGCTGTGGTATCACTGAAAACTCTGATCTTCAGACCAGAGTAGAGGTACAAGCTACAGGTTGGTTGCCTTTTCCTTCCAGCCATGCATGTGGAAGTGCTGCTGTTTGGAAATGCTCCATGGATTGGGAGTACAAACACCTAATTTGATGGCTACTGTCTGATGGCACCAGTTGTTGTACAAATCTGAAAACAACCCTCTGTCCATAACACAGGAGCTACTTGACCCCCCCTCCCTTTTTTTTTTTTTTTTGACTAGGCAGCCCACTATCAGTAGCCATAGTAAGAAATGCACAGGGATTATATTGTTTGGGGCCATAAAATACCACTTGAGGTCTTTTCTTGTCACCTTGCCTGTGTTCACAAAGCTCACTGCCCCCGTTTGCCAAGTGTGGCCACTTTGACCAACAGGATCCCAAGTTGGAAGGGAGGAACAATTCAAATGCATGAAACTGTAAATCCTGCTGAAAAATTAGAAAGGAAATGATCAATCTCATTTTCATTCAGATATGAATGAACTTGTATCCTCTTTTGTTTCTCACCTGAGAGAGAGTTTTTCTTCGTCCAGCAAGTTTGTAACTCCATCCTAACCACCACTGAAGGTGTAGCTGAGCAGATTTGGGCTCCAGTCACAGGTGCTGTGTGACCCCAATATGGGGCGGTTGGAGAATGGCTCTGGAATGCTCGGATGCTCCTGAGCTGTGCCACTGACATGACGCCCTACAGAAGGGATGTTCCTTTGTCTCTTCTTTGCCTGTATTTGATATATGTTTTTCTCTGTCCAGAAGCTAAACCAAGGCTCAGCCCAGGCTCCTAAGGGCTCCCATATCATTAACACAAGCAGCAGAAAGTGACTTTGAGCATGAAGGACTTCCTGAGCATTGCAGCAGCCTTTACATCCAGACTTGCAGGAATCTGTGATGAATAGCAGATGATTGCTCTTTTGGAAGGACTGGGCTTGCTTCAAGTTTAATCAGTAAACAGCTTCTGATGATTTTTTTCTGTTCTGTAAATATCCCTCAGCGTTTTTGAGGTGACCGTGGCCTGGTGCCTCTGTCACACCCCAAACTCGGCCAAATGTGTGACACCTCCTCCACTCACACACGCCCCCTGAATTACTGGTGGAAATAAATGCAGCAAACATTGCCCTGCAATTCAGAGCTGTCATCCCAGGGTGACCAATGGCTCCCGGAGTTTGTTGGACAGAGAGGCGGATTTTGTCCTTCAGAGACAGCGACCTTTCCTTCCCATGCAAATAATTTCCAATCAAGCTGCCATGTAGAGCTATTGCAAGCAGATGGACACATGCAGACAGATTTTACATGCCCTGAGAGTCTCCCTCACTCTCTCACAATAAAGAGGATTAAATTGAATTGTTATCTGGCTATTTGGGGTATTTTGACAAACCAGCACAGAGTCAGATATCGCTTCATACTGTCACACTTCTAGATATGACAACTTTTTCACACCCCGAAACAGGGCTGAATTTACATTATACTGTTTGGGAAAATTTCTTGATAAATCTTCCTTTCTATCAGACAATTTATGCATTCCAGCTGTTAGCACTCAGGCTGATATGGTCATGCATGTGTCTGGCTCCAAGAGTAACATATGGAATATAAAATCCCAAATGGGATCCAATGCAAGGGATGGAACCCCCACCAGGCAGTGGCCTGGGATAGTTATCCACTTCCCCCACCATGTGCTACTGGAAATTCAAGTGGTCATGCTGAGATAATAAATATCTAATAAGATGCCATAAAACACCAAAGTCTCAGTGTCTGAACCTCAGGGTCTTGTGCTGCATAAATGATGCCTGGGATTCTGCCTGAAAGGAAGCCTAAGGGCAGGTTCACTGTATAGTGAGGCTGTAGAATATTTAAGTAATTTGAGATATATTCTGGCCCTCTTTTCTCTGATATTCATAGAGAAAGAATTCAAGTTCAGGAATGTGGATTTCCTGGTAATCCACAGTGCCAGCTTTTCAAGATACACCCTCTCAGCAACACTTTTGCAGGAATTTGAGCAATTCCTGAGTCCCCTCTGCCCAGCAGTGGCAGCAGCCTGCTGGAGGAGCCCTGCTTCTGCAGCCTGCTGGAGGCAGTTTGATTTAATGTCTGATTGCATTTAATTTGTGGCAGCAGCCCAGATGCTATGGCCATAGGTGCCTAGAAAATCATTAAGCAAATGCAGTAAGACACATGGAAACCTAAATCAGAGCCCAAGGACACCTGCATCTTGAGATATTGTCTCATAGCTCCAGGACATTTGACCTTAGCCTTTATTCCATGGTCATGAGCTTTTAGCAAGTGGTTGGAGGGGGACCAAAACTTTGCAGGAGGGATGTTTTCTGCAGAAAATGGACTGACCTATTTTTTATGCTAACATAAAAAAGTGAGCTTCTGCCTCAAGTCAGAGCTTGAGCTGTGGGTTTTCACAAAGCTGTGAGGTGACAGCCTTTACTTCTCAGGTAAAACTGAACAATGGTGGAATTGTATTTTTTGGCTCGTAGAGGTGGAATTGACCTAGAGGTGAAAGGCAAGGTCTTTACAGACGTTGAGCAGCATTTTGCCCCATTGGATAATATTTTAGAAAGCCTGAAGGCAGAAAAGCACAGCTCAGTGTGAACAGACCAGGGCCAGAAAGAAAGAGCTGTTCTCACTGCTAAGATCTGGGAAACATGGTTGCAAAAGGCTCCACTGGAAAGACATGGACAAACTAAAATTAGTTTCAAGCAAGCAAATAGAAACATTCCATCTTGAAAAGGTAAGAAACGCTGCACATTTCAGGTTTGAAACATTTCTTTCATGCCAGTTTGTTTCAAATTCAACCATGGAGCAGAAAAGCAAGACATTTTTAAAACTTGCTTTTGTTGCCCATTTTTATTTTTTTCCCGAAAAGTGCCACCTGGCTGTAGCTAGAATGTCTGTATCTCAGGAATGTGATGCTAGATTTGAATACTGGAAATCCTGAAAAATTGACAGATATGCCTTATTTGAACAGTCTGGACCTTAGCTGTGATATAAAATTGTGCAAAACAACGCACAGAAGCAGGAAGAGAGTATACAGATTCTGTTTTCTTGGATTAATCAGAGAGCTGGGGTCTGCCACAGGGGTTTGGAGGTGTTCCTGAGGATTGTGCTAATTATCGTATCGATTCCTTTCTGCTTTTAATCTGTTTGCTGCAAATCAAAAACTCAAGTGAAGTTACCTCAAATTCAGTTTTCAGCTTTCCTCAATACCAAACAAATTTGTTTCCAATGGGACTTAAAACTGCCAAGGCTTCTTCCTTGTTCCAAACAGTTTTCCCATTTCCACAAACAAAACCTTGGGTCGTTCTCAGTCAGAGTTGAGGAGTTCTTCAGGGAGAGCAGGTTTTGGGGTGTGTGCCTTCCACCCTGTACCTCAGGATCTCACCCAAGCAAAGAACTGTGGTGGTCTTGAAGGACTTGTGCACTGAATCAGTTCTGGGCTGAGCAAATTTCTTCTTAGGGTGGAGAAATGAGTACTTATGGGCATGGACAGGAGGGTGGACCTGTTTGAGTGGTGTTGTCACAGCGTGTGGATGTTTGTGGCTCACTTGGCAAAGCCCATTGAGGCACAAACCCAGGAGTGACCCAGGTACATCTGGAGGTCAAACTCAACATCTAGATCTAAAACCATAAGTCCAGTGTGTGTTGCTTTGGCTGTATTGGGGCACAGCTGAAGATATAGGGATGGTTTTTGTGTGTCTGGAAGGGGATCAGACTGAGCAGGGAGCTGCCCTTCTTTTCCATGGCAGGAATCCCATCAGGAACCCAGAAGCAGATGAGACCTCCCAGGCACACCAGAAGGAATCAGAAGCAGAGGTAAAGATGTGAAGCAACTCTGAAAGGCTCCACATCACCTGTCAAGGCATCTTACCTGAGGTCTCACCTGCAGAACACGGGATATTTCTAGTGAATGAGCAGTCCTAGCCCCCAGCAGACACCAGGAGCATGGATAGCTTCCTGCTGGGAGGTTGGATCCCTTTGGAAAGGATTCACTCCAGGGGCAGTAAAACAGCTGCTGTCACTGCTCCCCGCTTCTCTTTAATGCAGCCAGAGACTTAAACACGACTGAGTTAATCTTTGAGGAAAACAGAAAATACTGTAACAATAGAGGCTGTAACATGGTTACAAATGAGAGCTACTGCTCCCCTCTGCATTTTGAATTCCTGGGATAATTCTGCGGAGCTTCATTACCGGAGTATAATTGTGTTACAGAACTCTAAATCACCCCGCTACACTTAACTGGCAATAACATTAAGATAGTGCAGATATTCATTTTAATTAAAACATAGCCTCAAACTATTTCCCTGCTCTAAGACGCAAAACTTTTTCCTCCTTTTTTTTTCCCCCAACTCCAAAAACTTCCATTTGTTCCCAGTATGTCTCTGTTCACCAGAGGGTCCAGAACAAAATTGCAATTAATGAACACCTTTCTGCAAACCATCTCTTCCCTGTGAGCACCTTCCTCTTCATGTGGATGACTCTGCTGCAGGGAGAGGGATGGCTTTGGCTGGTTCTCAGTGTGACCTGCATCTGTCTAATTCTAGCAGGGTACAGATGATCTAAACTGAGTGTTTTATCTGATTCAGGCTATTCAATTCAGAGCAGACCACCTGGCCAGCCCCTGAAGCCCACAGAGACCAGTGCAAGTGGAAAATTCCAGTTGAAAAGAAGACAGGATATGCTGGCAGCCTTTATTAATAAATTCTGTTCTCCATATCAGTGCAGCCTATCAAACACCTGAACAGAGATGAGCAGAGATGCAGCCCAAGGCCACCCAGTGACTCCTTAGACCAAACCAGCCCAGAGTGATCTGGAAATCAGGAGCTGGAGATCTGTATTTTTGGAGGAGCCTTTTGGAAGAGTATACAGCCAGCCATGAGATGAATAAATAAGATGCAAGTGAGCTGAAATACCTGTTGATATCAGGTGTAACAGTTCTTTACTAGGAAAATTAAAAATACAAATGCAATAGTACAAAAAAAAAAAAAAAAAAAAAAAAAAAAAAAAAAAAAAAAGAGAACAAACCACTGCCAGAGTCAGAGCAGGCCCTGGCAGCCTGTGGGTCAGGGTGGTGGCAGCAGTCCCATCCCATGGTGGCTCAGCCCTCCTACAGTGCCAGCTGTGCTTCTGCTGGAGCAGGGATCCTGCACAAGGGTGGAGTTTTCCTTTGAAGCTCCAGGGCTGGTGTGGATGGGCCTGGGCTTCCTCTGGGAATGCAGTGGGGAAGAAAGCTGCTCCTCTGGGAATGCAGTGGGGAAGAAAGCTGCTCCTCTGGGAATGCAGTGGGCAAAGGCTGCTGTGGTGTTCCAAGGTCAGATTGTATCCAGGTAGGAATGCTTGGCTCCTCCCCTGGGCAGAGCCTCTCCCCATGGGATGATGGAATTTTATCAGCCATGCAGGGACACTCACTGGCCATGAACAGAAGATAATTAATAATTAATAGCCCATTAACAGCAGATATCTCCTGGAGGGAGGATTGTCTGTGGGAGAGATGAAGAAAACTGCCCAATGAACAGCAGAGAACTGCCCCAGCTCTGACAGATAGGATTAGAATACACACCCCCAGCCACACCTTGCATCTTGAGACAATACCCAATACAGACCTGGTTGAGCTGGGACACAGCTGTGTTTGCCAAGATCAGATAAAATGTGTCTCCTCCTGGATCTGCCTTCAAGCCCTGCTGAGGGCTCTTGGTGGCCCTGGCCTCGGCAAGCACTGCAGTTTTGCCCCTTGGAGAAGAGCTGCCTCAGGAGTTCTGGGTGGTTCTGAGTGCCTGTGGTGCCAGAAGGTGCCTCTGTGCTTGTTGTGGTTGTTCTTTCTCTTTCAGACCAGTGCCAGAGCTTCCACTGTGTGTTAAACTCCTCTTTATGGCTGAACATCTCCACATTCTAAATGGGTCACCTGTGCATCAGCTTCCTCAACAAGGAACAACAGACCTGAGGAGACAGACAAAGATACTTTTTCCATCAGTGGGGAAAAAAGTCATACTGAATTCATGAAAAGACTTCTAAGTTTGGTTTGAAATGTACAGAAAACAAGAGTTTACAAGTCTTGGGAGAATCAAGACTCCTTCTGTTGCAGAATTAATGATATTAGAGATGAGAAACAACAATCTTGTGATGCCTCAAGGTTTCCATGCAGGATTTTCAAACATTTTTAATTTCTTCAATTTAACTTAATTTAAAATTTACTTAGAGGTAATTGGGATGAATTAATATAGTTACAATTATACAGAAATCAATCCATTAATGTCTGGAAAATCTTGTTAATATGGTAGCAATTTCATGGATACAAACAAAAATCTACCCACTTAAAATAATATACATAGTTCAATTATAGATAATAACAATAAAAAAACTTATAAGTTTATATTTTAAAAAAATATTTTACCTAATAATTGTTCTGGCTGATTAACTTTGTTGTTGCAGCCATGGTGCCTAACAAACACGACTAATCATTTTAGCTCAGGGTCATTCCTTTCATGTTTTTTTGTATCACCTCAGACTGTGATGTTCAGGTGTTGGACTCCAAATTGTTCCTGCTGCACAGATAAATTAACCAGAAAATCCCTTAACAACCAGTGGGCTGCAGTACTATTAAATAATATTGGTAAATATTATATCATTGGTATATTATTACCATATTGCAAGTAATTAATTTATTTTGAAGATTATTAGAATCAGTAAAGAGTAGAAATCATGAGAGTAAATGGAATAATTCTGTTATAAAGAGCTTTCATTTAGCCTGAGATTCTCTATTTAATGTGTCTTCCAACTCAAGTTTCCATCCTTCCCAGGCAGCTTCTGGCAAGTTTTATAGAGAAACAATCCATAGGATGAAAGTTATTGTGCTGATTGGTGAGAAAACTGAAAAATGGAAAGAATATATAGGAAATTTACCTTATGGACTGGAAATTATTGGATATTGTCTGGTTATAAGAAGCCCATTTTTATGGAGATGAAAATTCGGTTGATTGCTCAAGAGTAAAGATGCTGCAACATGTTAAAAAATATTAATGAGAGTCTCAGAGTATATGTTGTGTCCAATTAGGTTAATAATGCATGGAAATTTATCAGGAATTCAAGCCTTAATTCAAGCCCCTAGAGGGCTTCCATGGAAAAAATGCGGGTCCAAAGAAATTTATAAAAAGCTGCTCAAAACTGCACCTTGGTCTTCTTTGAAGTGCCCATCACCTGGGTTTGAGTGACAGGCAGCCAGGGTTTGTGAAATGCCAAATATCTCAGGCTAAATGATGCCTGGCATGTTTCAGATTTGATAAGAAATAATGGGCAAACGTGATAAGCTTCACATTGGGTGACTATCTAAAACTTTTCCAGAGTGTCTGAACACCTTGTGTTGAAAAAAGAGGGCAAAGACCAAACATCTTTTTAGTACAGAATTTCTTGGATGGTTGTGGTCAGAGCACAGGGAGAGATCCAGGGGAGGCACCAGGGGGATCAGAGGGATGACACAACTTCCCTCTGCTGGGAGGGAAGGCTGGGACAGCTGGGATTGCCCACCTGGAGAGGAGGAGCTCTGGGGTGACACATCTGTGGCCTTGCAGAGCCTGAAGGAGCTACAGGAAAGATGGAGAGAGACAATTGATGAGGGATGGAGGGACAGGACAAGGAGGAATGGCTTCAAATGAACAGAGAGTGGGTTTAGGTTCAACATTAGGGAGAAATTCTTCCCCATGTGGGTGCTGAGGCCCTGGCACAGGGTGCCCAGAGAAGCTGTGGCTGTCCCTGGATCCCTGGCAGTGTCCAAGGCCAGGCTGGACAGGGCTTGGATCAGCCTGGGATAGTGGAAGTTGTCCCTGGACATGGCAGGGGTGGAATGAGATGGGCTTTCATATCTCTTCCAACCCAAATCATTCTGGGATTCTATGATTCCAAACCTCAGCTAAAGCTTTCAGAGCTGTTTAATATCAGCTGTCCAGACTGTTTCCCAAATCAACACACAATAGAAGAATTTCATTAGAGAGCCCGAAAAATCCAAATTTCAGTTCCAGCAAAATTATTCCATTCTTTAAAACAAAACCCTGCACAGACAAAACCAATCTATTTAGTTTACCACAATAAGCAGATTTTTTCCCCACAGAGGCAAAAACACAAATAGATGGTATTTTATTTGTTTCAAAGCAATTGAGCTGAGGGACTAATCAGCTGAGGATGAAATACAAGAGTAATGATTCTGAAGCAATTGTAATGGAGGAACAATATTATAACTGTGCCATTTGTTGGGCCAGACTCCTCCCAGAACTGAATTTTCAGGGAAATATGCTTTCTTTTTTTCCTGTCAGACATGTTGGTTTCAGAAGTAGATATTTACGTGGAAGTAGCCACTATATTTTGGAAAACTTCTGATCAACTCAGCCCACAAATGAATGCTGGCTGGAAATGACCTCAAAGTGAAGTGGAACCTAAACTGCACTTGGAATTTTTTTTGTATTCTGACAAATGGCACTTCTGCCATTTGGAAGGAAGGAAGGAAGGAGATTACAAAATGAGTTATGATTTTAAACAAATTCATAGCACTGTGGTAAGCCAGTCACTTCATTTCATTGACCAGCACAATGTTAAAAAAAACCTTTCTGGTTAATATGATTCCAAGCACTGTTTCACTGTTTCCTTTCCTTTCCCCCCCCTACATCATTTTCCTTCCTCTCACTTGAGAGACTGAGGGATTCTGGAGGCTGACTGGAACAAAAGTGCAGACACATCTCTTGACCTGTTTGTTCCTTGACCATGGAAATCCTCCTGATGGAGACAGAGCAGTACACACAGGCTGTTGGTGCTCTTGTTCCCTCTGACACCCCTCCTTTGGCTCCTAATAACACTTGATAAGGCTGTTATTTCCTGGCTGTATTTACAGCTGTTCAGCCTCTTTTAGGAGCCCTCTGTTCATGTTTTAACTGTGCCTCACAGCCTGGGAGATGACAAACTCCCTGTGACTCACAGCTGGACTTGTTCAGCTCAGTTTTGTAAAGCTTCAGCTTCAGCTGGGAAAGGGCATAGCAAGATGAGATCAGTCCAAGTGTTTACAGCGATCAACAACTTTTTTCCATGTGAAAGACTCCTGTGAAGAATAAATGAAATGAAATTAATAAAATAAGTGTGTCTGAGCATAGAAGTACAAACATATATGACCTCAGGATCTCAAATGTTTTCCATATTTCAGTAACCTCTTTCATGAAGAAATATGAACATTAGAATCCTTTTTTAATCTCTTTTTTTATGAACAATATGGCTGTGTGGAAGCAATATTAATCAATAACTAATTTCATAGTTGGACAACGGTTTTTAATGACTTTGTACTTTTGATGCATTGTTACGAAAGGCTTCAGATCATTCCCATAAGAACTTGTCAAGCAAAGGGCAAATTCATTTACTTGTCATCATGAGAGAGCCAAAAGGCTCATTAGGCTAATTAGGAAGAGAATCATTTGGGTTTTTGCTCACTCAAACACACTAAAAGCCTCTTGTTCCCCAGGCAGGGGAAGGGATTTGCTGCACTTATGGAAATAAGGTGGGAGCAGGTACAGGACAGGTTAAAGCTGTCGCAGGTTGGGTTCTGCAGCAAGATTAAATCCCTCATTCCTCATGTCCCAGGTGACACCTGCCACCTGTCAAGCTTTGGCAAGGGTTACCTGGCCCACTGCCAGGGGTTTATTTTGCACCAAATCTCCCAGCTTTGGAACTGTAGGGTTTTTTGGCATCCTCTCTCTTTTCTCTCTCCATCCTTCCTGCACAGCTTTCTATGGCTGTGTTTCTTTGTTGTATTTCGGTAGTGGTGGCAGCCCTGGCACTGCTTTTGCTCTGTATTGCCAAAAATGTTTTCTCCCAACCCTCATCTCAACTCACGAGCCCTCAGTTAATTTTTTTCCCTCTCCTTTGCCCAGCTGAGAGCAAGAGAAGGTAAGTGAATGGCTTTCGTAGGTGCCTGAGGTTTGGCCAGTGTCAAACCATGACACAGGATCAAGGGAAGAGATGAAGCCAGTATTCCTTGTGAAAATATCTCATTCACCAAAATATGCAGTCTGGGGGAAGTGATTAGCAGAACTGTTCAGTTACAGACACAGCATGTGAAGAATTTAATCTAGGACATAAATACAAAGTTAAAATTAAGAACGAAAAAGAGAGGTCGAAACATTTTCCCACATTTTTGTTTCCTAACAGAATGCTTCCACTTTTCCTTCTGAAATAACACTTTCTTTTTAAACTGACACTTCTGTTGCTTGGGAAAGAAAACAACAACAACCCAAAAAAGAAGACATAAATAAATGCCTTATATAAAAAAAGCAAACTTTCAGTTTTGGGTCAAAACCTCTTGTTGAATAACCTTGAAACACTCTTTTTACTTCATGCCTTGTCTTCAGTTTGACCACTGAACCAAGTGAGTCATTATTTGCAGGGCTGGAGCTGCTGGTGAGTGCTGACACTGCTGACTGTGGCGGGGATGCGAGCACGGCACCCTGGATCCATCAGATTCAAATAAAATGCATTCAGTGTATTTTTCATCCCCACCCCCTTCCCACCGCTTAAATGAATGAAATTAACTCCCCAGCTTTATTGTCTGAAGCCAGGAAAAGTTAATGGAACCGCAAGAACCGAGACTGATAAATGTCCTTGGGATGCTCTGCGGGGAAATCCAGCAGCAAAGGCAGCTCCAAGGGAGGGCTGGGCTCAGCAGGAGCCCCCAGGGTGCACCCACAGCCCTTTAGCAGTGCCACCGTCCTGGTACCAAGCCCCAGCAGTGTCCTGGCTGGGTCTGGCTCAATCAGCAAACCCTCCTTTATCCTCTGGGTTTATCTCCATACCTGCCTCGTAAGGGTGGTTCCAGAGTTGAAGAAGCAAATTGGGTGGATCTCAGCCAGACTGATGGAAGAGGGGAGCACCACCCTCTACAAAATTATCTCTATCTCCATTTCATTTATGTTCCTAACCAAGGCCACAGCATACAATAATATTTGGCCATGGAAATGAAATTGTTTTCAGCCCAGAAGACTCTGAGAAAGATGGTGATTACACTCATCACCTGTGTTATGTGCAGAGAAAACCAGCCCTAAAAACTCTCTGGCAATTCTTTCCTTTTCCTTTCCTTTCAACCACAGCAAAACTCTCGGCCACTCCTTTTCATAAGCAAATTTATCATCCTCACCTGGTTTTCCCTTTCTCTCCTGGTACTTCATTCCCCTAAAAAAACTTTAACACAGGCAAGCAAAAAAACCCCAAAAACTAAAAAAAAAAAAAAAAAAAAAAAAAAAAAAAAAAAACAAGAAAAAAAAAAAAAAAGAAAAAGAAAAAAAAAAAGCCCTTCCCTGAAGGGTTTAAAACAGAGTGGTGAGAAATAAATTCCTGCTGCTAAAATTTGGGCACAGCATATCTGTGTGGAAATAAAAGCAGCATTTTC
Organism: Anomalospiza imberbis; assembly: GCF_031753505.1. Classification (NCBI taxonomy): domain Eukaryota; kingdom Metazoa; phylum Chordata; class Aves; order Passeriformes; family Viduidae; genus Anomalospiza; species Anomalospiza imberbis. The sequence goes on along the minus strand of NC_089701.1, from coordinate 6,791,417 downwards.
TCCTCACATGCATCTGCACTCTCCAGTCACTTTCTCTCCTTTGCTTCCTTCTGCTCTTGTTTTACATAAACTTTTTATTGGTGATGGACTGAACAATAAAGCTGGTAACACAGCAATCAATACACATTACTCAGCATGAGTTAGACACAGTATTGGAGACTCCACAGCCAAGAAAGGCAGGGAATAATCTTGTCCCTTATCCTTTTAAATGGGAAAAGGAAAAGCAGAACTGGATTTTACATCAATTCCCACTTTCTCTTTGTTTGTTGCAGTGACCGTTTATAGTCTGCAACCTTTCTTTGCAGGATCAGAGCATGTTAGGGTGAGATGAGACCCATTAAAGGACTTTTCAACCCCTCTATTAAAATATCTGTCATATTCAGAGTGGTTTTAGGTATCTGGGTAACTGTGCTGTGTCGGTTTTTAGCTTTTTTAAAATAAAACTGAGCCGTTGAAGGGAGTTGTGTAATTTATTTGCATCAACCGTGACAACTGTACTAAGGATAGGAACTTTGCTCTTAGTTTAAGACTTCTTCAGATTAAAATAAAGGCTGAACATATGTTGCTATGCCTGTCTTGGTTTTGATTAGCAACAATCAGATTCCAGCTTCCGTTTAGAAAAAAGAAACATTGTCTCTAAACCCAGAAATTGTGAGGAAGACCATGAAAATATGATGATGTCTGGAGCCCGCAGAGAGCACAGAGCAAGAGCTGGGAGTCAGCTGAGGTTTGTTACTTCTGGGACTGAGTCCTTGGAGTGTCCCAGCCAGCTCTTGGGATGCAGACTGCCAGAAAATCCACACAGGCTGTTCCTCTGCTGTTGGAGTGAGAAGTCTCCCTCTTGACATTTGCTCAGACACAGAAATCTGCTTTGGTGAGCTTGGAGCACCTCTGGCTCCAAAAAGCACAGAACACAGCGAGTACCTGTTTCCTTCGCATCTTTTCCTGTCCTGATCTTCTGTGCCAAATCCCTTTGGCACAGCAGCAGTGTCCAGCTGGGTATTTGTGCAGCATTTCACTCTGCGGGGTGTTTCCGTTTCAGAGGCAAATTTCTGGAGGTAATGCCCTGGAATGACCATTTCCTATAAAGAGAAAAGGGCGCCAATAACTCCCTTTTCTTCTGCCAATGAGAGAAATTGTTATGAGCAGGTGAAAGTGGGGGGGGAAAAAAAAGTTCATTAACAAAAAAAAAAGGGGGGGGGGAAGAGGGGGTGACCACAAGGCACAAAAAAGAATTGAAGAACTGCTAGATATGGATTCCCAGAAACTTACCCTCCACACACACACACCCACAGCAGAAAAAAGAAAAAAAAAAAAAAAAAAAGCCTGGAGAAGGAAAATACGAGGGCTGACCACATGGCCTGGAAAGCAAAATGGTGACTGGTCCTTTTGTCCCTGGGATGAGAAGAGGAGTTCACACAGCAGCCTGGAGCAGAACAGATGGGAAACCTGTTGAATTTCTGGTGTGGTTCTCCTCCTCACAGCAGCCCAAATTGGAGGATTTTAATGCCCTTTCTAGTGCTGGTTCAGCTCCCCCGAGGTCTTGGGTTTGTGGCGGCCCTGCTGGCTCCCGGATGGGCTGAAAAGAAAAACAAGCCAAGCCAAAAACTGTTCAAGGGAACAAAAAAACCCCAAAAGTGGCTGAGAGGATTCCTGGTACAGCCTCCATGCTAGGGGAAGGGAAGGGAAAAAAAACTTCTTGCTTTGAGCTAGCAAAAAAAGACAAAACAATCCAACAAAAGGAATAATGCAGCATCCCTGGTCTGCTCTGTCCAGAGCACACTGGAGAGAAAGATTGAACAGAGCCTGTGCCCGGCATTTCCAGGCTCCATCTCTGCCCCTGCTTCATCTTAAGATACGACAGACATTTCTGGGCATAAAGCAGATGATTAGGGAATAAAGTATCATCATAAAATCACCCCAAGACATGGGGACTGTAGGTTTGAGGGGAAAATGAAGTTCCTCTTGGGTCTTGGACTTCACTGATCAAGCTGGGAGGTGCTGGTGCAGACAGAGCCATTTGGACATGACTGAATCCCAAGAAAAGACAGATTCCCAGAATATTCACTGCTCTGAGCAGGACTAGCAGGGGGAGTGTGTGTGTATGTGGGGAGGATGTTGCTGCCAATGTGAAATAACTGTGTCAACAGCATTTCCAAAGGATATTTTTAGCTTTCAGATTTGGTGTCCTTTGTGGGCTACAGTCAGACTGACACAATAGACTCTTAATGACTTCTTGGGGACTTCATTGTCTCTTTCTATACACAGCTTATTAATGTGCCCTCTGTGCTACTCAGGGATGCAAGAGCCAATAATGACTTCAAAGAGGTCATTGTGGTCCAGAGCATCTGTACATAGGAATAAAAAATAAGCTGAATAAATACTCACCCACTAATCCATGGCACAATAGATTGTAATCAGTCTATCAGGGTAAAGATTTTTTTTTACAGCATCTTTTCGTCCAAGGCTTTTTCAGAAGATCTTTTCATACTGGCACTCTGTAGACATTATAAATTGATCATCTTAAGTCCTTTGACAGAGCAGAGAGGAGCAGAAGTGCCTTTAGTGGTTAGAAGCTGGGACTAGCTTGTGGCAAGCAGAAAAGCAGATAAAAGGTCTGATTTGTCTTTTCCCCAGGAGGTTCTGTAATAATCCCAGAAAAGCAGTTTTCCCCAGGTGTTTGAGAGAGGGGGAACATTCCTAAGAAAACCACTTGTAAGAGGGACAGTGCCCTGAGCAGCAGGCAGGGAACATCTCTGGCACCTTTCAGAGCAGTCCCTTAATCCACATGGCACAGGGATGAACCAAAATTACAGGCATAAACTACATTTGCCTGGAATTACATAATTTTCTGAGTGGCTTGAGGTTTCCTGCAGACAGAGTTTTGATCTGCTGGAATCCCCTTGCCTCCTTCTAATGCCTGATTATCACTCTGGTGACAAAAGTTCAGTGGTCCCCAAAAGTGGTGGAAAAGTGTGGGTCTGACACCTCCCTTCCAAACTTATCTGCTCCTACACAGGGTGTGCTGTATTTAAGCTGGGAAGGCTACAGGAGGAATTATTTGCTGCTGCTCAGCCATGTACATATCTTTTGGGTTTTATGTTATAGGATTAATGAAATATTGGAATGACAAATCCTTCCTGAGTAAATGACCAGAAAAGGTTATTATTCAGTGAGTATATAAAAGATTAAGGTGGGGAGGAGTAGGCTCCCCTTAAGGTGGAGAAGGAAGAGGGACAAGGACAATCTGTCACAGCCTGCAACAGGAGAAAGGAAATTTGCAGGTGGCAGATTTAAAAAATCGACAGAAATAATTATAATATGCAAACAGAGCAGAAAGTCCAACAAAGGAACTGCAGAAATTTTTGCCTCCTGAAGCTCCTGTGCCCACTGTTGTAGAAATAGGGACAGACACTCAGAGCTCTGGATTTCCTGGGAAGGCAAAGCTTCCCAAATGCCAGGCCATGGGAAGAAAGGGTCACCACTATGAACATCTCCAGATCCCCTCCTGCCCCTGTGGAGCTGCAGCTTCTTCCACAGTGCCCCAGTGGAGGGATCCTGCAGAACAAACCAGCAAGTGTTGGGCAATAGGGATGCTTGTTTTCCATTTTTTATGAACTTTCCAGTCTGGGCTTGATCTCTGATATGATTGGATGAAGTAGTTTTTATTCATCCATAACTTTGTGTCTAGGCTTGAGGTTCTGAAGGGATCTGTCTCACAGAGGGCATCCAATTCCCATTGGAGGTGTTGAAACTGTGCATCAAATTCCTTGATTTTAAGAAGGAAAATATACTTAGGTCAAAATATACAATAGATGTTCCCTTAGGAAATTATGTCAGAAAAGAGCAAGTTCTTAAGTGTTGCTGCAGCCTTGTCCTTGTTGCACCCTGAGTTTGGATACATCAGTGCCACTCCTCCCAGGAAAGGATTTCTCATGGCACATAACATTGGGAAGTCACCATGAGTATCTCACCATGGGCATCTAAATCCAGGGAGACTTGATGAGCTCTGTAGGTGAATTTCTGGAGAGCTCCCATTTCAGGCAGTTTGATTCTCCCTGAGAAGTCCCACTTCCTGCTGACAGAAGTCTTTGCACAAAATGGTCAATTTGACTATTATCTTGATCATTTTGACTATTGCTGTTTCTCCTGCAGCAGAAACTCATCTGAATTCCTTCATATTTCAGCCCAGGGAAATGGCTCTGCTCTGAAATTCCTGGGATGGGGATTTCATCAAGCCCTGTGGGCTGCAAGGAGAGTTTGCTTCATTTGGCTGCTCAGATTTGTTGCTGAAATTATCCTGGTCTGAATTTTAAGCTAAAAAGCCCAACCACTGCTGTATTCCTGCTCCACAGAGAGCAGAACAGATTCAAACCCACTGAAAAAAGGAGATTTGCTGTCGGCTTTGGGACTTTTATGTTCTCACTCCAATTTACAGTTTGTCCAACAGAGCGATTGTACAAAGGGCTCAAGTGTATTAGGAAAATCTTCCCATCTTCCTGGTCTAATCCTTCCCCCTAATATTGGCCTGGCATTGTCCCTACCCACAATCAAGGATGTATTTATCCCTCCCATCGTGCCATTATACACCAGGTAGCTGAACCTCAGCAGATTCTCCAGCCTCGCCTGACTCCTTCTAAAACTGCCTTTCCTTGGGGAAAAAAATGAACAAACAAAGAAACCAAAAAAAAAAAAAATACAACTAACAAAAACTCTCAAGAAAACAAGCTAAAACCTAATCCAAGGCAAAAGTTTCACCCATTGCCTGAACCACAGCTCAACTTGCAGGATTGAACAGTGTCCAAACTACCTTTGTAAAAATAGCAGACAATTCCATAAAAATAGAGCAGACTTCACCCCTGCTGGGTGCATCAGAAGAGACCACATCACAAAAAAAGTCAATGTTTTTGCTTTAGCAATGGTTTTCTCCAGGCTACTATGTTGCAGAAGAGCACAGCAGTATCCTCCAGCTCTTGTCTTAAATACCGTTGCAAATCAATTACTTTTCAGGCCATAAACTTCACTTAAAGAGACAGAGCACAGGGAGACAGCTCCTGGTAACACAATTATATTGATACTTGAGCATCTTAAGTCTCTCCTGTGTGAGTGTGTGGAGAGACTTGTGATGGAGGGGGCCAGAGGGGGAAGAAGGAAGTTGTCTAAAACTGCAGGGTTTGTAAACAAAACAAAAAAAGATATTGATAGCAAAGCAAATCTCCAGGGCACAGGCAGCCAGGGACCGTGGGATAAAGGATGTCTGAAGGACTATTGCTCCTGCCAGACAAGGAGCAATTCCACCAAAAATCCGGGAGTGAAACACCAGCTACCCGCAAGCACCACCCTTTGGAAACCAGACACTTTCAATTCCAAGGCGATTCATAAAAAACAAACACAAATCATTGAACTCATTCCCTCATGTGGGTTAATATTTAATGCCCAAATAATGAATCTTTCCATAAATATTTAATGCCCAGATATCAACATATATGGCAGCACAGACCAGGGCCTCTAATAATTTAAAGCAATTGAGTATGTACAGAGGTGGCTGGTCAGGGGACCTGAAAATGCAGATTGGGATGTGTCAGGAAGAAAAGGACCTTGCCACAATGGGGGTTTTTGAGGTCCTTACAAGCTGTTTGCAGGGCAAGCAGGAGGGGTTTCTGTGGAAAAAACACTGACATAACTTCTAGCAACTTTGTGCTGTTTTGTCTTCTGCCGGAGACCTGAGCTGCTGCTGCTGCTGCTGCAGGGAGGGTTCCTGGCCAGGAGCACATTTGTCATGTCCCAGCAGCAGGTGCAGGGCTGAGCAGGAACACCTCGGGAAGCATCTGTCCATGAACAGAGCCACTGGGAGGTTTAACACTGCCCTCTCTGCATCCATCTTCCCAATCCTTAAATAGGCTTTTCCCTGGGTCACATCTCTGCATTCCCACTGCTGTGATTCCATGCTCTCTCTACGATCTCTCCACTGCTGCTGGAGAACATGGCCCAGCAAGCAAGTTCCTTTTCTTCCCGTGAATAGAGCATCCACACATTCCAGCTATTCCTCTGGGAACCAGGACTGTGCTCCACAAGTGCCTGTTTTCCTGGATGCTCCATGAACCTTGGGTGAGCTCCTCCAGCCCAGCAGTGCACTCTGATGGCTGGGTTAGATATGGATGCTGAAACAGCACAGCTACCTCGAGGCACCTGGAAAATGGGCAAATACAGGCAATTCTCCAGGTTTTAGTAAAGGAGATCAATTTTAGCTCTGAACAGGCTACACTGGAACACCTGACTGGATTCCTTAAAATCACCACATAAGATATTTCTAAATAGCTCAGTGTTTCTCACTGAGGGGGATCTTGAGTGTGAAAATAGCCCTTGAAAATGTAATTTTTTTAAAAAGAAATTTCGTCTTGGACAGAATGCACCAAACTACCCTCTCCTTACAGTTGAGTGAGGTATCGCCTAAGGTGATGTCATTTGAAGAGAAACCTTCTTACAGCCTCATTTTGAAAGTGATCTGTGTTAGAAGGAGCAGACACCTGGAAGACAGGGAGCTGCCACCATGCTTTATTCTCCTCCTTTTCCAAGGTGGATCTTCTAAGAGATCCACAGATTTAAAAGCTGCACATGTCAGCGCTGTCAAACCTCAAGTCAAACCCCAGATCCCCCTAATGAGCATCTTTTGCATCAGAACATCTGCTTTGGGGTCATAACACCTGCTTTGGGGTCAGAACACCTGCTTTGGGGTCAGAACAAGCCCTCACATCTCAACAGCAGATCAAGGCAGGCACACAGACTTATCCAGCAATCCAGGGTTGGCACTTCCTTGCAGCAATCTCACTTTTCTGTGCACTTGAGGAAGCTTCAGCCCCTTGAACACAACACCACACATCCTGAACAGTGGGGTGCAGCTGACACGTGCCCCCCCTTTCTGTGAGAATCCTCATTGCTCTGCTAATGCATCTCCACTCACTCCTTCCACTGTCTCCTCCCCCGTGGGGAATTTACTGGCTCTCCAGGCGAGGTGGTTTCCTCAGCATTTCATTGAGTAATGCTCCAGCTGGTGAAGAAACACCTTGTCCTGACTGAGTGCCCGGCTGCTGAAGTGGGAGTGTTGAATTCCCTGAGGATGCTGAGGGCTCTCTGTGACACGCCAGACAGATTTTGCTGGCAGGGCAGTTTGTGTTCCCCCAAGAACATTTGAGTCTCAGCAGAAAGAGCCAGCGAGGGGCCAGGCTATTTTTGGGGAGGGCTTGCTGGTGAGAGCAGAAAGGATAAACGTTGCATTGGGTTGCTGGTTTAGATTTCTTCCTTGGTGCCCACAGTGTGCAATTAAACAGGAAATTGTGCACCAGGCACCAAGCATTACGAGCGATCGCTTTACAGCTGTGGCTCCGTGCCTGACGTCACAGAGGCTCCCGCACTCTGGCAGATGGAAGGTGATTCAGCCCAGCTTATCCTCTAATACAGAAGCTGTGTGCATTTGCAGTGGGCTCTCAAGTCCCACAGAAATCCAACATGACAACTTAGCGGCCACAACTTCACCCTGTAGCTGGGTTGCCTTGTCTTTCCACCTGGAGAAGAAACACAAATCAAAAAATAAAATCCAGAGTAGCCTGGGAGCCCAAAGAGCAAAGCTTATTGAGCAGCTGTGATGTATGATTGTGAAAGCCTGGGTAGGAAAGTCCTGCAATACTCAGTCCTGCCTTAACCCCCAGAAGCAGCTCCTTCCCATGATCATCTGATGCTCTTTGACTCAAACAAACTCTTCTGCAGTGCAAAGGTCTCCATCCCTCACCCAGAAGAGTCAGATGGAAAAACAGAGTAAAAGCAAACTTCCAGGGCTGACTTTGCCCCACCCCACCCCACATTGCAGTAAATTTGGGCAGTCCACAACCCCAGCACTGGAGCTGGCAGCACTGGGGTATTGGGGAGCACCCATGGAAGTGTCAGACCTAACCAAAACTGGCAACAGTGGGGCTGGGTAAAATAAGGAAATAGGTTCACTGGGGAAAATCAACTTATGTCCTCTGTCTGGGGGGATGAACTGGAACAGGCTAAAAAAAAAAAATAGTGGAATTTGCTGCCTGAATACTGGGAAGCTTTTTGGAGCCATTTGGAAATTAACTGCAGCAAGCCAGCTCATTGTACAGCTTCAGAGAAGCAAGAAAAACATGTGCAAGGCTCCTCCTTGACCAAGGGTCCAGTGGAGATCAATTAAACCAATTCCCTGCTGTCCAAGCAATGGAGGGCATTTATTCCCTGTAGCAGACAAATGCTGCCCTGGCAGCAGATACCTGAGTGGATTTAGTGCATGCTGTCCCTCCTGATCCTTTCACCAGCCCTGCACTATCCCTTCACTCTGGCCAAACAGCTTCAATCTTCTGTACCATCAGCTCATCTCCCCTTTATTAGGCTGTATCAGTGTTCTGTATTTCATTGTCCATTAGGAAAACCAGGGACTTCAGTGCCCTCACAGAGCTGTAGTGCTCCCACTCCTTCCCTTTTAGCCAGCTCTGTCCTTCTGACCTTTCCAGCTATGGAGAGCCCCTCCAGCTATGCCTCTGTCCTCAGAACAGTCCTCAATACCCAGTCAAGCACTAGAGAAGCAGGTATTTTCAGATGTTGTCAATTTGTGTTAAAATGGGGCTTTGGGGATTTCCTTCAGCTGCAGATCTGACGAAGAGTTGGATCTGGAGATGATGTCACACCTTCAAACCCCTGCCCTCTGTCTATTCACTGGGGTTGGCTTCAGCCCATGATATCAGCCCAAAGGTACAAATTCAGTTTGGGATCCAGAACCAAGGGGAAGGGCAGTGAAAAGTGGTACCTCTGTTCTGCACCTGCCCCATCTCCTCCAGCTCAGTCTGTCACAGAAACACGAAGCACAAACGGCTCTGTTTGCTGCCTTCCCAAAGTCATGCAAGAGCCTCGGTGGGAATTATCTTCAGTGGTGGAAGGGGACAATTACCCAGCTAATGAAGCACATTTTCTTTTTTCTTCTCCACCATAAAGCTGCATGGAACCTGACTCTCCATCCAGGCGCGCAGAGAAAGTGCTGAGTGCGTGCGGAATGAGCCCCCAATCAGCAGTGGCAAATGCACTTAACGTGCCTGCTGGAAAATGAAATGACTGATACCATGTAATTAGGCCTTAATTATTTATCATTTTTGTTTAATTATTGCCACTTGGAAGTTAACAGGTTATAAAACTCTTGGGCTGTGTTTATTAAATGTCGGTAGACTATTAGCAAGGAAGTGCCATTTCTGAACGTTAATGAAATATCTGGGAAAAACCCATGGCCAGGGGCATTCTAACACAGCACAGCCTCTGCACAGGGCAGCTCCAGGAGCTCCAGGCTAGTTGTGCCTTCCAGACAGGGCCATGGGCAGCAAGAAGAGGGCAAGAGTCAAAAGCACCATCACTGCTTTGCCCCCAGGTTGGCAGCTCCCTCATTTGCATTTGCATGAGATGATCTTGATTATTTTAGGGGTCTTCTCCAGCCTTAGGGATTCTGTGATTCTATGATTTATTGCACAGGTTAGGAAAACTCCTGCTGCTGGATGTGTCCATACTTGATTCCACCCTGAGCTTCTTTCCTGTCATTGTGTGGTGGGACAGGGCTCTGTCATTCAGAGCACTGGTTTGGCATCAGGTCTCCTGCACTTCTCTCTGTGTGCTCTGAGCAGCTTCATAAAACGACAAGACAAAATAAATGTCCTCCAAATGCGACAGGAAATTTGGCAAGGGAGAGCTTGCGTGGGATGAAATCCGAACGCTGCTGATTGTTACCAGTTTTAAGATTTAGAAAATTGAACTCAAAACACAGTGCTAATGCACCAAGAGCAATAAAACACCTGCTGTATTTCAAAATGCCCCTCTAAAAAAGGAAGTAATTATTTCTCCCTGTTTAAAGCACTAAAGCAAGGAGCAGTTTTTCCTTTTCTGTGGACACAAAGATGTAAAGCCCCATTCTGTGAAAGCTGGAGCTTACTTGAGCACAATCTACAATTACAGGTGTGTTTGCTGCTCTGAGCCCACAATGCTGACCCAAGCCATAAAGGCAGCCTATGGTGGACCAAGGCTTTGACCTTATTTCCCCTTCCTTAGGCTCAAATCTCAACCAAGGACCCCGCCTGCCCCACCTTGAGCCCTTCTGCCTGCTTTGCAGTCAGATATCCCTGTGAGCTGCACCAGAGCTAGTTTCCCAGGCATCCTTCACCCTTCCAAGGTGCATGGGCTTGGCAGGGGTGTCTCTACACTGCTCCTGTCCTCAGATCTTCCTGCTCTGTCCCCTCCCGTGGCCTGGGAGCAGAGTGGTGCCAAGGGATTTGCCTGCAAACGCCAGCACTACACCTGCCCCACTACAACCAGCTGCCAGTTCCTAAATTATACATGGGAGGATATTTCATCAGAGCATTAAAGGGTAGGAAGTGTCATTTTGTACTAACCAAAACTTTCAGAAAGAAGACAGGCTGTAAATTATTTAGGGGGAAAGTCACATTTTATTCTGCTGGAGAGTGTGATGGGGAAAAGAAGGTTCATTTTCTTCCCTCTCTTTCTGTTGAGAAAAACTACAGGAAAGTAAGAGCTTCTTATTTGCCTAAATGGCTCCCAGTGGCCTCCCAGTTCTCCCCAGTGTTATGTTGTTCACCAAGCATCAATCTGGGTGTAAAGAGAAATGGATATTTGGCCTTCCTTTTCTTTGCAAGGAAGGACACATGAGTTGTAGAAAGATTTTCTTGTCCCTACTATGAAAACAGGCTTTGGAACAAGGAAGCCCTTCTAACTGCCTGACCTAGAGCACCTTTGCCAGGGAAGAGCTCAGCCTTACTTCTCTGGAGGGTCTTGGCCTTCTTCAGGCTGGTTCATTCCCTTTGTTCTTCAGTAGCCACAAATATTCTTCATTCTCAGAGATTCCCCAGAATGCTCTTCAAGACATCTGCATAAATCCAAACATCCCACTTGGTTCCAAGCAATGTCTTTTCTGAGGAAGCAACTGCAGCATTTCTGTTCTAATGGATTTCACCACCAGCAATAAAATTTCACTTTCACCCCTTCCTCCCCTTAACCTTCTCTCCAAGTAAGGGGATAATCCCACTCTCCCCTTTGAGGAGCTTTTCTCTCCAGCCTGGGAAACACCTGCACAGCCCAGGAAGGTGTCAGCCTGGTAAACATGAAAACCCTGCTCTATTTTCCCTCCATGCTCCCCAAGGAGAGCTAAACACAGAGATTATTTTAAACCCAACCAGCAGATTAGCATCTAATTCCACCATTTCCACTCTGCCCATGAAAGATGAGCCAGGGAGGAAAACATCACATTTTTTTCCCATTTCAACCCTGCACCAGGCTAAATAAGAAGCCGAGGTTAAAAAGCTCATCATAAACTGAACAGGTTCCAACCCAATTTCATTAGGATGCCAGGGCTTCATTGATTTAGGCAGGATTAGCTATTGTGAGATGGAAATGATGCCATTAGACACATCTCCCCCTGCCTCCTGCTCCCCCCGTGTTCCCACACAGCCACCCTGCTCTGAGCCCGGCTGGCGACAGAGCCGAGGCACGGAGCTGGCTGAGTTTGTCAGGGAGAGTATAAGCAAAGGAGCCAATAAGCCTTTATTCGTCCGTCTGCAGCTGGAGGCAGCTCATCAAACAAATTAACAGGATTTTCATGGAGGGTTTTGGCCAACGTGCCACATCGCACTCGAAGTTGACTAAACAAACATGGGCTGTGTTTCATCGGAGCTGGGAGGGTGGGAAGGGATGGGGACAGGCAGGAGTGGGGACAGGGCACCTTTCTGGGCACAGGATGGGCTGGTGCTGCTGTTCTCGGCCCCAGTGCTGGTGGGGAGGGAAGGGTTTGGGGCCAGGAATAAGGGTAAGGGGCCAGTTCCCCTCCGGAGCAATTGCAGCTGCTCAAGGGTCTGCTTGGAAAAACGAGGAGGATTTGACCACTGCACTGAGGTTCTCATCGCTGCTTTTTGTTCCTGCCCTGGCTCTGCACCCTTCTCCTGCCCTTTTATCCACTCCATCCTTTCCTATCTCCCCAGCTGTGTTTTAACCCTTCAGGGGATACAACTTACCCACAGTGAGACCTCTCATGTCTCATTTCCCCCTGTAGAGAAGGAGGCAGCTCCAGGAAGAGATGGGACAGGTCCCATGGGAGAGACCCAGTGTGGAAGGATCAGCATCCACCACTCTTGTCCCTGTCTGGCTGAGACAGGAGGCAAAGGAAAGGTGATTTGCTGACATGGGAGAAGAATGTTTTTAGGGGGAAAGCAGAGAAGAAAGGGGCAACAAGCTGAAGGGGGGCAAAAGAGAAGTCAACTTGTATGCAGAATTTCCCAAACCCATGAGGAAGTGAGTGTAAAGTATTCCTGGAAAATGCAAATGAAGTCTTGGCCCAAGGGTTAGTCACACTCCCTCAGAGAAGAAAGTTCAAGCCCAAAATTGATCTCACTGATATAAATGTGTGTACACAGACTTTAGTTGGGAGCTTGTGCATTTATTGAATAAGGCAGAATGAAATTGGTTCATGTCCTGCCAGTTCAGCTTCAGTTCCAAGGAAAAGGGGTAAAATACCACAACAACACAATCCTGTTGAACTTAATTTTTACTGTTTGGCTGCTGACTCCAATCCAGCATACAAAATATGGACACTGAGGGATGCTCTGCAACCCTGCAGCTGTGGCTGAGCAGCTGGAGCAGTGCCACCAAGATCTCTCAGACCTAACCAGATCTAACAAATCTATCTATTCTAAAACTTCTGTCAATATGCTTTGGAAAAGTCAGAGTTCAAGCCCTCCAAAACCTGATTTATTACTCTTTTATTGTGCCTAAAATTGCTGGAGAAGTTGATAACTATAGTATCTAGGTCTATTACTTAAATATACTCCGAGGTTTTCACTCAGATAGTCCCCAGGAGTAACAAATGGTCACAGTTTCTTCTGTTAATTGGTTTCTGGGACAATAATAGAAAATTATTTTGGGGAGGGTGTCCATTTTTATCTAAATCCTGGAAAATCGATCCCTCCAGACCAGAAAGGACTTAAAGAAAGAGAACACTAGCAATTATGTCAATTATTCTCCACCAATTATCTCTGGAGACCCATTTCTCACAAGCCCTTTCAGATTAATCTTAGCAGATCCGTTCTTTTTCCATCAGACAGTGCAAGAACATGGACACAATTAGTGAAACCAAAAAGGCAGCTCAGGAAAGGCACCCAGAATCTGGGTGACACCCACAGCTCAGTGCCTCAGGGTGCTTTTTTGAGAGATGAAGTCCACCAGGCTCCCTTGTTTCTAAGGTAATTTATTTCCCCCTGCAATGGAAGCATCGATTACCAGGTAAGCCAGAGAATGAGGCCTCAGCTCAGTCAGCAAGGCCTGAACAGCTTTTTTTCTTTTATCTTCTCCAAAGTAAGATATGTACACCTGGCCACATATCTAATGCAATATTTAGGAACCAGGTACAGGTGAATGACTGTCTGACATGATTTCTCTAGACCCTTGTATCCTCCTGCAGGATATCAGAATAAATGGGTTGATATAAATGGTCAATCCAGCAGGGCAGACTAAACCTTTGCTAAGTCATAGGCACAGAGGAGCTTTGATGAGGGACAAAAATTATTGTCTCCACATCAAAGCAGTGGCATATCCTCCTGCAGAGCCTTCTGCCCTCCCTTGCAAAGACTGAGCAGTCGCCTTCTCCCATGTGTAAAACATGAGTCTTTTATTTCCAGAGCTCCAGGACTGCATTCCCTATTGCTGTGCAGATGTATTCTCCAATAGAACACTTTACCAGATATTTTTGTGTGTCTCATTCTCTATTCTGAATGTCTCCAGGTGTTTGTCGCTTTATAAAAATAAAACAATAATATTGAACTTGTTAGAGAATCTGATCCTTTCCCAGCCGGGCTTCTAAAGCTCCTTGCTGCTTTTCTCTTTCTATGAAGTTGTCTGAATACAGTATTTTTGTGTAATTTCTCAGCTTTCCCAGGATTCTTCTAGACAGAAATGCAAAGCACAAGGGGAAGGTGGTGTCAAATTAACTGGATTTCTGTTGCTGGCTTTCACATTGATCTCTGCTTTGCAACTGGATCTCTTCTCCCTCTCTCCTTTCTCAGCCTCCTGTTTAATTTACAGCTCAGACTCCATGGGTCAGGAATTTTATCTAACTAGGTGTTTTATACATGGCCTAGCCCAACAAGGCCTCAACCTTGGCTCTGGCCTCTAGACACCACCACACTACAGACACTAAATACTAAACACTTCCCTGCCTGCTGCTGGGCGTTGAACAGGACATCTGTCTTGGCTCATTAAATGCAGCACTCCTCTGTTTTTCCAGGGGTAGTTTCACCTTGAGAGAGACCTCCCCACTCCCACGGTGAGGAAGAAAACTTAGCCCAGGCTGAGCTTCAGACACGTCCCATGTAGAGGGAAAACTGTGCTGTGGCATCTCAGCCTGTTTTGTCCTTCCCATCTCTAAACAGCCAGGCTTCTGAAGGGGAATTATCTCCTTCAAATCAGAGCAGAGGGTAACCTGACTATTTCTTGCAGAGAAGTAATAATTAAGGCACTAGAAGGATGCAATCTGCATACATTATTGCAAGTTATGCCAACAGAATGTCAACATTTGTGTCATCAGTAATCTCAAGCAGCAATTACTCTGCGCAGTGGCCTGGAATCCATGGGCAGAGCCAGTGGGGCTGAGGCTGGGAGAGCTTCTCCTCCACTGAGGGATGGACAGAGCATCTCCAAGCAGGACTGAGTAGCCAAGGAGATCACCTAAACACACCACTGAGGATATGTGGCTGAGAGAGATGAACACGAGGTGAAATAAGCTTTGCTCTCAGCAGGGCCCACTGGTGATGTTTTCCTTGCAGGATTCAAAGCAGGAGGAAAAAATACCAGGAAAAAGTCACTACAATTACTAAGAGGCAAAACTGAGAGGTCCTGATTCCTCATCAATAAAAGAAGAAACCTTCCCAAAGGGGAAACAATGCATTTATTGACTCGTGCAGGATTTCACCATCCTCCAGGGAACGGTCACCATTAGACTCAGGATGTTGCAGCAGTACAGTCCAAGACTCGACTGTAAATAAAGCTGCAGTAAGAGTCAGATTTGAGGCTTCATTTCATTTCAGTTCTTATTGGCACTAAGTTTTGGTATCACTCCCTCAAAACACTGCCTGGCAATGCTCGCAACAAAGTGCTATATTGGTATCAGTGAGAGCAAGATGCTCAGAGAATTCCTAACAATTTCCCTCTGCAATTCATCCTGCCACACTTCCTTTGGGTAAAGGGAGAAGAGAGAAAAATCCTGTGACATTTACTGGGGGAAGTCTCATACCAACTTCATCTTAGTGTTGTTAGCCTGGGAGGTGCAGAGCTCTGCAGTGGATGAGCTGTTCCTTTCCCAAGGAAAAGGAATTTTACTTTCAGCTCCACAAGGCCTCCAGCTCATGACTTCACATGCCCACAGTCACAAGCAGCAAAGGAGACAGATTGAAATTTTCCATATTGCCCTCTTTCATCCCTAGAAATTTTAAGTTTGATCTTAAATTTTGCCTTAAAAGCAATTCCTGAAAAATTTGCATTAGGGAAGACCAGCTGGTGTGAAACAAAACAAGCCTTTATCATCTTCATTTCTAAGGGACAGCTGAAAAATGCAAGCTGGGGTGTTTGAAGTGTAACTTTTGATAACTTTGGAGGCAATAACAGTCAATGTCTAGCAGTTTTGCAGGATTTTTTTCACTTTTTCCCTTACTGTGAGAAGAAAAAGCATAAGGAAGTTCTTTTCCTCATATTACTAACTTCCCAGACCCTAAAAAGTTATATGGAGAATGCCCAGGATTTTTATTTCCAGAAAGAACATTCGCTTATTTTGTACTTTCCACATTTTTCTTCCATATGTTGCTCTTCCTTATTTTTAATCTATAGATGAGGGATATATAAGCTGTGGCCAACATTTAGGTTAGAACCAATCTTTTATCTGCCCACTCTGGGATGACTTTAACCACTTTGTGAACTTGTCCTGCCTTGCAAACAACAGAAAATAATGTTTGTCTCTTTTTACTCCAGTTCTTGTAGATGTGCAGAAAACTTCAAGTCATTCCTGCTGCTGTCCTTCACTTCCCTCATCCACTTCTGGAAGTTTATATCCCAAACCTCTGTCTGTCTCTTGACAGTATTTGCCCACTGCCTCCCTCTGAGGATGCTGGCGGAATTGCTCCCATTTTTACCAACATCCCACAGGTTTATCCTGTGGGATCAGGCATGGGAAGAGCATCCTCTTGAGTTGCCACCCTCTGGGTGTGTCAGGGGGTCTCCACAGGCAGAACAGTCCCAGATCCCTGCACACTGAAGAGAGACAGGGACTCGGTGAGATGGTCAAAGAATCCAATTTTATTGTGAAGTACAACTGCTCATAAACTTATTCTAGGAAAACTAGTAATGTTGTACTACCATGATTGGGTTAATCATCACATAAACAAACTTACACATTTCAAACATCCCTTGCTTGCAGAAGTCTGATGTAATTTTCTTTTTCTGGTAAGTCAGTCTGATTGAATCTTCTTGCAATCTGGATTTAATCCTCAAAGTTCTGTTTGCTCTTGCCAAGGCATTTTGTCTATCAAATCTCTTATGCTAACCAGGTCCAAAGTCCATCATCTGTCTTGTGTATCCCAATAACTGAACTCCCTGTGGTTCTCACATCCCTGCAAACAGGGGCTTCCTCACCAGGTACGGCACCAACCCAAGACCCTCTCTCCTCCCCAGGGCCTGCAGCTCACAGAAGTTGTATTTTGTCTTAATACTCTATCATTAAGTGGAGTTAAAAATAAAGCCTGTCAGAGCCCCACAGCCTGCAGGGAAAAGGATATTAATTACAGCAGGCAGAGAGTGGAGAGGAGCTGCCTTGAGTGAGAAGTCCCCCCGCTGAGCTGTCACCTTCCCGTGTCACCAGCAGAGCTGAGCTGCAGCTCCCACACGGGGCACAGCTCGGCCCAGGTACCTGGCAGAGGGGAGGGCAGGAGGAGCCAGCACTGGGCTCTCACTCCTGCCTCTCACATCCTCCCTGCCTGCACACCAACCTCAGCACAGGCACGGGCTGAGGGATGAGCCAAGGGTAAAGGGGGAGGCCACAAGGGATGGGAGAAGGCAGGGATACAAAATCAGATATTGCAAATGCAGGTGAACCCGGTGGGAAGAAATGCTGATGTCTGACTCCAGTTCAGAAGGCCGAGTGATTTCTTTATTAGAACTATACTATAATACATTAATATACCATTTAAAGGAGATACTAAAACTACAAACCTACTTGTTCTAACTACCAAATCTAACTAACTCACAACTCGTGACCCTCTCTGAGAGTGCAGCCACAGGTGGATTGGATTGGCCATCAGCTCAAACAATCCTCACCAGCAATCACCCCAAGTAAACAATTTTCCAAACACATTCCACATAAGAAAAACAAAGAATAAAAATAGAACTTATTTTCTCTTTCTTTCCTCTGTACTACTCTATAAAAAATCCTAAGAGAGAAAAAAATGTGCTTACCACAATCATATTCATTGCTAAAGCCTTCCATGCTTAGGATTTAAGTCATAGGGGAAAAGCGGGACATTAAGGACCAGTTGGACAATAGACTCAGCAAAAAGTGGCATCAAATTTTCCTCCAAGATGTATGAAGAGAAGATTGAGCTGCCAAGAGAAGAAAAAGTTCAAAATATTAATATCATCTCTATCTCGTGGCTTCTTAGCTAAGGAGATATATAGTGTTGCATTTCCTTATTTTCCAATCAATAAATAGACATGAAAATATCCCTTCAGAATTTAGGTTTAGCCCTGACTGCTCAACACTTTGAATAAAGTATATTTAGCACAGATATATTTAGTATTGAAGTGTATATTTATGAGTTTATATTAATGTCTATTGCATGATCAGAGGGAAGATGCCTTTTCTGAATACAACAGTGTTAGTGGGGTCATAGGAGGGACCAGCTGGATCTTGACTTGCTAATATGGTTTTGTAGGATGGAGGGTAGAGATGACAGGGAACGGCTCAGCCAGCCAGGGCACCCCATGTTTCTGCAAACATGCTTTAAATAACCCCTAAACTCTGCCAAAGGGGACAACAGAGGGAGCAAAATAATAAAATTAAAGGAAAGCAACACCTGAAGCCAAACACTGTGCGTTGCTGTTAGAATCTTCAGCTGGGTGAATCAATCACTCTGACAGCTCAGCCCTGCCACAGCAAGGCTCCCAAGGCCATCAGCTGAAGGGGAATGGCAGGGGGACGGTGCCATCCCCACTGCTGTGCCAGGATGTGCTGGCATCAGCTCCCTCTTTGTCAAAGCCTGACTTTGCCCAGCAAATCCATCTACAGAGAGCAGCTCTCTGAGCCAGTGTCTGAGAAACTTGGCAAGGGCTCTCCCTCTGCTAGAGAAGACTTGAGAGTTCACTTAGAGGGCACTACAGCATCCCATCCCCATCTGCAAAGGAGCCTTCCACTGCTCTTTTCAGAGGAGAGAGGGAAATGAAAGAGAAGAAAAGAGTTAAGGCACACAGGCTGGTCCTTGAAACCAGCAGGAAAGAGGCAGTGAAAGAGCTTAATTAATGGCACATCAGAGTTCCCCAAGATGTGTGTCTAACGAGGCCTTTGCCTGGCACTTTAGCTTTGCTTGTGAAAAGTTAACGCAGGCAAAATATAAGCAGAAGGCTGTGTGAAAACAGGAGCCAGCATGATCAGATACCTCCTGGTTTAATTCTCTCCTTTGGATGACAGCCCTCTGTGCCTCCTCCCCACTACCCCTTCTCAGGGACATGCTTATTAAAGCTATTTCAGAGAGAAGAAACAACCAGCCAAAAATATAGGGAGAGATCCACTTTCATTGTGAGCAGCAAATGAGTAAAGCAGGGTCAGAGTGTTGACTTAGAAAATTACAGTCTTCCTGTCTCCTGAATAAATCCAGACATCGTACCCTCTGCCACTCAGCTGTTACAGGATTTAATTTAGAACATTTGATTTATTTGCTGTGGACAGGTGGACTCTATAAAGAATTTTTAGGGCAGAATTTATGGTGGGCTTAATCGTGCAGTGAGCAAACAAGCAACAGGAACCTGACAGGCTTTTCCTGATTCCCATGGGCTACCCCTCCAAAGCAAGCAGGACAAAATGATGGCACTGGAGGGGAGCCAAGGGAGCCTTCAGCTGAGGAGGGCCAGTGTTTGTAGGACCTGTCTGGGATTACACAGAACATAGGTCTCAAGACCTGTGGGTGCATTTGTTCTGCTGTCCCTGCCCTGAAGGTCTGGGCTTCCTCCTTATAAATCCCCCCATTTCCATGGGGTGCTGCTGTCTGGTTGGGTTTTGGTGTTAGGATGAGTACAAGAGATGGGGCAGTGGTTGTTAACTGGGTGAGATACATCCTTAGTAACACCTTTCTTTAGGAAATCTCCCCTCCTTAAGCCCTGGGTTGTGACCTTCCATTTCGAGGGGATTTTCCCTGTCCTTGTGCTGCAGTTTGGATCAGGAGGTGCCTGCAGGCTGAAGCCACCTTGATATTAGACAGGAGGGAGCTTTGAGTGGAAGGTGCCCTTAGGACACGGTGAGTTTGACAACAGCTGATTCCAAATTGTTAAGATATGTCTGAGAGGCTTTTGGTTTCAGAGAGCTTAAGGTGCTTCAGCTTCTGTGTCCTCTCCAGGTTCAGCTAGGTCTCCCTGGCACTCAGCAGCAGGATTGCTGTGTCTGTCTTTATTGCTCTGTGTGTTCCACAGCTCCTCTGGGAAGCAGGTTTGGGACAAACAGCTTTGGGAATTCTCCCCAGATGCAGGAGTTAATTGGGACAGGACCCTGATTTCTGGCTGTGGCTTTGGCCAGCATGGCAGTATCTGGATGTCACAGGCACAGCTGTGAAAGGCAATTGCTCTGTGAGTCAGAGAGAACCAGAACCAGGAGAGGTGAGGGCTGAACTCTGTGACCTGAGGCCAAGAACCTGCTTTTGCTGTGCACTTCGAGGTGACAGCCTGCTCCTCTGAGTCCTTTACTCTGTTGCATCAAATCAGGCTCCTCAAAGAACCAGGGCTAGAGGGGAACATCCCCCTCCTGCTCTGAATTTCTGAATCATCCACAGATCTCTGAGCACTTTGCCAAGTCACTGTTGCTTTGGTCTTGCTAAAGACACTGAGGCACAGAGAAGCTAATTAAGCTCCTAAATGATATTTAGCAATTGGAGAAGGAACAAAAATGAGATCCTGTAGATTCCAGATCTCTCATTTTCTATACCATAGAGTATATCCAGAACTAGAAACTGGAAATGATAAAAGCTAGCTAGAGACTCAAAATTAAATTGATACTAATTCTAATGTTTAACAAATAGGAAAACGATCAAACAAAACAAACAAAAAATATCAAGAACTGAAGCATAAGGAGCCTCAGACAGCATCTATCCTTCTTCAAAGCCTCCAAGGAGCTGAATGTGCTACTGAGGGAATCTCTGTGCAGAGACTGATTGAGTGCAAAGTGAGGAGAAATGCAGCTGTGAAACACTTCCTCTGGGGACATGATCAGGGACATGTCCCCAGAGAAATATACTGATAATTCTGGTGATAAACCCAAATATACAGGTAATGACCAACCTGTTCCCACCCCAGTGAACCCTGAAAAGCTGAGCCTGCTCCTACACCTGAGCATGAGCTGTGAGCAAGGGTGGATGATGTGTCTCTTATTGCTAAGGGTGAATCATCCCTAAATGTGGGTCCCTGAAGCTCCCAGAGCTCCCACCTCACCACTGACATGCCCAAAAGGGCTCCCTGTTCCCCAGCACCTGAGAGTTTCAAGCATTACTGAAGTTTCCAGGCCAGGTTTTGACCTTCTCTAGCCAGAGGGTTTTGGCCTCATTTAGTTTAGATCAGACTTACCCAGAACAGTAATTTGGCTGCAAAAGGCTGGTATTTGTGAGCTCAGCAGCTTGCAGTGAGAGTGAATGTGACACACAGAGCCCAGCCGGGGACAGGAGACACAAAGCATCTGTGTGAACTCTTCAGGAGAGCAGCAAATGGAAAACAAAGCACTAATATGACCCAAGAGCAGACTACTCCTGGGTGTTTTTCAATTACAATAGACTATTATAAAGTGACAATGTTCTCTTATTAACAATAAATTTCATCAATTTATAAATTTTTCCCTTATTTAAGAAAAACACACACTACAACACAAGCTCCATCTGGCTCTATTTAGATTCCAGGTTTTATGTTTGTACAGCCAGAAGCCATCAATTATCGTGTCAAGCCCAAGGATTTCAAGGCCCTGGACACAGGAAATGAAAAGGATACAGGGGAGGGAAAGGGTACAAATGGGAGCCTTGAAAAAATTATAATTAGTTGTGTGGTAAATGATCAGCCTGGGGTTTATTAGGCATCCAGGTTTTCAGATGCTTTGGTGATGCTTTGGTGGCTCTTTTGCAAAGCTAAAGCCATGAGAGGGGACACGTGCACAGGGAGGGTGCAGAAAAAGGGTACAAAATATTTTTCTGCTTGGTTTTGGGAGATTTCATCAAAACCAGACACATCCTTCTCCAAAGGGCAATGCTAAATCCTCATTTACCTGGCAGGTATTTCTAATTCAGGGAACAAGAGGTCTCCCAGGCAACCCCTTCCTGCTGCCACCTCAGCAGTGTGGGTGAGGAGGGGCAGATGTTCCTGGAACAGCAGGTGTCCACCAGCTCCAGCTCCCACACCTGTCTGGGAAGAGCAGATCCAGCCCTTCTCCAGCCAGAAAGCAGGGTCTGGTGGAGATCTGGCACAAAAACCTGCACAGGAGGGTTTGCAGGACACCAGGCCAACACTTTGAGCACAGGACCCAGGAGGAAAATGTGGATGCTAACAGTTTAGTCAGAGGGAGAAACAGATAACTTTCCTAGGCATCGTCCTGAGGAAGTTGTGAAAAAACTCAGAGAAAGAATTAAAACAGTTCTAATCCTTATCTCTACACCTGGCGTTTGTGAACATGTGGAATGTTTGTATGTGATGTTATGGAAAGATATTTACAAAAAGGTGTTGTTCCTAATTAACCAGTGGTGTGAGGGGTGTTGTTTAAAGTCCAATCTGGTGAACGATACTGTCTATAAATATGTGTAGTTCCTAATAAACCTCACTTTATACCTGCTGAGCATTAGAGTCAATATCACCTTCTTTCAGCCTTTCCTAAGTCAATGCTTATTGTAAATGCAGGTGAACCTGGTGGGAAGAAATGCTGATGTCCAACTCCAGTTCAGAAGGCTGAATGATTTTTTTATTAGAACTATACTATAATACATTAATATACTATTTAAAGGAGATACTAATACTACAAACCTACTTGTTCTAACTACCAAATCTAACTCACTCACAACTCGTGGCCCTCTCTGAGAGTCCAGCCACAGGTGGATTGGATTGGCCATCAGCTCAAACCTCACCAGAATCCAATCAAGCAATCACCCCAGGTAAACAATTCTCCAAACACATTCCACAGGGGAAAAACAAGGAGCAGAAATAGAAATTGTTTTCTCTTTCTTCTCTCTGTGCTCCTCCATGAAAAAATCCTGAGAGAGAGAAGAATGTGCCTGCCACAAACAGTGACAGGAAGAGGATGGAAGAGACACTGAGATATATCCCCTCTCTTCCTCACCAAAGATATGCTTACAGAACCCAAAATTCTGTTCCACCCTTTCCTCACGTGATCAACCCATGAAGAGACACCAGACTATGACAGATTAGACCAGATCTAAAACCCAATCAAAGCTAATTCTTGTGGTGGAGGTCTGGGCCCTAAAGGTCTCACCTTAAAGAGAAGCCATCAAGAAATGTAAAAACTTGACACAACAACAACAAGCAGCAAAACCAGCTGGGGGACAGGTCCTGGTTATCCCCTCACTGGAGGAAGAGGAGAAGGATGGGAACACATCTCTGTCTCCCAGACCCTGAGGTGAGGCAGGGCTGCTCCAAATCTGCACTCCTGACTTCCCCAGCTGCACAATGCCTGTGCCTGTTCTCTCAGGTGCACATTAAAGGCAGCTGAGCTTTGAAGGGAGTGTTATTAGCATGGTCAGCCATGCAGCTCTCTCATTTTAATAACAATCTGGTGACTCATCCATGCCATTAATTTAACATTAAAAATTGTGGGTCAGATCCTCTTAATTTACCTATGTTAAATTAAAAAAATTAAAAGAGAGAGAAAAGAAAAGAAGAGGAAAGAATATTATATTTTTTTTTGCCTTTAACCTGAAAAATCCTCCTATCATACAAAAAACGCATCTTCACCGGCCGTTCCCATTTTGCCAGTTTGTAATATTATGATAATTGCATTCCCTGTTCAAAACTGGGACACTTACAAGATGAAATTGGATATGAAAGACCTTCTTCCCACCACTGATCTGTGTTCCAGCAGCACGGAGGGAATCCCAGTCCTGGAGCAGGACCCCGTAGTGCTGGGAATGCCCAAGCATGGAACAAAACCTCAATGCCAGGAGCTGCAGGCTCCACATTCCATCCCTGCACTGAGATCACCATTATCCAGCCAACTACAGGCATTGACCACATAACAAGCACATTCCCATCCACTGAACTCTTCTGAATGCATATTTTTTCTTCAGCAAAGAGCATAAAAACGCTATTACAAGTGGTGTCATTTTGCAAAGTATTTCTGTTCCCTTAGAACTTGATTTTCCTGAGTCACTTGCTCACAGAGATAGCTGCAGCAATGGGAATACTTGCAGGTGTGTTTTTGAATGAGAATATTTGGGTAAAACCTTGTGAACTGCAGGCCTAGAAGCTGTGAAGCCCCAGGGGCTGGGGTAATCCAAGCTGTGGTTTCATCCCTTGGTCAGATGTGCAGGGTGGCTTTGCTCGAATCACCCCAAAGTATTCCAGCCTTGGAATTGGTGCTAAAGGATATCAAATATCTGAATTATACCTGATATAGAGAAAGTGGAGTGTCTGCTTTGAGCTGCCAGTGCCACTGGGGAGATTTCCTGTCACTGCAACAGTGTCAAATCCCTTCCTGGGTTTCTGCAGGGGAAGGGGAAGGGAAAGGGGGAAGGAAAGAGGAAAGAGGAGAAAGAGGAAAGAGGAAAAGGAAAAAAAGGAAAAGGAAAAGGAAAAGGAAAAGGAAAAGGAAAAGGAAAAGGAAAAGGAAAAGGAAAAGGAAAAGGGAAAGGGAAAGGAAAGGAAAGCTCTGGAGTGTCCCTATTCCCACTGTTCCATTCTCTCCCCTGAGGGAAGCTCTGCAGAAAACATCCCCCCTCCAGCCCAGAGCCTTTCCTTTTGAGCAATAACTCAACCTGATCAAACGTAGCTTCTAAGATCCAAGCCCGCCCCATAGTCTCGTGGAAAACTGAGAAAATAGTGCTTTTTTAGGACCAAATGTGGCCAAGACTTCATGCCAGAACAAACACTTCCTCCCTTTAGCTTTGTCAGCCTCAGGACATACCTGGCTACAACACCACAAATCAAAGAGGGGCAGGTGAGAGGGGGAGTTTCACACACAAACAACAAACCCATGAGCTAATCCATGCCAGGAAGTGCTGAACCCCTGACCAACCTCTGCATTACAAAGATCCCTGTGATCACCCAAGCTCAGACTCCCTTTTCCTGTGGTTTGCTGTGGAATTGGGATCTGCAGGGCTGTGCCCATGGAAGAACCACAGCTCAAAACCTACCTAGAGAAGCGTGTTGGATAAACATTTCCTGCAAAGCAGAGGTGTTTAAACTTTTCCCAGCCTTGTGTTGTTTTTCTCTTCTTTTAATTGAGTATAGAACTTTTGTGGATTGTGTCCAGTGGGAGCAGATTAAAAAAAAAAAGCAAAAATTGCATCAGCCACATTAGGTCAGGCATTTGAGGTATTTGCAGAAAATGCCAGAGAGGGAAGAGAAATCTCAGGTGAGATAAACCCCTTTAGGTGTCCAGCTGCACACAACCCATTCCCCGGCAGACACAGGCTGGCTCTTGTGGCCAAGTATCCTTGTTTAATCTGCTACATGGGAGAAAAAGGGTCAGAGGTACTCAGGGGACTCACTGGGAACTGTCTCCAGCCCTCTTCAATGAAAGGGAGGGTTCTTGCAGGAAGAAAAAGCGACTTGACTGTTGAAACATATTTTCTGCTATAGTTTTTTTTGTTTGTTTGTTTTTGTTTTTGTTTTGGTTTTTTTTTGGAATAGATGTTCAGGAATATGGTTGGTATGGACTTTTCCTGACTGTGCCTGCTTGCAGTCAGGGAGAATGGGGCAGGGCTCTTGCTGAGCTTGGTCTCTTTTCATTTTTTACCTTCCTGTAAGGCAGCATGGACTGGTGGTAAGAGAAAAACACCTATTAGATGCCTTTGGTTTAAGCCTTATTTCTGCCTCAGGTGAACTCTGTTCCCTTCTTAGCATGCATGATTTAACTTTTTAATGCCTCTGTCTCTCCATTCTAGAGAAGGAAGGAAATAACTCTTGCAGAGGGCAGTGGAGTTTTCAAACAGAAAATGCAAAGCCACCTTTGTGTGGGTAAGAACAGGGATTTTTTTGTGGGAAAAGAACATTTCCCACAGTGCTGCTGGAAGCCAGCAGGCAGTTCTGGGACCCTGCCCCAGCATTGTTGTGTCTCTTCATGTGCAGATGTGCTGTGGCAGCTCGGTCTGTGTTTTGTTAATGCATGACTGTCAGTGCTCAGAGTGAACAGTGCAAAGTGGAAAAAACAGCTCCTCTTCCATGAGCTCAAGAGACTCAGCTGGGACTCTGACAGTGAGCAAGATAGTGCTGGAGCCTTGAGAGACACGGGGAAAAGCCAAGAGACAAAGCCAGTGGTCAGTCATGGCATGGACAGGTCCACGTGTGCCATCCACCCCCATGGGATCCTCTGGCACTGACCTGCTGGAGAAATGACAGTCCCAGAGCAGCCCCAGGGTTCTGCCTCTGTCCTGCATTTTGGTGAGCTGAACCACTGGCCTCTGACCCCACAAAAATTCCTGGTGCCAGTCAGCTTGCAGCGAGTCTGAAGTGGATGTGGAAGATGCAGGGCTTGGAGGAAATGCTGGGGATGGGGTGGAGCAGAGTGAACTGCAGAAAACTGGAAGCTGTGGAGCAATGCTATAGACAATTCCAGGGAGAGCACGACTGGATGGCACCTTCCTGGGAGATGTTTTGATATTCAGGTTTACAGGACCAGAGGATTCTGTAAACGAGATCATTTTGGAGAGGTTTTGTCTAAAGGCAAGATTCCTGAGAAGTGAAATTTCCCTGCCAGCTCTCTCTGTTCATGGCTGTGCCTGCTAAATTCCTTAAATTCGGTACATTTAGCTGAGAGTTGTTTGAATGTAACAAAGGACACATTTTGGCCTGTTGACTAACACGGAGAGTGCTGGGTGAGAGGTAAAACCCACCTGCCAAGTCGCTGCTGTAAATGCTGATTTAGAGCCTGCTTGGCTATATAGCACTTGGATCCTGCCTCATTTGCTTCCCACTTTTAAATGAGATTTCACATATTGTCCTTTCATTTTTACCTCTGGAGCATTTCCTTTGATTACTCACACTTCTGGGCATTATCACTGAGCATGAGAAAGTCAACTCAGAGAGAACGTGGAGCTTCTCTGCTTCAGTGTTTAAAATCCCCTGTCTGTCCCTCCAGCCACCACTTCCCTCTCCTTTTCTTCTGTGCCCAGGCTTTTGAGCTACAGAAGTGATCAATTGCTTAAATTATTGTAATGGCTGGCAGAGGGAAGGGGGAGGGGGCATGAGGGGATGGAATTAAAAAGTGTCCCTCCAAGCTGGGAACTTGGTATTAAAAATCTCAGTCAAATCCATTCTGGAAGCACTGAGCTAATAAATCTCCCAGCCCCAGCCTTGCAGTGGGAAGGGTAACTCAGTTGTAAGTGTGTAGTGCAGGTATTACTGCAACATGACTAATAGGGAGTGAATACTGCAGAAAGATGTCTGTGTATATTCATTTGAAGTCCTGAACAAATTTGCTTTGAATCTCCTGGTCTGCTTCTATGGCTGCTTTCCACAAATATTCCAGCAAATGAGCTTTACTAGTGTGAATACTCATCAAAAGTCAATTTGGAACTCAAACAGCTTAATATTTTCCAAAAGCATATTCCAAATTACACACATGAACATGCAGTTCAAAATGGATGCTGGTTCTGATGTGATTAGTTACACAACTTGCCCAGCCAGGGATCAGAAATAACACAATGCAGCTCATGTAACCATCCACGGAGCCTGCATTTCAGACTTGGAATGTTGGATATTTTCAATGAACTGTTTGTGAGCAGCTCAACATTCTCTGAAGACATTCATAAACAGACATTTTAGCAATGAAGAGCAGTCGGGAATTTTGCAATTAGCCAGTGGCCCACTTGCAGGAGGAAAGGGAGACTGGATTTTTGTGATGAAGCATTGGCTATCTGTCAGGAAGCTCAATACCCCAGCTCTGTAGACAGAAAACCAGTAGTGAGTCACATTTTTCCACTGAACTCAGCTGAAAATTCATGTTCCTTGTGTGCTGTGGATTGGCAGATGCAGAGATTTACCCATCTCCAGTGGAGGAATCACCCTGCAACCTTTCCTGGAGAGGAACAGCCCCCCGTGAATCACTGAACTAAGCAGACAACCTTCCCCATGTGGCTGTTGTGCCTTCCCCCTAAATCTGCTGCCCTGGGGTGCATGGGCACACAGGAATTGGGAAATGGTTTCCAGTGCTGGCACATCTCACTCCTCAGATCTCCTTTCCATCCCTTGTTCTGCAGATGCTGGTGTGTGCTCTACTGTCACGCCTAGAAATCATAGAAATCAGGATAGTAAAATCATCAATGCTGTAATGCAAATCTAAGGGGTGGAAATGAAAGATCAGTGAGCACAGATCCACCTGACACCCTTTCCAGCTGCACAGGAGAATTCCGGGGATGAGTTGAAAGACGAAGCTCAGGGATGTTTGGGCTCCTCCACGTTCCACAATGACAGGGTGCAGGGAGAGCTTTTAACCATTACTGCTGCTGTTATCCATGAGGATCACTCCCAGCTCTCAGTGCCACCCCCATGGAAAGCCCTTGACAGGGCTGGTGGCTGCCTCCCACCATCCATGAGTTCTCCTGGCTCAGAACAGCCCTAAAGCTCTGGAACTCCCTGAGGATGGGACATGTGGAAGGCAGGAGGGAGAAAACTGACAATAAACTCTGATAGCCACAGCCCTTTGTGGATTCCAAGAGGAAACTTCCATCGTTTACCCTGAGCTGCAGCTCCAGCAGCACTAAACACTGTTTTCCAGCTAATAAAATGAGGCACAATTTTTTACATGCTGTTTGTGGTGACAGTGTAATCAGTCTTGCTGGGAGCCAGGCTCACACGGGCCAGGAGCTGCAGAGAGCACTGTGTGAGGCACCCAGCCTCTGAGGTTTTAGTTTTATTTCCATGGGATTGTTTTTTTTTTTTTTTTTTTCCTAGTAGAACTCTGTCTGATTCTCTCCCTTTTATCTATTCATTTATTTATTTACTCGTTGAATGTAGATTTATTTTGATGCCCAGCAATTTCAGGTAAACAAAAGGAGACTCTACACTTCTGGAAAAAGGCTGTTAATGGCCTCGCTGAGGGAGAAGCAAATGGAACTTTCCTAAACAAAGCTGCAGGGAGCATCGCTCACACCCAGCAGGGCCTCTGGGGCAAACTGGGTTTGTTAGCAAAAGAGCACGCACAGCGTTTGGGAGGTTGGGTTTGTTGTTTTTTTCCTCATTTTTTCTGCTTTTTCATTCCAAGAAATACTTGCAGAAAACAACTCCACGGGAATGTGGAAACAAACCTGAAATTCTGCTTCTGCTGAGTTTAAACTGAAAGGAGAGGGAATGAATCTGCACTCACTGCTGTATGGTGTAGCTCCACTGCAAAACAAACCCAAGTGAGGTGGCTGCTTCTTTTCTTTTCAATTTTTCCTTTCTCTATCACTCTCTTTAGGCTTCTGTGTATTTTCATTCCTTTCCCCACCTTCTGGCTTTGCACCCTTTCTCCATTCCAGCTCTGGTATATTCTAAGAAACAAGAAATTAGAACCTGTGGTGTGTTTTACTGTCCTTACACAGTCTCAAAGCAAAGGAACGAGAGCTGAGATTCGCAGTAGAAATCTGGGAAGCAGCTGTAAGGTACAGCTGAACTAAGCTTGTTGCATTTGCAGGCATCAGGTGAAGTCTGATCCAAAGATCACTGATGCCAGCAGAAGGATTCCCATTGACTTACAAGGACTGTGGATGGGGCTTTGGATTAGAGTTGTGATAACATCCAGTCATCTTATCTGGTAAAGAAAACATCAGTAAAACCCAGGGCAGTCAAAGTTTGTCATTATCACCTCCAGCCTCCCACTTGCCTCTTGCTCTCTCCCAGATGTGGTGGCAGGCTGAGGAAAATGCAGATATTCCTCCCTCCAAGATCCTTGTGCTAGGATCCATGAGACATGATTTTCTCGTCTTGAAATTCAATTTCTGAGCCCCTTTCTGTCTCAAATGACCAGATGGAAAAGACAGTAATTGCTGAGAAACTTATTGACTTTTCCTTTTTAATTAATCCTAAGTGGAAGAAAACCTGCAGTTCCCTGTCCAGACAGCGTATGTGAGAGAGGAGGAGGGAAAAGGGAGAGAGAGGAGAGAATCATAATTAAAATAACTCAAATTAATCTTGGTGAGTGCTCCTGCCACTTCAGTGCTCTGAATGTAGGGGGGAAATGTTGTTCCAGTCGAGTCTCTTTTGTTTCAAATGTCAGCTGAAATAAGGACCACCAGACAACAGCCCTGTCCCATCAGAACAGAGGCTTGACTGGTCACTGCAGCTCTAAAAAAGCTCAAAATGCCTCACATGTCCTCTCTGTGAGGCCTGAATATGCTCCACACTCGGCAAGATGAAGAAAACCCTGCTGTGTGGGGAGGAGGGTGATGGCAGAGCTGCTCCCGACCGTGGCTGAGCTCCCTGGGTGACTGTGGGACAGAGAGGAGGGATGAGCCCTCCTGGCTCATCTCTTCAATGAGAGCAGGTTCCAGTGAGCAGCACAGCCAGCCAGCTTAGCTGGGGATGTCTATAAAAGCTTGAGGCTCTCAGGTAGGCATGGATGTGGGTGGATTTCTCCAAACTGGCACAGACAGAGCTGGCTCAGCTGCCACAGCCCCACCTGGCTCAGTCACTGTGCCACATGTACACCTGAGCTGTCCTGGGCTGGCAAACCCTGTGGTGGGGGTGACAGGGCAGGAAGGAGTGAGCAGGAGACCTCTGTGGGTGCTGCTCATGCTGGCAGCTCTCAGCTCTTCAGGAAAGCAGTGAGCTCTGAATTCTGGCCAGTGAAACAGGCAAATTGGGCCAAACTGCTTGTCTTTGAGTGATGTCTTGTTGATGGCAGTGGGAGCTGATCTCAGAAAAAAAAACGAGTTCAGTAGAGAAGGGAACCTGCTGCTCAGGAATGTCACTGATCCATGTGCTCCACAGACAGGAAAGCTCTTTCTTTCTCCTTGCCACTCCACTGCAGAAGCAGCTACAGCCCTCTCACCAAAGCTGGTGTGCAAACCTGGCCCCAAGTGCATTGGAGAGAAAAGTTTAATCACAGAATCATAGAACAGTTTGGATTGGAAGGGACCTTAAAGCTCATCTTGTTCCATCCCCTGCCATGGGCAGGGACACCTTCCACTATCCCAGGTTGCTCCAAGCCCATCCAGCCTGGCCTTGGACACTTCCAGGGATCCAGGGGCAGCCACATCTGCTCTGGACACCCTGTGCCAGGGCCTCACACCCACACAGGGAGAAATTTCTTCCCAATATCCCACCTCACCCTGCCCTCTGGCAGTTTCAAACCTTTCCCCCTTGTCCTGCCCATGTAAGATGACAAGCAGAGGCTCAGCTGACAATCACTCCTTTCTGCTGGAGAAGAGGCCTCTTGCTATCATCAGGCTCCTCCAAACAAAGAACAGCCTCCTAGAGAGAGAAAAACACCCCAGAGTCCCCATCCCTCTGCCTGCCTGGTGCTGTGCAGGGCTCCGAGGGAGCAGGACTGTGGGAACTCCTCACGCTCCCAGTTTGTTTGATAAACCCCGCTCCACAGAGCCCCCCGTGCCACAGGCAAACAAAGGGGAATGCAGAGGAGCACAAGGAGCTGCTGCTTGGTTTGGGCTCGGCCAGCACCCTGCACACTGTGCAGAGCTGGCACCTGAAAGCAGCCCCAGCCTCGGCACGAGCCACAGCGTGGCTGGACCATGGGTCTGCAGCACCAGCTGTGCCCAGCGAGCCACATCTGCAGAGAGCCCTTCCAGACCAGCCTCCCCAGCCCTGCCCAGCACAGGCATCTCTGCTCTCACCACGCTACTTTGTTTTATTTCAGTTTTCTTCCTTCTTGCTGAGAAGTTGCTGCTGGGATTAAAAAGGCATCGGGCAAATCATCAGTATGAAAGAGACACGCTGAGAAGAGAGCAGATTAACCCACACTGCAGAGAAAACTCCTCATTTCTGGAGTGTTTGTTTTGAAAATGTCACTTCAACGGGTCACAGAATTCATGAATAAAATCCCATCCTTATTTCCATTCAAAAAGGAATAAAGATTTATTACCCAGCCTCGACAGGAAAGCAGTATTGACCCACCAATGAGTCAAGGTCTATGGTATTGCATGCAGAAATATTTATTGCTTTTAATTACCATAAACTAGCAAGGAACTTTTAAAAAATAATTTTTATTACTATTGTTTTATTGTTCTGTGGAAAAGAAAAACAGAATTGCAAGCAAAGCCTCCTGAGAATACAAGGTGATGGAATGAAAGACAGTTTGATGCTGATGGGTTAAATAAAAGGTCACTGCCACTCAAGAGATCTTGGCAGCACATTGGTGAACCTGCTTTGAAGCATCATTAGCCCCATTTTACTGACAAAAAAACCCAAACAGGGAGTATCCCTAAAGATCTCCAAAGACACTACCTGGGATTCCTGGCAGGGAGGGGGGGGCGGGAAGAAATTTGGTACCTAAGTATCAGAAAATTATGACTCAAGCAGTTGCAAACTGGAAATGGTGGATTCAGCTGGTGAATGTTAGGGGGCAGCTGGTTGATGCCATCTTCTGAGATCACCCACAGGGTCTGGAGGACCCAGGTGTCACCCAGCAGGTGTCCCTTACCCAGAGGAAGAAGAAGACCCCCCCGCTCTGTCCATGGCATTCATTTCCCAGCTGCAGCCTTTCCCAGCAGGCAGGGGTAGAACACACAGGTGCTGCAGGGCTCGAGGGCAGCCAGCCCAGCCTGCTGCTGCTCCTCACCTTCCCTGCTCTGTCACCCTCCACACACCCACTTCTCCTTCCTGGCCAGCACGACAGGAACCTCTCAGTGGGGGAAAAGTAAGGCAGGCTTGGTGCTGCAGCAGGTGACTGACAGGCAGGCTGTGATAATGAAGTCCATTTTTATCTCTTGTCAAGGTACAAGGACTCGGCCAGTGTCCCAGGTAATGAGCGTTCCCTTGCCCTCTCCCTCACTTGGATTTGAAAGTGTGTGTAGCCATGTGTAGCTGTGTTAACACTACATTACTAAAACCAATCCTGGGAGCCTGTTCCTGCTGCACACCTCACTGGCTCCAGCACTTCCTCACGTTGATTTGCATTCATGCAGTCTGTGTAAACAACGCTGTTCAGGGAATATAAATAACTGCAGCCAGGAGTGCTGCTCAGCAGCATCCCTCAGCTCCTGCTGCAGGGCTGGGGCACAGTCCAGATCCCTTCCCTGAAATGGAGGATGCTCCTGCATCCCAACCTTCTCTGCCTCAGCCCTCAGCCCAAGAAGCCAAGGATGGAGCACTGGAGGCTGCTTTTCAAGGAGCCTTTTCATCCTGACCTGAAAAACCATGAAGAAGCCTTTTAAAAGAGCTCAATTTTCAAACATCCATGATGCTGGGCCTTTTGGGGAAGTGCTGTGTTTTGGGTTGTAACTGTTGGAGTTTTCTCTAGGTATTGGCAGAGAAAGAAAAAGTGAGAATCCCAGAATGGTTTTGGGTGGGAGGAACCTTAAATATCACTTTGTTCCACCCCTGCCATGGGCAGGGACACCTTCCATTGTCCCAGGCTGCTCCAAGCCCTGTCCAGCCTGGCCTTGGACACTTGCAGGGATCCAGGGGCAGCCACAGCTGCTCCGGGCACCCTGTGTCAGGGCCTGCCCACCTTCATAGGGAAGGATTTCTTACTAACACCTAACCTAAATGTCCCTCTTTCAGAAAGTGGGGCAATTCAAGTTGCCAGTGGTCTGATTTACCTGTGAGAGAGTTGTATGCAGGACGGTGGGGTGAGGTGTGATCACCCCATCAGGTGAGAGGAGCGCCCACCTAACACCCCTCAAGCTCACATCTCTCTCCCCCAGGCTCAGTATGTGCAAAGTTTCACCCAAATTGAGTTAAACAAGAACTGCAGTGCAGCCCCTGCTCAGAGATATCATGAACTAAAAAGGGGGTTAGCATGAAATGAAATGTTTTCAGTCAGCTCAGACCTGGGCTCAGAGGTGTGAGGTGTTTGAAGTGGAGCTGCCACTGCTCCCCATGCCCAGGGACAGCACTGCCAGCCTGGCCACCAGCATCTCCTCAGGATGGGTTTCCTTCATCTCTCCTTGACCTCTGCAGGCAGGGGCAGCATCTTCAGAAGCACCACCGGGAACTCCGTGTTAATTAGGCACAAGCGAACATAAAACTCTCAGGTGGAGGCAACCGAACCAGATCAAGTATTTTTGATTTCACTCCGAGTAAGAAAAAAAAACGGCTAAGAGCACTAAATATTAAAGGGATTAAAACTGAAATTTTCTGGTCTTTTAAGGATTCACATAAAGCCTGGTCTGGAGTTGCAATCTTACATCCAGATTTGGATCCATAGCTGGCTCCTAAACTTAGCTTGGAAGATGACATTTTTTACAAACTTTTCCACTTGAAATTTAAAATTCCAGGAGAATGCTGACAGAATCTCTGCAGATTTCTGAAGTCTGCATCTTTGCTTTACAATCTCAATCCTTTTAATTTTTTTTTCTTTTTCTTTAGCTGAGCTGACGTAACTCAGATTAACAACACACGGTCTATTTAATTGGCTTCATATGGTTCTATTTTAACATTTGGATTAGAATAATATTTCAGAAAATGACTGCTATTATTTTTTAACAGATGGTGAAAGATCCACCAACATAGGAAGTGAGTCACAAGTGGTACTGTAAATAATAAATAATAATAATAGTAATAATAGTTCTGCTGACAAGGTAACAAGGGCTCCGATTTGCTATTACACAGGAAAACTAATAAACCAAAGTGCAAAGCACCTCAGAAATCTTTTATTTTAATTAGCAATGAACAAACTCATTCTGCCAAATGCTGAACTCACTGGAACACCGGTGGCTTCACATTTTGCTTAGGAGACACTTTGAAACAGTAAGGAGGAGATGGAGGGGACAGCCAAACTCTAATGAGAAAATACAGTATATGCATCTCCAGCTGGGCTTCTTTCAGGGCCATTTCACAAGTGGAGAAGGAAAAATAATTCCTGAGAAAATAGTAATGAATGTAATTTGAATTCCTGCATGTCTTCAGTGTGATGGCCTTTGCTTAGGGCCAGCCTCTCAGTGTGGCCCATTTGCCTTTAAAATGCCATGTGTAGGTGTCCTTATCATATTTGCTCTTCATCCTGCCACCACTGCAGTGGATTTGCACATCCTCTGTGCTGCCACAAACCTCCCCACACTCCCTGAGGAGGACCAGGGTGGCAAGAAGAAGGAGGACAGCAATGGAAAAACTCACCACTGGATTCTCCTGAGGTCACCCATGGTGAGGGTGAGGATATCACACTGTGTCCAAGCCTCAATCCCTACCAGCTGGAAGATGTTTTTTTAATGGACAAAGTCTGGCCTGGCTCTTGTGCAACTCTCAGGGCATTCAGGCTAAGTACAACAGGTTTGGGGTAAAGAAGACTTTGTGGTGACCAGGCTGTGCTGCAGCGAGCTGTGCCCTGCCTGAGGAACGACTGCACATCACAGCTGGCTCCAGAGGTGTTCAGTAACACCACTGAAGAGGCAGGATAAGAACTCTGAGTGCCCACCCTGCCCTTGTTTCTTCCATGCCTCTGTGACTGTCGTTGTGGTGAATGAAATGTTCACAACCAGTGACAGGCAGAGAAGGGACCAAACACAGAGCACTGCCCACTCTCGTTGGTAGTTCACACTCACACTGTGGCTTTCAGACTGTGGGCTTAAAAAAGAAATCATCTGGTTTTTGAAAAAGCTGGGTTTTCTTTCTTGGCTCACATAACAGAGCAAGGAATTGCAGGCCCAGATTTTAAAAGCCCTGCACTGAGCTTTCTTGGCAAAAGAATCCATAGGGATTTTTTGACAATGTGACCCTCCTCTCCTCAAGTTCTTGCAACTTCAGAAATTACTTTGGGGATGAAGTCAACATAAAAATGGTTTCATCACTTTAGATCTCTCCAGAATTGCTTAGCTGCCACTGGTAGGAGTCTCCAGCAGCTTCTAACCCACTGTCCTTTGCTTGTCAGAGCTCACTCCATCCTTTATCGTGCTGAGAAACTGGGAGAGAATGGAGACACAGCAGACATCTCACTGTCCATGAGGAGCTGTAGGGCTGAATTATTGCAAGCAGCCAAGGAAACTGTGACCAAAAGGCCACAAACACCTGCAGCTTCCCTTTCCCTCCCCAGATCCCAGAGCACAGTGCAGAGCCACCAAGGAGCTTTTCCCTCATGAGAAAAGAGTAATGTCCCTCAGAGTGCAGAGACCAGCAGAGGCCCCTCCTCTGAGCCAGCCTGTCTGGTGTTTCGTTTCTTACAGCCTTCTGTAGACAAACATGAGTGATTTGTTCTTTCTTTGCTGTGCATGGGCACATCTGGAGCTGTTCCACCCTTTGCCTCTGTCCATCTGCCTTACTCTGCACACAGCTCCCTCCTGCCACAGTGCCTGAGTGCCACCTGTGTGGAGCTGGCAGCAGAACAGGAGTCCCAGCAGAGCTGGGAGATGGAGGGAGGAGGAGCAGAGGGAGCCTGGATGAGCTGGTTTCAGTACAATGCCAAGCTGCTGAGGCCTCACTGTGGTACAGGTGCTGATTTGCTCTGTTTGTGAAGACTCAACACCTGAACTCTCACCAAATTCTCTGTAATTTACCTTGCAAATTCGGGTTTGATGGGACATCAAGGCCTCTGTCCCACAATGAGCTTGTAAGGTCCTTCAAGAATTGCATTTTTAGGTCCTTCAAGGATTGCATTTTTAGGTCCTTCAAGGATTGCATTTTTAGGTCCTTCAAGGATTGAATTTTTAGGTCCTTCAGGAACTGGATTGTTAGGTCCTTCAGGGATTGGATTGTTCAGATTTCCCCATGAGGACTCACTGTGATTCGATAGAGGTGTCATTCTCTGCATCCAAGCTAATCAGGGCTCCCTTCCTCACCAAGGGAGAGAAATAGCACCCCCAGGGCAGGACTCCTCTGCCTTGGTACATGTGGGCCTCATGCACATCTGAGGTGCAAGAAATCACCTGTCCTGGAGAGCTGCTGAGAAGAG
Organism: Anomalospiza imberbis; assembly: GCF_031753505.1. NCBI lineage: Eukaryota > Metazoa > Chordata > Aves > Passeriformes > Viduidae > Anomalospiza > Anomalospiza imberbis. The sequence continues at coordinate 6,754,876 of NC_089701.1, read as the reverse complement.
GAACATAAGCTTTGAAAGATTCACATCAGGTTAAGCCTGTGCCAGATTTTGACACTTACCCTATCCTTGCCCCTGAGTGTATCTCAGAAGGTATCTAAATTTCTGAATTCCCCTCATAATTAATTCATAGTTAATCTTGAATAGGTGTGATTTTAATAATCATTCAGCACATCTAATACTGCAGAATTGCCGCACCATTGAACTCAAAATTACACGAAATGAGACAGCTATTTAAATAATGGCCTCTTCTGAGCTGGGCTGGTTGGACTTTCTGCTGCAGACATGTCCAGGAGCACTGAGGCACTGTCAGGATGTTGCACCATTTCTGCAGCCCTGTAGAGATATATTAATATATGCGTTAATATATTTTAGTGACTTATGATCTACCTGGGAAGCTGCTTGCCTATTTATCTGTAGTTTCACAAATGATCATGAGAAAGCTTCTATTCATTGTCTGCTGCTTTCTCGTGTAGGATTAAAAATGTTTTGGAGGCTGCTTTTTGTATTTGTTCATCAGTGATAATGAAGTAAAATACTGAGTTTTAAATGACTTTGTACATTAGTGGTCATCTCAGTTAGATGTAGTGCCCCCAGAAATCTTTTTTAATGGAACTTTGTTCTTCTGGACATGCAAACGATGCATTAACTCAGACATTGAACATGTCATGTAAAATACTTTTGGTGTAGATTTACTCATTTAACTGAATACAAACCTGGAACAAACATTTTGCTCTCCTCATTTTATTTTTACCTTCTCACTCTTGAAATGAATGATGGATTGAAATGAGTAAATAAGCGGAGATTTAATACAATCTAGGATTGAGGAAAGATCTTTAAAGTGACTTAATGACTGAGAAAATGACTAATCATGACTAATAACCAAGAAGTACATCTGGGAAAACAGAGATATTTGTGTCTTTTGTCTGATGTTGCAGCCATACCTGAGCTTCCCTGGAAATAAGAAAACTCTGATTTTTCTTTTCAGGTTTTTCTTGCCCATACAAGTCATATAAATGTTCACAGGAACTGGAGGATGAGTAAAGACACAAAATTTAGGAGTGTCCTTAGGATGATTTTGCCTCGGTTGCCTATAGGATTTCAGTGCCATTTATCAATGGATATGGATGGCCTAATCAATTTTCATTTAAAAGCCTCCAATATTGCATTTTCCAGACATCTTATTTGCTACAATGCCAGGCAGAAGAACCCCTTTTTCCTACGGCACTGGTGATTTATTCCAGCATAGTTTCCCATGGGATTTATGCATCAGTATTTTCATCCACATAATTAAATTCACCCCCTTGCCTTTTTATTTCCTGTCTCAGTTTTCTGCCATCAAGTCCATCCATTGGCCCGTGACTCCTTGTAGGTTTTGGGTTCCTCTCTAGAAGGTTTGGAGGGGAAAGGATGCAAAGCAGCAGAAAACAACAACTCTACAACCAGAAATGTGTGTGCAGTGGGAAGGATTAACAGGATTACCCAGGTGGAGCAGGCAATTTCCAACCTACAGGATGAGTCTGGAAGTGTAAAGAGTTCCCAGCTCTGTCAGACAAGGTCATAGGGTCAAGGATCATTGGGAAGAGGTTCTAATGAAGGAGGGATCCTCCCAGTCCTACATCTGTACAAAAATTTGTGTGCCTCACTTTGCAAGTGGACACAAGAAGGGTCAGTCCAGACCACACTGAAGGAGAACTGACAAAAAACACTAGATGGGGAAAATGCTGGGTGTGGGCTAGGAAAATTCACTGAAGAAGTAGACAGCTCCATGTGGCTGCACTGGGGTGGGGACTGAGTGGTCCAGCAGTGCAAATGTTCAACAGCCTGGCCTATATTTGGGTATGATTTGAATATAGTTTGGATGTGGTGCCTTCTGGGCCACTGATTCTCATGGACACTCATTCATTGGGCAGTTGATTGCTAGATCATTTAAGATATGTTTTTTGGGAGGACCTGCCATCCTTAGAACACTTAAATGTGATGCCAGGCAGTCCAGGGAGAGGACTTGTGATGTTATTCGGGAAAACAGCACAACTCAGTCATGTGTGGGATTTGCACACCCCACAATCAAAAAGTTGCTTTATTTCCTATTGAATTCAGACAGCAGGTAAGTTAGAAATCATTAGCATCTGCGTGGCAGAATCAGGATTTATTACACAGAAGGCTGTGGCTTGAAGAGGCAGAGTTTCTCTCCTTGCTCCACATGCATCCTGTGCTTGACAGCAGGAATAACCCTGTCCCCACAGGCCAGCCAGCAGGATAATCACTTTGCAGGGGCTCTGCAGGGCCCAGGGCAAACAAAAGGATCCATGATTCACTTCAGCATTTCTGTTTTACTCATGCCCAACACAGCTTCTGATTGGTTTCCTTCCCAGGTCTGCTTTATCCTTAAGGCCAGAAAATCCCCAAAGGTGGCATTTTCCAGAACTCCATCAGGGTGTGACTCCAATGGAAACTCATGGGATCTCTCCCCCACACCAGGTCTCTGGGCCCTTGCATGGTTTTAGCTTGGTGATGTCTCCCTGTGGGAAAGACTCTGCTATTGAATGTGGGATTATGGCAGCAGGAGGAGAAACAGCACAGGAGAGAGCCCTGATTTAGAATTTCACCCCCTATGCCACCATCCCTGACCCCTTGTGTGAGGAACCAAGGGGCTTTTCTGATTCCAGTCCTGATTTGATAAGCAGAGGGAAGCATCGGGGTTTATAGTCCTGTTGAACATAAACATTGATTTTTAAGGCCTAATCGTCTGCTGCAGCTGAACGACATCCAAGATTTCTTTATTATTATTTTTGTAGCTGGAATTGATCAGCTGGAGAAGGGAGGAATAAAGAGGAAGCAGAGAAACAGCTGTGACTTAGTTTTTTTGTGTTGCCCAGGCAAGGATGCTGCGGCTGTGTCACTCACACAGCCCCCACTCTCTGGGATGCTGCTGGCAGCCAAGGATGTGCTGCTGAATGAGCCCTTGTCAGCTGCCATCCCCTGCCATCCTCACTAGCTGGCTCCCTCACAGCCCCTATTTAGCTTCCTTGCTGGCTTCCTCATAAATATTCACACCACACAGCCAGCGGAAGACTTTGTTTTTTCCTTAATTTCCATATTCAGCGTGACATCAAAAATGTTTTAGAGATGGGTTCAGCAGGGGCTGTGCATCCAGGGAAGAGGACAAGAGGGAGCAAGGTGTCTGTGCTGGGTGGAGGTGGGAGAGAGAAGACAAGAGCAGGCAGCAGTGAGGGAGACAGGGAACAAGGTGAGGAGCACGACGGAGGTAAAGAGGAGAGCTGGGGATTAACTTGGTCGAACAATCACAGCAAAATGAAGCTGTTCCCATTCATAACCCAGGCAATCCATGTCCTCATCAGGAGGTTTTCATAAGTGATTAATGGTTAATTTGTTAAAATTCAATGAAATCTTGTTTCCTCTCTTTAAATTAGAATTCAGAGAGAGAGGGAGAGAGAGACGGTCCCAGCCATCCCCTGCTGCTTCTCGACAGAATATAATTCATCTGCCAGAAATGGCTATTGCTTTCAAAGGATTACAAATAAAATAGAAACATAGCCTGGGGCAATAGCCACAGAGCTCTGGAAGGCTCAGCCCAGTCAAAGGGGCAGAGGGAAGACCTGGAACCCCTGAGTGCCTTGGCAGGCAGTCTTTGGAATAAAGCCAGAATCAGCATGGCTGAATCGGGGGCAGTTCAGTCCTACTCTGAATCCTAATCTCCTGCCATGGGAAAGGATTTCTTCTGCTCACATTACAACAAGGAAGGCCCAGGATGAGGCACTAGCACTGGAAATCTCTGGGTGATTTCCATGCTCTGCTTGGGATGGATGGGATACAGGGGGCTGCTCTGGGGAGCAGAAGAGTACAAACATTTCATGGCAGGGACACATACTTTGGAGACTGGGCAACTTTTTGTTCTTTCCTGCTTTATTTCATTAGTGTGGCATTTTACTGATGGTGTGCAAGCACTGCTTATACAGAGAGAAATATATGTAATTGGTTGTGAGCCATTACGGCGACAAGCCCACTCCAGCTGTCAGACTAATTTGCTTCTATATAAAATCATTATCCTCATGAGATATCTCAGAGTATCTCAAGCCACTGGATCTGACATCAGATGTTATGTTCCAAACCACAGACTGCCCTTATTTGCCTGAGACAGGAAACGTCAAAGATTCATGGTTCCCATTGATAGGAAGGGATTGAGTAAAGATTACTCCAGTGATAGGTATTGAAACACACAACTCAGTGCTGCTGGAGTGGCTATGAGACAGACACCCAGGCTGGAGAGAAATAGGAAATTCTCCAAATCCCATGATAGATGTTCTAGTAATTAATGAATACTTAAAAAAAATCCACTTAATTCATTTCTGTGTCAGTTACCAACTGTGTGAAGTTTTTTCTGCTAGAATGAAAAAGGCTCTTTAACTGGTTTTTCTGAGCATAAATGGAAAGTTTTTTGCCTTATTTTGAAAATATCTTTGTTCTAATTTTAAAAGAAATGTTAGGTTTTTTCAGGTTTTGTTCTGTGACTCTGTAAAGTATACAGGGAACTTAATTGTTTCTATTTTATTTTTAAGCTGAAACATAGCAATGGAAACACTTAGTGATCTTTTAAGAGTCACCCTTTTCCCCAGGGAAGAAGTTCAGCTGCTAATTTATACCAACCTCTTTTTCCTGAACTGAAACCTGCTTATCTGAAAGCTCTCAACACACTCTATCAGAAGTTCTGTCTCATATTTATCCTCCTAAGGGAAAAATCATGGAAAAAAAACCCATAGACCATTACTGCTTTTCACATGGCACCTCCAGTTTGAGTTACCTGGCTGCTTCTCCCCACCATATAACTGGTAAAAAATTGAATTGTTTCCAACCAAAAGTATACATGTAATACACCTCTGTTTTGTGAGAAATACAAAAAAGATCCATTCATTTGCTGAGCAACATAAAATTATTTCAGTGAATCTAAGGCCTATTCATGTGCTCTAGGTACCTTACAGAGAACATCTGTATTTCACTCTAAGCTTTTCTGCCATGGAGAACACTGCCTTTAATTACAGTGGAAAAGGCATTCTCATTCTATTCCCTAATTATAAAAGATCAAAACATTTTCTATGAATATACCCTTACAAGTAAATTTTTTCAAGATTCTTCTCAGAAAATGATGAGATTTTCTTTTTGAGTATTTTTGTAGGGGCAGAAACATCTGTCTTAATAAGTTTGTGGGTATGTAGCCACTTTGAGGTTACCTCTGTGTGAAATGAAAAGATGAATTTATTGACACACTTTTATGATATTTTGTGGGGGGTTTTTATTGGTAGATGAGAACACTGCTTGATTTTTGTGCACTTAATGGATTAAGATACACTTGTCTTTGATGCAGTACTATTGTTGTGTGAAGGCCCAATACTTTGATTTTGTGCAATTTTTTGGACAGTGATGCACTTCCACGACAAGGTGAAAAAAAACAGGTCCCAAATTTGCTGACTGCAGAAATACAGCCTGAAAGTGCTGCTCCCCCAACCCACCCACAGATGTCCTGCTGCCTTGCATCAGGATTCCCTGTGCTGTTATATCCTGTAATCACATTCCCCCAATTTTTCCTGCCTGTATTTTTGCTGCTTCTGCTGTGATCTGTGGCAAGAGGTTCCATTCAAGATCAAGACCCCACTGTGCCAGACACAACACAAAACCTTGTAAGACCCAGACCTTGTCCCCAAAAGCAGACAGAGTCACAAGGCAACCAAGGGGATTCAGAGACAGCGTGACTTTTTTACATTTTTTTTTTGGCAGGACACAAGCAAACCATTAAACTCTGTAACTTCTACATCTTGCTGATGCTGTAGTACTCTGAATTCCACCTGTGAATTACACTGAATTCCATGTGCGTGAGAAGCAGTACAACAACTGGAAAGGGACAATGTGGGTGCTCAACACAGGCATTGTGTTATTTGAGTCACAATGTATTTGGTCTCTGAACTTGGATTCAGAGACTTAAAACTTCCAAGCTTGGAAATGTAGACCCTTCATCTTGTGAAACGTTCTGGCTTTTTTGTGTTTACGGTATCCACCTCAACTCCTCCCTTAAATAAATGTTTGTGCTTAGTGATTACTCTTTATCTCTTGCTTACAGTGTTAATAAGAAATTGAACACCCTTCTGCTGTTCTGCAGGATCCATGGCACTCAGGCATCAGCTTTCAAGAAATGACATTTCCTGACTGTTGTTTGTTAGGATTCCCAGGGATCTCATGGTACCTGTAAACCTCCTGAGCCCTGGATTAAAGGTGGGTATGTGAACAAGAAGAATGTGGAGGGATTCTCCAGAAAGGAGCACAGCAAGGAGGTGTCAGAGCAATGGATGGCACACAAGCATTTTCCTCCCAGTTCCTTTAAGACAATATCCCCACTGAGAAGTGAGGCACTCTATCTAACACTCAGCTCACTCAAGCTGTCACAGAGCCAGTGAATTTGTTTGAGTTATGTTGATTCACACCAACACAGTAGCCAGTCCATCATACTTACTCAAATTTAAATATTTTTCCCCTTCTTTGACTTAATCAGAGTTGTTTTCCCCCTGGAGCATCAATAATGAAATATTTGATGTATTTATTTATTGCAAATTCTCACTTTAATCAAGTGATTCTTCAGTGGACCTCATTTAGCCTCGAAGTAATTGTTTTACTGATGCTTCAGCATAAAGAGATTGGACATTTCCTGATTAATAAGTTTCAAAACATATTGTCTGGAACATGCAAGCAGAGCATCACTCTTAAAAATATGGTCACATGGATGACACAGTCTCTAGGCTGTGAAGCTGATGTAAGCTTTCCAGTGGAGCCAGAATTAAAATCTCCCTCATTTTTCTCCTGTTTGTAGCAGGAGCCACCTGGTATTGCAGCAGAGGTGGATTGTCAGTGAGAATGCTCCTAATGAGTTTTCCACTCATTAATATTTGCATTATTCAACTCAATGACAACAAGGTTAGAGGCTTCCCACTGGCTGTTGCAACAATTGGGGTTGATTGACGAGTTTTGGAGAACAGTGAAAGGAGAAGGAGATAAGAGAAGGATGTCCAGCCCTTGGAAATAACAGCTGGTGGGAGAAGGGGGCAGAGATCATCTTCAGTGTGGCAGACAAGGAATTTTGGAAGGGGTGAATGGAGGAAGGTTGGAATTAGAGGCTGTGACTTTATTCACAATTAACTGTGATTCATCCTGGCCAGGATGAGGAAATTTAAATTAATCAGGAGCCATAAAAGAGGACCCAGGCACTCTGGTGCCACACAATTGCATTGTGTGCCCCATCAAGGAGGGTTTCCTGGGACTCCAGGGAATTCAGTGTGCACAAAAAACAAGAAGCCTTCCCAAAGTCCTTCTCTGCCATCACAGTGCCAAGCTGGGGAGGTATTTACACTTTTGCCCAACACCGTTTTTTCTACAAACTCCTGCAAGGGTGCAGTTGTCCTTCAAAGGCATCTCCATCCTTTGAGATGGAAGGGGAGAAGAGCAAAATATTGCCATTCCTGTGATCTTCCCCTTTAGATTTTTGGGACTGCTCAAAATGACTGTGTAGAGGAGAACATAAAAGGAAAGCCAATTTTTGCCTTTACGGTTGATTTTTTTTGGGAGGTTTCCTTTGGAAGTTTGATGATCTCCAAGAAAAACTCATTAGAAGTTTTCTCTTGGGTCTGTTTCTGCTGAAAGTCCTGACCTTTTCTCATTTGCTATAAATTTAGCTTTGCGACAGGATCTGTAAAACAGTGAGTCATGGCCAAATGGCTGCACCACCAAATCCACAAACCATTGGGGGAAGAATTTGTAGCTCTCACAGGAAGTGTTTTAGCAGGGAATTGGCTGGTTTAGTAATTTTGGTAATGTCTGGACAAAGCCAGATCATCTGGCAGTGTCCAATAACTGTCTTCCTTTATGTGAGTAAGGACATAAGGAAAGTGTTGGCCTCATCTTCCCTTAGCTGAATCACTGTCTTATCACAGCTCTTAGAGCAGTCTGATAAGGCAAAACTGACGTGTCATGTGGCCAAACTTTGCATTGCAGCTGCAGTCCCGTTTCCTGTTCCCAGCTCTTCTCCCACTCAAGCAGAACAGAACCCATGCTTCATTAATTTATGTTGCTTGTCATTGTTACCTGTCTCAAGGCACTTCAGACAGCAACAGGAGCAAACACTAAAACTAAAATCCCACATGGTCATGTTCAGAGGCACGGCCCTGCAGAGAGGGAGGAGAGTGTGTTTGCCTCATTCAGGCTGGGTATTTTCCTACTGGGAAATTTCCCTTCTCCTGTGTTTGCTTTTCCACCCATCAGGATGCACCTTTAGCTGCTCCAGACTCCCGATTTTGAAGGCACTCTTCCTGGCTGCTTCACTGCATTGTGGTGCCTGCAGAAATTAGTAAGGAATAATGAAACACTTCTAAAATCCTCACTTTGTCTAGCTTCACCTCCACCATCCCACTGCTCCCTGGATTCCTGGAAGTGATGGATTTGAAAGTGTTGGAAACGTTACAAGTTGGGGAACTGAGGAACACAAGCCTGTTGCTGTCAGCATTCTTATCTGAGCATAGAGGGCTCAGGCTGACAGACACACCACGACCAGCCCTCAGATCTCCAAGAGCAAAGCACAGAGTCCATCACTTCCTGCCAGTCTCTTAAGCAGCAGGGGAATAGAAAGGACACGGAGAGGTCAATCTTTGCTCAGCTCAAGGAATAATACGTGTAAGGATGAAGGAGCTTGTTTCTGCCTTCAAACCGCAAGGACATGACTGCTGCCACCTGAGAAGAGAACAGCAAAGGCCCAGCAATGCCAAGATAACTCTCTGGCTGAGACAGAATAGCCTTTGAGCCTGTTTCTTCTGCAAGTCTGGCCAAAGCTCAGGGAAAGAAGATAAGAGCCCCATCAGCTCAGATGTGACCAGTCTGCAGCCAGTCCACAACAGCACTTCACTAAGGGAAAGAGAAGTAGATAAAGGCCATAGAAATTTCAGACCATTATCTCTGCTACATGGGAGCTGTTCCTAAGCCAGAGCAGGGCTTTCTGCCAGGACATGAGCTTTTAAAAGCAGGAAAATGTACCTGTACCAGGAGTTGTGCCTTGCAGTCATATCTTGGCACTGTTATCCCAGCGGGTCCCAAATCACTGCAAAGTTTTGGTGGTCAGAGAAGGAGACCAGGGGATCTCCTGAGCCTGTGCAGTTGGGTCACTGTGGACATGAGCTCTTGGTTCCTGGCACCATTAGAGCCCAGGATTCATAGAATATCCATGGTTGGAAGGAACTCCAATTCCTGACTCACTGGGTAACTACACTACAAGTTAGAAGCAACACATGGGAGCTTTCACCAAGTCTCTCAATTCCATTTTGCTGAAACTCTTTGATTTAATCCAAAAGCACCTGTTCCTGGGATTGCAGGTCTCTGCCAACATGGCTCACCCTGAGAGCTCCCAGTTTACTTAATCTTAGCCTGGCTCTGCTGCACAGAGGGAGCCAAAAGGAGGTCCTGCCTTTCCATCACGGGATGTGACTCAAGGCTGTTTGGGCTGCAATCCTTCATTTATTTTCAGCTCATGAGGGGCATGGGGGTGAACAGGATCCCGCTGCTGGTGTCACAGGCACAGCACCCTGAGAGGGAATTCCAGCTCGTGTCTCCCCAGCTGCTGCTGCAGCACAGGCTGGAGGCAGTCATCACCACATGGGTCCAAGGTAATGTGGGTTATCATCCAGCAAAGAGAGAGACCTTTTAGGTACAACTTCAAAATTCACTGTGTGCCAGCAGATATAATAGATGAGAAAAGTGTGAGGAGGGGCAGGGGGAAATAAATGAGAGCATACAAATTAAAGAGCAGCATTTGAAATCTAATCAAATATTCCCTCAATTTACTCACCACCCCTGCAGAGCTGTGCTGCTTTATTAGGTTTCTATTCCGTATTCTCTTTTAAAGTGACATTTACATTAATTTACAGTACTAACATGAAACCCTATTGAAAAGCTGAGAGTTTTCGTAACTTTTTATTTTTCAGCAGCTGTCGCTGGGTTTCCAACCAATTAATAAGGAGTCTTTAGTTTCATTTCATGTCTGCAGGAGTGTATCTGGAGTGCCTTCAAGGTGAGTTCCTGCTGGTTTTGTTAAATGTATAAGGGAGACCATCTCGGTGAGTTCAGGTGGTAATTGGCTGCGGAGCAGAAATGTTCCATCCCTGAACCCCTCCATCCTCCAAAGTGCCTTCAGTGCCTGTTATCAGCTCTGGAACCTATTCCAGCTTCAAAACCAAGGACCAGCTGCATTTTGGGGGCTGCATTGTAATCAAAATATTCATGTAGAGAGGCCTCATATTGCTTTGAAATGGTGGGATTTCATTTCAGGTCAACAGAGAGGGACCTGGCTGGAAAACTGGGGTGAGGATATGCACCCAGAACTGGCATTTGAAAATTAATTTCCTTTCATTTTCTTGTTTCTCTTTTTCTGTGCGTGTGTGTTGGTTTTTTGTCCCCCAGAAAACATTAAGAAGTTATAATCAGTGCCCAGTGCATTGTCCTGGATCAGGAAAGGTGCTGGTGGCACCTTCTTGCCTTGGCCAGAAGTGAGAGCTGGGGGTCTCTCGTGTGGCCTGGGACAGGCCAGATGTGCAGCTCACAGACACAGATTCTCTCTGGTGATCCAATTTGTCCCCTTTTCCCACAATTTCTTTCCTTTTTTTTTTTTTTTTTTTTTTTTTTGCAATTCCCCAATTATCCCAGGTAATGAATTGCATATGGCCACGGCATTTACTTCTCTGTGTGAAATCTGTAGCAGCTGCATTGTTTATCAGTTCAATATGTCGACTACAGATGCCATTTCTCTATCACAATTAAGTTGTTTAAAATCTCCTTTTCCCACCATGTCCCTCCCAGCCTTTCCATCTTCTTTCCAACATGAATTGTTGCAGCCTGGTTCCTTTTTCAGGCTAATGCCATGCTCCAACTAAAAGATTAAACCTGCCAGAGGTCAGAACCTTGTTGTGGACATTTCAGCTGATGGAAAGTTCTGGAATATTCACTGTATTTTCTCTTCCACAGAACACAAGGTGAAGTGACCACCAAGGGTGCAAAGGATGGAAAATGAGATCCAGAGCTTTTTGAGTGAGACTAACAAAAATTGATTTACCTCCTTTCATTTAACCATGAGTGGATCCTCCACATCTTTGGAGAAATATTGGGCTCTTCAGACCTTTTCAAGTATAATGACATCTGAAATGCACATGCTTTACCAGAGCTATTGAACTGGACTGTGAAATAATCTTTGAAACACGTCAATATGGCAAAACACACAGAGGGGGCATGATTTGCTGAGGCCATAATTAAACATTGAATTTGCCTCTCCTCTGGGCTCTGCTGTGTTCCCATCAGCCTCCTCTACAGCAAATTGTTGTAACCTAATGTCCTGTGTGTTTGGATTTTGTTAATTTATTTCCTGCACCTCATTTTCCTGGAATGAGAGTGGTTATTTATGGCACAGCAGCAAACACTTTACATTTATGGGGGGTTATGAATTTCAGTAATGGGTTTTGTGGTAATTTAATCTGTCCCAACTATGAGGCATTTTACAATGACAATTAAATTATTATTTAAAAAATAAACCTCAAATGACATTCTTATCACTTATCAACATATCAAAAGTTTCACTATGTGGCATTTTTGGGCAAGGTTATAAATATCCCCCTGTGCTTTTTAGAGAATCTTTGCCATAACCTCAGAGTGAACTTAATTAACTTTCACAAATTATTTGAAAGGGAAATTTTTTACACATTTCATTGTTAGTGAATGAAACTTTTTTTTTTAAGTCACAGAATCACATAATCATTTAGGTTGGAAAAGCCTTCTAAGATCATCAAGTCCATCCATTAAGCAGCACTGCCAAGTCCCCACTAAAACATCAGTTTATCATATGCAAAAGCAAATGCCATGCTTAATATTTAAATACTTACATGATGAACTACTTTGACTCCTGAAGAGAAAAGCACCCCATGGTGTGGGAATGGCAAATTTGTGAATTTTCTTGTCCTGATCTCAAGGGAGAAGAAGCTTTTGTTTCCATCGGTCAGCACTGTCTATGAAAAATGATCAAAAAAGTGTCAAGTATGTTAATTTACACTCCATTAAATTAATTTTAATGCTGGCCTGCTGAGTAGCTAATTTTCAAAGCTAACTATCTTGGCTCTTTCAAACCATTTTTTTTTTCTCCTTCCAAACACCCAGAATGTTCCACTTCTTTTGGGGGAGCTGGGGACTTACATCTTCTTCAAGATTTAATATAGATGTGCAGCTCTGTGTGGGAGAGAGAGAGAGAGGATGGAAATCCCCCTCTCCATCTCCTCTCCAGAGAGCAGCAAACAAAAAACTTTCATTAGAAGAGACTCCTCAAAGTTATTTTCAAATCTCTGCCTGAAAAAATGACCCCTAATGCACTGATTATGGTAATGCCCAGAGGCTCAGTGAGATTGGGACTATATTTTGCTAAGTGCTATATAAAATATCAGATGGTACCTCTTCAAAAGAGCCTGCTGTCTCAGAAGGCAAGGCAGACAAAAACCTGGGTAAAAAAGAGTGGAATTACACCTATTTGCAGATAAAGCAAGCTATTCTAATCATCAGGGTGCTATCAGAAGCCCTGTGATCAATTCCTTGTTCAGCTGCTGCTGCCTCCAGTGCCCCTGAAGCCACAATTAGGATTTTAGGCAAGGCAAGCAGTGTCTCCATGTCTCCATTCCTCACTGGGAAGCAGTGGCAGTAGCACTGCTCATTCCCACGGAGCAGATTTGAGGATGAAATTCAGAGCTGGAGGAAGGAAGACACACAGGTCACATTCAGAGCCTGCCCTCAGCTGACCACATTTGTGGTTAAAGGAGCCCACTGCCTTTCAGCTCTCTCTGTGCTCCATGCTGGGCACTCTCACACCCCTGGGGAACCTCAGTGAGGTCACAGAAGTGAGTGACCCCTTGTTCTCCTTGAGGAAAGCACTCTGCACAATTTCCTTGCTGCCTCTAAGTACCCCTCACCATTTGCAAACAGCTGTATTTTCTGACAGCTTGGGTCCAAATTTTTCCCCAAAATAATTGAGGGGCAGAAAAGAGCTTTTGGTCCTTTAGTGGTGGCCAGAGATTTGCCTTTGTCTCTTCTGTTTCACTGAAACAGGAGAGACCCCAAATTCAAACCACATGGGAACATCTTCAGTATTGCAAAATAACAGAACATTTAGTCCAAAATTCCACACCAGCGTGTGTTCATAGACCCTGGCTTGTTCAGACAGCTGAACTTGGTAAAGTGTCGAGTCTGAACCTAATTTTTTGAGCCTCTATATTTTAGCAACCAGTACTAAATGATCTGCATGGACAGGCTGAGTAAGCTGGGGCTGTTCAGCCTGGAGAAGAGAGGGTTGTGTGAAGACCTCACAGCAGTGGCTTCAGACTGACAGAGGGAACATTTAGGTTGGATATTGAGAAGGAATTCTTCCCTCTGGTAGTGGTGAGGCCCTGGCACAGGGTGCCCAGAGCAGCTGTGGCTGCCCCTGGATCACTGGAGGTGTCCAAGGCCAGGCTGGACAGGGCTTGGAGCAGCCTGGGGCAGTGGGCGGTGTGCCTGCCCATGGCAGGGAGCTGGAACAAGATGATCCTTAAGGTCTCTTCCAACCCAAACCATTCTATGATTCTATGATTCTAACAGAGAAAATAGAAACTCAGCTTCCATTCACAAGGAGTCAAAATCACTTTTGCTGTCAACCACAGTTTGCTGCTACCCGCAACAGGTTCAGAATCTGATGGAGACATTGAGAATCTTGGAATGATTTGCAGCCCACCTTGATAATCCCTTTCTCCCCTGGGATATGTAACAGAGTATTCAACAATTTGTCTTAAAGCAAAAAAACCATTGCCGGTAAAGAGAAAAAATCCACCTGTAAGGAGACGAGATTCCCTGGGATAAGGGAATCACCCACCTTGATAAATGAAACTGCATTCCTTAACAGCTGAAAGTCAGCTTTGTAACTCATAAATCTACTGAAGACATCCTGCAGGTGTCCTAAAGAAGCATCCCAGCACCTGCCCAGGTCATGAGGATTTGCCTGCTTAATTAAGAAAGTTATTCTGTTTTCCCCTCTTCAATTCCAAGTGGTAAAGAATTGGGGAATTGGCTTACAGAGACCAAAAGGACTCGATTGCCAGTGAGGAACCCCCAGGTTAAATCTGGCCATGGAAGCCTTCCATTGATGGCAGGAAAAGAAATGTTTACTGGAAACTGCAACCCCTAGGATTCAAGCTTATGGTTCTTTCCCACTGTGCTTTTGAATTTAGCTACATGTGCTGCATTTAAAAAGTTGTAAAAAAAAATTATAACTAAGATCTAAGGGTGTCAAAGCAAAACTTTACAAATTCTTTGTTTCCAAACAAAAAATGCAGAGGCACCTTCATGGGCTTTGTTCTCTTTTCACTTAAGTTTTTTTATTTTGCCTTCAGAGAAAAAAAAAATGAGCAGGAGAGGACATCCTGCCTCAGGCTGCTCAGGGAATGGACCTTGTTTTCAAAACAGCCTCATGTAGTTCACCAGCAACAATTTCAATGCTCCTAAAATTTCAGTGGCATGGCATGAGTCTGGCAACTTGGGATAGAAGCAAAACAAACCCCTGTGAAATAAGGTTTGGAGCAATGCCCTTTTTTCACTCCCAGCACAGGGAAAGAAGAGCTCATGTTTTGTATAGGATTTTCCTCTCTTAAATTACTATTATTATTATTACTACTACTCTGGATAGATTTCTAAGGTTATTAAATTAACTGTTCTTCCAGTGTGGCTCTTGGGGTAAGAAGCACTTGTTCTTCAGAGGATTTGGGAGGGGATGTGTTGCTCCTATGAAGAATTGTCAAGTTTTGAAGAACAGCCAGAAAAGCACAGAAATTCACACTCGAGCACATCTTCATTACAAGCAGAAAGCAACAGCCTCTGCACAGAGATTCCCTTCCTCAAAACAAGGGTGAAGGAAGGAAAAATTCCCTGAATTCTCACAGTGAAATGCTGAAAAATTACTCCAGTCTGGGCTGAACTTATTCTCCCTGAAATCCATCTGCGACCGGAGAGTTGGAGCTGTGAGTGATACATTATCTTTGGGTCGGCTGTGGATGGAGTTGAATTTGCAAGAAGATATCTTAAGTCATAAGCAGGTGATTTCAGGCAGCCAAACAGTCTCCCCTCCAGCCATCACTGCACTTAATTGGTCTGGAGATGAGATAATTGCCTGTAAACCTGATAAGAAATTAACTGTGGACACAAAAAGGGCTTTTTAATTTTTTTTTTTTTAAGAAACATCACAGAATAAGGTTTAAATGAACTTAAAACTTGGCCACTCAGAGCAAGTTGTAGCACATGGATTTGGTGACAGCAGCTGCTGTAATTCTGCCTGTCTCCAGGATGACAATTGCTACAGTTAACATGCAACATGTGTTTCACCTCAGTAATCTGAATTTATGTGAATTGCTAAAGGTAGCTTCCAGGCTCGTTTTATTATTAACATAAAGATGGATAGACATCTCTAAAGTGTTGCTCATCCTGTTTTATAAACCTCTCCCAGAGAAGCTGCCTCCCCTCCCTTGAATATTGAGGAAGCTGAGGAAACTGGGTGAGGTGAAACAGCAAAATTTTACATCAGTAAAGCAAGGAGAGATGGATCTCATGTTCAAGCAGTGTCATTTTGGCTCTATTTTGAGTCTAGTCTATGTTCATGTGTCTCATGGTTCTACAAGGGCAAACACACACTTGTCATAGGTCATACAACATGTTGACATGGTATTTCTTGGTTTAAAGCATCCTCTTTCATTGGCCACCTGGAAAAATAACATTTAACCTTGTATTCTTCATGTTCTTGAGTGTTTCTAAATCTCTGAGCTCTAACCCCTCTGCTTCCCCCCCTTCATCTTGCAATACACACTTATAGATCATTGGAAGAGTTTCCTCCACCTTGTACAACAAGTGAAGGCAGATACCTTCTCCATTATTTCTATAAAAATTTGCAGAAAACACAAATTCCAGTGGAGCTGCCCTAGATTTTCATGATTAAATATCTGAGTCCACAGATATTGGCATTTTTTTCCTCAATCCATATTCAGAGCAACACCAAAGTGTGATGAAGGAGAAGGAGACCTGGATGGGAAGCAGAGCTCTCTTGCAAAAAGCCTTCATTCACTTTTGGCATCTAAGTAAAATCTGGGCTGCTTTAAGAGCTCAGGGTCCCACAGAGAGCACTGAGGTTTTCATAACTACATATTTGCAAAGATTCAGGACATAAAACATCCTCAGTGCCCCAGGTTCTTGCAGAGGTGTCTAAATAGGAGCTGAGCTCTTTTGAAAACACTGCCTGCATTTCATAAAGCAAAGCCTTCACAGCAGTTTAATATCAGGAATTTATTAAGACCTGTTACACCTTTGTAGAATGGGGTCATATTTTTACTCTTCTAATTTTACATATAGATAAAATGAGATACAGAGAGGTGAAGCTGATGTGCTCAGGATCATAAAAGAACTATAAATTAATGCTGGGTTTGGATGGAAAAGGTCAGACTTCACAACTCCCACTACCTTCTTTAAACACTGGACCCCTAAAGTCCTGAAAAAATTCTACAAAGTGATTAGAAATCAGATTTTATTCAATTTCCCCTCTGTGAATCATCTCCCAGCTTGCATGACCTGAGAGCTTCATTCAGGTTTTGGAAAAGACAGAATGAAAGATTTATTAATAAATAAAAAGAGTTTGGAATATTTAGCAGGACCAAAGTTTAAAGATTATAAAGATCTGAGGCTCTTTAATAAATATTAAATATATATTTTTCACCTCGTTTTTGGCCAGACATGAAGTGTGGTATAGAACTTCAGGGACAACGAATTCCAAAGCCAAGAGACTTCTCTCTTTGCTATGGGCTCATTCTAATAAAAAATACTTTTATTCCCTCCAGTTCATGCAAATGTGCTGTGCCTCTGATTAGTGTGAAGAGCACCAAATGGCAACGGAAATCAAGGAACCTAATTATTTCCAGCAGTCACTTCAAAGATGCACCACTGCAATGAAAGACAAGTCTCTCACCTCTTGGGCCCTATTATGTTCTAAACTTTGCCTAGCCTTACTGACACGCCACCTCTGCTTCAGAAGGATTTGATGAATCATGAAAACAGCATCATTTACAGTTCAAGGTACCAAAGCAATTTTCCATCGGCATCACTTGCTGCTGCAAAAGGGAAGTGGAGGAAAAATTCCAGTAGCTTTTCAGCAGTCAAGTGATTTCTGGAGGGGAAAATAAAAATAAAAAAAAAAAAAAAAAAAAAAAAAAAAAACAGAACAATGAAACAACACAGCAAATATTGTCTGAGAACAAGTCTTTCAGGGTGGGCAGTGCTGTGCACTGGGTGCCTGTGTACAGGGGTTTTCTGTAGCAGGGAAGGCAGGGAAATACAGATTGGGAGTGTGTTTTGGGGGTTTGGTGGCACGGATGTCTCAGCATTCAGAGGGGTTGATGCCTTAAGATTTTAGCTTTTATATTTTTCAAATCCTGTACTGCATTAGTGCATAGCTCTAAACTCCATATAAAGTGTTAGTTACTGTCTTCACATTTTGGTCAGACAAAACAATTCCTCTGGGCCTGAGATCCAAGGACACACCACAGCCTCAGGCCTAGAAAAGTATAAACAGAAGTGAATTGGGGGGGAGCAAACTGGGGGTAAATTACTTCATTACCTGAAGCTGTAATTGGAGGATTAACCCTTGATATGCAAATAGACCAAACTTATATCTGTCTGAAAAACTCATGACCATTGTCCAGCTTGGCTTTAGGCCCTCAGAGGCTTTTGACTGCCCAAGGTGTCCCTATTGAAGGCCTTTAATAAATACCCACTTTTATTCTCTTAATCTTGTCTAGCCTCTCTTCTAGGTAGCCATTCCAGGGCATCAGGGTGGGCTCAAGCCTTGCTCTGAAGTTCTGCTGGAGGTTGTTCTCACACAGCTCCCTGATGACTGGGTACCAACCCAGCTGGGCTGGGAGCAACTCAGCATCCCCTGCTGGCACTCCTGGCTGGGACCCAGCCTTGGCCAGCTCAACACACCTTTATCCACTGTTTTAGAATCACACCCTAAGCCCTGATCCCATCTTGCCTACCAATCCATGCCATTTGGTTGCAGGCTGCTATGCCAGATCAGGGATTTGAGCAACCCTCGCAACAAGAAGAGCATTGGAGGGTTGGAACATGTCCTGAGAAGGCCAACAAAGCTGAGGAGGGGTCTGGAACAAAAATCCTATGAAGACCTGGACCATAAATCCTGTGAGGAACAGCTGAAGGTACTGGGGTTGTTCAGTCTGGAGCAGAGACATCTCATGGGAGACCTTACTGCTCTCTTCAACCCCTGACAGGACATTGTGAGGAGGGACTTGTTCCCAGGGAACAAGTGACAGGACAAGAGGAAATGGCCTCAAGCTGTGCCAGGGGAGGTTCAGATTAGGTTTTAGGAAGGATTTCTTCCCGGGAAGTGTAGTCAAGGATTGGACAGGGCTGCTCAGGAAAGTGGTGGAGTCCCCATCCCTGGAGTGTCTGAAGAATCACTGGACATGGCACTGACTGCTCTGGGTTTACTGGGGTTAGGGTGCTCAGTCTAAGCTTGGACTTTAGGAACTTGGAGACCTTTCCCAAACTTGATGATCCTGTGTCTGTTCATTGTTTCTGCTGTCAGGGGGTGAAGGTCTCCATGAACCACACAGGAGGTTCCTGTGGCCTCTTCCATCCCCTCTTCTTTTTCCTCTCTCTGTAACAGAGGAGCAGGGACAGCCTATTAAACCCACACTAACTCTGATTGTTATTTCAGTCTTTCTGTAGCACACAGTTGTTCTCATTACTTAGTCTAAGGAGGCTGCCATTTTATGTGGAATTAATTTCCTTTCTGGAATTCTGTGAGCAGAGCTGAATATATATTTCCCACCCAAATGTCATGAAGGTTTTTTTTTTTTTTTTTCCTTAATCATACCCCAGGACATTTCAAGATTGCTTGAGAAATGCTGCAAAAGCTTTATTGAATTTCTTTTTTTTTTTTTTTCCTCTGGTAAAATCTTCACAAGATTGTGGTTTAGTATTGACAGGTGTGAAATTAAGGGAGTTTCACAGTTTTATAGGAGAAGTGATCTGCATCAATGAGAATGCTAAATCTCAGAAATTTTTAACTATCATTTTAACAAGGGTTGATATTTTCTAGTAAAAACACATAAAATTTCACAGCAGTTTAATGTAGTACATCTTTAACAAAATTTCTGTGAGGTACCTCCTGGCTTGGCACCTTTTCTTGACTGCTGAACATCAGCTTTCTCAGCAAGCCACTGAATTCAAAGCCAGAATGAGTCCAGACAGAAACTGATGGGAGTTCAGAGACCTCTTCTCTCTGCCTCCAGGTTCCCACCTCCCTTGGAAGGTGCTCCTGGCTGAGGCTAGGCGAAAATTTCCTAATTTTTGAAAGTGCATGAAGTTTTTCATCAAAAATCCAATTTTCAACAAAAGACCTGGATTCTGCTCCTGATCCTGTCACAGACTGTGCTGTAACTTCAAATGAAACCATTAATCTCCCTGTGTTCCTATTCCCCCAATAAAATGACACAGTCGAGCTTCCTTTCTCCTCTTTCTTTGTCTTTATGATTTATTTGTTTTACTTTTCTGCCATGTTTTCACTGCGCATTGGAGCTGGAGGCTGTAAATACTTTTCATAACAGCAATATATTCAGTCTCAGATGTGAAGATCACATTAACAGATCCCGAAGGAGCACGGGGACAGCCCTGCTGCTGGCTTTGGCTGGGGTAGAGTTAATTTTTGTCCCACAGAAGCTGGTACAGGGCTGTGTTTTGGATCTGTGCTGGAAGCATGGCTGGTAGCACAGGGGTGTTTTAGCTGAGCAGTGCTGACAGTGCCAAGGTGGTTGCTGCTCCTCCCTGCAGCAGGGCACAAACTGGGGGTGCACAGCTGAGCCCATCTGGTCCCACAGTTCTGGGTGACATCCCAAGGATGGCTGAGCCTTCCTGGAGGCAAGCTGGGAATGAATTCCTTGTTTTGCTTTGCTTGTCCACATGGCTTTTGTTGTCCCTGTTACGCTGTCGGTATCCCAAGCACAAGTGAGATTCCTCCCTTTTCCCCTCCCAGCCCTCTCCCCCATCCTGCACGGGGCTGTGGGTGAGCAGGGCTGAGCTGGGGTTAAACTACAACATCCACTTAGGAGCCGATTGACTTAAATTATCTGCAATCAGGTAACTCATTTTCTCATTTAAGTAATTTGCTTTCATTATATTAATAAAGTCAATGAAAATGCATCTAAAGGGAAATACATGCAGGAGCTGGATTCAAACTCCAGAATCACTTACAAACTTTGTATGACATTTTTCACAGGACCAGGCCCAAAACGGTTGATTCCTTGATTAGAGCTGCCTAAAGTCTTTCTCTTACTTTTGAATTTTAATCCTCATCTCTCTAGACAGCTGAGTTTTCTCCTATTCACTGCCTTTAAATCCAATCTAATTCCAGAATACATAAAACCCCAGGCTAGGTTTTCCTGAAACCCAGCTGAATACATTTTCTTATGTTGGCAATTTCCTGCCCTTTTCCCCATTCCTATTTGCTTAAAAATAAACAGTATCTTTTCTGTAATTCCAGACAGAACACAGGGCTCTTGCCCTGTTACACTGCAGCTGAATTCTAAGTATACAATTATACAGGGAGGATCTTCAGATAAACCAGCTTGAGGACTTTTGAACATTAAACTCAAATCAGATAACGGCTTTCATCCTGTGCACTGCATTACACAGGGTGCAACTAAGTGGAAGGCTCAGGGAAAAAAAATATACCTTCCATGAGTATAAAGATGTCAAGGTAAAAAAAAAAAAGCAGATGCAAAATCCTTCCAAATACAAGAGGAGTGGAAAAGATGAAACAGAGAAACGGCGCTGCTTGTTACCAACAGCTTGTTGGAATCTCAGGGCTGGCCTGGCAAAGTCTATACCTGTCTTTTCATGTGCTGCTGAGGGCTAAAAAGAAAAAAAAAAAAAAAGACCAAATATTCTGGGTGAATGTTGAGTCCCAGATCAAACCACTAATAGAGTATTCTGTGTAAAACAAGCGAGGTAATTATCCCACTCAGCTGGGCTCTGGTAGGGCCTTAATTGGGAGAAAGTGTTCAGTTTGGGTTCAGTGCTTTATTATACACATATATATTAAAAACATAAAAGAAGATCAAAATGGGGTGGGGGAACAGAGAAGCAGCTCATAGGAACTCGTATGTAAAAAAGGTTTAGGAGACTAATGTTGATGAGGAGAGCCTAAGGACACTTGAAGTAAAACCCTGAGTAGAAATAATTATTATACACACACTGAGCTCTGAAATGCAGAGGTGAGGCAGAGCACTTGTTCTCCTGAGAATGACATTTAGCCCAGGGAAAAGCAAGCAGCACACATCCTGTGCATCAGATAAAGATCTCTGAAGTCTTCTGATGATGTCAGACATACATAGCCTTTTTGCTGGCCGTTTTTATTGACAGCACAGAGAAAACCCCATCGCTTTGTGTCAAGATGGGACCTTTTTAATCAGGTTTTGCTGCTGCTGCCTTTAGACTCAAGGGCTTTAAGCCCCATTGAGCAAGTGGTGAAACCTGTGCCAGGCAGAAATCAGCAATGGCCTCTTCAAAAGTGCTTCAAAATGCATTCTTCAAGAGCTGCCTGCTCTTCTTCCCCACGAGGACCATGTAGGGTGTGAACTTTCAGCTGGTTCTCTGGAGATAGCATAAATCCATTCAGGCAAAGACATGCATTCTCTAAGTCAGTTCAGGAAAGATATGTGGCAATAATTTCATGAGGGTCTGAATAAACCAAAGCTGTCTATAGCCTGGGATTGCACAAATCCAGGTGAGATACATCCCACTCACTCCTAACAAGCATTTAGGAGAAACATTTTGTCTTCAGAGCACCCTCGGGTTTTCCTGAAGGCAGATAAGGCACTGAGTGTTTCTGCAGCACAGGGAAAGCAGCTCTCAGTAATTTCAATGTCTTGCCCAAAACTCTTCCCAAAGCTAACTCTTCATCTTAAATGCCCATCATTTTCAACTTTCACCTCTATCTTTGCAATTCCCAACAATATCCTGTTCATCAATGGCACTGATCTCTCAAGCCACCCCATGGAGATTCATTATTTTGAGGCTTAAACCCTCACTGAGAAGTGAAAAATCTTGGAAAGATCTCACAGATTACTGAGAAAAAACCCATATGCTTCTGGAAAATTTTGGTTTCAACATGTAAATTTATGAGCAACAGAGATCCCTGGAGCCTTCTGCCCATGGTGAATGCCCACAGTGCAGATCTCTCCAACTCACCAGACACCAAAGCACGTGCCAGGGTGGCTGAAAATCGTCTCATCCCAAGATTGGCTCATCCCATCCCTAAAGGGTCAGATGAAGTGTGCCTGTGATGGGATATTCCTCCCAGCTGCTACCAAAGGGAGCCAGGACAACCAAGGAGGATGGAGATGCCCACATTGAGAGTTAGGAGGAAAGCCAAGGCAGGTCAAGTCCTGGTTCCTGCTGTTTCACCCAAAGCAAGCTTTTTCCCCTCTCTCCTCCCCTTCCCTGCTCTCTTTTGCCTTTTAGCTGAGTTTTCTATGCACAGTCACTCTAAAGATGAACTTTGCCTCCTTGGTGCCCATTGCAATCCATAATCCCAGCAATTTGGGTATTGCAGACAAGGGTTCAGTCACCCTTATTTCTCATTCATTGGTATTTCACAGTTAAAAACCTAAGAAACAGAATATACTGGGGTCTGTCCTCACATTGTGAGTGGGAATTAACAGCAGCAGAGCCACTTTATTGTAATAATACCATTTCATATAACATCTCCCATTTCCCACTGTCTTTACAATGTAAGATGACCTCTCCACGAAAGATGAAAATAACTGTAATTACATCTGTGAAAACCCCAAAAACCTAGAGGAGGGTGGAAAATTATTTGCTTCATATTGTGTAGAACAACTTTGGGAACACAATACAGTTCCCTAAGGAATGGTGAATTGAGGAACTTACAGGTTATTTGTTTTTTCACTACAGTTCCTGGTAGTTGTGGCACTGTATGGGATCTCAATTTTCTCCAATCTATGTCATCACTGAAGTAAAAACCCCCTTTCCAACATATAAGTCTCTCATTTGTGGCAGGAGCATCACATCCCACCCCCATCTTGACCCCAGCCCTAGCTCCAACACCATTTTGTGTGTTGCCATTTTGTTGAGGAAAAAGAGAGGCAGAGGAAAAGAAGGTGATTCCCCTAAAGAATGGCAAAATGGAGCCTGAAATCCAGGTTTTCCATTCTGTCACACTGCTTTCCATCACTCTTCTAAATAGTTAAAACTGTTTCTGCATTCTCCTCAAAGTCAAGCTTTCCTGCTGTTCTTTGTAGATGGCCCTCCCAATCAATTATGTCAGAACAATCACCAGTATGGTGTAATAATGTATAATTTTTCATCTAAATTAAAATGTACTTAGGAGACCTTAATTTCCCACACATTTCATTGCATTCATCAGAAATACAGCAGGAAAAAAAAATTCCTCTGAGCAAACACTGTGAGTTGTTTACAAATGCTTCGAGCGCAGTAAGACACAGATTGTTGTTCCACAGACCCTCCTCTTCCCACCACACAGGAGATTTTCCAGGCAAACTCCAGAGAAGGAGATAGTGGGGTAGTAGGGCCAGCTCTGATCTTTAAGAAAACAATTTGTGTAAGGAGATGGTGCTCCATTTAGCAATCTTGTGGTGTGCTGTAAAGCCGTAATTGCCATCTACCCAGAGACGTTCCCATCGCACGTCTCTCTTAGTGAATGAAACTGCAAATTAATTACCATCTTGTGTATGCATCAAAGACCAGTGCTGTGCACAGAAAACAGCTAGGGTGGAAATCAGGCCATATTTATTTCAGGCAAGCTGTTAAAATATAGGTGAAAATCGTAATAGGCTCAAAAGCAGTTTAGACAAAGCGGGGCAATTCTGCAACCTCACCAATAAATCTTAACTGACTCAGGTATTTCCTTATCAAACTCATTACAAAGCTGTTTGGATATGGAAAGACACAGGTGTGTTGTGTATTAACAGAATTTAATTCTGTTTTGACTTAATGAATAACACAGCACTCCCAGAGTGAGAACCATGAGCAAAAGCCTCTTCCAGAGTAGCTCACAGCTTTTAAATATATTCTTCCAGCACAACTGTAGGTTACCTATTAATCCCACCACTCAACCAAAATTTTGTTGCAGTCTGCTTGGGTAAACAGTGCTGCCTTCCTGAACCCTCCTATCCCACATTCTGCTGCCTCTTCCTCAAAACTCCCCTGCTTTCCCCTGCCTCCACCTCTGATTTTGCACATCTTGTGTAAAAATGTGGGTTACCTGGGTTGTGGCTTCTCAGGAAATCTCTTTGCAAGCTTGATATTTTTAGGAAGACACAAGTTATCTCAAGTGCAAGTGATAGTCCTAAAATACTGTGCTGTAACCCTACAAAGAAGGCTGCCATATATAATGTTTTTCCTGGAGATGACATCTTTTCTGTTCCAAAAAAATGTTGGCCAAGGGATTTTTGAGCACTTCATACATTTTTTTCAAATACTGGTGAGCCAAAGAGCCCAGACACCTACAGTCAGGCTTTTGCTCACTCAGGAACCCCACCCACAGCCAGCATGAAGTTATTGCTGTCATTTTTCCAATCTACTTCTCACTATAAATGACTCAACAGTGCCAGTGTGGGCTTACAGCAAGACAATATCACTGTAAAAGCTTTGTCCAAAAGATACAGGGGGAAAAATTGCATTACACTTAGAGAAATCAATTAGGTGGTGAATGGGCGTGTAGCAATTTCAATTCCCTCTCACACAACTCCATAATGCAGGGAATGCTTTGATTCTAAAACCAGTGAAGTGGCTGCATATTTCAATCCTCAGTTGCGTAGGGAAATAAGACCAAATAAGATATTAACATTTTTTTCATTCGTGCAGGAAAAAAAAAAAAAACAGCTTTTGCTTTCACCTTTGAAAATGAATAGGAAAAAATGGAAGGAAATTTGAGAATCTCCAACTCCCCCTGCTGAGTTAGTAGGACAAACTGTACAATCACACTGCTCAGTGGTGTAAGGAGGCAATTGGCCGTGTGGGGCTTAAAAACTCTAATTTTTCTTACAATAGCTTCCAGCATCCTCACTGGACATGGATTTCTTTTCAAATGCATCCGATATGGATGGTACTTTTCACAAAAAATAGAGAAAAAAAAATCCCAAAGAAAAGAAGCTGTAGGAGGGAACAAAGAAAGAAGCAAAGAGTAAATGCAACTTGCTTAAGGTCACATTGCAAGGGCAGGAGTGGAAACCATTTCTTCTGACTCTCTGGACAATGCTGTCGTGCAGCAAAACCTGGATAGGGCAGAAGAGCAGGGGAAAATCAGAATTGCTTTTCCCATTTGCATCCTCATGTCCCTCTTTTCAGGGCTTTATTGGAATTATACTAATGCATTTTTCAAAAAGAAGGAAAACAGAAGGGAAAAGCCCATGGTGTATTTGAGAAGAGACATGAACCATTCTTTGTCTGTTCCATCTGAAATATTTATTTGTACATATTGACAATGAGCATTTACAGCAGTTTGCTGAGAAATATTACCCTGAGCTGCCTAAACCACTGTGCTAATCGACAGTGAGGTAGATTGGCAGAGATTTCCTCTGGAAGCCACTTGGAATCCTTCTCCAGCAGTGCTTCGCAGATCTCTTTTGCACAGAGAATAAAAATACTGCTTTTATCCCCTCCTTCAGGAGAAAGGAATAGGGAAAAAATAGAACATTTTCAGGCTGATGACTGTCGTTTTGCCCGCCCTTTCCAAAGCAGGGTGCAGTCCTGGGTGATGAGGAGACAGTTCCTTGGGATGGATGAACTTTGCCCTGCCTGCATGGGATTGGAGAGGTCTGGGCAGAACAAAGGGATGGTGGGGATTTGCTGTCAAGGCTGATGTGGTGTGGGGATCCTTCCTGCCTGCTGATGACTCTGCTTGAGCTGAAGCCTTCCTGCACTAAAACTTCCTTAGATGAGAACCCAAATCTGGCTGGATAGCACAGCTCAACCCCTCTATCCCTTGATGAGCATCATTCCCTACAGACAGACATGGGCCACAAAATCCTCCTTTATCCTCTTGTTTTCACTCCCAGCTCCGTGTCACAAGCACAGAACCCAGGCCTTGCAGGGAAGCAGCCTCCAAAAGAATTAATAGTTTTATTTCCAACCTTGAATAATGGCTGTGACTCAGTCATTTCAGCCACACGTGGCACCTGCTCTGAGCGGTGTTAACAGCTGTGGGGGCACGGGAGAACATTTCAGAGTGGAGGGAGAAGGGAAGGAAATCCCTTTACACTGCCAGCACAGACCAGGCAATGGCCTTTGCTTATGCAGATCATAGTCATAATCATTACCTTTTATGATGAAGTACTTCAGCGTTATGGGGCACAGATACTTTTTTGAAGTGGTTACTAACACATTAAAGAAGGAATTAAGAGCCAGGCAGCATTTGATAAATGGCTGTTTGGGGGAGAGCTCAGACCATAAAATCTGCTTGTGATAACAAGGCTCTAAGTCCTGGAGGACAGGCTCCTCCCTGACTTTGAAGCAATGCTGAGGATGATTGGAGAGACAAGGCTATTATTACCCTCTCAATGTCATTCCACCCAGTGAGGATGATTGGACAGACAAGGCTGTCATCCTTTCAATGTCATTCCAACCATTCCTCCTGAGGAAATACCCCATGGGACCACGATCCAGGTGAGCACCTCTGCCTGTGGGTGACTGTAGGACATGACTTCAAGCAAATTTACTGTTACACATCTCATGCAAAACAAACCTGCTCTGTGCAGGATGAGGTCTGAGCATGTCCATGTGAAGGTGTAGGAAGGTGTATCCATGTTTTTCTGCTTCTCTCTCCATCTCCATGGAGGGACAAGGCACTGAAACTGAGCACAAGGCATTAGAGGTGGGATCCACTCAGCTGAGCTGAGGGGAGGAATTTGCCCTATTCCATCCCCTTTCAGTGCTGGTAAGTGCTCACATCTCCTCAGACAGAAGGGCTGATGAAATCAGAGCAGTTTCTGTTGTTTCTGGCTCCAAGGTTAATTTTATCAAAAGCAAAGCTCCTTTGACTGCTATCAGCAGAAAGGAAAGTAAAGCTCTTTTTATTACAGGGATATCAATAGAAGCATTTGTCTGACCTCCCTATCGCCTCTCCCCTCCCCACCCCCACTGGCTCCAAATTAGGGATGGAAGAAGAGTGCTGATAAAATAGGGCTAAGATAAAAATCTTAATATTGCAGAACCTGTGACACAGAAAGTAGGAAGAACCACAAAAGCCTGGTTTTGACCTTCAAAGATGGCTCAGAATCAAAACCACAGGGCTTTATCTGATATTTTACCTATCCCAACCTCTGGAGCAGATGAAGCAAACCCATGTCCTAAGGAGTTTTAGTTTTTGCAGGCAAATACAGCTCTAATATATTTCCTAGGAAACAGGATACTGGAAACAACATGAGTAGTGATTCCTGATGGATTTTAGCAGCTCCATCTCTGTCTGGAAAAAAAATTAACCTGGGATGTACAGACAAGAAAGCTGAGGTTAGAGGTCCTCACACTGATCTCTACCCCTGCTTCAGAGTTTTTTCTTTAATTTCCTTGTTCTCCTGCCATCATGATCTGCAGGTATAAGCAAAGGCAAGAGAAGACAAGGAAAAACTGACTAGTTTTCCTGGTTCCTTACATATTTCTCGAAAAGCTGACCTTTAAAGCAAGTTTAGTAACCCCTGGCTATGTACACAAAAGTCCTGCCCAGAGAAAGGTGACAGGATGTCGTGTCACTGAGGCACTGAAGTGGCTCTAAGGAAATGTGGGTTCAATGGCATCGATCTCCTCTGCGATCTTAGAGAAATCATTTTGGGCCTGATATTCACTAACACTGAAGCATTTTAACATCATGGGAGAAATGAAAAGAGAGTGTAAATGTAATATATACCCACTTCATGGCCCGTTTATGCTGTCAGAGTGGTGGAAAGCAAATTTAGTGCAAATGAGAATCACACATTTTATCTTTCTGTGCCTCAGTTCTGCATCTGTAATACAGAAGTTAATAAAACTGTCTGACTCCCTCTTGCTCTAGGTGGTGTTGGTTTTTTTTTTTTTGGGGTTTTTTTTGGGTTTTTTTTGTTTTGTTTTTTTTTTTTTTGGCTACATGTCAGCTCTGTTTGTTTAGCCTTTAAACTTTTCAGTGCAAGAATTGCCTCTCACAACACCTTTGTACAACCAAGGGCACAAAACGAGCTTGGGTTGAGCTCTGGGTGCAGTGAGAGCCTGCTCATAACAAAGTTCTCTCAACCAACACAGGGATTCCATTTAAACTCAGGAGACCACTGACACGACAGAAACTTAGTCAGAAATCTTCATTCATTCTTTCTTTTTTTCCCTTTTCCAGGGATTTTTTTGACTGTTCCAGGATCTAAGGGAGACATCTGAAGCTGAAGAAAGGAAGCGACTTGTTCACAGGTTGACACCCTGCCAGCAATCATTAGAAACCCTGAAATTGGTATTTTCACCCTCATTTGGATGATCAGGTGTAAATATAAATTTTAATTATTTACATAATTAAGTCAGTAATTTGCTGCCCATCAGAACCATTTGACGATATTTTGGTGCCATCTGTTTCCTAATTGAACTTAATCTCTAAAAGATGTTACAAAAATATCCACTAAATAATAATGATAAACACAAAACAATTCCTCTCTTCCCCCCTCTCTCCCCCTCCATAATTACTGCTATTTTCAATCATTTCCTAGGGAAAAAGAGGCTGGAGTTCAGATGTGCCAAGGTCTTGCTGGTAGACAAGCACTGAAACAACAAAAAAATGTTTAGAAGAACTGGTGAAGCTCAGATGGTGGATGGGCAAGGCCTGACTGCAGGCATAGAGGTGAAAATTATTCAAAAAACAAACCAGTATGTGTCCCAAGACCTCTGTAAGTGATGCCTAGAGCTTGTGATGGTCCCCTGACTTTCAGACACATCAAAGATGTGCTAAAGCTCCAAACCCACGTGTGTTAAAAGGAATTAAGAGAATGCAACAACTGGCACAGGCCTGAAAAGATAACATAAAAATAATAAGAAAATGTTTGGCCATAAGAACTGCATCTGTGCAGCAGAACCAGTAATTTTCCAAAGGCAAATAGTGCTTTTAGAGGTTTATGTCAGTGTCCAGCAGCATTTTGGGAATTCAGATACTAAACTCAAAAATTCTGAAACTGGTTTGGTCTGTGAAAAACAGCTGGAATATTCAAGTTGCAGACAAGTATCAGGAAACTTGTCCCCAGCTCTCCCTCGAGTACAGAGTGGAATTGTGCAGACTGTAAAACCTACACCTTTGGCAAAGGAGTGCCTTGGTTTCTTTTGAATCCAGGATCCCTTCAGGTTTTAACCATGCTGACAACTTCTGTAGCCGAGCACTGGGTTGCAAAACAATCAGAACATGTTCACTTTTTAAAACAATCGGTTTATGGAGCTTTAGAAAAGATGCAGCTCAGATCTGAAGCAAGTCTGGCTTCAAGATTTTGGTTAGTAGTTACTTTCTCCCTTGCCTTGCAGGAACAGAACATTCTTGCTGATTGAGTTGTCAAAATCGAGGCTCATCTGATGGCTCCCAACAGACCTCTATGAAATTGGTGTACTCAAATCAATTGGCTTTGCTGGAGCTGAAAGAACTGGCTGTCAACCACATATGGTGCCCATTTGTTCATGTGGATGGACTCCAGACATTGCACCAGAGCTGTTAAAGCCAGAGCTCCTCCTCATAGGTGGCACAAGATTTCCATGGGAAAGTCTTACTGTCTTTCCATGACCACTAAAGTCTTACTGTCTTTTCCACGACCACTAAAGTCTTACTGTCTTTTCCACGACCACTAAAGTCTAGCTGTATTTTCTTTGACCATTTTTATGACAGGCCGGTGGAGAAGAGAAGAGATAAAGAGGAGAGATGCAGCTTATTGATGAAATTTGAAGGAAAGCCTAAAAATCCTGTGTGTGTGTGTGTGTGTGTGTGTGTGTGTGTGTGTGTGAATGTGAGGCCAGCTATGTGGAACTTCTGTTGGTATATTCTAAATGCACTTTAGTTATGTTGGAACATGGGAAAGATCAATATTTTTTTCCTTGTATCACAAAAAAATCATCACGCTCAAAGAGTTACTAAAATTGAGTAGTTAATGAATTTGATGGGAAAGGCCTGTCACCACCTCTGTATTCACATTAACTTTCCAATTTCTTTTATTTTAATCTCACCCTTCAATTGTGCATGAAGAAATCTGTTAAATTTAGTCTCAGCCTAAGAGCTTTTGGGTACTTTTTTGTTATTTAATTTTCAGGAATATCAGAAGATCTTTCTTTGACTTATTTGAAAAGAAAAAGAGGATTTTCCTCTTATATTCTGGTCAGACATTTCACATTTTGGTTTCTTAAAAGTAGGGTGGAGTGGACTTGCCAAACTGTCTTATTCTGTAGAGGTAACTGTGACATAAAAATTAAGTCAAGCTTGAAGAAAATTGGATGAGTGGTTGAAAAATTAATAACACCTACACCAAGATATTGTGAGTTTAAAAATTATGGTGATTTCTGCCAGTTTGAATATTTTAATGTATGCTCACAAGCAAGTCCATTAATGTAGACTGGCAAAATAATTATTTCAGTTTATAATTTTTCAATTATTAAAACTATATTTCATCAAGTATATTTAATTCTCAATAAAATCTATCAAGCAAGCCAAGTTTGATTTCTCCTAACCCTGAGTCCTTCCAAACAGTAGATTCTGCCAAAAATACCGTACGTTTTTTAAATATAATTTAAGAGGCTTAAGATACTGTAAGTCCTTAGAGCAGTTTAAGAGGCTTACTGTAAACTCTCTAAAATTGCAGAGCAATTTAAGCAGTGACAGCACCCCCCAGGTCCACGCCCTCGCCTGGAGTAAAGCAGCACAAACCCCCTGATTTTAGAAGTGCTTCAGTGCTTTCCCTGCACTGGGAATCTGTCCCTAAATCTCAAGAAGCCTTAAGCCTCTTTGGGCCTTGTGTGCACAAGGTTTCAGACACTCCAGCAAGCCCTTGTCAAAACAATTTGAGCCAACGTTTCTCGTTCAATACCTTCAGTGCAAGCATGACAGACATCAACGAGGTTTTACAAACGTTCAAACTACCTCAGGAGCTTAACGCAGTGCTGAGCCTGGCACAGCCCAAAGGGCCTCTCTCTGAGAAAAAAGAGGCACTAGAGGCTGCAGAGAGGTTTGGGGAATGTGGGGTACACCTCAAAAGTGAGACTGGCTGTGTTCAACATGCCGTGTTTTAGATCAAGTGATTTCCTGCAGCCTGACTCTGCCATCAAGAGCACCAAGTGGCAGAAGATTAGCTCAGCTTGGAAGCAGCTTCTCTGAGAAATTCTGGCATCCTCCTGTCCCCTCCACACCACTCTCCACGTTGGCATGCAGGCACATCATGCTGTGTGTTCTCAGAACATTCTGCTTTGCTGTCGAGCTACTCCTGGACTTGCAGGTCCAGGGGTTTTTGCTCAGCTCCCTGTATGCAGCTCTCAGCGGAGATACTCAGCTCATCCTGCCCGCAGTTAATGGCATTTGTGGATGCCTGCAAAGCAATAATGGAATTTAGAGTGCCCATCACACATTTCCTCCTTCAGCTTTGATCTGACAGCTGCACCTCCAGAAGGCCGAACTCGACTAAGTCTTGTTGAAGTTCAGTCTGAGACTTAGACATGGATTTCGGCTTTGTCACTGCAATTCATCTCGGTTCCAGGATGGGAATTTAGACCCTGGAAAAGCATTGATTCAGCTCCCTGAGTCTTACCTGGATGTGAAATGCACTAATGAAGACCTAGTACCTAAAAAGGCCTCAATCAGCGTGGAGCTCCCAGGCTTTCCAGCCCTTGAGTCAAACTGCCTTTATTGCAGGAGGTGGACTGTGAGAAGGCAATTAGCCAGGAGTAAGTCATCCCTGTATGCCAGAGTTGAGTGAAGGGAACCTTTCCTGCTCTTCTGGAGAAATCCATAGCTGGAGCCAGCCAAGAGCTCCACTTGGCACATGCCCAGAGGCCAGATGCCAGTTCAATTTCAGCCAAGACCTACAGCCATTGGAATGACAAATCTTTCCTTAACACTCTTATTAAATCCTAATCTCAATCTTATTCATCATTATTAAGTCTTGAAATTGGGCTGAATATTTAAATGAGGTGAAATGGAAAGACAAAGAGGTGTTGGGAGTATGTGAAGTGGGGGAGTAGAGGAAGATTTAAAGAGACAACTTGAATTCCCTTCATGAGTTGAAGAGTAATCTATCTAGATTCAGGGACAAAAGGCTTTCAGAAATAACTAAAGAGGGAAAAAAAACAAGAGAGAGAGAAAGATATTACCTATTAGAACTCAGACTTGCAATACTAGTCTTTCAAAGACTTCTTAGTAAAGTAGCAGGGACATGGGGAGAAGGGTTTGCAGAACAGAGGCTGAGGATAGAGAGAGAAAAGATGAATTGAGAGATTAAATGTACCAGGGTGGTTTAAGGGCTGTTGAAATATGACTTCCCCAAGGTGTGTGTTTGACCCAGGATAAATGAGATGAGAAGCAAACTCCTGTCAACTGCTTCACCCCACAGGCAAGTGTGAAACGCTTCTAAAAGTCACACTAATGACAGCATTCCTGATTTACCTGTAATTCCTACAGGAGACCCAGCACCCACACTGAGTACCTTCCCCACTGGGATTTTTTTGCATCAAAAATATTCTGGTTGTGCAATCACTGGAACAAGACATGAGTTTAGTCTCAGCTGCTTAACCATGGAACCAGACCTTGAAACTGACTTTCTCCATGTGGGGCAGGTTATGGCCTCAGCTTCACCAGCCCCCTGTGACTCTCAGCATCAATCCAGTGCCAATCCCAGCTCCAGACAGTTTTGCTGATGTAAGGGAGATCACAATCTGCCTCACGAACGAGGAATAGATATTTTTCTGCGTTTAAAAATAAATATTCAGATTCGGAGCATTTCATGGAGCAGGGTGACCCACACCATCTGTTCCTTCTGACAGTTCTTGGGAAGCCTGCGGATCTGTTTTTCAAATCAAATTACATATATAGAATACTTTTTTCTCATTGTTTCTTTTTTTTTTTCTTTTTCAGATGGGACCAAGTCAAAGGAATAATTCCTGCTCCCTTCTCACAGTTCCTGCCTACCCAAAATAATTCACCCAGCTCATTGAAGATTTGTGCATATCCACAATGTGTATCCCAAAATGCTAAAACAATCTATTTAACCTTTACACCAGCTAATGCATACATTAGAACAAGGACCTATATATGAACATAAAAATGTGAGAAATTGAAACTCACTGACATAAAATCAAAGAGCTTGGCTATAAAAGGTGTCACTTTTATGTGATTATCTTGCCAATATCTCCACATTGCGAAACTAAATCAAAGTGCAATTTTTCCCACATGTATTGCTTTTAATGGAGTCCGTTAATGGCAGCGATTCCTTATAGATCTCCATGTAATGGAAGAGTGGTTCCTGTGCCATAATGCTGGGGAAGCTGAGCCCCCCACACACACACAGGGCCGTTTATCTTGTGAGCTTGACCTTATGTGACTGCTGTGTCAGGCTACAGCGAGCACTGCCTGTGCTGAGCCAATCCCTCAGGAAGATGGAAAGGAGCTTCAGAGAACCTGCTGCTGCCAGAAACTGGAGCAAATCATGGCCAAAACTGCATTCCCCAGCTTCCTCCCCTCACTGAGAGAGACACCACATGCTGCTGGGCTCAGGAGTTGTGTTTGTGCAGCCCCGCACCAACCGGAGGGTCGGTTCCCAAATTTTTGCCACAGCCGGGACACTGATCTCTCTTTTGGCCGGCAGAATGGCTTCACTTCTCTGTAGAACTAAAATTATCTTGCTGTAAGAAAACCCACACAAGCTTTTTAATCCATAGATGTCAAAAAGTGAAGGTGAATGTCTACTTCCTGATTGTATAGCTAGGGAAGATGAATTGAGGTGATTTCCTCATGTTTGCACAGAAAACGAGTTGCAGGCTTGGGGCAGGACACAAACAGCTGTATCCTGCATTTCTGCAATCCCTCCTACCACACAATTCTAGGATTACACCATGCCCATGGCTGTCTCCATGTTCCTTCAGCTCCTCTTTCCTACAGTCATGGACATAACCTTGGAGCAAGCAGAAGACACAAAGTGGAGGATGTAGAGATGCCTCTGTACAGGGGATTCCCATCATCTGGGAAAGCCATGATCAGGGCTGCTCCAACACTTCAATGATGTCCTGCACCCCAGGGAGTCCCTTGAACTTGGTGTCCCCAGGTGTCCCACTGCAGGATGTCACATCCGTGCTTTGGATGTGGGAGCAGAGCTCACAGAGGGATGCTGCTGGTGCCCCGTGACAAAGCAAGAAGAGATTTTTTCAGGGTCACTTTCTCCTGTCCATGGTCTTTACTTCCCTCTGAAGAAAATCCTCAGGCAGAAGCCAGCTGAAATCAATGCAGTGGCAGCCCAGATTAATTTCACATCCACATGCTATTTTTTTAAATTATGTTATTAGGGAGATTTTACTCACTGTTGTTTTAAATCCCCTGGAAACACAAAAATTCCATTTTCCCTGCATCTATTCATCTTCATTAACCACGTGCTGATTTTTTTATTCTTTTCTGCTGTTGGTAGAAACTCCAAGTCAATGCAACTCCCTTTTATTGCACTTTGATACCAACCAGAACTGAGATTTCTGTGATCTGCATGTGCCAATGTCAAGGATTATAAGTGTATTTATCAGTCAGAAGTGATTGTTCTTATTGTTCTTATTTTATCAGCACTCCCAATCAAATTGAGTTGGTTGTTTTCTTTGGGGTTTTTAAGCATTGGATTATTTTATTTTAGCTGAAACAAGTAACATCTGCTGTCTAGAGTAATGTTGTTTAAAACCATTTGTATCAGGAGGAGTGAGTGGGGAAAGGATAAGAAACAAATCAAAGCTGTGTATCTTCTAATCAAGTAAGACAGTGATTTTTGGGGAAAAAAGTTAAGTCTGGAAGTGTATAAGTAGCAGTTTTAAACTTGAGAATTCCTAAACAACAATTTCATGGCAAATTCAAGATCATTTGCTCATTCCTTCTCTGCATCACAAACCATAACTTTTGGTTTGCAATCAAAAAAAAAAAAAGAAAAATCACAAAAATCTCCATGCACAGAAATTCCTCTCTCAGAAGTTGACAAAAGATTCATTTCCCAGAAGCCAATGTTTGAGTAATTATTTTGGACTAAAACACTTCCAACAACAACCTAGAGAAGGGAGCAGTTCCAGCCTGGGTTTCTCCCCAGACTGTCACACACTGCCTGACCCAGGGCTGCTGACTCCACAGGATTGCACAGCAGGAGAGGCTTTCTCTCCACACAGCTTCACATGAGCAGCAAAAACAGACTGGTTGGGTCTCTGAAAGCTTCAGTGCTTTTGGCAGGTTAATTTTTGATCTTTAATGAATTGATTAGTCATTTTTAATCAAACACTGTGTTCTGGGCCATCTATCATTACCTCCTATTGCTGGAGAAAAAAATGTGTCAGTGTGTTATTTCTGTAGGCACCTGGAGTTTGGTGCGTGGGGAAAAGCCTGGGAACTGCATTTTGGGTTTGTCCAGAAACAGAATTCTCTGCTGCTGCATTATTTGTCCTCCTTGAGGGATCTTCTATCCCACTCCAGCCCCACAGTTCTCCCTGTGGTCTCTGGCACTTTGGGAGTGCAGGAAATCTCATCATTTTTGTAATATCAGCACGATTCCAAGCCCAACTTCCCGCAGCATCCCTCAGATCATCCAGTCACCTCATGGGAAAATTGAGCACAAAAACTTCATCTGTCCTACTTTTCCAGAACAAGCCCACTTCCATCCTCCCACTGCACCCCACATTTCCCTGCAGAACAGAGGAACAGCAGCTATAGCCCAAAGGTGCCACAAAGGAAATGCAAATTTTTTCCGCATTTAGACTATTAAAACCTGAAAAGAATATATGATTTTTTTCCACGTCCCTTGAGGCCTTTTCGGTGGAAGTGTGCAGAGGAGGTTCAAGGACTCCTCCCACAGAAGATTCGATCACTGGATGATGTCCCAGGGCAGTGAAGACAAAGAGTAGAAGTTTGCACACAGCCAATCCAGAGAATTTTGAGGGAGAAGTGGCCCCTCAGCACAGGGAATGGGGTTTATCTACATCCTGAAAGGCATCATGTAACTTTATGGTGTCATAAAAAGGATTATTACACTAATAATTGTTAATAATTTTTATAGATTCATGACCTCCGTGGTCATTTTGGCTCTGCTTCAGCCTGGGCAATATTTTCCTCTGTGTGTGAGAGTGGAGCTGGCAATGACCATGAAACAGAAGGGGCCAAATCCTCTCTGGTGTAACTCAGACTGGTTTCTTTAAGCTCTGCCTGTGGGTACTGAGAGGTGCATCTAGCCAATGGACTCCTGTGGTATCCTGCAGACTGGAAGAAATGTAAAACTCTGACATGATTTGCTCTACCCTGGGATCTCAGGCTGCTTTGTCCTACTTTTTGTCCTCTGCAGTGTCTTTTGAGCCACCCCTGGGTGTAACCAGGCTTCTGAGCTGAGCTATCTGCTATAATCATCTTAAAGAAACAAATAAAGGCCACACTGGCTGGTTTGGTAGGGCTGGGAAACAGATGCGATTCATCTGAAGTACCAGAGTCCTCGTGTGTCCTCCTGTGAGCAAACCAGGGCAGCAGGGGTGTAAAGACCATCCGTGGCGCCTCCATCCCTGATCCAGCAGCTGCCCTCACCTTTCTTACTCTCCATTCCTGGGCTGAGAAGAATGCATTGGGCATTCAGTTTTCTGTTCAAGGAGAGAGATTTGCACTGAGGTGGCTCTCAGACAGAGAGAGGTGAGGCATTTTAAGCAAGAGCCATTCTTGGCACACTTTGCTCTCATTCTCATGCAGGAGGTGTTGATTTCTCTGTTTCATCATCTTCTTTATGCACATTCTGGTGTTTGTGTAGAATATTCAAATGTACACATGCATACACATGGCACACACACACTTAAATAGAAGTATACTTCCATCCATGAAAGCAACCCTGAAGAGCAGTTTGTTCAAAGCACAGACCTGAGAAGACTGAATCTGCTCCAATGCCCTGCAGCAGCTGGACACCCCCAGTGTGACTCCCTAAATATGCTAACATGAGAACAGGATCAGGCCCTGTGCTCTCTGAGAAAACCCTCTGGCAGAATATTGGTATCAGTGCCTTGTGCTGGTACAACCTAATCAGCATCACCTCTTAGCATGAAGAATCAGGGCTCAAAATAGTCCACTCCAGGGTCTTTTGATTGCAAAGTGCTTCAGGAGAGAGGAACTGTGTGCAAAAGCCTAATAAAATGAAGATCCACGCTGCATTTGCATTTTCCAATGAGTTTACCTGCATTTTGCATCTGCTAAGTACTGTTGCAGCAATTTCCAGAGGGGGTTTTTCCTTCCCTCTGCTGGAGAGGTGCTGAGAGCTGCACCTTGAAGCAGACCTGCCTCCTCTCCCAGGGAAGGGGCTGCTGGAGCTGTGGAGGGAAAGAGAAAGCCAGAGTTCCCTGGTTTGAGGGTAAAGAAGAATAAAGAGGACAAACAAGTATTAGCATGGATTTCAGCAGCTAGAAGTTAAATTGGAAAATGAAAGAGGAAAAATTAAATAGGGTGGGTGTTACTGTGCCTGAATTAAGGAGTGCTGAAGCTGCATCTCTCTCTCCCCATCCTTTCTCTCACTCTCTCTTTCTGTGGCCTGTACAACCAATTCAGTGTATCTGTATTTTTGGCACAAATCACAGTGTCCTGTGATTCCTGATTATAATTATAATAATGGGTTTCAGAAAGCCTGCGAGTGGTTCTGGAATTGTAATAAGAGTTTGAGACAGACATGTTGTTTATATGGTTAGCTTTTGTTGCATATGAAACCAAGTTTAGCAGAATAGCTGGTGTAAAAAATTGCAAAATACACAATTAAATGCAAACTAGCAGAAAAACCCCTCTTTTCCCCTTCAGATGCTGATATTGTCATCCCCACATGTGAGCAGGGAGTAAAGCAGATGCAGATGGCCAGTTCTGTTGTGACAATATTCCATTGCATTTGCCTTGTCTGAATTTCCACTCCTACAACCTTCTTTTAATTTACCATGAGAAAAAATAAGCATTCAATCCTTTCTCCTTCATGTTACTCAACTCTCTTTATGATTATCCTTGCTTGAATCATCCAGCCATGCAAAAGCTCCACGGAGTCATGCAGCTCCCATTACAACCCAAGTAGAATTATTCCCAATGATAGCATCTCTTTCCAGTGATTTTTTTTCCTTTTCCAAGAGTCTTAATTTCTATTCAGTCACATGACAAGATTTCTATTTTCTCCCTAGTGAAATTATTTTATAGTTTTAGTAGCTGCCTGTAAATTGTGGCCAAAATCTGCCAAGGTCCACCTGCCTCAGAGCTGCCTCCAAGTATTTGCTGATGTGCATGACCTTGGAAAGCTTCTCTGATTGTCAGCGTGGAGTGCATGGACACAGGATGGAAACAGGGGCCCTCAGAGATGATGCAAAGAAAGAAGTGATTTTGTAAAAAGCCTGTGTGAGTTTTCCTTCCTTTGTTCATGGTTATGACAGATAGACTCAAAGCCACAGAAGGGACTGCTGGGGTTTGCAGGATTTTGCGCCTGAGCAAGCAGGAGGAATTGAGATTGTGCTGGGGCCCAGAGTGAGATTTCTGCAGAGGAACCTGCCAGGCTGAGATAGGGCTGAGGGTGGCACTGAGGGTGGCACCGAGCCCCAGCTCTGGGGCTCAGCAGGACCCTGCAGTCACCGGGCACACACAGCTCTGCTCCCTCTAAGATGTTCTGCAAACCTCAGAGCCGCAGCTTTCTCTCATCTGAACAGAGGGAGGGGAAATATGAAAATAATAATAAATAAGCCCCATACATCTTCCTCCTGGCTGTGTTTTCCAAGGCTTCATCTCAGTGTCTCCCTGGCTGCTGTCAGATCCCGCTCGGAGCCAGGCGCAGCCACCGCGCTCTTCCCAGCCAGCGCAGGCTGCATGTTGATCGTGTTCCTCTCCTTTGTTAACACAATTGCCTTCACCTTTACATAAATCAGATTTAGAGAACACATTGCATCTCAACAGCCTTGGGACACCTCGAGGCCTCTCAGTTCAATGGAGCTCATTATGGAAATTAGCTAAATGCTGAGCAGAGAGATAAGTGCGAACTGTTTACCAGCCCCTCACCAGATATACAGCAATTGCTAATGGGAGCTCATTTGCAGCCTTCCTCTGTCATCCAACCCTCCTTATCTGCTCCTCCGGCTCATCTACAGGGAGACATGTGGGTTTGCAACAGAGATCTTCCGGAGAAGCTCCTCTTGGATGGGGAGAAGAGGAGACAAGGGGATGGGGTAATGCAGGAAGAACCAAAGTGGGACAAAATCTGTAGACATACAGTTTGTGGTCGCTGGCAGTGGGGCTGTGTTGTAGGCACACGGTTTGTGGTCATTGGCAGTGGGGCTGTGTTGTAGGCACACAGTTTGTGGTCACTGGCAGTGGGGCTGTGTTGTAGGCACACGGTTTGTGGTCACTGGCAGTGGGGCTGTGTTGTAGGCACACGGTTTGTGGTCACTGGCAGTGGAGCTGTGTTGTAGGCACACGGTTTGTGGTCATTGGCAGTGGGGCTGTGTTGTAGGCACACGGTTTGTGGTCATTGGCAGTGGTGCTGTGTTGTAGGCACACGGTTTGTGGTCACTGGCAGTGGGGCTGTGTTGTAGGCACACGGTTTGTGGTCACTGGCAGTGGGGCTGTGTTGTAGGCACACGGTTTGTGGTCATTGGCAGTGGGGCTGTGTTGTAGGCACACGGTTTGTGGTCATTGGCAGTGGGGCTGTGTTGTAGGCACACGGTTTGTGGTCATTGGCAGTGGGGCTGTGTTGTAGGCACACGGTTTGTGGTCACTGGCAGTGGGGCTGTGGCCCAGCCTCATCCCCAGTGGGCCCAGCTGTGAAAAGCAGGTGAGCAGCATTGACAGCAATGAGCCATGGAGTGCCCAGGTGTGCTGAGCAGCCACCAAAGTGAGCAGAGGGCACACAGGGGCAATGCATGAGGGGTATAAAAGGTTGGGCTAAAGAACCAGAAGGCCCAAAGCTTGCAGCCCTCTGATGTATGGGTTGAAGCTTTCTGAAATTGTATGGTGATACTCTGTGTATCATGGCTGTCTCAGCTGTGACAGAAGCCCACACTCTAACCTCCAAGCATTCCTGAAGATTGCTGATGCTTAGCTCTGTGGCCAATGCCCAGCTTGACTAGAGATCATTGTCTGAGGAGGAGGAAATTCTCCCATCTCCAGGCCCTGCAGAGGGCATTCATCTCTCCCAGGATGGCAAGCACAGCTGGTAAGAGTGAAGATTAGGGCTTTCAAGGGAGGAACAGCAGCTCTGAGCTGTGAGGGCACAGGGAGCTGTTACCCAACATGGGAGAGCATCAGGCTGTGTGGAAAAGTGGGTGTAAAATGTTCTCAGTTGTGGCCATGGGGAATTTTCTCCTGGGGACATTTTTCAGCCTGGCTCATGCAGAGTTGTGTGCAGGCGATCACAAGGAAGAAGGGGATGATGACAGCCCTGAAGATACCTTCTGGGAGTGAAGGAGGACCTTGGATCAGCAGTTCCACCAGAAAGCCTGGGGACACCTGTGCAACACACATGAATGACAGCCAACTCTAGAACTGGCTTTACTTTTTTTCCAACAGCATTTTTCCTTAGGATGGTGAAACTTTACAAGCTGAGGAATGGTTTTGGCTTGTTCCTCAATACCATATTTTTAAAGTTTGAGGGTTGTCAAAACATTTTGTTCTGACATTCTCTCTGAAAAATGCCAGTTTTCCAGTCCAATATGACTTTCCATTTTTAAATTAATGCAGACTTATTAATGTCATGACTTTAAAATAAACAAAGGACTATGCTACCTTTTAGCTATTTAATTATGGAGGGGAGGGAGCTGTTCAAATACCAGACAAAAACCCTTTTCTCTTTTCCAGTGTGAAATATTTCTTCTGATTATAGGTTTGCAAAGGTTTCAAAGATGGCAGCTTCTTGTCTTAATTCAAGAGAGGGAAGCATTTCAAGCTCTCCACAATATTTTTGAAGGAGGAAAACCACTTTCAGCTCTAATAGACTCCTTTTACAGAACAGGCTCCATTCAGAGGTTCTCATTAACTGCTGTCAATGGCTGTAATTTTTGTCTGTCCAACATGAAGAAGTCAGAGGGAGTGTGATATCTGTCCCTGACATCCCACCCGCTGCTGCAGGAGTGCAGGAAAGGTGCCTATTTTCCCAAGAATAACCTCTCATTAGAATGCAAACAGACTTTCCAAAGTAAGATCATTTTTCTTCCTGTTGTCTCAAATTCCAATACTCTGCCCTTTTCAAATGATTTTCAAGAGAATAGTTCAGTTCTAGGTTTATATAATTTTTTTTAGTAATTTTTTTTTTAACATCTTGTGGGTTAGACTGCATTTCCTCCTCAGCTCAGAAAACCAAAGCAGAGCTTTTAGCTGCTGCTGCTGCTAACTCCAGCATTTTGAAATGGAATGTTATTTAAAATTCAGGACAAATTGTCTCCTCTCTGCCACAGTAATTTCATGCAAGTGGAGAGTGAGATGTAGTTTTGAGTTTTGTGTATGTTCTCTAGGTGGGTGAGCTGG
Organism: Anomalospiza imberbis; assembly: GCF_031753505.1. NCBI lineage: Eukaryota > Metazoa > Chordata > Aves > Passeriformes > Viduidae > Anomalospiza > Anomalospiza imberbis. The sequence continues at coordinate 6,712,977 of NC_089701.1, read as the reverse complement.
ACATCCTCGTGTTTCACTGGCAATTTTGTCTTTACATTCAGAGATGATTTTCGGTTGCAAGGGCTGCAAGAGTGATTTATAAACCACACACAGAAGGACAGACACCATAACACAAAAATACCACCACCTCTGAGATGGAACCCATCAGTTATTGACCAAAATGCAGCAATGCTTTGCTTAGGGTGAACAGGGGGATTGCTGAGGAGTCCTGAGTTTTATTTGAGATTGACAGAGTTAAAACAGGTGAAAACAAAATTTCTCTGCATTTAAACTTTACAGAGAGGCTGGACCACTATTGCTGGTCCATGGAGATGTTTTGGGGGATCCTTGGTGCTCAGCCCATGCTTAGCTCATCCTGACAGCAGGAATGGGAGTTCTGGGTGGAAATTAATCCATCAGGAAACTCCACTTGGCTGGAAGCAATTCACCCACTGCAAACAGCTCATACTGTGTAATCACTGACATGATGAACAGCCCTGGCAGCTGGGCTTTCCCAAGCTGTGTCCCAGAAACAACCTAATTCGTTTTTACTGGAAGTTAATTTGTATTAAAAATCTTTTATTACTTTTAATGCATCTAAAGTCGGTGGAACTTTTGCTATTTACCATTCCTTAGATCTATTTTCCAGCACAAAGTAAATTTGGGGAGATACTAGTTAGTGGAATTTAAGGTAACTCCAACCACTGATTAGTTGGAGCTTCTGCTTCCAATAAAATTTAGTTACTGAGATCTTAACATCAGGGAGTTTGGGGGCAGGAAGGAGGCAGAATAGAGACACACAGCTGGATATTGTGACTCCTACATTTCTACCAATCTGCTGAGCTCTGTAAAGACTCCCTAAAAAATGTACAACTAAATAAACCTCACCTGAGTAAGCAGGTGTCGTTGCCAGATGCTCTGAAGCTTCCTCTCCCCTACAACCTCAGGATTTGTACCCAAAGCTCATCAAAGCTGCTCTTCCCAGCCTCCCAGGAGTTTCCATCAGCATTAACAGTGCTAAAATCTCCAGCACAGGTAGGGCTTGGGTCTAAACTTGCAGTCAGGGGCTGAAATAAAAAATAAGGAAACTTTTGGAGGAATCAACCTGTCAGAATTGTTTTGCACTAGACAGAAGGGCCAATAGAACTAACTATAGATTTCTTTCAAGACTGATGTTCTAATTTCTCTGGGGTTTTGTGGTGACCTTTGGTGCATTCCATGATCTGGTCCTTTAGAAAGCTTTATATTACATCTCAGTCATTGTACAAATAACATCTTGGGATTATAGCCTGCTGTTAATAAATGTGGTTAATCATCAATAAGAGACTTTCAGCTATTATACACTGACGATGTAATTTTATACCTCACCAATCCAGAGAAATCGGTTCCATTCCTTTTAGATTTGCTGGATAGATTTGGGGCCTTTCAAGGTTAATGTCACTAAATCACCTGCTAATTTAAAAGAATCATTTGAGTACCTGGAGAGAACATGTCCTTTTTGTGTTTCTAAGTTAGGTTCTAAATACTTCCTTGCCTTTATCTGATCTGCTGGGTTTAGAAGGAAGATTGATACTGTTGTTGCTGCACCAAAGCAAATATCCAGTGACCTTGAGAAGTTGTCTATTTTATGCATAAGTTGCACAGGATGCATTAACACCACTAAAGTTGTCAGTCTGAGACAGTTAGATCTTCACTCATTAAACTCCATTTCAGTGCCAAGTCAGCTGAAAGAAATAAAATAAAATTAGGAGTCGATGAATGGTCTTGTTTGGGAGAAGAAATGTCTGTGCAGGAGCTCAGCTCCAGGGATTTTGTCGGAGTTCAGGGAACAGGCTTGCCATGGGAGCTGGGGCTATCTTCACCTGCCTTCCTCTTCCCCCTCACTGTGACTGGTGTGGACAGAAAAATGGCCCTGAGGGAGGAAGAGCTCCCAGAAAACACACGAGAAAATCTGGGTTTGTCATCTCCCACTACATGGAAGTCACAGCACAGAGGAATCTCCCCATCCCAATCCATCCCAGGACATGGTGTGAGCACATCCAGAGGGACAAAGCCCACTGAGGGGGGTGAGTCAGGGGTTTGTTGCCTTTGTACAGCCCCTTTGTGATCAGCTGAGAGGGACAGACCAGCTGCAAGCCCCTTGGCCCACCAGCCAGCAGGAGTGCCTTGCTCTTGGGAGTGTGGCTGTAGGCAGGAGATGAGCTCAGGCCAGCCCTCCGACAGCCTCAGAGCTGTGCTCACACTGAAACTGTGGCTACTGTGCAGCACAAATGTTGTCCTAGGGGAGTGGCAGCTCTTACAGCAGGACTAAAAGTCACTTTTGCCTTATCCTAAATGTGTCCATTAGTTTATCACTGTCAGATAACTATAAATAATGAGAAAAATATATAATAAGACCATTCTCTCTGATATTTTTGGGAAGACACGTTTGTTCGTGCACCAGTGATGGCAATGGATTAAAATTCTTGTGTTAAAAAACCCCCAATGTTTAAAACAAATAAATTACAGTATGTTTCATCAACTTTCTACAAAGTTGTGCAATTTTTAGAATAACCAAAAACAACTTCTGTGACTTTAATCTGCACATTGGAAGTATCAAACTTCCAGGAAAGCAGCTCATGCCTTCCCACCAGGTACTGCAATATGCAAGAGAATAAGAAATCTCTTCTCTTCTAGTTCTTGCTGACTTCCTGGCTTAGAGGCACGGGGATTACTTGTGTAATAATTTGTTTGCAAAGTGTTATGCATCCGATCTATTAAACTTATTTACAAATTGTTTCAGCAGTTTTATAAACAGGGTATGTAAGGGAGGAAGAGGGAGGAGAAAATTGGCAAATAATGCTATCAAAATGCTATAACATCAAGGGACTAAATCACCTCTGAAATGCTGGAGACTGTGAGTGGCACAGGCAGAGCCTGGAATCTCATCCAGGCAGGGGAAGCCTTTGGAGTGGGATTGCTGCCTGTAGGGCTGTGGGGTGAGGAGCAGCCTGCAGAGGGAAAACCCAGCTCCGGGCTTCTTTTCTGGAGGCAGCTCAGGCTCCGTTCTTTTGGGTATTGTGGGGAAAAAATACCCGCTAGCTGGGATTATTACTCACTGGGATTGTGCCTAATGCTGGAAAAACCAATGGCCAGCACTTCCCTGTCTCCTCTGCCTGAGGGATAGCGAGGAATACAATTTGGTGGCTAAATGCACTTCGTTTATCTCCTGCCTTTAGCCAACGAATTTATCACACACATTAATATCAGGAGAGGTTAGAGTTCAGGGAATGAAACATTTGTTTTCTTGTGCTCTCTCCATAAATAAACTCTGCTGCTTCCGTGGCAGTATTTTCACAAAGCCAGGAAAGCACCAGACATTGCAGAGCTGGTTCTGGGTGTGCTGGGGGGAGTTGTGTGCATCTTAAAAAGCTCCACCACAGACATCTGTGACTCCAACTGCATTTCAGCTTCTCTTTTCCCTCCCCTCCCTCTTTTTTTTTTTTTTTTTTTTTTTTTTTTTTTTTTTTTTTTTTTTTTTGTTGTTGTTGTTGTTGTTGCTGTCTCATAGATATTAGTCAGCCAGACATTTTTTATCTCTTGGAAAGATACTTTAGCTCATATCCAATGTAATCATCTCCTGGGCTTCTACTTTAGTCCCCACAGGCCTGGAAAAATGACATTTCTTTTACTGATTAACAAAACAATACCAAATGCTAAGAAAAAGTACTTTATTCTTCAACCTTTCATTAGTTCCTACTGTGCCTGCTTGGTTGGAGGAGTTTGCTTCCTAGTTTCAAGCCAAGCTACATTTTTTTTCTCTTCTTTGGCTCATATAATGCAGAGGTTTGAGCAAATCAGTATTTTGTGACCCCAAATGATGGGAGAGGAGGGAAAAGGGAAAAGCTTACTGTAGTAAGAAAATCCTTTGCAGAGGTGTGCCGTGAAGGCAGTGTGACCTAAAATACTCTGCTCTCCTGGCCACCTCAGTGTCTCTTCTGCTTTCCCCAGGAGCAGGGCCAGCAGCTCCACAATTACTGAGTGGCTGGGCACTGCAGCTCTGTCTCATCCATAGCAGGGAGTGAGCTAGGAATAATCTGCCTCATTCTCCATCTCCCCTCCCCTTAGGAGATCTCCTTTCTCTAAATACTCTCCTGCTTTGGAATTCCTGCTGAAAATTCTGTCAGCGACCGGTCAAGGCTTTAAATTTCATTACTAGATTTGGGAGAAGAAAAGGTAAATATTTATTTCTAGCTTTTGAATAGTGATAGGAAAGTAATGACAGTGACAGAAAACCCTGTCAGGTACCTTTATTATCAACATAAGCCCCTAAAAAAGGAAAATTGGCTCAGGAAAGCAGTGTAGCTTGGCACCACTCAGCCTTCCTGTTGGGCTGGAAGTCAAAATATTTTAAACTTTTCACACACAAATAAAAAAAAACAACCTTGCAGAGTTTCACATGGAAAAGATTAAACCATTAAGCAAGATTAAAATGTCTTGAATGTCTCCTCAGGACTTTATCAGCTCACCAGTGTATGTTACACTGTAATGAAAAACTCCAATGTGGAAATCGAAAGCTTGGCGCTATTGAAATAGATCCTAAAAGCAGAAGCAAAAAATTCCCTAAGACCTTTTCAGGAGGACTTGTTTTGACACAGTGTTGTCAAAATCATGGATCAAACTGATACATAGGTGTGTTGTTGAAAGGAAACTCAGTACTGAAAATGACAAGGAAGTTTTGGCAAGTGTGATTTGGGGAATCAAAATTGGGTTCTGGTCCCCACTGAGTGACTCTGTGGACTTGAAGATTTTCCTTTCTGATTTTATGCTCTCTCAGAAGTTAAAGCTGGAGCAAAGATTTTCTTTTTTTGTGTCTAATCAACGTCTACCTGCTGTGGTAGCAATTCAGCTTCCTCAGGACATAAAATCACATAATAAGCCATCATTTTATACAGTTAATCAAACTCAGTCCCTCAAGACGTATCCAGACCTGGGGTGGTCAAGAAGGAATATTTTCTCTCATTCATTCTTTAAATCACCATCTTATTTCTGGTGGATTGTGCCTCTGCAAAGATACAGACCTTCTGCTCAGTAAATACTTCTTTTCCTCAATGGAATTCAATTCTTGTCTTTCCAAATCTTGCCATTATCCATGGTCAGTTTAAGCCAATTATTGTGAAATATCTGCCTGCTGGGACTGGAATGCAAGCAGGAGTCATTTGAACATTCACTAAAATTAACATCAGGTGGAAAAGAACCAGCTTGGAGCCACCACCCTCACTGTCCACAGCTGGACATGGCCATCACCACACCTGGCTCTCCTGCAGAAAAATACTCCCCTCTACAAGTCCTAGTACAGGAGTTTGACTTTAAGTTCCTTTCACTTCACAATTAAAAATCTGAATTATACATCAACGCAAAGTCTGGTGTAGCTTCTCTTAGTGGCCAAAACTGCCCATGGCAGAGACCAATAAAAACTGCCCAAAGCTGCTGTGTCCTTTACCAGTGGATTTCTCAGTGGATGATCAGCGTGGAAAGGCCCACACAAATAATGACCCACAAATTAAATGGCTCAGTAAATAAAAAATGGACTTATCAAGAACACAATAACCATAGTTGTGAGCCAGATCCTTCAGTGCAAGGAAAAGATTGGCACTAATGTGCCACATGCTTCATTTGTTTCTTCATTTGCAGAGGGAGCCATAAGGTTTAGGGAGGAATGACATTTATATTAAGGGAAAGAAAAAGGAAAAAGAGAGTCAAGGCTTCTAAGCAACACAGCAAATAATATTGCCAACCTTCAGCAGTGAAAAATGGAGAGTCTGTCATCCAAGAATTCCAGGATAAATAGTCGTGGGAATGGGTTTTGTGGTTACTTCATGGAGATTTTGTTTTGAAATAATATTTTTTCCCCTAGACTTTGAGACTGTACAGGGTACTCATTTTGTATAACCAGGCTGATATATAAGCGCCTAAAAGGCTGAGTAAATTCTGATTGCTTTTACAAATTTTTTTTCCCCTCTTTCCTTTTTCCTGAAGCTGTAGCTCTAAGGAAAACCCCAAACTGCCAGACTCATTGTAAAATTGCAGAAACACATGTCCTGGCACGTGTCACATCAGTTCTCTCACAGCAGCTGCAGACATCAGACCTGAGACACGTAAAGGTGACGTGCAGGGAAGAGCAGCATAATGCTGCTGTCACCTCAGGCCCTGCCCTCTGCACGTGGGAAGGACCACAGTGTGACAAGGAGGGAGGGAATTATCCCAAAACAAGAAGCACTGCTTGGACAGCATCAGTGTTCAGTGCCAGGGGACAGTGCTGCCTTCAGATTTTAATCTTTATGTTTTTCAAATCCTGTGCTGCATTAGTGCCTAACTCTAAACTCCATATAAAGTGTTAATTACTGTCTTCACATTTTGGTCAGACAAAACAATTCCTCTGGGCTTGGAACTCAAAGACACCCTCTGCTTCAGGCCTAGAAAAGTATAAACAGAAGTGAATTGGGGGGGAGCAAACTGAGGGTAAATTGCTTCATTACCTGAAGCTTTAATTGCAGAATTAACCCCTGATAGGCAAATGGACCAAACTTATATCTGTCTGAAAAACTCGTGACCATTGTCCAGCTTGGGTGCAGCCCCTCAGAGGCTTTGACTGCCCAAGGTGTATCTATTGAAGGCCTTTAATAAATACACACTTTATTCTCTAACTCTGTCTAGCCTCTGTTCCAGGCATCACCAGCATGGAGGTGCAAGCACTAATCCTGCATGATTCCAGTTTGGGAATGCTGTGCAGGCTGCAGAGGATGCTTGCCACCTGGATCTCACCGTCCACAGCCACACCAGGAGTGGGATGGAGGGAGGGCTGCCCTGCCACCATGTCCCAGGGTCGTGTGTCCTGGTCACTGGGTGCTGGGCCTCCTCTGAATTCATTTCCAAAGGGTGCTATTTCACTGCTGCCTTCCAGATAATGTAACTGAATCATTCAATTGAGCATAAAATAGAAATTTGGCTTCTTATCTGCTGGGAAACCAGCTTTACTATTTTCTTTCCGCAAAATACATTTTTCACTATCTTATCTTCTAATAAACAATCCCAGCTTTGCAGGCTGCAGAAATGTTCGGAACGCATTTAAGAGACATTTTCCCCCCTCCCTCTCCTCCCCTCTCCTTTTCCCCTTATCCCCCCTTCCCAGCCTTTAAAACATCTGTTTTAAAGACATATTTTTAAAAGGGACCCCATTTGTATTCCATCTTCCTTTGGTGAGGGTATATATTTTTCATAAGCCCATCCTTTGCTTTTGAGGCCTCTCTCCCTTGGTTTAATTTTCATTCCTGTCTCCCTTTCTTCCCCTGTACAGAACTGAGACACCAAGTCACCCCCCACACCCCAAATGTTTTCTCTTGTTTTGGGAAAAAGGCAATTCAGGCTGAAAAACTGCCCTCCCCTCCCCTGGCCCTGCCACACGGCGCTCGCCTATCGGAAACCGAACGTGTCAGTGAAAGGTCAGCTATGAATTTTTAAAGCTTTCTATCTCGCTCGGGCTGACATCAAAAGCATTAACAAGTGGCACTAAATCAGGGAGCGAGGGGGAATTAGAATATGCAACAGGCCCAGCGACACAGCCGGATTATTCAGAGGCTCCTCTCGGGAGGGGAGGTGGAACTGCACCAAAAGTCAGTGTCGAGACACTGATTTCTTGATCATCTGCCCTCCTCCTTGGGCAATCACACCAGTGAGCTGCCTCCTGCAAGGGACTTGGAAAAACAGGACAGGGAATGGAAATGTAAGAGATGCATCGCGCACTGGTGTCACTGCTGCAAAAGGAAAGCTGGTCTGGGAGGTGATTTCATGATCTCCCCCTCGTGCATGAAGCCATGGTGCTCTCCTCACATCTCCTGCGTATCCATCCTCTGGGTTAAAGCCTTGATGGCTCAAAAAAAGGCAGAGTTTTTTTTCTTTCTAGACCCAGTTAAGAAGGGAAAAGGAAGAAAAATCAGTGCAACTCCTGCAGAAATTAACAAATTGTAGGAGAGCTGAAGTGTCTTGTCCCAGCAGATCTGGACCTGGATTGTTGGGGTCACACGCACTCTGAAGACCTTTCCCAGCAATCACCTCTGAGGCTCCCCTTCCTTGGAATTGCCTTTTCCTCATGTTCAACAGCTGGCTATGTCCTCGGACAGATTTGTTTTGAAGAGAAGATACCCAGACTTGCTGTAGAAAGGATCCACAGCAACAGCCCCATCCCAGGAATGTGTCATTTTGCTGCTTTCTTGGCAGGCTGGGACTAAGCCCACATAGTTTTTGTGATCTTTTCCAGTAAAAAAGTGCTGCATCCCAAGGTTGGAGTGCACAGCATCCCCTGCAATAGCAGAACATGGGCACAGTTCAGGGGGTGATTTATTATTCATTGACCATTTAACAATTTGGCAGCTGGGAACTGAACTTTTCCTATCAGGACTCCTACATGCAGAGCAGCCGTTCATACAGCATGGGCATGTTGGAAACAAAGGATGTCCCCACTGAAAGGAAAAGTCAAGTTAAAAAACCTCTGGCTCATGAGGCTTCTCTGCAAATCTTTAAATTGGAGTGCAGGGATTTTCAGGAACATCATCTGGGAAAATTTGCATTAAAATGTCTGTGATATCTGGTCTGAAATCTTCTGTCCCCGTGCTGTGACAGCCTGATAGGGTTCTGGTTTCCCATCAGCCACAGACAGCTTGGGGAACTCCCAGCTGGTCCTACTGAGCCTGAGAAGAGCTGCCACCAACTGCAAAGGGACAAATTCTGGACCTTCAGCAGCACATCTTTGACACCTTCCCACCATTTCACCCCCTGTCCCTTTACAAACCCTACTCTGTTCTTGACTGGCTCTTTTCAGGCTGTTTCTTGATTTCAAGAATGGAATTATTAGAAATTGAAGACTTCTGCTTTTCATTTAAATTTAAAATGTTTCATGGAAATGTGTTTATTTTTAACAGAATGTGTGTTTGTCTTTCTTTGTTCTCCAGTGTGTGACCACTTAGTTTCAGCTCTTTATTTCATGTCATATTTATAGCATAGAGAATATGAGCTGCCTGCCCACAGCAGTAACTGGATGACCTTTAAGGTCCCTTCCAACCCAAACCATTCTATGATTCTAATATTAATTATGTCATGCTTTTATCTAACATTTCTAAAATAACAAATGTATTTATTGCATATTGCATTGACAAGTTTTAAAAGTATTGGATTGTGTCCTTTGTGAAACAATTGTGTAGGATGGAGGGGGGAAGGAATTTTCCATTGTGGGGGGAAGGCCACATCTCCATTTGGTTAGGAAATGCCAACATAGTGACTTCGTTTTCCCATTCTGGATGGAAACAAATCCTAATGTGTCACAGTTGAACAGAAATTCTGTTTTCCAAACAGCTTCCATTTCCATCTGTCCATAGCGAATCACTGTCCATCCATCCACACAATCTTTCAGCCTTATTTTTCATCCAGTTTTCTCTGTGTTTACATCTCTCCATCTGGCTGCCCGTATGCTCCTGGATATCTCCATTTACCCTTCCATGGAGCTAATTTTCCACCAGCAGAACATTCACCAAAGACTTGGAGACCAATCATACTCATTTCTGAACTCAAACACGAAGCAGCAGAGAGAAATTCTTGACAAAAAGTTTTGCATCTCGGACTGAAGAATGGTGGGAGTGATGAAGAAAAAGTAGATCCTGAACTTCAGGGGTGCCTGATACTTGCTTAAGGAGCAGGACAAGGTATTTAAGTAGGAAGAATTATGTGGGTATGATTTGTGCCTATAGGAAGTCCCACAGTTTTTCTTGGTGCTGAGGGATCCTGTGTGTTTATCCCCCAGTTTCTCTGGGCTCTCCCACTGCTTTGGCAGGGGGTCTAACTTCTCCTAGCTGAGCGTGGCCATAAAGCCATGAGAGTGCCCCATGTTGTTCCACATTTAAAATCCAGGTGAGATGGTTGCCATGGCTCATAAAGCCTCCATAAACCTGGGCAATGAGCTGTGGCAGACACGGGGGCTCGTTCCTGCCTGGCACCAGGCCAGCCCTGAGCAGGCAGCTGCTGTAGGATCTGTGCCCTGTCACCTCCACAGGAATGGCCTCAAATCCCCACCCTGGGCACGTGCTCTGTCCTGGGCTTCTCTCCTTGCTGGAGAAGTATCCCCAAACTTCTGCTTCACAACTGGCTGCAAAGGAATAACTGCAATAATAGGGGAGGGCTACAAAGCGTTTTCTTTGAGTCATGCCAAAAAAAAAAAGGTTCCTCACCCAGTTCAGAGGATGCAAAAATCCCTGATCCATGGATCAGGCCCTTTGCTGATCTCATTCCTTACCCCCACCCATATGGCAGTTCCTGTGAAGCATTTCCATTTCTCTTTGGACTGGATGAAAACTCAGAATTCAGAGCAGTGGGATGTATTTGATTGCACAGCACTCAGTGCCCTGTTGTCATCTAGAGTGGAGCTGACTAATGTGAGGAAAAGGACCAGGATAATCAAAGATCCTGGTGGATTTAGGATTTTGAATAGCAGTGAGATAATATCTAACTGCATCAAGCTTCTGTCAATAAACCAATCTGGAAGAATAACACTCAATTAAAACCGCACAGAAAAAAGTCCTTACATGGAATACCATTTTTTCCCAAATTCCACTTATTTTTTCCTCTTTTTTTCTTTGCATTTTCATGTACCAGAGGCTGAAATATGTGTGTCCTTCTAGTTCTTGTTCACTTGCTAAAAATCTCTTTATTGCCACAGCAACACTTTTTATTTACTTAATATTGAAAAAGTCATGTCTGTATTTGTCAGCTAACCAAATTATCTTCAAGCAAAATATGATTTTAAATCTCAAAACAGTGAAAACTAGGGGGAAAAATGTCAAATGCTTAGAAAGCAAAAGGGATCTATAACATACATTAATGTACAGTCCCACACCAAAGGGCAGAGAATATACAGGAGCACATAAATCAGGGAGAAACCTGAGTGACAAATGAGTTGTTTAATTTGATTGAGGATTGGTGAAATCTGAGCTGGACCACAACATTCAGGTTTGGCACAGCACTGGAGAAAGGTGGAGAGAATCCAGAACAGCAAGAATGATCAAAAAGGGGGGAAAGACAGGAGGACCTGGGGGTGATTAAGCAGAAAAGGTAAAGAAGGTATAGGGAGGTGTCCTCTTCCAAAGAATAAAAGGTTCAAAAAGAAGGATACAGGGCAATAAACACTGGACCTGAACTGCAGCAGAGGTGTTTACATCAGGTTTTAGGAAAAATATTTTCTCGTTCCAGGAAATGAAGCAGTGGAACACATTGCCTGAGAATGGTGTTGGTCCCCACCACAGCAAGGCTTTGGGAACAAGACTAAACCAAGGTCTGCAATGGCAGAAATTGAGCTGACCCAGCACTGGGCTGGGGAGCAGAACAGGCAACCCCTTGAGATCTCTTCTGTCCATGCTCTCTGGAGGTCTGCAACCCAGAAATCCTCTAATGCACATGAGGGGCACCTGAGATGCCAGTTGCTTCATGGTCACATGTTGGGACTGAAGTGGAATTTCTGGATACTCCTCCTGAAAGGCTTGTAAAACTCTGGGAAATACAGGGCATGTTGGGTATCCCATTTGGCTCTGGGACACTTCCTGAAAATCTAGTTATTATTGAAAGTTACAATGCCATAAATTGTGTTATTAATACTATTATTTATTATTTATGAAGTGCTGAGTGTGTTCTGGGTGCTTATATGATTATACACTGAGTTAGTCTGGAGTTGCACAGACTCCTGAATTATGAGGTGATGTTATTACCTGCTGGCTTTGCATGAGAATGAAATTTTTCATTTACTCTGGTTGGCTCCTTCATCCTGTGAGTGGCTGAGCAGGATCTGTGAATTTTGAGTCATTAATGTACTGGATCTGACACCAAAAACAGCCTGTCAGGAAAAGCATACCCTCGTTTTGCAGGTGGAGGGTAAGATGTGGGCTCCAAGGAAACTGAACATCCTGGTGTCACACAGCAGAGCACCAACACTCTCAAATTATTCTGTTGCTGGTTATTTTTACTGACTTGAACGAGGCAGTTATTGTGCTTGGAAATGGAAAGTCTTCATTCCCCTGTGGGTTCGGGCTTAGGATCCTGTAGCAACGACTTCCATACCCTCATAACAAGTTACATCCCAATGTATTCCCTTCCATATCAATCTTCTTTCTACCCCCATTCAAGACAAAGATAGATGTTCTTCTCCAAGACAAAAATACCTGTTAGATCTTCTCTATTCCTCTCAATCTTTGCCATTGTGTTGCTATGCACTCACTCATCGTGTAGTTCTAACAAGACTAAATACTCAAATATTTTGATCACTCCTTACACAGTATTGATTCATGCTTTACACAATCATAATTTATTTAATAATGCAATCCTTGCATTTTTGGTGGCACACCAATTGACTTCCCTGTAAAGGCAGATAAAATAAACAGGATTTTCAAACTATCAGGAGTTAGAAAGGGGCATCTTTACCTGTTTAAAATATGAATCAGACTTTTTGTGATCATCATCTGGTCAATTCTCATAGCTATGCTATAGGAGTAGGACATCAGCACATCCATACCTCCAACTGCAGTTTTAATCAGGAGTCTGTCCTCTGGTTTAATGAAGTAAATGAGACCTCGGGTAGTATTGTCTGTGTAATTGACAGAGTTCTCTGGGAAACATTACACTTTATAATGAAAATACTGTATATAATTAGGATCTAATAGGAAGAAAATAGTAATTAGGCAGAATTAACTGAAAAGAAGCAATCAAGCAAATAAAGGTTATTCTCTGGAGAGGATCCTTTGGGGTTCAAATATGTACATCTTCTGATTGTAAAGAAGTCACAGTAATTAACAAGAGTCTTTTCATTGCATAAGAATAGCCTAACACTGGCTACTGAATGACCCTGCAAACCTGAACGTGCTGGGCTTCCACAGGGGCTGTGGCAGGAGGCTGCATCCAGCCCTGGATGTGCTTGCAGAGGTTAGGGAGGCATCCAGACCTTTAATTCTGGTCTTGCCCCAGCTCTTGTGGACACTTCCTGCTCTTCACTTCCTGCTCTTCACTTTCTGCTCTGATGTCCAGAGATCTGTTAGAGCAGTGCATGGCATGAAAGAGATTCAATTCAATAGTTCTCATAAGCAGAAACCATAAGCAGATAAAAGAGATGAGCCCAAGACTCACTTAGAAGCTGTTCTTGTCGCTTAACAATATTTCTTCCATTCTTATTTATTTTTCTACTTTATCTATCTATGCATTGATCTTTTGAGTAAAGATTTACTGCAACTATCAACACAGCACTTAGCATAAATTAACAAGAATGGCTTCATGGATTTTTTGTTTTAATTCACATAGATCAAAAGTGAAGTTCTCAGACAACTCCCACTTTGGGGGAGATTTTCTTAAATTACATAAACTTTTACCAATTAATTTCCCACTTCAGTCACTAACGTGTGTGGCATGAACCACAAGCTTTTCTTGTCTCAAGATAAATTATTTAGACCATTTTTTCAATTTAATTCCTTCAGAAAACATCTGGTATTTTCTCTTAAATGGACGAGGAAATCGTGTTTTAATATGATGCCCATTGGCACCCTGAGTGCAGCTGAAACACCCCTTTTTGCATTTGAAAGTTATCCAAAGGTGTGTGAGAGACATTCCCACAGGAATGGTTGCTATTGTCAAACCAAATTTTTTGGAGTTGGTCAGGTTTTTTTTGTTTGTTTGCTTGCTTTTTGTTTGGGTTGGAATTTTTTTCTTCTTTTAAAGGTATTTGATGAAAGGAAAAGGTGAGGGGAATCTATAGAGTGACAAATATGTTTATGAAATAATTTCATTTAAATTTAGATTAAATTTTGCACTTAATTCTTGAAAGGCATATTTTTCTTGTCTTTTATTCAGCCTACTGGTGAACCTGCCCAAAAAAGAAACATTTTGAACCACTGAGGTAAGTGTGCCTCAAAGAATGATTTTTCTTTCTTTCAGAACTTTCATTTCTGTCCACCTCTTTTCCCTTTTTTTTTCCCCACAGAACTATTCACTCAATTCAGCGCAACTTTGCTGCCATTTTTAGCCCAGATTTTTCCAACAAATTTACCACTTCTTTAAAACTTTAGATCAACCCCTACAAAATACTACCACCCCTAACTCTTTGTGACATCTTTGAGGCCAATATGTAAAAAATATCCCACGATAACCAAGAATTAATGTTATTATTGCTCTCAGCCATCACGGGAAAAGTGTGATCCAGAGAAGTATCTAATGTCCAATTGTGCACACCAAAAGTGAGATGAAAAACTTCAGCAAGTTCAAAGTTTGTAGTCCAATTATGTTCTGTCTTGCGGGTGCTCCATAGGGGAGGAAAGTAATGTCCCTCCAACCACTGCATATCATTGCAATATCTAACAAATCCTTTGGCACTCCAGCAAGGAGTTCAAAGAAAAAGCATCATCAGCTCAAATAATTACTGCCCATATTAAGTGTTTTAATATTGCAGATGGATGTAAAAGGCAAAGGACAATGGCTCAAACACAAAGCCTGGTGAAGCACAGTCTGGGGAAGGCCATGGATATCCAACACGTTGTCCTTTCCCCTGCTCTGCTCTCTGCAATATTAAACCACTTAATCTGCAATTGCAGAAGCTTATGATGCCTTGGCTTTGAGCTCCCCGTAAGTGTCCCACAGGATTTGTCAGATGTTTCTAAAACAAAGCCTACCAGGAGGCTGGCAGGTCTCTTAGTAGCTATGACAATGGTTTAATGGCTTATAATTTCCAGTAAAGGGATCTAATTTAATATTTTCACCTATCATGTAAGCAAGGCACCATCTGGGATAAAGGAATGAAAATCATAGCAAGAGACAATCAAGGTGAACAGTGCTGGAAAATCATAACTCACTGACGGGCACTGAACTTAGTGCAGGAGGCTGGCTCAGACACAGACTGTGTTTTTCTCTCAGCTGGGTGAAAAGCACAGCAGCCTTGGGGTTTAGACATGCCATTCATCTCCCAGGTGGCACTCAGGTAAACCCTTCCTCTCCTCTGTTCTCCTTCTGTGTTTGTCTTCTCTTGCAAAGCTGAAAACTCTTTTCTACCATGGGCAGTCCACATGTTGTGTGCGTGAACAAAACCACCCCTGAGATGGTGTTTGAATACACAGAACATGCAGGGAAGGAAGGGCTGTCCAAGGTCCCCCAGGACCCATCCCACAATTCTCCTTAGCAAACAGCACAATCCTCTTGTAGATACTTCATATTTCCTCTTATCCTGTCCAGAACTCCTTGATTATGATGTGCTCCTGCCAGGCAGCTCTCAGCCTCCTCCCAGCAGTGAACACATTCCAGACCTGGTGGGTTCTGGATAGTCTGAAACAAAGCCCACCAAGAATTTCTGGGTTTTTCCCTAGTAAAAGAGGATGGATGATGGAGATGTTTATCATCATCTATCTCCATGCACTCGTAAGGACATGCTGTGGGGGCCTCACGTAAACTCATGCAGGAAGTAGATATGATGAAAGCGATTTTTCCAGTCAGAAAATCTGTCACAACAAGAGGTTTATTGGTGATGCACCTCATGGCTTGTGTTTCCTGTGTTCAGGCAATAACAGTCTTGCCAGCAAAAGAAAAACTTGTTATTCCCCTGTTATTTTTCCTATTTATTCCTTGGTTGTAGCAGCATATGTTGCTTCCTCTTGTGTGAAATGCTTTCCACTCTCAGATCGTTTCTCTGAAAAGGAAATCTTCCCTGTGGCATCTCTCAGGAGCATTTGCAAAAGTTCACATGGTTTCAGAATTCTGGAGTGCAGAAGTGTTTAGCATGATTCGTCTGCCCAACTAAATAATTGCTTTTCGGCATTCTGCAGATGTCCCACTCCTGTTCTTTGAGGGAAATATGCTGAATTATTGAAATAAGATAGAGTCAAGATTTTGAAAGGAAGTTCCATCTTATGATTAAAGCATCAGCCTTGAATTCAGCAGATATACATTTGGTTTCTGACTCTGCCTCGGATATTCTGGGAAGCCTTAGGCTTATCACAAAAGCCAAGATCCATTTTTGTCTGACATGAGCTACACAAAATTTTTAGGATCAGTTGCCTGTGCTGCTGCTCCAGTGAGTGGAGTGCAAGAGAGATCTCCAAAGAGAGCACCACCTCTCCCTGTGATCCACGGAATGATTCACACTCTGGAGGTGTTCCTCTGCCTCGCAGAGGACGCGTGACAGCGTTGGCCCAGATACCTTTTCAAGGGATAAAATTAGGTGAGATCATCTCCACCCTTTGTCTCAGTCTCCCACGTGTACAGAGGTAATGGCAACGCTTCTTTCCTCTGGTCTTTTGGATTTGCTGGATTGCTTTTAAAGGAAAAGCAAAATGTGGCCTGATTTCATTTAAGTCTTGGTAACACAGTTCTGTAAATAAGTAAAATACTGCTTTGGATTCCACTAAGTTTTGACCTCCATGAACACAGCATAAAACCAAGGAGTAGATAGCAAAACTGGGTTTACTTGATGAAAACTGTTATGGGAAATGGGTGGAAAATTATCTGGCTGCATTTATTAGACATCTGAAGTATCTCAGGAAAGTTGGATGAAATTAGAAGAAATTATTAAAATGTTACCGCATATAAATCTTTTATGACAGTGAATATACGTGCAGTAAGTCAGAACAGGAACAGGTTGAAAAATGTTCTGCTGGAATTTTTTTTTTCTTCTGACAAAAAATGGCATTTTACTGAAATCAACCTATCCTGAGGAACATGTCAATTTAAGCAATTCTTTTTTTTTTTTTTTTCATAAGAAATGGAACTGAAATGAAATGTTCCAAATAAGGTTCAACTTTATCAGAACAGAATGTTTCAATTTTTTTGGAGGTTGAAGTGATTCCATTAAAAATATTTTATGCAGATCTATAATGCTTAAAATACCAAAACTGGAAGAAAGTACTTGGCATTGATCAAAACTAGTATGCTGAATAACCACAGATTATGTGAGGGTTTTTTTAAGATTTCTTTTGGAATAATTTCCTTTACATCTCTTAAAAAGGGAAAAAAAAAACCACCCAACCCTAAATCTGGAAGGGTAGAACTCAAATAGTGTTCCATTTTGGTTCAGCATAAAGCATCTCACTTGAAGCAGATTTATCTTCATTTTTATGTGTCACCCACTGGTTTAATCTGTGGGTAAGAGAAACAAACCAAACCCTTGTAGCATAAATACTTCTGTTTCTTTGCTATTAACAAAGCG
Organism: Anomalospiza imberbis; assembly: GCF_031753505.1. Taxonomy (NCBI): domain Eukaryota; kingdom Metazoa; phylum Chordata; class Aves; order Passeriformes; family Viduidae; genus Anomalospiza; species Anomalospiza imberbis. The sequence goes on along the minus strand of NC_089701.1, from coordinate 6,695,750 downwards.
GCTGCTGAAGGTCTCTGGTGCTGTGGATATTCAGGCTGTAGGAGCCACCTTCCCAAGCAGGAACACAACTCCTGTCATTCCCTCAGAAAGGTCTCTCAGATTCCTTCTCAGAGGCAAATAAATCTGTCCAGTCTCCTACGTGCTGTCCTATTTCACACCCAATTCCTAAGAGTCCTTTTCTAGGTCGCAGCGTCCCCTGCCCTTCCCACCTGGCACTTCCCTGCGAGTCAGTCTGGTTTCCCCCTGCCAATACAGCATTCCCCAAGGTCCCTGATTCACATTCTCCTGGGTGGAAGCCCTGCAGGTCTCAAGCAAGAGAGAGCTCAGGCAGCTCCTGAGCTCCATGTTTGACAGGCTGCAAAGACTCATTTCATCAGCTGTTAATCTCCAACAATCCTCTAAGCGTTATCTGTTAAGACTGAAGCAAGCAGTGCAGCTTTGCCAGTCTTTAGACTTTTATTAGTTTTCATAATTTTTCTCAAAAGAACATAAGACTGAATCAATCTCCCAGGCCTAATATGTTGATAATCATTTTGAAATATTTAAAGCTTCACTTCTGAAAGGTTGACTGAAATACCCACCTCGAGTCTCCCCTGGTGCTTTCTTGGCTCTTAATTTGGTGTTCTCTTTTCCTCTCTCAGATCTGGTGCTCTTGGATGTCTTTTTCAACCTTAATGATCCTATAGTTTTCCCAAGTAGTTCTCATGAACATTTCTCTCCTTTCTACTCCCAATCTTCATCCTGAGATTTGCTTCAAAATTTCTTTTTTTTCATGGTGAGGTATGAAAACTCCTTCCCTCAGCTGACTTCTGATGCTCCATTTCTTTGGGTACCTACTGACCACAGCAGGTTCCTGCTACTGCAATGGTTATAATGCAAAAGTAAGTCGTGTCACTTTTACAGACCTGCATCACATCCTGTAAAATTAGAAATGTTAATATGTTCATATCTCTGCCCATATTGCAGAGATGCCAAGTCACTCCAAGGACTGGACTTGCAGCAGATACAGATCCCTAGGAGATATGAAGTTAAGAGAGATGTGACTTTGAAAATACAGTGGAGGCACACTGTAAAATGAAAAGAACCTCTTTCTTTCCAAAGAGGGACCCTATTACCTACATTTAACTTATGCTCTGTGTTTCCTTGGTGTTTTATCTGTCCAGATCACAACTCAACCTGCTACATCCATCCCAAGGTGTTAAGTCACACCTGCTTTGGTGCTAAAATAAGCTCTCACAGAATTCAGCTGGATTGGCTGCCCTGCAGTTTTGAAAATAGCCTGGAGACAAGCTCTAATGTCACTGCAGCATGTGTTCAGTGCTGCTGCAAGGCAGTGTTTACCTCTGGTATTTATTTTTCCCTGATGTGAATAATTGGAAGATAGGGAGCTGAGTCCCATGGCACTGTATCCCTGATACAACAATAGATTGAATCCTCACATGAGGCAATAATGGTGAAATTGTTCAGCATCTGAAACAGGCAGCCCCCAGATCTCCACGTAGCATGCGCCTCCTTACAGAGATCAAGGCAAGCAGAAAGAAACAAGATATTTAACAGAGGAATCTCTGCATCCCATTGCATACTAATTAGACACCAGACACAGATTCATCAGGGGAAGCAGAGGGAAGAAGGAGGGGAAAAAAATCTCTTGGCAAGACAACGTTGCATTTCAATCTTTCACCTTCACTGGGTAATGGGATGTGATGGAACATTAAAACAAACAAACAGCTTTTGGTGTTTACAAGAAATGTTTAAATAGGAGCTCATGAGCCAGAGGTGTTCCACAGAACATCTGGAGTAGTGGAAAACAATGCGATTACGCAGATGAGTCACATTCATTAGGCTATAAAACCCCCAGTAATGAACGCATGAGAGGGACTTGCACGTAGATTGTCATCTACAGAAAAAAAAAATACCCAAGCCAACAAACCCCTAGATAATAAACTTGGCAGTCCCTTCCCTGCCCACCCCCTCTCCCTCATCCCCTTTGGAATGAGATTCCCAGTGTAATTGCAAAGCTTCCTGCGTGCAGCTCAAGCCCCGTGTGAGAGGCAGAGGCTCAGATCCCTGTAGGGGTGGTGGATGGGGAGGAGGAAAGGGATGTGGGATGTGGGGATGCAGCTCAGCCATTCCTGGAATGAGACATTCAGCACCTTCCTCTTCCCTGCACACCCATCACAAGCCATGGTGTGGGATACTGCTGGTCCATATGGCCCACTCCAGATGATCTGACAGTGCAGACACCTCTCAGGCAGGAAAAAAATATGATATAAGGGAGATAATGGGTGAAACAAGTTAAAAGGACCTTTTCTTCAAACAATGGGTGCTTCAGCTGTACAGATCCTTGCCACACTGGATGCTGAAGTTTTCATGCATCAAAGGGAGGTGGGTGGGAAAACCAATCTATTGACAGCTTTTGAGTACAAAAAGCCCGAATTTAGACCAGAGAGTCTCAGAGCTGCACATTGCCAGGGACAAGAAAGGTGCAGTCAGAAGCAGCACTAAGTTTGCCCAGTTCTGATACTCACAATGAGATATGGCACGGGGCTATGTGGGTACTTGGCACAGCCCAGCCTGGCACTTTATTGCTCAGATATTTCACCTTCAGTGACTTGTGGAAGATGAATATGCATCAAGAGTGGAAACTGGGCACTGTCACCAAGTCATTCCTCACAAAACTGGTCAACAAAGAGTCAGAAATTTCAGTCATGGCCACAGGACTGCTAATGCAGCAGCCAAAGGAAAAAAAGAGTCCCTTAGCCTTTTCTAGCAAATCTTAGTGAGATTTCTTTGAAGAAGCTCCCCAAATATCTGGGTTGCCTCCCCCAAAACTTGCCTCCAGCCACCTTTCTCTCACCAGCACATCAGCAATGGCAGAATTCTCCTCAAGGCAAGGTTAGCAGTAGCCTGGACAGATGTTTCAGGATCTTTTATCACATTAGAATTACTGGATGTTTTCAGCTAAACTGAAGAGCATCTCAGCCACTTTTTTAGCTCATTCTTGAGCACAGATGTTGTTTAAAAAACCCTCTTGTGGCTTTTATCTATTGGTGCTTCCTGGGTAATATATCCTCACTTCCTGAAAGTCCTCATTACTCAGAGGATTCTTTTTTTCTTAAAGGTCCATTTATAGAGTTGGCACCTCTTTTTTTTCCTTTCCTGTAGATCTATTTCCCCCTGGACTATATCTGTCTGGGGAGATCTCATTCAAGGACAATTGGGCTTCAGATTAGGAAATCAGACTGCTAAATCCCTTAGTTATCTTTGAAAATCCCATCCTTGAAGCTTAAGTCAGATGAGAGCTTCTCTGCTTTCTGTAATTTTCTGGTTTTCAACTCCATTTCTGAAAGGATTTTTTTTTCTCATGGGCAGAAGACTGTGACCTTCATAGAGAAATGAAATCAGTTCAACAGAATAAACAATAATTAAATTTTCATATGAAAATATATTTTCAATTTTCTGTTTCTCACTGAGGGTTAAATAACTAAATCATTGCAATTTCTTTATTTTCTTTGCCTTTTGAGGGAAAACAGTTACCTGAGCTGTTTATTTACATTTCACTCCCAGCATGTATTAGATTTGCTCATTCTTGGCACTGCATCTGTAGTAGCACTTGAGGAATGGTGAACTTGGGGATCTTTCCCCAGCTTAGACCTTACTGGCCACATCTCCCATCACTGTTTTGCTTCTCACCAATCCAACCTCCTTATCTGTGGCATGAATTAATTCATATTGATGGAGTGCTTTGAGATCGTTACCTAAGTGCCAAGCCTGATTCTGAGAGAAAACTCACGGGTGACCTCTGGTACTTGGGCTTGAAGGTTTGAGAGATCCCCCAGTGCTGAGTCCAGGGTTCCTGGCAGAGGGGGCTCAGGGAAGAGGCACAACAGCAGATGTCACAGAATCATGGACTCACAACCTGGGCTGCGTTGGAAGGCACCTCAGAGGACCATCTACTTCCAGCATTCCAGGTGGTATCTCACCTGAGAAATCTCCCCAGACTCCACAGAATGGGTTGTAGGTGGCTGCAAAACTCTTATCCTGCACCAGCTCAGGAAGATTGTAGGAAATAAACTAAATCAGTCTCGTTTTTAAATGAGGGCACATCAAGGCACATGGCTATCTAAGGGTGGAGTTAGTTGAAAGGAGGCTGGTCCTGTGCTGTTTTTCTGAGATTGCAGGGATGAACAGTGGTGCCTTCAATGTGAATGAGGTGGAAATTTTAGCCTGGTTGTGAGAAGGGAAGGAGAATGTGTTAGACTGTTTCAGAATTAGGTGTCTGCTTTGCTCTTCCCACAGCTGCTCATTACAGCTTTGTGACATTCACATTATTCTGGACAGAGAGACATAATTCTATCTCTCAGGAGAAGCACAGAGAGAAGAGAAAACAATCTTTATCTCTGCTCCTTTGTTTTCCCCATGTGGAATGTGGTGTGGAGATTGTTCACCTGCAGTGATTGCTGGGTTGGTTCTGGTGAAGGTTGTTTGGGGTCAGTGACCAATGGGATCCAGCTGTGTTGGGCTCTCAGCAGAGTCACGAGTTTGAGTTAGGTAAGTAAGAAGTAAGCATGTAGGATAGTATAGTATCTCTCTAAATAGTATATTAATGAAATATAGTATAGTTTTAATAAAGCTGTCCCTCAGCCTTCTGATTTGGAGCCAGACATCCTCATTTCTTCCCACATCCAGGGTTTGCTGCATTTTTACTATACAGCTTCATACTGAAAAGATGAGAATATTCAAGAAGTAGCTAACTGGGGCACTTTTGGCAGTTTCAGAATGTTTGGGACAGTTTTATTTTTAGTATCAATGGATTGAAGAACTTGTCAAAATGGCCACATTCCTGGGGAACAAAACCACAGCAGGGCACACAAACCTGCCTGGTCTCAGGTGAGCTGGTACCTGCCCGTGCTCAGACCCTGCTGTGCTTCCCCACCTGCCATTCCCTGTGGATATTGAGCCATTCATCACAGAGTACCACTTGCAGAGATTAATTGCATCCTTCTCCACATCCCAAACAGATCCAGAATGAGCCAGGAGTCTCTCAGGCAGGAACCTGGATGTGCCTTTGCATCTCCTTCCTGCCTGGCAGCCAGCCCAAGCTCCCAAAGCACCAGGACTGTCAGACACTCAGTCCCTGACAAACAGCCCTCACGCTCTTCCACAGAGAGCAGAGACCACCAGGCCACCACAGAGCTCAGGGAGAGAACCTCACTTTCCAGGTTTTCCCTAAATCTGTGTAGAGAGGAGAGAGGATCCATCCCCTGCAGGGCAAGGGGCCACACTCACCCAGACATCAGCTCACCACTGCCTCAGCCTGACACTGTCACCGTGCTCCCGGCATAACAGACTTGATGGATTTCACACTTTAAGGCTTTTGCTTTGAAAGAGCCTCAGCTTTTATCTTAGCAAAGTACAGCTTTTTAACCTAAAAATAGCCCGCCCGAGCTCCTTCCATCGGAACAGCAGAAGATGAGCTGGCAACTCTCAATTTTTGGTGCTTCTCTATCAGAGAGATGAAACATTTTCCCTATAATCCTACAAAATGGAATGTTTAGGGTTTCAGAGGTTACTGGAATTTTCCCTGGCAGCTGGTCAAATATGTGATCCCATTAGAGCTTCTTTGATGAGGAAGTGTAGCTTGACTCAGAGAGAAAATGAGTACAGGAGGGGAGAGCATGTCAAAGGAAAATGAGAAGTAGAGAGAACAGGAAGGAGAAAAAACCTACATAAACAAAGAATTCTAATGTACCACACTCTGCCTCTTCACAGAGGAAGAGAGGAAATTGCATCCAAAACTCACATAAATGCCCAAACTCTGCTTATGAATGAGGAAGAAGCAGCTCTGCTCTCTCTCTGTGAGGGAATAAGGTCATTGTGATGCCTTTTCCATCTCTGAGAGGCCAGGGAAGGCCAGGAATTGCTTCTTTCCCACTGGCAGGGCTTGTGGACCCGAGCAGGAGAAAGCACCTGGCAACCTGGGATTAAAAAAAAAAGAATTCAGTTGCTGCTGGATGCCAGGCTCGATGCTGAGTGCTTGTCAGTTCACTTAGCACCACACATAGAGCCCGCGTTAGAGCAGCCCTTTTTGTTAGCCAGAGAAAAGGACAAGGGACGTGTTTTACATGCTCCTTTGTGGGTCTGTGAATGGCTCTGCGGTACATAATGCTCGGGGGCTGCTCGGGGGCTGCTCGGGGTTTGTTCTGCACATCCCGCTGCTGCAGCCACTCCAAAGAGCCTCATTAACCCTGGCAGGAGGGGAGGGTGCAGCTGCTCTGCTGCCCAGCCCGGCTGCTGCACAGATTTGTGTCCAGATTCAAAAAAACGGGATGCACCATCCTGTTGGAAAATCCCAGCTCTACAGAGACGGGGCAGCTGAGAGGCGTTTTAAAAGATTTTATTCTGTTACCAGTCTCGCAGAAGGGTGAGACATAAGAGATGTAAAACTCAGTGCCATTCTATCAGAGGCCACCCTATTGCCTGGTTACAATACCTTATATGTAGTAAGCACATTTTTCTCTCTCTCAAGATTTTTATAAAGGTGTACAGAGAGAAGTGAAAGAGAAAACAATTTCTATTTCTGCTCTTTGTTTTTCTCTTGTGGAATGTGTTTAGATAATTGTTTATTTCGAGCGAATGCTTAGTTAGATCACGGTGGATTGTTTGGGCCTGATGGCCAATCAGATCCACCTGTGTCTAAACTCTCAAGAGCAAGGTCACAAGTTGTAAGTTAGTGAGATAAGATAGTTTAAAAAAATAGCATGTAGTTTTTAGTATCTTCTTTTATATAGTATATTAATGTATCAAAACATAATTATAATAAAAATATCATCCAACCTTCTAAAATAAGTCAAACATCATCATTCTTCCCATTAAGTTCACCAACATCTACAACACTTATAAATGTTTTTCAGCCTATTAGCTTTGCCACACAATGCTGCCAATGCTTCTAACACCAACCACCTATTCTTTTAATCACCTATCATTCTACCCCCAGAGGTCTTGCTACAATGCTTCTTTCACAGCTCTAGTTCTCCAAAATATCTGGTCTTTTTGCAAGGCCATCGTTTGAAACTTGTTTCTGGTTCAATCTCTCTCTCAGTAATGTCATCTCGATTCCATGGCCTTCCTAAGTCAGCACACCTTATCTCAGAGTTTGCATACACATGTACAAGGCTGTGTGAGCTTTCTGCCAGGTTTTGAGAATCCTTTACAAATCCAGTTTTCACACCACCCCATGGGCAGGAGACCCTTCACAGGCATGCCCGTGGCTGCTCTCCATCAGGAGATCCATCAGGAGATCCATCAGGAGATGTCGGAGGTTCCCACAGCTCCAGATTGCTACTCTCAGGGGAGGGCCAGATCCCTCCCTAGGAGAGGTTCTGTTTCAGTAGCTGCCATTTTTCAATTTTTTTTGTCGTCAGATTTACCCACGAGCTAGAAATGAAGTTCCTGGCATTTCTATCAGAGTGACAAGGCATCAGGACTTCTCCTGGCATAGATTTTTACCTAAATGGATACTCGTTCCCTTCTCTCTGGTATAAATGATGAATCATTTGTCAGTAAATTAGGCAATGTGCATTCAGATTAAAAAGAAAACTTTTCCCACCCCCTTCTTCCCCCTAGTTTTGACCTGTGCTGAGGTTAACCCTAAAAATCACACCCATCCCCAGCACCTTCAGCAGAGTACACCTCCTCCAAACCTGCCAGCATCACTGCAGGTGTCATTGTCACATAAACTGCTTTCTTCACACTGGGGCAGGATGGAAAATCCTCCTACCAAAACTGGTTTAAATCTCTTGGCTCTGAGGAGCAGCAAAGTTTTTTTTGAGCTGTGCCTGACAAAATGATCATTCCTAAAAACCCAGCAGAGCAAAATCCACGTCCCTGCTCCCTCCTTGCAGCTCTGCTCTCCTCAGGTAAGCAACATGAAACCAGGTTTATCCCTCCAAAGGAAATCTTGGGAAAGGGGGCAGATGGGCTGCCAGCTCACGCTCCCATCACAGTGGCAGCTCCACAGTGCCACGAGGAATCAGCAGCACTCCACGCTTGTGTTAATTAGCAGGAGGACTGCTATGGCTCTGAAGGCCCAGAAGGAGCAGATCTGAGGAGTGCAGGCTGCTCATGCATCGCCTGGTTTTGGATCAGAACCCCAGTGTAGCTCAGAGCCAGAGGGGCACCTCAGAGCAGCACCAGCCCCGCGGGTTCAGCCGTGCCAGGGACACGAAGAGCCTGGGAAATGCTGCAAATCCACCAGCTCAGGAGCAGGGTGCCATTCCAAGTGGCAAGGCCTGTTCAGCAGGGATTTAGGAGCCCGGTGGAGGCATTCAGTGCTGTCTGCTTTCTCCAAGCCCACCAAACAGCCAGCAGGAGAGCTCACGGCCCCTCCGCTGGAGCATTCCAAAGGCTCTGCACTGGCCAGGCTGCTCTGCTCGGGAAAAAAAGGATTATAGTGGGTTGTCTCTCATAGTAAAGGTGGGCTCGTGTTTCCTAGGAGGGAAAGGGCTCAGCACAAGACTGGAAACAACCATGTCCCCTCCCGTCTGTCTGTCTGTCGTCATGTGAGTCCATGCATGCAGCTTATCCAGACACCTCTGTGTAAATTATCATTTATCTCTAGGTCTGTGTCTGCATCTCCCCAGCAGCCAAGCTTCAACGGCTGGGTTTAAAATAAACCAGTGAGTTTACCTCGTTTTTAGGCAGTTCGGGGTGCCTCAGTCCCACCCTACCACACTTCACCCTCTCACACTCATTGACACCCTCTCACACTCAGTCCTATAAATAAAAGCCTCACCACGACAGGAAATATCTTCTAATTAGCACCCCAGACACAGTCTCCTGGCTGCCTTCCACTCCTTCCCATTGGCAGAGAGCTGGAGGCTCTTTTATTTTATCTTGCAACATTCCCTTAAAGACCCATCGATGTTTTGTTAAGACCATTTGCGATGAGGAGGAGGAAAAAAAAAAGGCAACCAGTGGAAGGTGTCAGATGGTAGCAGGAGATAAATCATGTGCCTTCCTTTCCCTGACCCACTACTGAGCACTGCTGTAAAAACAGGCTCTCAAAAACACCCAGTTCTTCACTGTTACAGCTGGAAAAGGCCTCTTAGATCATGCAGCCCAGCTCCCTGCCTCTGGGATAACTCCCTGGTGAACACTTTATGCTGTTTTGTCCAGCCTAATTATCCATCCCTGCTCTTAATGGGATGGAGCACCAAACTCTCTGGACTGCCTCCATCCCACAGGATTCCCTTATTGTTCTTCCCTTCCTGGTGGCTTCTAGGGTCGAGTTTGGAGACTACATCATTTTAGGCTCTGACACATTAGGCCCTTAAAGAGTGTTCTCATGATCTCACACTTCAGTGCAACATGCAGACTGTAGCTTGAATGTGGGGACCTTTGTGCATTAACAAAAGAGCAGACCTTTTAGAAGTGCCAAGGAAAAGATTTTGCTGTTCTGTGGTTTGAACTGGGGATTGGAGGTTTCTCTATCTCCCCAAAATACAAAAGTTCATGTGTGTGCCTGCAGACACAAACATAAGCATGCACATCTCTGCCTGTGCTGCAGCTGCAGCTCTTTATTTACACACTGTTCTATGTAGGTGAACGTTCACACAGGCATGAACACACTCTGTGGCACAAAGTCTCAGCCTGACAAGTAGCTTGGTTTTTCTCCTCTCCTTTCCCTCACGCCCAGCAGCCCGAGGCCAGCAAAAAGTCTGTCATGTCATGGCAAAGCTCTCATGATAGTTCCAGGCTGGTCTAAACTCCTGTCCTGCCCTCCTTGTGCACTGAGTGCCTCTGATCAGGCTTCACTTTACTACATCTGGCACCTGCCTTTCATTGCCAGACTGATTTCCAAATGAAAGCAGACTTGCGTCTGCTGTCTCAGACTGTCTTTTTGTCACAGTAGTCGAGGAGATGAGGTTTTGATGTGTTTCATAAAAATGTCATCAGGTAATGGAGAGAGTGCTGCTAATGAACCTCAGCCCTTGATTAGCCAGCAGAGCATGCTCATAAATCAGGGATGCAGCAAATGCACCATCCAAGGAAGAGTCAGCAGTGAGTCCTGGGGACAAAAATCTTGGGGCCAGGCTCCCTCCAGCCCATTTCCCACAGAGCCACCCCCAGCTGGCTTCCACCAGGCTAGCAGCTCAGCTCTCCCTGTGCTCTCAGGGAACACCTCTCTCACTCACAGGGAGGAGGGAGAATCCTCATTCCCAACAGAGGACTCGGAGAAGGAAATCTCCCCCCTGCCCTCCCCTGTCAGCTCCCAGGGAGCTCCTCTCTTGTACCAGGAAGTTCCCCACTATCCCCATTTCTCTCCTTGCTGGTCCATTGGCATCTGCTCAAGCATGTGTGTCAGGGCTTTCCTATAATTACAATCTCCCCCACTGTCTTTCCAAAATTCTTCACTTCAGACGTTCATGTAAATCTGTTCTGCACTGTTCACACGGTGTTTCAAATTAAACTTTGAAATGTTTCTTTTTAGCCTTTTAACTCATTCCTGCAAGAGGCACATTGCAGAGTGGGGTTTTCACTGCTGTGTCAGGGAGCCCTGGGTCATGAAAAGGCTCATGAGAGGGGAGAGGACTCTGCTGTCCATGTTCAGGACTCTTCTTTCACTCAGAAATCCATCAGTCCTTGCTTTATGTGTCTGTCCTGTCACACAGGTAAAAACTCCTGAGCTCCCAGTGAGTCTAGCTGCAGAAGCAAACCCCCAAATCCTTTCATTTTAGTCCTAAGAGACCAAAACTTTGATTTCTGACTTATCTGTCTCCTAAAGATACAGGCAACTACTCAAAGTGCAAAACCTTCATCAGCTTTCATTATCCTTGGGCACAGAAAACAGAGAGCTGGTGTCAGTAACAGGCAAAGGAAGGGAAAGGCCATTGCTCTCCATCCCTGTGCTCTGCTGACACCCCTGAGCCTCCACAGCTGGACCTGCCCAGGGCAGCTGGACCAGCCAGAGCCTTTTCCCCTGCCAGTGCCATCCTGCTGGTGCCTTTCCCCCCAGCTGCCAGGCAGTGCCACTTCCAGACTGACAGCACCAGCAAACCCCAAGCTGTTGACACCAGGCGCACAGGAGGCTGTGCTCACCCAGCAGTGACGAGATGGGCAGCACCCAGCAGAGCCTCCCAGGCAGCAGGCAGGGCTTGCTGTGCCTCCAGGGCTGCCTGCCCTGGTGACAGGAGCCAGGTCTCCTGGCTGGTCCTCCTCCATGCTTGGCTGAGGCAGCAGGAACCATGTGCTGAGTCTGCTTCAGCTGGGAATTACACTTTGCATATCTTACATCTATCAGTGTAAAAATAGGATGTATGAATAAAGGGTGTTAAAATTGCCACCTCAGTCTGATTTCTCATGCTGTGTAATATAACATATGGCAGAGACTGAACTCCAAGGGAGAACTCGGCAAGCAAGCAGACAAATAAGTTGTTTAACCGTTTCAGCACCTTGGACATGGTCTGGGGCTCTGCAGGAGGAGGGGGCACACGAGCATGCGGGCAGCAGCTTCAGCCTCATCGGCACATCAGGCACGAGAGCAGAGCAGAGCTCTGACCCCAGCAAGCTCAGCGACAAGGCCCAGGCTAAAGGTGAGAGCACCACGGAGCAGCATCACCTCATCCTCCTCTGGCTGGAGCTGCCCCTTCCCTCCAGAGGGTCCCAGCAATCCCGGCTGCACACTGCCCAAGCCAGTTAACAAGGACAGTGCTGCACTAATGAAGCTCATCAGAAAGGGGTTAGGACAGGGAAAATGCTGCTGCTGTTTGACTTGCAGCTGCAAATTTGGGATGAGACTGTCAAAATAATTCCTGCACAGAGCAAAGAGTGGCAAGAGTGAATGGGTGCAGCGGGAGTCTGCCAGCAGTGGTTCTGGGCCGAGAGGGCCCTACTTTCCCAGTTGGACCAGTTGAAATCACTGAGATTTACAGAAGTGCTTGAACAGACACCACATCCCTCAAAGCTGCTTAATGCAAAAGCGAGACAAAGGGGAGAGGACACAGAATCATAGAATCATAGAATTATTGAGTCACAGAGTGACAGAATCACAGACTCATGGAATCATTGAACCACAGAGCCACAGAACCACAGAATCACAGAGTCATGAGTTCACAGGACTATTGAATCACTAAAGTTGGAAAACCTCCAAGATCATCCTGCCCAGTCTTTGACTGAACACCACTCTGTGAACTAAAGTAGAGCACCGAGTGCCACGTTGAGTCATTTCTTGAACACCACCAGGGGTGGTGACTCCAAAACCTGCATGGGGAGCCCATCCCAATGCTTGACAACCCTTTCCATGAAGAAATTCTTCCAAATGTCCAACCTGAACCTCTTCTTGCACAGCTTGAAACCGTTTCTTCTTGAAGATGCCAATCCCCACCTGATTGCCCTCCCTTGTCATGGGGTTGTGAGGAGTGAGGAAGTCTCCCCTGAAATTTCGTGACTGGGAATCAAATCAGGACCACAACAGAGAGAGTGCTGAATCCCAACCACTAGAAATAGTTTCTCAGATTCAGTCAAACCCCTAGAGTCAGGACCATTAATTTTAAAGCAGCATTTGATGGAAAAAGATAATGATGGGTCAAATTTCAATAGGACACTGGCTCCCTAGCCAGGAGCTGGGTCATCCCTTGGGTGCTGCAATGGAGGGAAAAGCATGACTGGTACTATGCTCCACATAAAATGGATTTGGCTAAAGCAATGGATGCTGGATGGCATAAATTTATGATTTATAATTTATAATTCATTATAATAGATGCTGGTGGCATAAAAAGCGCTGAATACCCTCAGGAATCTTCAGCACATTGAGCATAGATGGGATCCTGCACATGAGCAGCCAGGCGTGCACAGGGGGTCTGCCTGCTGCTCATGGGGATTCTGTCAAACTGAAGGAAGGGTTAAGAGGAGTCCCATGTACTGCCCACCTCAGTACTTGGACCTTGCCTGTGTGAATGAAATTGTTCCTATAACAGTCTGCAGAAAAAGAAGAGGGGGCTGGGGATTTGGCCATTCCAGCACACTGGCTTGTGGACTCTCATTTCTTTTTTTTCCCTCCTGTTCAAGTTCTGCCTTGTCAGGTTTAATCGGTAGTGTTTGTAATTCAGGTAGCAAATTGATTTTTGAAAGTACTCTGTCCCTATTCAGTCCACGGTACCGAAGATCCTGCATTAATTATGCACTGATATTGATGTTTTTGTCATACAAGGTCTAGTGTCACTACATACAGAACTTGCTTCTTCCTTGTTAAAAATGTTTCAGAATGTGGCCTTAGGAAAGATACTGCATGTCATTCTCAGGATCAAAGATAACCTGGCAAGGAAATACTCTATTAGTAGTGAAATTCATGTACCTTTCCTCTACCACCTTCCTTAGAGGGAGTACAGCAAAGGTTGGTGAGCAGAGAGCAGGACCAGAAGATCCTCCAAGGAGAATTGAGCTGTCAGCACTTTGCGAGCTAATAGGAAGGGACAGCAGTTTCAGGAGGCACATGGTAAATGCAGACAAAGAAAAGCAGTAGTTCACACCTCATGGTCTGTGGGAGTGCGTCCTGGCTGCTCAGCCACCTTTCCTTTTGCTGGGAGATGGGAATTCCTGCCCAAGGGCTCCTGCTCCTCTCCAACACCTCAGGGAAGCACCAGCCCTGGCAGCACTGCTGGAAACCACCCGGGGCTTTGTGTGCACCACCAACCCAATGCAAGCCAACAATCTGATAGCCTTGTGGGGGAAAAAAATAAAAAAGAAAAGAGAGAAAGGGAGTCAGATCCCCTTTTGGAACAGTATTAACAAGAGTGTCGTAGGAAAGGCACAGGAGGTAATTATTCTGCTCTATTTGCTGCTGGTCAGATCTCAGCTGGAATATTGTGCACACTTCTGGGCACCAACCCACAAGAAGGATGTAGACAAACTGGAATGAGTCCAGAAGAGAACAACAAGAATGATTAGATGTTTTGAAAATGTGATTTAAGAAAGACTGAAAGAAACAGGTTTGTGGCGTCCAAGAATGAGAAGACTAAATTGGAAACCTGATAACAGTATTTCAATTTATAGGAGGTCATTAGAAAGAAGATGTTGTTCAGTTTTACACACCAGGGAAGAATAATAAAAAACAAATTAATTTCAGATGTGGGAAAATGTTACAATTTTGAAGACAGTGCAGTAATCAAACAAATAGATGAGGAGATAAAAAAGGTTTTTAAGGATCTGATGAACAAACATCCACCACGTAAACCCATTGTGCATCTGAAGCTGCCCCCATGATATGGAAAGAAAAAAATATTTATTTCTCTATGTATCTTCCACCTCAGTGCCTGTAATTTTGTTTTTGGTTAGTGTGACACATTGTGGTGAGATTCTCCAAATCATTCCAGGACAGATGTGTTCATAGCCCTCAGGTGGGATTTGCACATTGCTAGGGACCACCTGATAGAACCCAGTCCCAACAGTCACGGATCCCTCAGCTCTGGGCTGGCTTCAGAGAATTGGTCCAGACAGGAAGGTTGATATTTAAACCATTTATTGGTTTTTGTCAACTGTTCATTTCTCTAGGACTTCAAAACTGGGATAAACCTGGTTTGTAGGTGACAGGGAAAAGCAGTGCCATGAGACTTATATTTATTACTTATTAGAGATGGAATCTTGTTGCACTTTGTATCTGCTGAAGTAGCCATAAAACCCCAGTTTAATAGCCATGTACCTGCATAATAAACACATCTATAAAATTCTCCTCTTGAAGCTGGCGACTTGTGGAATATTTTGAAACCCTTAGACCTGCATTTCCCAAGGAGCTCAGGCTCCTGCCTCAGCATCAGTTCTCACAAGCTGCAGTCCTGGTGCAGGCCCCCCGTCAATGAAATCTCATTAGCATCACTCTGCCAAATTAAATGGATTAAAGTTGGGAAGCAGCTGGAGTACAGAGCAGTCACATTGACTGTTGCCTTAGGTTAGATGGAAATTAGCTGGCTTCAGGCTCCCTGTTGCATTTGGCACTGGCCACAGTGGCCAGGCAGTGCAGGGGCTTTGCTTCTTGTTCACAGAGGAAATTCTGTGTCTGTGCTGGAGCTGCTCCATGGTGAGGGAACTCACCTAGTGATGGCTGAGCACAGCAAACAACAACAACAAAAAAAAGAGCAGGTGCCTTTTTACAGGGCTCTTTGAATGTCTTTTCAGCAGCAGACAAAAAGTAACTACTAGACAGGTTTCTTCATCAGGGCTATTAAATGATCCACATTTCATGGATGTTCCTTTGGGCTGGGATTTTCATCCTGTGTACAGGAGCATTACTTCTTTGCTTGGCTAGAAACTTGTATCAAGTATTCCCATCAAAGCTTCATCTCTCCTGGCTAACTCAGCTGTTCCAGGTGAGAAGGATTAAAACTTTCATGTTTGAAGGACTCCAGGGACTGAATTACCTGGACTAAATAAGCATTCTTTTCCATGAGAGCACAGATTTGGAAGGATAAACAACAAATATTCTTTAGCCATGTCTGGATCATTTCAGACTGGGATCCAAAGCTGTGGACCTAGGACTGGGAAGGGACTGGGGAAAGACAAAAGGAAATGGGCAATGGTTCCATGAATCTATCTGAGAGAAAAACAGAAAAAGCAAACAGAGCCTCTAGAGTAAGCACAAAGGCTCGAAGGGAAGTGTTCAGATGGCCTAAATTCTACATAAATCTCTAAGTCCCTAAGCATAATGTCTCCTTATTGACTAGGGATATGTGAAGGCCTAAAACCAGCCAATAAGAAAGTCATGAAGGCTTAGGTGGAATTTAGGCCACCTAAATATATACAAAAATCTTCATAAAGATGGCCTTAATCCCACATGGACACCCCTCCCTCACCTTTTAGCTCTAGGCAACCGTAAGCTTTTGTCATAAGCTGGAAAACAGTTTGTTGGGAATGCTGCAAGAGGTAAAACATCAACCCTCTGTCTCAATTAAGCATTTTCTGGAACTGAGACGATTTCTGGTCTTAGGTCCTTATGCCCATCACTTCTCTAACAAGCTGCAAGACCAGAGACCTTTGAACTTGGGTATCTCCAGCCTCTAGATTCACATCTTCTGCAATTGTGATTCAGAATTAGGAATTCCCAGACAGGAAATTTGGATTTGGATGCAAATTTCTCTGAGTCACTCAGATCTGGAAGTGCTGGGTGTCTCCATCTCCATCCTTAACTTTCTTCTGGGAGCATTTTTTTACCTGTTCTGCTTCATTCACACATGTACTCTGTGACGCTGCTTGTACCTATTGAAAACCCCAATTTTACTGTTGTCCTCCAGCAAATGACCCCTCCATTACTGACCATGGTCCCTCTCCTTCTCCAAATGCTCATGGTGGAAAGAAGGAGGTTGTAACTCAGGAGACATCTTCTGTATGGGAGGAGAAGGTAGAGAACTGGGGATGCTCTATTTTATCAAGATTTCTCTTCTGGGGTCTGTATTTTACCCAGCCCTTGGCTGAGCTCTACAGGAAGAGCCCAGCCTTTAGCAAATAATTTCTCTCTGGAAGCACAGGGATCTGGCTGGCCCTCAGTAAGAAATCATCTGTAGGCCACTTTCCTGTGTTCCTTTGTTGCATCAGGGGATAAGTAGAGAGAAAATGCTCCTGATTAATACAAAGACATGCCTCTTCCCTTGGGGGCATCTTCGTGGCTTCCTATTGACTGGAACAAAGACAAAGAGTGTGAAATTCAATTCAAGAGTCCACACTGCAAAACAAGGGCAGGAAAGTTGTGCTAGGGGAGCATTAAGTGATAAATCTTACTTTCTTCTTTTTTTTTTTTTTTTTTTAATGTGGCGTTTTTCCCTTCAAACCATTCCTAATCCCTTGACTTTCTGTTCATGAATAGATTGAATTTTTCACTATGACATTGCCTAAAGACAATGAGTGATTTCACAACAAATGATTTATGTACTGGGATCTAGAGAGATTTTTGCTCATAAAAACACTCTAGCCATTTATCTTGATCTCCTGATACATCAGTGCCACGGCTGTGTGTCTCTAAATTAACTGTAGATTAAACAATTCAAACCAGTTGAAAAGTGTAAATGTGAGAGAAAAGCTCAACGAAAGTAGTTCAATCAATTTCCATGATTGGATTCTTATCAAGACAAAAATGTGAGCAGTTTCCATTGGCCATTTCAGGATAAACAAGCCAGGAGGTAAATAGACTCCAGGCATCTGTGAGCTATATCATGTGTACAAGGGAGTAGCTTTAAATAAAGCAAACAAGCTTGAGTTTCCACCGGGGTAGGCGGCTGTGATGCTGAGCAAAGTTACTTTGCAGAATGTTTGGGGGGCATTTTCTTTTTTTTTCCTTGACAATTGCTGGGAGGTAGAAAAAGGGAATGACTGCAGTAATTCAGCAGCATGAAACATAAAACAAGAAATCAGAAGAGAAATGAAAAAGGGGAGCTCTGCATAAAAGAGGAAGAACTCTACGGCGGACTACAATTTCTTGGGAGAAGAGGGCTGGGGGAAAGGCTTATTTCTGCAGAGCTTCAAACAACCTTTCCTGGCATCCAGGGGCAATGTGAATATGCAGCTCAGCCCAATTTGTCTTTTCAGTTTGAGCCTTGTCTACGTTCAACTTTTTCCACCCCTTTGCATTCAGCATGCACCAAACACACACACACTCATAGGTCCAGGCTTAATTCTGGTTACCCACGTGAACTCACACTAATTCCATTAGTTTGGTTTTCCCCTGGCAACAGAAAATCAACACAAATTCCCCCTTGCCAGTCACTGCTGCTTCTATTAAGGCTTTGTCTAGACACAGGACAAGGCAGGGGAGGCTCAACACAATAAATGCATCTGAAGCTCTCAGCCTTTCAGTTTTGTGAACTGTTTTTTCTCTTATTAAGCTCTGATGGCAGTGTCAAGAGAGACGTGGCCTCTTCTGGATTCAGATGCACAGAGCTGTGCCCTCAAGAGCACGGGTTTGCAGAGGAAGCAGTGCAGTGACTAATTTCTCCCGGTGCACGAGGGCTGCAGCCTGATCTGCCTCAATCAAGTTCAGCTAATTTGGAAATGATGAGTCGGATGAAGCAAGCTGCAAGACAGTGTGAGCAGGTCCCAAACTTGGAATTGAGGTATGTAGCTAATAGAGGCATGTAATCCATGCTAATATGGCATGAAGGTTGAAAGGGACTCTGACACAAGCACGGGGAAACAGAACTGGAAGACTGTGAGGCAAAAAGAAAAAAAAAAATCTGCCTTTCATGCCATGTTCCTCACCTTCTTCCTCCCTTAAAGGCACTGGGGTTTTGCACACAATTTCTACATCAGGAGGCGAGTGAGCACCAGAGGGCCAGAGCTGCTCTCTGTGCACGCTGTGTGAAAGTACAGCAGTGCCCTCCACAGGAGAGCTCCACATGCCGTGGACGTGGGGTCACAGGGTCAGCCAGGCAGCACCACACTGCCCCAAATTATCTCGACAGGGTTGCATTCCTGGTGGTATCTGAGAAATTGGACTTTTTCTCGCCCTCAGCGCCATGGCTGAGGCTCTCTTTGGTCCTGAATTCCATCCAGCTCACCTGCAAGTGGCTGTGCTGCACAGCAAAAGGACAACTGTGGCATTCCTGAATGTTCAGTGCTTTCTCCACAGGTGAATATATATCCCAGATAAACAGACTGATCTCTCCACCTCCACACAGGCAAACCTTCCATCCCCACCAGCTCCAGAAGGAGTTTGGTGAGTAAAAGATCCTGAGAAAGTTGAGACAGAAACAAGCATGGAGTTTACTAAGTGCCAAAAGGAAGGTGACACCTAACTGGGAAGACACCAAGGAAATGCAACTGAGCAGATATGGACTGCAGCAGTCAGCACAGGGCTTTGCCTGCAGCCGGTGTGTGACCTGCAGCCAGAGCTGGTTCTGCCCACTGGAGATGGATCAAACTGCTGGTGACACTGCTGGGTGCCATCAGGCCCACCTTTCTGCAGGTGATCTGCAGTCTGTCCCCAATCCTCCTGCTCCCTATCACCATCTATGCACTCGTGGTGTCCATACAAATGATTTACTTCCAGTTGCACACCTAAGGGGGTGGCATTGTTCACAGCTAAATGGAATATTTAAGCACACTTAGGAAAGCTGTGTCTCAGCACTGGCTGCAGTGTGCGTCTGAGGCAGAAGAGCTGCAGGCAGGCAGTCACTGCTTGGGCTGAGCCCTTATCTCCCCATATTTGACATTTCAGAGGGCAGTGCTGCAGAGTTTGTCTGTCCCAATCCCATTCTATGAGCTTACCAAGCTCCCATGGGGACTTTAGCACGTGGCACCACGAGGTGCACACTCCTCACACACCTGTGGTGTGCACAGAAAACATTTAGAGCTGTCCCATCACATCCCCATGGGGCTCCTGGCTCTCCCCCACTGCCAGCAGTGCCAGCAGCCCTGCAGTGTGCCTGCTCCAACCTCAGTCTCCATGGAAAACTGCAGCACCCTGACCTCAGCACGGGAGGCTTTCACTTCCATACAGTTTTGCATTCTACTGAGCAGCTTAATGATGCTTTTTGTGAGGCCAGACAGGGACCAGGAAAACCTTTAAGGCAGCAAAAACGACCCAGGGATTAAAGCAAGAGTGATTTCTTCTTTCCTTTAGTCTGCTTGGGGATGGGGAATGGACATTTGAAGGAAGGAGCTCAGAAGGAATCACTCACTGCAGTCAGGGTAGCTGTGGCAAAGCTGACATCTGAGACCAAGGCAGGTGAGACCACACAGTTTCCAGACTGGGGCCACGAGTTCCTCCTGGCACTGGCAGAGGAGAGGTTGGCCCCTTTCCAGGACAAATTGCCCTCACTGCTTGCAGGGCTGCAGCGGTGTGAAAGCAGCTGGAGAGGAGGGACATTCTGAAAGTGCTTCAGGTGGCCAAAGTTTGCACTTAACGCTGCAAGCAAGGCTGGTGCCTCAGGTTTTAGCTTTTATATTTTTCAGATTCTGTGCTGTTTTAGTGTGTACTACTGAGCTTCATATGAGGGGATGGTGAGCTCTCTGCACAGAGCAGGGAGACAAAACAATTCCTTCTCCAGCTGGGCACCAAGGACAAATGATCCAAATCTCAGGCCCAGGAGCACAAACAACGTGGGCTGGAGAGAGAAAAACAAGCAGGATGGGACTGCATGGGCTGGAGCTGGAACTGGACAATGAACTGCAATGTGCAAATGGAGCAGAGCTGATCCCAGTGAGAGCCCCCGGGAGCGCTCGTGCATTTTGGGACCATTTTGGTTCACCTTGGGTGCAGCCCTGGCTGGGCTCTTGTGATGCCCAAGGTGGATCCATGGAGGAGATCCTTTTAATAAATCCCTGCTTTATTCTTTAACTCTGTCCAGCCTCTGTTCTAGGCCAGCCATCACAAGGCATCAGGATGAGCTCCAGGGGCTGAGTGGGGAAGGGAATTGCTTTCTTTGCAGAAAAACTGCATTTATAACTTCAGTCTGCTTGTTCTTCTGCTTTTTGTGCTTTTTGTGTGGCTTTTGGGGGGTGAGGCAGCCTTCATCTGCTTTCACATTAAACTTCAGCTAAACAGTGCTCAGGTGCACAGACGAGGAAGATTTTTCTGCTCCTGCAGCAGGAAAAGAACCAGGAGACTGGGCTGATCACGGGGGTTTTATTCATATGCCAGGGCTGGAGAGGCTGTCACCAGCCTGGCTGAGTCAAATGGGCTTTGCCTGGATGATGGCAGCAGTGTGGACAGACCCAGGCATAAAGGCTCAATCATGCCATTGCTGATTTGGGTTGTTAATATGAGCCCAGGGAGCTGCTGACTCACAGGCAAAAGCTGAGAATTGCAAAAGCAGGGTCTGTCTGCCCGAGTGCAAAGCCACTGGGGGAATTGAGAGGTTTCTGGGCAGACCAGCAGATAGAAAGTAACATCCCTGTCTAGCAGAAGGATTTTCTAGGCATTTAAGGTTTTCAAGTAGCATCAAACTAACAGCACGGCAAAAAGAACAGCAGTAACAAAGAGGAGTTTAAGCATCAGCAAAATACACAGTGCTGAAGCTCTGGAAATGTTGAAATGTTTCCCTTAAGTTCCTTTTCCTGTAATCTGCAAAACATTATTGCAATTGTCACATTTATTTAAGAAAACACTAGGTTCTGTTTACACTTTAAAATATGCAGGTTTTTTCTTTTTCTTTTTATTTTTTTAAAGTTGTATGCCCCAGGAGTCTGAGTAACACAAATGGAAATAACACAAACCTTGCCCATTAGCAAGGGGCTTTTACTGCAAACACAAGCAGCACACCACAGAAGCTTTGAGTTATTCTGTGCTCAGGGTATGTTGAGGAGGAGGAAGGCAGAGATTGCAGGACCAGGGTCTAGCTCAGAGCAGAGTGAACTCAGGTGAAACTGAGCCAGGCTGATGGATAAGAGCTGATAGCAGCACAAACCCCATTCAGAGGCTGTGCTGTATGTTGCCTTATGATGACTTGATTTAATAGGATGCTTTACAATTTTCCTAAGAGAAGCCCGGAGCCCAGACCAGAAGGAAAAAACAAAACAAAACAGGGGAAAACCTAGTTTTATCTATTTTTCCCTTTGTGCCAGTAAATACAATCCAAGCCAACACCATAAAAGGATCTGGCTGGAAACTGCACGGTGCTCCTCCAAGGAGCATCCCACAGATTCTGCAGTGCCTCCTCCATCCTGGCTGTGGTTTAGGGTATTTGTGACGTGTGGGGCAGTTCTGGGACCAGGTAGGATGACTGTGGCAGACCATGGGGCTGAAAGAAGGGCTCCTGAATCCTATTCACCCCTGTTATTCTCATAGCTTATACAAGACCATAAGCAGCTCAGGGTAAAGGTTAGCATTGTATTTAGCAGAATTTTGGGGGTTGCATCCTGCTCTACCCCTGCTGGTGCATTTTTCAGGGATCAGCACTGCATCTCTCTTTGGCAGGGGACTGATCTGGATCCTACATCTGTCCCTGCCCCCTCACCAGGCCTGGATGCTTCCCCCAGCCCAGAGTGGTCCTGGCAGTGCAAGATCTTCCCACATTGCAGGGCATGCCTGGGCCTGGGTGGGATCTCTGGCAGGAATGTTGTGAGTGACATGGCTTCTGTCTCCCCTCACCTTTCCAGATCCTGTGGCAGTGAATATTCATGTGGTTGATGCTGGGCTTCACTGAGCAGCCATGCCAGGGGAGCAGGAGTGGACTTCAAGGCACCTCCAGGCTGGATGCATCTCCTCTCCCCAGGAATTCATTTATGGAATAAGCAGAGACCTTTTTCCACTAAGTGAATATATAATGGTGCAGTCCATACATTTATACATAATCCCCTGCAAACAAGGCCCTATTTAGGACAAGATCAGACTATGCATCTCCCAGCAGGGGTTGCATTAGCAATTCATTTCATAGCATAAAAGGAGTGTATGGAGACAATCATCCATAGCCTGAATAAAACACTGGAGGAGAAGCCAGGAACCAAGAGAGGAAAAGGATGATTTCTTTGAAAGTAAAGTAAAAATATAAATTAAAAAAAAAAAAAAAAAAAAAAAAAAAAAAGGAAAAAAATCCAAGGGAAAAAAAAAAGAGAGAAAATGCAGCTCTCGGAAAAGCAATTCAAGAGATAGGAAATCCAATCTGTTTATTATTCTGGGTTGATGAAAGGAGAGGAAAGTTCGATGGAAATAGGACTAGTGAACTCAAAGGATGTATGGAAAGAGCTTGGGAGGGGAAGGAGAAGATGTTAACAAAGACACAAACAAATGCACATGTCTGTGTGTGTTTATGTGTGTGTGTACACAGCCTAGAAGTGACCAGAAAGAATCTGAGGGAAAATAAAAGGATTTAGAAATCCTGCCTGTTAAAAAATGTATTCTGCCTCCAGGATACACAGAATGGAAAATAATAAATTAGGGAAAGTAGAAATGGGAAGGAGGCATTAGGGCAAGAAGGAGGGAGAGAAAAGGGAGAGGCAAAGGATAGGAAAGGTAAAGTGAAGACTTGTTTACTCTCTCTAATAGCCCAGACCATCCCAAGGTGGGTGTGGGATCAGGCAGCCATCAAAAGCTTTCTGAGACAGAATAAAGCACATGCCTGCTAGCATCATTTGTCTTTCCCTCTATTTAATGGCCTTGTTTACATGAGGGCCAACGATTTCAGATGAAACAACTCCTGTGTGCTTAAATTTGTGGCTGCCTGACAGAAGAGAGAACAAAGCTCTGGAGGAGTGGAGTGCTCCATAATCTCCTACCAGAAACCTCTTTGAAACCAAACGAAAACACAAAAGCAGACCAAAGGCAGTGATAATCTGCCCTAAATTCCCCTCATGAGTTCCTCTGTCCTCCAAAAGAATCAGTCCTGCACACTAAAACACCACACCAGCCCTCCTCAGAGAGATTTAAGTGCTGGTTGAGGTGTTGGAGCCACTTGACGCTGCCCTGCTCTGTACTTAGAGGAGCTCCAGTGCTTGGCAATGTTGATATAAACCTTCCTCCTGTTCAAAAGGACTGCAAAAGGATTGAGAGAAAATCATTCAACACCCTAAGCCTCTTGTTCTTCACAATGCACCTCTTCGAAATAGCTGGCAGAACCCCTCAGCAAATGGTGCTCACAACTTCCCTTTTCTTTGTGCTCTTTGGGTTTCATCTGCTCATGAAGCAAGCTGTAGGCAGAAACTTTTCCCTCTTCTCCCCCCTCAAGCAGCAGGCACTTTAAATATGCATAATTAAACATTAAGGGACTGAAAGCAAAGGTCTTAATCTTATATTTAAAGCACCTGTGTCAGTGAGATGCTGCATGCAAAGGGGAAGCTCTTCCTTCCAGAGTACCTCCAACAGTGCTCACAGCCCTCTTCCCCAGGACACAGCAGATGCCTGTTTCATGGCACAACTCCTCCACAGAGCAATCTCCAGCCTAAAGGCTGTTCTTCACAGAATTCACACAAACACTGGGTTGGAAGAGACCTTCAAGACCATCCAGTCCAACCCAGCCCCAACCCCTCACCTAAACCCTGGCACCCAGTGCCACATCCAGGCTTGTTTTAAACACACCCAGGGATGGTGACTGCACCACCTCCCCGGGCAGCCATTCCAGAACTTTATCACCTTTTCTGTAAAAAAACTTTTCCTAATATCCAACCTGTATTTCCCTTGGCACAGCTTGAGGCTGTGTCCTCTGGTTCTGTCAGTGCTGCCTGGAGAAAGAGCCCAACCCCACCTGTACAGCCACTTTTCAGGAGCTGTACAGAGTGATAAGGTCACCTCTGAGTCTCCTTTTCTCCAGGCTGAACACCCTCAGCTCCCTCAGTTCCACACAGGGTTTGTGTTCCCAGCCCCTCTCCAGCCTTCTTGCTCCCTCCAGTGCCAACCCGAGCGACTGTGGCCCAAGATTTGCTCCAAACACACCCCATAGAGCTGCCCCCTCCCTGCCAGCTGTGCTTCTGCCTGGCCCTGGTCGTTCACACCAACAACTCTTCTGAGAAAGCCACTAATTAAAGGCATGAGATGGTTAAACTTCTGCTAATCAAGACAAATGAACCAAGTCTCGAGTGTGTGATAGTGGAGCAGAATCGTTCCTTCCTCCACACCAGCCAGCCTTCAATTACAAAGCTCTGATATTATGGTGAAATATTTCCCCCGAAGCCCCATTCAGCAGTCCCTGGTTATGGTTCTCCTGGTCCATGGTGTTTATTTAGCACCAGGGGAGGGTTTTGTCAGCAGAAGATGGAGTGTCCAAATGCTAACGAGCCCATTAAGGATGGGCGATGTAATCGGACCAGACACTCACTGATTGGCAGCAGGACAGACCAAAAATTCCGGGAAAAATGTGTCACTTTGCCCAGCTGCAGTGACACATAGATTTAGGAGAAGAGCTCCAAGGCAAAGGACACAGTCCAGACCGGGAGCATTTCCCAGAAAATTACTGAGTGAAACAAGGGAACCACTGCCTCTTTTTAGAAGCCTAAAAACAGAGAGAAAACACAGAGTTGGAGATTCGAACAGAAGGAGGATTGGGCCCTGTTTTCACCCTCTGCAGAAATCAAAGGACTTTGCAAAATGCAGATAGCATGAACCAAAGCAGAAACTGAGCAACTGAGTTGGAAGCAAACTGTCCTGACCTCTATTACACTTCAGAGTTGTTGATTTAACTGCTGTGTTTTCAAACATCTAATTTGCACCCTCAGGTCACCAATATAAAGCTGCCAGAGGGAGGCAATTGGAAATAAAAAGAGTATTCTTGGCTGGAGCAGGGAGAGAGAGTTAGAAAAGTAGCAAGACTTGCTGTAAACTTAAAATCTGATGGTGTGAGTGACCCGTGCTGCTGCTGAATCAATGCTTGCTTGGGGTTTTCTTTGTAGATAACCTACATATCATATTTTTACTACTCTAGTGTTTAGGAAGAGAGCAGGGAAGTGTGTCTGTGTAGCCAAAACCCAGCTCCGACCTTCTCCCAGAGCGAGGTGGCTCCTCTGCCTAGGACCAGGACCAGCATTATCTCCTTGCAGCACCCATCCAGCCCAGCCTAACACCCCAGTGTGAAGACATGCCATGCCTGCCAGGGCCAGCAGTGCCCTTGGGGGCAGTGGAATCCCCAGACACCGGGGCAGAGCAATGCAGGTTTTGCCGCTTGGCAGGCGGGTGCAGCGCGGCTCTCCCGGCGCCAGGGCTCCGTGTGGGCACCGTTGCCAGCACAACTGTTGTTTCAGCTGTTTGTCACGGCTCTGATGGTGAGCTTCACCAGTTCTGCTGGGAGCTTGCCAGAGAACAGACCTGCTCCTCACTGCTTGTGCTGCCACAAGGCACTCTGAGCTGGTGGCTGCTGGACAAGCACAGGCATAGCTCAGGCTCTGGCGGAGCTGGGCTCTGGCCTGAGCAGCCCCTTGGTTTGTTGTCAGTTCTGTGAGCTGGGAGATCAATCAGGCAGCCTCGACTTCTGCCAGGCACCAGATCCTTCGCTTTGCCTGGTTTAACCCTCCGGCCTGCGAGTTCACCTGCGGTTTTACTCACACATGAGGGCACTGTCAGGACACAAACCCTTGTCTATCTGGAAGACAAATGGCTAATTAGCTGACAGATGAGGGAAAGAATGTTCTGTCAAATTGTTCTCCCAGTTTTGGGCAGCACACTGACAGCCTGAGTTTGAAAAAGGGTCATTGTTTTGGAAGCTATTGAATGGAGGCAAAACCCCTGAGAAGATTTGAGGGAAGGAGTTCTTTAAGAAGGCAAGCACTGGGTGAGCCATCTCTGTGCTGTGCAAGTTGGACAAATCTTTGGCTACCCTGCCACAGAAGGGTTTTGAGGGTCTTCTGAATGGCAGCATCACTTCAGGACAGGATGACACAGCTCTCCTGGATCTTCAGTCCCATCCTATGGTGGCATCACAGCACAGCAGGGTCCCAGAGACTTCCAACTGCACATCCAAAAAGAACAGTTTGTGCCACTAACAAAAACAACTCTTTGATCTCCTTGACATCGATGCAGCAAACATCCCACTCCGGTGCATTCTTGCATAAAAGAGAAGCTTCTTGCTGCTCAATCACACTGCTTTTAATAGCTTTTTGAATGCAAACATCCTCAGCTTTTATTTCAGTTTAATCTGCCAATTTTTCTAAGTCTTTATCACACTTTATCAAACAGTGTATCAGTGTGAGATATCCAACCCCCTCCCCTCAGGCACCTCTGAAATTGAAATCCCAGGAAGACAGCAGCTTCTTTCATATTTTAATTATTTTAACATTTTCCTTTAGTAGCCTCAGCATTATTATGACTTGTTTTTCTCTCTGGAACAGGGCTGTGATCCCACACTGGGTGGGAAATTTGTTTGTCTAGAGGAAAATAGCAGAATGCCTCTAATGCATTAGATATGGATTAGAGAAATTGTGTTTGGGAAATACATAATCTCTTGGTAAAAGGGGGAAAATAAAAAGCCTATTTCATTTTGGCTCTAATTTGTTTTTCCCCAATTACAATTTTTAATGAAAAAGTGTGTTTTAACCACACGGGTGCTGCCTAATGTGCCAAGTGTTAGGTATAAATTGCATCTCCACTAATGTCTCTTCATTCTTCACAATTGAGGGCTCTGATTCAGGAAAACATTTAACCACATGCTTAAATCCATCCTCCCTGCAGAAGACACTCATGTGTAGAATTAACTTGAGGTGTCCTGGGACTTGTTCATGTACTTAAAGTTTGAGACACTGAAATATTTCTCAATTTTCAGACTGTCTCATGGTTTACCACCATGTAATCTGGTACATCAGGCACTAAAATTGACACTGAAACTCACAGCAGATTTGCCAGGTGTCAACTTGGCTCTAGTATAGAACCACTGAGTGGTTTTGGCTGGAAGAGACCTTAAAGCTCACCTGGTTCCACCTGCTGCCACAGGCAGGGACACCTTCCACTGCCCCAGGCTGCTCCAAGCCCTGCCCAACCTGGCCTTGGACACTTCAGGGATCCAGGGGCAGCCACAGCTTCTCTGGGCACCCTGTGCCAGGGCCTCCCCACCCTCACATGGAAGAGTTTCCTCCTAACATCCAATCTAACCCTGCACTGTGTCACTTTAAAGAAGTAACCCACGAGCAGAACACGATGCAGATGGAGCAGCCACTGCAGCCCAAGCACAGTACCCCTCACTTGCCTCCCCAGCTGCTGCATTGGTTTGGAAGATCTCAATCTCAGCATTTCCCCAGGCCTGCTTTTAAATTCCATTTCTCCAGTTTTGCAGCAAATTGTTCCATCTCACAGAGCTTTTCCAGTAAGCAGGCATTGCTGGCACGGAGAGGCTGGGCCCATTACTGTTGTGTTTACTCTGCACCCCAGCTCCTCCTTCTCATCCAATAAATCCATTTGAGGGCAAGAGTTTTGATAGACACTTTACTAGAGCTCTCTTGAAGCTGACCATGTTTAATGATTTGGGGGGGTCTGGCTCTGTGCCCATTCCTGCAGCTCATTAGTTCATTTTTTTCCTTTGCCATGAGATGCATCTCCTCTTTCTTCTTCCTCTCCCCACTCCATGACGTGGGGGCAGTCCTGGAGAGCTGAGCCCAGCTCTCAGCCCTGCCCCTGCATCAAGATCTGCTCTCCAAGGACAGAGACTCCCAATAACCTGACAAACCCCCTGTGGATGGCAGGGACACCAGCACAGTTTGCCCCTCCTGGGCATGCTGTTCATTTTACACAGTGCTGATTGTCTTGGTGTGGTGATGGAGAGGGGGAAGGGAGAAAGATCTCTTCTTCCCTGACAGGAAACCAGTGCTGAGCTCTGCACTTCTGATATTGCTGGCTCAGCCAGAGTTTTCCAGCTGTGGTGTTTGGGGAACAAGCTGTTGGATTGTTTCCCTGCTGATGAGCCCCTCTAACAGCAGCTTTTTCTTCATCATTAGGAAAAGTAACTAAAATTTTCAGTTTAAATTATACCAAATCTCTCTCTCTCTACTTTGTCCTACTGGGAGAGTGATGGTGAAGGAAACAAATGACCTGGGCTCAGGATGCTGTACAGGGACTGGAAGGAAATAAAATTTGATTTGGAAAGGATAAAATGTTTTGACTTCCATGATGGAACAAGCAATTGTCCATGGATTTGCTGTGCTCCAGAAATGGGACTTCATGCTAAAAAGAGATTTTATGAAGCTCAAGCTATTATCTGGTGATGGAGAGCTCCCAAGAGAGCCTTCATTCTCCAGCTGGCTTCCTAGCAGATCTGCTCTGATAGTGCCATTTATTCTGGTCATAAGTATTGAGATCCAGCCATCAGCAGCCAGTACAACTTCACAAATAACCAAGCAGCATCTTCCAAAGGTTTCTGCCTCACTGTAATGAGCGATGCACGGACTCAGACCAGCAGGATACTGAGATGTTTATTGAGAGAAACGAGCTGCTTTTATACACTTCTGCAAGACACAGTATTTCCTTCCATTGCATTTTTCAGTCAGAAACCTCTTCCAAGGAGGAGCTGCAAGTTGTTCCTTCTGTCCTTGGTGTGGGTTTCAGGTGCTGTTGTGGTTTTCTGGTGAGCCTGGGAGGGCAGGAGAGTGAGGACATTCCTGTTCTGCAGGTGCACAAGGGCCACCTGAGTGGTTACTCTGAGGCAGAAGGATGTGAAAAGGTTCTATGACGAACCGGGATCTGCTTTTTGGTTGTTTGGGCTGCAAACACACCACTGTGAAAACTGCTTTCACTGCCTCTTTTACAAGTAGGTGTGATCCTGAACCTGTAGTCTACTTTCCTGAGCACAAGGAGTTTAAATTTTGTTAAATACTTTCATTTTGTTCCCTTTCTAGACACCAAGGCTATGCTGGCACTACATCTAAACACTCCAGAGACCAAAGAAATCTTAGGCAGCACCAACACAAGCCTTCAGTGAGGTTTCTTACCAAAGCATCCTGTGAAATTTAGGAAGCAATCCATCACTGCATTATATACACAGCATTTTTGTTTTCATTTCCACAGTGCTTCTATAGAGCTATCACCTGGGTGAAGCATGCTGGATCCAGAGTGTTCAGCAGTGCCACAGTGCCATTTTCAGGTGTGCAGTACAATTCCCCCCAGCAGATGAGCCACTTTAGGGTGCATGTCTCCCTCCATTCATCCTCCCAGGGCTCCCCTCTTCCCTATTCCATAGGTAATTGCCACATGTGCACCTTCTGCCATTTTCCTTGTCCAATTGCATTTCTCGTTCCAATTAAAGGAGCAGGGTTTATTGTTAGTGGTGGCCTTGTACATGCAGATCTTTTCACTGTGGTTTGCCACAGGATGAGAGCTGTCCTTCCCAACAGGTCTCCTGAAAAGGATGAGCATTTCAGGTGAGGAATCACCCAGCTCCTTGTGCACTGTGGTGAAAACAGACCATGAGATTCACCGAGCCCTCACAGACCTGCAGCTCCACCGGGGGAGAGCTGGAGCTGTGACTGCAACATCTGAACCCAGACCTGGTGCAAACAAATAGAAGCTCTGACAACCCCAAATGACATCAAAGCCTTCACCTCTTCCAGCAGAAGAAATTTATAAACCCAGAGTCCAGCACTTCTGCTTTGTGTATTTACAGCAGAGGTTTCTCCCAAGGCTTTTAAGACAATGTCACCCTTTTGCCCTCTAGGAAAAAGCCACTCTCAGACATTATACTCAAAAAGAAAGAATTTAATTCAGGACCTATATCTGGATTTCCATTTTCACATTACAAATTATCTGGTTTTGTGTTACTACAAAACCAACTACAGTGCAAATCCTGAGTGTGCTGTACCCACAGGAGAGGAGCTCTCTGTTTACAGTCAGCTTTCCAAAGGAATTCCCAGTGCTAAATCAATCCTAAAGGCAGTTTTAACCATTCAGGGCCTCCCTGAATTCAGGGTTGTCACCTGCAATAACATCTTGGGGCTGCAATGACCAGCTCTAGGCTGGGTCAGATTCTGCCAGATTTCCTACAGATCCGGAGGAATCCTGGTGATTTTATTGTGTCTCAAATCTGCTCTGCACTGAGGTTTATAGCAGAACTTGGTTCCTTCTAACATCTGTAGGCTAATTCCACTTTTTCTGTTCTTCAGAGTCACATCACTCTTTGGGGGATCAGCCGTGAAGGCTGGATTAGCTCCAAAGCACCTGTGGTATTTTGATACCTTTAAATATTGTGAACTCCTCATATTTAAATATACAACTTATGGACAGGGGCAAAGTTTAACTCGCTCTAATCAACGATGAAATGAACACCAAGCTCACCATTACACTTTGAAAGAGGGTCTTTTTTATGCTGATCATTAACTGCAGCAGGGATATTCCTTCCCAGAGATCTGTTATTAATGACTGCTGAACTTCCTTATTTCAATTAACTGCATTACGTTTATATTGAAATACAGTTGGTGCTGCTCCAGGGAAATATAAATACTGAAATGAGAGCTGGTGCCTCCTCAGTTAAAGAACTGCAAGAACAGTTTGGTCAGCACCACTGTAGTTCTCTACAGATTGGATGCTGTACCCTCGTTCTCTCTCATTTTTTTCCCTTTCCCCTCTTTCTTGCTGGCAAGAGAATCCCCCTCCCAACGACGATGCCCCCAGGGACTCATCACCCTCACAGCCCCTTGGCTCCCGGCCCTTTGGCTCCTGAGGTATTGGTGTCATCATTTTCTGCCTCTGGGGCCTTTTTCTCATTCCAGCCACGTCGCTGCTGAGGGACATCCAGTGCTAAGCCACCAAAATGGGATTGCACAAACCCTTGCACGTTAATTAGTTCAGCTTGGGAAGGAAGGAGGGAGCTGTTGCTAATAGCACACGTTTTTAAGGAGGTTACGCAGAGCTGTGGGGTTCAAAGAAAAGGAAATGAGGGGGAATGGCCCAGCTCCAGCCTTTTTAAAACTAATTCCAAGCTTCAGAGCCTGCAGAGTTTATTATGGAGGGATTTCCCACCCTCCATCCCTTCCCTTTTCCTGCTCAGTACCTTGCACTGCCCTTTGAGATCCATGCCCACACTTCTCCCTCTCCTCTCATCCCTCGGTCTCTAGCGCTCAGCAAAACACAAGTTTGCTTCCTACAAAAAGCCAGTGCTGTGGACTCGCCCTGCAACAGCCTCCTAGCAGTGCAGAAGGACAGAACTGAGCAAATCTCCTGCCACCCCAGAACTGATCTTCATTCCTGACTGCTGCCCTGGCACCACATCCTGAGCTGTGGCTCACAGGTAACACCTGAGGTGCTGGACAAGGCTTTGGAGCAATCCAGGTGTGGGGCTGCCTCTGTGCCACCCAGCAGGACCCGTGAGCAGCACGCTCAGGTTGCCCAGGACACACATGTGCACGTGCATCGGGCCCCAGAGGCGTCAAAGGACTCTGTAATTGCTCTCAAAGGTTTTTATTGTGTGCAAAACTGTCATTAACTCCCAGCAGTGTGACTGCCCTGTATTGATAACACAGAGCTCAGCAATCCCCAGCCGTGGATGACTGTGCTTGTCCAGGCTGAAGGAAATGAAGCTGCCATCCTTCCTCTCCCAGCTGGGTGTTAAGGTGTGACACATACTGAAGGCTATGCCCACCTTGTGCCCACAAGGAAAAAATCACTCACATCTGCCTCAAGTGACCCCCACCAGCTTCATTTAACTCCTTGGGCACCTCTGAGCTGTCAGGGTATGGCTGTAGAACCTGAGGCCATGAATCAAAACACTGCAACTCTTTTTTAAAATGCCTGTGTGAAAGGGGCCCTGGTCTCAGAGAGGTGACCTTCTGTGAATCATGGAGTCATTTAGGTCAGAAAAGACCTCTAAGAACACTGATTCCAAACATTAATGTGTAAGATTCAACAATGACACTGGGCAGATTTGCACAGGCTGAAATTCAAAGTTCTGTGCAAAGTTCTGTTCCATTGCAGGCTGGCATCCTTAAAATAATAGCATTAAAGTGATCCCTCCATAAATACTTCCCATTACCTTTAGATGATGAGGAGGAGGAGCTCAAGGTGTATTTTTCACCTTTAGCCTTGGCCAGATTTTGTGTCTGTGGAAGATCAGGTGGGAAAAGCCAGGGGAGAGACTGCTGAGACTCCAGCCCTTGCTGGAACCGTGTCCATCAATCACAGGGTACATTAAAACCTGATTTGATCCCAGCTTGTGGCACACTCTCTAACACAGGGACTACAAAGCATAAAATAGAAATCAGGAGCAGAGGCCTCTGGGTTTTGTTGGAACATTATTGCTTGGTCTTGTTTCCAGTGACTGCATCTGTGTAACAACATCACTTCCATACCATGTAATTAGAGCCTTAATTTATTAAACAGCAACTGTAGTAAGCAGCAAGTGGGAGATACACTTATCTCTGACAGGGGAAATATGTTATGGGCGAGCCTGTACTTTTCTGACTCAGCCTGAGCTGCTTCCTAACAGGCAGAGCCCTTGAGAGGAAAATGTTTTCTTGGTGCAGGCTTTGGACCAGCCCCCAGGAGATTTGGAGTCTTCTTGTGCTGCCCTGGCACAGGCTTGCTGCGTGGCTTTGATCAAGTTTCTCTGTCTTGCTGTCCCTCACTCCATGTGTGAGATGAAAACAATAATCTGGCTTTTCTCCCACATGTTACTTGGCTTGTTCAACTTTTCTTGTCAACTTCTCCAGGAAGAAGCTGTGCATCTTGTTCTGCTTCTGCCAGGCTCTGAGTACTGTGCCCCCACATCTCTCTGCTCCCCAGTGAGAAATGGCTTCCTTTCCAGCAAGGTCAGAGCAGCCAGTTTCAAAGACTGCCAGGAAAAGGCAGCGTATTCCAAAGGTTTGCATCTTCCAAGGTGATAGTCAGGTAAACAAAGAAAATGCCATCATTCCAGATCCTCAGGAAGAAATTGCCTCAGCGTGACATTCGGCCAAAAACCTCTCTGTGACAAAGCTGAAAATGATGATAGCCTGCTTACTTGCCCATGGGAAAACACACAAGACTTGGGTCTTCCAGGCTTCTAAGCCTGAGGCTAAAGAAAATCTTATTTCCTTATTGTAGTCCTGACAGCACTACAGGGTGTTGAGCACAATGTGCTGCAATGAGTCCCAGGAAGCCCTACAGAGCAGTGTGGGGCTTTGGCCATTTAATGTTTAACTGGGCTGAGCAGATGCCAGGAGGATGCTTAGCACCCAGGGGAGCTTATGTGGCCAGTGGGAAAGGTTTGTCCTGAGTGCACGAGAAACCAAAGCTCCCTTTGATCCCAGGTGCTGGAGGAAATTCAGATCATAAATCATTCTCATCCATTCTTCCTATATCACGTTAGCTGACCTACATGGTCACAGCTGACCATGCTGGGTAAATAATCTAATGTAATTACAGGGTAAAGAAATGGCAAATTCTCTTCTAAAGCCAAGTAGAGCTTGCATCTATTATTTATTAGAGGCAACCAGCAGAAGAGAGCAGGTTATGTGGTAATTACTTTTTGACCTCCTGGAGGTAATTGCATAATCATTTGCAGAGAGTTGCTATTACAGTTGGGTGAATCCTGCAAGCAGTTTTATGTGAACAGTCATTTGAATTTTTAAACCAATTTCCACCTAACTATGGAATTCTGATAAGGTCATCCACCACCCCGGTGCCTGAATGCCTTTTCCCCTGCCTTTTTTGGGGGGCTTTGTGTTCTTCAGGAATTAAAGTAATGAGCTAAGGGGCAGCAATGCCCACACCTATCTGACTAGTCACCCAGAGAAGCTTAGCCCAATCTTTCTGTGGTTAAATGGGTCTAGCAGCTCAGAAGTTGGACAGTCAAAACCTGGAAACAGGCACTAAGAAGACATTTCATAGAAGCTTTCCTAGGTTAGCCACAGGTCTCTTCATCCAGGACACTCCATCCTGAAACAGGGAATTGTCACATGTGATTCATAGGCCCCTGAACCTTCCTCTCTCTCTCCAGCAGGCATAAGAAGACAAAAAGACTAACTCAGAGCAGGCAACCAGGGTCAGAAAGGATAAATCTCATTTTGATTTCTCATTTGGTCTTCTTCACCTCTCCCCAGTTTTATGTGAATTCTGGAGCCAAGCCCTAGAAACTCCAATATTGGCCATTCTCTTCAATTCTTGCCACTCTGAAATAAATTTACTTGTGACTGAGCTGTTACAGTTGGGGTCCCATCTGGAGGTGCAATATTCCAAGGATCAAGGAGAGCATTGCACAGTCTCTGTGGCACACAGAGTGTGTTTTCCTAACACCCCTCTCAGTCTGTGACTCCCTTCATCTCTCCCTTAGAAGCCATGGGGCACCTGAGGGGACATCAGAAACCCTCCAGAGAAGTTTAAGCCTACATCAACTTTCTCTGTATTGCTCACCCTGCAATAGTTGAGACCATGCTGTTTTAAAATTTATAGTGTAATTGATTTATTTATATATCATTCAGCCCTTATTATTTATTAATTCTTCTGTCAAGGTTAATTTGAAATACTTCTAAATAAGGCTCCCTGACAACACCTTTGTTTATGAGATTGACAGCATGCCAGAGCACGCTTCTCCATCACTTGCAGAGGCAATCTGCACAGGCTCAGGTCCCAAGAAAGGTGATCCCACTTCCTTCCTGAAAAAAAGATGCAATGCAAATCACCCAGAGTCCTGCAGTTGTTTGTCATTAATATTTCAGGATCCAACTTTTGTTATCTGGACAGGATTCAGATTAAAATGTCATATGTGAGGAGGGGTGCAGTGCACAACTTGCTGCCATAACTTTGAAGCCAGCCAAGCAAAGTGCCTGGCAGGAATTCATCTACGTGTCTGAAATGGGGAAGGAACGGTGAACCAGGATTTCTCAGATCATCTGATTTGCAGCAATTACACTTTATTCTGTTGGGTTTGAATATAGACAGAGAAACAAATATTCCTCATTGAGAGGAGTTGTCAAGAAGCAGGATACCTCGAAATAAAAGTAAAAACCATGGGTCAGAACCATTAGGAATAAAAAGGGTGCGAATTCTCCCAGTGTATTCTGCGGGTCTGGGAGATTGGTAGGGAATATGTCCTACTACCTGTCCTTAATGTTTCCTTTATTCTTGTCTGGTTAACCTGTGAGCTCCAGACAGCAAAGCTCAGATGTCTTTTAATATCTGGAGGCAGCTGGTGGTGCCACAAGGTGGGTGAGAAGCGCAGACTGCACGGGCTCGGCACACTCACGGGGATGAACAGAGCGCCCTGGTTGCATTTAAACCACATCCTCTGCGTGTGTTTCCTTCTGAACTGGTAATATTTCAGTTTTCTCTTCCATGACAACAGTTCTGCAGCTGGAGGACTGCAGCCGGGCTCCACAAATCCCCGCCGGAGCGGCGCAGCCTGGAACTCGCCTCTCGTTTCCCTGGCTCTCACAGGAGAGATACATTTATCTGCTGCCTTCTCCTGTGCAGCTTGGATGCTCCCCTTAATGTGGTTTTTTTGTTTGTTTTTTCCCCTTACTGAAGGGTGAATTAGCACAAACCTTTCTAGGAGTTTCGACTGGGTTTAATGAACAATTAATGAGCAGGAGTAGAAGCAGCACAAACCAGACTGTGCTGCGCACAGGGGTGGAGGTGGGGTTGCAGGATATCCCAGCGTACCCAGGCTCTGGTTACTGATTTCTTCTTCTCTGTGCAGCAGAAGTGCCCAGAAAAGTAATTATTTTGACTTCTAATTCAATCTTCCTCTATTTAAATTCTGTTCATTAGAATGGGATTGTGTGAAAGGTACCACAGTGCTCTCTGGCATTAGCTGTCGAAATGGATTCAAAGGGGACATAAATGCAGGATTACACCAAGTAGCTGTAAATTTAAATAATTTAGGATGAGCCCATGTGATCAGTGGGAGCTGGGTGAGATGAGGACATCCAAGGGAGGGGGACAGCAGTGTGGGGGATATGAGGGGAGAAAGGTGCTGTCACAGACTCACTTTGGGAACAAACCTGCCCCAGAAGGGGAGAGACTCCCATCCAAAACAGAACAGTGAATACCCCCCACCCTGAGGCTGTGGCACCCAGAGGGTTTATCCTGATTCCAAAACAAGTCCTTTCCCTTCTCAGTATTTTTTTTAGCCTGCCATGTTGTGTCTTCTGTGCTCAAGGTTTTCAAAGTGTGGTGAGGGGATCAGGAGCTGCACTCTGTGGGATGTCTGGTCTTTTGAAATTTTAGGCCTAAAACTTCAAGGTCTTCGAAGCAGGAAGAGAAATTCCTCACTTTATGTTTGGGGAGCATCAGGCATCACCAGACCCTGGTATCAGAGGTTGGAGGGTTTGGATAACACTAATAAAAATTTTAAAAAGCCAAAAACATCTTAAAAAAAAAACCACACCAAAAAAAAAAAAAAAAACAACAAAACAACAAACAAACAAAAACCAAGGCAGAAAATATAGCACAAGTGCCTTTTGAGGTTTGAGGATTTTTACATAAAATTTTATTAATGCCTAAAATTAGGTCCTTTCCCCATAAATATTATATTGGGAAATTTCACAAAGCATGAGAGTGGCTAGTCACACGAGGTGTTTCACAAGTTATTCACCTCTTACAAATAAGAGCTGAAATATCACAGCATGCCATTCATAAGTGATGTGCATGAGCATTATCCCACTACCCCCACACACACCTCTGCAGAACAGGAGCTCTGATAACCTTGTGTTTCCTGTACTGCTGTCCCTCGCCCCTCACTGGCCCCCATTCTTCCATAGAAAGCCCTGTTAGATAAGAAGAAGAGATGATTATTAAGATGGGAGCAGAAGAGCATCCAGCCAAGGAATACCAATGAAGCCATATCTTGGTGTGTGCATAAACTGAGCCCTTTCCCAATAAACCATCAGATACAGGCGAAAGAGTGACAAACAGTAAGTGATTCCTGTCATCAGCAGAACTCAGGTGGGAGCCTCTGGTAATTGGCATTTTCTCTCTGCAAAAGAAGAGATTTAAAGATTTGGTGAGTGCCGAGTGCACTGGGGACAGCAGTGACCTGGGCTGGCAGCACAGGGACACAGGAGAGCAGAAATGGCCACTCAGGGAGTGGAGACTTTGCCCAGGGAGTGTGAGATGAGCTCAGGCAGGAATTTTTGGTGGCTAAAGAGCCATTACTGAGGGGCAGCTCTGCAGACTGGATTTGATCCAGAGCTGCGGGTAAGTGCCCACGGTGCCACGACCGCCAGTTGTGTTTAACACCAGCTCTGGATTCAGCTGCCCTTCACATGCTGAAAGGGGAAATGTTGTGCTAGGGGAGCTCCAGTGTCACCTGGAGTCAGGTTTAATAAAGCCTTACTGACACACGCCCATAAAGTCCATCTCATCTATCCCAGAGCAGTCCAGGTGTCTGAGGAGACAGTGGGAAGCAGCCCCTCGGCCACCATCAGCCTGAGGACTTCCAGCTTTCCTTAGGCAGCAGGCACACAGCTTCTCTGGGGGACTGTAGGAGCCTTGGTTGGTAGGACGGTCGGGACGGACGGAGATGAGAGATCTCTGCAGCCAGGGCTTGGAACTTGTGGTTTATTGCAAAGGGCGTGGGTGCAGGGGCCCTGCTTGGAGCTGCCAGCCACAGCGCGGAGCAGGCCCCAAAGAGGAGCCTGAAAGAGAGACCCAAAACACCAAGAGGGCAAAAGAGGAGCAAAGGGGGAGCAGAAAAAGCAAGAGTGAGGAAGTTCTTCAAGAAATCTTCTGTGCTGAATATTCTAATTTTCACTAACCAATCCAGTACAAAGATACAAATCCTATAGCATTTACCTACAGCCTATAAGAATCATGACATTACCATACTGTGTTACATTTTAAACCCTAAAAACTACTCTTTGGACCCCTTCTGCCAAGCTGGTAGGGTCTGCTCTGACCCTTGGAGCTGTCTGCAAGCAGAGGGTGTTGTTTCACCAAAAGGGGATTACCTTCAGCCGGCCATGCCGTTGTTTTCCAGTTGTTCAGTAACCAAGGCTTGGTATCTCAAAGCTTGCTTTCATTTCAATCTGATTTATAGTTTCCATATTCTCAAAATCTTTTCCAGGCAATCATATTTATAAGGCTTTCCTGTTGCATCTTCCCCAACACGGGAAGGGGAGAGGAGCAGAGACATCAAAAGATTCCCCAAATCTGACCATAACCCCTCCAGCCCCACAGTGAGCTTAGCTCTCTGGGAACAGCTCTAGGAGAAAGACACTGGGAGCAGTAAGTCAGTAAAATGGGTACCACATCTCCAAGGCAGAATGCCAATTTTAGAATTCTTATTTTGCTAATTTTCATTAGCTGTTATTTCCAATATTTTCATTTTAAAGCAGGTTTTTTTTTTTCCACTGATATCATCAGTCTCCACATCCCATATTTATTCTGGCCCTGTTTATTTCCCTAATCATTTTTTCCCCTTCTTCCCCCTAACTTTCTTAAGTAATTTCTCAATGATGTAGAGACAAGCTGACCATATGAAACCTGACCTTTTTCAACCCAATTCTATTTCTTCATTTTAAAATTAAAACCAGAAGCTGGGAAATGGGATGAGTAGATTTATTTCTCTTTCCTGTCACTGGCAGGCTGGGTTACCTGGCCAGAACTCCATATCCATCTCCAGTGAATTTGTGATTCTGAACAACCACTGTCTCAAAACCACTGTAAGAGGAAAAAATTCAATAAACAGGACCAAAATGTCCACCCAAATTGAGGGCCAGTCTTCACACTCCCTCTAAGGCAGTGTTCAGTACTTTGGTTCCAACCTTGAACCTTGGCCGTGGCTCCCAAGCATGCCCACTTTGCAGTTCTCTGTGTTCCTGAAATGACACTAAATCACACATCGTGAGGTGAAAAAGATCATAAAGGAACAACAAAGGATCAGCAAACATAAAATAGAAGAATGGCAACCTCCCCACCTTACACTGCAAAAATCAAAGGGAGTTTTCAAACAGCCCCATTTCCAGTCAGCTGGAGATTTAATTCACACAGTAATTTACTGTGTCTGCACTTTTTCTGCCCCCCCCGCAACTTCCTCCTGCTCTTCTTTTGCTCAATAGTTACTTTTTTCCCAGCCTGTAATAAGAGGAACCTAATGCCCAAGCCTTACATGCAAATAAGCTTTTCCCACCCATGTGTGCTGGGCAGACAGAGAATGATAAGGGAGATTCATGGGGGGCAAAAAAAGCCATTTATTGCAAAGAGCTTTTGTATTGTAAAGTAATTCTAGTATTTCAAGGGAAGGGGACAAGTTCACAGAGAAAATTACGCCAACCGAGACTGTTTGAGTCTGCAATTTTCTTTGCATGCTGTTGGGGCCAGTGATGGCTCTGGATTTGTGGGTGTCTGTATCCAGCCCAGCATTTCTGTTCTCGGGGCACTTCAGCAGCATCTCAGCCTTGTTAACTGTTTCCTCTTCTGGTGAGGGAGTTGTTTTCCTGGGGGTTTTTATTACATAATGGCTCAGTGGGAAACTGAGCAGAAGAAACATTTTCATAATTGATGGCTCAATTTCAGTCCTGAAAACACTCAGTGGCTCTTTCAGCCTCACTAACACTGGAAATTATTAGAAATTATAAACTGAGATGTGGCTGGAGCATATAAAAATGGACAAGCACCAAAAACCACAGGCTTGATATGTTTTCACACGGAGGGGAGGGGAAGATGTGTCCAGGTTTTTGCAGAATTTCAAAGCAGTAAGCATGAGTATAACTTTTTTTGGGGGGTGGGGAAAAAGAGTGCTTGAGTGCAAAGGTGCAGGGCTGCATCAGCAGCAGTTGTGAAGTTGATCTGTAAAGAGTAATGAAGTTTAGAACAGAGATTTTCATCAGAATTTTCCAGAGAGGTCTTCTAAAGGACCTTGCTACCCTGAGACAGACCAGGATCTTCTCTTCCCCTCTCTGTGAGAGCTCCTGATTTGGGGCTCAGCTCCCAGAGGAAGACCTGTGATGTTCTCTGTGTGTTCACAAGCACAGGGAAGGATCCTCAGAGAGGGGACCTGCAATTCTGAGCCAAGGAGCCAAGCAGCAAACATGATGGATCAAAGAAAGACCTGCATTAAACGCTGATGTGGCCAACCCAGAGTTAATTCAGAGTTTTTATGATTAGATGCATAACTTTTCAGTTTAGTATTTCTACATAGGCATAAACCTGAGGGGTCATTGATTAATTTAAAAGCATGAATTGTTTTCCCTTATATTTTTTTAAATAGATAGCTGCAAGCTTGGCTTTCTTTTAATGCAAATGACCTTATTTGGATCTGCTGACATTAGAAAGCATTGCAGGCATTCTGAATCTTACATGGAGGCAGAGAAAGCAGAATTTTATGAGTTCTATTTAAATTTGGAATAAAAGGGAAAAAATAGAAATAAATAAAGAGAAAGGAAAACAACTACAGTCATAAGAGAGGATTTGCTCGTTCTCTGTCCCCTGGCATTCTCTCTCCTCCCTTTTCCCTCCTCCCATTTCAAAATCGCTTCAGGGACTTGCTGCAGCCATGGGATTAATGGACACCTAATGCCATCTCTGCTTTACAGCCTGGAAAGGCTCTTGTTTAGTTTACATTGATTTTTCTTTTCTGATGCATTTGCAGAATGTGAGATACCGATGGCAGAAAACATAGATAGAGGGGGGAGACGAGAGAGAGAGATACATCCTCTGTCTCCTGCTCTTGGAAATGCTCCTAGGCTTTGGAGCCTGCAGATACTTCCAGCAGCAAACACCCTCTTACTCTTTCCTGCCATGCTAGAGGACACAGGAAGGGCAGCAGTGATGATCTCGCTCTGTGGTGGGCTGGTGTTATCCATCACTCAGGAGCAGACAGGGAATGCACTGCTTCACAACACTTCCCTCTCTTCGGTGATTTGGCACTGTGGGACTTTTTGTTGTTTCATTTTTATTGTCATTGCTGTTAGCAGGACTGAGGTAGTTCCCAGGATCTTGAGTGGTCATGATGGCCATGCTCAGGAGGGAGTGAAGCCCTGCCTTCCTGGCAGTGCAGAAACCCACCTGGTAAATGCAGAGGGGCAAATCTCAGGGGTCTGAATGAGATCACATGGGGAGGGCTGGGGCGAGGGGGCTTGTGAAATTAGGATTTGTCTGGGACATCAACTCCTTGTGCACTAGTCAGCATCACATCCCAGTGCTTCTGCTGCAGCTGGGGAAGAGAGCTGCTCTCTGCCAGACCTCTCTGCAGAAAGGAGGAGTGGGGTGTCCTTCCAGTGGGATCACTCTTCCTGTTAATGAAGCACCGAGAGAAAGGAATGCTGCTGTCCCCTGTACCTTTGGGGTGAAATGACCACCTCAGCAGAGCAGAGCAGAGCAGCTTTGACAAGATCGGGGGGGTAGAATGACCTCCAGGAGCTACTCCCATTCCCCAAATCATCACCAGGAACTTTGCAAGGCTTGGCAGCTCTTCAGTCTTTTGTTCATAAGAGCCATACACAGGTGCCAGCCATCAGCAATACAGCAAAGATGGATGCTCTTTTAGTTAAGATGCTAAATGCAACCTAAACCAGGCTGGTGTTTAGTAACAGTGACAAAAAACACAGCGTGAGAGTGAAGAGAGGAAAATTACATCCTGTGACCATGTCTCTCTCTTATCTTC
The DNA here is from genome assembly GCF_031753505.1 of Anomalospiza imberbis. Taxonomy (NCBI): domain Eukaryota; kingdom Metazoa; phylum Chordata; class Aves; order Passeriformes; family Viduidae; genus Anomalospiza; species Anomalospiza imberbis. The sequence continues at coordinate 6,653,850 of NC_089701.1, read as the reverse complement.
AGCATCTCTGGTGTCAGCTTGATGCTTTTTTGGGACTACCTAAAAACAAGAAGCCAGAAAAAATTAAGGGAATAAAAAGCAGTTATGTATATTGAAGGCTCCTTCAGGTACATTAAAGGCAGATAAAGCCCCCCAGGGGCTACACCCAAAATGGACAACAGGTCATGGGTTTTCACACGAGTTTTAAGATTGGGGTTAATCTTCCAATTCCAGCTTCAGGTAATGAAGTCATTTACCCTAGGTTTGCTCCCCCCAACTCACTTTTGTTTCCATCTCTCAGGGCCTGGGGCAGTGAGGTGTTCTTGATTGCCAGGCCTGGAGAGGAATTGCTGTGTCTGCCCAAAATGGGGAAGCAGCAGCTCACACTGGGTGTGGAGTTTAGAGTTATACACTAAAGAACTGCAGGGTTACCAATATATGAAAAAAATAAAAGCCAAAATCCTAAGGCATCAATGTCTGTAAAGCTATTGGAACAGAAGATGGAGGGAAGGCTGGAGGGAAGCAGCCCAACACCACCTGGGCTCCATCTTCTGCCAACTCAGTGAGCGGGTGACCCCTCTGAAGAGAGAGCTCTCTCTCAGCCTGCATTAGCTGAGGGCTCTTTAAGGGTACTAAAGGTGCCTCAGCAGACAGCTTGGACTCCATGTTAGACACCAGCTGAAGGGTGGAGAAGACAGAGAGGGAGGAAGGCTGGTGCCAGCTCATGTCATCGTCCCCCTGCTGTGCCATCGGTGCCAGTGAGTGACAAGCTGTGTCCCAGGGGCTGCAGGAGCCTGGGCTGTGAGTGGTGCTGCTGCTCAGGTGGCTCCAGAAGCACCTCCTTTCCTTTCAGCCCCTCCACAGCCCAGTCTCATCGCCACAGTCCCGTCACATCACACCAGCAGCTCCTGGCAAGTGGGTCACCAGGCTCTTCTTCCCAGCTCCAAGCAGTTCTTCTCACTCTGCCATGAAAAGGAGTAAATTGTAGTTCAAACGAGCGTGACCCTGTGCTTGGCTGTCATCAGGACAGCTTTTTAGACGACATTTAATGCTTAATATGGAGTTCTTGACAGAAACGAGCTGTTCCTTGCAAGGCTCCTGACAGACTGCTGGAGAGTCTCAGGAGGAACAAAAGAGATTTATAGGAAAGAAAGTTTTGCATTACAGGCAAGGGAAAAATAGGAATGTGGTTGTTAAAAGAGAAAAAACCCAGGAAAATGAAAGGAACCCTGGTGATAGGTCCTGTTTCCCATCTAGCTGAATAAAGAGACTTGCAAACATTGAGATTAATCTTGGGAAATAACTAGTACCATAAGTTTTCATTGCAAGAAATTACATGTTGTCATCGTGATTATTTATTTATTTTTACTCCAGTTAATAACTACATTCAGGAAATTAAAAGGAAAAATAGCATGCAGTTCTGTCGAGAAGCCTGAAGGAACAGACCAGCAATTGAGGAGAAATGGGATGCATATCTCAGCAGCATTGCTTCTTTTCCCAGGCATATTTTCCCATTTAAGGGAACCTGGTTTTGTTTGCTGTTTTGCAAGGTTGGCTTTCATCTTTTCTTCAGGTCCCTATACAAGCTTCAGTTTTTTGAGATAGATCCTGGAAAACTGTAGTTTTTTTTCTTCAGCTTCCAAAATTCTGAAAATTTATGGTTTTATTTATTATTCACCTCTTCTTTGTTTAACTCTGAGCAAGAAGAATTAGGAAGTGCTTTAGCTGACTCACTGCACAGTAGAGCAGTGAAGAGAGAGTTTTCCAACAGTCCAAAGTCTAAAATCTTTTATCATCCTGTGGAGTGAATCCTGAAGGATAAACCAGTAGGAAGAAATCTTTTGAAGGACTTGGTTGCCTTAATTTGTTTCACTTCAATGGAAGTCTGACCTCTAAACTCTCCAGGTGCACTTTGCACCCTGCATCCATGCAGTGCTGGGTTCAGAAACACTAAAAAGGGGGACTTTTTTTATGAAGATGATTAACTGCCATGTGTTCAGCAGTGACTTGCAAATCCAAGTGACTGAGCTGATCCAAGGCCTCTGCACCCTGGGGCGTGGCCACAAGAATTAAAAATATTGCACAGACTCTGAGATGGATGCTGCAAGCTGCTACCCCTTCCCTGAAGTCAAGGGAACCATGCTGAATTTCCTCTCTTAGGAAACTGTCCTGGAATCATCACAACTTTATGGAAAGCTCTTAAAAACCTCCAGACTTTCTTCACTGGAGAGTGAAGATGTTTAGAGAATAAAATGCCTGACAAGGGTGGGATGTTCCCAACCCCAAGCAGGGAGAGAAGGGGAGTCTCAGAGGGATCCACAAAGCTGGATGTAATCTAGGAAAGGTGGGATGATCCCTGGCAAGTAGCAAGGGAGGAGAGGGAAGGGGAATCTCCTGGCAGTAACGGATGGCATACAGGGCTGACCTGCTCTGAACTGCCCGCTGCAGATCCAGAGCACAGGGACAGACCTCAGGGCTGCTCCCTCAGAAAACTCCATGAAGAGCAGAGGAGCCTCCAGCCCAAGCAGTGGGTGCTTTTCCTGGTGAGCAGAGGTTTGTCCTTCCACTGCCTGAGCTCTCCTGCTCAGCCCAGGCTGCAGCAGCCCTCAGCACAGCCCAGGCCAGCTGTAAGGCTCTTTATTGTTTTATTTTTACCACAAGAGCACCTCAGAGAAATAACTGAGGATCAACACGCTGTCACATTAAAGAACGTAAAGGAAAGTGAGTAGAAAGGCTCGACTGTGCCCTAGAGATCCTGCAATTTAATTAAAATTCCAGGAACACACCCAGATTTGAGGAAGGGCTCCGTTGATTGGATTATTCCACAAACCAGTTTTCTCATGTTCATCAGGAGAGAAAGTTCCTCTTCATCTCTACTTTCTGAGTAAAACCCTGCTTTCTTCCTTTTTTTTTCTTCTCCAAACACAAGAGGAGAAGAGAATGAAAGGTGAGAGCTGATTGAGTGAGCAACAGCAGGGGTAACAAATGAGTATTTATCAATGTTCCTCTCCTTTTACACCACATCAGTTCTGAAGCTGCTGACAGAGGCCTTGCTGTAACTGCTGGAAGAACCTCCAGGAGCTAAAAATTTTATGTTCAGGCTTATGTAAAACCAATTTCTGATTAATCACTGATGCCAAGCGAGGAGCATGAGCTTTCATTCTGCCTTGGCACAGCCCTGTCCAACAAAGCTGCTGCCATTCCACCCCCATTCCTGACAGGAGCTCTTCCATAGCAGGGGCAGCCTGGGCTCCTCGTGGGCAGTAGCAATGCCCTTTGGAGAGCTTCTTTCCAGGTTTCTCCTGAAATCATTGTTCCTTATCCTCCTTAGATGGAAGTGCCCCATAATGCCTTTTGCACTGAGCTGGGTAAATATGCCTATTTTTAAAATTATTAGTATTTCTTCACTTTTCACTCCAGATCAGCCCCTGAAATCTCAGCTTGCTTTGCCATTGCTCTGTGGAGCTGGCTGGGGTTCAGCTGAAGGCACAGTGCTCCCCAAGTCCAGTACAGCACTCCTGAGGGTTCCTGAACAATGTGCACGGAGCGCAGCCTCCACAATAACAGCTTAGCAGCCTCAGTCCAATTCCCTCTAATTAAATAAGTTCAGCAGCACAAAGACTGCAGAAGTGGCTGCAATCTCATGCTGGACACGCAGATGCTGAGCTGCAACGTGCTTGTAAAAGGTGCAAAAAGTGCATTTAACCTCCTTTGAGTGGAAGTTGCCCCTTGCAATGTAAAAATCTCTGCAGTGCACATCTCTCAAAGGGCAGCACAAATGTCTTGATGCCAGCATAAGAGAGTCCCAGGGATAAATGCACACATGTTTTGTATACATCAGTATTCCTGTCCCATGTCACACACACACAAACCTCCTCTTCCATTCTGAAATGTGATTTTTTTTTTGCCTGGCTCCATCTCCCCTGGGGTGTGTGGGGCTGCACTGGTCACAGTGGGAGCTGAAGGGGTGGAGAGGGGAGATTTAAGCAAGCAGCCCAAGTCATCTTGCCCATTAATGAGCCTCTCATACAGCCTGCTCTTCCCCTCATTGCTTTTGTGTCCTTTCCAGAGTGATGCCATTTTACATCCCGCTGCCTTTTATAAGCTCCTGATGTCCAATACAGATAGTTCCTTATCATCTTTCTCTTTTCAGCACTCCTGGCTTCCCAGAACCATTTTCTAAGGCCAGCTCTTTTACAATGGTTTCAATTCTTAGCTCTTCACTTTTCCAATTGTTCTTTACAGTTATGGGGGGTGGGTGACTTAAAAGTGCCCTGCCTTAATTCAGCTCCCCTTGAACTCACTGGTACAGAAAAACTGAACTGAACATTTCCATTGATTTCAACAGGGGAAGAGGCAAGTGCATTGGGCTTTAGAAATTCCCCCCCTTGATGTTTTCCCATCACCCTGTTCCCTGTCATTAGCAGGCTTTGTGCCACTGCTCCCAGGTCTGTGAGGAAGTGTGCTCCTGTTTTCATTCCCTTCCCCTCCCGTCCATCTCCAGGCTTTAACGTGTTTGAATTTCACTTCCTGAGTTTTGTAAGACTGCAGCCCTGTCTTATGGCACAATTACCACTGCTCGTAATGGAGTTTGCTGGGAGTTATTCTCAACCCGAGCTTCATTTGCCTGGGAATACATCACAGACCCTGACTATGGGGACATCATCTGTGGCCTCACAGCCAAGCAGATTTCTTCTTTTGGTCAACACTATCACCCTCAGAACCAGAAGCAAATTTTTAATGAGAAATTTTCAAGACAAAGTTTGCTTGGCATTATAATTAACATGAGCTTCATGTATGCAGTGCTCTGTTAGAGGAAAGTAAACTGAAGCAGGTTATTCCTGAGCTTGTCGCTTCTTCTCTTTCCTAATGTCTGATTTTGTAGTGAAGTAGTGCAGAGTGTGGCTTTAGCTGGGCTGTGGATGGCAGCAGGAGCTTTGTCCCACACCTAGGAGCAGTGGTAACCAGCTCACCCTCATGTCTCCAAAGCCAGACCCATACACCAAAGGCCAGCCTGGGGATCCTCCCGCTGGCTCTCCATGGGGAATTCACCCTGAGAGCCGCACGGTGCTCCAGAAAAACAGAGAGGATCCCAAGCAGGAGGCAAACCCTCAGTGTGGTCCCACCACATTGGTGTTTTATTCACCTACAATGCCCCCCCATGCAGCAAAACCCTGTGCTGGACCTTGGGTAGAAACCACAATGGTGGAGAGAGGTTGCACCAAAAAGCCATCCCCAGTGCCTTTCCCACTTGCTATTCTCACAGAATACACCCCAGACAGCAGATCCCTTGTCTGAACTCAGGTGCAAACTTTAAAAATGGCTTGTAAGGTCTTATTGATCACTCTTATCCAGGCAGTTGTACCAGACTTTCTTCCCAATGCCCAAAATTATGTCTGAAATCAGTTTAGGGAATGAGCAAGTCTTTTAATTAAAACAGTCTGTTATGATGAATCTGTTATTACAAAGTCTTACCTATGTAAAACATTAATAATACAAATTTCATTTGTTTATGTCAGCACCAAGCATTAATTTTTAATGGCAAAACGTATGAGTTATGAAAGGCATTAATGCAAAACAAATCACCAACTGAGAAGGGAAAGGAAATACATTTTTTAGGGTAAGCAATGGGAATGAAATATTATTGTGGTTCTAACCCGGGGGAAAAAAATATTTCTTAGGGCTCCAAGAGCAATTAAAAAACCCCTGGGTTTTATCATCATGTTTAATATTAATTCTATATCCAGTGAAGTTTGTGTCCATGTCATCCAGCCCACACCTTGATGCCCTCTCCGAGGAAGCCTTCCACACAAAATTACTCTGATTGTCATGCAAGAGACGTGGAAGAAAATTGGATACCTGTGGCATAATAAACATCTCTGTGCTGCAAATGGGTGAGATCACAGAGAGCCCAGAAGAGCTTGTCTGCTGGGCCAATTTCATCATGGATGTAAATGGGAGACACTCTGTGAGTAAGGACACATTCCTGCTTGCACCAGGGATAAATTAATTCCAGGTGTTAATTGCCAACTCAACCCTACATCTTAAGATTAAAACTCTGCAGAATAACTCACTTCAAAATGGACTGGGTGGGTATTGGTGGTGCTGGGCTGGTCCTGGGTCCAGGCAGAGCTGCTAAGAAATTGTAGCTTTTAATCAGGTTTTGCTTCTGGAGCACTTGACACCCCTGCACTGAGCCCTCCCCTTCACAAAGGTTTCTAACAGGGAAATGCTGCCTCCCTGGGCAGAGGGAACATGGAAAATCCTCAAGGGCTTGGGGACCAAGTCTCACAGGCACTGGGCCAGCTCTTTAGCAGGACTGAGACTGGGTTAAAAGGGGTTTTGTGTCCTGTCCTTCACCCCATTAGGCATCTCCCTGATTTGCAGTGAAACCATCCAGACGTGGAGCATGGGGCCACGTGCCCTTCTCTCACCAGAGCCCCGTGGGAACCACGGCTGGAAGGGCTTCAGAGAACATCCATGGAGCCTGGAAAGAGCATCTGTGCACAGCACAGGTATTGCAAAATGCAGGCAAACCCAATGGGAAGAAATGAGGATGTCCAACATCAGTTCAGAAGGCTGAATGATTTCTTTATTATAACTATAATACATTAATATACTATATAAAGGAAGATACTAGAACTACAAACCTACTTTCTCTAACTACTAACAGCTTGTGACCCTGTTCTCGAGAGTCCAGACACAGTTGGAGCTGCTTGGCCATCAGGCCCAAACAATCCTCACCAGAACCCAACCAAGCAATCACCCCAGGTAAACAATTCTCCAAACACATTCCACATAGGAAAAGCAAGGAGCAGAAATAGAAATTGTTTTCTCTTTCTCTCTCTCTGTGCTCCTCTATGAAAAATTCTGAGAGAGAGAAATGTGCTGCCACACACAGGCCCTTCTGGGCCCCAGTTGTGGTGACAACAGCAGGGTGCTGGAACCTTGTTCTGCAGCAATGAGGGGACAGACAGCAGATTCCAGAGTTGGGACAGTGTGAGAGTGGCAAAGCAGGAGCCAGACACACTTGGTTCCTGCTCAAAGAGCTTTCAAGAGCCACAGAGGACACTGGCCTGGCACAAGAGAATTAATTTATTCCCAGTAAAAGTCTAGTTGTGGCTGTTACAGGGCTGCTACAGAGCTAAAGAATGGGGACATCATATGTTTTCAAGCTCTGTGGAACTGTGCTCTGCCTTTTTTTCCCTAGTTCAAACTTCAGCAAAATAAGCAACACATCTTGTAGCTCCTGTCTCTCTCCCATACTCCTCCTTTCTTCCTTTCTATCTTTTTTCTTGTCTCAGTTTAAAAAAGTTGCTGATATTAGCAATAAAGCAAGAATTTAATATCATCCTACAGGGTGCTACAACAAACTGCCCCTCGGTTCCATCGATTCCACGGGCCTGAAATATGGGAAGGCATCTGAGGGGGAAGAATACAAGATGAATTTTGCAGATATAAATTGTGTGATATTGGATTTCTCTGGACACGCGTCAGGGCTATGTTGTGCCTGTCCCTGTGATGGCACAGGAGCTCTGTTAGCTCAGCAATAGGTTCCTGTTGGGGAAGGGCTCAGGGCACACCACAGTATTTCATCCCAACAATAGCCCCAGTGTCCAGTGTGTGACACATCCTCTGCTGCACTCTCTGATAGAGACACACACCCAGCCTGAGGGAACAAAAAAGCCTGCCTGGGGGCAATGTAAGGCTGCTGTCTTCATCCCAGCATCCGCAGGTGAGGTGACAAATACAGGCAGGGTTGTGGCTCTAGGGGAGAAGTCGCTGTGCCAAATACCAAACAGGATATGAGAGGCAACAGCAAATATTTGGGATGTGTCGTGCTGTACTCCATTATTTCTCCTTACATGTGGCAGCAGCTCTCTGGCACAGAGAGCAGGCACAGACTTTCCCAGGCATTTTCCCAGGGAAAGCTGTGAGAAGATCAGAGAGAAGAATGAGAAACAATTCTTATCTCCACTTGCTGCACCTGCTGTTGTGCACGTGTGGAATGTGTTGTGGAGATTTGTTTACCAAAGGGTGATTTCTTAATTGGACACTGGATGGTGTTTGGATGGATTGACCAATTAGGTCAAAGCTGGATCAGACTAGCTGTGAGGGTCACTGAGTTTCTTAAGAAGTGCAGTATAATATAGTATAGATGATATAATAAAGCAATGATCAGCCTTCTGCAATCATGGAGTCAGTGCTAATGATGACCCAGCTGGGGGCCTGTGGTGACACTCACACACCCACCTTTCCCCTCCATCTGCAAGTATCCATTCAACAGGGCTGTAAAATAATCAAACCTTAGGCTTTTTCTGTTTTGTGATGTTTAGGAAGTTAATTTTCAAAGTTCATGACTTGAGAAATGAGACTCGTTTTACCGCCCAACACTCAAAAATCCATCAGTTTGCTTTGCCCTTCCTCTTGAGGGGAGGAGACCAGATCACACTGAAAAACTTTCTTACACCTTCTCAGTCTTGCGCTTTTCTTGGCATTTCATTCATATTAAAAATGAAGTAAGCTGCATGCCATCCTCTTACCCCTGAAAGCCAGAGGAGAAGCAAAACACTTCATGGCTTTGTTCTACCACCTTAGGAGGTGGCTTGGACCTTCAACATTCTTTCCTTAGAGATTCTAGCTCATTTAAAATTGTACATAAAAGGACAGGCATAGTGCCTGCATGTGCTGCAGAATAGTAGGGTTTGCAATAAAAGATGTTTGCCTTCTCTCCAGCAAGGATAATCTGGTTATTAACCATTAGTTCTGAAGGTGAAGTCCCCCGGCCTGGTCCCTGAGCCAGGCACAAATATGATGGGTTCACATTTGTTGCAGGAACAGCATCATAAAATGTTGTTCAAGGTGATTTATGTCATGTTAAAATGAGATCAAAAGCCCTGTAGTGAACCAGCAAATTGAAAAGACAAAACCATGCATTTTTGGTGCCATTTTTCCCAGAATCTCAAAAAGAGGGATTTTTTTTTTATTATTATTTCTTAGAAATGAGAGTGGAGAATGGGGGAAAATGGGCATTTTCTGGCCTGGGTTGCTCAAGCCACAGATTTCCTTGGAAGGCAGCACAGACTAGTCTGCACGTGAGGATGCTTGTGTATAATCAATAAAAAGAACTTGAAATATACTTGAAAGAGGGAAAGGGTCAGTGTTGATAACCGTCATCATTCTTTTTATTTATTATTAATACCTGCTTGTTGGAGCTCCAGCATCAAGAAATACAGAATATCAGACAAAACAGAGACTCCTCTCCCCACTCCCATCCTCCTCTACCTGCCCAGCTCTTTTATTTTTCCTCTAACTCCAACTCTTGCAGTCCATTGTTACTGGATCTCCTGGGATTGTGCCTAAAGAAGTTTCCAAATCAAGTTGTAGCCAAGATTCTTTTTCTGAAACTGCCAAAGTGAAAAATTGTGGTAAGGGCTGACAGAGTTTTTAAAATTTCCCCATCTCCCAGTGTCAAAAATGCCCCCATTCTCCTGCCACACGGCAAAGGACACAATATGTCCCTTGCCACAGTGTCTGGTGACAATTTTTGTCCCAAGCCTGGATGTTTGGGATGTAACAGGACCATGTTTTGAGAATAAATGTAAGACATATAAATATCTGATGTGGTTTTTTAAGAAAAAGGTTTGAACCTGTCTATCTATAATAAAAACCTTTCTCAAATCTGAAATTGGTTTTCTGAGGTGGTTTATAAACCAGGAATGTCACAAGAGAACCAAATAAATGCCTTTAAAGAGCTATATACTTCTTCAAATGAAAAAGATCAATCAGCCTACGAACAATGTGGGGTTCTGGTGGCTGGTTTTGATGGGGGTAGGAAGAAAGAGTCTCTTGATTTGGGGCAACATTTTACCCTACAAACTCTAAGAAGCACAAACCAGTCAGGAGCACTGTCAGCTTCTGTGTGAAAATTCTTTACTGCTGGTACCAAGAGATTTGTTCCAAATTTTGCAGCACCCTGACATGGGTGGGAATTTGAAAAAGGCAAGTTTCCTCCTCTTTTATCCTGGATCAGTGCTCACCTGGTCATCCTCTTGCTCTGGCAGGAAAATTGCCCCCAGTCTTACATCCTCTACTTTCGCTGGTGTCAACCACCAAATCCAGGTTTCCTCCCATCAGCTCCTTCATGCAGAAAAGTGCCCCCATGGAAAGGGTTTGCCAAGAAACATCTCCAGCTTTGCTTCATTCAGTCATAGCAAAAAATGATTTATTATAGTTATTTCAACTGTCTCAAAACTTTGGCTCACAAATTATTCTTTTTATTCTTTAATGTTATTATTTGTATTGTTGTAACTTCTGCTTGCAGCCCAGAACAAGGATGTGCTTTGCTTTTTTCCCTGTGTGGGTTGTCTGTTATTTCACTAAGGCCATATATGTATAAGCTGCAATTTTCCTGAGTAGCACAGCTGTAGTTACCTGTGCACATACACCTGACTTCACAGGGAGAGTCAATATTTGTTCACATGGATGCTTCATAATATTAATGTGAGTTTAAAGTGTTTGATTTGGGGTATCCACATTGTGAGCTGCGGGGGCTCAGATTTCTTCCCTCCCCTTATCTCACAAACCATTATTTTTAACACCCCCCTTGGGATTTCTTCTGACTCCCATTCCTACATCGCACTGAGGTGCCCTGGGTTGGGATTTTGTGTGGATTTGTGACCAAATCAGCTCTTCAGACTGGTGTTCTGAGACAGTGATGGCTACACACTTTATTTTTCTCTAATTACACCCACACCTATTTTGCTGTGCCTTGAAATCAATTCCTGTCCCTGTGGCAGCCATGGGGAAGCCCCCTCGCCCTCACTGTGCTGTGACCAGATGCCAAGGAGTACATGGAATTTCCAGCACTTGAATAAAAAGCTGTTCAGCCAGTCAAACACTGCAGTATCAGATGGCATTTGCCACTCAAAAACATGAAAAGCACCCTTCCTTTGAAACGTGATCTTGCCCATAATGTGATTTCAACACTGCTGTCTATTATTCAGTGCTTAGTTTTGGCTTGAATTTTTACTGGCAATTTTAAAAGAAAAACCAAAAAAAACTATTCTGTTTTAATCACATAGAAAGTTTAAAGCAATTTTTTATTAGTGCATAAATCTAAAATACCACTTTGGAATAAAGAATTATCTCTCAAGCACTTACTAGATAGGCTTTACTTCACTGTTAGTTAATCTGACAGTGTTTTATTAATAATCAGCTCTTTTTGTATTGCTATTATGCATTTTTTCTAATAATGCAGTTTATATCTCTAGCATCACCATTATAAGGAAGACTGTGAAATATCTCCCAGATTTGCTGTGTAGGAACAAAATAGATAAATATTGCTAAGAAATCACAGGCACTATTTCTTGTTGAATTTCCTTGCTGTTAATAAACAATGAAATATTTAATACCAATTTTGAGAAATATTTTTTTAGGTGGGAATCTGATTATGTTGTGGTCCACATTCACCATAAGGGAAGACAGAGTGGGTACTCTTGTTTTATTATTTTTCCATCCTTGTTTATGATTCATTGTTGAAAACCACCCACAGCTCTCTGCCTGTTTTTACCTTCATTTGAGAACTATTCTGTAGTGGAAGTGGAAAAGACAGAAGCTTGAATGGGGTCTTCTTCCTCTGTTTCAGCTTTTTCATCCTGAGATACACTGCACTGTCTTCATTCTTTGTTCATTTAAACCCAGGCCAGAAACTAATGGTAAATAACTTAATTATCACATAGAATTTAATAACTTTATGCAGGTCTCTGACAAGATGACAAGCCTGTAATTGTTACAGAACTCAATTCACTTCTCTTGTGATTCACACCAGCACAAGTGAAAGAAAAACAGGCTACTGAAGGAAATCCAGTCACACCACAGGGGCTGCTGAGCACTCGGGATGTTTGGGTTATTTCATTATCTGCAGTGTTTACAGTCATTCCCCTGGAGTATAATCTGCAACCGGAATTAACACTTTATTTACACCTTTCCCGGGTCATTGAGATTGATGTGGAGTGTCCATGTCTCTGCTGGGCAGTGTTTTCAGCCCTGTTCACTGCCTGCTCTTCCTACCCCTCTTCTGCTGCCCATTCCATTCCCAGTCCCATTCCCAGTCCCATTCCCATTCCCATTCCCATTCCATTTCCATTCCATTCCCAGTCCCATTCCCATTCCATTCCCAGAGCGATTCCCATTCCCATTCCCATTCCCATTCCTGGTCCCAGTCTCATTCCCATTCCCATTCCCATTCCCATTCCCAGAGCCATTTAATTCTCATTCCATTCCCAGAGCCATTCCCATTCCCATTCCCATTCCATTCCCAGAGCTATTTCATTCCCATTCCATTCCCAGAGCCATTCCCATTCCCATTCCCATTCCATTCCCAGTCTCATTCCCATTCCCATTCCCATTCCCATTCCCATTCCCAGTCTCATTCCCATTCCCATTCCCATTCCATTCCCAGAGCAATTTCATTCCCATTCCATTCCCAGAGCCATTCCCTTTCCCATTCCCATTCCCATTCCATTCCCAGAGCAATTTCATTCCCATTCCATTCCCAGAGCCATTCCCTTTCCCATTCCCATTCCCATTCTATTCCCAGAGCCATTTCATTCCCATTCCATTCCCAGAGCCATTCCCATTCCATTCCCCGTTCTATTCCCATTCCCATTCCCATTCCATTCCCATTCCCATTCCCATTCCCATTCCCATTCCCATTCCATTCCCAGAACCATTCTATTCCCATTCCATTCCCAGAGCCATTCCCATTTCCATTCCCATTCCATTCCCAGTCCCATTCCCATTCCATTCCCAGTCTCATTCCCGTCCCATTCCATTCCCATTCCCATTCCCATTCCCATTCCCATTCCCAGTCTCATTCCCGTCCCATTCCCATTCCCATTCCCATTCCATTCCCAGTCCCATTGCCATTCCCATTCCTCTGAACTCATCAGGCCTTGGAGGCCTTGGAGACCTGTGCCTGCCTCTCCCACTTCTCACAGAAACCTACATAAATTTTGTTTCCTCCCATGCTGCTCTCCAGGAAGAACTTGTGCCTCTCTTCACATTGCTCTCCTGAGTAACCAAGTGCTGCTTTGCACACCTGACAATCTGCTGGGACATCTGCTGTTTGCCTACAGTCACATAAGAGGTCATGGCAGGGCTGAGACTCCAGCAGTTTCCCTGCCCATCCCTTGGAACAGAAGCTGTGTAGACAGAAAAGTAATTGCCAGTCTCTCTTGTTTCCTCCTTTTTAGGGCAGTACCACCCACCGCACCTAATCAGTCAGAAATTAAAAAGTCACAAATCACCCAGCCAAAAAAAAAAAAAAAAAAATCCCAGTTCCTCTAATAGCATCGTGGTGATTTTGCATGTTTTGGCCAAGTCAATAAACCATATTTCCAGACAGTTTCTCGCCTAGATGTTCTGTTGTGTCAGTAAAGGGTGAACTCTGTTATAAATATTTATGTTTAAAATTGATTCTGTGGAGGCCAAACTGCCTGCCATTTTCTTCAGTGCAAACCCTCCCATTGACTTCAGTGGGTGATGATTATTAAGATTGAATTTTTACCACATGAGACCTATGAAATTCTAAGCTTTCCAGATCAGACATATGTGTAAAACCAGAATCTCCATCATGGGAGAATGAGGTGAGTTCTGCAGGGCATTTTAATGCCAGGATAGATAAGTGCAATTATAAATGGCTCGAGCCAATGCTTCATTAAACTGGCTCGGAGATTTATGGACCCTCAAGAACAGGAGGGTTTTTCCACCTTTGAAAACATCAATGAAAATCAGAGAAATAACTTTTCAGTCTAATCCTCCTGACCAGAAGCCCTGCTGAGCAGTCTAGCAAACAGCAAAGATCAACACAAATGGGGCTGGCTCCTGAAAGGAAGGCTTGATCTGGAGAGCTGGATGCGCACTAGGAGGAATGACCAGTAAAAAAGGAATTCTGCTGTATTTAAGTATCCATTTAATCTGTTCCTTATCAACAGTTCTATTGACAAGGTCTTCATGCCTCCTAATTGTTTGTCCCAGTTTTTTTGTGCTTTTCTGCAAAGGTCTAGTTTGAAAAGGGTTCAGTGGCTCTGCTGTGTTATTTGTAACTCAGCCATCATTGATTTTATTCCTTTTCTAGTTTATTAAAGGGCCTGCTTTATCTCTTTTAGAACTCTCTCCACACACTCCCCAACATTTACTCTGTTCTTTAAAGCTCTTTCTTATTCAAAACTGTCATTAATCTGTTCTGCATACTTTGATCTGTCTGGTATCTTCCACTTCTTCACTTCCAGCCCTCAGCAGCTTGGAGAGTAAACAGCACAGCTCTGAACCCTTCCTGCTGGTGAAAGCACTGCTGAGAGGCTGTTCCAGCAGAAACTGGACCAAGGAGCTGTCAAACAGCATCTTTGCCTCCAGCCACACCACTGGTGGAAATTTGTACCAGCTGAGGTGGAAAATCTCCCTCCCCTCTGCTGCAGAGAGGCTCAGGTCTATGGATAAGGAGAAGGGGCTGTGATGTCTCAGCTGAGAACCCCTGCAAACATGCAGTGTAAGACCTCAGCTCTTCACTCAGAGCCATTATAAATGAACAGCCCAGGAAACAAGGCCCTGGAAGCTGATGCAGAAGGATTTCAACAGACATTCCTGGTGTAGCATCCTTAGCAGCCATGGTTTCAACCTCTGGAGTATTGTGTGCGGTGCTGAGAAAGAACACTGAAAAACTGAAAGGTCTTGAAAGGGATCTGAGGAAAGTCCCGCATGGAGAAAAGACTCTGTTCTGTACAGAGCAAAAGGAATTTGGGAAGATTGTCTGCAATGAAGGCCAGGCTGGAGAGGGTGGGCTGGGAGCTCTGTTCTGCAGGTCTCATGACAGGAGAACAAAGAGGCAGCTGATGGGATTTTGAGAAGCAGAGAATTCCAAACTGATAAAAGGGACTGTTTCTTCCCGGCCTGTTTCACTGCCAGTGGAAAGCTCTGAGAATAAAAATTTAACAAGTCTGCTGGGGGGCTGGCCACTCACTTGGCTAAGGAGAATGCCTGGAATTTGAGCAGTAAAGGCTACAAACCCTTGGAAGAGACTTCACACAGTTCTCCTAGAAAACAGCAGGAATTCGAGTCAGAGGGAGTTGGGGTCAGATGGATTATCCTGCACTGGGTCCCTTCCAGCCCAGGATATTCTGTGATTCTGTGATGTTTTTGTTGTGTTGTGCTTACATCTTCTTTAGAAGCATCTGGCATTAGCCACAGCCACAAGCTGGTAGCCACAGTCACAGCCTGATCCAGGCTGACAATTCAATTGCCATTTTCTGGTGTCCCTCAGTTGCTTCTCTTGCTTCCTCCACCTGGTTAAAGCTGATTAAAAATCCTGAAATTAATTTCACACAACAATTCCAAACTGTTTTCATCCTGAAAGGTTAAAAAATAAGCTCATTTTTTCTTTGCTTTCCTTTTTTTTCCCTCAGAAACTTATGGTGCAATGTTTTAATGAAAACATTTACTGCAAACACAGGTGCTAATAAACTAAATATGTCAGTGTGCATTTGGAAAATGTTTACAATTCAAGGGGTTGGGGAAGAGTCAGAATATTTTAGGAAAATACGTGTTTTTAATGAAAAATACACTTCTTTAATATTTTTAATAAAAAGGCTGTGTTTGTTATTGTAAATGAAAATACTCTAAAAAACCTTGAGCAACTCAAGTCTCACAGAAGACTTTGAATAGACTTGACAGGGATTAGGAGAGAGCAGCAGGTCTCATCCCAGAGCAGGCGCAACCAGGTGAGTGGGGTTGGACAACCTGAAAGATTTATCACAGGGTGAGGAGCAGAGGAGAGAGCTGAAGAAGCCAAGTCCAGCTCCTGCTGTCAGCAGCAGCAACAGAAAATCCTTTTTCGGGACGGGCAGGACCCGCTGCCCGCTCCTTGGGGGCTCCTGGCAGGTCTCCAGGGTTATCCCTCATCCCTTCCCCACCCCTGCCTGAGCAGGCGGGACCACAGCGGTGTGTTCCTGATTAAATGGATGAGATGGGGCCGCTGGCAGCTCTCTCTTTCTCTCTCTCTCTGTCCCCTGGCGCTGTGGAACGAGCCGCTCCTCCCTCCGTTCTCGCCGAGCTCCGCAGACAGGGATGGAGGGATGGGCAGCGCGGAGCCTCTAATTAGGCAGGAATGGGGAGCACATCCCTGCGGCGGCTGCAGCAGGCTGCCTACGTGCTCAGTCATCCCGGAACGAGCCCGGTGACTTCAGGTTCCCTCTGCCTGCCGTTCCCTTTGTCCCTTTGCTACTTGCTAATTGATCCTCTGTTTCTCCCGTTGCCTCAAGCATCTGCTATTAGCGCTCAGCAGCAACAAACCCTCTCTGTTTTCCCGGCTCGCACGGGATGTGAACCCACACAGAAGAGGACTTGAGGAGCGGGAAAAGGGCTGCAGGCCATTTTCCCGACATTGGCATACTAACAGTGCTGGTGGCTGGGCGGCAGCAGGGATAACCTCCCCGGGCTGCGATAACCAGCGCCTGTGCCGAGATCTGTCGGAGGGGCTCGCACGGCTGCCGGGAGCTGGCTGTCAGCACGGCTCACAGGTTTCCCGAGAAACAGCTAGCAGGAACAGGGAGGATGTCTAACACCTCTCCTCTACTCGGGAAAAGCCAAATAAAATAAAAGACTCTTGTAAAATCGGCCGGCAGCCTTATCTGCATGTCAGCTAGGCTGGCTCCTGAGAGCTGAGCCCCTGAGAGCCGAGCATCCAGGTTAGGCTGCACATGTCCTCCTCCAAAAAGAGCCTCTTCGGCAGGGGCTGTGCATGTGGCCTGGGCTGGCCCTGGCTCTCTGGCATCCCTTGCCCTCCCTTGCCTCCAGTGGGGCTCAGGGGTTATCCTGGTGGGCTGGCAGACTCCATGGAGTGCTGGGGATGTTCCGCCTCCAGGAGAGCACCTCTGCCTCAGACCTCAGGCCATTATTGCATGAGGTGCTGCTTTAGAGGGGAGAGGTGGGTGCAGGCTCAGTTTCCTCCCCCTTCAGTGCCTCTCATTCTCCAAAATACAAAGGCCACCTCTGGCAGTCAAATTCTGCCTCTGGCAAAGTCTGGACAAAAGGTCCTACCTGAGACTGAAGCACGAAGGAGCTTGGTTAGGATCTGCTTAGCAGCTGTGCAGGTGGAAAATGGGGAGATTAGCTCACACATTCCTCTCCAGTTTGTGTTAGGGATGGGGTGAAGATCCCACAAGCTTTCAGAGGCCTGTGGCTGCCACGTTCCCAACATGCTCATGAAGAAACCAATTCTTTAATTCCACACCTGCACAGCTCTATGGCATGGCCTCAAGCTAGGAATTTTGCAGCTGAAGGGCTTTAATTTTTCCCTAAATATGTTGTTAATGTGATTATTATTTTGTAATTAAAACCATTTCTGTGCTCTTTGGTTTTACTGCTTTGCTCCACATGAAAGAGCTCGGCATGTGCAGCCACCACTGTGAGCACAACTGAAGGTCCCCATCAGTTTACCTGTGGCAATACATAACTTCCCTCTCTGTCAATATTGCAAAACCCTTGTAACAGCAGCAGAGCAAGTTTATCTGTGCCAAAGAACCACCCCAGGACTGCTGCTGGAGCCTGTTGTCAGCAGTGGGGTGACATTCCCACATTCCAACGTGCCACAGCATCAAGGTATAGATCAACAGCCCCCCACCAGCCTCAGACTGTGTGTGAAGGGGAAGAGATAAAGGTATTATCATTAAAAAAAACCAACAACCAACCCTCCAGAGCCACATGCCAGTGAGCCAGCTCTATTCAGCTCCGGGAGCCTGATGCTTAAGACTAAAAAGTTGTTTTCAACTAAATTTTCCCAATTAAAAAAAAAATTTAAATAAAGTGTTACAACTACAAGCTGTTTCAGCAAAGCCTCCTCGACAGATAATCGGATTTACATGATTAGGTGCTGGTGAGTCTTAAACAAATCATCAACGTGGCAGTGTGTTTATTACAGCCACTGTTCTTCACAAATAGCTCCTGGTGCCCAAAATACACCACATGCAGCTGAGGAGGAGACAGAGATCTGGTTGCTTCTCACAGAAAGGAGGAGCACAGAGGCTGAGACTGTTCACCAGGAGGATTTGCTGCATATCAAGGGCTGTGAGCTCAGTTTGATAACAGGCTGAGGCTCCTATGGCTTGGCCACAGGGTCAGATCTAGCCTAAGGCATTTATAGGAAAAGATTCTAGGAGACACAGGTTTCCGGGTCAGCTTAAAATCAGTTGCATTTTTTGTCTGCATCAACAACCCTTATTCTGGTTCTTCTCCCTGACCCCCTCTACAAGAAGCACAAATTCCACAGAGGGATAAATAACTTCAACCCTATTCAGAGGCAGCACTTCCATCTCTAAGCCATAGAGCAAGAGAGGAAATGCTCAGCCCTGAGGATGGAGGTGCAGGATTGTACTAATCCCCCATGTCCCAGCAGCTCTATGTGCACCTCACTGCAGCTGTGATCCAGCTGTTTCTGCTACACATCCAAAAGAGGGGAGAAATCCCTCTCCAGGACAGTGGGGCTAAACGTGGGAGCAGGAGAGAGGCTGCCAAAGTGCTGCTGGAGCCTGTGCACAGATAATGCCACATGCCAGGGGCAGGCAGGGAACAAAGGCGATTTGTGAGCGGGGAAATGGGATTGCCAAAAGAGATGGAACAGAAATGAGGTTTTAATCCCCCAGCCCAATCTTGCCCAGCACTGCCTGTCTGTGAGAGCAGGATTTTATCACTGTTGTCCACAGGGAACTTTCCTGACCTTCAGTTTGCTGGAGCCTGGGAGAGCATTGCACTTGTCTGAGATGTGTGAAGACAAGTTTTCAAAACACAGAGATGCTCCTGTGAGCTGTCTCCAGCAGAGCCCAGCCCACACCACAGCCTGCTCTGCAGAGCTCGCAGGGCCTGCAAATCCCCCTGAACAGCTACAGCAGCTTGTTCTGTGTTCTCCACTGCCACTGAGCTGACAGAGCCAAGCACCTTGGGACCTGTGCATTTCCCAGACCAGATGAAAAAATCTCCCCTATTTGCATTGTAGGGCTCTCCAGGTTAAAGAGGAAGAGAAAACTGAATATAATACCCAGAGCTATACTGCACAGGAGGCTGGCTCGAGTGTTTGCTTCAAAATTTAGATTTCTTTCTATTGTACAGCCTCCTGCAAGTGTTTTCCATACCCCATTCCCCCACCAGCTCATCCTCTCTGCCTGCCTGTCTGCAGACAGACCATGCCAGCACTAGCATTTCTCAGCTGCCAAAGCCTGTTGGCCTGGGACTTCATTTCTCTGTATCACAACCTACCAGCAGAAACCTTGTCATTCCAATTCCTCACACATTTTCTTCTGTTTTTTTAATCTCTCTAGAAATCTCAAGTAACTGGCTCATGGCTGTAGGCTATATCTAGACTAGAACAGGACTTTTTCCTCAGTCCTAAACAAAATGAATAAGGCAAAATAAAACAGCCAAAACATAAGAAAAAGTTAATGCTTGGAGTAATAAGCATGGGAATTTCTATCTGCACTGGGGCAGGAGGATGGGGTGAGTGAGAAGGGCCAGGGGAGGATCACAGAACTGCTACTTTGTTCTCTGGGCAGTCTGACTGGTGGCTTTGGCTGATGAACTGGCAGCAGACAGGTCACCAAATTGCTGTGTCTGCAGTATTTCTGTCTCATATCATGGCAAATTTCACTTGGAGAGGTTGTCCCAGCTTTGGGATTGGAATTAGGGCCACCAAATTCATGGTGGAGCCAGACAGTGGACTGTGAGCAGTGAGTGACCATGCTGGGCTGGCATGCTGAAGAGATGCCCCTGGGGCACAGGCTGTGTTGGACTAACACGGGCTCTGCTTTTCCATCCCCTGGGCAACTAACAGGTATCTAACAAACAGCAAAGCAATCCTCCATCCTTTCTTTCCTTCCCTCCTCTTTCCTTCCCTCCTTTCCTCCACTCACTTTTCTTCTTTTATTGCTCTCTCTCTGTCTTTTTAACATTTCAGCCAAAGAAATGAAGTTTGTTGTTCTACCAGATGAGTAAACTTTGAGGGCTTTGAGAAAAATAGTCTTTCTCGCCAGGTGGGTTCTTCCCTACATCTCAGCTCTACTCACAGCCCTGATTTAAAATCTGCAGCCGGTTAACGAGCTCAGAGGAGAATCCGACTTGGTGCAGAGGATCTCTTTGCAAGCACAAACACACATGCACTTCCAGATGTTTCATCTTTTTAATAAAGATTGGAGCTGTGTGGAGAGAAAGGCTCCAGGTTTGAAAACAACACAGCAGCCTCTGAGAAGGGTTCTTGGGTACCCACTCAGAGTTCTGGTGTTGGGCTGGGGGCTTTGGTTTGTTCATTTGCATAATCCTGGAATATTATGCAGAATCCAGCCTTGAAAAATTCTTGTTTTCTTGCAAAAGTTGTCTCCAAAGGACTGAGAAAAAGCTGTATCTTAAATCAAAAGCATTTTCCTGCCCACACCTCCCCACTGTAACCTCTCCCTGCACACTCACACAGACACAACTGCTTTTCATAGCAAGGCTATAATTTAACAGCTAATGCCTTGCATGAGCACCACCCCTTCCCAAATTCTCCTGCTTTTCAGTTTCTATTCAGATTCAAAGCCAGATTATTTTAGCTCTACAGCCCTGGGAAGTAAAAAAAAAAAAAAAATTCAACATCTGAAGACGCTGCTGGTGCTTCTTTCCCCCTTTCTGTTCATATCCACACTATGTCAAGTGGAAGTTATTCTTTCTGCCTCTACAGACACAGAGACAGTTGGGAGCCCCATAAATACAAATCCTGAATTGGAACTTCCCATTTTAGACATGAAAGGGTTTTGATTCTCAGGTGAGCACCCAGAGATCTGACTGAAACAAATAAATTAATAAGGATCCCCTGCATTTACACCAATAGAACTGGTCCAGAGCACGGCCAAGGCACTTGAAGGCCCAGTTAGCTGCCTGGGAGATAATTGATTGTAGGCAAAACAGGGCTGCAGTGCTAAGGCTCAACCTTGATGCCTCCGACTAAAAACTGTGCCAGGCATTTGCCTGCCACAGTGACCAGCAATGGCCAGCAATGACCTTGTTTTCACTTAAATGTTGTTGTGCATCCAACAGTGAACGTAGGGAAGCTGTTAAAAAATACAGCTTTAAACATAGCCAACTCCTCTGCCCCTCTCAGAGCCAAATCCAAACTTCCCAGCCAGGCTGAACAGCTCATACCTCTGCTTTTTAATGCTTGATTACATCAAGGTGGGGAGATTCGCACATTATTTTTCCAGCACTCTTTATGCTTTGCACTGGGCATGCCAAAGCCAAGCTGTGGGGTACAGCAGTGAAGCTGATCAAAATGAGATACAGTGGAGGGAGTTAGGAAGTGAAAAAAAAAACCAGAAGCATCATAATCAACACCAGGTGTGGGCCAATTAAACAGTCGTTCCGGTGTGCTCACGGGAGGGCACTCACTCACAATTTACCCAAACAAATCCACGTTTAAAAACTCTCAGGAGCTCCACAGAAAAATCACATTTCTCTTCAGAGCTCTTTAAAAAATATTTGAAAGCACTCTTGCCTGTACACACCAGCTTTGCACACCAGCAGCACCTCCTTCTCAGCCCATGAGAACTGATCAGCCTGGATTAATGTCCTGGCAAATGCTTTTTCCTTTCCAAGAAGTCAAAGAGTCCTTCCCTTCCTTCAGCTGCCCCCTGCAATTCTCCTCTGACTTTCTTCCAGGGCTGTTGGCTTTGCCTCACACTTTCAAAAGGCACCTTAGGGGCAGCGAGGTGTTCGAGCCTGAGTTATTCATAGGATTCAGGCACCCAGCTCTCGGGCTCCTTTGAAGCACTCCCAGGATCAGTGCTATATTTATTCCAAGCACACTTTCCCTTTGCTGCCTCACTGTTTGATGTGGGGTGAGGTGCACTCAAAGCAGGCAGAGCTTCGCCACGGCCCGCCAGGCCCTGCTGCCCACTGCACCTCCATCCACACCCCGGCCCCTGTCCCTGGACAAGCACAGAACTCCAAACATCCCTCCAGCAGCTGAGTCAACCTCCAGGCACAGTGATGAGCACCCCACACCCTGCTGGGGTGGATGAGAGCCCCGGGACAGCCGCCCTTCTCTTCAACGTGCCACCAGGGCATGGGCCCTACTCACAGCCCTAGCCCTGCTTGTGCCCCAAACCCCTTTTCTTTGGCGTGCTGGAGTGAGTTAACTTCATCTGGCTGATGGAAACTTGGCATAAAAGTTGAGTTCATCCTATTATCCACTTCAGTGCTCATCCAAGATACTTGCAGTCCTCCAGTCCCTTCTCAGGGTCCCCCTCCCATTTCCTTCATAGGAGGATCCCACAATCCACAGGGAAATATTACATGGAACAGACCAGAAACGTGGAACAAGGATTTCCTAGGGGTTACTTTGCCTCTCTCCTCACTGCCCAACACCAGCCTCAGTGCTTGAACCCAGCACTGCAGCATCAGCAGGAGCACAGACACCCACAGGTCACTCCTCTACAGTAGCCAGGAAAGGGCAGGTCAAAAAAGGCTTAGAAGGTGGGACTCAAACTTTGGGATAGGATTCCCCCATCCATCATCCTGCATTTCAGTCCATCAAATCCTCCTGTGTGGTCTCCTGTCAACTGCAGTTGAACCCTCTTCCCCTCACACTCCCAGGACAATAAATCCCATCCCTGAGGCTGACAGTCCCTCTTGCATGTGTAACTAACAGGCGTGGTGGGAGAGGGGGAAAGGGTCACCCTCTGAGGCTAGACAGGAATTTCAAGGCTGCCTACAGCTGTAAACAGTTATTGATTATTCACTTGGAAAGTCAAAGGCAGAGGGGAAGGATGCTGGCTACACAAACCTTGGCAGGACAGGAGGTGCTGGACTGGCTTCACTGTCAGCCTGATGGAATCTGGACACGTGCTGATCTTTGACCTTGGCCTTAAAATAACTGAGCAGAGGCCCTGGAGCCATCACAGCAGAGCAGAGCCTTTCCTGAGTGCAGGAAGAGATGCACACACACCTCCCCTTGGGTTTCTCCTGTTTGTGCTCCTCAACAAAATTACCCAAGACAATCATCTGGCTGTTGTCCTGCTTAATGCTGCTCGTCAGCTCAGTTTGAGGTTGGTGATTGTCATCAGGAAGGCTGCGGCTGCCTCTGCCACTTAGCATTAGGATTTATCACATCAAATGTCATCATCTTTTTAGTTTTTATTTTCGAGGGATTTTGGCTCTAACTGTATCATCAGGGGGGAGAAAAAAAAAAGTGTTTAGGATGAATGAGCCTGCCTGGAAGCTCTCCTAAGGGTTTTAAGTTTCAGAAGCAATGCCAGATTAAAAAAGCAGCTCCCTGAGCAACAGAACCAAGGAAACTGGATAATTTAAGGACTTATGTCTTAGGACTCAATGCCCCTTTAAAATTCCTGATGTCTATTAAGAGCTGAGCTAACACTACAGCCTGAGGTTATTATTCGGGCTCCTCTTCTCCTCCATCAATCTGTTTTCCCAAAATCCGCAAGAATTAAAATTTTTTGAGACCTTGACCCAATTGCCAAGTTTGCTTGACACAAGCCAAGAGGTCTGGAGATTGTTACATGGAGTCTGGTAGTTGCCTGGACTATCACAGATATCTCAATTCCTTAGAAAACTAAGCTAGAACCCTTGGGTGAGGCTCTACCACTTCGTATTGCCCCTGGATTTTTATAACCATGCACAGACAGCATGTTCTGCTCCTGGAAAACTCTATCACACCCAGGATGTGCCAGGGCTGAGCAGCTGCCCATGCTGCCAGCACAGCTCCCTGGGAGCACCATGCCTTGCCCATGGAGAAATCCAGAGTGGTACAGCCTGGGAAGGATGATCCTGAGGTGGGACCTGCAGGGCACTCTCGGCAGGGCTGTCTGTCACCAGGGATGGGCAGGGTGACAGATGCTGGATGAGGCCGTGGCTGAAAGAGGAGAGAAGCAATATAAATGTATATCCATCAAACAGCCTGGCTTGTGCAGCCAATAACACCAGAGATTAAATCAGTTCTCCTAATGCTCCTTTCTGCCATTTCCTCAGGGGTTTTGCATCCACTGTGGCTCGGAGTATGTAAATAGACTGATTACCTGCTGCTTGATTCTCTTTCCAAAACACCACCTTCACATCACTTGTGCCAGTGAAGAAAATAACTCACGGTATAAAACCAGTTATAGATCTTTTTATTATTATTTGATGGCAGCATTTCCATCATTGTGGTGATTGATCAGGCCTTTAAATCCTGTTCAAAACCTGCATCTTTCCTCAGTTCCTGCCACTGTCCATGTAAGTACCAGGAGTTCATATCCAGCAATTCTTTTCCCCTTCTTCCTGCCCATTCCTTTGACAGGGGCTGTCAGCAGAGGTTTCCATCTGCTTTCCAGAGCTGAGTAACTGGTTCATTATAAAGTCAACATGACAGGTTGTGGAAAATGGAATGAACACCTTTCCATAACCACTGTATTTATGCAAAGAGAGATCAGTCTGCAGTGGGACTGCTTCTTTTTGCAGATGTCCCTGAGCTGGGAAAACGGCATGGACCAGAGACAATAAAAGGATTTTTGTTGTCAGTGGTTTAGAAGATTGCAGCACCAGGGGGAAAACAATTAAAAAAAAAGTTGGACATTAAAAAATAAAGTGTGCGTTAGAAAAATTTGAAAATATTAGAGACAAAGTATCTGATCTAAATGGGCAAGAGCAGTCATGTCCTCAGACAGCTGTCTCAGTTTGCCTAGCTCTGAGTTTAAGATAATTGAGGTTTCATCAGTCTAAGAGCTTTGGGAAAAAAGTTAAAGAATAGGCAAGGGACAGACAAGTTCTGAGACCCAGAAGTCTCCATTTGTGGGTTGTGGCAAGGTCAGGTGGATTTGGAAGCCCCTACCAGGCACTTTAATTACAGCTCCATCTCTGTCAAGAAGCCCTTCCCCTTTGTAACATGGCTGCAGCATCCTGGGACAGCATTTGTCTTGCAAAGGGTGGCAGAGTAAATGCACACCTGTGGGCAGGCTGTGGAAGACAGGCAAATGAGAGAGATTCAATCCCCCTCTTATCTCAGCAGCTCCCCCCTGGCACTGCCCCTTCCACCCCTCTGGGGCAGCTCTGCAGTGACCAGGGTACAGCAAAGCCCAGCGGCAGCCAGAGGCCTTTAGGGTTAATAAAATCATCCTGAAATCATGCACACAGCTCTGGTTTTGGGATGTGTTTCCCTGTCAGCAGGGAATTCTGCTCACAGAGAGTTTTTTGGTTGCTCCGGAGCAAGGCCAGCTTGGATGGAGCTCTGAGCAGCCTGGGCTGGGGGAAGGTGTCCATCCCATGGCAGGAGGTTGGAACGAGAAGGGCTTTAAGACCCCTTCCAACCCAAACCATTCTGCAATTCTGTGATCCCTCCACACTCAGGGAGCAAAGACAAAGGTGCACTGAGTGTGGCTCACGTTTTTCAGAAGTACAGAAGTGCCTGGTGTGCAGCAGGATTGGTGCCCTCGACACCCTGAGCACAGGCTCTGCCTGAAGAGCCTCCAGCCTGCAGAGGCTGCAACAGGACCCTGGTTATTCACAGGGCATGAAGTTCAACATGCAGTGAAATCTCGATTTCACAGGGATTTCACAGCTGAAAACATTCTCCCACTACAAATAAATACAGAGGACTTAAATCTGTGCCTCAAGCACCACAGACAGTCTGAGAATGATTCCCCACGCTGGAGGGAAGGTCTGTGCATGCACCACGGAGTGAAGCTGTGGGGGGAAGAGTACCTCAGCAGGACTGCCCACATGGCAATGATGTTACCACATTTTCTCTCAAGTTGTTTATATCTGAAATTGACACATTTTAGTGGGTCTAAGTAGAATCATAAAACCAATAAAAAGCAGCCCTGACATTTTTGTCCTTCCCTGCTGTTTCAGCCACTCCAGCACTGACCTTCTCTTCTCTCTATCCAGTCCATATTTCAAAGGAAAAGAAACTCAAAAATCTTTTTTTCTTCTCTCCAAACTTTGCCAGTGCTTGAAATATTGGAAGACCTTTTCTGGGGCTAAAATGACCATTAAAAGTGGTACTTCTTCAGCAACTCCAACATTTTACTTCATTTTAAAAAGAAGGGAGAACTTAACAAAAAAAAAAAAAAAAAAAAAAGATGGGGAGATGTGTGTGGTAAGAATATTATCTATCTCAAGAAAACCAGTGTGGATGGCCTGTGAAATTGGGCTTTTATCACTCCAGAACATGACTATCTTTATCACTTAGACTTGATCACTCACAAGAGATTTTAGCTAGTCCATAATAACTTTTAAGTCTCCCTGTCCTAAATCCCTTAAGGAGCGGAGGAATCAGCTCTACCTGACCGTATCCATGGGCTTTAAAATCCATCCAGTACCACTGCAGCCTCTGGTCACACAAGATAACACGAGTCAGACAGGGTCAGTGCTGGTAACAGGCCTGATCTGAGGTACAGGGAGTGGTGTTTGTGCCCAGTAAGTGTCCACTGGCTCTGTGACCCTCTAAAAACCACAAAACGGGCTTGATGTATCACGTGAGCGATGGAGTGGACTGAAAAACCAAGGTCATTGGTGACAGATTTTTAGCCGCACATCCATTCAGAGCAGCCAGGTATTGCTGCATTCTCAGGAGGTCACTTGCCATAGAACCACACAATCACAGGGAGGTTTGAGTTGTAGAGACCCAAAAGCTCATGCCTGCCATGGGCAGGGACACCTTCCACCAGACCAAGCTCCATCACACCTGGCCTTGAACACATCCAGGGATGGAGCATCCACAGCTATTTTCCCCTTTTGGCACCTTAAACCAGTTACAACCCACCCGAGACCCTCTGGCCAGCAGGATCAGGAAAGTACAAGATGATCCCAAGCGTTGCTGTGGTCCTGGAGGCCTGAGTCAAACAAGAGCATCAGCCTCCTGCCCCCTGAAATTATTCAGAGTGCCTCAGCTGGAGGGAGTTTTCTCCTTCACTCCCTCCCCCAAATACACTTCAAAGTGCAAGAAGTCTGGTTTGCTGTACCTTGAGTTCACAAACAGCTGCATTTTGGCAGCTGATGAAGCAATGCTTGTCACATCCAACCTGCAGGTCTGCTGGTACACCTGTAAAACATTCTGAATCCTACTGAAGTGGAGAGCTTGTGCAGACACACAGCATCATTGCTTAATCATTTTAAAGCTCTTCCGCTGCACCAGGTTTGCAGCAATCCCTGGCAGACACCTGTGAAGGGTTAAATCAATAAAGCAAAGAGGATGCCTATAGGCAGCCAGTTCATTTCCCAGTATCAAAGATATTTATACTTTCTCTGTGTCTGAGTTATTGTGATAAATATGTTGAGGTTGCTTTATTAGTAAGATAGTTGCTATCTCATGGAACTACTTGCTGTAATACAGAATTCATGAGCTCCTGGCAACAGACTGCATTAAACCACTTAACAGAGGTCACTTCTCCAAAGTTTAGACATTTACATTCTAACCACCAGCCTGGCTGCAAGCACTGATTTATCCTCAGCTCCTCAGCCCCCACGTGGAGCTGCTGGGGTGCTGGAGACAGGGGCTTTGTGTCTGGAACACCTCGTGATGTCCTGCAGGACAAAGCCAAGAGTTGGTTAACACAGATGAAAATGACATTTTATTCCTATTCCCTAGCAAAATAAAAAGTTGTACCCACAAGGTTAGAATGGCTACTTAATATGGCCTCCAAAAATGGGAGAAGAGCAAATGAAGGTGCTGTAAAAAGCCAGAGGTACTGAGAGCTGGAAAGCAGGGATTTTTTTTTTTTTTTAATCAGCCTCTTCAGGGACAGCAGCCATGACCACCAGAGCCACCTCCTCTTGACTGGGAGTCAGTCCTGAAGCCATTTCCTGAAAAAAGGCTGCCTTGGAAACCACTTTCAGCCTGCTCAGGTGGGAAACTGAGCTCCTAAAGCCAGGGCATAAAGAGAGGCTCCCCTTTGCCCCCTGACCCAGCAGGACACAGCCTCAAATCTCCACACGGTGGTCAGAGAAACCAAGGCTGCAGTAGCTTTAGTGACTTCCACAGGAGTTTGCATTTCTTCTGCCAGCCCTTTTCAGTAGCTGGTCCCCTGCTGTCATGTCCCAGCTGGGACAGGCTGTTCAGAGGAGTTTCCCCCACAGAATGCTGCCAGATTTGTCCCCTCTGGGCATGGCTGCTCACAATCTGCATCTTGAGCATCATTCTTACACAGCCTCTGGCTGTAAGGGCTGAGCCTTCTCCAAAGCTGCAAAAAATAGGATTATTTCATTTATTTTTTTTAAACAAAAAGATCCGTTTATTGGGGAAAGAAGAATTATGGGGAAGATGATAGTAATAAAACACCATTCTAAAGTCGGGGCATTATTTTTAAAGAAAATTATTAGTTCATAAAAATGCAACTGGGTAAATAATAGGTTAGTCCATCACATAAACAAATTCTAAAAATAGCTTTATTGGATCTAAAACATCTATAGCAGCTCAGCTTATTTATCATTTTAACATATATCTATAGTCACAATGAATTTATTAAAATGTTATATCCCATAATCTGCCTGATCAAACTCAGATAAATCGTTGTACTTTGAACATCTTGTTAACAAGCAATTAATCACAGCCCTGAGTGCAGCAAAGGAGCTAATTCTGATATTTACTGTTCTTGGTGGCATAGGCAATGCATTCTCCAGAGCTCTCGAGTCCTTCCTGATATCAGTACCAGTCAGGTGTGATATGTGGAGATGTCTCCCTTCATGCAAAAAAGCCAATCTCATACAAATCCCTTTGATACAGATCAGCACAAACCTCCAGCCAATTCCCCCTGTACATTCTGACCTCCATGATCTGTATCCAGCTCCTTCACTGCCAATAGCCCTTTTCCCAGCACCGCTTTGTTTTGAATATGTCTGAGCTAATGGATGAGCTGCGCATTCCCGATCCACTCTTCTCCAAGTAATGTATATACCAAAAAATACCAACCTGGATAAGGTACAGAAAGTCAATTTATTTCTAGGATCAAATGATGCTGGAGCAAATCCCTGTTGTTTTAATCCCCCCACATCACTTCGAGGTTAAATACTGGCTTGATGCAACCTTAATACTTAAGGTTTTCTTTCCCCTCTTTTTTCATGTGTTTTTAAATGAAAACCTCTCAGCAATCTCCTCTTTCTGCTCTAGTACTGTAAATAATTGATCACACTGATAAAACATTTTGTCTGGACCAAAGCAAACATTTACCCTCAATATCTCCAAAATCAATCCCAGCAACACTGAGGGGCTCAGCATGGAGCCAGTTTCACTGAGGCCATTAAACCATCATTGTGGTCTGGGTATTTGTTTCAATAAATTGTTTGTGTTTGTTATCATTTCTTAGTAAAACTAATTAAGGAACTAATTGATTGTTTTGTTGTTCTACTAATTAACTCCATATGGTGCACATCTCCATGGAGATACTGTATGAGTTATTGGAACTTCAGTGATTTAATGCGTCACTATTGGATGTGAGGACACTTGTTTAAATCTAAGCATCCTTTCTATTTAAATCTCCTTTGGAGATGAGATTCCTGCTTTTTCTGCCTTTCTCTCTTTGGTTAGAGACATTTTATGAACACAGCTGTAGAAAAACAAGCAGTTTGAATGGCAAGCCAGCCAAAGAAGATGGAGATGTTGTTAATTGCCACGAGAGAGCTTTGTTCTGTGAATAAATGAGGAAGTTGTTGGCAACTTTGCCTCTTTGCTCCAGGCTAATGAGAGCAAAATCTTTAGGTTCACTCAGTAGTCATCAGAGCAAGGGAGGTTCCTTAAATCAGTGATTCCACAGCAATCCAGCTCCTCCTCCAGCCATCCTCTGCATTAAAAGCTAAGAAAGATTAGCACAAAAATAAGTCCCCCAAGGAATCTCCTGAGTGCCCTCAACCATCCCTAAAACCAGGACTGGTGCAGACGATTCCTAGAAAAGCAATTAGTGGGGCTATTTAAGTTATTCCACAGTCAGCATTTTCTCCTGGGATTCAGGAGACACAGGATCAAATCCCACCTTGGCTACAGTTTCTTCCTGCTGTACTTTATGTTAGTACTCACCAACCATATGGTATCTAAAGATCCCCAGCATCTGTGTAGCACAAGTAATTTGTGTTCCTGTGACAGGGAATTTGATCCTCTATGTTCCTGGCTATTTTTACCCATTGTAAGTCACAGCATGATGCCTGCTTTTGAGTCACAATGGTAAAAATTGAATCCAGGACCTCTGGTTTCAAAAAAGCACAAGGTTTGTCTCTCAATCATCTCTAAAGTTTGAAGGCAGAGCCATCATTCTAGCAGAATAAATTAGTGTAATTATCCCCTCCGCTGAGGCCAAAGCAGCCCTTGCTAGGACAGCACCATGGTCAGCTCACACAGACTCAGGTTTTACACACCCGACAAAGCACACACAGAAAATTAGGTTCAAAACCTAATTTGTACTCCAAAGTACATTTTTTGGTGAATAAATAAGCACAGCATGGGGTAAATACTCAGAGCTCTCTTTAGAGGCTGGCTTTGATGACAGTGACTGGATAAATCCCTTCAATTTTCATCTGTGGTTGAGCTTAACGATGATGAGAGAATGGACTGGACATAGAAGAATTGCTGTTGTATTTCAAGTTTTCAAGCTGTCTGGCTCAGATATGGAGGGCTGGATGCAAAAGCTCCATGTAAAAATTACTTCCCTGGGGTCTGGGCTTGATGATGCAAGAAAGCTTTTGATTTCCAGTGATCCTGAAAGCCACACTGGCAGCCACTGCCACTCCCAGGAAAGCCACCTGTGCCTGCAAAAGGGCAGATGAAAAGGCATCTCCTGCTCAGCTGAGTTTGTGGTGGAACACCTGGACAAAAAACAGCTTTGCTTACTTACTCGTGTCGTCAGTGAGAAAATGAATTAGGATGAAAAGGAGTTAGATCCAGAATGCTAAAACCCACAGATAGACTTCCCTGTAGCATCAGTTTTCCCAGTGCTTTTTTTGTCTCCTATGGTCCAGTCATTTGAGGAGTTCTCATAAAATTTCAGCTCCTACAACCAAGTGAGAACTCAAATACAGGCTTTTTAAGTTTTTTCCCCTAAAGAAATCCACAAGTTGTGTGGGCAATATATGCACATAAGTATGTACTCATATATGTGTAAACACAAAATCTCAGGCTTCTTAAGCCAGGTTTATGTTTAGAATTTTTATCAGTATAGTCTGACTTAGGATACAGATCTGAGGGCACCTTTGGTTTGCATCCCTGAGAATATTAATTCCTGAAGCTGCCATGTTATCTGGGACTGAGGGAAGGGCAGTGAGCAGCAAACACTGACTCTGACATGTGGAGAACTTGTCTCAGGCTGAGTCTTCACCAGTGCACTCGTCTATACTCAGTGGCTGCTCTTTCCACAGTTCTAAGAGCCAGCAACAAACCCACCAGGGCAACAACAAGCCGAATCAGGACAACCAAACTGGCCCATTCTATCCTCAGTTCCACCTTCATCCAGTCTGCTTAGGGAAGGAAAGGTCCAGAACCACCAGGACTCTGCCTGGAGGCTGACACAGAGAGAAAAAAAAAAAAAAAAAAAAAAAAAAAAAACAAAAAACAAACAGGGAATAGAGGTGAATATTTTTTCTTCTTTGTGCTCTTTAGTATTCAGCCCTGACCTATTTTAGCCTTAAGCATTGCATGGTGACTGATGATTGCTCTCCTCTGGCCTTTGTTTTCAGCTTTCAGGTTGTTGATGTATTACTGAAATGATGTTGTCTGAAGCACCTCTGCTGATCACGGAGGCAGCAATCAGCTCACCCTCCGATGAGCCATTGAGACAGTCAGGCGGGCAGCAGCATTAGCCTGTCAATTCTGCCTCTTCCAACAGTTAGAACAATTCTGGTGAATTACAAGCAATAGAAAATCACTTTAGCTACTCATTAGGTGGGAGACAGGATTGATGATAAATGCTCAGAGGCTTTGAAATGGCTTATGCAGACACAGCCCAGGGACCTTGTCCCTCCCCAGCAAGGTCCAGTTAACCCTTGTGCTGGTCAGGAAATAGTGGTGGTTACAAGCCAGGGACCTGCTGGGCTCTGCTCATGGATTGGCAAAAAAACCCCAACTCTAGCAGAAGCCACAGCTTCTAAAATGAAGGGAATCTGTGGGATTTGAACTTCCCTAGCTTATTGACCTGTTGGAGTGAGTCCAGAGGAGGCTACCAAGTTGATCAGAGAGATGGAGCAGCTCTGCTGTGAGGAAAGACTGGCAGAGCTGGGATTCTTCAGCCTGGAGAGGAAAAGCTTTGAGGTAACCTCATTGTGGCCTTCCAGTGCCTGAAGGAGCTACAAGATGGAGAGAGACTCTTAACAAGGGCCTGGAGTGATAGGACAAGGGGGAATGTCTTCAAATTGAATAAGAAGAGATTGGATATTGGGAAGAAATCCTTCCCTGGGAGGGTGGGCAGGCCCTGGCACAGGGTGCCCAGAGAAGCTGTGGCTGCCCCTGGATCCCTGGAAGTGTCCAAGGCCAGGTTGGACAGGGCTTGGAGCCACCCGGGACAGTGGAATATGACCCTGGCATGTCAGGGGGTGGAATGAGATGGGCTTTAATGTCCCTTCCAACCCAGACCATTATCTGACCTTCCACTAGGCTGAAGAATAACTCCGTCTCATTTTTTGCAGGAATGCAGCACGAAGACTTTGTTTTCCATGCTCTGCTCTATCCATCTGAAACACAGTGACTTCAGCAGCCTGATTTCATTCTAACCACACACACCTGAACTGTGCTTTAGATGCACAAAAGCATGTACTGGATAATGGAGTGGAGAAGGTCTGTGGGAGCGAAATGATTGCCTTGCTTGGGGTTGCTTTCTCATGTGGAAAGAGACCCCTGTAAATACTAACAGGAATAGAAAGGCCTCTGGTGCTGGTGTTTTGTGAGGACAGAAAGTCCTGTACCAGGATTTCAGGCTGCTGACACTGCAAGTCAGGGCATGTTGCAATGTCCTAGACACAAGTTCTGGAGGTTCAATATTCATAGTTATGGGAAAGTAACTCAATCAGAGTTCTCAAACCAGCAGTTTCAGGCTGGGTTCCTCACACAGGTCACATCTCTCAGACCCAAGAGGTGAATTATTAGATAAATAGGAGAGGAAAGGATGGAAGAAAAAGGCAGCAGTAGGGGAAATTCTGATAAAATAAATGTACAGCTGCAGTGATCTCAGTGCTCAAACACTCACCCACTCACAGAGTGGAAGCTTGTGCTGGTGACAGACCTTGAACAGGAGCCTGGAAAGGAGCAAGGATGTGGAGTGACTGCCTAAAGAGTGAGCAGACTGTCAGAGATGGGCAAAAATGGATCCCAATCTCATCAGGGAGACAAAAGGCTTTCTAAGGACATCCTACACATTTGGGGCTGACTTGTAGCACTGCAGTGGTGTTGGTACCTCACCCACCCAACATACATCACCTCACCTGGAATGGGCAGTGACAGAGGGGCCACCCTGTACAGGGCTCTTTGTAGAGCTCAGCCCACAGAGTTTCTGGGATGGGGAAGCTCTTTGTGTGTGAGGACTGAATAATCCAGATCTGGCCCTGAAATTCTGAGCCTTCATACACTAAGCTGCACCTCTGAGCACTTTGTCCCTTTCTGCTGCTATTTCAGGCAGCGTGCTGGGGGACTGGTTCCTCCTGCCATGGCATTGAGAATGACAAAGCCTCTCTACAGCATTCAGGAGAGTTGGATGGATGAAGGACAGGCAGGACAAAGGAGCTGATATTTTGAGAAGCTTCTTTTATTCAGATCAGGTCTTTTAACTTGCCCTCATGCCTTTGTTCCGCTGATTTAATGATTCCTTCCTCCACGCCTCCCCTCTATTTCCATTTGTGTGGATCAACTACAGCAGCAGGAAACTCTTTAATTGGCAAAAACATTTGCTCAGATGCAGAGGTCTGCAGGTACAGGAGCACATTCAATGAGGTTCTTTCAGCACGGAGGAGAAGAAATTGCCATACCTTCTCTACTGACATTAGCAGGACCATTTTCTCCTCTTTGGATCTGGATTCTGAGATATCCACAACTGGTCAAATAGGCACTGCTGCTCCATTTTCTTTTTTTTTTTTTTTTTTTTTTTTTTAATCAGGTAAAGAAGGATGACACATGAAAGCAAGCTGTTCTGGGAATTAGGAGACACAAGTTCAGTTCCCTGTTTCACTGCCAGCTTCCTGTTGGTGTCCCAATAAACTCTTTAATGCATCACTTGAGCATTTCTCTGCAAAGTGCTGTAAGAGACAAGATTTAGGAAAGTAAGATTAACTTTCAGCTGAGATTAAGCCACTAATTCAATACATCACTGTGAATATGTCACTTGGACACCTAAGTCACTCAAGCCATATGGTGTTTAACAGAATCTCAGATCTATGCCTTCACAAGCTTGGTCCTTAGAGTGACTATTCCCTCATCACCCTGTGAGACACGACAGCAGCAGCACTTCTGTACCAGGCTGGAGAAATGTGAGACTGCTGTGCTGCAGCCTGAGGCTTTGGGGTGTTCTGGTGAGCCATGAACAGCTCAGACCTGCAGCTCCTGAGCTGTGCTCCATGGGCAGCAGCCAGTGCTCGGCAGCTGATTGATCTCTGTGTTTACAGAGCAGCACCTCTCATCAGCCTGTGCTGCATTTGCCACCCAGGCAAAAGCCTCACCCAGAAAACTGACAGATAATTAAATAAGAAAGAGACGAGATGATGCTTTGGAGATGGCAATCAAGAGTCAGGGAATGGGATACACCTGGAACACAGACCCACCAGGGGACTGTGCTGTGACACAACCAACAGAGGGAAGAAACTGATACACAGGGTGACCTGATAATTCCAACCACAGAGGGACTGAGACAACTTCATACTTGCCTTGATTCATACTCTGAGGTGTCATAAAAAGAAGCAAACCCGATATTTTGGTCCATCTATGCAGAGATGTGACAGCTGCATCAAGAATACTGATATATCAGGACTAGGAGGCCTCCAGTTGAGCTGGTGTTCATGCCTGTAATTGTTACTTTCCAATTCTGCATTCAGATGGACAGAAGCCTGTAGGAGAATATCAAACTTCCACTAAGACCTTTTTAAATAATAATTACTCTGTAGCAGTGCTGTGAAATCTGTTATTAACCTGAGGCCAAAGGCCACGCTGTTAATCAGTCAGGGCTCATTCTATCAAAAGAAGCTGAGGCTGATTGCTGGTCTAATCATAGGGTGACAGCAACTGTCAGACATGACATCTCTACTAGAATAAAAACAGCCCTAAGGGCTCAACTTTGTTGTGGGGGTTACAAGACAATGGTTCTTCTGCTGAGGGATTTTGTGTTGGGCATGGCAAAGTGACACTTCCATGACTTATCCATGTGGTGGCTCCTGGGCTCTGAGTGGAACATCTCCCTGCCCTGAGGGCTACAGCAGGTAGGAGAGCGTGACAGGAGCACTGAGTGATGTGTTCTCTCCCAGGGACACCCCTTCAGGTGGCTTTCAGTGCCTCTGCCCCAAGAGCTGAGAGCAGTGAAAGCAGAAATCAGGGCTGTGCTGCCCCTCATCCCCTGCCTTTGCCTCTCCCAGCCCAGGTGATATCCCTGCCTTCACTGACAACCAACACAAACTCGTAGCTCAGGTAAGCTCTTGCCAAGGAAGAGCTTGTTCCAGAGTGCAGAATGAGGTGAGAACATGGAGGAAAGAAAACCAAGAGTAAAGTGCCTGAGAGCTGGCAGGGCACAGAGGTACTGAAAAGCAAGAAAAATGGGAGAATTAGGCTGGGGGGAGGCAACTGAGTTGTAAAGGCACATCAGTGTGCAATCGAAGGAGAGAATAGACTAGTTGCTCCATTATAAAGCAGGTTTTGCCCTTGAACCAACACATTTTCACCTGCCCTCAGTGAGTTCCACCTCAGGTTCACCAAGCAGAGACTCTAAAGGGAAGCCATAGCAGCTCCATATCCTTTACTTTCAGTTGCTTTATTGAAATTCTCTCCATCTCCCCTCATCTTCTGCTTGTATTACCAGATTACCCAGTCTCATATTTTTCTGTCTCTAAAGGATTAAACTGTCCCCTGGAAAAGGCCATCACGTCCTGGAGGAAGAGATCCCATTTCCACTCCACGCCCCAAGAAACAGAGTCTCTGCAAAGTTTTTCAGATTCTTAAGTCCTCATATGATAAGAAATCTTCTGGCTGGAAATGAGAGCAAAGCCTCAGTGACAGGTGCCAGTAGGTTCCTGTCCCGTGTGGCACAAAACTCCATCTGCGTGGGGAAGGGAGAGTGGGGCACTGAGGGATCATCACCCAGCCCTGACCAGAGTGGTGGAACTGAGCACGTTTGCAGGCTCTGTGGGGCAGGGCTGAGTTCCTGGGGTTCAGATTGAAGGGAGGAAAGGATAAACACCACTGTGAGGCACAGAATACAGGGACTGCTACCCATGGCTTTGTAAGAAAAGCAGCAGCAGGCACCTCCCTGCCATGCCAGGAGGACACAGCCACACAGCTCCTTTTCTCAGCTCACTCTCCCTGGGAGCTGCAGCTTTAGCCACACTCCTCGTGTGTTCCTGACCTTGTTCCCCAAGATTGTCTGCAGCCTCCAATCTCTGTCTTCTGTTCACAACAGCAATTTCCTTCCCATTGCTGAGGTCCAGTCCCTGTCAGTCATCTCTGACCTCCCCCTTTTCCCTCCCCTCCCAGGTCACACTCAGCTATACCAAGTTCCTTATAAATCTCAGGGTTGGGGTTATTTTCTCTCTTCTCAGATCTACACCTTTGCTCAAACTCTCGCTATCATCCTCATTTTATCCCCACTCTTGACAGCAGAACTTCACACTCTGTCCATTTCTTGGCAGCTGTATTACCACAATGCCACTGACAACCATCTGCACCCTGCCTGCTGCACTACCCTGGCTCCTGGCTGCTCTCCACAGCTCCTGAGCATTTCCAGCGTCACAGCCTTGTTTCCCGAAACCATTTCAGCAGCTCAGGAATGCTCCCACATCCAGCAGTGCAGCAGGAAGCTTCCCTTCCCTTCCCTGAACTTCCCTTCCCTTCCCTGAACTTCCCTTCCCTGAACTTCCCTGAACTTCCCTTCCCTGAACTTCCCTGAACTTCCCTCCCTTCCCCATGCACATCCCCCTCAAACAGGGCAGCCCCACCAAAGCAAGGGCTCCTCGTGGGGTTTTCTCCATCTGCTTTGTCAACAAGGAATGAGGCCAAAAATCATCCAGAGCCACACTCTTCTCTCAGCCTTTGTGCCACAGTTATGTATGCAGAGCAACAGCCACCCTCACACTCCCCCACTAAAAGCCACAAATCCTACTAATTAAAAGCCAAACTCTCCCAGCAAACAGCCTGCCCAGGCTTGGGGGGAATGCTGGAAGTGCATGGCAGCAGGCTGGTGCTGTGACTTATTACTTTGTCATACTGTAAATATTACAGAGGCCATATGGATTTTCAATACCTGAGCACAACTCTGCCATTAATAGCAAATGTAATGAGATATTATATGCATGACAATCACAGGGAGGAAATGCAAAGCTCAGAGACTGCCTGGTGGAGCTGTGCACAGTTTGGTTTTGCCATGAAAAAGTCAGAGGAAGCCATAATGAATCATTTAGCTGATGAATTTTCTCTCTTTTTCTGTTTGCAAACTATCTGCCAGCAGACTGCCACTTTCTCAGATGTGTCCATTATCTGGAACTCAGTGGACAATCACTCATGCGTCTCATCATGGGCCATTGCTGGGGGATGTGTTGAGGGTGTGCATCACAATGAACGTGAGCAGATTGGTGATGTGGTTCTCTCTCCTGACTGGATGAGATGGTTTGGAAGGCACTGTGGATGTTCAGGACTGTCCATCAGGAATCTGTGCAGCTTGGCTGCTGCAGAGTAGCTACAAGCAGGTCTGTGCAATGGCTGCACCACTCCATTGTAGCCTCGTGGCAGGTCAGGGTTACCTGGCTGTGGAAGGGATAACATCTGTGCCTTTCTCTGACCTTGCTCTCTTCACCTTCCAGTCCTGCAGCACCAGAATCCAGAGCTGAGTTTGCCCTTGCAAGGGATAGAATCCCACACTGAAGCCCACACAACACTGGCTGCTTTCCTGGCTAAGGAGGCTGGAACATTTTCTCCTATAACCTCCTAAGTCCAGCAGAAAGAGTTTCACTGAGTTTAGGCCATCTTAGCCAGTATTAAACTGGAGATAATAGCCCCTTGTTTTGCGTCCTGAGGGTATTTTCACTTGTGGAGAGGAACAAAATGCAAGAACCTGATAGAAAGCACCTCCTTTCCACATCCTCTTTATCCCTTTCCTGTGACATTCACATTCTCTGGACAGAGAGACATAATTCTGTCTCTCAGGAGAAGCACAGAGAGAAGAAAAGAAAACAATCTTTATGTCCACTCCTTTGTTTTCCCCATGTGGAATGTGGTGTGGAGATTGTTCACCTGCAGTGATTGCTGGGTTGGTTCTGGTGAAGGTTGTTTGTGGTCAGTGACCAATGGGATCCAGCTGTGTTGGGCTCTCAGCAGAGTCACGAGTTTGAGTGAGTTAGACAGGTAAGTAAGAAGTAAGTATGTAGAATAGTACAGTATCTCTTTAAATAGTATATTAATGTAATATAGTGTAGTTTTAATGAAGCTATCCTTCAGCCTTCTGATCTGGAGCCAGACATCCTCATTTCTTCCCTGAGTAGGGTCTGCTGCATTTTTTACTATACTTTCCTGTGTCTGTGTTGGCGGGGGGGGCAAGACAAAGGCAGTGCCCTTTGAGTATCTGCAGTTTATGGGAAGCTTGTAGTGACCATTTGCATAATGGGCTGTGCTCCCTGGTGCAGAGTGTGACAGGAATCACTTACACACACTTTATTACAGATTTAATATAGTTCCTTTCACCAGAGTCAAACACAGAGCCAGGCAGGAAAACAAGCCCCTCGTGAAGCTCATGGATAAGCACATAAAGCAAGAATAAACTGAGATTAGGCAGGGTGGGGAAAAAAAGCATAAAAGAACTTGAGTTAGGTTTTAAATGAGTTGATGAGCCCGTGGCTTGGCTGTCTGAAGGGAGATTTCTGCCAGGCTGCAGAGGACAAAAGGCTCTAAGTGTGGAATTTGAAAGCAGTGACAACACAGCCACCAAGAATTAACCTGACAGTGCCTGCACACAGAAAACCCAGTCCTGCACAGCAGCAGCAATGATCACAGCCCCTCTCAAAGAACCCTGTTCTTTTCTATCAGGTGCCTCCCAGCTGTGGCTGCTGGAAGGGGTCAGCCAGAAGATGGATTTGCCCCATTTTACACACAGGGAAACTGAGGCACGGAATGATGCCTCAGTTGGGATGACTTGCCCAAATCATGAGTGGGGAATCCAGAAAGAAAACCCCAACTTGTGACACCCAGACCAGTTTTTATTGTCCCTGCTGACAGTTCCAAACTGGCTGTTGGGCAGCCTGTAACTCGCAGGCTGCAGCAAGGAAAGGAAAAGTGGCTTCTAGAAATTATTTTCATCTAAAGCTCAACCATTAAGAAATCCTGGGCACCACGGAGGGTCTGAGGTGCTCAATAGTTGCAACAGCTGCATTAAGGCAGACAATTTCTCAGGGGAATGCAGAAGCAGTCTCATAAACAACTCAATTTCCTTAAGTTTCAGGTGGGATTATTTTGTTCCTCTCTCAACTTCTGGGCCAGTATGGGTGGCTCTGACTTGGTGCCACTGATGAGCCCTAGTGGCAGAGCTGCAGGTGCAGAAAGGAGGCCTCAGGATGTGTAAATACACCTGAGACTGTGGGAAGGAGGGGAAAAGATGGACAGAAATTGTCTTTTTGGAACCAGTTTCCCATGACAATGTTAGAATGGTACAAGATAAGGATAGTCCCCCCCCTACTCCATGAAATACAATAAAAAATAAAATATAAAAAGAGGATGGCAACAGGGAGAAAAGGTTTTCAATCAGGTTAGAAAGGCTATTACAAACAGAACAAGTTTCACTTGTAAGCTGGATATGGCTGTATACAACTGCCCAGAGTGCAATCAGCTGCAGCTTCACTGATTCAGGCTCTTCAATAAATAACTTCAAAAAAGTTAAGGCTGAATTTGAAAATATTTACAAAGCTTTCAGTGAACCACATATTAGTGCCTGGCTCCAGGAGATCTTTTTTTCTTCTTTCTCGTCCCACCTGGCTGACCTCTCCTGCAGCCTTCTTTTGAGACATCCAAGAAATCAAATTTCTCTCGCAGTTTTCCATCCCTGTGGCTGGTGAGGTCCAACACACTCATCTTGTTTTATTGTTCTTCTTCACTGTTTTGTCTAAATCTTGCCTGCAGCATCACTAGGGAAAAGATCAGACCGAAAAAAAAAGGATGGTGCTACATTATTAAATCATAATAATTTGCAGAATGGAGATCTGGAGAGAAAAAAAAAATTAAAAGGGATTTGTTTATATTGAAACTCTCCAGCTCTTTGTTTATTCTCCTGAGATATGTTTGGATGGAAATGAAGACAGAAGAGACAACTTCTACAGGGCAGATTTCAGGCTGGTAGAAATATTGAGTGTTCCCTCCCCTCCCTTCCCTCCCAGCATCAGCAAGGATGCCCACACATCCAGCACCGAATGACTCAGTTTCCCCGAGAGAAACTGGTCCTGCTGAATGCATCAAGACCATTCTGGATACAAATAAAGATTATTTGTAGGTAATAAAGGCTGAGGGCACTGGGATGGTTCAGCTGGAGCAGGCTGAGGGCAGAGCTCCCCGGGGGCTGCAGCTCCTCCCGAGGGGCAGCTCCCATCTCTGCTCTGGGACAGGGACAGGAGCCAGGGAACGGCTGGAGCTGGGCCAGGGCAGGTCAGGCTGGAGAGCAGGAAAGGTTCTTCCCCCAGAGGGTGCTGGCACTGCCCAGGCTCCCCAGGGAATGGGCACGGCCCCGAGGCTGCCAGAGCTCCAGGAGCGTTGGGACAGCACTGCCAGGGATGCCCAGGGTGGGGTTGGTGGGGGTCTGGGCAGGGACAGGGGTGGCACTGGGTGATCCCTTCAGTCCCTTCCCACTCAGGACATTTCCATGATTCTGTGACTCTCAGGATCAACAGGCCACTTGCAATGTGAGGGCTGTGACAGAGCCTGTACCAGAGGTTCCACTATGGCTCAGTGAAATAAAAACCATTTCTGGAAATGGCTGATAAATAAAAGCAAGATATCTTAAAGACTAAGTTAATACATGAATGAAATAACATTTGGGAGCTGGAAATGAAACCTAGATTTTTGTAGCTCAGGAATGGGAGAGAGCAGAGATGGATTTATCTTAAAATGTAAAGACACAGAATGACAGAACCTAAAAATAAAGTCCCATTCTTAGCTGTGCTGAATAGTAAACAATTAGCAGCATCCAGCTGGAAACACCACTTGGGCTATGGAAAACACACTGGTAAAAAGGATAAAAAACTTGGGGATGGAGCAGTAAATCTGTTCTCTGTCTGCATATAAACTAATGCTGAAACCACTAAGAAGTGTCAGGAGACCCCTGAGCAGAGGAGGGGATGGAGAACTGAACTGCACCCAAAATTCCTTTAAAAAGGATTGGAACAGCTAACTGCCCAGGAGGAACTGCCTGAGTGATTCCTACCACAAATGTGGGCACACAAGGCCTGAAATAAACAGGTTAGAGAGGAGTCCAGGCTGAAAGCATCCTTCCCACAGATGCAGGGGTGTGGGGTTGGAGAGAGCCTCAGCCCCTTGCCTGCTCCCTGACCCCACAGCCCTTCCCTCAGAGGAGAAACCTGACACGTGGCACATCAAGGTCAAACCTATTGCAAATCAATAGCTCCAGCCTAACTTAGATATCATTTGATAATGAGAAAATTTACCTCTTCACGTGCCAATTTCCTCGTATGTAAATGAAGGCCTATGATTAGATGCCAAGGTAATGACACTTGGGCAAAGCAGGGATATTTTTAAATTAATTTCTTTCTGCTGCACACCCCTGAAAGCTAAAAGGTAAATGGATACAGCCTGATTCTAATAAGAGCTGAGTAGGAGTTTTAGGACAATACAGAGTTTCTTTTCAAGGTATACACAAATTTGGTAACTCTAAGGCAGGCACCACCAGACAGCAGCCTTCATTTTCCGTTCAATAAACCCAGAGTTACACAGGTTATTGAAAGAGGGGGTTTGGAGCAACCACCACATTTAAGGGTGGATTTAACATTAAAGCACATTTGAATTAATCCTGAGTGTCCTCCCTATACACAACCTGATATTTAATAGAAGTTCTTAATATATTAAAGTTAACATATTACCAATATTAATAATAATAATCAAATATAATGTTCAGCCTGGAGAGGAGCAGACTGAGGTCAGAAACAGAATTTAAGAGACCACAAGCAGAAGTTGTGTCCTGGTTCATTAGAGATGTATAAGAACAGCAAACAGTTTTAGCAACACATAGACAACACCTTGGGCCATTATCAGCCACTGAAATCCTGGTTTCCCCACTGAAAATCCTAATTAATTACCAAGACACAGCACAGAGTGAGAACACCTCTTCCTGAGGAATATCACACTTCCTGCTCCTGCATTTCCCTCTGCCTGCCTGCCTGGGAATATCCACTACCTATCACAGCATCAAATGAGTTCCTGCCCGTGTCATATTATTTACAAAACCTTTCACACAGCCCCGGTGTGCCGGGACTGTGAGCGATAATAAACTCCAGTCTGACATATCAATGGCTCAGGGAAATTTCCTATTGCAATTTTCAGCACAAAATGAAACATCCTAGCAGGAGTCAAAGCTGGGGGAATCTGTTCTGAGAGTGGGCAGGATTTCAGGTAATTCATCATTATGAAATGAAAATGCAGAAGCCATTGAAGTCTCCCAGAAATACAAATAAATATACAAATAAACCCATACTGTAAAGTCCATGATCAGTGAGGGGTTATATTCAGCAGTACTTGGTCCAATAAATATTAAGATGTTAAATCACTCTTCATATATCACAGTTCCCTTTCAGGGTGTGTAGCAGGAGCTTCTCAGAGCAACTGGGACACAGGGCAGCTTCCCTGACATTTCCCTCTGGAGTTCCTCTTTGCTCTCAATACCAGGAACAGCAAAGTGGGGAACAGAGCATTGTATCAAGTGAGAGATTCGACTGCTACAAAAATGTCCATCAGACTTTTGCTCACAGCTCTTTCTGCCTTGGGTTTTGCTGGAGGTGAGCAGAGCATGGTAGATGGTTTCAGAAAGGTAAATTGATCAAAAAGTGTAGTTCCAAGAGGAAAAATTTACAAATATTGTGTAATAAACCTGCATGAAGCATCCTGGAATAACTGTGAGTGAAACAGAAAGTCTTCTAGGCTTAAAACAGAGACTGGAGAAGTCAAGCTACAAACCAAAAGCTTTTTGGAATTGCTCTAATCAGCACTCAGTGCACTGATAAGCTGGTGGAATCCCCAACCCCAACAAGCCAGGTGGGTACTTAGTGCCTTTGGCCATGCCAAGAAATGCTCATTCTCCCAGGTGTCAGTAACAGGACAAACACAATCAGCCTCAAGTTACACCAGAGCAGGTTAGACTGAATATTAGGGGAAATTTCTGCATCAAAAGGGTTGTCAAGCCCTGACACAGACTGCCCAGAGCAGTGATAGAGTCACTGTTCTTGGAAGTGTTCAGAAAACATGTGGATATGGCATTTGGGTATATAGGTTAGTGGTGCTTGGCTGGGCTGGGTTCATGTTTGAACTCAATGATCTTAGAGGGCTTTTCCAACATATGTGATCCCATGACCCCACACTTGAACCCTCACAAGATCAGCAGGAAAAGTCTCCCAGTTCATGGAGGAAATGCTTGATTCAAAGGCTTATTTCTGAGAAGAAAAGCATTTCCTGCCCTGCATTTCCAACCTTTCAAAGCCAGCCTCACCTTGGGGGTCCATCTCCACTTCCTGAAATTAGACAGCTCTTCAGTTCCTTGGTCAGCCTTTGGCTGGGGCTGGTTTGGGACCAGAACAGCAGATGAGGTTTGTAGATGGCAAGGTGTGTAGGGAAGGCAGCACGAGGACAGCCAGCTAAAAACCCAGAAGCTGATCCACAGCAGTAGTGTTCCTACACAGTGCTGCCCGGAAGGCTGGAATTACACAACGTGTGGCAACTTCGGCTTGACTTTCCAGGAGATGGAATTTCCTCCTCTTGAACTCGCACTGCACCTGATCTGTCCCCAACCAGTGCCATTAATCTCACGTGTCTGCTCACATTCCTGCTGTCTGAAGACTGGGAAAAAAGCAGGGGGTCACTCAAATGGCTCTTTAAGGAAATTCCCTAGACCAGACTCAGATGAGAACTGAGTTATATTTAAGCAGAATAGTCTGGTGGTCCATTGATGTGATTATGGACAGTTTTGACCTC
This sequence comes from Anomalospiza imberbis, assembly GCF_031753505.1. Lineage (NCBI taxonomy): Eukaryota > Metazoa > Chordata > Aves > Passeriformes > Viduidae > Anomalospiza > Anomalospiza imberbis. The sequence goes on along the minus strand of NC_089701.1, from coordinate 6,609,467 downwards.
GTAAGAGTAGTAAATATCTGGTTCCCTGAGACTTGCTGAGTGTATCTAAAGAGAAATTATGCCTTTCTGTCAGAAATGCCTGTGTTTGTGTTGAGAGTGACAATCTCTCTCACTGTACCAGATAAGCAGGGCAGAGAGGATATTCATGAGACAGACAGAGCCCTGTGCTGGATAAAGGTCCCCATTCTCCTTGCACAAGCAGAAGGCAGGGACAGGCACGTCCATCTCGAGCCAGGCAGAGCCACCAGAGGCTCCATCCAGCTCCTGCGGCCCCTCGGGGGCCCACGTGCTGTTCCCTCTCTCCCATTGCCATTCCAGGGAGCACGGGCAGCTCAGCTGCACCTGGGAGAGGTTCTGGAGGGCTAAAGGGGCAAACAGCACCTGCCAGGTACCACGGGAGAGCACTGCCCTGAGCAGGTCAGGGAGGGCACACCTGGGGACTCCAGAATGGGATCTCAGCCCAGGAGCAGGCTGGACACCGGGATGCACACAACAAAGAAATATTTAGAGATGAAGACCGGCAGCTAAAGAAATAGCGGACAAACGCTCTGATCCTTGTGTGATTGTGTTGGAGAAAATAAATCCTCTATGGAGCTTGTTTGACTTTCACTCCTCAGTTTCATGCTCGGAAGTTCAGCTCTTTCTTTCACAACACACTGACAGAGGATTTGCAGTTCACTGGCTCCCAGGGATCCCTGAAGAGAGCTGTGATGGCACAGGTGTCCTGTCCTCATTGGTACCCAGCAGCATGTCAGAGCCTTAAAAAGATGTTTCAGAGAGGGAAAGAGAAAGGACCTGCCCAAACACCACATTTCCAGTCAGGCACTCTGCAAGTTAATTCAGATGACACAGCTTCAGATGGAAACGTTTCTTTTTTATTCTGTGTCTAATGCAGATGAAGAATAATACATATGGAACTTGTTTTTCAGCAGCAACTTGTGAAGTAGTCAAAGTTTTGAATCTAGGGCAAGTAAATCAAGCAGAAATAAAGAAGAAGGACATGCAAGCTGTAGTTGTCCTTCTCTATCACTGAGCAGATCTCTGGGAGGGCAGAGCAGGGACTGCAGCACCACGGAGCCTCTTCCTGAGCAGCCTCACAGCCACCAGCTCTGAGCCCCTGGCTTGTGGGGCAGAGCCACAGACAATGCAATTATCTGGGGGGAAAAACAGTTCAAGGCAATTAAGAGAAATCTAATCATGTAGCTGACCCAGCAGTGCTGGGAAGAAAACAATTGTTTTACTGAAAGAGTTTCCAGTGGCTTTTCTGCCTTTCCCTGTGTGGGGAATGAGGGCAGTGTCTGACAGAGATATTAAAAAAAACAAAAAAACAAAAAAACCAAAAAAAAAAAAAAAAAAAAAAAACCAGAAGAACCACAAGAAAAACTAAAAAAGAGACTGGGCAGAACAAGGGAGGTTGGAAATGCCAGAATTTATCTGTCTAAAAGTCTGAGAAATATTATTCATAGCCCCGATGTGGTAAATACTAAGATATTTCAATAAACCCCCATTAACTCCTCTATCATTAGATGAAATTCTTTCCCAGATGCTATTCTTTTCTCTCTGTACCAAAACTCTGATTATACTCAGTAGGGGACCTTTTGGTATGACAAAGAACTAAAATGGTTGGGGTTTCAGTTATTAGGGGTAAGCCCAAAAAGGTAAAACTGGTTTCAGAAATAAATGTGCTTGCATAAGCTGGGTAGACCAAACTACTTGAAATGACAGTAAATCCAAAAATTATCCAAACACCACTCTTCCTGCAGCCTTGAAAAGCCTGCCTGATTTTTCTTTTGAATGGTTTATTAAAGCTTAGTACATTTTTAGGCATGTCTGCTGGTTCAGCTACTCCAGGAGCACAGCAGACTGGTCCACACATCTCCTGAGAACTCCTTCCCTTGCAGGATCTCCTCTGGTTTTCCAGGCATTAGGAGCACTGGTGGCTCACCGAGTTAATCTGGATCCAAAGGACCTGAGGACAGGCCTGGATGGACAGACAGAGGGAGAGCTGAGGGCAGTCTGGCTGTTCCTGCCTCCTTTTCACAGCTGCTGACCCTTCCTTTACTGAGCATCCTCTCACGGGCCAAGGCAGTGGGGACAGGTATTCTCATCCTGATGGGAGGAAAAAAGCAGGGAATCATTTTCCTCAGCTAAAAGCTGCTGCAAAAGAGAGTTCCTACTTTAGTGAAAAGCCAGATATTGCTTCCTCCTTTTCTCACTAAGATATTCAGCATTTTTTCCTGTGTTTACTTAAGAATCTCCCTGGGAGGAGCTCAAAAGTCCCAGGGTAAAAAGAAAAGTTGCTGCTGTATCACAGCAATCCTGGAAAGAGAGGCAGAGACATGATCCTGGTGAACTTCAGTGGGATGGCACAAGCTGAAGTGCACAAAAGTAAATAATCAGGGAATTTTTGAGTAAATACTACAGCAGCAGCAGCCCCTCCTGCCTGCTCCCCCTCGCTGTCTTGTGAACTGAGAGCATCTGTCCACATCTCCCTGTGCCAGAAGGATTACCACAGAAAGGAATTTACATTCTGTCAATTAAAACACCATCAAGCCAAGGATTAAAGTCACAAACACATGAATTAGAGAGGGTGCCAAGGGACTTTACCTATCTATCTTTCATGACTTTTTGAAGCACACGTTATAGGAGCATTAAAGACACCTTTAATCTGCTACATGGACGTGCATGGCATTCACTTAGAGGGGTGGCCAATGAGGTGGCAACCAGCACAGGGCAAGCACAAGCCAGGACTCTCATCTGTCTCCCTCTCAGACTTCATGCACAAGTTGTACTTCCCCTCCCTCAAACGAAAGTGATCATAAAGTGTTGAATATTACTGGGCCAGGCACTAAAACACTGGCCCCAAAACTGCTGAAAGTGCTTCATGCAAGGGATCAAAATAAAAACTGGGTGAAACTGAACTGACCCCCACCTGACACTGAGGAGAAATTGGGCTGCCCAGTGTTTATTTCCCCAGCACTGGGTACAGGACCATGCACCAGCATCTCCTGCATCAGTTCATGCTGAATTTCAGCTTTGGCTTAAAGCTTATGAGAATGAGGATGGAAGTTACAAATGGTTTGCAGAACAGGGGAATAAAAAAACCCCAATTTGATCCCATCACATAAGCTGGTGGTGAAGGAATGGGCTCAGCCCCTGTGCCAGATTGCCCATCAGAAGGTGAATGTGCTGATGGTTATGTGTTTTATGGCCTGAGTTAACGCTGCTGGGGTTTACACTGAATCAAGGTGGAGCAGATGGCAGGAGGGTTTCCATGTTGTAGCCGGGCTACATTTCCAATTCAAATGGCAGCACTTGGCTCCACTAAAGGAGAGAAACAAGGAAAGAAGTTCAGGTCATTCTGTATTCCAGTGCAGAAAGACTAAAACATTCTGATTTCAGCCTAAGTTACCTTCTGGGTATATTCAGTGCACAAAATGGCCTTTCTTCCCCCATGACTAGTGGCAGGCAGAGCAAAAATGCAATGCAATAGAATAAGAATGGCATATGTTGTCCCATAACTCTCCTCATATCACTTGGGTAAGACAGTGTGGTAGAAAAATCACTGTGGTGGAGCTTAAAAGACTGAGTTTATCCCCTGATTCAGCCTCCAGCTTTCTGCACAGTGCTCAGAACCACAATTCCTCTCACCTCCAATGAAGCAACAATCCTTTCCTTTACATCCTACACACATTGTCAATTTTTCGTGGGAGGAACTGTGAACACTTTGTGTACTCTGCTCAGGAGCAGCATCTCGAGCTGCTATCTTAATTCCCCATAATAAATGAGAGTGTGAATTGGCACACGCCAGGGTTTGTTCTCTGAGCTTGGCACACCCTGCTCACCCCGGGCTCCCAGCCCTGTGGAGCAAAGGCAGTCTAATTACAGTCAGGGCAGATTATTGCAATTTGATTACAGGCTTGGCTCTGATGGCTCCCCTGTGCTACTGAGAGAGGAGAGGAGAGGAGAGGAGAGGAGAGGAGAGGAGAGGAGAGGAGAGGAGAGGAGAGGAGAGGAGAGGAGAGGAGAGGAGAGGAGAGGAGAGGAGAGGAGAGGAGAGGAGAGGAGAGGAGAGGAGAGGAGAGGAGAGGAGAGGAGAGGAGAGGAGAGGAGAGGAGAGGAGAGGAGAGGAGAGGAGAGGAGAGGAGAGGAGAGGAGAGGAGAGGAGAGGAGAGGAGAGGAGAGGAGAGGAGAGGAGAGGAGAGGAGAGGAGAGGAGAGGAGAGGAGAGGAGAGGAGAGGAGAGGAGAGGAGAGGAGAGGAGAGGAGAGGAGAGGAGAGGAGAGGAGAGGAGAGGAGAGGAGAGGAGAGGAGAGGAGAGGAGAAGAGAAGAGAAGAGAAGAGAAGAGAAGAGAAGAGAAGAGAAGAGAAGAGAAGAGAAGAGAAGAGAAGAGAAGAGAAGAGAAGAGAAGAGAAGAGAAGAGAAGAGAAGAGAAGAGAAGAGAAGAGAAGAGAAGAGAAGAGAAGAGAAGAGAAGAGAAGAGAAGAGAAGAGAAGAGAAGAAGTACAGGCTCTGTCATGTGGAGACTGCAATACAAACAAGGAGAGAGAAGATGGAAAATCCAGAGTGGAGAAAATGGACAGTGGCTGCAGCCTCAGGGTCATTAATCTGTATATTTCAATAATGATGAAGTGGCAGCAGCTTGCCCAGCAAAGGTCAAAAATTGTGTGCTCCGGAGAGGAAGGGAAGCAAAGGAATTGTGTACTTTACCAAAAATCTTATCTTTAATCTGTAGCACTTCCATTTCCCTCAGTGAATTTACTCATCTTGAGCTTAATTTGAGTGCAGGCTTCAGCCCTGGGCACAGCAATGAGTCCAGAACTGAGGCAGGAGGAGCAACTTGTCCCATAACATGCACTGAACATCCAGTCAGTGTGGCTCCATGTGAACAGACCCTGCCACATGAGGAGCCCTGTCTCCCCTGCTCCTCATCCCTGTCCCCTGTCCCCCCAGCCCTGCATTCATGGGACCCCCACCTCCATCTAAGTTCTTCTCCCTGTGTCATTTTTACAAGAGGATCTAAAGCACAGCCACCCCTTCTAGAGCCCTGAAGTCTTTAATGATTAGAGGCTGAGTCCAAGCCCAAGTTACACTGTTTTTTTAGGTCCTTCCAGCAGTAAATCATACAACACAGCACGCATTCCAACACCTCTGTATAAAAGGCCAAACCTCACCATGCGTATTCCCTCTGAACCCTCTGCTGGTATCTCTGTCACTGCCTCACTTCTACCAACTGCAGTGATGAAACTCAATAAACACTGGGAAGGAAAAGAGCCTCTTCCTCCTGCTTTCCTCTCTGCCCTGCCCTGCACAGGTGCAAACTGCCTGCAAGCTCCAGAGGGTTTTTTTCCTCTGGTTGTGGTTGCTTCACCACCCAAGAGTTATCCCTGCTCTGAGGACTGAGCTGCTGCCAAAACTCCAAATTCCTGCTGCTCCCTTGAGCACCAAGAGCAGAGTGACTGAGCAGCGAGTTCCCCCTGCTGAGCCCCTTCCTTGGCATCAGCCTTCCTGCTGGCCATGGCACAACTCCTGCCTGCCAGCCTTGGGAAAAGGGAGAGCTGCAGGACGGGGAAGGCAGCACTGCTCACGCAGGCATCCCACAGCAAAAACTGCAGGGTTTCACGCATTTACCCCAGCCCAGAGGATTGAAAAGCCTGCCTGGTTTTTCTTTTAAATGGTTTATTAAAGCTTAGTACATTTTTAGGCATGTCTGCTGGTTCAGCTACTCCAGGAGCACAGCAAAGTCTGGTCCTGGACCAAAGTCTGGCCCAAAGTCCTGCCCACACATCTCCTGAAAACTCCTTCCCTTGCAGGATCTCCTCTGGTTTTCCAGGCATTAGGAGCACCGGTGGCTCACTGAGTTAATCTGGATCCAAAGGACCTGAGGACAGGCCTGGATGGACAGACAGAGGGAGAGCTGAGGGCAGTTTGCTTCCCTCTTTGAGGCAGGGAAGCAAAAAGCAGCACTGGCTTCACCTTTGTAGCCCAGGGCTGAGCTGCAGTGTGCCTGTGGTGCCCATTTTGTACCTCAGCACCTCCCAGGCTCACTGACATTGCACCAGGTCCCTTGGTGGCAATGAGTGGCATCACACACCTCAGTAAAGCACAGCTCTTTCCCTCTGCTTGCAAGGCAAATTTTCACAGGAATAGGATGTGAATGCCACTGGACTTGCTGATCCCTGTGTGTGGGAGACAGCTCCTGCCTTCGAGCTGCCGGTGCCTGGAGAAGATGTGAAGGTGAAGTTGAAGAGACAAACTCCAAATAACACTGTGAATTACAGCCTTGCTAGGGGAGTGTACAATTCCATCCCCCCTGGCCTCCTGTTTTCCGTAAAATTTGTCTTTAAGCAAAATATTACAGCCCAAATTAAATCATATGGAAAACACGTAGCAGCCCCCTCACGGCATTTTTGACTGGTGCTACACTGAGACACCTCTAAATTCAGTGGCATTATGTCCCTTTTCCTCAGTAAAATCCATGGAGTTTGGACTGACCCCTACTCCTAAAGGCAGGAAAGCTGCAGCCATTCACCCCAGGGCTGGTTTTGGCTTCCTACACCCACACTAGCCCTTTAATGCAGCATTCCATGATATTAGGTGCTTTCCTCGATCAATGTGTGATGAAGACACTTAGAGAGACCTTTATAGCACTTCAGTTGACAATTTTCTGGGTTGATTGTGCACCTCCCTCCTGTCAGAGGTCTCTGCACCACAGATGGTGTTTTACATATAGCAGTAAAATGACATAGTTGGAACTGCAGCATATGTGCCTTTGCTGTGCCTCTGCATCCCAGGCAAGTCCACTGGGTTTCCAGCTCACTCCCATTTTGCAAAGCTCAGCTTAACAGATGGGATGCTGGCCTCTTGTTCTTCCTTCAGCTGATGGAATGGATTGCATTTGTAGAGTGGAGAAAAAGAAAATGAGAAGGACCTTGCTCATGAATGTCATAATGATTCCCTCCACTACAAAGCCACGGCTTTGCAATGTTAACAAAATCGCTGTTATCTCTTTCCCAAAATAAATTGGTAGCAAGCATGTTCATGGGTTTCCATTTAAGAGAATCTTGCAGGTTGTTTGGTGTTTTAAGCTTGTGAAGTATTTCCCACCTGATTCATTGAGGGTTATTACTGAGGGGAAGTTAGAACTGCCTGAAGTTCCTGGACTGTCCATCCTGGGATCATGGTGCTCTTTCCAGCTATGGCCCATTACAGCAGGGACTGGGGAGGATGATTTCCCAGAGATGCTCACCAACATGCTCAAGATGCCCTCAGCCAGGAGGAGGGGCAGAAGGGCAATTCCCACTTGGACAGTGCCTCCTCCAGCGAGCCCTTCTGCTGTGGGACCGTGCTCTGGTAAGTCTGGTTTAGCCTTCCTGGTGCTGAGGGTCAGTGCTGGACAGGAGATCAGTGACCCTGTCAGACCCAATCCAGATCCAAGAGGCACTGGAGACATCATCAGAGGATGATCCCCTAAGGACAGCCACAGCAGAAGAACAGATGGGAAGATGGGATTGAGATCAAGATATGAAACTTGTTAGCCTGGCTTAACCTTTAATAAAATTGATCTCAGCCTACTCACAGCTGGAAAACACACCAGGAATGTTCTGAAGGGAGTTTGGGGAGCTGTGAGCAAGTTCCACAGTCTCTTTTCCATTTTTTCCAACCTGATACCCACCCAAAGAAATTACATTTCTTCTTTGAGAGAGAGCAAAGCACGAGCTCCCTCCTGGAGCAATCCCAGCCCTGGGATCAGTGTTCCCACAGAGCCCAGCTCGGGCTCCTGGGTGCCTCCAAGAGAGTCCTTGTGACACTCCAGCCAAAACACACCCAGCAAAGCTGTGCCTGCCTTGACAGCCTTTGTTTCTGTGGAGTCCCCAGGGATGAGGCACTTCTGGGCTCCTGTCCAGGCACGGAGAGAGGCAGAGCAGCGTTTGCTGTGTCCAGCTTTCAGACCTTTCCCCTGCACAGACCTGGCTGTTCCTGGGGCTGTCTTACAGCCTTGTCACCCTTCCCTTACACAGAGACAGCATTTCATTCCACCTTCAGTTGTAAGGGTGCAGTAGTAGGGGCATAAACCATGCAAACACTCTGTATTTCTTTGTATGTATTTTCAGCTGACTGCTCAAAATTTAGTTCATTCTAAAATGTTCTTGAGGAGGCAGCAGAACTTCCCTACTCCTTTACTTCTGATACCCAAAGAAAATCAAGATAAAGCTGAGTTGATGCAATGACATCAGCTCATATTGCTGTTGTCTCACACTGTTTGGCAGTTTTTAATCTCAAAACTCCAGCTTTCAGAGCCATGTGATAAGGCTCAGAAAATATAGGAAGATAATGCAACCTTTTGACTGGGGAGAAAAATTTTAAAATTGAATCCCTGTGACCCATTCCAGGGTCTGAAAAGATGCAGCAACAAATGTCTGGATCTTCCCTTTCTTCATTAAGAAAAACACAGCCATTTTGGAACAAAGCTTTTGATTTCTAGGAGCAATTCACTCATGAATGCTCAAGGTTGGCAACTTCAGCCCTCCCCTGTATTCCAGGAGCATATGACAAGGAGATTTGCTATATCAGCTAACTTGTAAACACCGAAAACTGTATTTATGTCAAATAATCACTTTTGCAGGGCAAGCAAAAAACAAAGATCATGATGCTCAAAAAAAAAATGGGGGGGAGGCAAGCTGAAATCAATACACCTTTAGTTCTCTTGTCTCAGCAAAAGGAGAGTCTGAGGCAGCTTTTTAACCCTTTCCCAGTCTAGAGAAGATGAGAAATAACTCCAAAGTGATCTGTGTCTTGTCATGCCTGCTCACATTAGTTGTCTGATCTGACTCGAGATGTTGTGACAACAGCCTAGGCCCATGCCAAATGAAGATTTTAAAATACAAGATGGGTATGGTAAAATATTAAGATTGATGGCAAGTGCAGTGCGTGGGTAGAGAGGAGCAGGACATGTGGCCCTGCAGCCCAGGGGCCCACGTCTTGTGCGATCCATCACTTGATGGGCACAGGACACCCCCCAACATCTCTGGAGGAGCAGCACAGCTGTCTCACGGCCCTGCTCACCTCCCTGTCCTCAAATTATTGCCTATACTGAGAGTGAGCAAACACAGCACTTTTCCCACCTCATCATAAGTCAGAGAATGGTTTCAGTTGGAAAAGACCTCCAAGACCATTGAGTCCAGCTGTTCCCTCAGCACTGCCAGGTCCACCACAAACCCATGTCCCCACGATACCTTGAGAAGGCTGACCTAGAACAGAGGCTGGGCAGAGCTAAAGAATAAAGCAGGGATTTATTCAAAGGCCTCCATGGATCCACCTTGGGCAGCACAAGAGCCCAGCCAGGGCTGCACCCAAGGTGAACCAAAATGGTCCCAAAATGCACGAGCGCTCCCGGGGGCTCTCACTGTGATCAGCTCTGCTCCATTGGCACATTGCAGTTCATTGTCCCATTCCAGCTTTAGCCCATGCAGTCCCATCCTGCTTGTTTTTCTCTCTCCAGCCCACGTTGTTTGTGCTCTTGGGCCTGAGATTTGGATCATTTGTCCTTGGTGCCCAGCTGGAGAAGGAATTGTTTTGTCTCCCCACTCTGTGCAGAGAGCTCACCATCCCCTAATAGGAAGCTCAGAAGTACACACCAAAGCAGCAAAGAATCTGAAAAATATAAAACCTAAAACCTGAAACATCACCCAAGCACCACATGCACATGTTTTGTGAACACTTCAGGGATGTCGATTACACCACTTCCCTGGGCAGCCTGCTACAAATGAACCACAAAACCTCTACATCCACGTCCCAGGCTTGTTCCATTCTCCCTGGATGCCTCCTAGTCCCCAGAAAAGGCCAGAGCTTTGCGGTGCTGCAGGCTGAGGAAATCAGAGCCAGGCTGCCAGCTCAGCCTCCTCAGCCTCTAACATATGCAGGTAGCAGCACTGGTCCCTGTGATGTCACCCCAGGATTAGCATGCTGATTAACAGCTGGTTTCTTGCCATTCTAATAGGCTCTAAATACCTCTCCTAGGAGCTCCTAGCAGGAATTGGATTTTGGAAGAGGTGGGAGGGGATATTTTGGATTCACAGGGTCTTCTTCATACCCATAGGGCATTCAGTAATTCTCAGTAATTGTCCTACACTTTATACTTAAAGCTCATTGTTTTCAAAAAGCATTTCATTGGCAGGGGCTGATGCAGTTTCTGTCCCCCATTCCTTGCTCCCCCTTTTCCCTCTTGAATTATTGATCTTTCAGCAGAACAGGATTTGTCTTCATTATACGTGAGCTGCAATCACCACAGATACTAGTGTAAGCTTGTGGTGGCAGATTGATTAGTTCCTTGCATATGGAAGCAGGGGGTCCCTCCCACTTTATCAGGGATCCCCAGAGCCAGCTGTTCTTTACAGGACAAAAAAAATGGAAATTAGATTTCAGTTAAATACATCAGAAATTAGATTAGATGTTATTATTTCAAAATGTCAAGCTTGGAGGAAGAGTGTTCCTCAAAGGATTAAAAAAAAAAAAGGTTTTTTTTTATGGAAATACTGGTGGCATCACTCTCTGCTTCATTGATTTCCAAGTGGGAAAAACATGAGTTTCCCTTCTCACCACTCATGACCAAGAGATCTAAGAGCAATTCTCCTCAGTGCAAAACTAAACAGTGATAGGAATAAAAACTCACCCACCCTTAGGGAGCAGAGATGCAAAAAGCAAGTCTGCATTCCAAACAGCCCTGGAGCATCCTTCCTGCTGGTCTTTGCTTGTTGCAACAAGAAGTTCAAGAGCTAAAGATAGCCAGGGAGAGATATTTTTCCATCAGAATGCACTGGAGCTGGTGTGCAAGGAAACAACAGGCATCAGCCAGGCTTTGCTGAATAACTTCTCCTGCAGTCATAGGCATGTGGGACCAAAGGGGATGAGAAATGTGCACCAGGGCCACAAAACCCTCACACAGCAGCATGTGTGGCACTCTGGGCCACCAGGAGCACTGGCCGTGGTGGTGGCAGTAGCCAGGCAGCCCCACACAGGTGCCAGGTAAAACACACCAGGCTTACACAAGTCATGGACATCCCACACCTGTGGATCCCACAGCATCCCCTTAGTCCCTCTTCACCCCAGTCCTCTTGGTGATGGGGACCAGAGTTGTCCTTCTGGAGGTGCCACCTTTATACAGTGCACGTTCTGGGTGGCTGCAGTTGTTCCCAACCTGGGCTGGCATGGATGCAAGCAGTGGTTGCCTTTCCTTTCCCACAGTGTGCACAGCAGGAATTCTTGTTTGGTATGCTAAGCAAACCTTCACCTCCTTTAGGGCTGGAATTAGCACCTGCCTGTTTCAAATTCCTCTCCTATCTCAAGTTCCTGCTGTGGTGGCTTATCTTACAGTTCCTCCTGTGGCCTTGACATGGTTTTGAGACAGGCATCTGCATTTTTTAAGTCCTTACAGGTCACAGCCTCTTGCCTTGGGCTCCCAACCCTACAGCTCATCCTGGAGCTGGCACTGCAGCCACCTGCCCTGAAAGGATTCCTCAACAGCTGGAAGCTCCCAAAGACAAACCTGACCTGGGATTCACAAAGAAACAGGTTGGCACCCACCTACAGCAACCAAGTGCAGGGAGAGCTCAGCACTGTCCCATCACCCGCGGAGCAGCTGCTGCAGAGGGTGACTGAGCTGCACAGTCATCACACGGCTTTTTTTTTTTTTTTTTTTTTTTTTAAGAATGACAAGAAACAGTGTTTTCCCTAAGAAGAAGCCTGAGAGTTTTGACATTGTGGCCTATTAGTAAAAAAAAAAAAACGTACAGATTTTTGTGCTATACTTAGATAGTCCACAGAGCCAACCCAAGCAAGCCCACTCAACATCTTGTATCCTGATTGACAGTTTGCTTTCTGCTTGGAAAGCTGTACTCAAGACTGTTCCTGTTAATTCCAAACACTGCTGCAAACGTCATTTTCTCTACCCACCCCTCTGACCGCTTCACACTTTCCTCTGTCACCTTCCCTCAGCTACTTCCTATCTATCACCCCTAAAACAACTTGTTTCCCTCTCAAACCCTTTGTGGACTGTCAGACTAAACTGAGATAAGATAAGATAAGGTTTAATCACACTGGTTATTTTAGATGGATCCAATTCCAGCTAATCTGAGTCAGTTATTACAGAAAGCTGCAGGTTTATTTAAGTAGAAATTAAGCTATACAGCTAATGTTTCTATTATGAGGACTCTTGCAAACAACTTGGTAATAGGCTGTTAGCACTTTTATATTCATAGCCTCTTTGGCCTGGAAGAACAAGATGATTAACATATGTAAAAGCTCCAAATGATCAGCATCCTTGATGCTGATTCAAAGAACCTCCAAAGAGCCATTCCTCAGATATGTCCTTTTATAACCCAAACCATTTAATTTACATATTCATTTACATATGTCCCACAACACTTTAAAAGTTTCTCGTTGGATTGGTTCAATAGCAATTCATTTATATTTATCTCACTTCCACATTTGTAACATCATTAGAGTCACAATGAGCTTAAAATACTGTAACAAAATCCTTGGTGTCAGAACAACCCCACCTCAGAAATGTCTTATTAAAATTCCTCATCACTGAGTCTCAAAACATCTTCTAATCATATTCCAGTGCAACAAATTAGCAAATCGCAAGGTTGCAGCTCACGTTATCCAATTAAATGAAAATGAAGGACTTTAGCTCTGTCAAAGACAAATTATTCCTACTGCTGCTTCCAGCCAACTTGGCCTCCAGTTTCTGGTCGTTTATACCACCTCAGTTATGGAGAGACATCCTACAACAGTGCAGACACGGTGTTCCGAGGGCAGTGCCAAAGCGAGCTTCCCAGATTCCCCATTTTCCCATCTCCCTTTCCTTCTGGAGTCCCGGTGGTACCCCAGGCTCCCTGAGATCACTGCTGATGGAGCAGCCACCCCAACGAGGTGCTGGCCTGCCAGCAGAGCCCCAAGGTGCTTCAAGGTTCATAATAACCCTTCACTTCTCCAACCCTCCGTCCCTAAAATAGTTCTCATGTTTTGTCAGCCTTTCCTATTTATATTACAAGCTCTCCAGAGACACTTTATTTAGAATGCAGCACAATGGAGCCCCGAATTCTCACAGGAACACAGGTGACATTCCTTTCTTAATCACCGTGATCAGCACCATCACTGACCCATTCATTCCACATCCTGATCCCACTGTCACACTCGGGCTTTATTTTTGGAGATACTTCACACGTCAGAGGTGGTTAAATGGTTTTTATCATCATCATCATCATCCTGGCAGAGAGAAAGCTTGCTACCATACAAGGACAAAGTCTGCCAGGAACAGAAAGCTGCTCAGGAACCTTCTCACTTTTCCAAAGCTAACAGTGTCACTGACAAAGGCATTCACAGGTTCCCTCTGCAATGGGCTGGAATTAACGAAGGGGTGAGTCATTTTTCATTTGCAGAATTTTAATGACTGTCATCATCAACAGCATTTGCATTCATTATTCCTTTGTGACATACCAAAGAGCTGGAGAAATTTTTGCTCTTGGAAGACCACATCACTGCAATACTAGTGGTGTCAAGGCCTTAATATTTATTTGAATTGTTCTTGACATGCTTTTTTTTCTTCTCAGAGCACCATGAAGCATATAATTACTGAAGTAAATATATAACCTCATATGCATGTCCCTATAAAATACTGAAAATATACCACAGAACCAATCATCCGAATAACATAAATACTTTTCCATTGAAAGATCATATGAATTCATGGGTAGAGTTTTCTTCCCTTTTCAGCTGAGTGGCTGTGGGGCTTGGAAATCTGCAGCAGAGTGAAAATCCACAGCCAGGGTTTTCAAAAGGAATAAAGGATACAGATTATGGTTTTTTTTCATGGAAGATTTGGGGTGCCTCCATGACAAACCTGAATTTTAAAGTCATAGATAACTCAAATACCACTTCCAGCATGTCCCCAGGTACAAAGATGAGGTGGGAGCCACTTCTGCAATGCCATATCCTGGCAATGAGCTGAACACCAGAGGAAATACTCCCAAGAGTTTTGCCCCACATTTTCCACAACCCCACTTTGGAGAGGCTGCCCAGCAGAGCAGTCCTGACAGACAGTTCTGCTCCTGGTTTCCCTGGGGAGAATGATGACAGATGAGTCAGCTCACACCAAGCAAGAGAACAGCTTTTCTGATTTAGATTTTCCATCAATAAGAAGAGCTCAGAGAGCAATACCTTGTGCCAGTTGGGTCAACAGCAGATTCCAGAGTGTTCTAGTTTTTCATTATTTGATAAAAGAGATAAACCTCCTCCAATACCTACCCAGCAGAGGGATAACACTCTCTCCAAGGAAATTAAACACTCATGCTCTGACAACTGTGAGGGGAGACACAGGTAGGACAGGGCTGTGTTGGAGCTGCTCCAGGGACTGGGTTGGACCAGGGGACTGTCACTGCCACTCCTCAGACCTCAGCACCCCTCAGAGCAAGGAGCACAAAACTGGGACCAGGAGCTACACTTGCCTCTGTACCTTGTAGGGAATCTTGATGGATTTATTTATTTTTAATTTATAAATAAATATTTTTTTATTATTGATTTATTTCTATATTTATTTCTGTATCTTAGGGTGGGAAAGCCTATTTTTACTATATAAGTAAATAGAAGTTTATATTTACTGATAGGAAGCTTTTTTCCCTTTGGTTTCAGTTCTGGTTGTAGCAGAGCTTTGCTTTCATGTTGGAATATGCCCGGCAGTGTAGATTTTCAGCATAATAAACCTGAGCTACAGAACTGACCTGTCACAGATCATTGCAAACCTGGCCCAGATTTTAAACCCATCGCAAAACAGTGAAAGACTCCATATTTTAGCTTTTATTCTTTTAAGCACAAATATAATTTATTTCATTCTTTGGTAGCCCAGTGAACGCAAGCATCAGGAGCAGCAGAGGTTCCACGTAAAACAACTGGGGGTCTGTACTCCCTAGGCCAGCACTGCCAGTGTTTTATATGGTATGTTCTCTGCCTTAAATTCCATGTTCTGTTGATTTTCCCAACTAATTAGAGAGACATTTTATGGTACCAAAGAGACATTTTTTCCCTTTCAGTCCCAGACCTGAGAACTCCCTGATTTCTCGTCCTTATTTGATCAACAGGGAAAGTAATGACAAATTGGTCATTTACAATTCTCCAGGTGAATCCTCCATCCCTGGGTGTCTCTAACTAAGCCAGTCTGTGTCAGGAATTCCTGATGCCATCTTTTGGAAGCACTTGCAGAGCAAAGCTTGTAAGAAACAACACACCTAAAAAGCCATATTTTATACTCTGCCTCCTCGTGCAGGACTGACACACAGGTGGAGCAGCATTTAACAGTAGTTATCTCTACTCTATTGAAAAAGGAACTTTCCAATTTTCACTTATGTTAATACAAAACCTAATGTCCTGTGGAAGCTGATGTGAGTTGTGCATGCATGAATTATTATCGATTTCCTTGCAAAGACTTATCTCTGGACTACAAACAGTCTCAACATAAAAGTTAAGGTGAAATACTCTCTCCAATGTATTACACAAAAGGAAACTATTTCCATTCTTCTGTGGGCAAACGGCAGGATATTGCTATGATACCCAGTTAATCCTTTTGGATGAGCATTAGATTTTTCTTGGCACAGCATCTTGTACTACTCAAAAAAAAAAAAAAAAGGAAAAAAATGCTGTTGCCAAGGCATTAAGCAAGAAAATGTTGAATGCTATTCTTGCAAAAGGAGCTTGAATAAACTATCAATGCACAGGATAAAGTGGAAAATGCATGAGTCAGGCTGAGCCACTCTATATCTGCTGGGGAGAGCGGGGAGAGGCACGGCCCCAGCAAGGCTCTGCCTGGGGCAGCACAGGCAGAGATGGAGATGCTGTCCTGGGAGCTGCTCCCAGAGTGGCAGCTTTGCCTTTTGGTGGTGACTCAGAGCTTAAGCTTTGTCAGAAAATAATTATTCTGCCCACCTAGGGAAAACATTCATTTTTACATGAAAACCTCTAAACTGTACACTTTTGCACATCATGTATATCAAACCAGAAAATAATAAATGATGCTACAGAATTTCACAGGCATCTCTGTGTTTCCATTCTCCCGTGTAGGGGGTGCTCTTAGGGTGGATCCCAGCACATCCCCAGTGCACTGGGATTTCATCTGTTGGTGTTTTTTATTGCTCATCACAGGAGTCCCCAGCTGGAGCCTGAAGGGAGCTCTGTGTGCATGTGAGGAGCCCAGACCAAAGCAGACACAGCCACAGGAAAGGGGAGCACAGCAGCACAGGGACCCAGGCTCATCCAGCAGTGCATTTCCATTTGTGAACAAAAAGTTTGCCCATTTATTTCTCTCTGCAGCTCCACGCTGGGAAGTTACCTTCTCCTCTTCCACCACTGCTCCACCAGGGAAAACTGCAGCCAGGGAGAAGGGATTTTCCCTCAGTGTGTGAGTTGAGGCTGCTCAGCCTGGAAAAGAGAAAGCTCCAGGGAGACCTTCCAGCACCTTCCAGTGCCTGCAGGTCTGCAAGACAGATGGGAGCCCACTTTTCAGCAGAGCCTGTTGTGATAGTCCAAGGGGTAATGATTTAAAACTAAAAGAGAGTCTATTTAGATTAGACATAAGGAAGAAATCCTTCCCTGTGGGGGTGTGAGGCCCTGGCACAGGGTGCCCAGAGCAGCTGTGGCTGCCCCTGGATCCCTGGCAGTGCCCAAGGCCAGACTGGACAGGGCTTGGAGCAGCCTGGGACAGTGGGAGGTGTCCCTGCCCATGGCAGGGGCTGGAAAGGGATGAACTTTAAGATCCCTTCCAACCCAAACCACTTTCTGATGTTATGATTCTATGAATACTGAGAGAGGACTTAAATTTCCACTGGTTTTACCTTGAATGGAAAAATCTGATTTTAAACCAGCTGGCCAGAAAGGTGTGGGGACACCAGCCATGCCAGAGATGGCAGGGAGGAACATGTAGTTTCTGATTTTACGTTCAAACCAAGCCTGCTGATTTACTGAAATTACCATCCATTTGCACTGCTGTAAATGAAATCCAAAGCAGAGCTGGAGTTAATACATGGGCTGTTCTGATACTGCAAAGCTGTCATTGTTTTTACCTCCTCTATCACAAAGGCATGTAACTGCACAGGATCCCCAAATACCCTGTCTTCTGTTCAGTACAAGGAAAATGAATTCACCCTGATCACTCCAGCAAACACTACACCTACTAAGGCACATATTTAATCAAATAATTAGGAGAGGTGCAGGGGAAATGTGTGCTGAAAAGATAATGTTGCACTTTAAAGGATTCATTATTGGTTATTACATTTTACACAGAATGTCATTTTCTTTACGAGTTAAAGAAAAGGTGAAGGCAGAAAAACAACATCCTACTGACTAAATGCTTCAGCTCCATCCAAATTACAGACTGTTGAGGACATGCCTGAGAGTGGAGGTGCCACCTTTCAGAGGAGCACTGCCATTATGTTGCTAACATTTCACTATCTGATTTTTCCCTTTTCAAAGTTATGCTCTACATTCGAGCACTTGGGCAAAGACATACCTGGGCGTTGTGACAGGGCATTTGTGCCCTGTAGCTCCCAGAGCCAGCCTGCAGAGCCCACAGGAGGGTGGAATCAGAGCCTGGGACACAGGGGGGAGCATCACCATCCACGGGAGCACGCTGGGGAACTCGAGTGCCTGGCAAGGAGCAGGGAAAAGGGACCAAGGCAAAGCGCAGGCACACAAAGCACAGCAGAAAGGAGGGAGATGCAGGAGAAGACATTGTTAAATGCTGACCCTCAGCTTCATGCTGTAGCTTTGATTTAACATGATGTAACTTAAAGAACAATCCAACCTGCAAAACAGCTGAAAATCTTTCCCTGGGTTCCACAAACTGCAGTTCTTACCGTCAGCTTGGGAATATTCTAAAGTGAGGAGACCAAAAAATAGTTAAAAAACACCTACAGAAAAGTGTCTGCTGCTGGTTCTGTTGGTAGTATTGAGATTTCCTGTCAGCCTTTACAGAAATTCTTTGGGAGTCTGACAGGATTAAGAGGATTAATACATTAAAGCATTATTACAGCTTTCACAGGGGATTTTCAAAGACTTTACACAGTGATCTATTTGTCCTGTTACATAGAAGGAGCATTAATAGGCTGATTGAGGAGAATCACTGCAATCAATAACCTTAATTTTTGTAAACATCTTCTGCCATCAGAAGCAGGAGCGGAGGTCACCAGCCCTCCCACAGCACGCACTTACATGGAGCTGCATGAACATATTTTTGGGGCATGCCAAAGGTTGGCTCGGGTGGTACAACCTGCTCCTGGCAGGGAGAGATTTGTTAACACTGAATCATCAAGCCCAGTTTCCCAGTCCCTGTGGAGCCCTGGCTGAGTCATTGCCTGGGTTGCAATGCTCAGAGCCCCATCCTGCCACGGGTTGCCAAATGGCTCCCCTTAGAGAGGGGAGGTTTTGCCTTAATTAAAAGTTTGTGGGTAGGTGTGTGGCTGCCCCTTGCTGCTGCTCTCCTGCTGGAGATGATCTCTGTGTTGGGACATCATGAAATTAAATTGTCCAAAGCCGCTCACTTCTTATTTATACACAGTAATAACACTCTTGTTTTATAGCCCACCTGGAACCATTGCATTGCTTAGGTGGCCCATTTCCCACCAAAACCATGCACTCCTCGAGGTTCCTAGTGGCCAGATTCCTCACGGAGCATCCAGCAGGACACTTAGGGAGGACACAGTTTGGGCACTGTCCTCGTGGCACATTCCTGCTGTGACAAATAAAGAAGCCAACAGTGACACCAGCATGGCTGGCTTTGGACCCTGTAATTACCATTGTCTTTGATAAAGACTTTCCAAAAACATGTGCCGTGTCTGCCCATGAACAATTTAGTAGCTATGGAACATAAGTTTTCTGTCTGAAGTTCATTAGAGGACCAAGGTCTGCACTGGGGGACCAGTCCCTCATTCAGTATTTTTGGGAATGCCAGAGGACAACTTTTATGGTGTCAGCAGAGTAGTTTGGGGTGATTCTGGGAAACAGAAGTAACAGCAGGGTGGATTCAGTCAGTCATGGCCTGGTTCTGTGCTTTGAAATATTCTTCACCACCACCAAAACCATGCACTCCTTGAGGTTCCTATTGGCCAGATTCCTCATGGAGCATCCAGCAGGACACTTAGGGAGGACACAGTTTGGGCACTATCCTTGTGGCACATTCCTGCTGTGACAAATAAAGAAGCCAACAGTAATATCAAGATGTTGTCCTCTCCCCTGCACTGCCCAACACCAGCCTGGCTTGGCTGACCCTAATCCCTGACCCTAATGCCTCCATCCTCCAGCCACTCAACTCCTAATTTATTTCAACATCATAAGCAGCACTTTTCCTTGTTGATCTCACAGGGATAGGGTCTGCACCCCCCCAGCATGACACTCTCTCCCTCCTTTGCATTTCCCTGGGAACAGTTTCACACCATCCCTCAGCAAAAACTTCAATGTTTTGTTGAGAAACTTTCCCTTCAAAAATTTTCACAGGATAAAGGGTATAACCTCTCCCCTCCATCTCATTCTCTGCCTGCTACACGTGAGCCTTTACAATATTTAGGCATAGAGAGGCAGACACTCATCTGCTGCAAATCAGCATAAATAGTCCGGGTGAGGGTCAGGGCAGCATTTTCCAAAAGTGTCTCCTGAGAGAGCCTCTTATCCCATGGGCTCTGCTATATGGAAGGACTGGATTCCAAAGCTTTTCTTTTGCCTTGTGCTTTTGGGAAAATACAGAAGACACAGTCTTTGCTTGTGGGTGTCCTGGATTTTCCAGCAGTACTTTACTTAACTAGCCCCAAGTAGACTCAAATGTACATAATTCACAGACCTCAAGGGATCCATGTACCTCTAAATTACGAAAAGAAGCATTAGCCTTGGCTTTCAGATCAAGACCTAAAATGCAGAAAAATTAAAATTGAGATTTGTTTTTGTTTTTTTTTCCTGAGCTAGCCCAGATATCCCATTCTCAGTGAGATATGGCAGACATTTTATGTATAATTTCCCCAGACTCTTCTGAAAATCCAGGCACTCTGAAATCTCTCACAGACTGTGCAGGGGTCACTCACCTCACACCCATTATCTTCTCCAGGTGGCTGCTTAGACATTGAGTCTAGTCTCAATTAAGAGCTATTAATGAGCTACTTGTAGCAGTGAGATGTATATTATTGCATAAATGTGATTGGCAATTTTGGGATGCTGTGAAATGCAAGGCTGGCTCTGTGAGAAAGGCTTCACACTGAGATTTCAGCACTGCCATGACAGGCAGAAAAGAGTTTGTTATCCTACAACAGGTTAACATGCTAAAGAGTTACCAAAGCTTTGAGGCAGCAGGAGCCTGGTGGGTGGAGGGTTAAAACTAATTTGAATTTATGTTGGGTATCAAAGATATCCATGCAGGGAGATGCTGCAGCTGGAACAGAGTATCAGGTAAGATTGGGAAAAAAAAAAAAAAAAGGAAAAAAAAATCCTCAGAACTTGTATATCCAAATCAGCATCTTCTCCCCTGACAGTTCTCTAAGAACATGAGCTTTGCCTAAGAGCAGGAGGCACAGGCACATGATTAAGCAGGTATTGCAAATGGCTTGCCAGCTGGATAATGGAGAATCAGGGAAGCCTCTTGGATATAACCTAAGCATAGGTAAATAGAAACACAGTTTTCTTTTGTTTCTCTCCTTCCTCCATGATACTGCCACTGTGCTACCTCTGCCTTTGATTTTACAAAATATTTTTCCTTTTACCTTTGCTTTTATTTTTACTTCTTGATTGGATATTTGGCCCATCTTCTAGAGCTCAGCCTCAGTTCTCCAAAACATCTGGACTGCAGAGGTGGCAGGCTTTGCCTGTGGTGAGAGAGAGAGGCACTGGCTGGGACTGCTCCTTGCCTGGGGGAGTTCAGGACCACCAATCCTCTCTGGATCACTCCTGGCCACAGCCCCTCTGCCTTTAGATTTGTGACTCAGGAGAAATTGTTGCATTTTTACTGCATTCAATAGGAATGGCAGCATGCACAAGTCATGGCCAAGGTCAAGAGAGTTTTTCCACAGTTTTTCTTCTCCCTTACGTAGTCTCCTTCTCTGAGCTATTCAAAACCTGCCTGGATGTGATCCTGCTCCAGGTGAACCAGCTGTGACAGGGGCTGGGCTAGATGAACTTCACAGATCCCTTCCAACCCCACCCATCCCATGTGATCCCACCCTTCACCACCGAGTCACTGCGATTTGCAACACCTGACATGGATAAATGGTTAGAAAAGCAGCTCCAGCAAGTGGTTGCTGCTCCTCCTCCCAGTACTGAGATCTCCTATCAGCCCCTCCATGGAAACACTTGTGTAGTTTGACAGGATTAGAAGGATTAATGTATTAATGTATTATTAGAGCTTTTACAGGAGATTTTCAAAGACTTTAAGAGTGAGATCCATTTGTCCTGTTACATAAAACATACAGTAATTGTCTTAATTGCTTCATTGTGAGTAGGTATCGATGCTCAAATACTTCTGCATGTCTAATTGTGCCAGTTGTTCCAGGGTCTTCCAAAGGTACAAAACAACCGGGTGAGCCCAGCATCAGACTGCTCTCCAAAGATTTCTCTCAATTCAGCCAGAATTCTCTGCTGTGTCTCTAAACCAGACAGAGGTAACAAATCTGATATGTAATCCTGAAAATCCCAGTGCAAGCATGCAAAGCAAATGCCATGCACAGGTGGTTGTGACCACAGACTTGCTTTCTCTCACCACAAAGTAGAAATGAGTGGAAATTTCAAGGGAGCAAATTTGTAAAGAAGTAAAAAACTCACTGCTGGAAAAGCAAGATGTCCTTTTCCTCCTGTGTTATTTCACAGAGGAACCAATAATTAAACACACCCCAAAGGTCTGGCTGAAGCAAAATCAGCAAAGAAACATGAGGAGATGTGAGCTCTGCTGCTCAGGCATGGCCAGGGGCCTTCTGGCCATGCTCACACTTGTCAGAGCTGAGAGCCCTTCACTGCAGGTACAACCATCCATTATTCTGTTCTTAACTTTGCACTGTTGACAGGAATCTGTTCTTCCTGGAAGACACAAGATCTACATCCTTTATGCCCTGCAAAGAAATGTGGAAGAGTGACATCAGGGACCCAGCTGGGCAGGTCCCTTGGAATGACCTTTGAGAGAAAATTCCAAATAGAATCACAGAATGCTTTGGGCTGGAAGGGGCCTTAAAGCTCATCTTTCCACCCCCTGCCATGGGCAGGGACACCTCCCACTGTGCCAGGCTGCTCCCAGCCCTGTCCAGCCTGGCCTTGGGCACTGCCAGGGATCCAGGGGCAGCCACAGCTGCTCTGGGCAGGCTGTGCAAGTACAAAACTTTTTTCACCAAAAATGCTGATTTACCATGGAAACATGCAAGCATTGTTTCAGCTTTTTCAAGAAAAACACGTTGGTTTAGTGAGGGCCAGCAAGGGCAGCCCAAGTTCCCGCATTACTGGGGTAAAGACAGGCACAAGAACACCTGGATTCTCATCTATTTTGTCCAGGTTTTTGCCTCTCAGAAACTGCCATCCTGTGCTTCCAAGAAAAAAAATATGAGAGTAATCACATTAGATAAATGAGGAATAACTTACATTTCAGGAGACTTTTCTCAGTTCTCAAGGAGACTAAACAACAAAACACAAAAACTCTTATCCCTTCACAAATTGTCCCTGTATTTCCTGTTCTGTTGGGTTATTCAGTTCCTGTCCTTGCCCTGGGCAGGTCCCTGGCTGCAGGCAGAGGACACTGGAGGTTTGCCTTGGCTGCTTATTTTGGGGCCTACAAGGCAGCTGAAACCACACATCTGCCTCTCCTTCATTGCCTTTCTCATCTTCGCAAACAAAAATCTGATTATAGCAGAGAAGTGGTTACAAAGCATGATTTGAAAGGGCAGAGCACTTTGCTTTCTGGAGATTTTGAGGGAGTTAGGAAAACAAACAAGCTTTATGACATGCTCATAAATAATTGACCTTGAGATTTCTTATTTCCAGTTATTTGCCAAGTTCTCTTGCATATATGATTTCACCTGCCTAAAGAATCAGCTGGATTCACAAAAAAAAAAAAAAAAAATCAGAAATTCAAATGAAAGTGCCCACAGGGATAACAAGGGAATAGGAAAAAAAGTGAGGGCTGCTGTGCTGGAAGAAGAATTTATCAGTAAGGAAATAAAGAGACTTACAGTGGAGAAGAAGCAGAATCTAATCTGCTGAGGTCTTTTGTCCAACTGTGACATCCTCTTCCATGAAGGGAACAGATTCTTACTTCAAAAACACACAAAATCCTGGCATAGGGAATTGATGCTGTCTGTGAGAGCCTTGCTGCACTCAGGGAACAAACAGCACCACAGACTTCTGTCCCCCCAGCCTTGCTGCAATGGAAATTGTGTTTCTCAGTGTGCCTTCTCCATCTAAATTATCTGAGGAGAGTTTATCATTCCATGGGCTGCACTCACACACCACCTCCCTCTTTGAACTCTCCACGGATTCTTTGGTCTTTGGAAAATGTGGGTGATATCTGCTGCAAACACAGACCTGTTTTTCTTACCACTTTCTTTAAATTTCTGTATACAGGCAGGTCAGGAGAGCAGAATCTTCACCTCCCCTGCTGTTGCAGGGGCTCTGATCCCCTCCACCATCTATTTAAATGTCTGCATTTGATTTAAGCCAACAAAACCCAGTTGTGGTGATGTGTTTGCCCCCCATGTGTCACTCTGTAAGTGCTCAACCATGTAAAGAATGGAGTTGGATTTGCCCAAATGTTGACTGTGGAGAGACTGAAGCTAAGGTTTAAATATCTGTCACTAGAAATATAAAAGAAGTATATATATTGATGGACTGTTTGTAATTCTTCTCATTGTGGGCTTTAAAAAAACGCAAATTTGTGGGTTTCAAGCCTCCTAATAAGCTGTCAGATTTAGATGAAAAACTATATAAAATACAGTAATTAAAAAAGAAGGAGTAGAATAGCACAGAAATTAAAGAGAAATCTTTGTCCTAATTTGATTTGTGACTTCTTTGTAACAGAATAAAGCATGTGTAGATATTAACAATTAATTTCCTTAACCAACTCCAATCAGCCAATTCAGAGAAATGTGCATTGCCTTCTGGAAAGCTGGGAGGATTCCTTTTAACCTATTAACACCCTTCCCTTCAGATTCATTCTTGTCTACTTTTTTCCTTTGTCAGAAAAAGTTGTTTATTGATGAAGAAAACAACTTACTGGGTGACAGAGCATTTAATTTTCAAAGCTTCAGGGTTCCATCAAGCTTTCAGTCTTGGTTACATACACCAAAGAAATGAAAGTATTGCCTGTAGTGCCTGCTTGAGAGATGGAAAATTGAGGCACAGAATAAACTGCCTTGCATGAGGTCTTGTGGGAATTCTCTGGGAAGGAAAAAATCCACCTGTGGGGCCTCTACTGCCTTCTATTTCTCATCCTTCATCTTTGTACCTGAGAACCACTGCCAAGATTCCTGACAAACTTGCCTCCTCCTAAAACACTCCCCACATTTACCACACAAGACACGTGTGCATTTAACTGCCTGTCACATGCAAAGAGTCAGGGGCAGAAAAATGGAAGTGGCTTGTCTGAAGTCAGAGAAAAATGAGGCCAAATCAGGCAGGACTGGCTGATCCCCAAATTCTCTATTTAAGCTCCCCAAGCCCACTGCACTGTGCCATGGCAGTTGTTCCCTGCTTACGTTGTTCCTGGTAATAATTAAATAGAAAGTTTCATAGTTCTCCACTGAGTAATAAAGCAAAAGGCACTTGGATTCCCAAATCCTCCATTTACTGGTACAGGTAAGACTGGCTGTCTACACACATTACTCAGCTCTAATTAGAACTGTAAAGGATTTTCATGACTTTTTAGTTTTCCCTGTTCAGAAGTAAATCCGTCCTTAATACCATAGAGAACATATTCTGAGAAAGTCAGAGAGAAGGGAGAATTAAAGAAAAGCCCAAGCAAAGATATGGGAGAGGATGCCAGGTACAATCACTGAAGCAAATAAAGTGAATTAGTTGGAGAGGCAGCAGCCATTCTGCTGGGAAAAGGAATAGGGATGGAATGGCAAAGCAGGGAGATCTGGATGGTGATATGAAGTTAGCAGACAGTGAACAGGGACTTCAGCAGGCACCTGTTTATTCCACTTACATGGGATGGGATCTGGGTGGCCAAACCAATACGAGGGGTATTTGAGCACAGTTTGTCTCTGCACAGCCCAGAACACACCTTGGCCTCTGTTTTGTCATGGAGTTTTCAATATATCATAAAAAAGTGGATTCCTTTTCCTTCTTCTGCCAGATATTGAGTGAGTGATGGGCTGGTTGAAGGCTTGAGCCACTAAAAATAAATTGTCCAAAACCGCTCACTTCTTCTTTATACGCAGTAATAACACTCTTGTTTTATAGCCCACCTGGAACCATTGCATTGCTTAGGTGGCCCATTTCCCACCAAAACCATGCACTCCTTGAGGTTCCTAGTGGCCAGATTCCTCACAGAGCATCCAGCAGGACACTTAGGGAGGACACAGTTTGGGCACTGTCCTCGTGGCACATTCCTGCTGTGACAAATAAAGAAGCCAACAGTGATACCAGCATGGCTGGCTTTGGACCCTGTAATTACCATTGTCTTTGACAAAGACTTTCCAAAAAAATGTGCCATGTCTGCCCATGAACAATTTAGTAGCTATGGAACATAAGTTTTCTGTCTGAAGTTCATTAGAGGACCAAGGTCTGCACTGGGGGACCAGTCCCTCATTCAGTATCTTTGGGAATGCCAGAGGACAACTTTTATGGTGTCAGCAGAGTAGTTTGGGGTGATTCTGGGAAACAGAAGTAACAGCAGGGTGGATTCAGTCAGTCATGGCCTGGTTCTGTGCTTTGAACCATTCTCCACACCAGTAAAACCATGAGATCATCTCTTGATTAAAAAGAGAAAGTCAAATATCTGTATAATATCTTGTGGTCTTGAAAGCACCACAAGCCATAAAACACTCCTGATTTGTGTTTCAGTTTGACACACAGTTTAAAACAAAGAAAAGTTTCCTATCTGGGGCTGCTGGCCTAACTTCAACCTATCAGCCAATTCTGGGGCTTCTGCAGAATTTTTACAGCTTTAGAAGACGTAGGACTTTGCAGTGAAGCAAAGTGAGGGTGGCACTGAGCAGGCAGGGACAAGAGATGTGTCCATGTCTGAGAAGCTGCAAAGAGCAAGGGAGGCACTTCAGGCACGTGGCATCAAAAAAGCATCACCCACCTCCATCCCAGGGGAGACCACCCTGCAGTGGGAAAGCTCCTTCAGCCAGCAAGATCAGTGCTGTGGGGCAAGGAGATGGCTGAGGCCCAGCTTCCATGTGCCAGCCTCACAGGAGATATATAGCTCGGTGTTGAAGCAGATCCAGGAGGGTAATAAATAAAACATTAAAAAGACATTACTCAGGTTGAGCCAACTGAAACACCCAAGGTTTCAAAATAGCAAATTAAAGTGCTGCAGTTCCCCTTCCCTTATTACAAAATCTAAGGTTAACATTTTTTACCTGGAAATTTCTTAGTATGCAGAAGCTTCATCTTTCTATTAAAAAAAAAATAGAAATCCAAACCCAAGCATTTCTAAAAGGAAATTTCAGGAAGTTGGTAACAATTTGATTAACATGGATTGACCAGGAGAGCTACATCTTCTGCTAGAAGATATTCAGTCAATGTGGAAGCCAATGTCTTTTTGACAGTGCCATGTGCAGGAGGGCTGGGCACTGCACACCAGTCCCTGCATTCTTAAGCAATCTTCAGAACAACTGAGCTTCATTATTATTGTTGTTTTGGAGAGGAAGAAGGAAGATTTTTTTTTCTCCCATGGCAAATAAAAGACTCAGGAAATTGTGAAAGAGGAGGCCAGGGAGCAGAGAAGATCTGCTTTGGCCAACACAGGCCTGAAACTTTCTGAGCAATGGTGGAAAAGTGGTGTATTGAGAGCCCACTTGTCCACTTCCCCTGCAGCTTTGTTGGCACCTATTTCTCCGGGTCAAGATGAGATTAACCAAAAAAAAAAAAAAAAAAAAAAAAAAAAGGAAACAAATAATAGGCTTGAGTTTACCTCTTCAGCTCCATTCCTAGACAATTGCTTGTTTATCCAAAGTCTCTGTTATCTACCCTCATCCTCTGCTGGGTTTAAAAAATAAAAGCAGACAAACACCCAGTATCAAAACTAACACTGTGGACAACTTATCAGCAATTCCAATGCAGCTGTTCATGCTTTGCAGAGCCATCAGCGCTCCTGGTGTGTGTGGCCAGTCATTGCTGCAGCAGAACTCAGGAACGGGGCTGGTGGGTAAATCCAGAGTGTGTCCAGTGAGCGCTCCGCTCATGGAAAGCAGCACCACTCCATACAAATCCTCTGCTCATTGCTGGCTGCACACGATTTATTGTGCTCCTAATCCATCAATGGAGGGGTGGAGTGAAGGAAAGAGGGAGAAGGAAGGGGCAGATGAAGGGCAGAGCTGTCAATTACAACACGAAGATGATTTTCACCCTTTATTGTTCAGCGCATTTGCCATCGACACAGGTTATTATTATTTGGGTCTTTGTTTGCCTCCAAATCCAATCACAAATGATTGGGTGTTGTACTACAGCACAAAGTGTTCATACCTGATAAATCCTGCTTGGCTCGAGCACCTGGCTCAGCTGAAAGCCTTCCAGCACGCTGGGAGTAATTAGTCAAAGTCCCTTCTCTGACCAAGCCTTTATGCAGGACCAGAGGAAATACTGGTGGCACAAGAAGTTGCTGATTTCCACTCCCATCAACACAGGCACGCTGTGGGCTCTGGGTTCTCCAGCATTTTTTCACAGCACTGTCAGTCTTCATGGAGAGAGGGAAGATGTTTTTCTCTCCACTGTACCACAGAGTCATGTGTACTTGATCAACACAGAAATAAATATCCAGAGATGGCTGCAGAATGACCTGTATTCCCAGTACATCGAGTGCACACCCGCATGATAAACAGATTTTTGACGCTTCAGTCAGTATCACACAGTGAATGTTGTAGAACAACACCACACTGCCCAGCAGGTGCAGGTTCTCAGTAGAAGATCACCATTAATATGATCACCATATGTTTCTGGCTTCCCCAAAGACCTGTGTCTTAAATCTCCCTGCACAGTACAGAGAATTGCAGCAATGCTTATAGGTGTGGTGCTTATGTGCACTGAAAAATCATCAGGATCCCAGGGGCAGATTCACATCTAAGTGCTGTAACACCTGAAAAAGGAACTGCTTGAAAAAAAACAGACTTAAGTGATAAAGCTCTGCCCCTTCTATGGTGTCACCTCCTCCCACACTCTACTGTGGAGGGCTGAACACTACTTTTGTAGGTTTTTGGGCAGGATCAATCTCTTGGGCTCATTTCTGTGCTTTCTCCAAAGTTGTCTTGTTTCCTGTTTTGCAAGACTGAGGCACAGTTTCCAAAAAGAAACAAGCAGTGTTTGTGTACAAGCATACACCACATGTGCATGTTTGCTCTCAGATCTTCCCTGTCCCAGTCGATAAACATGCAGCACAGAAACCCTGTACAGCACAGGAGAGCCTCATCCCAGCCCTGCAAAAAGCAGGGCTTTGAAGGATTTATAATCATCTCAGGCCTGCAGGTAGTTGGGCATATACATGGTTACAGACAATGTGGACAGTCTGCAATCATCCCAACTCGTGGCACAGAGCTTCCCACAACATGCACACATAAATCTCAAGTACTAATCATAACACTCCTGTGTGCAAGGGGAGTGTGGACAAAACCTCTGTGCACCTCCCTGTTCATGCTCTTCAGGGTCTTCAGGTAAAAACACAAAATAAATGCGCACAGATGCCAATGGTAAATAAACACAAGAATATGGAACAATTCCCCTCATATTTGCAGCAGACAGGAGCTCATGTGTGTAATAAAGTCCCCCACACGTAGGATCCTAATTGCTTTTGTGAAGCCAGGTGCCTGCAGACTCCACATTTACATAAAATATCCAGATCACACGAGCTCTTCCTGTCCATAACTCTCCTGATCCCCTTTGTGGAATGCTGGGCTGCATGAAGAGCTCTTACAGAGCAGAGCTGATATTGCCAACCAAATTGAAGACATGGCTTTGCAAGATGTTTAAAATCTAGCAAATTTGTAGCTGTCATGCAAGTCTCCAGAGCACTGGTAGGAAAAAAAAGGTCAGATTCACTTCCAGACACAGAATTTTGGGATGGGTAGCCAGAGAGTTATTTCAAGAATAATCAGCGGCAGATGATCAGTTTAAGGTGTTTTATATCTCTGAGTCACAAGGAAGGTGAATACTTCCACGTGCCACAGGTGAGGAGCTTGGATTGGGATTCAGGCTGCAAAAGGGGTTTCTCAGACTGAACAGACAGGCATTGGGGAGAAAAGCTTCTTCAGTTACCACTTTTATTAAGCTTAAAGGAAGGGTGGGCAAAGGAAAAAAGGAAGCCTCTGTGATCACAAAATCAGATTGTAAGATAGAAAGGGAAAAACCATCACACTAGATGATTTCTGGGACCAAAATTGAGAAAACCTGAACTTCCATTTGTTGGTCCCCTCTGCCTGATGCTGAGGAAGAGCAGAGAGTGTGGGCAGCCCAAGTTACACTCTGCAATCCTGCCTCTGGCTGAGTGCCCTGCACAGGCAGCAGGAACCTTCCCCCAGCTCTTGCTCACCCCCAATCCCATTTTATCAACACCATTGCCTTGCAGCAGGGAACCCCTCATTTCCTCCTAAAACCCCTGGTATCATGTTTTTGGCACTCTCACAAATGCTTTTCTGGAATGAAAGCACTACTCCACAATATCCTTGTAGTAGGGGCTTATTCAAACAAACAGCATGGAGAAAACCTACCCCTCTCTTATTTCCTTTTGTAGCTGCACATTGCTTTGTCCTTGCCCACTGCGGGCACACCCATGGATTGAGTTTTAATTTTCACTTTATTTTCTTTAGGTTTTCATTTGTTTGACTCATGTCAGATTGACCAAGGATTGAGTTCCCAGCATGGCATGTAATACTCAGCAGTGTTTTATGCTTTCACTTAAGGATCAAATGCAATTGCTGGGGGACTGAAAAAGTGGGGAAGGATTTAATGGATACTAATAGCACTTGCAGCTAGCAGTGGGTCCTGGTGGCAAAATAATCCAGATGCCAAAAATACAGAAACCCAAAGGGTGCTCTGAGATGCCAGTTGGGTTTGCTGTACCTGTCTTAACCTGTGCCAGAGGAAAAGACATCAGAGTTTCAAGGCTTTCATGGGTTCCCACAGGGATGAGGAAGTAATTTCTTTCAAAGCACTGCACAATTAGTCCAGTGAAAAATGGCTTGGGGAGGGAGGTCATTTTCCACTGACTCATCACAGACTGGCCACTGTGAAAGGCAGGAAGCAATGAAAATGCACTGGGTGATCACAGGAGATAAGGCAAATCCTCTGCTCCCACTTAATGCAGGAGCAGAAGTTCTCCTGGCAGCTCCCCCAAGGAAAGGGGAGCTCAGCACAAATTCCACATGTACTCACGTTCTATAATTGATGAGCTCAGTGAGTTCCTAGCAAAGTAGCTCCTTCCAGCCATTTCCTTTATTTACACACAATTGCTTGTTTAAAACCATAAAATGCAAGCCCAGAGGGAGCCTGAGAGTTTGACCTGCTGTGCCCTCTGTAAGAGATCCAGGGTCACAGCAGGCACTTCTCTGCCCTGCAGTGCTGGCACCTCCCAAAAGCTGTTGCTGAGCTCCCCCTTCCTGGGCAGCTCCCTCCCAAAATATCTCCTGCTCTGTGAGGACATGTGGAGCATTTAGCATGAAATGGTCTGGATGCACAAAACCACATTTCTAGGCTCACTGCCTTAGGGATGAGAGTGACTCGGGAGACAGCAGCTTCCCTCAGGAAAAGGCAAGAATATCTGAGGTCCAGGAGGGTGAGATGGGCTGTTTGCTTTGGCCCTAATCCCACAGAGCCTGAGAGGTCTGCTAGCTTTCCTCACAGCAAATAGTGCCGTCACAGCTTATCTTCCTCCTTATCCCTGCTCTGCAAAGCAGCTTGACCCTCTTTGCATTGGTGATGAAACTTGCAGTGATGCCTTAGGATTTTGGCTTTTATATTTTTCATATATTTGTAACCCTGCAGTTCTTTAGTGTATAACTCTGAACTCCACACACAGTGTGAGCTGCTGCTTCCCCATTTTGGGCAGACACAACAATTCCTCTCCAGGCCTGGCAATCAAGGACACCTCACTGCCTCAGGCCCTGAGAGATGGGAACAAAAGTGAGTTGGGGGAGCAAACTTGGGGTCAATTACTTCATTACCTTAAGCTGGAATTAATTAACCCCTAGTATGCAAATGGAGCAAACTTATAAAAGTGTGGAAACCTGTGACCCATTGTCTATTGTGGGTGTAGCCCCTGGGGGGCTTTGTCTGCCCAAAATGTACCTGAAGGCCCTTCAATAAATAGAATTGCTTTTTATTCCCTTAATTTTGTCTGGACTCTGGTTTTGGGTACCCAAAAAGGCATCAGCAGTGTATTCCTGGGCATGTCCGTGGCTGGGACCCAGCCTGGCTGCACACCTGGCTGCAGGATGCCTGTAGCACCTGAGGCAAAGCCCCGTGTGGTGTGTGCAGTGGTTAGACCTGTGCTGTGCCCGTGGATAGCTGGGTATCAGCAAGGTGTATGGCTATGTAATTATACTGCAATTAAATTTAATAGCTCTTCTAACAGCTCAACTGCAGGATAGTTTGTCTAAGAATTTTTGTACTGGGATTATTAACCTTTTGATGGCTCCACATATCTATTTACATTAATATGCTGTCCCTAAAATTATATTTATATTCCATCCATAACCACAAAATCATGGAGTCATTTAGGCTGGAAAAGACCTCTGAGATCATTGAGCCCAACCATTAACTCATCACCACATTGCCAACCAAACCATGGCACTAAGTGCCATATGCAGTTGGGTTTTGAATATTTCTAAGGATGGTGACTCCAACAGCTCCCTGGGCAGCCCCTTCCAATGTTTAACCACCTTTTCAGTGAAGAAATTCTCCCTGATGTCCAACCTGAACCTCCCCTAGTGCAGCTTGAGGCCATTTCCTCTTGTCCTGTAGCTCATTGCCGGGACAAGAGGAGAATTGAGAATTCCATCTCAAGGTCCAAGTTTGAGGCAAACCTGTGTGCTGGAAAGAGCCCCCAGCTGCTCTCTGGCAGATGCAGGAGCACAAACAGCAACCAGGATTCCAGTAAACAAGAAGTTCTCCTCTCCAGACCATTCACTAAGTCTCCAGGTAGGTTCTCCAGGGACACAGAGGAAAATACCTAAACTCCAAGGCTCAAACTTCCACAGCAGCTCAGCATACTGCGAATTTACACTCTTTTGCTTGTTAAGTTTACAGGACTCTACTGATTTCTTTATGTTAACCTTTAGAAATGTGGAAGGTCTATGTTTAGGCATTGTCATTTCTCTCTATTTATAGAGTGGAATTATTTCTGGTTTGAAGATTGGAATCTGTTTAAGCTTTCATTGTGATTTATAAAGGCTTTTCTCTCCTATCACACCAGGTTTTGTTTTTCTTTTTTAACTTGTTTCCAGGCTCATAATGATTTTTAATCAGACAACAATTAATGATGCAAATAAGAAGAATGGACACTGAGGAATTGCTGCATCTACTGTATTACAGTTATTTGGATTTCAGTAACTCTGTTGTTGTTTTTTTCTTATATCATTTGAAGGCCTGTTACCGCAGATATGTTTAATAGTCAGTGTGGAGAAGCACAGCCAGTGGACATGTGGACATCAGTATGGTGCATATGCCTTAAGATTTTAGCTTTTATATTTTTCAAATCCTGTACTGCATTAGTGCATAGCTCTAAACTCCATATAAAGTGTTAGTTACTGTCTTCACATTTTGGTCAGACAAAACAAATCCTCTGGGCCTGAGATCCAAGGACACACCACAACCTCAGGCCTAGAAAAGTATAAACAGAAGTGAATTAGGGGGGAGCAAACTGGGGGTAAATTACTTCATTACCTGGAGCCGTAATTGGAGGATTAACCCTTGATATGCAAATAGACCAAACTTATATCTGTCTGAAAAACTCATGACCATTGTCCAGCTTGGGTTTAGGCCCTCAGAGGCTTTTGACTGCCCAAGGTGTATCTATTGAAGGCCTTTAATAAATACCCACTTTTATTCCCTTAATCTTGTCTAGCCTCTGTTCTAGGTAGCCACTCCAGGGCATCAGTGCAGTGGGCAGAGCTCTGTGCTAGAAGATCTGGTGAAGCTTTTTATGAAAGTAGTGTTTACTGGCAATGAAAGATATTAACCTTGTCCCTGTCACTGCATTACACTGGACAAGGGGACAAGGGTCAGGCCTCTGGCTACAAGAAGCCTTCAAGATGCTGACACCCCTTGCAACCACATTTGCAAAAACAAGCTTTGACACATTTGTACTGAAAAAAGAGGAATTAGAAATCATCTTTTCACCTTAACCCAGATATTAGTTTTCCCTTTCATGGATCATTAGTGTGACAGCTTTTAGAGAATATCAGAATCTGTTTGATGACTCCAGCTGCCTCCTTGTTGAAGGCATTGCATCTTCCAAGGCATTCTTTAGCAAATGACTGTCCCAGCTCATGGCAGGCTCTTTAGTCCTTTCATTAATGCAAACTGGGATGTGGAGCACCTGCAACACTGTAGGTTTTACAACCAGGGTGGCGATTTATGCTGTAAGTGCTTTAACAGTTCCCCAGTGGGCAGGGGGGAATTGGAAGGTATTTTCAATCTCTGTGTTTGAGGCAAACCAAAGAAATATCATGCTATTTGTCTTTGAGTGCTCTTTTCTAATTGGAGTTTTTGGAGGCTTTTCTCCCCACCACCATCTATAAAATGCAGTTTTCCTTGAAACATGTAATGATGCATCAATAAATCACTCAGTAAAATAAATATGCAGATCTTTTAGTTATGAATGTTGCCAGAAATAAACCTTTTGTAATTGATAATTAATGTCCCCAGGATCAATATCTGGCAGAAGAACCTATGGAGGGAGCCTGAATCATCTATGACTACTCAAGAACGACTGATGCTTTAAAAACAAATCTGAGTACCTGCCAAGGGTATAAATTACAGTTTTAGACAGGGACTCAAAGGCTTGAAATGGGATCTGCTGGTGGCAGTCACCAGGCAGTTGGTGTTCCATGAGCACTGACACATCCCTTGGTCCTGTGGAGACAGACACAGGGAAAAGTGTTCCTCCAGCTTGGGACTGCATCACACACAATTCAGAGAGGGGCCACCAGCAGTCCGGGGAGGTGCTGTAACTAAAATAATGAAGGTACAAAACCCACTGGGAGACAGTGTGGGAGTGGGTGTTTGGGATCTTTTCCTGCATGTGTATGGGTGACTCCAGTCACCCAAGCAGTGCCTGCAGGGAGAGTAGGCTCCTTGTCATACTCTGAATCCAGGAGCAGGGGGGCATGATGTACAGAGCAGGCAAAATAATCCAACCCTCCATTCAAGCTTTAAAACTTGGTGACAAAGACAGACCTCACTGCTGTCATTATCCTGTCCAGTCCTTTTGATGGATTTCCATCCTCTGTGTGGGGACATAGATGTTAGATGCACTATATGTCCATTATATGTCACCTCCATGCTGATCCACATGCATTAAAAGGACAAATGTAAATAAACAATTCAGGCAGCTCAGTCAGAGAGACACAGTTGTCATAAAAAGACCAATAAGAAAGTGTAGAAGGATGTTTGACTGCTGGAATGACTTTTGTTCCCTTTTCATTATTCTTAATAAAAGGAGATGGTTCCAAAAAATTGTGTTTCCTTGGTTATTTTTCCCAGGAGATGGTTTATAAAACACAGAATATTTAACACACTGTGCTGCAAGAAAATACCTTATTAAGTGAAGATAGTTAGAAAGAAAGAATACACAAATGAATGGTAATATTTTTCCCTTTTACAGTTAGTAAAAAGTGCAGTAGTTCTTTATATGGATTTAATATCAGTTGCCTTATGAGTGGTGAGAAAAATAATCTCGCAGCCATGGTGTATTCAAGAATGTTTTAAATACTTGTACTGGATCATTAGCAACCAAAAAGATACTGTAAGACTTTTGAGTTGGCAGCAGTAGGATATCAATAGTGGCATCTGGTAGTGAAAAGAAGTAATTTCCTCTTCTAGTTGTCCGAAGTTGCAAGTCTCTAGGAAATCTTGTCAGGCCATGTTTAATGTTGGTATCTGTGTATGAGCCATTGATTTCTGGTATTTAATGACTAAGTTCAGCAAGGTGCTTCTACAGGAACTTGTATCTTACTGATTGCAAAGCACAGCCCCCCTGAACAAGCCATCCCACCTCTGACCTGGGCCCCAAGATCAGGAGTGCTGCCCTTCCCTGCTGCTGCCTGGAGAGGAGGGTGGGATTAAAGAGAAACCTGACCCAAAAGAACAACCTTTGCCTTGGGACCTTGGGCTGGGATCCAGCAGCAACCTTACTGAAAACTTACATTAATTATTTTATTTGGGATTTTCCACAGTGGGAATTAGCTCCTAAATTTGTCCAGAGCCACAGATTTTCCAGTGCAGCCAGCCCATGGCTTTGTACCATGATTTGTAAAGTAGGTGATGCCATCCTGAGACATGACCTGAAGCACTGAGCAGAGCCAAGGCCAGTTGTGTTAGCCCTGCTGTGCTGCTGGTCAGCATGAGGGCCTCCACAGCTCTCCAAATAACTCCATTTTCAAGCCTCTAAGCTGGAAATTCAAGTGATCAAGACTTGTGCTAGCCAATAAAGACGAGTTGACACGTTCAGAAGGCAGCACAGGTGAGCTCCTCCTCAGGGTTCTGGCTCTTTTACTGACTAGGCAAGAAAAACACGGAATTAGCCCCTTAATCCAGGCACATCAAGTGCCCCACATTAGCCAAGATTTGGGCAATAAAGCTTTGGGCAATAAAGAAAATCCAAAGCACATTTCTACCTGGGCCTGTGCTTGTGCAGTGTTTGTCCAGGAGGCGATTTCCAGCCCAGGGGTCAGTGCCCAGGGGTGCAGCTGCTGCCTGAATCAGCTGGGTCCACGAAAGGAAAAAATCAGTTGACACGAGGCTTATCAGCAGCAGTGACACGGCTGCTGGTGCTGCTGTGATCCAAAGAAAAGGTTTCTGTGTCAGAAGGCAGAAGGAGTGTTCTGGGGTGAGAAGCCCACCAGAGCAGGACCCTTCCTGCTCAGACAGCCTCCTGCTCTCAGGACAAGCTCTGCCAGCCTGGGAATAAACCTGAACAGCAGTGATAAAGTTGTATTGTCTCCACTGGTGCTATATGACTCTTTATTCTTCAATAGAATTACATTGGTTTTTTTTTTTTCCCCCCCAAAGGTTTGAGTTGCCTTCGAAAGGAACCTTGACCCTTCTTGCTGCTATCAAAGCATCATCCAGTCATGCCTGTAAAAAAATCTGTGGAGGAAAATAATTTTACAACAAAACCTGTGGAGGGAAAAAAAATTACTTCTTTCTAAAGAAAAACAAAAAACAAACAAACAAAAAAAAAGCAGCTAAAAACAACCAGAACTTTTATTTCTTGTCGAGTAACCATATTCCATGAGGCATGGCAAGCAGACCTTAAATTCTCACTCAACTCAAAGGCAAACCATTATTCTGTAATTTTGTATGTAAATAAGATGTATTAGGAAATCGCTCAAGCAATTAATTAAACAGCTGTTACAGAATAAGTGATAAAGGAAACAGGGGCATGAATATGTGGAATTTTCCTTGCACAGGCATCAGGATGCTTTTATTTATTTATTGCTTGTGTAAAAGAGCAGGACAGGTCCGGCATACCTTGGTATCAGCTCTGAGGTGCTCAGGGGGATGTAGCCCCAGGGTGTTGGATCCTGACTTCATTGGTACAGTGTGGGATGTGGGGAATGGAGATGATTCAAAAGGGCATGGGGTCTGTGGTAGTTGCTGACCACCAGCCTGCAGTGCTCTCACTGAAGGAGGGACTTTATTAACTTCCAGAAACAATCTTTTATCTTTGAGAGGAGCACTGGCCCGGGCATGATGAGCTGAGCCTAATACAAAAGGGAACATCAACCTTGCTGTCTTCACTTGCAGAGACACTTAAATTTTTTAAGCCCCTTCTGTTGTGTTCCACAGGAAACAGCCCTGGAGAGTGGAGCTCACCAGCCCTAACACCAAAGGATGTCCAAGCCTTGGCCACAGCTGAGGTCCAGCTGAAAAAATGGAAGGCAGACATTAAGGGACAGTCGTGGATTGAGGAGCAAGTGAGACAGATGAAAGGTTTGAAGAAAAACTGCACCATGGAGATGAGATTTGACTAAAACCACACGCAAGACCATAAACTGATTAAAGGCCTCAGGTCTTCCAGATCCTTGCACATGGAATGTAATTTCACTCACCTCCCAGGAGGAACTGGGATCAGTGGGGCAGGACCAGTCTCTCACAGGCCTTCCCTAGAGCTGGTGCATTTCTGGAATATATTTCTGGGCTCTAACAGGAAGAAATTAAAGTGCTTGGCCAGCAAAATGGGAAACACAGAGAAATGAAGCTCAATGCACATTTTCACTCCGCTTGTTCTGCTCATCTCCCCATCCCTCGTTCCTTGCATAGCATTTGGTCTGACTCCCCGTCTTGGAAACACCTGGGAGGTCTGAGGTACAGGTGTGCTGAGGATGTGTGCTCCTTTGTGACAGAGCCAAAGCAGCTGGGGATGCTGGTTATGGTCTCCTGCTCCAGTATCATAGTCCTGCTGCTCCTCACTGACAGGGCTGGTTTCAGACTCACCTCATGTGTACACATTCACCCCTTTAGGTAGAAAATCACCGTCTTCTTTTCAACTGTTCTTGATTCCAGCAGCCTGGCAATGTCTGCCCAACTTCTTCCACATGCAGGGAGAGCAGCCTGAGCCAGTCCTGACTGCAGGTCTGTGGTGGCTGTGATCCATCCCCCCACAAACTGCCCAGAACCCACCCAGCCTGAGAGGATGGGACACACCAATGCCTTGATGGCATTGATGGTAGGGAAAGGCTGGGAGTGAGCAGCACTAAGGAATTCCCTCTCTGGGATGTATCCGTGCACAGGTCAGCACAGGGCCATGTCTCAGAGCCTCCCACAGCCTCTGACTGCTCCCATCCCTGTGTGGGGATGCCAGTGGGGTGGGACACAGGAACCCAGAGCATCCAAAGCAATTTGCACAGCCCTGGGACTCATGATGTGAGTGTGCTCCCAGCTTCATTAACCAGAGCTCACTGTCCCTGCAGCAGGAAGGATCTGAGCCTTGAAGAGATGAAGAATTGTTCTGGCTAGCCAAGGAAGTAATTTTAATTTGCAACATTCAGCTTCCAACTGTTCAACAGCAGCAAGAGGTTAACAATGTGGAACTGGGGCTCGCTCAGAAGGGACATTTCCCTCCATCACTGTGCACATGGCCCTGTCACTCCCTAGGCAGCTCTTTTCTCCTGCTGCCCCATCCCAAGCTGAGAGGAACAGCAAAATAAACTGGATTTGCTCCTGAAGTGTGTAGCAGAATTTTGTCACTCTGTCCTGACCTTGTGGCCAAAGAGTTCTCATTCCGTTGGAAGCACCAGAGTTCTTTCTCCAGTCCCATGAGATTGTTCTTCTTTTCAACTCATCTTATCTTGGTTGAGTTTTAAGATCTTACCTTTCAGACTCTGTCACTAAGAGAAGGACACTGGATATTAAATCAACCAGCAGGAGGACACAGATAATTTTTTTTCTGTCCACGCTAGACAATTATTCCAATGGCTGTCCTAGACATGGCAGATTTAATAACTGCAAATGAAGGACATTTATCTCTGAAACAACTGATTTGATAAAAAATGGTAAAATCAATGAATTCATTACTACACAGAGACAGTAATATTTGTAGGGGGAGGGGGCACAAGTTGTGCTGCTATAAATTATTTCAGTCTGGTGGCATTTGGGTGTTCAGGGATGTGTTTCTGTGCAATGGAAACAGTCATGTTTGGAATTGCAGGGCTCCCACATGCAGAGCTCATCACCTGTGAGCAAAAAGCTCCTGAGCCACCTGTAATTCCTGACCCTCCCTGATGGGCAGAGCTTGTGGGAAATCATATCCAGGAACGAGTCACTCAGCACTTCTTGTCTGCTGAGACAAGAAACAGACCTGGGTAAAAATCTCCTCCCAGCTCCTCTGCTCTGCCCAGCACCAAAGCCTGAACTCACAAACCACCAGTGGGTACAAAATTAACCCAGAACAAAACATGCTTTCACAAAGAGACTGATTTATCTGCCTCAGGAAGGGTGAGCCACAGCAGCAAGATATTCTTGCAGAATGTCACTTTCTGGATAATTGTCAGCATTTCATTCCATAATAGGTCCAGCTTCAAAAATTTTCTATGACCTCTTGAAAATTTGCAACTGAAGAAATGTAAAATATATTTGTTTCATTTGCAGAATATTTTTAATTATTGTGGGAAAAGTCCTGCACAATATTTTATTTCCACTTCTGTACCTGCTGTCTGTATGGTTTTCTATCCATTGTCCCCTATTCTCTCTTTTTTCCTTCCTGAATTTGCCAGTCAAAAGAGAAGAAATTAAGGATAATAATTGCATTAAGTCAATGTATCATTTAACTTTTTGCATGGTAGTGAAGAAAGAAAGAATAAAATTGCTTGTAACAACAATTCAATATTATTAAAGAATTTTCTTTTTGACAGAACAGAAGAATCAGCTACCTCTTTTGGTGAATTTCTTGGATTACCCAAGCTAGGGTAGAGTCTAAAGACTTTTAGCTCCCATGAACACGAAAGGGTTTGCCCCAATTTGATGTACCATTATGTGAGGTTATAAATACGTGCAGAAAGTGCCATGTAATGTGATCTACCATCTCGAGGCCTTCCAGCTGTTGGGCTGTACAGAAATAACTCAAAATACTCAGCAAAGTAAGTTCACTGGGTGTTCAGTGCAAGCAAACCCTGGGGGGATTTATGGACATACCTTCCAACTCTTTTATTCTTCCAAAAAGCAGAGGTGGAAACCCCTTTGTATGTATTAGAAAAAGTCATTTAGCCCTTTGCTCATCACAGCCATGGCACTGAGCTCCAGCTTGGCAACTTCTCTCTTCCCATCTCGTTTTGCTTTTGATCCTGATATTTCTGGATGGGGATTGGCAGGAGAAGCCAGCACAGGATGGGAGAGCTCCTACAGTGCCACCCACGGGCTGGGACCACCTGACACCAGCTGAGGGCCTGTCCCATCACCTCGGCCAGAGAACCAGCAATGCCCAGCTCCAGGCTGAGCCAATTCACTGCTGTACTGAGGAACACAGAGCTCAGATGCAACAGATAAATCTGAATAAATGCATGCTGCACTCACCATTCATTTGCCCTCGAAATAACAGCCTCAGCAGAGCATGGGCTACTGGCAAGAACAGCAAAGCATACGACATGATAAATAATGTTTACATCCAGAATCCAGATGTCATTTTCCATCCTGTAGCTTTGGAAATAATGGCCTGTTACTTCTTATTAAATCAAGGGTAATCCATTCACCTACAGGCCCAAAGATAGCTGTCTCTGCTAATCTCCACTCAGGGAGCTGTATTCATCAATGGGAGAAGCCTGTGTTTCTAGCAACAACTGGAAGCCAAATGATCTTCAGCAATGGAATTTCAAATATCAATTAGCAGTTCAAACATATGGATCTGTCAGTGCAATCCTGCCTGACACAAACCCCAGTTTTCCACCAGTAGTGTGACCTCCTGTGTGCTCAGGCATGCACACCCCAATATTATTCATTTCCTTTGCAAACCTTTTATATTTACCAGCAATAAAAAGCTCAGTGACTCTCTCCAGTGATGATTCACCCCATGTCTACAGCACTTCAGCCAGTTTAATCCTCCTGTGGACGGAACTTATTTCAAAATTGACCCTGCTTTGAGCTGGTTGGATGATATGACCCAAACATCCATTTCAACCCAATTTTTTCTAGGCTTCTATGAGGCAGTGGTGATAACAACTGTGATTAAAATGCCATGACCTTGAAAAGCAATGGGAAGTTCACTTTGAATGACCTTTATGAAGTTTGGTTTATGTCCTGGGTGGGTTGAACGACTGCCACCCTTGGTTTGACCTGGTCATTATGGCAATGTGCACCTGCCTTCCCTCGTCTTTCTGCCCAAAAAAAGGTTCTTTTCCTGTAAAATAAAAATAAAAATAAAAGGAAATTTAGGAAACAGAGATTAAATACACAAGTGTGCACCAAATTTATTTTGAGATTTTTGCACACAGCAAGATTTGGCCACATCTACTTTCAGATTCTAGTCCTGCGCTTTGGGGCTTTTGGACTGTAATTGTGTTCAGTCTTCTATTTATACAGTGAATCTATAATGTAATTTCATGAGGTACTGAGATGCACTGAAAAACATATGAGCACTAAGTTGCTCTGCCTAATCCATATGAAACAGTGTTGGAAATCAGCCTGGTAAACGTGGCAAGAGAATGAGTGAGGATTTCATCTGTGGTCTGACACTAATCTAAAAAGGATTATCAAGGAGATAGCCTGAGATACAGAGCACTTGAACAGAGAGGACAAGGAATCCTATTTAAATGAATGCACTGGGTTGTGGGGTGCTTGTAAACAATTAGCACATGGCCTTCCCACTGACCACACCAGCAGGAGCTCATCCCCCCCAGCCACTGCACAAACCACATTTACTGCTCCAGTCGCCAGATTCAAAGAGAGCTGAAGAGAAACAGATGATTTTCCAACATTAGCTTTTAATAGGGACAGCATGTCTGGCAGGATGAAACGAATGAAAAGTCCTTGCTGTTCACAGTTGAATCCACCCCCTGTCGTCTCGCTGTCATTTCTCCACAAGCTTCACCACTTCTTGCTTTGGGGAACTCACATGGAAACAAATCCACATCAGGGCACCCAATCTGTGGGGTCCCAGCAGGAGTGTCCTGCTGAAGGTCATACTGGGTGCCAGAGGTGGTGGTACTCTTGTG
This sequence comes from Anomalospiza imberbis, assembly GCF_031753505.1. Taxonomy (NCBI): domain Eukaryota; kingdom Metazoa; phylum Chordata; class Aves; order Passeriformes; family Viduidae; genus Anomalospiza; species Anomalospiza imberbis. Next base: position 6,567,381 of record NC_089701.1, on the reverse strand, counting down.
GCCACCGTCCTCTGATATCCCTGCTCTGTTTTACTTATATTGTGGTTTTCCTCTTCATATTGTGTTTTCCCTGACAACAGATCTGTAAGCACCTGCCCATTTGGGGTGATGGAAAGCAAAGATCAGGGCAATGAATTATTTAATTGAAGGCTTAATTTAAAACATGAGCATTGCTCTTTCTGAAGTGAAAGAAATAACTAGTTCTCTCCTTTTGTTGCAGAAATCTAAGAACCTGATGATTGCCTCAGCCTCATCCGCTTGTCTTCCCCTGACAAATTGAAGGTTTTGTGGATTTTGGCCTTTTGAACTATAGGATTTAGTTTCCAAATACCAGAAAATGTTTTATGGATTGTAGCATGTGTAGTGCAGTGTTCCTGTGTCCCATGTGCCTGAAGCCAAGCGTTTAGCCGAGATGAAGGCTTCATGGGATGTTTCAGGAACAACAGAGCAAATCCATGCTAATGCCGTGAAAGAACTCTCATCCATCTTCTTACTGTTCCCTTTGGGGTTTGGCTGCAAATAAATTATGCATGTCCTGAACTATTCCTAGGTTAGTGGGGTATCATTTAATGCATGAACAACATCAATGAAGCCCTTTGGAGGCTGACAGTGCTCCACGTGCCACTGTGTTCCCAAAAATCCTGAGCATCACCGTGAGTGCACCCACCTGGAGAACAGCTGCTGCACGTGGATGGGGTGATGCCACCTGTGCACAGGGGGCTGGAGAGCAGAAAGGCACCCTTGTTAGGCCATTCCATTCCCACTTAATTTTTGGTTTTCCTTCCCATTAAGGCTAATAAACTCATGAGCAGGGCAGTGCATTAACTGGAGCAACACTTTTCTACCTTCCACGAGCCCAGTCAAATTCCTTTGCTGATTTATTTGAGCAGTCCTTTTTCCACACATGAACACTCCCCTATAATTGTTTTATCAGCATGGTCCAGTGCATGGTTGTGTTAGAAATTTGTGCTGGATGATGCAGAGCATTCCTTGCTTGGAGTAAAGTTGTCACAAAGATATCAAAAGCACCTTTTCCCCTTTTTTGCATGCTGTACAACAGAAGCTGTTATGTACCCTGCAAGCATTTATTCATTATAAAGTCATATTTGATTCAGTGAGACTGGAATGGGTTCCAGTAGCTTAAATATCTCCAAAGCCAAAGTTCCCCCTTTCTGGAGTTCATGCATTTAGTTCACTCAGCTTTCCAAACATTAAAGTAATCATAACATAATAACACACCCAGGGGATCTGCAAACCTCACTGGGTTGTACTCAGCCATCCTCCATCCCTTTCATCCACTGGAAGATTTGTGCAAAATAGAGAATATTGTGATAAAAGAGGACAGACCATAAAATAGAGGGCCAAGCCCTGAAGTTGTGTATCATAATAAAGACAGAAACATCATCTATACTTGGGCCAGCAGAGAATCTGGATCTTTGTACTTGAAACATAAGTAGATATTTTGGAACAATAAAAGTGAAATATGCTCTAGCTGTACTTTTAGGAGAGATTTCAGCAAACTTTATGTTTAAATTTCTTGGTTGATTAGCCCACAATGACTTCTAATCACTTGGGAGAGTTTTTAAAAATCAAACTTGAATATACTCAAGACACAGAAACTGAGAAAGTTGCCTGCAGGTCATGAGGACTAACATTTATTTTTTAAGGAGAAAAAAAATCCTTCAGCTCACTTGCAAGCAGCTGTTGCATCCAATATTGAGGATCTGAAATGAGCAAAGCCAGTTGTTTGAATGAAAGCTCAACACCTCATTTCCCACTGATCTTGCAAAGGATGTGCAGTCCTGCAGAAAATTATAGAGCAACATTATTATAAAAATGGGAGTGATAGATAAAAGGGATCTTTTGTGTTTATTTTTTTGAGCTGGCCCTTGCAGGTGGGTGCTTTCTGTGTGTGTTTGAAGATTGGATGTGGATGGATCCTGTCAGCCCTCACAGGGGACAGAACTACTCAGTCAAATTCAGCTCAGTGCTGGGCGTCACAAAAACACTTCTTTTTGTCCCATGATATGCCAATTGCATCCCTCACCCTGAGTTTCCCTGCAGCTGAAGTCCCTCATTTCTCCAAAGACCCAACTATTCACGAGGCAGGTCAGGTTTTCAGAGGAGGAGAGATAATGCAGCCATTGCTGGGAAAGCTGCCTGCACCCCTGACCACCCAGCTGGAAAATGTAACTAATTTTATTCACTGGGGAGTGCTGGGAGGATTAATTGGATTCAGTGGCCACAATGTACTTTACATTGGTTGGGTGGAAGGAGACTGATAAGAGTTGAGGTGCAAATTTCTCAGAGGTGCAAGGAAAAGAGTGGCCAAGGAGGAGGGCAATTATTTAAAGAGTCAGTGAAGCAAGGAAAAGACAATTAGCATTGGTATCACCCTAATTCACAACAATTTGCAACAATGAGTCTGAGACACTCTTCCCATCAAGGCCAGAATATATAATTTCTTGACCTTATTATAAAATATAATTAAAAAAACATGAGCAAAAACGCTGCATGTCCACATGGGTAAAACAGAAAAACTGAAGGACACACAAAGGAACTGAAGGACAACAGTGATTTGGGAGTCCTGGGTCTGAAATAAAATTACAGCAGGTTTATCAAGCCCAGGGTTTTTCAGTGGAGCCAAACAAGTGACAGAAAATTTGAACTACACAGCCTTCACTTTATTTTCTGTCCCTTGGGAGCCTCTCATTTGGACCTTGGCCTGAAGCAAATCCTGGCCTGTTCTCCTGCATTGCACAGAGACAGGATTCTTTTTTCCCACGTTCTTGTAGGTTATCTGAGATGTTAACCTCAAATATCTCCAGCACTGCAGCATGGAACAAACATGAAAGAAGCAGATGGAATACCAGGAGCAGCAGCATCAGTACTCTCTGAGTAGATTGCAAGCTGGAGTACAGCTGCCACTTTCCTGATCTGTTATCAACACATAATATTATTAATCACAGAGTTAAAGGAAAGATACTCTGAAAGGGACAAGAGAACAGGCTTCTAATGGAATTGTGACTGGTTTATACCATATAAACCATATTTATAGCATATATTCTGGCTACATCGGTCTTCTTTTTATATTGAGACCCTATTTTATATAGAAGAATTTTTTTAAGCAGGGTGGAGCCAGGGCCTTAGGCCAGGTCAGTTTGCAGCACAGCAGGTACACCTTGCTGACTGCACCAACTTTTAAAGGCTCCTCTAGGATTTTTGGGTTTTTTTGGTTTTTTTGGGGTTTTTTTGTGGGTTTTTTTGTGTTTGTTGTTGTTGTTGTTTATGGTGCTTGTGTTTAAGAGTTTCACGTGTCCAGGAAGCAGTGGACAGATGGGTGGTAGACCTCTTTAACTGGGGGTGCTTTCCTCTCCTCAATTAGAAAAAAATCACAGCCTGTTCCAATGAACTCCTCAAGCCTGTTATAAAGCACGGCTCTGTCTTCATCTATGAAACGTTCTGTTCTGAAATAAAGGATTTCCTATTAATCCTGAGGAAGAAGTTGTTCATCAGTGTTAAAGGGCAAGAGAACTTGGATTACACCAACTTTATTCAGCTCCTTTCACAGGTGCATCTCAAAGTCCTTTATGAGTCATAGAAATATTATTTTCAAAATTTATCCCAAAGGCCATTTTGAGCTATCCTAACCAGCCATAGCCTAAAAATTTGGGAAAAGGCACCCCTGCCAACCACAATATGCACAAATCAGTCACTAATTCTGGTGTGTCTGCAAAATGCATATGGGCTGAACATCAAGCTGCTTGCTTTTTACAGCTGTGTGCAAACCACCCAGTGCACTGTAGGTGTTATTTATAAAACTATTGATTTTTATTATTTATCTCTGTGCCTGTCTTGTTCTGTGCCTGCCAGCTGATCACTGTCAGATGTACTAGATTGTGCACATGGATTGGACTGGAGTTGATGGGATTAATTGATTTGATTACATTGAGTGAAATCAGTGGATTTCACATCAAATAGAATCAATAATCTGAATTGCATTAGACAGATGAGCAAACACTGGGCAGGATCATTGCTCTGGCTTTCCTGGGATGTAAAAATGGTTGAGATCAGTGGATTGGACTCATCTGGGCACGGCACGGGGACTGGTTCCATTCGAGTCGCACCGGTGGCCTCAATAACTACAATTTCTTTTTAACTTGAGTTTGTACTGATCTTTATTATAATAATTATACCTAGCGGCAATCACCCTCTCTGGTACACACAAAAAAGTTCATTATATGACACAGAGATGAAGTGGCTCATTTTCCCCCTATTCTAATTTGGTAAATGGTGATTACAGAGGTAGGAGCTTAGCGAAACCCAATGAGCCTTGATACGTTAGTTAGATTTTTAACAAGTCATCTTTACTGAGACCTAACTGCATGGAGCCGAGTCAGATGACAAGTCCAAACCTCTTGCCTGCTGGTGCTGTTGCTATTCTCTTGATTATCCTGCAGCATGTTGAACACTCCCGTGTGAGAAGGGCAGCACCACGGCACAAGGCCACCTTTCTCTTGTCCTTAATCAGAAATGTTGAACTGTTCTCTAACCCCCGAGAGGGAAAAGGATTCATTAGATTTCATCTTTTTTTTACACTCCTGAATGCTAAGTGCCTCTTCCTTTTCTCTCTCTTCCTGGGGAAAATGTGTCAGGAATTAATGTTTAGAAAAAAATATTAACTTTCCCAATTCCCACAGGAGGCCGAATCCCATCATCTGCACAGAACTGCAGTCAAAGGTCACTGTAACAGAGGGGTAGGGTGTTAGCAACATATCCTTTCAGCTCAGTGATCAAAAAACAGAAGATTAGCCACCTCTTTCCCAGCTTAGTGACATAAAAACCATGGAATTGGCCTGTGAAAGGAAAAGGCAGACTGTGTTGACAAAGGGAAGATAGTTCAGTGGATCATGACTGAAGCTGTCATTTGAAAATAAAAGTTCATTCATATTTTCCCATAAATAACACTCCCAGATCAGGCTGCAGAAGGTACAAGTTTTGACAGGAAATTAGGGAGGGTTAGAAGAAAGGATCAGAGCCAGAGGATGTCTACACCTGTGAATGCCTCCAAGGCCAGCTCACATCTTCTGTATTTACCCCACGTTTGTGTCCAGCAAGCATTTCTTGTCAAACTACTTAAACTTTGCGCTGAAAAAAAATCTACATTATTGCTAGAAGAAGGCACCCCAGACTCTTGGTCCTTTTTGTCATCTTCTGCCCTTTGGATTTCCTTTCTGCCTAAGAATTGAGGCCAGAGCCTAAATCCACAACTGGCATTCCTGGAACAAAGCAGATTTCCCCCAGCTTTGGTGTTTTTGGAACCATCCCAGACAAGGGGTGGATATGAAAGTCCACCCTCCAGGACACCTGCCTTGCTCTTCTTCCTCCACCTGACTAGATGGGCAGTTTCTCCATGTTCTCATTGCTCAAACACACATGTAACACAGGAAAATGTGGCAAAGGATGGAAGATAAAAGCAAAACACAATTATTAGGGAATACGGATAATACAAGTGTCTGCCCTTACATCTTTACTTCAACTGTGAACTTTTTACTTACAGCTGTAATTTGCAGCTGGAACTTCTTGTTTATTTACAGAATATTGACTTCATTTTAACTTGAGGAATCTGAAATGTTATTATGGGTGGTGGTTGCCAGTTGTGTTTATGCATAACTGGACAAGGACATTTCCTGGTCTCCAGAAAAGAGGCTGGCTTGGGCTATTAAAGGGAAACATGTCAGCTTCAGAATATGAAACCCACAGCAGTATTCCACAATTCAGCTGTTAACACAATGCTCTGCAACCTTACTGAATGCTGAGGGATTGGCTTGGTTTAAAAACACCTGGATGCAGAAAGGCTCACATAATGCACAAAGAACAGAAAAGCTGCAGAATTTGGCTCAAATGCACCTCCAAGTCCAAGCTGTAACTCATCAACATTCTCTTCTGAGACCTCGTGCCTCTCATCCCCTTCCTCCAGCTCCATTCCCCTCTCCCCCTCCCGTCTCCCCAGGAAGGCTGACTCTCATCTGTCTGCAGTTAGCAGAAACCAAAGTGACTGGACTTGCTGCTGGAACAGAAGAAATATGTGCTGTTAACTGTTCATTGAGCTGTGAGATGAGCAAGCTGGGTGTTGAAAAAGAAATCCAAGCTAAGAGTACATTTCCCGTGTTAATAAAGCTTTTTCCTTTTGTTGTATATTTCCAAACACTGATTCTAGAACGGCTGTCATCAGGTTTTTTCCCCAGAATTAGACAACAGGACAAATTTAAGGTATCATGGAGTCATTTATCCTTGCTAAGTGACAGCTCTCTGTGCTGCATTTGGAGATCTGGTTTTCCTCCATCTTTTGTTAAAAATTCTGCCATCTACAGGTGTCATTGTCTCAATGAGACACGCATTTCTGAGTCTGTCTCACCTGTGTTCCCCTTTAGACATGAAGGGATATGCGGGGTCTGTTTTTGTCGGGCCTCACTCCCTGATTGGGATGGCCCGGAAAGGTGGAAAAGTCTCTCCTCCAACCCGTGCCTCCAAAGAAAGGCTCAGTAGTCTTCAGTCATCCGGTCTCAAGGTAGTTTATTGTGTGTTATCTAAAAGAATTCTCCCTGAGCTGCTGCGGTCCGTTCAGCAGTCAGGCAAGGGCACACTCCCCCACCCAGGGGGCTGGTGCCCTCTTTTATATCATATATTAAGTATTAGATGTTTACAGTTTTCCCCCAATTTCCATCACCTATATTGAACAGTGACTTTCTACTCTAAACCAATCTGTGAGTGCCAACATCACCAAGAACATGGAGGTTAGGAAGAAGGAAAGAGGACAGGGCACACCCAAGTGCCTCCATCTTAGAACTTCTGACCCCCATGTACAAAACTCAGACCCCTCTGTACAAGGCCTAAAACCCCCCTGTACAGCACTCAAAAACTCTTCCTCTCACTTTGTGACTACTTCTACTATAATATCTAAACTTTTGTGATTTCTTGTTCTTCCTGCAAGGTTGGTAAATTGTTCCATGGATCAGGTTCAAACCCACAGGGGTCTGTGGCTGCATTCCAAGGTCTCAAATGCTTTTGACCTGGGCCCGGAACATCCAAGAGTGTCCAAGGGACATTCTGGGTTCCGACAGGGATAGGCTGCACAGCAAGGTGTGAGTTTGTAGGAGCTGGAGCAAGGCTGCTTTCCAGTAAGGGGAAGATAGAGCAGTACCTCTCCTGATCCTTGGAGGTACTTTGCTCTCTTAAAAGGTGACAGAGGTTTGGGGACCCAGACTGGCTGCTCATGATGGAGAAGACGTCACACAAGCGCAGCCATGAAGACAGGGGAAAGGCACAAGGAGCTGGGTGTGAGATGGGAACAGATAAAAACCCACACAGGTGAAGTTTCCCTTGTTTTTCCTCAGAATGTGGTGCCTTGGAGGAAATCCTATTTCCAGGGACAGAGACATTCCTATAAAACCTGTGTTATCTCCTCCTTTGTGGAGGATTATCACAGGTGAGGCAGGTGGAGGTGTGAGCACCTGTTCCCAGATGTTTTTCTCTCTTCTCTGTGAGCAGATGCTGTGTGCAGGCTGCTCTCTGCTATTCTTGGCAGGAGGTAACTCCAATAAAATTTTGAATCCACTTTTAGATGGAGGAGAGTTTGGGTTGAGTTTTTTTAGGAGCATTATGTGCAGCAATTGCATAGCCTGCAATGATTTAGAGCTCATCTCTGTTACAGTCAAGCCCATTTGGCATTTACTTTCATGAGCCACAATGGAGACCTCATGCTGCAGTGAGGTTTGTCTTGAATTTTGTTTCACTGTCACAAAGCCATCATCATCTGGTTTTGCTTCTGAGTTTTATCTTTTGCTCAGGAGAGGAATGTCGTATATTATTCACATCACATTATGTTCACAACATTTGAGGTGCTGGACAAATGCATTATAAGAAAACAGTCCCTGCTGTGAAGAGTTTACAACCCAGACAGAAAAACCAGATGAAATTTAGAGGCAAAGACATGTACTATGAAAAAAACAAAATGAGATAAGGAAACATTCAAGGTGTCATGATTAACAGAAGTGCTGTTAATTCTTTTTTTTAATACTCCATGTAAATGGCAGAGACCGTAGAAAATTTTTCACAACTCCCCCTCCTTCTGGTGAAAGACAAAACTCTCCTGTGAAGACGTGAAACTGAGTTTATTCTGTCATTGGAATTGAATCTTGATTTTCAGAATTTCTTTTCATCTCTTGAAGACTCACCTGCAGAAGTGCTTTATTAAACCCTGTTTTAAAAAAGATCACATTTGATTTGTCTTCTAAAAAAATATTTTCCCAGAATTATACTCGCCATATTAAAAAAAAAAGAAAAATAAATCTTTCTTCTCTTGCAATAATTCCACTTCTGGTGCAGCACTGACTCCAGGTACCATGTCATATATTCACACCCATCAAGGGTGTTTTCACTGCCTTGGGTTCATCCCCTGGTCTTCTTTCACAGGCTTTGTCATAGTCCTTCCATCCTCTTTTTTTTCACCAGAGGAGCTCTGTGCATCTTTTGGTTGCACACTGCAAATTTCTTATTGTCCCTCTCCTCTCTTCCCTCCAGTCCTGGGGGACTTAGTGGCTCCTTTGCTGGCCCTGCTCCACACCACTCATCCACCCACAGAAATAAAAGTCTGCTTGATACTGGCTCTTGGAGGATCTCTCATCTCGTGGAGACCACAAACCTCTATCTCTTATCATAATCCTGCACATCTATCAACAAAACTCCAGAGCGGGCTGGTAGCTTTGTAGGTGGCAAATTGTCCATTTAATTATGAGATTTTAGCTTGCTTTTCCTAGCAGTCTTTTTCACAGCAGCTGACCTTCAGTGAGTCCTTGAATCATACAATTGCCTTTGTGAGACTACAGCAGTGAACATCTTTATTTTTTTTATTTTCCTCACTGCCTTTCAGTTCAGCAGCGACATCCTTGAGGTGTCCTGTGAAATCCTGACCCAGGGAAGCACCAGGCAGGGGATGGCAAGGCCAAGTGCACAGTCACTTTGATGTGATTTTTAGGAGCAGGGATTACGTTGGCAGAGCTAACATGCTCTTTTCAGGCTGTTCATATTTCATTAAAGCCAAGCAGAGATGGGGGGGAGAGCCACTGCTCTGTGTCGTGTCACAGCATTGGGAACAGAGCAGGGGGAGCTGGGCAGGTGCTGGGTGTTCTGCTTAATGGGAAACTTCCTTCAGAGGAAAACACATTCAGGGGGACACGATGTCCTCTGGTGTCATTTTTTTTTATCCCTTTCAATAAATGTTTTCAGATTTTTCATTTTAACCAAGAAGGGATAACTTTTTTCTGAGTTTAATGCTAAATTTAATTATTTTCCAACGAAAGCTGTACTGTCCACTAAGGCAGCAGGGTTTGCCATGAGTGAGAGGAGCCCAAATGCTGCAGGGACACTGCTCAGGAAACAATTGCTGTGAGTGGAGTTGGCAGCAGTTGAGAAAGCTCCTGACAGTGAGTGAGCCTTAAGGAAGACAATTTCCAACTTATTTTAAGCTCACTCCAGCTCTAAAAATTCCAGGTTGGTTTCAAATAAAGTGTAGTTTTGGTGTCTAAAAGTGTCTTTGGCTTTCTTGGTGTGCCCACACCAAGGAAAATCAGCCCCTCCAGGATCTGGATGTTTTCAGTCCCACCACCAGCCTGCTCTGCCCTCAGGGCTCCCACTGTGTGTTAGTGCTGGCTGTATTTCTCAGGAGTGGGGATTTGACAACAGATCCATCAGTGAAACTGAGTCTGGTTAAATCACTTCTGTGTTTTGTCCTCCCCAAAGCAGTGCAGCAGAGGAATTTTGCTTTTTCAGGTTTCCAAGTGTCAGGGCAGGTTATTGTTCTTATGCCATTCTCCTGTTTGTTATCAACAGCTCCATTTTCTGCCTCAACTGACCTGTGTTGGCAGGGCACAAAGGCTGGTCTGCCTTTGCTTTGTTTTTTTTACCCCATTTCCAGATTTCCCTTCCTTGCTTCTCCACCAGCTCACTGAATTCTTGCTGATGTGGAAAAGGCTTCACAAGACTTGTTTTTCTCTCTGAGCTTTTAAATGTCTCTACTGTCACCTCTTGTTTTGGTTCTCAGACTTACTTCCCTAGGCTGTTTCCATGATTTATAGTTGATTGCTGTTGCCACTTTTTTACTGTAACATCTACTTGCAGATATAAAATCAGGTTTCACATCCACAAAAGATTTCTATTGGAGAAATGAAAACGCTATTGAAATGTAAAACCTGCTGGAATAAATCATGGTTTGGGGGGGGGAAGTGATGAAGATATGCAGTTTCATTTATATAAATATACTTAAGAGAACAGGTGACATTCCAGGGAACCATCAGCAGATGGCAACTCCACCAGCTCAGGGGGAGCAAGCTCTGCTGCTTTAAGAATGCAGTTGCTATTTTTCTCCAGTGCATAAATCTATAGTTTATAGTTATTGCATGACAACCTGCAAATAATTAAATTATAAATGACATGACAAGGAAGAAACACCTTTCAAAAAAATCACTGAATAACTTTTGGGGACACTTTTAGTACATTTCATCTATGCTCCACTTTCCGAAGTGCAGCGACATCTCCCAGTGTTTGTGTTTAAAGTAAATTGAACCAGTGAAGAATCTGACACATCTCCCTTCCCAAGAAACTGGGGGAGCTGTGGGAGTCTCTGCCAGCAGCCTGGGCTCCTCCCTCGTTTCCCTGCTCAGAAGCTCTGGCCATAACACCTGCAGCTCATTTAGCAGGCAGGGGGAACCTTCTGCAAGTGGGAAAAGAGTTCCTGCCCCTCATCATCCTCACGCTGGAGGAGAAACAACCCTGTGCCTAATTGAATGGATGGTCTACCAAGGGGTAGACCATTTTAATCACTGCACATGGTTAATAAAAACATTTGTCAATAATAACATTTGGAAATAATAATTTGTGGAACAACAAATAAAGCCTCCTCCAATTCCCTAGGCTAAGCCCAGCAAAGTTTCTTGTTCCCAGCCCTCCAGTGAGGCTCATTGCCTGTGGCAGAGATGATCCACAGCTCTGAAACCTTCAGCTCCCACCAGCTCTGAAACCTTGCTGTGTTCACCTCCCCAGTGCCCATTTCAATGAGCTCCACGGGATGCCACAGGTGGCCCAGGTTTGTTTTCCAGCTCCATGGTCCAGGTCATTTGGAGCTCCACGGATGGTGCTGCAGGCAAGAAAACCACATGGCTTTGCCTGCCAGTGCCTCACTGGGACCCACGTGCCATCCCTGGGTGCCCACAGAGCCATGTGTCATCCTGCAGATAATTAGCTGATAAAGCAGGTTTATTGCCTCCCTTTTTCCACCAGAAAATGACATAAATCATAGCAGATTTTTCCTTTGATAACTTAATGCTGCAGATGTGAAGTGTTTGGGGATGAATAGGACTCAGTGTTTGTTAATGAGAGTTTAATGTCTTCATCTTCTGCATTAAACTCCAGTTAATTAATATTCATTCAATTAGAAAATGTAAAAAATAAATTATACAGAATTAAGCTTTACACAGGAAGCAAGTGACCTCATTTCTGCTGTTTTCAGGTGCTAATTAGATTATCTCCTTCCCTATGAAGGGGGAGGCACCGAGTGCTGCCAGCAGTGAGGAGAGCCTTGCAGTTGGGCACAGACCTCATCTGGGAGTGCCTTGTTCTGGTCTGCCCTGAGCTGGTGGAGACCAAGAACTACAGCCAGATGAAACACAATTACAGTTTTTGTGGGCTTTCTGGTCAGTGGAAAGCCTCTCTCTGCTGGAATGTTGGTGTTTTATGGAGCTGGGTGTTGCTGGGAAAGAAGGAAGTGTGCTGAGCTGGTGGCAAACTGGGAGTTGTACAGTCTTGATTCCAGTCTGGTCCTGCCTGCCAGCTTTGGCTGAGTCTTCCACCCTTTGTTGATGCTTTTTTTTTTTTTTTTTTTTTTTTTCCCTGCTCGAACAGACTCTCTAAATTTGGAGTCCTTTAGGAAATGGTGTTCCTTTGCAGTTGAGAGTGTCTCAGCTTAGCAAGAAGAAGGAGCCCTCTGGGATGAAGAGGTGCTCTGACTTCAGCAAGGCTAAGGGCAGAATAAAACAAGCCAGCCTAAACTGACTTTATGCAAACAGACCACAGGGGTCCTAAATAATCACTATTGCCAGATTATCTAATGTAACTTTGAAGCTGGCCTTGCTTTGAGTCAGGGGTGGTACCAGCTGACCTGCAGAGGTCCTTCCAGCTTCAATTACTCGACAATATTATATTTCTTACACTTTCCTGTATCCTGAAGCCATGCTTGTCTTCTGTAGCAGAAATACTATAAAAGGCAGTGAGAGCCAGTAGAAAACTCAGACTGCACAAAGACCTGCTGTGGATTACTGCACACTGTGCTGGGGTGGGAGGGGGAGCAGGGGAACAAAGGTTCTGTGCTGGAATGTGTTTTATAGTGCATCATCCATCACTGTCCTCTTCCTCTGCTACTTCCTAGCAGCCCTGAAGAGCAATTTGCTTTTAAAATGGGAGGGACAGGCATCTGTGTGAGTAAAACTCAGTTATATCTTATAAGTTTGTCAAAAGGAGAAAACGCCTTTGGATGAGACGGTGCAGTCAGTGAGGTTTTGAGGACCTGCCTTTGTGTGTGTGCTGTTAAGAGTCAAAAGCAGTACAGAGTATCAGTGGCACCACTTGTGATGGTAGTTACCCCTTGCATAGGAAGAGGGGGTGCTAAAGTGACAAATATTTTAGAACAACTTAAAAACAGTTGCAACACTACTGCCACAGAGTCAGTGGGACCCACTGAGAAATGGGATTATTCCTGGTGTGACACTCCTTATTTGACTCAGGCCATCACAAGGACATAATGATTTGCAAAGGAGGCACAAATGAACTATACAGTGTTACAGCCAGAGGCACCTTGGCAAAAAGGGAGATGTTTCATGGAAGGGAGGTCAACGATGCTGCAAAGGAGAGTTTCCCTCTGCTGCCTGCTCCTGCTGTGGCCCTTCACAACAGAACACAATAACCACCACAGCTTGTCCTCTTGTGAATTCCTGTGAAGGCTCACATCTTTTTTCCATTCTACTGCTTCTGTATCTTTCTCCTGCTCTCTCTGCTATACCTCCTCATTAGCTAAAATGTCTTAATCATCAGAACCTGTGCTTGGTTTCAAGCCAGATTCCTGCTTTCCTTGGCTCATTCCAGCTATCACAATAGTTGGCACCAACTGTTTGGGCTGTGCTTACGGCCCCAGTTCAGGATGTTGGCTTGTGAGAGATGTTGAGGTACTGATTTGTCTGGGGCAGGCAATGCTGGGAGCCAGGGGCTGCTCTCGTGATTCACTGTCGTGCTTTTCATTCCCCGGTGTTGCTCTGATTTCTAAATTTGCTGTGTCTTGCAAGGTTGTGAGAGAAGGAGGGAAGTACCCAAGTGTCAGGTTGATAGAGTCGGTTGGGTCAGATGATATTCCCTGATCACAATCCCCCTGTGTGACAAAGGACTTCTGCACATCCTTAACTTGTAAAGTTTTGGGTCTGTTGGATTGATGCGATCTGGTTCTGTGTGCTCAAGCACCTTGCTGGATTGACCTGCTGGTCTGGAGTCTGAGTGGGCCTCATTTCTCTGGCCCTGGTGTCCTGGGTAATTAGCCTTGCTCCTGCTTGGAGATGAGTTCCAGGCACTTGGTGGATTGGCAAGGCTGTAACAAGACCGATCTCATTAGAGGGTTAAAAAATAGAGCACAGTTCCTAAGGTTATTGGATTGGCCTTTGTTGGAATCGTGTGGGCAGAGAGCATGATATTCCTCATCTTTCTTCTTTAACCAAGAAATTGTCATTGTCCATACACATCCCCACAAAACCTCCTGGCTGAGGAGTGGGTAGAGGCCTTTGGGAGATCACAGACTGTCGCTATTGGACATGAAGTGAGTACACAGACACTTGGTAAGTCAAAGGAGAAAAAAGAGAGAGTTTTATTCAAACATCTGGTATTTATAGAATTCCAGAGGTGACCGTGGATGGGAGGATGGAATTACTACCTCTCCAACCACACTGGTCAAACCAACAGTCCATCAATTCTCTCCTCCCACAAAGAAGAATGCAAAACAATCATTATTTACATGAACATGCATGAGAAACTCCAGTAGAAATATGTAAACAGATCAGAAAGCTGAAGAAGTTTTATGAGAACTTTAAAACTTTCAAAAGAACTATAAAAGAAAACTTAACACTTTTAAAAATCAGGGCAACAACAGACCTTGCCTGCATGTTCTGTTTTCCAGGAGAGCTTTTCCTCACTGAAGCAGTTCCTGCTTGAGTGGAGAGCTACCAAACCCATTGTGCCTCTTGCCAGCCCAGATCTGCAGGCTGTGTTTCTCCCTAACACTACACGTTTTCCTACCAGGTCACCCCGGCAGCTTTTCTCTTCTTCTGTGACAGCTGGGGGAAATGGCTTTTGTGGGTCTGTCAAAAAAGGACACCAGTCTCAAATTTCTCATCCCAACCCACTTCAGAGTCAAGAGGTGTTTCTAATTGACAAGATTAATCTCACCAGATATTTGAGGACTTTGCTGAAGTCTTTCATTTCACTGCTCACTCAGGCTGCTCAGGAAGATTAGAGTGAGTGCTGATGGCTTTGCAAACTGCTCCAGTGGACACGGAGTAAATATTTTAGAAAGCACAGCTGCAAAACACTCCTAATCCAGGCCTTTCAGTGACAAGCCTTCCCTAACCAGCCTGGTCCAAAAGGAAACACCAAACCCTTGACCACAAATCCTCCTTGTTATCCTTTTAAGGAGGACTCAGTGCATGCTCAGAATTCACAGCAGCATACCCTGGTCTGCTGGTGGGTTTTATATTGTGCTTTGGGGCAAAATTGGGCAAAATAAGGTCAGAAGATGGGCAAGGACCTAGACATCCATCCCCAGGCTTGGTGTCAGGTTGGGATTAATCCTGGCATGCTGAAGATGTCTACTCAGTTCACTGAAAATGTTTGGAGATTCCTATGCAGCTTGTTCTCACTGGTTATTGGAAATTTATTACAGAGTGACAGATCTTGTTGTTAAAAAAAAGGTGCATTTTTGCCCAAGAACCGTGGAATTTAGAATAGATGAGTTTGGTGGGGGGCAGGGGGAAGGAGTGGTTTCAACATCTGGGTTATAAGTACAGAAGGTTTCCTGAGAGTGCCACCAAAAGATTTGTCCAAAAGTAAATAGTTAGGGTGTTTTCCATATGAAACTTGGAATGTGTTCAAAATTAAAACCGCTGCTTCTCAGACTCAAAACTTTATATCTATTCCATATATTTTAAAGGGCTGTACCATACTCCAGTTAAGGTGTCCCTCTCTTTCCATCTCACAGGTGAAAAGATGAGTTTGAGAGTCTGTCTCTGAGGTCTGAATCTGAGAGCACTGCTGAGTAAAGTGAGCAGGCTCCTGTTGTGCCAAGTCTCCTCAAGACAGCTCTGCTTATTTCTTTTCACATCTATCCCTTCCTCAAGCACACTCACTTTAATGATACTGATAATAGCAAGAGGGGGTTTTCTATTTTATATTTATCTCCGTTTCCTTGGCTTCTGTCCAGTCTGAAAAGTCCCACCAAAAAAAAAAAAAATCAGAATAAGAGATGTTTTGTCTGAACTGATTGTAGGCTATCAGAGTTGATGTCCCTTTCAGATTCTGCCCAGCCTTCAGAGATGGACAGGTCTGTTCTCCTGGCTGATGCTGATGGGTCACTCATCCCTACAGCAGCAAACAGGGGGAGGACAGGCTCTGGAGCTTGTTTTTTTCCTTGGGTGATGGGGACATTTTCTAAATGGGTTTTTATTGCAGTGACAGTTCTGAGTGTGAATCACCCCATTTATGTGATATTTCCAGCAGTTCCACCAATTATTGCCACCTTTGCCATGAAGAACAAGGAAATTAAGAGCAGCTAATGGACTGACACAGCTTCGGGTGCCAAGGCAGGAGCGTGTGACAAAGCAGATCAGTCCCCGCCTGCCTCTTTTCTTATTTTCCTCACTGTCAGATATTTATTGTAATAGTTGAAAGGCAGCATTTAGCTGGCATAGCACTTTCTATTTAAGGTGCTGTGCAGAACAGGCCATTCCACAGATAAAGGGAAAAGTATGTTTGAGGACAATATTGGGACTGAAATGGAAATTGCCTTAAATTGGGCTGGCAAGCATCCTTATTATTCATTGGGATGATTTAAGTGCCTCTTTTAGAAAGGAGAAAAAAGTAAAGGTGTGTTTGTGGGAGGAAATATTCTAAAACTGAAACTGTCCTCTGCTCAGTCATTAAATAAATTCATGACCCAGCAATGCCTCAGGGACTTTTCTATGTCCAGCCTCCAGGCCGGGCAGGCTGCAGGACTCTGGGAAGTTGCTGAGAGCAGGGATTAGCTTCTTCTAGTGCTGCTCAGACTCCTTTGGGAGAATATTTGCTGAATTGGAGGTCTGGCACTGGTTAAGGAGGGGATCCTGTCCTTTGCCTGGATCTCTGTGTGCTCCACAGGGCAGGAGAGGGGTCTGGTGTAGGATTCCCATGGAGCTGTCCTGTGCTTATGGAGGGCACAGCAGCCTTTCCCAGGACTTGCTGTTGAGAATTCACTTCTGTGGAGTAATTTGTAAGCTGCACAGGAAGCTGCTAAAAATATGAGCAGCCCAGGTTGGAGGATTCTGGATTATTAATCCCTCAACTCACTGCAGGGCTCCCAGGAGATGAACAAATCCTTTCCCTTTCCAGTCACTGCTGGTGTTCCCATGGTGGTTCCTTCGGGATTTTTGTAATACCAGAAAAAAAAACCTATTACAGGGGCTGCTGGCTTTTTCCATAATCTGGATTGTAGCATTTACCCTGATGAGCCCACAAGAAGCCTTGGATAGTGCTGGACTCCTCAACACTGGCATCAACTGCCTTTATTCAGCACCTACGGCTCCTAAAGCACTTTTTGAGGTGTACATGCCATAATTACACATCATTCCTTTGAACTGCAACCAGCTTGGAGCTGCAGACTATTGCAGGTGCTGTGGGGTGTTGATTCTGTCCCAGTATTCAGAGCAGAAAATGAGGAACCATGGTATGTAACTGCAAATGAGCTAGGACTGTGCTTATCAGAGTGTAATTACCCTGATCTGTGACCTTGAGGGAGCTGAGGCTCTGATAAGAAGCCCCTGGGAAGGATACTCTCCTGTCAGACTGAGAACATGCACAGAGATGAGCTGCTGCTCTTATCTCAGTTTCTCCTTTATTTCTTACTCTGTTTTTTTCCCCCTTATTTCTACAGAAAAATCTTTGAGAATTGTTTTTTTGGGGGGTTGTGTTGTTTTTGGGGTTTTTCTTTTGCCTTTTGAGCTTCCTAGGCTGCAGTCTGAAGAAAATCACATTCACATCCTTTTTCTGACAGGGCCTTGAATATTTCCTCCACGACGCCCTGAGGGCAGCTTGGTGTCCCAGTGTCACCTGTGGTGGTTCTGCTGTGACAAAACGTTCTGGCTCAGCTCTCCTGTTCACAGTGGCCATTCGCTCTGCAGCCCCAGCACCACTTGATGGGCTGGCAGTGCCCAGGGGTCTGAGCACACGGTGTACCAAAAGCAGTGAAGGCAAAACTGAGACCATGGCTTCCCCTTGGGCACGTGGATCTCCACACTCATCTGAAAGGCCTTTAATGGTTTATTTCAGATGGGGCTTAACTCTCCAAAAACCAAAGAAACACTTGCACTCCAGGCCATATCACCCAAATTGCCTTGTCAGCTGCCCAGCTCCTCCACTGACACCTCCAGCTGCATCCCACCTCTCCTGTATCGTTTCACATCTCAAATATTCCCTTCCATCACAAGGCACGCTTTCTGTCAGTCCCACGAGGAAAAACTGACTAATGCAGAGCAGAGGCTGCTTGTGTGGTACCCGTGGAGAGCAAAACATTTGGTGTAAAGAGCAGTGTCCATGGTACAATCATTTAAAGGGAATTATTTCAAGCTGCCTCTGGTCTGGTCCCAAAGTCTGACTGTTATCAGTGAATTAGGAGCGTGTTTTATCCAAAAGCAGTTCAGTTTCTGAGCACCAAGTGTGCTTTGCCATGTGAACTGAAGTGTAATAAAGAGGAAGTTTTGATATTCAAAAAACGCACTCTTGGTCTTAAAATGCTGCTGTGGGTGCATGTGGCAGCAGGTCCCTGGCCACAGAGAGCAGGCACAGACTTTCCCAGGCATTTCCCCAGGGAAGGCTGTGAGAAGATCAGAGAGAAGAATGAGAAACAATTCTTATCTCCACTTGCTGCACCTGTTGTTGTGAACATGTGGAATATGTTATGGAGATTTGTTTACCAAAGGGTGGTTTCTTAATTAACCAATGGTGATGGTGTTATAATTAAAAGTTGAATCAAGTCCACCTGTAGCAAATTATGGTATAAAAAGCATAGGTTTCTTAATAAAAAAAAGAATTAGCCTTCTGAATAATGGAGTCCATATAGTGCCTTTTTTACTGTCCCCTATACCTTTCAGTGACAGGTGCACACACATAAAAGCAACATGAAATTGCCTGAACCTGCAGAGCAAATTTTGGCAGGGCTCTGAACAGGCCCTGGTCTGCTTCTCTTCCCTCTCAGCTGGTAGATAGCACTCAGTGCACCCTCAGGATGGACAGAATTCATGGTTCACATATGTTCCTTCCAGTTGGGTCAAAAATAATTAAATATTTGCTGGGCCTAAACAAAATTAACTGTATAGTGTAGGGCCATGTGGAGAGCTAGAGAAGAGATAGGAAAAGCAGTTGGGATTTTGATATAAATAAAAACATATGTGCTGTATCAAAAGGGAATAGAAAACCTTCTATTGCAGCTTTTGCTGGGGATGTTGTTTGTAAGCATGTGTCAGGTGAGTGCTTTTTAATTTGTGTCTGGAAATTGTTCATTATTTAAAAAAAGGGTATGAAAAGTGTTGGACCTGTGACAGACCCTGATACCTCTGAATCTGAGGAAAAGTCAAGTCCATAGATTAGGTTTTGAAACGAGAAAACGTGGCTGGGATCCTGGACCTTCCCATCACTGGAACATATGGTGCTGCCCAAAAAAAAGCTCGACCTACTGGAAAAAGAATTAGCAAGTATATCACAAGAAGCTGTGCAGAAGTGCTTTGTGTGTGTATTTCTTTTAGCATCTCTGCCTATGTGGAAACCACACGGGTACCATTCACTTCCCAATAACCATGTCTGCTACCCATCCATAAACCCACAAAGCCTGGATGCAGATGTACCCTGCTCTCAGGGCTGGCTGCAGTGCTAGGAAGCAGATGTGCTCCTCCTAGGCTTCCTTGGTTATTTAAACATCCAAAGCAAACGTGTTACTGCCCTGACACGGTTATTTCACTCTGTGCTGTTGCTTCTCTAAAATGCCAATAACAGTGCTGTGCCCTCCATCACTGGGATCATTTCCAGCAGGAGAACAATTTAATATCCCATTGGAGCAGTTCAACAAGGGGTATTCTAAGAAAGGAGAGGATAGGATTTTATTTTTTCTTAGCTTTGTGCTCTTGTCTACCTGCCTTCGGTTACATTTGACTGTCTCTACTTTCCAAATGCTAACATTGATTCGTTCCAGAAATCCACCCAGTTATAGAAAACTTCTGGAAAGTTGAAATTAGACCTTTTCCTAGAAAATTCTGTTGTCTGTATTTGGGACCCTCAGCTAAGGACCCTTCCTTTCTGTGAGCTTGTGGTCACAGGAACAAGCTCAGAGCTACTTCTTTGAACGTTAATGATCAGTTTCAAGAGGTTCTCTTATTTTGGGGCCTTTGGCAACACCTGTCCTTCCTCTGGGTCTGTCTGCAGAGCTTTGGGGATGGAGTCTTAGCAAGGCAACCCACACCCTGAGGGTGCTGAGCCACTGCCACACTGAGATCATTCCTGGAGCTGTGCTGGCTGCTCCCAGCTCCCGTGTCAGCAACACAGATTGACAGCGTCCTGGTAAGCCTCAAACCAAAACTGCAACTTTCATTTTGCTGCTAATTGTTTGGAATTCTTTGAACTCACGTCTGCGGATGGCACTTAAAACTGCCTCTGCTTGGTACACCTCATAAACAGATGGAGTGTTTGTTGACGTTTCTGTGACAGCTTGAAAACTTGTTTCCTACCTCTGAGCTGAGCCCTTTCTGCCTTGTCCTCCATCTGCCATCTCATTTTAAAACTAGCAGAACGACTCAAGTGAAGCAATTCCGACTTTTTCCATCTGTGCACAGTTAATTAAGAGGGTAATGAGAGCTCCGAATGAACAAGCCCTGCATTAATTCAAGATATGATTAAGGGAAACATCTAAAAATGAAAAATATATATGTGCCTACATACATACATTTTTTAAAAGCCTTGAGCCCCTTTTGTCTGTCCCTGTGCTTGCCAGCATTATGGTTAGGGATGATTAAAAAATAGGAAAGATGACTGCAGAAAACTGAGTCTGTATTCTGAACATGAAATCTGTGTGTAAGCAGCTTGAAGGTGCAGAGATTGTTATAATTTGAATACGTGTGAGCATGGGGCTTGATAGTGGGAGAAGAAAATGCTGTTTGTTTTTTGGGGGGGTTAGAAAGGTGGGTTACAGGACCACAGGCATGGAGAGATTCACAGTCCAAGGAGTTGCCCCATCTGAAATTAAGACATATGGTTCTGTGTGATATTTGCTTTTGTGGCCATCCCTGCATGCTCTCAGCCGGGCAAAATGTGACGACAGGAACGTACCTTGAGAAATTCTGCAAGAAGCCAACACTGCCTCAGCAGTTACTGAATTAGGATTTCCAGCCTAGGCTGGAAAAGGGGTGGATATTGCCTAATTTTGCTCTGATCAGACTAAGGAGCCAACAAGAAGCCTCACAGGAGACCCAGAAGAATGAATTGGACAGGGAGAGAGGCAAAGTTTGGTCCTGCAAAGTTTAAATTGAGGAGGAAATCGGCAGCTGGGAAAGTACAGGGGTGAGATAATGTGGGAGAAGATAAAGGACAGGCTAAAGAAAGGGCCATGAAGACCTCAGGAAGAGGAGGAGGCTGCAGAGCAGAGCAGCGGCTCTTCCCTCTTTACCTTGTGGCTCTCTCCAGGTTTACAGCTCGCATTTTACTTTACTGGGGCGGAAAAATGAGTGGCACTGAAGAGGCTGAGTGAATTCTTGTTTGGGTTCTTTTCCCCCCTTCCTGGTTTCTTGCAGCAGCAGGAAACACAGAAAATATTTCTAAACAAAGCTTGAAATTGGCTGCTTGCATTTTGCCTGTGAAATTTCCTGGGGCTCACAAATTGGACTCTCATCCCCGCTGCCAGGGAAGGCAGACGCATTAGCAGAGCTCGGTAGAGATCTTGGCTGCAGCCACCAGAAAGGGCTGGGATTCACCTGCTAAAGGCTTTATTAATTAAAAAAAGAGCCTTTTCCTGGCTCCTGGTGGTGGCTGGTGAAGCCTGTTGCCTGACAGATGCCACTGAGAACGACCCTTTTCAGCCCACCCCAGGTGCTGTTTGCCAAGGAGGGGTGGCACAGCAGTGGGGGGGTGGCAGACTGGGAAAGCTCGTGGCATTTTCACAGGGATCCCAAGGAGACGGTGGAGTGAGGTGTTCCACAGCACATGTCTGCACAGGGTGGGATGGAAGCCGTCAAAATATGTATCCTCTTATTTCTAAATGATTTCCAAAGCACTGTGGGAAACGGGGCTGGAAAGGAAATCAAGATATAATCCCCTGCCCCAAAGGAGCATCAAAATTGTCACTTCTGTCAAGCATTTGTCTAATCTGTACTCAGAACCTCCCCGGGCAGGGATTTCACACCCTCCCTGGGCTATCTTTTCTGGAGTTTAACTAGCTTTGCTGTTAGAAAGTTTATCTTAATATCTGGTCTGGATCTCCCTGGCTGTAATTTAAGCCCATTGTTCCTTGTTCTACCTGACATGGAGACCAAATTTATTCTCCCCAAAGATGTGTGTGGAGTTCAGCCTGCCAGGGGGAGCAGGGACACAAAGGCTCATTCTGAAAGGCACCAGTGACACATTTGTGTGCCAGGACTCTCCTTGTCCCTCCAGGTGTCCACAGCTGTGCCCCAACACCAGAGCTGGGCTGGGTTTTTGGGCTGGTTTTGCATTGTTTTGCCACTGGCTGGGGCAGTGTAAACCTGAATGGAGAAGGGAATTGGTCAGGGAACTGGGGTATCGTCAACCTGATGTTCAAACTATTAGTGGGTTAATACCCTCATAGCATCTGAACAACAAAATGGACAAGAAGGTTTTCCTAAAATCTGAAGAAAAGTAAATATTTCCCCAAGATGGCAATGTGTTAGAAGTTTCCATTAAAAATAATAAATAAATAGAATTCCCCACCTTTCTACCAGCTAAGTCTGAGACTCCTTGAAATAAGGGCTAGTAATGGAAGTGCTGACAGTGTCTTAACTAAAGTAGCGTGAAAAGAGTGATATAATAGTTTATTTCAGGTAATGCCATGGTGATTTTTAATTTACATAATGTCAAAAATGCAATATCTGAACTTTCTGAAAGCAAAAAAGTGGTGATAAAAACATCTATTTATTCCTTCTGCCTCCTTGCAGAAATGAGAGAAAGAACAAAGCCACAAGGAAAAACCTCAAGGCCATGGTATTTACATGAGGCAAAGCTACACACAGTGTACCCTGGCAGTGTTTGAAAGAGAAGCTGACCTGGTGTAGTTGCTCTTGTCTCAAATCATTTGCTAGTTTAATAGCTTACCATTTGCAAAATGATGTTTAGATTATTTTCCCTTCCTAGCATTAAACACAACCGGTGCACGGTGAATGTGAGTGGGTTGTGGAGGACTCCCAGGTCCCAAAGTCAATGCTCCTGCCAGTTCAGCGTGTCTTGCCTGGGGATGCACAAAGTGTGTCCAGAATGGAGGAGCCTGAGGGGTGCTGCAGTTTGGGGGTTTATAGATTTGGGGGATTTTTAGGCATTAGTCAGCGTTCTGGTGGGATTTTTGAGAAGAAGTTCCTCATTGCTGGAACAAGTCCCCTAAGGGGTGTCCTCCAGCCCCCAGCGGTGCCACTGAGGTGAGCTCAGGCTCCAGAGCTGCTCTGTGTGCTCCTGAACAGGTTTCCCTGCCCATGGGAGGACAGGTTTTGCCCTGTGCTCTCAGCCAAGCCGTGGGGGACTCGATGATCCTGAGGGTCTTTTCTGATCAAGTGATTCTGTGACATGCATGAGTCTGTGTCAAGGGGGCACTTGTTCTGCTCCCTTGAGCCATGAGCTCTTTGGAGGACCCTGCCTACCCTAATCCCAGAATGAGATGATCCTGGAGGCTAGCAATAACCTGCTGTCCATCCCAAATTCTGAAATAACTCCACTGGAGTTATAAAGGAGTGGCTGTGAAGAGAGAAGCATCAACCTGCTCCTTCCCAAAGAAAATAAACAGCAGATCTGTAAAACAATTACTGTTCAAAGAGAGTCCAGTGTCCTCCAGAGGAGCTGTTTAACCAGCATTTTAGCAAATTTGCAGTTAGCTATAACCAGTCCACTCAAATTCCAGTTTGGAGTACATGAAACAGTCAGATAATCTCCTGGGACTGGAGTCAACTTCTGTGGTCACTTCTTTTAGCAGAGCCCCATTCGACACTGCATGCTTGTAGATTAATTTATTAATTCTCGTTAGGAAATAGGGCTTAGAGAACATTGTGGCAAATGTCTTTACATGGATAGAAAAACCCCAGAATGTGAGGAAATGCAGGTGATGTGGGTCACTGGCAGCTCACAGGAGCAATGCAGAGTCTTCAGCTGGCATAAAGTTCTCCAAATAGAATTGTAGAAGATTTTCAACATGTCCAGTCCTTGTCCTGTCCCTCCTCAGAAAGGGGAAACTCCAGCTTGAGTGATTAACACAGCCCAGTGTGACACAATAGAGCTTGCAGCCACTAAAGCAGCCTGGTGTGACAAAAAATTCTGAGAGAAGTTAATAGAAATCCTGCATCATGAAACAATCCACAGAGGAAGAGAATCCCTTGTGACAATATTATACTTTCAATATCATTCATAAAAATAAACCAAATAAAAGTCAATTGTAAGGTCCAGGATACCATAAAATATGAGTTTGGTTAGAGACACTTAGAAGGAAAATTTGTTTAAAATATGTGTAATCACCTTGAAGCCTCACACATTTACAGTTTTAATCTAGCACATTAGTGAGATTAGTACATGGGGTTTTTTGCAATTAAACTGCATATTTTATCACTTCTTCTACTTTCATGCTATATAAACTTGCAGGAAATTACAGGCCTATAAATATTGCCAGCGCCCTTCCTCTGTGGGAGACAGAAGAACAGAGAGACAGAAGCAGTGTGGGAGGCTGATTCCTTTTTTCCCTTAATTGTGCCCTTAATCAATAAGCCCAAAATTTTGTAGAGCCAATTGTAGGATTAGGATACACTCCCAGGGAAGCTCAGAGATCCCGTGGAGAGCTCTGTGCCTGCAGCCTCCAGAGCTCTCCAGAGCCTGTGCAGGACAAGCCTCCAGTTTGGCTGGAGAGGAAAGGGAGTGGCAATAGTGGAATTGGCACTTTCCCAATGACAAACTGGCTAAATCCTCCGCTGCAGCGTCAGGCTGTCTGACTGCCTGAGGAAGGAGAGCTTTCTGCTCCTCAGCCCTGTATTTGCTATGCGTAAAGATGTTCTTCCTCATCCTGTCGGTGTCTTCACGTGGCTGTTTCTCCCCAGTTTATCCAGATCTCGTTCCTGTTTCCCCGTTTTGCGCTGCCCGTGAGCTTTCTGCCTTCCTCACACATCCATTCCTCCTCGTTCCTTGCTCTAACTCTGAGGTGGATCTTTGTGCTGCATGGACAGTCCACACCCACACCTGCAGCTGGTGTTGCTCTTTGAGGAAGCTTTGCCGTGGTCATATCAGCTGCTGCTCAGCTCTTCCTGCTTGCACCACAGAGCAGGGGAATGTTCCCCATTTTGCATCAGAAACCAACATCTCAGAGGATGAAGGAGCCCAGGCACCTCCCAAAATAAGCCTTTCTCTGGTCATTGACTCTCAGTGCTGTGCTGGACCACACCTGCCTGCGTGACAGAGAGGAGAGCAGCCCTGAAACCCATCCACTGTCTGGATCTGTGGCTTCTGAACTCCAGACACTGTGTCAGAGCTGCCTTTCTCCTCACCCAAAGTGCTTTCAGGCATGTCAGGGGGTTAGAGCAGTTCTGCCAAGTCACGTGCTGGAAAAAGGCAGATAATGCTCTCAGCAGAATGGGATGCAAAGAAGAAAAGGGCAGATGCCAGTATTTCCAGAGATCAAGGTACTTCTGTTGTAGGAAAACAAATAAGGGCTGAGCTTTAGGCAAGGTTTGAGTATCTTTAGAGCCAGCCTGGATCTGATCCACTCAATCCAGTGCTGTTGATGCCTCCAGCATCGTAAACTCATCTCCTTAAATGTCACTTTGGAAGGTGAACAGATGGGAAGTGGAGCTAGAAATATATAATCATGTTAGATTTCTTTTATGAAAAATTCTCTTTTTTTGGGAAAAAAAAAAAGTTCTTCCTTGCAAGCCCTGATCAGCCTTGCATTCTCTTCTTCCCATTCTTTTCGAACCAACAGAGCAGATTTTTGTCAATTGGAGCCAACAGTTGAAACAAAGACCCAACTCAAGGAGTGCTGGGCATTTCACTGGGACACCAGGAATGTTTCAGCAGGCTCAAGCAGCTGGAGCTCCAAGTCTTCTCCTGAGTGCAACCTTTGAGCAGTACCAGGCTTTGTGTGTGGCTGAATCAGCATCCTGGGGAGTGAGAAAGCAGCAGGAACTGAAAGCAGAGGATTTCTCCATGAACCAAGGAAGATTTGCTGCAGCATGTCCAAAATCCCGGGCAGAAATCTCTCTGTGCATTTGTGTGAGCAGCCAGGAGGTGGCTGCTCCAAAGCTCATGGCAAAGCCATTGCACATGGATGCTGAGTCTGCAGATTTTAGGGAAAAATGGGCAGAGCACAGAGACTGGGAGGCTGTGGGAGGCCATGACCAACCTCCTTCATCTTACCAACCTACAACTTATCAACAACTGGCAATTGCTTTGGGCTGCTAATGCTTCAAGAAACCCCCAGCTGGACAGCCTGAAGGACAGTGTCTCGAAGACAAACCTGCTCAGCACAGCTGCAGGGCAGCCCATGCTCCCTGCACACAGCTCTTGTGCCTCTTGCAGGGCTCCCTGTGGACTGACATGTCAGGAACGGGAAGGATAGGTGACATATACTCTATGGTTAATAATCCAATTTATAAGAAACCCATTCCTTTTTATGCACTATTCCAACACAAGTGGACCTGACTGGTCCTTTAATCAGCACACCATCACCACTGGCTAATTAAGAAACCACCCCTTGGTAAACATCTTACTGTAAACAGCACGTAGCACAGGTTAACATGATCACAGCTGCAGAGATTAAGGATTGTTTTGATTCTTCCTCTCAGCTTCTCACAGCTTTTGCCAGAGCGGTGCCTGGGAAAGTATCCGTGTCTCTCTCTCAGCATCCACACTGACACCAGGCCCACCTGCTGAATTAGGGCAAAAGAGGATAGAACAGGGAAAGCAGTGATGGACAACGAACAAACCGTCTCTCCAGGGTCATGCCTGGCTCTGTCTTTGCACCGTGGTTGCTGTGCCACAGCAAGATTTGCTGTACAAGTGCCTGCCTCCCCCTGAGCCAGGTGGCCAGCACGTTCTCACACACCCAGCCACAGGGTCCTGTCTGCAGGGAGACCTGCAAAGCCCTGGAACCAGGGAGGAACAAAGTCTCTGAGTTCCCCCCTCCTGTGGGGCAGCCTTGCATGCAAAGAGAGGTGAAGATGCACCAGGTAGATGCAAGACCAGTGTCCCCAAGTGGTTTTTAGGTATTTAACTATTTTCTCTGGGACAAAGGCAGTCTTGTGTCCCATGTAGCACTGCAAAGCACTGGCAGCTCTGGGGGACAGCAGAGAAGCTCTGCAGTGACAGCTGTGGTGGTGATTTCCCTTCAACTTTGTGTCTACCAACTGCTGGAATTGCCAAAGGAGCTGCTGGGAAAACAAATTTCCAGCTTTCTACTCAGATATATAACACAAACCCTCCCACCCCATCAGAGCTTTACCTTCTAGTGCTTCCCAAGCCCCTCAGATGCACCAACTCATGCCATTGAAGGTACCAGGGGAAGGAATTGGAGGGGGGAATAAATAAATAACGTCATGCGTAAAGTCCAGTGTCACTTGCAGTTTGAGCAGCACTCTCGTGTCCCACAAACCTACCTGGGTTTGTGGAGGGATTGCTTGAGGTGGAAGGCTGGTGACTTTTTTCTTTTTTTCTACTGATATGTGTCTCCAGAGAAATGAGTAAAACCTTACAGATGAACGTGTCATAGAAGAAAGAACATATGCTGCACATGCATCTAAATAGCATTTATCTTACTTTTCACTGACGCAGTGGTGAAATATGTTCTCTGTGCTTTCAAATTTTAGGGACAAACAGATGGTAGAAAGCTTAGTTTTGGGTATTATGTCCATCAAAATAACCTGTATTGCAAGCACCTCTTACTATAATTGGGATTTTAGCTGCAGCAGAATCTGGACTCCCGGAAAAGTCCTTTGCAGAAGTAGTTAGTCAAAAAAAAGGGCTGAATACTGTCCTAAATATGTTTGTTTTTCTTTTTTTTTTCTGAAATACACAGTTTTGCAATGCTATAATTAGAAATACACTCACTTTTTTTGTTCTTGCCTTTGATAAGGATAAAGGCCAAAGAACACAGTTCCTTCTTTGACTCCTACCTCTCCCCCTCCCAAAATGTGAACCCCCAAATGTGTTCAGTCCTCACTGTAGGAACCCATGAAAGGAGAAGAAGCAGCCAAAGATCCTTCTTCAAAAAGAAAAGCTCTACAAGCTCAAAAATTTCTCACCTATTTTATCACTGCCTGGATATTCCCAAAACCTCTGAAATTCCTGGTGCAAGATGAGGTTGGAGGGAAGTTCTGCCCCAGGCACCCTGCCCTGAGTGACTGCTGTTGTACCAGACCTGTGGGAAAGGAGGGATTGTGGCAAGTCGTGGAAAACTGCAGCCAAGCCCTGCAAAGCAAACCCAAGCCTTTGCTGGAAGCACTGCAAAGAGGAAGAACTTGGCCCTGGAATTCAATAAGCTGTGGGGGATGGAGAGCTGTAAAATGTGCATATCCAGCATGGAAGGAACCTTGTCTGGTAGGGAGGGAATGATCATGTACTGCAGGCATGTGAGTGTTCTCATTATGGATCTATTATATATAGACAGGCAAATGCTGCAACATTCCAAACCTCTCTTACACAATTTTAGAGGATTTTGTTTGGGGGTTTTATTTCCCTCTGGGTTATTTTTTTTTTTAATTTGCTTTTTTTTCCCTTTTTAGTGTCATATTTTTTTGTTGTGGGTTTTGTTTTGATTTTGGCTTTGATGTGCCTGCTCTGCTCCTCAGCACTTTCCTCTGCTCCTCACCCTGGTTTAATGTCTCAGTTTCTAATCTCTAGGTCAGTGTGTGTTTTTTCATTACTTTAATACCTGGTCAGCATTATCCCATATCCTGGAGGACTCTCTTACTTTGCCACTTCATTCTTGCAGAGCAGATCCAGGTTAGTTAATTGTGCACAGGGAAATCATCCAACAATGTTTAGGGACTTAAAAAAGCTAACAAAAACTTGAGAGGAAAATGTATAATCCCTACCACCTTGCTGGAAGGGTGCCCAACACAGCAACAACATTTAAAAAGTCACTATTTGCCAGTAATGCATGGAGAGTGGCAACAGGAGTTTGGTCTTTCCTCTGTGCTTAGGAAAAGAAATATCTGCCTCAAGAATGCTGAAAAATGATTATGGGAAACATACTTAGGACACAGCCCTCATTTTTAGAGATGTCAACTATTTTAGTCCCAAACTTACAATGTACAATCAAAATAATTCCTCTTATTTTTCCTTCTGGATCGTTTGCCTCAGAATTTAGGAAAAAAAATCATCAAAAAACTAAGTGATGGAAAGAGTTGCCTGCACACAGAGAGGGAACCAAACCATATTTTTGTACTTTTGTAAATAATTATTTCGTATAATGCAGACCATGTCTCACATTTGGGCCCTGTCAGACTGAGAGCTACCGTTCTGTTTTTATTTATCTCCATACACTGAAGTTTATGTTTGTTTAAATTAAAGCTGGGATCTCCTAGACCCATAAAATGTTTAAACATAAGCATGGTTGCAAATTGTCTGGTGTGTATTTACCAGGGCCCCCTGCTGTGTGATGCAGAGTCACTTAATTGTGCTTGTTTGCATCTCCTCTTCCATAATGCTCCCAGCAATTTATCCATGGACTAGGAGCCTATGGTTTAGAATAAGGAGGAGATTATTTTTCTGTCTGTGCTGGAGTGGGTTAAAGAAAAGCTGGGTTAGATTTTTTTTTCCCCCATTTTTATCAAAAGAAATGTTTATCCAACTTTTTTTTATAAATTAGTACTGAAAATGTTTTGGTAGGAATTTTCTTTTTTCTGAAACAAAATGAGGAATGGTCAGTTCTTCTTATAAAGGGGAGGGGAAATCACTTTTTATCCATTTTTCCCCACTGTGATTCTGACATTGAGTAGCTGTTGTAACCTGGGTTGTAGTTCACAAGGGCCCACTGGGAGTATCTCCTGTGCCACAGAAATTACACTCATTCCCTTTTTTTTTTTTTTTGAGAAAACAACACTGAAAACAGGCATTTTCACTGCCTGTAAGTGCAACTGTTGCTGTGTTTTTATTCTCATTCCATTCAGTCTTTGAGCTAAGCAGAATTTTGTCTGAATACTTTTGGACAGGTTCTGCAAGAAGCACAAATTATTCCGTTATGTGTGAGGGAAGTGTGGGATGCAGTGGAAACACCCCTATCAAAAGTTCAGGGGTGAAATGTGTCTGTCTAAGAGCTGATACAAGCATTTCCCTACTGGCAAAGCAGATTTTTAAATATAAATAAAGTGACATGGAGCCTTTAAAGAATTCTTATCACATTCCTAACTTAAAGAATCTTAAAAGCCCTTGCCCTTAACCATTCCAGCTGCATAACTTCGACATGCCAGGGTTATCTATAATTCCTTCATTTCCTTCCAGAAGGGCTCCTACCTACACACTACATCATGCATCTTTTATTACCACCTTAACGTATTTATAAAATATTGATTATTCCTTCTAAATAGCTTTGCAAATGAAGCCATGTGATGTGGCGCTCCCCTCAATTAGCAGCAGGTTCATTGTTTACTGAAGTGACCCCATGCTCTGAGCTGGTTCTGAAACTGAGCCTTTTAAATAAGCTTTTGCCTATTTTCAGTTCTTGTGCCAATTTTTGCCTCCAGTTTTATGCAGTGTTCACACTGAGGAATTTTTTTTTCTTTTTTTACCATTCTGTGAAGTTGCTCTCAAATCACGCTGCACTAACTGGGGACAGAATGGGGTTAGTGGATGTGCTCTGTTTGTTTTTCTGCAACATCAGAGTGTGAGGTAGGTTCACCTGAGACCTGCAGTACCTGAGAGCACTGCTGGGCTGCTCTGGATTTGTTCTGGAGAACTGAAGATACAGCAAGGTTAGTCCCCACTGACTCCAAGCAGAACTGAGTTTTGAATTGAGCACCCAGTGTGTAAATTAATACCTAGAATCAATTTAGCGTGCCACTTGCTAATGAGAAAATAGAAATGCTGGTTTATAAAACAAAGAAACACAATTCAGGGTGAAGAATAAATGATAGGGAGTGCTTGTTGAAAGGCTCAGCTGCAACCTCCTTCATAAGGCAAGTTTGTTGTTAAATTTAATGGGCTATAGGTGTTGATTGGTGGAGTCATAAAATGAACTGTTAATTTGCTATTCCAAGAGCAGAGAATCTATATTATGCAAATTGCTTTTAAAATTTCTGTTCCCAGCACAAGTATTACAAGGTAACGTGGCCCTTTCACACCATTGCTTTGAGGGCTCTTCCCCACTGCCATCGCTGGTAAATCTCCATGCTCTGAAGTGCCTGGGGCTTTGATTGCCTCACTAAGGGGCTCCCTTTTGTCACCTGTGTTTGAGCACGTAGCCAAGTGAGATACAGCCCAAAGGAGGCAGTGATGCTCCTTGTGCTCAGAGTGACCCCAGGGAGAGGCCCATGCTGGGAGATGAGCTGTGCTGGACAGAGGATTCCTTCATTCATCTGCCTCACTCAAAGACCACGCTGGGAAGGTGGCAGCATTTACACTTCACGGAGAACGAAAAAAATCCTGCCAGATGTGGTGTTTCCAATGCAGCTGTGGCAAGCTCGAAGTGAGTTTCAGCTGCACAGGTGGAACATGGGCCGTTGGCTGTGGATACTGGTTGTGACATTCCCATTCTCTGGACAGAGAGACACAATTCTGTCTCTCAGGAGAAGCACAGAGAGAAGAAGAGAAAGCAATCTTTATCTCTTCTCCTTTGTTTTCCCCATGTGGAATGTGGTGTGGAGATTGTTCACCTGCAGTGATTGCTGGGTTGGTTCTGGTGAAGGTTGTTTGGGGTCAGTGACCAATGGGATCCAGCTGTGTTGGGCTCTCAGCAGAGTCACGAGTTTGAGTGAGTTAGGTAAGTAAGAAGTAAGTAGTAAGTAAGAAGTAAGAAGTATTAATGAAATATAGTTTTAATAAAGCTATCCTTCAGCCTTCTGATCTGGAGCCAGACATCCTCATTTCTTCCCATTGGGGGTCTCCTGATTTTACCATATACTGATATCCTGGTCAGAGAGAGAAACAGATAAACTTTCCCAGGAATTGTTCTGGGGAGATTTGCTTTAATTCTTTCTCTCAGCCTTCTCAGTCTCGCAGCTGGTGCTTTGAACACTTGTTTTCTCTTAAGATCTTTACCAAAGGGTGTTTCATTAATTAGCCAGTCATGTGAGGTGAGTTGATTAAAGGACCATTCAGGTCCACCTGTGTCAGAACAGTGTGTAAAAAGGAATGGGTTCCTAACAAAATTATTATTAGGCTCCTGAAGAGATCTGGAGTGTGTCACTCATTCATCCATTCCTGACTCATCGGTGACAGTTGGCATGGACGAGCGTGGGGCAAGCGGTGGTGCAGGAGTGGTGTGATACCAGCCATGGCTGTGCTGTGGGTGTGTGAGGATATGCCTCTCAGGACAAGGCTGAAACGTATCTGATCTGTTGTGTGAGTTGTCCTGGCCGTTTTGTACCACAGACGTGATGTTGGCAGCAACCACGGCACCACAATCCCTGAAACTCTGTCCACTGTGAGATCAGATTTGCTCCCACTCAAAGCAGGGATGTAATCTGCTGACTGTGTAGCCAGAGCTAATGCTGAGGCCATCTCCTACTTCGTGGGAGTGGGAGAAGGGCATCCAGGTAAACATCTTGGACTTTCTCAGTAGGTGCCCTGTGATGCAAGGCAGTTCCTCGTTCTCTAAAGGCCAAGTCCATACAACAATTTGCCCTCATCCTTCCAGTCCCCACCAGTTCCTGGACACTCATGGCTGGCTCAGCAAAGATGAGCTGTGGAGCAGTCCCCTGTGGGACTGGAGAGGGGACAGAGAGCAGGAAACTTGGCATTCACCATCATCCCCAAAATGAGTATCAGAGGTCTCACATCCTGCAGCCACCGTCCCAAGGCTCTCTGCAGACTCCTCTCACATTTTATGACCTCTCATGGAAGGATGATGCTTACAGCTTTAACTCTTTTCTTAAGAAATGTGAATATCTGGATTCTTCAGGGAGAAAGTAGACACACCACGCTGGCTGTAGACTGGCTGCTTTCTAGTGCTTCAAGCTGGAAATCTTTGTAAGTTTGGAGCTTGCTGCATAGATGAAAACTTTTCCCAATATCCATAAAAAATAACTTCCAAGTGAGCAATATTTCTACCAAAATGGCTAGTTTCTTTTTTTGGTTTTTTTTTTCCTTTTCAGTAAGTCAGAGCAATTTGTGCTGGTTGATGAGAGAATTCTGGCTTGAAAATATTGACACTGAGGAGAGGTATAAACCTATTATACCTGGTGCCAATAGCTTCTCTTTTATAATCAAAATAATGTCAAATAAGTAGGAGAATAGGAATGAAATAAGCCACTTCTTCCCATCTCACCCATCCCTAAAAGTCAAGCAAGAAAATGCAATGGCATGTCAGTTATTTGGAGCACTCAGCTCTGAGGTCCTGCAAAACCCACCCGTGTCCTGGTGTGTTGTTTGAGTTTTTGTTATTGCTATTATCATACTCACAACTGCTCAGTGAATCACTGGGAAGGTTTTGGCTGCACATCCAGCAGAAACTTGCCTCAGGCAAGAACAAGAGTTTATTTATTTAACTTCAGAGACAAGGGAGGGAGGAGGGAATTTCTCCCATACACGTCCATCTTCAGCTGAGCCTTGCACACCTTTTTATTTAACCAACATCCATCCCCTCTGCACGTTTGTGCCTGGCTCACCCGCCCCCTCAAACCCCTCGTGCACCTGGGGGTGAGGAACCTCTCCTGAAATGCCCGAGGTGCCGCTGGGGGAGCAGCACGGCCCAGGTGTGCCCCAGGTGTGCCCCAGGCACAGCCCAGGTGTGCCCCAGGTGTGCCCTGGGCAGGGAGAGGAGCAGCTTAGGCTGGAGGAAGCACCCCTGGCACTCTCCCCCAGCTCTGGGCTCTGGTACCAGGCGTGTTGGCAGCCCCCAGCCTTGACCCCTCCCTTTCCAAGCAATCACTGCCTTGGGAAGCCCTTCTCCATGGCCAGGCATCCCTTTCCAGCTCAGGCAGAGGGGCTTGATTTCCAGACAGACCTGGCATTCCTGCTTCTGTTGGAGGGGGCAATCATGCAGGGAAGGGAGGAGGCCCAGTGCTTCCAAAATACTTGAAATCTGGGAGTCCTAAGCTTTTTTTTTGTGAACTGCTGTTGGATAACTGAGCTGGAGAGTGGCTGTAGCCACATACTCTCCTTGTCGCCTTGTCCTTGTGCATGGAGATGAGTGCTCAGACCAGGGAGGAGATGCTGGGGTGTAGTTTTCCTCGAAGAGTGAAAGACCTGATTGACATTTCATTGGTTAGTAAATACAGATTTTTTTTTTTTTTTTTTTTTTTTTTTGCCTCAAATAAGCATATCAATGCTCTGTGGTATTTTTTATGTTGGTATATTACTATAGTAACAGTAGTATAGTGTTTATTCTATTTTAAATTAATCTCTGCAGGAAATAGAGGAAGATAGCTGCTAGCTGGGTGATTTATTCACAACAAAAAGAGAACTGGTTATCCTTTGCAAGGAAAGCAGTGGTGTCATCCATAAGACAGGCTGGGTGGTGCTGACTGCCCTGGTCCAGCACTGAGTGATCAGGGATGTGGTGCCTGGAGAAGTCCAGAGTGCTTTCTGTGGTCACTAAACCAGAATTATCCACGTGCCACAGCACAGCTCCAAGGGTCTGTGAGCAATTCAGGGCGTTTATTGTCCAAAGGTGATGTCCTTTGTTGTAAAAGCAGAAAAAGAACCACATTTACCTGTCTAAAGTAGGAACCAGTGTCGAACCAGAGGACACAGTCTTGAGCTGTGGCAAGGGAAACACAGGTTGGATATTAGGAAAAAGGCTTTCATGAAAAGAGTGATAAAGTTCTGGAATGGCTGCCCAGGGAGGTGGTGCAGTCACCAGCCCTGGGTGTGTTTAAAACAAGCCTGGATGTGGCACTGGGTGCCAGGGTTTAGGTGAGGGGTTGGGGCTGGGTTGGACTCGATGGTCTTGAAGGTCTCTTCCAACCCAGTGTTTGTGTGAATTCTGTGAACCAAGGTCTCCTGTTCTGCTCCTTCCTCTCTTGACCTCACACCTGTGCAGGTGCATGGGCAGGTCCCTCAGTGACAGAAGGGCTCTCCCCTGTCCCCTGTCCACTGTCCCGGGGCAGACAGGGAGCCAAGGACACATCTGGGAGCAGCACCAGTGCCACAGCACACCCTGCTGAGAGCAAACCACTCTCATCTCATCCCACCCTGCAAATATTTGCCTCCTGTGTGACGTGGGGACATTCCCAAGCCCTGGGAGCCGCCGTGGCAGCAGGGAAAAGGCATTAATGAAGCTCTGCTGGTAAGCACTATTTACCTGCTCAGCCTGGCCTCCTACAGATAAACCAGACATACAAAACCACGTTTCACTGCTCTGCTTTGCTTGGAGAGAGCATTTTCCCTGCACCCTGGAGTGTTTGCATGCTTTTGTGCCCCTAGGTGAGTTCCATGATGCTGAAAATATTCCTCACAGAGGTGGTGAGGTGGATCTGTGCTGTCTCACTGCCTGGCCTGGCTCTGGCTGTCTCAGGGATATTTCCCCTTCCTTCACGGTGTCAGCTAGCTTTGGATGATCTTTGCACACACAGATTAAACTGTGAAGGAGTTGGAAAAGGCTGCCTGGATTTTTTTTTAATCAAATCCTAGATTAGCTGGGACTAGAGATGGCAGATCAGCCCAAAAGAGCTCGATTAGCAGGTGCTCAGAAGATCTGAATTTCACATCCACTGTTGTGCAGTCACTTGGGCCACATTCCCAGCCCGGTACTTAATGATATAAACAGTGCTAATAACTCTGGGTCACCTGTCTGGGAAAGACAGATAAGGAATTGAAAATTATGCACATAACCATAGGTAATCTACTACCGAATACTGTTGAGTTGAGACCTCAATTTTTATTTCATTCCACTTATGTTCTTGCCCTCATTGCACAGCAAATAAATTGCAAATTCAGAATTAAAGTGCCTGCTAATTCAAATTGATCAGCAGTGTCCAGCACCCCACTCCCTACAGGTGTAAATGGATTCTGGTATCCACCCTGGGAAAGCAAATCTTTAGTCTTCTCTGCTGCATTGTCAAAAATAGGGGGGGAAAGTCTGCTTTCCATGGCACCAGGAAAAAAAGAAAAGTTTGCAGAGGGAGGAGGTGATGATCTGCTTTGTTCTATCAGTCAATTATTTGTTAGCAGTTAATATCCACAGTCCTATTTCTGTCCTTGCAAACCAAACAGTAGCTTCAGCTTGAAAGTCACGCACAACTTTGGAAAAAAAATAAAATGTTCTGTCCTGGCCCTTGGAACGAGCTGAACCTGCAGCAACTTCCACTGTGGAGCAATGGGTAGAGCTGGGGCGAGCACCAGGGCTGCAAGGCAGCCAATTCCCCCCACATCCTTTTTCTGATTAAATACTGGCAGGGGAGCACAGCATGGTGGGGAATGGTTTATTTCAATTCTGACCTGGGAGGAAAATCAGTCCCAGCACCCAAGGGTGAACATTGGTGACCATAACTCTGTCTCCCCTCCTGTGGCAGGAATGAATAAATAAAACAGAGGGAGTACATGAATATATTTAAGTGTTCTGATCTGATCTGCCTTTGGGGCAGTATTTCAGGCCACTGGTCTCAGGGGTCATCCCTCCTGTGCAAACACAGAGTGCCCAAGGTGTCACCTGGGACAGCCCAGACTGCAGCACCCCAGCCTTGGCTCAGATTTCCCTGCAGGGATGCTGCATTTTTTTATTATTTTTATTCCTGAAATAGATGTAAATTGCTTCAGGCCAGGTGGAGTCACCTGCCAGCTCCTAAGTGAGCCTGGGTCCCGTGGGCTGGAACAGGGCTGTGACAGATTAGTTTTGGGTGTGACTCCTGAACTTGTGTCACAGCTGCCACCCACCATGCTGGGAGCTGCAGATGAGAAGTGCCCTTTGAGCAAAGTGAAAATAAAGAGAAAGCAGTGCTGTTCCTGTAGATTGCATTTCTCTCTGCTGCTAGCCATGTGACAGACAGCCTGTGTTTCTCTATTTGTACCTGGAACGCTCCAATTTCTCCTGATAGTCTTAAAACCTTATTTTTACTCTTTCTTTTGACACTTACACGCTGTGACTTGATTTGATAAATAAAACCTTCTGGTGCTGCTGTTCTGGTCTGAGATTAAACACTTGATAATCTGCATATGGAGATGCTTTGTGATGGGTGAATTTAATAGCAATTGGCTATAGCAGGATGAAGTAAATTGTAAGGGGTTCAATTCACAGGTGAGCTGTGGTACCACACAGTCAAATCTGTGGACACAAAAAGACCCCTTGCTATGGATTGTCTCTGCTGAACATCATGTTTCATGCTGGGTTTGATAATACGATGACATTTTATTTATAAGAACAGAACAAGCAAAGTTACTTTTCCAGTAACTCAGAAAAGACACAAACTAATTTTTAAAATTTATGGTGGAAGATATTTTTTATGGCTCTGGAGCAACGAGAGCCATATCTGAGTCATCCTTCTTGCTGATTATGTCTAGGTAGTGAATAATACTGCAGTATACTGTGCAAATTTTACATCTTGACTTCCCTAACGCTTACATCTCAAAGTATTTAGGGCACGCTGGTTGGTGTGGTTATCTCCTTGGTGCAGATGTGACAGCTGAGGCATCTGAATAAGCATGTACAGCATCACTCCATGAGTCTGCAGCACACTAAGGGCAAAAATGCAGAATCAAACCCCTTCCCACTTCAGGTCTCTGCTTGAGCTCACCTTTATTCATGGTCTCAACCATTATTTGCGTGGCAGTGGCCACTAGAGTCCCAAAAATGGACCCACTCCAAGGTGTCCTTCATGTGGTCCTGTCTGGGCACAGTCTGTGTCCCAAGAGGCTTCTGATGGTCCAGGAAAAGGGGACTAGGGGAAGCAGAGAAGTGCTGACAGCACTCAGTGCTGACAGCCTGATCTGTAGTCCTGTGCTCTCTTATCCCACAATACCAACTAAGCCACGTAATTCCAGCCACTGGCATTCTTGTTTAACGTAAGAAGAGGGGAATTATTTCATTATGTGACTCTAACATCCCATTTTCAACCCTTCGTTTACCAAATGTCTCTGCATTACAGCTTGTGCTGTTCTTTGTGCACTGACTCTGCAGTTCTTTCCATGCAGGATCTGCCCTGTCCTTTGGAGCCCCTTTGGAGAGGTGGAAATTATCCCTGGCCCAGCAGCCCAGAAACAGGCATGCACACCCCATTTTAATCAGAGCTGAAGGTTAAATGCCATGCAGGCTGCATCACTGAGATAGAGGAAATTCCTCTGCAGGAGGAGCAGGGGCTTTTCTGATTCTGAGAAAAATGTGTCAGCATCAAAAACATGCCACATGAAGGTCAAGGCAACATTGATCCATGAGAGCTCTCTGCCACACTCAGCTCTCTCCTTCTGTCAGCTTGGATGGAGCTTACGGCTTTTATACCCATACACATGCATATTTAAATAGCTATACAATTTTAAGGCTTGATTTGTTGCACAGTGTAGCTGTTGCTTTTGGTGTACGTTGGTGATTCAGATCTTTAACACCCCTCGTGTTTGGGACTGCTTCAGGTACTGAATTCACCCTATTTATCATCAGCCCCATGAAACTGCACTGGTGCAGGTCTTCTAATTTCTTAAATCAGCCTTGAAAGTGGGATAACTGAGGCTAAGAGGCAAGAGAGGTTGTCATTATTGGACACTAAATAAGTACACAGAAGCTTGGTAAGTTTAAAAGAGGAAAAGACTTAGCTTTATTCAAACATCTGGTGTTTATAGAATTCCAAAGGTGACCGTGTATTGGGGGATGGAATTACCACCTCTCCAACTACACTGGTTTAAAGATCGATCAATCATTTCTCTCTACTCACAGAGAAACATGTGAACTATTCTATTTATACATGAAATTGTGTGAGAACTCTGACTCTCAAATATGTAAACATTATCAGAAGGTTAAAGAAGTTTTATAAGAACTTTAAAACTTTTAAAAGAACTCTAAAAGAAAACTTAAATCAGGGCAGCAAGAGGTGACCTGTCCCCTTCCACCGGAGGAAGGAATAGGTGGTGGTACAACGGAGCCAAGGAGTGCCAGCTCTTGTTGAGATTTGGGTCACTTTGCCTTCCATCTTTTTTGAGTTCCACGATGAACTTGGAAGAGTTTCCTTTTCATATTTATTTTCTTGGATTCAGCCCCCTGATTTTAAAACTATTGGAGTGCCAAAACACCTCCTGGCATTAGGGACAAAAAAACTCAGATGTTTCCATGAATGCCATGGATCAAAGATCACAAAAAACAACAGCATTACACTGTGTCACCCAGCTTGCCTGAACTGCCCATGTGCACGGGTCCCTCTGTTTGCAGAGGCAGGATTCAGATGCTATTTAGGGAAATTCCTGGGATGTAAATGATGTGGGATGGCTATAACTGTATAGATTTTGGCGGAAGGTTTTGCTTAAGAAAGCTCAGAGTCAGTCAATTCCTGGAGATTTTTGACACAAATAACAGCTCTCAGTGGGCAGTCCCTTGGCCCCCTTGGCCTCCTGCCTGAACCCTGCACGGGTCCTGTTCTGCTCCTGGACTTCTGCATTTATAAGCACTTTCTTTCTCTAACCCCGAGAGTCCATCATGTTTTATTTACCCTTCTTTTAGCTCTACCTATGCATTTCCAACTACACAAAAATCGATAGGCGCATTGCTAATTTTATCTGGAAAAAAGGAAAATTTACTAGAGAATTAAATCGGGTAGGTCTTGAAGGCTGTTTTCAAGGGTTCTCTTTTTATTTTATTTATGAGGGAGAAGTATTTAGATATCCAAACTAGCCTGCTTTTCTTTCTTTTTTGACAATCAATGATTGGCACCAGCATGGATTTTAAACATCTATGGACTTAATTATGCTACAAAGCCAAAAAATTTGCAGCTGTATGATTTATACATTTTATAGCAAATGCAAAATTAAAAGATAGCTCAATTTTTTAAAGCAATTAGGTAATAGAGCTCTGGAAAAGGTTGATAATTCCTAGGCTGGCTATAGGGATTTTTTCAGAGTCCCTAATCACAGCTTCTAATGAGTGGGGAAAACCAAAAAAGTTTGGGACATCACTCTGGAGTAGAGACCCCTTGGCTGTACTCCTAATGCTGCTCCAAATGCCCAGAGATGTTGGGAAGGTTGCAGCCTTGTTCTGTGCCTCTTTGTCCACAGGTAATGGAAGGTCTTCTATACTGACCCCGTTTTCCAAGCAGTGGAAAGATCCCAGCATTGCTGGGTTTATATCTCAGCCTTTCCCTTCAGCATCCTCTCCACCTTCACATCATTCTTCTTTGGTTACATCTGTGACATGGTATATTTCAAAAAAGATATGGATATATTTTTCTCGTCTGTGTACCTAGAGAATAGTGAAGGAACACGCAGCATAAATTTAGAAAATAAGTAAATTAAATAAATATTCCAGAGCAATCAGTCTGCCATGGGAATCTTTCAAAAGCACAAGAAATATTCAAGGGAGAAATAACTCTCAGTCCATTTATTTGATTCACTTGTAATAAAAAAAGAAAAAAAGAATTCACTTGCTGTTAATTCTGAATGGAAATGTGCTTTGGAGCAGATCCTGAGGGATGCTGGGTTCTGAGAGCTGGGCTTTGGACACCTCCCCAGTGCAAGAAGCACCTTCATCCTCCAGTGAATTTCATGGGGACTGGAGGTCCTCAGCACCTGGCAGGATTGTGCCTTTGATCAGGAGAGTCTCAGCAGGGCCTGGGTGCTGATCTGGGAGGAGATATCACTGCTGGCTTGGCAATATCTAGATCTAGGAGTAGCCCCCTGGCAGTAGGTGCTTGCTTTAGATCTCACAGACATTGTCTTAATTGTGCACTAAATTAGGAGGAGATGGGAGACAGCTCAGGCACAGGCAGTGCAGCCTCTCTGGTGATGCTGTGCATTATCAACCCCAACCAAATGCTTTCGAAATAAGCTTCATGTTTTGTGCCATAAACTCTGCTGGGTTGTTACTCAGAGTGATCTGTTAATGTATCTCTGAGCTAGATATCATTTATTTCCTTTCTTCCTTTTCTTTTTTCTTTTATTTTGTTCTCTTTTTTTTTTTTTTTTTTTTTTTTTTAGTGGTTAATAATCATCTTGGAGAGGGCTTTTAAAAGGAGAAAAGGTTATTTTGCTGACATCAATTTTTGTATTAAAAGTGCACTTGGCTAAAAGCCAAAATGTTTAATATCATTGCCATCTGTCCCAGCTGAATACAATTTTAGATTTATTGATTTTCTTTATTCTCTTTTTTTTTTTTTTTTTTTTTTTTTTGTTAATTTTGGCTTGAGACAAGGTTAAGACTCTAAAACAACAAAGCCTTTTTCCTCTGATGGCATCATAATCCTTGACTAAGTCTAAACTGCTTTTTGGTGTGTAGCTGGTGCCAGCTGTCAGGTCATAAATGTTTTTATTGGAAGGGTTTTGTCTCTGGCCACCAATGGCCATGTATTTCATGCACATGTCAGGAGCAAAGGGGGGTGCAGGGCAGGGTAACTGGGAATCCTCATTGCAGTGGTTCATTATGCATCAGGGATTGCAGCCTGGGCTGGTTCCAAACCCGTGTGGGGCTCTCCAGTGCCCCCGGTCCCTCCTGCCCTGAGGTGAGGACAGCTCCAGGGGCATTTCAGGAGCACGGGGAGATCTCTGTGGGGATGCTCCTCTGACCACCGGCGCCTGGAAGGAAGGAGGGATATTTTCTGTGTGCAGCACAAGGTTTTCCTGGGGGATATCATGGATCTCTGGAAAGGAGTCAACAGCAAAACTTGAGCAGCTGCTGGAAAGTTTCCTCCAGGGGGTGTGGAGGCAGGGAAAGGTGGCATTTCCTGGGGAAGGAGGCAAGCCCAGAGGTAGAGCTGTGCTGAGCCCTGGGCTGATGGCAGGCTGGCATCCCACAGCTGCACACCTGCCCTGTGTAGCCCGCCACTAATGGTCAGATTGCTGCTTTTCTCCATCACCTTTTCAGCAAACCTTCACCAAGGGACTCAGAGAGACAGAGACAAAAACCTTCTTAAAGCACTGGGGTGAGCAACATTCAGTCAAGGGCCTGTCCCTCTTATTTTATCCAAGCTCCCTGGCTGTTTTAGTGACCTCCTACTTTAGCAAGACCTGCAGCCTGAGCTCAGCCAGACAAATTAATGGGAGCATTCCGAGGAGGCTGATTAGCTCCGGTTTTATTCACAAAACCCTGAGTACCAGCTAAGGACAATGCTCAGTGTGTTTGGGACCTACTGTTTGCAGAGTATTCCTTCCTTCCCACCTCCACCACAGAACCTGCTTCCGAGGACTCGTGCCGCCCATCTGGTCCAGGAGCCCAACAAACACTGCACTGTGCTGTGTCACCTTCCTGTACTGCTTCATTATTGGTTTTGATGCCTTTTTGGGCTACCTAGAAACCAAGCCCAGACAAAATTAAGGGAATAAAAAGCAGTTCTATTTATTGAAGGGCCTTCAGGTACATTTAGGGCAGACAAAGCCCCCCAGGGTCTACACCCAAAATGGACAATGGGTCACGGGTTTTCACGCTTTTATAAGTTTGGTCCATTTGCATATTGGGGGTTCATCTGCCAATTCCAGCTCCAGGTAATGAAGTCATTTACCCCAGGTTTGCTCCCCACAACTCACTTTTGTTCCCATCTCTCAGGGCCTGAGGCAGTGAGGTGTCCTTGATTGCCAGGCCTGGAGAGGAATTGTTGTGTCTGCCCAAAATGGGGAAGAGCAGCTCACACTGGGTGTGGAGTTTAGAGTTATACACTAAAGAACTGCAGGGTTACAAATATATGGAAAATAGAAAAGCTAAAATCCTAAGGCATCAGTTTAACCTTATTATGTTTTGAGAATCTTTGTGTGGT
Source organism: Anomalospiza imberbis (assembly GCF_031753505.1). Taxonomy (NCBI): domain Eukaryota; kingdom Metazoa; phylum Chordata; class Aves; order Passeriformes; family Viduidae; genus Anomalospiza; species Anomalospiza imberbis. The sequence goes on along the minus strand of NC_089701.1, from coordinate 6,524,773 downwards.
TTTGTGCACTGGGTAAGTGGTGCAGGTCACTCATGCGCCTCTGACCTGGAAATAGCTAATTAATAATGACAGCTTCCCCAAATAATCCCACTTCCCTTGGTGAACACTCTGAGTCACTTTACACCCTATTGCCAACCATCTGTTTAGAGTGTGAAAATCATAGAGCCATGGAATCACAGAATCATTTAGGTGGGAAAAGACTTCTGAGGTCATTGAGTCCAGCTCTGTGACTGGTCACCCAGCCCAGAGCATTGAGTGCCACGTCCAGGAGTTCCTTGGACACCTCCAGGGATAGGGACTGCACCATCAGCATAATTGTGTGCAACACTAACAAACTTCTCAAGATGACCACTGACAAACCCACGCCCTGAGGCAAGAAACACATGGCACTGTTTGCCCAGACAGAACAGAGCTGGGCTTGTTTTTAGCCATTGCTGCAATAGGGGGATTTCCTATTTCCCCCCCCATAAAACACTTCCTTAGGCACAAATTATGTGCTGGGTTTTTTCTGACTGCGATCCTTTAAACCTTGTCATCCTGGTTAGGAGCTCTTCTACCAGGTGCTGGGAGCAAGGGAGGCACCAGCTGCTTCCAGCTTCACTGTGAGTTGGCATTCAGTGAGTGAAGAGTCCACCCATGTCAGTGAAATCCAACCTTTTATGCCCTCAAAATCACCCCCATTAATCAGCCTGTAAATATTTCCCTGCTCCGTTATCTTTGCCTTTGGTTCATCAGAGCTTTGGGCGAGCGTCTCACAGGGATGGAACAGCACACAGAGCTCTCACTGCCCCTGCTTGCATTTACCCCATGGCTTTTGGGATTGTATTTGTACAAATCCCAGAGCAGGTCCTTCTCAGCTGGGAGCTATTAGACCCCCTAAGGCAGGTGTCACCCCAAACCCCCTGTGCCCCACCTGTACCAGGTCCCACCTGCCCAGCTCAGCCCTGATGTGAGGTTAGCCATGCTCTGCCCAGGTCTGAATTTGGCCCTTTACTTACAAATAACTTAAAGCAATTCTGTAGATGTTTTTGTGCCCAGAGGTCTGGGGCTGATTTACAGCTCTCTCAAACTGTGCAGACCCTTGATCCAGCAGTGTCATTCACAGTAATGAGATCTCTCAGCTGTCCAAACAGAGACATGTTTTAAATGTTAAAAATGTTCTGTGATCGATTTTCTCTGTTTATAGTAAATGCCTTGATTAGATTCCCTTGTAGGTACTTCAAAGGAAAACTCCCCCTCACAGTCTTCCCATATGATGAAATCTAGTTCTTTCTTTGTTCCACTTTTTATTTTTCCCTCTCTTAAACTAATTTAGTGCTTGAGAAAGGTGACTGATTGATGGCCTGGAGGACTGAGACTTTCAGAAGCAGCACCCAGGAACATTGTTCTGCTGCCTGAGCTCCAGGCAAATGAGTGATCTGTGAAGGCAGAGGGGCAGGGGAGACAGGGATCCCCTTGGGGTGCAGGGGGTACCCAAGCCTGCCATATCCTGGTCACAACGTTGAGGTGTTTAGCTTCTTCTACAGGCACTCAAATGTCACCTCTGTTTTACATAAGGAGAACTGAGATTATGAGAGACCAGGTGATTTGCCAGAGATGAGAGAAATTGTAGAGCAGTGGTAGGAACAGACTAGGAGATGCCCCAGATGGGCATTTTAATCATCTTAGGTTTTCCTTCCTTAAAATTCTACATTTCTATTAAAAAAAAAAAAAAAAAGAAAGAAAGAAAAGAAAAAAAAAATAAAAGCAAGACAGGTTAAGGTGAAGTCTGCTCTGAACTGGATTGAGACCATCAATTCATTTCACATCCATCACTACCCAGCCATTAAAGGCAATGGCTTTCTTTCTCCCTATTGACCTGGTCTACAATCAGACCAGAGACCTTGAAAGGTGAACAACTATTAACAGATCCCTGAGCCATCCAATCCCCTTTAAAGCTGTATCCTTTTTTCTGTTTTCTTTTTTTACTTTTTTTTTAATTTTTAATGGAAATCACTCTGCTTTAATCCACGTGTCTCTATTGTTCAGGAGCCCATCTTTGATCTGCTCTGTGGAAGAGAGTGTGACATTAAAACATGTTGTATGAAAGGACCAGTCTAGTTGTCACTAATTAACCTTCCTTTTTTAATATTAGTTAATTTGCAACTTGCTCTTCTGAATCACACCTCTGTTAAATCTAGGTTGCCACCCTTCCTTCCCCATCTCACAAACTCTTCTTTCTCCTGAGCTTTTGCCCTGGCACATGTGGCTGTTCCATGTACAATGCCATCATGTCATGGACATTTAAACAAGTACCACGAGCCTGTGAGTTCTCTGGAGCATATCTGAGATATCTACAGCATGCAGGGGCAGAGCAGAGCCTCACAGACAGAAATAAAATTTCACTCTATTTTTGTTCTCCAAAATTGGATAGTTAATTGAGGACGAGATAAAATTTATCCCAGAACCATGTTATATAGGAGAGGGGAATTTTCTTGTGGGAAGATGAGCTAATATTCATTTGACTGAGAGTCCAGGGGATTAGAGGACCTGTGTTAGGCTCAGAGATTATTTCCTGCCAGAGATCAGATCCCATGGAGAGCCTGGAACATTGTGCCTGATTTTCCTGTCATGGGCACCAGTTTCCACACTGGTCTGCCAATACCAGATTGATGTAGAACCTCCATGAGAGGAGGACCAGGGTTTTCCACTGGCCAAGGTGTTAATATTACATTTTTGATGATCACTGTAGTGTTTTCCACAGCTTCTTTCCAGCAACTTTGAGCTCAGACAGTCCTGCAGAATTGCCAGTTTTCCCTGTTAGGCAACAAATCTCCCAGCTGAGCTCTGAGGGGCTCCTACCCCGTCAGGGAATCTGGTTGTTTCTACTCATGTCTCTGATTACAGAAATCTATCCATTTCTCTACTGGATGATGGCTGATATCTTTCATACCCTTAAAAACAAACACAAGACATCACTGGTCCTCATTATTTAATTTTCAAGGACTATACATTAATTGTTGAATAAAGTTGTCCAGGGTGAATTAATGACTCATCTCCACTGTTGCAAACTTACAAATTAAGTTGAAAGGGACCCTAGCTCTTGAATATTGTTCCAGCATCAACTGTCTTCCAACTCAAACCTCTCTGCACTGTCACAACCAGTGATCTCTGCACACTTCTTGTTGTGTTTGGATCACGTTTAACCCCAACTCGTGCTCGAACAGAGCCACCCAAGAGGCATCACAGATATGGGCACAGTGATGGACACATCCAGATGGTGATTCCAGGCATGGGGAAGGGTTAGGAAGCACACAGTTACCCCTGTCAGCTAGGAGAAAATCTTTTAAGAGGCTGGGCTAGTTAGGGAGAAGCGCAGGGTTAATGTAGAAATTAATGTGGGGTCATGAGGAAGCAGAAGGAGCTACTGCACGTTTGAGTGAGTCTGTGCGTGTGCCTGGCAGCACTGCTTGTGTTCTGCAAGAGCTCTTTGCAATATGTATTTTGGGCTCTGTTTTTTAAACCCATTAAGTGTGAGAAGCAGTTATACACTGCAGCTAAATCGAGAAATTAACTCCTACTGCACAACTTCCTCACATTAATTTGTGTGCTCAGTGAATGTTGGGCTAATAAATGTACATGAGTTGGCCATTCCTTATTTTAAGGAACTTTAATCACATGAAGGTAAGTGGCACAGTTTCTCCTGTGATACTCACACATGGCTTTGAGCTGTCCTGGGCTAGCAGTGCTTCAAAAAACATTTCCTCCACTTCTTGGAATTTGGGTTCTTTATTGGGACTATCCACAGGGGAAGCAGTTCTGGCTAAGCTTTTGTTTGACAAAGATAACACAGACCTTGGAAGCCAAGACAGTAGCAGTAACACCTGGAACCACATTGCAACCTCCTGTCTGGTAAGGAACAAAGGTAAGTGCCTTTATCAGAATTTTGTTAACTTGTTCTGTGTTGCTTCTCTCCATATTTCCCCCCAGATGCATCTTCTCTCCTTGTTTCTTTGCATGAATATCATCCTGGCAATATCACTGTAGTGGTTCACACACTGTGGCATGGACACATGCCAACATCACCAGCACCATCTTTGCAGATGGGGAAAAACAGAGACAAAATCATACTGGAGTTACACAGCACCACTCAGCAAGGCCCTGGGAGGTGGAGAAATAGAAAAACATCTTTGGTTTGCTATGACCAGGTGGAGGAGAGGTGAAGTACATTCATTTTTATGAGAATAAAATCAGAATGGGTGGATTTCCTGGTTAGACCTTCATCAATATCATTTCCCAGTGGTCAGGCACATTAAGCAGGAAGAGTGAGGCACAATATGACTCAAGTGCTGATAATTTTCTCTCAAGCCTGAGCACCACACATTTTACTTACCTTGCTGCCAGGTCAGGAACATGAATGATCAGGGAAAGCACAGGAAGTGTGGCCAAATGGCAAATATTCTGAGCTGTAGAACACTCTGTCACTCAGAGTTGGGTCGTGACACTGCCTGGGGCTGGCGTGGTGCCTGCAGGGCTTGCTGAGCACCCCCAGGATGTCACGCTGTGGCTGCTCTGCTCGGGCAGGAAGAAGGTTGGAGTTTACAGCTGGTGCTGAGGCAGGAGAACAAGCTGACTTATTGTAAGTGGAGAAAAAAACGTTGTTTTAAGGGAAATGATGGTACAGCCAGACACTGTACTGGCTGTGCAGGAAATGATGGTACAGGCAGGCTATCACAAGGCACTGGCTGAGTGTGCTACCAGCTCCATGGCTGGACCTTTCCACTGCCACTGCCAAGGTCTGTGGGGCTTCTGCAGGGACACAAAGAGCGCTCCTGCAGCCAGATCTAGCAGCTCACCTGAGAAGGTCCATCACAGGTTTTTAATTGCTCTCATTAAACCACTGGGGAAGGTCTGTCCGTCCCCTTAGGGCAGAACTAGGGCACAGCAGCCCAGCCCAGCTGGGTCACAAGAGAACACTTGTGCCTTGTCCTTATATCCAGAGTTTGATTGTGTGCACATTCCCTGAACCGTGGGAGAATTCAGTTTGACTGGAATTCTTGTGAGAACAGCCTTTCCTTGTGAGTGCTGGAGCAGGTCTCCCAGCCCCGGCTGCACCATGTCTTTGTAAGGATGACATCCTACAGTGCCAGGACAAGTGTGCTTCCAAGTGGCCTCCCAGCTGGGAAATGTCCATCTACAGGAGTATGTTACAAGCCAGACATTCTCTTCCAGTGGGAGCTATCTGCCTGAAATCATCCTGTCTGTGTGATGTACCTGTCCCACTCCACCACGGAGTTTGACAGTGCTCCTCTCTGCTATTTATTGTCTGTGACTGAATGGCTATCGTGTGGCTGGGCTGGAATTTGGGGTTTTGCTGATGACACGAAGCCACTATGCTTTTCTCTAGCATTTCATGTCTCTGCCTGCCTCCACAGCCTGTGCTGCCCTTTGCTGCACATCCCACTCTGCTCCCTAAGGGTCACCGAGGCACGGGGAGAAGGCCAGGAATTAAATGCAATTTAAAATGTCCTATCAAAGTAAGGCATTCATCCCGGCCCAGAGACACAGGCTTGAGACTGCTTATACCTCATTCAAGATTATCATTCAAGGGTCAAGGTCCCTGCCAGCAGGACAGCTTTCAGAGAGCTCCTTGGGCCCTGCCTGTGCCACTGACCTCCCCTGTAGCCTGAGGCAAGTCACTTCTTTCTTTAGGATTTCTGCTTCCCCTTCCACCTTCCCTTCCTTTGCCTGAACAGTGTGTGCTCGAGGCCAGGAGCATTTCCAAGCAAGTTTATCTTGCCTGGAGCGACAGAGCCCTGATTTCATTGGGGGCCTGAGCTACTGTAGCACAGAAGAAAGAGCTCATTCCACCTCTGTGTCCCACAAAGTGATTTGGCAGTAGGATGAAGTTAATGAGCAAGTGACACTGTCTTGCTGTCAGTGTCATGGGAGAATGAGGGATGAGATGTGTCTGCTTACCAGGGATGCCTTTCCGCTCCTGTGCATCAACCCTGTAGTTTTGGAAATAAAGGAGGAAGAGTCTTGTCTGGAGTCCCAGGGTGTCCATCCAGCAGCACAGCCAGTGGACCTGTCTGAGCAGCTTGTGCTAGCAATTGGAGCAAGAGCAGGCATCAGAGGCTGCTGGGGAAGCAGGATTAATAGAACCCAATGGGAGACAAGCTGCATCATTATGTGCTGATGCCATTCAACAGCAGCATAGCTGTGTTCTTGGGGGGCTCTTCCTCTGGCTAGAGCACCAGCCATCATTCAATCATAAAATACTCTCAGGTGTTGACAGGTGGAAAATAGAAATTCTTCAAGGGAAGATTGCAAGATAGTTTGAGCACTCTTCGAGGACAGTCACTACAGAGGGAGGCCATGCTAATTGCTGAAATCAAGGTGATCTGGAGAAACATTGGCAGTCCTGTCCTACAGTCACCTTCAGCACAGCAAGATCCCAAAATCCTGCTCCCAGAGCACTGGAGCATGTGCCAGCTCCTGCAGCCGTCTCTGAAAAGGATGCTCCAAGAGCACAGTGCATTATAAATTGATGCCCACGTGAACATGCATTTCCACTACCTGAGGTAATTATAAACCCCCTTCTGTTAAGAATTCCTGGCAAGACTCCTCCGTTTCCTTCCTTAAACCAAGTTCTCTAAGTCAGAGGGGGAAAAAGAGATTATACTCAGCCTCATTTCAGCATCCATTCCTGAATTCACACACTCTCCCCGCTCTAATGCAGTGAGGAAGATGATACACAGATCATGTGATCCGTGGTAGTTACACATTTTAATAGACAGTGAAATGTGAACAGGAATTGTGCAAAGACAAACCTATGTAATTACAAGGCTAAATATTGTGATAGCTGAACCAAAACAACCCTGACGAAACCCAGACTTCTGACTTGCAACCCGTGACTGAAGCAATTCAGCAGACTGGAACAAGTCTAGGGTTTGGGGTTTGATTTTATTTAGGTTTTTTTTATCATCTTGGAGCAGTACAATTTCTGAGTACAAGCCAGAGCAGCTGTCTGGAAGAGTGGCCACTCCTCTGCCTCCTTGGAAGCTAATGGCTCATCTACCAATCCAGCAGGAGTCAGGAGATAGTCATCTCACTGTAATATCTTTTGTCTTTCTCCACCGGCACCTCATTGATGGGCAATTTTTCTAAACAACAGCAAAATTGCAGTGCCTGCTTCTCTGTCAATAAATTCCATTATTTCACATGGAGCTTGGCTACCATAGCTAGAAAATGCTGAAGTGATTACATTGAGGAGCTACAGATCTGTGGCCTGAGCACTCTATAAATCTATGGACAAAGTTTGATAAAGCACATTGATACTTTATCTGACAGGAGCCTGTCTAGATTTATGGGGCTTAAAGCTGCTTGCACTGTCATCCTTGATTCAATTAATGCAAAAGCAGTTCCCATCTTCACAGTCCTTACTTGTTGGGCAAAATGTGAAGTTGACATTCTTCCCCCACTTTAATGAGTAAAATACCAAGTGATGGAATCAGCCAAAGGATAAAAGCATGGCTCTGGGGTGGGGATGGTAATGCAATGGTGTGCTCCATGTTAATGTGCTGAATCCATAGAGGATTTGCTCCAGTCTTGGGGTGCCATCAGTTTTTCCCTTAGTCTTATGTAGTCCTAATAATGAGCAGCAAAATCAGATTAAATTGGGGCATGTTTACGAAATATTGTACTTGACTTTTTTATTTGTTTCCAACTGGCCAGGATTGAGTTATTGAGAGACAGAGACAAAGAGTAGGTTATACTTTGGGACAGCAGGGATGTGGCTTGTGGGAGAGGGTTGAAATGGGGTCTTCAAGGTCCATGCTATTATTTTGTGATTCTACAGAAGTTTCTGTCTCCTTCAAAATCCTGCAACAAAGCACTCCTAGCTTTGTTTTGATTTGCTTTTTCATGCAGAAAGTGTCTCTTAAACACTTGTTGTTACATTGATATGTCAGACCCACTTCCACATCCTGTGCTGGTGTGAGAACCTGTGAGTGTTTCCTGTGGGATGCAGTCTCAGGAGGGTTAGAGCTGTGTGTCTACCTGAGCTCTGGAACAAGCCCTGCTGTTGGTGTGCACTGCAGTTCTGTGTGCAGGGAATGTTCAGCTGTGGAGAAATCCAGGAAAGTGACTGACCTGCCAGATCAGGAATATTTGCTGTGTTTTTTGCCCAAGAAGAGGGAGTTTCTCCCAGCCATGCCTCGCTGCAATTTGAGGATTGAAGTGACACTTGAGAAGTGCCCAGGCTTCACAATGTCCCCTGGGCAGGGAGCAGCTCACCCCAGAGGATCTCTGCCATCCTGGGGACCTCACCTGCATCCCCTGGCATGGTGTAACTCCTCTGTGCTCCCTGGCAGGAAAGCAATTTACTGCAATTTACTATAAATCATCATAAAAGCCCTTCTCTTGTGACACACTCAGTCAGAAACCCTAAAGATGACTGACAGGCTCTTCATAAATATTTATGACCTCTAAAAAAAGATTGAAAGAAAGAAAAGTTTAATTCTTCCCTCAGTGAAGTTTGAGAGTGGAGACTTTTCTGCAACAGCCAGGTCTGCCCTTGTGCTGGCACAGCAGAAGTGGCCTCACCCTGCCCAGTGGAGCTGGCCCTGCCCAGGGTCACCCTCATCCCCAAAAGCAGGAGGCTGCAGAGAGCCCAGCCCTGCCAGCTTGGCCACGGTGACAGAGGGGTGTCCCCATGCCCAGTCCCACTGCTGCTGCACTCAGGCATCAAATCCAGAGGAAAACTGGAGAGACTGGAAGTGCAAGAGGCATTTAAAGTCCTAAAAAATTGCCCAAAGTAGGTAAAGCTGCTTTTCTAATGGCCTTTGCACAGGGCTGCTGCACTTAATAGTTTCTTTTTACCATGAGGAAGCAAATCATGACCCAAACAGGGTCCTTCAAGGCCAGATCTCCCAAGAGAAATCAGCCCACAGGCATTTGAGCCCATTCATTAAAGTATCTGAGGCTGATTAGGATTTTATATCCATGCTATTTTGCTACTTTGACTTTTGCTCTTTCTCAGTTTATAAATATTGTGACATTTACTGCTGCTGGTTTGGGAGGATAGGTTAGAACCAACCAAAGTCTCGGTCTTTGTGCTGCAGAGTCAAGCCAGGAGAGGAAATTTGAATATGGAAAATTAAGCGAATATTCCTCAGATGAAACTGTCTCCCAATCATAAGTCATGTGATAATAAATTTCAGTTGAGTGACAACAATATTAACAAACTGAAAAAAAGATTGATGTGCATCACAGGTCCATGAATGCAAAATAAAAGGGAAAGGCTTGCTAGTCTGTGATAGGCAAAGTATAAATATGTATCACTTGGTTCTAAAGTGAGTTATGATTACATTTTCCTACTCGTACCTGAAATCTGTAGAGGTTATTCATCTTATCCCTGTATCAGCCATGACAGTTATGGCCACGCGCTGCATACGGCACAGATTCCTGCTCAGCAGATAAATCAGCAGCCATGAAGGGACCTGTTGTTATCAATTTGATCTCCAGAATAAATATACAAATATGTGTACAGCATTGTTGTCACTGAGAACAATTTCCCTTCTTCTCACCGATACATTTTTAAGAGGTTGTTCCAAGAGCCACTTTCTGACAATGCCAGAGGGAAACAGAGGGGAGCAATGATCAGGCAGGAGGACTAGATTTATGGACTGTTGTCTCTTTTATTTAAAAAGGAAAAAAAAAACCCAATCTCTTCATTCTAGCATCACTTGTCCTCGGAGTGCAGCGCTGGCTGTCTGCAGCGAGCCGGGGAGGGAAGAAGCTGTGGGGAGTTACGGTCAGTGAACATCTGTAAGAGGAAACCATTCCTGATGAGGCTGAGAGTGGTATTGCCTCTCCACTGGTGCTAAAGTGCTAAAGGTTTTATGATGCAGCAGAGACTGTAGTTTAATCCTGATTTACCACAGCAGTTCAGCCAGGAGGAGAGCTCAGCCAGGACTCAGCCAAGCAGCGCAGGAGCCGCCGGGACCTGCCGGCCGCACACCCGGTGGAGGAGCTGGGGAGGGAGAGCCAGGGGAGATTTCTTCCCCTTTACTTGCAGGTCAGATCCCAGCAACAGGCACAAGGATATGGGAACATTGGGACTGTGCCAGTGCAGCAGTGCCTGCAGCCTCTGAGCAGGGGGACATCGGGTCGTGTTGGGATCTGAGCGCTGGACAGAAGCAGCGCTGTCCTGGAGCAGTCTGTCCTCACTGGGCAGTTTTGGACAGGCCACTCATCCTCATCCATCCAGGTGCCAGTCCTGGGGTTGCCGTGGGTGGCAGCCCCTCAGAGCCCCAGCTCCTGTCAGCTGTCCCTCCTCGCAGAATCACAGCTAGAGGAGATATGGCAGCAGAGACACCAGTGCCTCCCAACATCGGCTGCTGGAATATCCCAGCAAAATGGGAAGGAATTCAAACAACTCCAGTGCTATAAAAGACATCTGCCTGTGTGCACTGACCTGAGCCCTTTGGTCTTTGGTCCCAGAGTGAGAAATAAAGGCTTGCCCAGCTGGAAATGCTGACAGGTACTGAAGTTAAGACATTGAATTCATGCTTTGCTTTCCTTGTTACAATCTCTTTGTCAGGGACTGAAATGTTCATGCCTTAAACTTTGTTATGAAGGAGTTCTGCCCATTACAGCAAAAGCTGTACCAAGAAGCTACAAACACAGAAGCCCACTCCTCCTTGAAGAGGTCTTGGACTGTGAGTTAAGCCACCTAGATACGATGAAGGGGACACTATTGTTCAGTCATCTCGGGCTGAGGGAGGAGAATGCATCCACAAGAAAGCCAAACCCAGCAGCTGTGCTGAGAACCATCTCTGGCTGGGTTTGGGGTGGGGGACATCACAGCCCACAGAGGCCATGTTTACACAGACTCCCCCCCACAACCAAGGGCAGGGGGAGGAGGTTTTGGGTGCCTGGCATAACCTCTGGTCAGAGGCACTGAACACCCATCCTCCCTTACACAAAGCAGCCCAGCTGTGGAACCCCCAAACCCCCTGGCAACATCCACGGGACACTCACATGGGAGGCAGCTGAGGAGGTGCCATAATCCATGAAAACCCCCAGAAGTGCTCCCCAGACTCATTCCTTGCACCATAGGACTGCATGTGACACAAAGTGATGCAACAGACCCAGAGCCTGCTGCAAGAGACAGTGTCCAAGTGTGCCCCACCAAGGGGGGCACACCTGGCTTGAGGGTACATTGATCCACTGGATTCCATGCTTTTCAGGGGACCCTCACCACCAAGACCAGCTAGAGAGGATCATCAGCACACCAGTGGCATGCACAGAGTGGTGACATTCTCTTTAATCTGTCTCTGTCACTCTCTTTCTGTCCACCTCACCTCTTCTATTTCTTTCTCTTGCCTTTTCTCTCATATTTACTATCAAATAAAATCCATACTATTGGCTTTGGCATATGGTCTCGTTTACACCTTAATTTGGGCAGAGGCATTGCCAGTCCAAAATTGGGCTGTAAGAGATGTGTTACAGGTGAGGGATGGAGGCTCTCCACATTCACCTAAAAATCCCAGCATGATGAAAAGGCAGCAGTGGCTGCACAGCCAGTGCCTTGCCTGAATTTTATACATGATACCAAGTACCCATGAAGATGATGACAATATGAAAAAGTTTCCACCCTTGACAGCTACATTCTGCCCTTGTACTTAGTTTCTAAGTCTGGGGGGAAGAACAGTGGTTCTATATAATTTCAATTTCCAGGTAAGGCTGGAATGCAATCTCCTGATGACTCTGCCTCAGTAGCCCAGGGAAAAGTCTTCTGCCAGAATTGTTTTGGGTCTCCAAATACTGTCTCTTCTGGGAAGTCTTTTGTTTCTTAATTGGTACCGTTCATGCAGCTGCATCACAACTGCGCTGAAAGTCCCCAGCAAGGATAGAGCCCCAGATTTGCCAGGAGATAAAAAACATTGTTTCCAAATAAAGTATTACATGGATAGGTATTTGATCCTACAAATCATAACCTCCAGGCTCCATCCTATCTTACAGAATTAATCACCTCCGCTTCCCTGTCAGGCAGCTGTGTGCAATAAGGCTGTTACTCAGGTACACTGTGACTCTATGCACACTCAGGTTTTTAAGTCTCCTGACCTTTTCTCCTTGGTTTTCTCCAAAATTGTACCTTTGTTTTAACCAGCTGTACATATTTCTTCAATAACGCCATGGCTTTGATTTTTATTTCCCCGGGGAAACCTCTGGCTTCACTCTGGAAAGCCAGAGGTTAATAAAGATGTGTTTGATTTGGAAATGAGAAGGTAGGAGGGGAGTGCTGGCGAGCCTGAGAGCTGGGGGAAGCAGGAAACTTGATTGTGAAGATGGTGAGGATGTCACCTGAGAGGCACCTGAGATGCTGCACACTGAGTGTGTTGCATGACATGCATGGAGAGGAGATGAATCAGGTTGGGTTTTTTCCCCCTAAACTATGACACTTTAATGAAAAACAACTTCTGTCCTTCTGGAAGAGCTATTCCTATTCTTGAACTGTGAAGGAGGAGGAGGGAGCAGGAAAATGCCATCTGAAATTGTTGAGCTAAATTCAGAGACGGCACATTCTGGCCAACAAGGAAGACGTAACCATATATCACAGCATTCTGTTAATGAGGATTCATTTTTAGCCCAGCTTGTCTGTAATGAAAACCCCTAACGCTTAATTTCCATAAAGCCAGAATTAAGGCTGTCTTTAACCTCAGTGTTCTCTACATATTTGATTTTGGCTGTGGTGTAAATCTTTGTCCTCCAATAGCAATGTAGGAGCCTCCTCCCACCATAATAAGTGGATAATGCTGACTCATAACTCTCACTGTAATTCCAGACCAAAAATGTGCAGCTCCCATTGTTGGGAATACTGTCACTACAAAGGTATCACTGCTTTCGTTAAATATTTGCAAAAAGAGAGGATTTGTTACACGCTGAGACTTCAGTATTTCCAGGAAAGCAGTGGTAAAAGAATACAGGTGCATACACTTGTTTTGCATATATAAAAATTAGAAAAATTCTATTTTCCCTTGAATTTATTTTCAACCCTATTAGTGTGTTATGTTGCATGGCCATTTGGGCACGTGTTTTGTGTTTTCCAGCACCAAAATATCATTGAAAATTTGGACTTTGGGCATTACAGTGGTCATTTTTCCATTACAGCTAAAGAAATCCACCACCAAACAAGATATGAAGGACAAATCTCATGTCCCTGTGACACTCGAGCATACTCTAAATCACCACTTTCACTCACCTGCAGAGCTGTTTTGCATCAGTGTAAAAACTGCCCAAATTATCACAAAAGTCAGTGGCAGAGGCTGATATGCACTTTGCTATGAAGGAGTGGAAGGTGAAAAATATCAAATTATTTTCTGTGTCTTCATTTCATCCCCTGCCAAATGAAGACACTTCCAGAGGAGGCTGGTGGGGGTTTCTTCCTGAATGTCTGGAAGAGCTCAGAGGAGGTGGAAAATGCAAAGGAATCATAAAGTATCCTTTCAGAAAGGCTTCCTGGAGAAATTAGGAATCTTAATGTTAATTAGAGCTGTGTGAATAATTCACCATGGATCACTCATTAAAAGAATGCTGCTCCTTCTTTCTGTTTGCAAATTGTCCATAAGCAGATTTCTCTGGATTGTGTTTTTTATTCAGACCTATTTACTAAATTATTTTAGGGGAGTATTTGCTCTGTGCCTCATTCAGGAGGAGTGAGCTGGGCATATTGGATAGTGAGAATTCACCATGATCCCCTCAGTTTTCACTGGATATATTGATCACCTGGAGGGTTTCTGCTGCTGACTGGATGTGCTAACATTTGGAAGATGGACTCCAGCACGAACACTGGATTATAGCTCCTTGTGCTCCCCCATCTGTATGTCACATCCACCCACTGTCTCTCTGTTCAGGACTTGCCTTTGCATAGAATTATTCAGAAATGTTTAAATCAGAATAATTATTCCTGAATAGCTCTCTCTGTGAGCACTTATCTTATAATAAGAGTGCTGTGTACCAGTTTAGTTTAATCTGCTTGAAAGTGAGCTAAACTAAACAGGAATAAGGCATGCCAACTGCAAAAGAAAAGATGCCACAGAATTGAAATTCACAGCCCATCTCTTGCTTTTTAACACAAAATCCTTTTTCTGGGTCAAAGAGGGGCTGAGGCAGGAGTGGGAGCACTCTGTAAACACTCTGCTCAAAGCACCCACTGTTAGGGAGGAGATGCTCAAAGAGACTTTGAGTGTGACCCCAAACAGCTGGTCTTGGCTACCCAAACGATCTCCCGTGTGTACACAAACCCTTTGGCTCCAGCACTCCCTGCCCCGGGGCTGTGCAGCTCCCAGCACAGCAGCCCCCAGTCCCCAGGCACAGAGGGGTTAATGAGCCAGAGTACCCCGCAGAGCAGGGGCAGGATGAGGATCAGGCTCCAGACCCAACCACCTCCAAACCCCCACCTCCATCCTCTGAATAAAATTATTCCTGGGTGGAAGAAAAAGAAAGAAATAGAACGACTATCAAAAGCTTGGTGGGTAAATATTCCTCCTGCACTACAAACCGTTGCTTACAGCTAGTATTTTTTGGGTAATGATCTGCTTTTAGATTTTCTCTGAGATGTATATTCCATCTCTTTGGCACTGTCTCAGCCTTATCTCTGCTCATTTTTTTTTCACTTTCTTAAATCTCTTTCTTTACCTTTAAAACGCTCTTTCCCCAAGCAGTTACAGATGTATTATTGCTGGTTTTGCTCTTAACATGCAGCTGAGCAGCTCGGGAAGCAGAGGGAGGATGCTCGTGGCAAACTCCACATCCTGGATGCAGCTGAAGGAGCTGCTGCAGCTGAGCTGACCCTCTGCCTCGAGCACCACCAAGTGCAGTGGTGCTGCATCTGCCCAAGGGGGACGTGAAACTAGAGCAGAAGCTTGCAGCAGGACACCTGTTTATAAAGGATACTAAAATAAATAAAAACAACAATAATAAAAAATAATAAATGAGGAAATTTATCCCAAAAAAATCCTCAAAACAGAGGCACGGATTTCATTTTCCCAGACCAGCAGGAAGGCTCCCTGTGCAATCACGGGTAGGATTTTCACAAGTACTCCAAGCAGTCATTTCAGAGCAGGGTCTCACTTTCACAGGGGCACTGATGGACACTTCTTGCCAAACTTCAACTGCTTAAGTTTGGTACCTGCCTTGACCTGGTGATCACAGGTTCATACATGCCCAAAGGAGGGTGAGAGTCATTCTCAGCTGGACACTTCAGCTAGGAGAGATCGTTTGTGCTCTTCTGAAACAACAAATCTGAATTAGGGTTCCCTGGTGAGGCCAACAGGAAGGTGGGTTGCAGCAGTCTTTACTGGGGTGAGAATCACAAAGACATAGGGAGTGAAAGGAGTTAAAATAAAAGATGTCCTTAGAGATAAATTAGGTTTGAACTAACAAACCTGAGAGTAAGAAATTGCCAGGGTACTTGGGGTCATTGGCAAATGGAGAGCTGGCATTTCAGGGTATGACAGGGCAGAGGAGCCGAGTGACAAACAGGCCAGGCTGCTGGGACTGACAGCTGGGCTCCCACGGCCAGCAGTCCCTTCCCATCCCACCCCTGGCATCTCTTGCCTGGCCCCACACCATCCCCTGTCATCCCTCAGCCATTCCTCGGGCAGGTTTGGCAGGACTTCCCCCAGCCTTGGCTGCCGTCGTCCTTCTGGCAGCTTTTGGGTTAACAAGAGTTTAGTTCAAAGTCGTTGGTGTGCCCCAGTGGCCTGATCCTGCGCCTCAGTTTCCTTTTGTTCCCCATTCCCCCCATTCCTTCCAGGTGCTGCTCCCTTTCCTCTCGGAGCAGCAGGCACTGACACCACATTGCAAACCTGCTGAAGCACCAGGGTGACACCTTTTTGGGACTACCTAAAAACTGATCCCAGACAAAATTAAGGGAATAAAAGCAGTTATGTTTATGGAAGAGCCTTCAAGTACATTTCAGCCAGATGAAGTCCCCACCAGGGCCTACACCCAAAAATGGAGCACAGGTCACAGGTTTTCACACTTTTATAAGTTTGCTCCATTTGCATACTGGGGGTTAATTAATTCCAGCTTCATGTAATGAAGTCATTTACGCCAAGTTTGCTCCCCCAACTCACTTTTGTTCCCATCTCTCAGGGCCTGAGGCAGTGAGGTGTTCTTGATTGCCAGGCCTGGAGAGGAATTGCTGTGTCTGCCCAAAATGGGGAAGCAGCAGCTCACACCGGGTGTGGAGTTCAGAGTTATACACTAAAGAACTGCAGGAGTAATCAAATATATGGAAAAACATCAAACTAAAATCCTAAGGCATCGAGGGAAGGCTCAGCCCACCATCCAGGCAGAGGAAATACCCCACTTGGAGGCAGTGGATAAAAAGCCTCCTGAGAGAGCCCCAGTGGCTCTCCCTCATTCCCATCCCCAAATGCCCGGGGAGTTTAAAGGATGAAGTTGTGCAGTCACCTGCCAGCCTTCCCCAGCCCAGGCCATAAAGCAGAGCAGCCAATGGCACCTCTGTCCCCGTGCTTCCCAGGAAGGGGATGTTAATATACCCCATCTTTATTATCCTATCTGAAAAGATATTTCGTTTTACCAGTTTTTACTACACAATCTCAATAACTCCAACTTGTTTAAAGGCTCACTGCTCCAGGAAAATGCATTACATCTTAGCTTTTAAATCTGCCAGCTCCCATTTATTGGTATTAATAATAGATTGGGAAAGCTGTTCTTTTTATTTTGTCCCTCTGAATATTTTTTTTTTTTCTCAGTAGCTCTAAAATCAAATATTTTAAAAAGAAATTGTCTTAAAGCAGCATTTCTGTATCCTAAAGGTGGTCCCACTCTGTGTGCTGCTAAGGAGTCATTTGCAGTGCTTAGGAAAGGGGAAAAGTGATGGCAAAAATATAGCAAAAACGTTTAATAATCATTTATGAGTCCAAAGTGTCCAGGGAAAAAGTTTTTAATAATAAATACCTAAATTAGTTTTCATTTAAAGTTTAGGTGTTTTTAATTTATAAATGCGATTTAGGCAGAGAAATGTTGATGAGGGCTGGAGTAATTACTTGCATAAGTGGAAATACAAAACTTTGGTGCTTCTACACAGTTCATGCTCCTCCTAACTCCACAGAGCTTTTTTAAGCTGAGCTCACCCAGGGAATTGCTCTCTGCATGTTTATGTATTTACTGTAAAGCTATTCTTTTTTTTCTAACTTTTTTTTTTTTTTTTTTTTTTTTTGCCAAGCCAGCACTGGCTTTTTAATCTTTCACTCGTTTCAGCATTACTGTAGTGGAGGAGGATATTAATGCCCGGGCCCTTCTCTCAGGAATGCTGGTGTAAAATCAGAGTAAATGGGCTGAAGTCGGTGGAATTTCTCCGTGTTTTAAGCATCCACACCCAGGCCCTGGTGCTCAGGGGACGTGGCAACTTGGGATCACCTCGAATCTACCTTTGCCTCTCTCCTGCTGTGCTAATAAAAATGTGAGAGTGGAATTCTGGCCAATAATAATTCTTTTTCCTCTGCTGGCCGCTGGATAAATGCAATCCCTGCATTCTTATATTGAAGCTGGGAACCTCTAAGCAATTACTTCCCAGCACATTAGCATCCATGTGCTAAATGCTAAAGGGTTTATTCAGTGCATTGCAGGATCAGGTTATTGCTGAGTCTGTCCATCATGCCCAGAAATTACTGCTAGAAGTGCTTTAAGAGCATGGCCAGTACAATGGAGATATAACCCAGCTGAAGGACTGCAGTGCTCCTGTTTAGAAAAGGGGGGGGAAAAAGCTGCCAAAGTGTTCAGATGCACAAAATCTCATCATCAAAAGCTCATCGCTGGAGGGACCAAAAAAAAGAAATTTAAAAAAAAGAGACACAAACAACTTTATACTGAAATTGAGTGGAAATTGGAATAGTGAAGGAAATATGCTTTCTTTTTCAATTCCAGATGCTCATGCAGTCTTTTGCCAGGGATTAAGAGGTCACTTATTGCAGTCTTAAAGGATAAGGGCTGGGCTAGATAGGAGAATCAGCAGCTGTTTATTCTGTAAATGTTTGAATATGAATCAGGTCTTCCTTTTCAGAGATTTGCTTATTACTTTTATTTACCAGGATAATATCAGAAGTCTAATTAATTCTCCCTACCTCTTTCAATCTTTAGTCTCTCAGTGCTTCAGCAAAGCTGGAACCCTTTAGAGCTTTCTATCTATTAACTGAAATATCCTTGTTTATAAGGATGGCTATGACTTCATCTTTTCAGCTGAGATTGCCTTAAAATGTACTAGTGCAGGGCACAGAGATAATGCTAGGGGAATAATAACTTCTTTTTCTTTTTGCATTTGGTTATCAACTAGTGGTTTATTTCTGTAATTGTCTTTATCAGAGTCCATGGTGCACAGTGGTTAATATTCAGGAATGGTTATTATCTCTTTCAAAATTTAGAAATATCAGCCTCACTGAGACATCCTGAGATCTGGGGCTATGAAGTGACTGCTCCAAAATCACTTAGGGGAGGATTTTAAGGCTGAGATTCAACAGACCTAAATGTGATGCTCAAAAATCAGTGTCCAGTCCCGAAGTATCTCTGCAAAATCTTTCTGGGGTCAATTGCCACTCTCTGGAGGCATTTCTGGAGGCAAATACAGCCCTGAAAGGACAAATGAGCTCTCTCTCTGTGCCAATT
Source organism: Anomalospiza imberbis (assembly GCF_031753505.1). Taxonomy (NCBI): domain Eukaryota; kingdom Metazoa; phylum Chordata; class Aves; order Passeriformes; family Viduidae; genus Anomalospiza; species Anomalospiza imberbis. The sequence continues at coordinate 6,506,092 of NC_089701.1, read as the reverse complement.
CAACAAGGATTTTGTTTATTCTTGATAATTTCTGTGGGTGACACTTGTATTACTGGAGTCTGCTGTTTGTTCACAGCACTCTCTGTGCTGCTAAAGCCTTTGTTTGTGCAGTTGACCTAAATGTTGCCAGGATTTAAAAGTTTTCAATAAATCCCTATTGACTCCTTTTAGATTTTAAGAAAAATTTCCTTCTCCTTCTTGTGACTCCGGTGTTCCCAAAATAGATGTTCAGTAAAAATAGCTCTTAATAACCCTGTGGCCCAAAGAGGGGCCCAGCCATTTCCTAAACACAGCACGAGGTGTTCTCTCTTGATTATGCATTCGTTATTGATAATTATTAATTATATGCCGGTTATTACACCGCTCTCTTGTTCTATTGGCATGCTGTGCATTTCAGAGAGGCAAAAGCCATTCCCAGAGGAATGGGTGATATCTGGCGAGCACAATAATTAATAACTTTATGATAATGATGTACAACTACTTAGCCCTGACCTCTGGAACACACAAGGAAGACCTACCTGGGTTGGGTCTCACCTTGCTCTGCACATGAGCCACTTTGCCACGAAGGCTGGGACACTTCTAGAGCCAAAAGAGTTAATACTAGTTAGCCAAATTGGTTACCATTAATTAGGGACATTGCCAGGGCTTGGGCCTCTTGGATTTTTGCAGTATGATGTTACACTTGGAATTTTGAGGGACTCCAAAGACATCCCTGGTCATGCCCAGCCACCTGGGCTTCCTTGAGCAGGCTTAGAGTGCAAGAAATGCAAAGCAGGAAAATCATGTCCCTTGCCTGGTGTCTGAAGTTGGATCATTACACAAAATGCACTTTTCAAAAGCTTGCTTCTCCTTCTTCCACATGTCTTTGAGCACTCCAGTGGTGGAAACAACACAGAAACGCAGCCTTGGCCATGGGGTTTCCTCCCCTTCCATCCATGCAGAGCACCAGGGCCAAGGGAAAGATCCAAACCACCCACTGACAGACACACTGTGGTGAAGAGAGTCCCTTGGGATTTACACCCACACCAGACTCTCCTCCCAACACTGCTCTGCCAAGCTGTTCTGTTTGGATTTCCAGCCTGGGTGTTATTTGAACGTGCAGTAAGTAGCCTCATGCTGGCAAAAATGAGATGCTGATAAGCTTCTGAAATCTATATTCCAGCCTTGAGATAACAAGACAACAAACTTTTTACATCCTAGGGAAAGAAAAAATGTGACAGGGTGTTAGGGGAAGAGATCAAGATATGTACAAACACAGTCCCTGTCCCTCCATTCCTGACTCAGTCATTCCCTGGATGACACAATGGGGTGAGGGGAGTGTCCTATTCCCAGAGAGGGGACACAAGGCATTGAAGCACCAGGGCTGGAATTGATTTTCCTCTGCTGGAGCAATTACACTCCCAAAGTGGCAAAAAAAAACCCAAAAAAAAAGAAAAAACCCAAAAAACAAATGAGTCATAAACACCCCATTTGAATCTTTAAATGAATATCGGATTTTAATTATAGAGGTTTAATTTTTAGAATGGAAAAGCTACTTTTGCACAATTACTGTGTGGAACTTTTAATTAACTTTCAAGAACTTTCTCTTACTTAAAAAAAATCTAATTAATAATACTTAGGGAAATATTAGCATAAAATAAGTCATGGATGGGGTAGAGAACTATAAAGCATATATTGTACAAAATCACTTGGAAGAAAGTCTTGTTAATTCTAAAAACAAAGTTTCTAGCTTTCCTAGTTCTGGCCTATAAAGAGCCTTTTTTGCTGAAAGCATGAGAAAGACATGGAAATCATAGGATTTAGAACAGAAAATGTTGTTTTTATGTTAATCAGCTGTTGCAGAGATCTGGAAGACTGGGAGAGGGGGTCCATTTCACCCAGCAGAGGTTCCTTTTCCTGGGGAAATATGACCCTGGTAGGTGGGATGGTTCTAGAGAGACAGAGAGTGAAGGAGTAAGGAATGGGGTTGGGAACCCTCCTGATTGCTCCCCAAAGAGCCTAAACCCAGCTGTGGAGAGAGCAGAGCTGAGCCTCACCGCTGGGCAGCAAAAGCAGAAGAGGCTCTCAGCTTTTCTTGTCACTCACCACGAGCTGGGAGGGTGGGGGTGGAAGGGAGCTGCCAAATCAGGCGTACCAGAAACCTTCCCTAGCCCTCCTGAAGGAACGGGTCTGTGTTTATGCAAAATCTACAAGCAAGAGCAGGCTCAGAGCAGGAGGGGGACGGTGCTGTGGCATTCTGGTGCAGAAGGATATTACTGCAGGAGCCAAGAGGGAAATTAAGTCAAGGTACAAGGACACAGGGAGGGCAGCCTGTGGTAGAACTTGTTGCTTCAGTAATGGAACAACAGCAAATGAGAGTCACTTCACAATAATATTTTGCCCAGGTCTTGTTCCAGCTGAGTTTTAAATTAACCAGTGGATACAGCTGTCAGCATTTCCTTTATGAGATTGTTCCTACACAAGAAATCCTCCACAGTCCAAGCAGCATGTTTGGAAATCTCTGTGCTTGAGCCTGATCATCTCGTGCCCTGCCAACATTGCTTTGACTCAGCTAAATGTACACTGAATTAAACTGAGACCTAAACATCCTGGACACAGTGTCCTCTATGGCCAGCTCAGCCACAGGAGCTTCCACCACAATATCCCTTCAGGGAAGCAGGGAAGGATGCAAACCTGAAGATTTGAGTCATTCCTTTGCCTGGGGAGGGGGTAGGAATTGAGGTTTGCAGCCCCTTCTCCTAATGAGCTCTCTGGCCAGTACAGCTGAAAAGTAAATCAATGAGCAGGAACAATGTACCTGGAACAGAAACATAAAGCTTTGGTTCGGGGACCTGCCTGAAGACCCCAAGGGCAGAAACATCCTGCTTTTTGCACTCTGCTTTTGCTGCAAACCCACAAGCTGTGCCCAGGCTGCTCCCAGCCAGGCTCTGAGAGCAGAGAAGGGAATAAATCTTCCACCTTCCCCCTCCTCTGTGCCCGGGCAGCAGGCAGGCAGCCCCAGGGCAGATCACTGCCAGCCTGACAAAGCCTATTGCTGTCAGGGGGCTCAGGGGACCCTGGTCCCTGTCACCTCCTGGGCATGACTGGGATCTTCTGAAGCAGAACTGGCCCAGCTGGCTGAACTGGACCACAGCAATCCCAGTTTGGATTCCCAGGTGGTGTTTCGGGACCCTGTAACCTTTGACTAATGGAGAGTTCTTGGTGATGTCTGCTCGGTGTTGTCACCCTCCCTCCTGTGGCACAGCCCTCCTGCACTGACCACTCAGACAAAACTTCTGGTGTGGTACCCAGCACTCAGTTTTCCCTTCTTTGTTTTCTCTGCTCCCCTGTTTTAGCGGGTCTGCCTGTGATGTCTGGTCGTGCAGGGCTGTAGGGTCAGGATTTTGGCTGGAATTCTGTGCTCATGGCAGAGGAGCAGAGTGTTCCACACAGAGCCAGGCATGAAGCAAGGCCTGGGGGCTCACCCACAACCCCAATAGCCTGTCTGAAATTACTTTAAACTGCTTGGCCCAGGTTTGGTGGCCGCTTTTTGGGATTTTTTTCATTCACCTTCTCCCACAGGGGATGGTTTGGAGCTCAGGTGAATCTGCACAGTTGGGAGGGGTGAGGGTGATGTGTGAATGCCCTAGAGGAGAAAAGGGGACGAAGACCAGGAAGGCAAAGACAGGAAAGCATCGACTTGAGCAAGTTCACCCTTAAATCCTACAAAAAATGTGATGCAGAGCCCCTGAATGCACAGGACACATGCTGGACTGCACTTACCTCACTCCTCTGACAGGCTGGGAACTCAAAGAGTTTTTCTCTGGAGCTATGAAAACATGTCACAAAATCTTCTACTTTTGCATTCCAAGTAATTTTACTTTTACAAGGAAAAAAAAAAAATCACCCCGAGCTCTTGAAAAACAACTGCCACAATAACAAGAAAGGGAAAAAAAACCCACCAACACCCAAACGAGTTGCGATTCTCACATCCCTGCTAGGATATTCCAAATATAACCACGAAACACGGTTCTTAAGCCTGTATTTATTACTACACAAATCTAGTTTAAAAACAGCTCTACAGGGGTTTGTGTTCAGCTGTAGCCCAAGAGCAGAGTGAAAAGGACAGTTGTGCCAGCAGAACTGTAGGGCTGCACTGACCTCCAGTGGAACTGGGAGAAATACTCCAGTGGCAGAGGCTTTTTCACAGCCCTCTGAAGCCAAAACTTGCCTTGTTTCGAGCTTTATAGTGGCACCAAATTCATATAAGGATCAGGGAATTTATTACAGATTACTGTATACTTAGGATTAATACGTTAAAATACTGTAAGGGGATTTTTTTGGAATAACGTTTCCAGTCTAAGTCTAGCCTCATCAAATTTAAACTTAAATATGCAGGTATTAAATAGAGCTTTCCAAAATCAATCAGCCTGAGGGGTTTTTTAATTGATTGAGGAGGAATTTTAACTCCCCTTTTCCATTGCAGGAAATTGTTAAAGACGGTTCATTTCAGTTTTCCCATCCGAAAAGCCTTTTCCTTTTGATTTGGTCACCTAATCACGGAACTCTAATGACAGCTGCTCCGTGGCATTTCCTCTCAGCATTTAAGAGGAGCTTTCCAAGGTCAGACAAAGGTGATGGAACAAGAGTGGCACTTCTCAATCTGCATGGGGATGATTGATGGCCCCATCAGATCTTAGAGAGACACGGTGTCCTTTCATGTCCTGATCAAAGGAGAGCATCCTGTGCCCGAGATATTCTCCAGAGTGCCTTCATTTAACAGTCCCAAGGTCAGCTGAAGGAAAACGTGGCGTCTTTTCCTCTGGCAATCCCCGGCCCTGGTGGCTCCACGCGGGCTGTTTTAGAATGAAAAGGCTGACAGTGACACAAAGGGCTCACAGAGAAACAACTCCTCGGTGCTAAAAGACAGCCTTCCCTGAGAGCAGTCCCTTTTCCCCTGGAACAGCTAGAGGGCCCTTCCAAGCGGTTCAGAATTCTCTCTGAAGAGCAATTAGAGAACTATTGTTCAAAGTGTGCTCAACAAGGAGGCAATGAAGACCTCAAAGGGAAGAGGCAGAGCCTCTCGGCTTGATAAAGCCACTCGAGGAACAAGCAGGGGAGAGCCAGGCAGGCAAGGGCAACTGAAAAGAGCAGGAAAACAAGAGAAATTGAGACAGTGCTCTGGAGTTGGGTTTTTTTTTTGGGGTGGGTAATTTTGGGGGCAGGAGTTATTTTGGTTTTGAAGGCAAGATTAAAATGTTTCCATGCAGAGCAGTCAAATGCAGTGAAACAAAAATGTTTTGGCTTTGCTTTATTTAACCTTACTTAATGAGTTCCTAAGCCCTTCATTCTAACCACCCTTCAAACGTAAGCCAAATTTTAAATCTGAATTGCAGTCGGACAAGGAGAAGGGTTTGATCTCCTAAAGAGCCTCCCAGGTCCTTCGTGGGTTTGCCCCGCACCACCTTCATCCCTCGTGTGTGACAAGCAGCAGCAGGCCCAGGAGGCACAAAGGTGGGGTGTCACTCACCACCTTACACCCCACCACGCCAGCAAGGCTCTGTGTGGACTCAGAATCCCGTCACTTAGCACTGGCTCCCCCTGAACAGAAGCATTTTTAAAAATCCCACTCATTTTGCATGCCCTGCTTAAGCCATAGCTGGTCTGAACAAAAGCATTGAGTTCCATGTATGACTTGGGCTCTTGGTTCCTGCTCTGCCACTGGCACACAGATCCTGGGGGTGGTCACAGACATGATCACACAAGCAAAACCCGATATTTCCCTGCTGGAGTGGCAGGAGCAGGGGTGTATTTGCTTGGTTTATATTTCAGAAGTGTATTTTCTGATATTTTACAGCAAAAGGAGCAGACACAAACCTGCCTCAGGAAAACGGGTGGCACAGAAAATTCCAGCCCAAGGTTTGGCAAAATTATAATCAACTGCCAGCGGTGTTTTTCTAATGAGAGGTGTCAGGTGATTTCAATAAGTACAAATGCCATTCCTCTATAATTGACTGTGAATATGAATTAAGATATATGTCAAACTATTTAAATGCCTTGTGACTTTGGTTTTATGAAATACCCTGATCCACCTCTAGCAGAGTCTTCAAGGGATTTTTTTTATTCCCCTCGCAAGCAATAAAAAATTTCACATGAGATTTCTTGATATTAGTGCTATCACAGAGCAAGAGAGTAACACACAGCAGGTGGAGGGACACTGCATGTAACACCCTGTGTGCTCACTGGGATTTTTTTGTTCAGCAGGCAGGATTTGTTGTTGCTACAGAATGAGTCCAGCTGTGGCTTTTCACAGAAATCCTCCCCACATGTCCAGAGCAGCCTGAAACACCTTCTGTCCTTCTGAGTATGAACCCAGCTGCACTGGAAAGGCCCCATGGCTCCGGGAAGTCCCATGGAATCCTGTAAGAGGGAGATGCTCCTCAGTGTCCTTGGAAGCTGCCAAGTTTTAATGCCTGTGCTGTGTTACTTCCTTGGGAATGCATGAACAATATCAGTTAGTGAAGCAAAGAAATAGGACCTTGAAAAAAAAATAAAGACAAGGGAAAAAAATGTGCAGAAAAATAATTTACCTTCTAATGATGGTTCTCTGTGAAATTGGGGATCCAGGTGCTGCCTCTCCCACCTGGAGCACATGGACATACCAGGGATATTGCTCTCAGGTGGTACCTCAGTTAAAGGCATCACCCAAATTCCACTCACTTCTCAGAAGGGAAAACATTCCTGCTTTTAATCCAATGTAGCTTCTCCTTGCACTCTTATTGTAATGCAGCTAGTGCCGTGGGTTTATGTAATCTATCATATCTTAATTAAAAGGTCGGCAGCTTTCCCTTGGACTTTGTTCATTTTGGTTTAGTGGCACCAAACTAAAGCAATTGGACATTATTGAAAAAACATGTCTTGATGGCACTGAACCAAGACTCCTGACAAATCAGTTGGCAGAGAACTTCACAAGTGTGTCCATTCATCATGCTCTGCAATAGTTATTTGTTTCAAAATGTCAGAATTTTCCACAGATCAGAAGTTCCCTTTCCTTTCTGTCTCTATTGCAAAGTCCCTCAGCCGACCCCCTGCACGGAGCCTTGTAGGAATGCACAGATCAGCAAGACATGTCAACTGCTACTGAAAGCACAAACAAAGTCATGGAAATTATCCTTAGAAAGCAGAAAAATATGGATGTAATGTTACAAAATTGTTTGCTGAGTGTTGAACAACGAGGTGAGCCCTCCTGCCCATGTATAAAACATCTCAATTATACAAACCCCAGATTCATTATTCCCACTTTGATGCTGTACTGCACACAAGTACAATGCTGTGATTCCTCCTACCAGGTGGCCTTAGTTTGTTTGGAAAACAAACTTAGTTTTGTTATGGAAAACTACTTTTGGGGTAGATATTTGGCCCATCAATTAGTAGTTGTGAAAATCTGGGAGAACAGTAATTTAGAAAAATATTTTCTCCCTTGAAAAAGTCACATTATTTTTTTTAATTTAAATATTTCTTCATCTGATTTACTACTTTAAAACACCAGTTTTTATTTCCAAGGCCCCACTTATCAATGTCACATCAGGGAGTAGAAATGTTCTGCAGCAGTTCATGGTCCTCAGATCCAAGGGTGGGCTTTTTCAAGGAGTCTGTTGTTGAGGTTTCTGTGTTGATGTGGAGCTGGGAGGATGCTGTTCCTACAGTCTGGTGACATGGTCAGGCTGCACTACCAGGACACTCCTTTGCCACCCTGTTGAGCAGTTCTGGGAGCTGGCAGAAGTGTCCACAGCTGCAATGACCTTTAGGCAAACAGCAAAGACTATTTACAGGCAACAAATTTCACTTGCAGTCACATCGGAAGTCGAATTCTAAGGGTTAAATCCCCCCATCAGAGAGCTAGAACAATATCCTGCCGTGCATTCCCCATCAAGAGCAATCAGCACAGCTCTGGGTTTTGTGGCTGTTTATAACAAACTGCCCATAAACAAGCTGCAGACCCAGGCAGGAACTTGAGATAACAAATGAATTGGAGCAAATCTCAGCAACAGCTCCTGGACTGCTCATGGAAGGGGAGGAAACTAAATTAATCAGATAAATTATTTGCTCAACTCGGGTAGAAAATGTCAAACACTTCAAAACTAAGCTTTTGGCAGCAGGATTGCTGTTCCCGGATCTAGTTAAGATTTCTGCCTTTTGCATTTGTCAACAAGGCTGGGAGTGAGTGTATTTCAGGGGGCTTATGTACCGTGCTGGACACGTAGGCACAGCCCCTGGCTACCTGCAGTGAGGGTGCAAACCCCTGGAAAGCAAAATACTGTTCCCTGGGCTGAGGGAAAACACTTCCCAGCAGCTCAGAGCACAACATTCCTGTCTGATTTTTCTCCAGAAGTCTTTGACTGCTGATTTTCTAAGGGGTGTTTCAATGAGATTTATCTGCTCTATGGAAATATTAACTCTGTATTTGGAAATTCCACACAAAATTAATTTTTCTTGCTGGAAGTTGGAGTATTTTTATTCTGGAAGATTGCTGCAGTGACGAGGGCAGGGACAGCCCAGCTGGCTTCTGTTCCTTCTCCCTGTGGTCACAGGGCTCCCCAGCCGAGCCTTGGCTTCCACAGTGGCACGTGGCAGACCCTGGGTGTGCTCCCATCCCTGCCACAGCCCCCAGGAGCCCTGTAGGACTGGGTGTCCATTCAGGAAGTTTTTCTGTTGGTGATTTCTTTTTTCCTCCAGAGCCAAACCACACTTGCTATAAACCAAGACAACAATTCTTTCACCTGGAATGATTGTGGCTTTCAGCCAAAAAAAAAAAGCCCAAAAAGCCACAAAAATCCACGCCAAGAAAAAACTATCCAGAAAACCTTACTGTATTAAAATGGATGCTATAACAACAAAAAAGTTTCACCAAAGGAGAAACAACTTTTATTAGGGTTATATCATTGCACACCTTGTTTCATTTCAAAGCTAATCTCCAGGTGAAAAATTTTCCCTCTTGCAGAGGATCAGAGTAATGTGGCAATGAAATCCCATCCTCCCTTGTGTCCAGGGTGAGCAAAGGACAGGACTCTTTATCCAGGGGCTTGCAATCAAAAATGTCAAAGAAATATGCAAAAAAAAGGTAAGTTTGGCAGGACCCTGGTGTGTCTCACCAGCTTGTGTCACTGAGAATTTCGGCTTTCAACTGAGACTTGGTAACATTTAGTTTACAGCACCAGTCTGAAGGAGACTTATGAGCCCAAAAGGTTTTAGTCCCAAAGTCAAACCAGTATTTGCTGATAATTTCCCCCAAGCCAGCAGCTGTGTAGGTGAGTGAGGAAACACCTGTCCGGTCTCTTACTTCAGGAAACTGTGAGGTTCCAAAACAACCTGGATGTTTCCTTAGGAACCCCTTGCACCGTATTTCAGGGGGTGTCAAAAGCTGCGCTGAAGGGAGTGCTTTGCTGAGTCAGAGTTTATTCCCACCCAGTGGCAGGGTGGCAGATTATCTCCAGCTGGAAGGACTGGGTGGATCATCAGTCCCTGCTCTGGATGGATCCAGCTAGCACTGCCAGCTGTGCCCATCCCACAGCCCCAGAGGTTGAGCATGGGGTGTTCAGTGTTTATTGTGTTCCTAACCAAGTCTGTTATCAGCAGCTTTGGAGTTTGTTGCTATCTTAGACTAATCACAGTAATGAAGGCATTGAGCAGAGCCCTTCTCAGGTGGCATTTACCATTGTTTGCTGCAGATAACATAAAGCTTTCTGATTACAGTCGGCTTTTATCACTTCAGAGCAAATCTACTCCACTGAAATGTGCTAATAAAACCCACGGAAGCAACAAACTGGAAAGAAGTGTTACAGCAATAAAGGAACACGAGGGAAAATGTACAGCTTTTGCCACTGTTATCATTTTCAATTTATTAAGATCTAACCATTTTTGTAATATGGGGCTATTGCTGGGGGTTAATTTAATCTTCTCTAATACCAGGCTCCAGTCAGTTTTCAGTGTCAATTTAGATGTAATGCATATTTCTGCATTGCAATCAGAGAAACCCCCTCCGTGGCCCCATGACCATATGCTTTCAACAATCCAAGAGTAAATGTCCAGCACTTTACACATTCATTTATGAGATTAGCTCCAGCCTTTAAACCCACAAATCCCAGACAGGATCTTGGGCGTTGTGGCTCTGAGGACAGAGTGGCTGCCACGGGGAGGTACTGAGAGCCATCCTCCTGTGCTCTCCTTGGAAAACCACCCCCAATTCTGCTGCCTCTCACTGCAGGGCCCCAAAGTCAGGCTAGGGAACTGCTGGGTTAAATCCTGAGGTCTTCATTCAGTCTTTGCTGAAGACAGCAGCTGGTTTGCACATGTAAGGGTAATGTAAAACCCAGCAATGATTTTAAATTGCCACTGGAGTGGCTAAAGAGAGCAGGCAAGACAGCAACCTACATAAAGTATAGAGAGGGGAAAGCTGAATCCAAATGTTTGGGCCAGTGCAGGAGATGGACAATCTATGTCCTCCACATCTGCACACAGGATATGTGGAGACTGTGTGTCTATAACCACCCAAAATAGATAGTACCAAACTTTGCGTCTGCTTTGCATGAGAGACGCTGACCTGGCCGAGATTTCAATCCTTGTCTTTGCCTTCAAGCTATCTCTTGCAAATGAAGAAGATCAAACCTCTCCCGTACCCACCTCCCTGACTGATACCGGGCTCCATTCTGCCCTGCTCGCCTATGATCTGTGGTGTTGTTTTCTTCTGAAACATTCAGCTCCTTCTTCTTCTCTTTTGGTGTGCTCCTGCGCAGCTAAAGCATTCATCTGACAGCAGGAGCAGGAGTGGAAAAGCAAGTTACTTGGACACACTTCCCTTCTTTGGAGCCTTGTAGGTTTCTGGATTGCACTGGACATCGTTCAGCCTCTGTGATCAGACACTGCACATTCCTGGACCCATTACCATCTACATGTCCATCCTGGGGGGCATGTTTCCTGATCCATGGGAGCCTCCTGGCTGTTCTCCCAGCCTTCACTGTGTTCCCTTCGTGGGCATGCTTTTAAGAAGGCAGAAGAAATGGGGATTAAAGAGGTGATAACAGATCTCGCATCTCTGGTATGCTCAGCCTGACATAACTGGCTCCCTCTGTCCTAACAGAGCAGATGGAGACACTGAGTCCTCAAAAGATCCAGTGATTTAGCAAGGTCACTCAAGAGCAAAGGGGCAGAGATTGAATTTAAGCCTAAAACACTCACATTCTTTTCCTCTCCCTCTGGTCTCTAATGAGAGCCCCAAGTGTGGAGCCAGGGATGTCAGAGGTACAAAATGGAAAGGCAACGTGTCTGCAGCATTCTGTCAAACCCTTGCACAGAGATCACTCACGGTTCAGGCACCTCTAAGAGAGGCCATGCAAGATCTAGCAGGCAATTAATGAGATTTCCAAGGCAATGGGTAAATTAGGTGCCAGCAGAGAGACTTCCAGCTTCCTACAGGGCTTGGGGTGAGTGAGAGGGGTGGATGCAGAACTGCAACACAGCAGGGAGGGACAAAAGCTGTGCCTCTGCCTCCCTCACCCCCAGAGCTCCTGGCACGAGCATCTCCAGCCATGCGGTGTAGTCCCAGGAGAGGCTGCAGGATGCTGTTCGTGTGGCTGGTGTGGTGAGGGTGGTACTGTGCAGGGCTGGACTGAGGTACGGCCAATAAAGAGAAGAAAACACGGGCCAGGTCCGAATCTCAGGGACTGGGGCTGGGAGGGAGCAGGGAATGGCAGAGCCTTTGAGAGCTCTACCTGCCAGGCTGTGTGCCTTGCTCAGGGCAGGCTAAAAGGCATTGGTCCTGCTGAATCAAGATTTCCTCTCGAACTCACTCCAGCAGCTCTCCTGTATTTGCCTCAAGGCCCCAGGCAGATCTCAGGGTCGTTCCTGACAGAACATCTTCATCCTCCCTGTCAGGAGTGCTCAGGGCTGCAGGTGAGACTGGGAGGGGTGGGCAGAAAATGATCCAGGAGTCCCACAGAGGGAACCCCAGGTACAGAGATCTGTGGACAGAAAGCCAGAGATGGAGCTGATAAACTCAGTTCTGTGCTCCAGAGTCCAGGTGGGCACAGAGGACAGAACAGGCAGGGCATGTGTGTCCCCTCCCTTCAACTCCCCAGCTCAGGAGCTGCCTTGTGAGCAGCTAATGAGATTAATGCAAATGGGCACAGTGAGTTCTACAACATATAGATGCCCTTCACACAATGACGGACACCTTCTGCTCCCGTTTATTTTTCCAGCAATCATCAGTAGCACTAATAATAATTAAATCTCAGAGGCTGTAATGAATAATACATAGCAGCATTCTGGTAGCAAAACAAAAAACACCTTTAAAGATTTTCTCCTAAGCTAACATCAGTGCTTGTTTCTCGCAGTGATTTATTTTTTGTGATGTATTAAGCACCTTTAAAGTCTGCAGTATTGAAACATAGATAGTACTGAGGCACAAAATAAACCCTAGAAACAAAGAAAGGCAGGTGCCACTAAGCTGAGCATTTTTATTTGTGTGTAACTGGCAGAGATGAGCAGTCACAGAGGATGGTGGAGCAAAGAACAGGGATGTTAGGGGCTGAGGGGACACTGAGCATAGCAGGGGTTGAATCCTGCTGTGTGACCTTGGGCACATCGATTAGGGAAGAAATTCATCTCTTCCCAAAGTCAGGCATTGAGCTGGGGCTAATCTGTGAGGCTTTCCAAGCTAAGGAGAGGGCAGGACTGGAGAGATCTGTGCCTTCCAGGAGGGGTTCAGTGGCTTTTAGTGGCCACAGTGATTTGGGCTGGTGTTACCTGTGCAGGTATCTCAAGGCATCAGGCAGGTCCCAGTCACAGTCCTGCAAGTCAAAGTCATTTTCCAAGACAGCATCCCCCATTTGCAAAAGAGCAAATCCATGTTCCTTCCAACTGCTGCGTTTGCAGAGCTGCAGGAGAAAAATGGCCATGTCAAATGTCTCTATTTACGCCAGGATGTAACAATTTGGTCACTCAGAGAGGCCTCCAAAGGGTCATCCCTTACAAAATGGGCTTGTAGCAGAGTGGTTACTCAAGGTGTGTCTGAAGAGACAGATGGTTCAGAAGAGCCATGACAGCTCTGACATGACTTCACTGCCTGTGCAAACCCCAAATCCAAGTTCTCTTCTGGACTTACACAGTCAGGAGGCTTTGTGGAAGGTCAACCAAAAGAAAGCCTCAATGTGAACCTGGTGTGGAGAGCAGAGAAAAAGCTAATTTTTCTCTCTAATACCAGATCAGACAGCAGAATCTCCCACTAAAGGAGCAACTGGTTTAATCAGTTTAATCAGATATCACAGGCATAAGCATGACATAAACAGCCCCACACCACAGCTTGAATAACACAATACCCCAGCAATGAGCTCAACAGCAACAACCCAAGAGCACAGCAGAGAGCTCAGTATGAATAATCCAATACCATGGTGATTATCTTAGCATGAGCACTGCGATACCACAGCAATTAGCCTGGCATAAATAACCCCAAATCCTGGCAATCAGCATGGCATGAAAAATTGCATCCTGTACCAGCAACCACGGCACAGCAAAGGCAGAAAGAAGTGGAAGAGCACTGATATGAGTTTTTTTGGGTTTGGACTGGGTTTGTACAGCAGCACCTGCTTTGGAGCACTCCCAGTTCGTCCCTGTGTAGGCAGCAAACACCTGCAGCCCCCTACAAAATCAGGAGGATGGGCTGGGCACAGTGCTCTGGAGGCAGCAAAAACCAGAGGAGCAAATGAGGTGGGTTTGGGGCATTTTTAAGAAGGTGGGGTGAACCCAGGCCTGCAGTATTCTCCAAAACACTCATTTCTGCTCTGATTCTGCTCCCAACAAAGTCAGTGCAGCGACAGGACAAGGGTGAATGGCTTCAAATGAGAGTAGGTCTAGATTAGGGATTTGGAAATATTTTTTTTCCTGTGGCAAGGCCCTGGCACAGGGTGCCCAGAGCAGCTGTGGCTGCCCCTGGATCCCTGGCAGTGTCCAAGGCCAGGCTGGACAGGGCTGGGAGCAGCCCGGGACAGTGGAAGTGTCCCTGCCCATGGCAGGGGTGGAATGAGGATGATCTTTGAGGTCCCTTCCAACCCAAACCATTCTGGGGTCGCCCAGAGGCTGCTGGTGGGCAGCAGCTCCTGCAGGGGTGCAGGTGATGGGGCTGGAGCTCAGGAATTCCTCCTGGGGGTCCCTCCGGCCACAGTGCCATGAATCCTCCTGCCAAATGCCAGAGATGGATCTGGCAGTGTTTCCACCCCGACTCCACTTAACACAGGAATGCTGGATTTATATGTGAGTCACAAATACATCTTTTTATGCACTTTTAAAAACCAGAAGCATAATTACCAAGGTCAATATATAATGTTTATTTCCTTTATAATAGACATTATAATTTCACTTTAGGGAAAAGCAACTGTATGCATAAAAATAAAGACTAATATTAAAGTCACCAAAATAATGGAACCAGATCACTCTACTAATCCTAAATTTAAATGCATTAATGATCTCTGTAACATTAAAGGTCTGATAAGCCAAATTAGGTTTCTTGTAAGCATAATTAATCTTCTTTTTCAATGAAGATATTACAAGGGAGTTAATTTGAATCCCAAAGGCATTTCTAAAATTGAATTATATAGATAAAGCAAATATTTGACCTTTTACTGATAATTGCTATAAAAAATCAACATGCAAATGAAGCTTATGAAAACCTCTCCTGAAAATGGTATTATTGGGGTAATAAAATCTTCTATAAGCAAAATGCCAATCATTTAATGTCTTAAAAGAGAGGTAACCCCTACCTTAACTTATAATTTGAGAGTATTAAATTACAGTACTGAGGTCTGTGTTTATTAACAAATAATTAAATGGTATCAAACAGAAATGATTATGTCAAATGCAGGGATTATCTGGTTTTATCCATAGGTCATTAAATTTAAAAGACTGCTGGTGTTGGCTCACCTTCTCTTCTGAAACGACTTTTTAGTGTCATTAAATGATGGTGATATTTATTGATTTAAATTGCCCTCTGACTGGAAGGGGCTTTCTCATGGCACTGAGTCAGGTTATCTTTGAAGAAAATTTCAGTGTGGAAACAGCATTCACTCCTCCACCACAAACTGCAAAAATCTCACACAGCTGGAGACTCACTGGAGAAGTTTAGGATTGGGAAGGTGCCTCAGTTCTCTAAGCAGGGAGCCCTCTGGCTGGTGGGACTGGCAGGACTGAACCACAGCTCATGAAACAAGCAGCAAAGGCACCCTGCAAAAGCCCTTTTTTGGCCAAGGTTTTGAATTAAAATGACCAGGACATCATTTCCTTGTGTTTGCACAACACCAGCAGCCAGGGGTTGACCTGTGCTCATGGTCACACATCCCTGCATGGACTCAGCAGTCCAACAGGATAAATCTGGGGTGAAATTAAACCTCAGGGTCACCCATAAAACCAGCATGTTTCCTATTAGCCTAACTTTTGGCGCATGGATGGGCCAGGAAGTAAAGGAAAATCTTTCTCCATGCTTTGAGCTGCTCCATCCAGCCCAAATTTGAGACCCAACAAAGCACTAGAACTGAATTAAAGCTCATTTTGTAACCATTCTACTCCCATTTTCCTGCTAATTCGAGGATTTTGATCTCCAGAATGGTCATCTCCAAACTTCTGGGGCTGCTCACAGCCAGAACTGAGTTATCCAGCACAGCTCTGGTCTCAGTACAAGGTGTAAAACTCCTTCTGGCACAGTCAGCACCAAGCAGGCCAACCAGAGCTGGTGCAGTCCTTGGCTTGGCTCTCTGGCCATGCTGGGAAGCATTTCAGAGCCTGGGAGC
Organism: Anomalospiza imberbis; assembly: GCF_031753505.1. Classification (NCBI taxonomy): domain Eukaryota; kingdom Metazoa; phylum Chordata; class Aves; order Passeriformes; family Viduidae; genus Anomalospiza; species Anomalospiza imberbis. The sequence goes on along the minus strand of NC_089701.1, from coordinate 6,490,280 downwards.
CAACAAGGCTCCCCAGTCCTTTAGGGTCTGGAAATATCTACCCAGATGTACATAATAACCTGATTTTGCCCAGGTCTGGTTTTGACTTCAAGAGCACTGGTGGAAGATGCTCTCCAGTAGCAATTTGACTCTGCTCAAGGTCAGCAGGATCCTGCAGAGAAGGATCACTCCTATATTGAGAGACTTCTCCCAGACAGCATTAACCAGTCTATTCTATCTCAAGCCCCTGGTCTTTAGATATAATTGCTTTATTAAATGTCACAAATGTTCATTTGACTTAGATGGTGTCTGTCTCTCTCTCTCAAAAAGGGAGAATCTTAATTTAGACACAGAAAATGGCCCATTTGCTGTTGAATTCAAAGCAAATACCCCATCTCTGACTCTAAACTCAGTCCCTTCTGTTGGAATGTTTGCAGTAAGGGGCATTTAAATGGCCTGAAACAAAGTAATTTTCTTTGTCATTATTACACTGGAGTTTTCTATCTTTCTGATTAGATTAGAATTGAATCTGGTTGAAAGAAATTGAATTTGTACATTTCCCTAATCATACGATCTTCAAACACTGAACTTTCTAGTACCAATTAGTCTGCCCTGATCGGAAGGAACCTTCAGAGATGGGAATTGATGGGAGCAAGGAATGAAAAGCTGCTGATGAAAGTGATGATCGATTGATAAACTGCCACCTGCATAAACACTCTCATGCTCTTCTCAGGTGATTGTGTTTCTGGCATCTTCAGAGCTTCTCCAAAGCTGCTGGCTACTGAAAAACTGTTCTGTTCTGTGCTTGTGGAAATTCACACCCTTCGTTCTGGTGGCCGTGGTCAGTTGTGGAATTGCTGTGACAGGGTATCCCTGACTTGCACTTGGTTGGATTTTGGTGTTTTCATCTGGCAGTAGGAAGATGGTTTAGTGTGCTGGGGCTTGTGAATCCCCTCTGAGAGCAGCTGAGTGTCCCTGTGCCTGGTGTGCCTGTAGAAACTCCACCCAGGGTTCTCCTGGACGCTCCTATCTAAGCACTGAAACACACATTTGTTGTTACACTTTATTTTCTGGGCATAGAACCCTCTTTCCATCTGTTCCTGTTCACAAACTGAAAAAAAACCCCAACAATTTTGTACCCCCATGTGTGCCAACTGACTGTCTTTTCTCAGTAGGAACAATTTTTAATTTCAGATTAGACAAGCCAGCTCACGATGGCAAAGGGCAGCTCGGTGGCATCCCCTCCAGCCAGAAGCAGGGTATAAATGTGTGTGCACATGTGAGTGTGTCAGCAGCACACAGGATCAAAATAATGGCAAAAAAGTAGTCCAAAAGCTGAGTGCCAGCTGTCAGCCTGCCACCCCTGTCAGCTGTGTGTGACCCCTCCTTGGTGGGCACCACTGAGAGCCTGAGGAGGGACAGGGGAGGGCTGGTGCAAAGCACAGGGGGAAAAGCACAGGGTTGTCACAGGTCAGGGGGTCATCAATGAGAAGCTAATCACGAGTATTCAAGGCAAAGGAGATGGTTTCTGACAGCCACCCAGGGCTAAATGATTGCTGCAGTGACGTTACATTAATTTGGTTTTGACACAGATGTATTTACCCCTCTGTGAGCAGAGGATCACCTCGCTGGGGCTGGGGTTTGTCTTCAAGCCAGGAGTGGAGACAGTTTTAGTGACTGCTCAAATGGAATGTGTTTTTATATTGAGAAGGGTTGTTTCAAGGAAACATCTATCAAAAGGGAAAACAAAATTTCAGCAAGCAGAGGCACTGTTAGAGCAGAACCCGAGAGATGAAGTGCAGAATCACTGTTAGTGGAACACTGGAAATAAAATAGGAGAACTCCAACTTTGAAACATTTGGCTTCATTACTCTTCATTACTCCTCAAACAATCAGAGCTGCCTCAAGTCATCTTCACACAGGGTTTTTTTCCCCCTGTTTTGAACATTATTCCACAGGGACACTCTCTGAACTAGCTCACGTCCGTGCTGCCTTTTAAACTGACATATTGTAGGAAAGCTTCTGCAGTCCCCAGAAACCAGACACGGCCCTGTCTGGATGTTTGTCAGTGTGTAGTACAGCAGTAGCATTTTAAAAAAAATAAATAACTGTTCCAAATAAAATGAGCAGCTGGTGTTCATCTGTAATCAACAGAGAGAGGGAGAGGTATTCCAAGGGGGTGACTCACCAGAAGATGTGTCTGAGATAAGGCTGCTCAATGGACTTGTCCTCATCTCACGGGCTGTAGAGGGGCATGAGTGAGTAGCATAGTGGTGGATGGCAGAAGTCAGATAAAATTAATCCATTCAAAGTGGCTAATCCCTTCCAGATGGCTTGGGGGATGAATAGAATTCCACCAAATTGGAGTCTGAGCGAGGAATCCGTGAGCACCCTTTAGCTTTAGAGCCCATGCAGGCACAGGGGCTCTTGGAGCAGAGGAAGGTGGCCTTTGCAGAGCTCACAGGACAGGACACATCTCTGCCCCCAGCACGGGCTGGCACAGCTCAGGTCTCACGGGACACAGAACACACAGGCAGGGCCAGGAAATCCAGTCCTGGTGCCATTTGTACACCCTGGCCTGCCAAGGGCTCCTCTGATGGATTCTACACAGAGGAGCCTCGGCTGCAGCTCATGCTCTGCCTGGGGCAGGAGCCCAACGCTTTGCAGGCACCAAGGGGAAGTTCTGCTCTGCCTTGTGTGTGCTGGCCTTTCCCATGTGATGACTCCTGCAGGGACAGTGGCCTTTGGAGGGAGGTGGAGGATGGCTGGTCCCTCATCACAGGTACAGAGACAGGTCCCACATGATCTTCCTCCCAAGACAGCATTAGTGACACGCATTTTTAGCATCAAGCAGTGCCTTTGCAGAGGCTCCAGCTCAGAAGCTAATGAATGGTTGCTCAAGGAAGCTATTTTTGCCAGCTGTTGGCAGTAGTTATTTTGCTTTTAATTGTGCATTCACATGCCTGAGTCTGATAACAGTGGCTGCTGTGGAGAAATGCAGTTTCATGAATAATAAATGCTCTCTTGGAAAAAAAACCTCCACTCTGTTTTAGATACCAGAAACCTCCTGATCCACTGTTGTCAGCTCTGCAAAGTCTGGTATTCACCAACACATTCAGCATCCTCCTGAATAATGATAATTCATCTGTGTTCACTTCACTAAACTATCATATTTTATGGAAGGAGTTAATTAAATAGTGATTTGCACTTCCGCTGAACATTAAACATTTAATGCAGATGCTCCAGTCATTGCCTGAGCTCTAAAGTGGGAAATGCCTTCAAAACTTCATATTTCCTTAAGAGGTTTAATGATGCTAGATCAGGCTATTTGCATACATACATATCCAGGCATATTTTATACCAGCATTTATTGCAAACAAACCCAGCTTTCTTCTTGCCATGTTCTCAGGAATACGGGGTGGGACACACAGATTGCAACTGAAGGGTCCTCTCTGGATGATTTGCCCCTGCCACCATCAAATTAATGGGCTCATTAATGAAAGATTTTCTAGGAAGGCATTAGAAAGCAACAGTTATCTACAGCGGGTTGTCTCTCCTATAATTTAGAATAAATTAATTGGTAATAAATTAAGAATGCTAAAAATTAATTCTTGTACAGCAGGAGTGGGGCTTATACACATTGCCTTCAGCTGAAGTGTCACAGTAAATCCTCTGTAAGTAAATCATTATTGGGATGGGGGAGGAAAAGGAATTAATATTAATGTGCATCAGAGGGGATGACACAGAGGTGAAATGTAAGGCAGCCTTTGGATGGGTGTGCAAGGAGGGCTTTTGGTCCCTGAAATATGAATCCTTGTAGGAGGCAGGGACAGAAAACGAGGAATGCCGGGTGGAGGAGTCATCCCTCCCGCAGGGAGGGCTCTGCTCGCTGATATCCATCACACCTTGCCTGGGATCTCCTCTCCACCATGGGCTTTGTGGACAGGTGGTGCAGAAATGAGCCCCCCCTTCAACAAAACTTGGTGGTTTTTTCCCTGTTACCCTCAAAATAAAATGAAATTGGAATCGTTTCTCGTTTGAGATGTAATGTAAAAAAAGTGAAACTTTTTTATTTTAAGTCACGTTTTCAACTGAGGCAGAGGTGGGGAGCGAGTGGAGATGTTTCAACACATCTTCAAAAGCAAAGAAGTTTCATTCCCTCCGCTCCCAGCAACAATTTGAGAAGAAAAAGGCAAATTTTCTCTTTAAGTTGTTCCATTAATAACACTGCATCTCCCAAGTGCCAAATTGCTTGGGTCTTTCCCTCCTCCCAAATTCACACAACTTCAGTCTGAAATATAAGAAGCTTTGATTTTTCATTCTACCCTGGGATTTTCAGATCTAAACTTCTTTCAGCCCTTACACAATCATCTCCCTCAAAAAAAAAAAAAAAAAAAAAAACAAACCAAACCAAACCAAACCAAAACAAAACAAAAAAAAACCTTAAAGCAGTTTTTGCTGCATATAACAAATGCTCTTAGGGTACCAGTTATGCTTTAATGTACATTAGTTTTAGATCTCATTGCCCTTTTCCAACTAAGCCTGTGCCTAGAATTTTTTTAGGCTATGAAAAATTATTTACAGATATGTCAAGCATTAAGTTAGTAAATTAATATAGGTTTGAATTCAATTTGTTTTAGCAAACTACTGTTATAAAGAGCCTAGTGTAGCGTGAATTATTATCCAGATTTATGCTCAGCATCTGACAAAACGTTAAGCTACTTTCTGAAGTATCTGCTAATTCTAAATAAAGGCAGAACTGTGCCATCACTGCATCACATTTTTAACCTGGTGCAGTTCCTGCCATTGATATCTCCCAGCTCCAGCGGGGGCAGGAGGTGGGGGCAGAGCTCTGGCAGGAGTGACAAGGCTCTCACATTTCACCACCACCTGAAGAGCAGGCAGCTGACAGAGGGTGGTCGAAGTACTTAAAACAGTGATGGCTGAGGTCCATCTCCTCTCCCAAAGGTGAAATTATAGAAAATCTGGTTTGCTCTCCTGCTAATCATGGCAATTTAGGGGGTAGAAGACAATCCCCATGGCTGGCAGCTTCCATCCCTGCTTGGGAACACAAGGAGCAGAACAGAGGATTTCCAAGGGGCTCCGTGCACAGGGCCAGCTCTGCATCTCCAGGAAGGAGCAGGCAGCAGCACCTCACAACCCCCACACCATTCACACCATTAACTGCTCCTCTGGTGGGCCCCAACATCTGATTAAACACTGCCCAGGCTGAGCTCCAGCCTCCCCCTGGAAAGGAGCCACCAGCACATGGCACCAGCAAAGCAAGATTTACAGGGAGCAGATGAAATTGAGCCCTACAATAGTTCATTATAATTAACAAAGCTGGAATTGCACTGGGCTTTGAGCTCTATATCAATGCTAAATATCTCATTGCCAGTGTAAAATATTTATGTCTCATGGTCTTTATCAGAAATGCAGGCTCACAGTTAGTGTGTCCTGGGCCAGAAGATGGATTCCGAGGAGAAAATGAACAGCTTGGAATAAAGGCTGGCAGCCCCACGGGATAAAATTCCTTGCTGCACATGACCCCAGTGATGGAGGGAGAAATGAATGCCCAGCAAATGCACAGCCTGGGGCTGCAGAATTATGTTCTCTGTAGGCGAACCCTCTCCACTTTCCCCCCGTGTGTCTCCTCAGGGCCAGATCAATCCTGGGCTGTCTCAGCTTATGGTGGTTTGTGCTTCAGCTTCATCAAGGGCTGGCAGGTGCTCCTGGGTCCAGCTCCAGGGGTGCTGGGCATTGCTGCTGCTCACTTGCCCATGGATCTGGAGACTTCCCTGCAGCTCAGCCTGTTCCACCTCCAGCCTGAGGGATCTGGGGATTTCCAGATCTTGAGAGTGGAAGATAGGGCTGATGGACTTTTTCATGGGGTCTGCATTGTCCAGGAGCTTTGGTAAGCTCTCCTAGGGTCTCCTTTTCTCTTCCCACTGGGAAGAATGCACCTCTGCCAGCACAGCCTTCCTCTGGTCCCTTCAGCACCCCTGGGTGCTCATTCCCAGCCAGGGCAAGGCTCCAGAGCCACCATAGCCACGTGCAAAGGAGACAGAAAAGTGGTTTTTTTGTTACTCATTTTAATCTTTCCTCTGGAGAACAAGGGTCAAGTCCTGGGCAAAAGCTGCAGCTCATTTTTGCTGGCTCAGCAATGCTTCACTGAGAACTTGAATAATTTGAAGGTGTGAATCCTCTTCTGGGACTTGGACGAGCTGCATCCCTGCCTGCCATGGGCTGGCTATCTGTGCCTCTGAGTGAGACATGTAGGCTTGATTCCCTTCCCTTCTGCAAGTGGAGGCAAAGGGATGTCCTTGTCCTTGTCCTTGTCCTTGTCCTTGTCCTTGTCCTTGTCCCCTGCCCTTGCCTGGCCTGTGGGTGTGGGGCAGAGCAGACACATCTCCCTCCTCTTGGACCTCTGGGCTCCACTCTGCTCTGAATAAACAATTTTCCCCTCTGCTGCCTCTTGCTGCACATCTGTAACTAGTTCCCAGACTCGCTGCAGAGCTCAGGCACGAAGCTGAGCCCCTCAGAGTCCAGCAGGAGTGCAGCTCTCTGGCACAGGAACAGGCAGAGGAGCCTGCTCCACCCTACAGAGGATCAGTGCCAGCTTACTGCCACACTGCCCTGGGCCCCTGCGGGTCACCCTGTATCTTCCCCAGCTCCCTGGGCTCGCAGGAAGCTGCCTGGGAGAGGGCACACACTGGGAAACAGGCAGGGAAAGATGATACAGGATTGTCAGCATCTTTTATCCGGGAGCTGTGGTGTGACAGATCCCAGCCTGGCTGGAGCGGGACAGGGTAGATGGATTGCTTTGCTCACACCAGCTCTCACAAGCGAGGTGCTGAATGGTTCAACGTGGCCACATTTAGTTTCCAAAAGCTGGCAGCATACTCCAAAAAAATGGGTCAATTTTTAAAATTCCAATTAGGGGGTGAGCAGGTTTTGACAGAGGGAAGCTGGGAGCACAGAGGCACAGTTTGTATACTTGGGACATTTATTTGGGAGATTAGCACCTCCTAGTAAACAGGTATTAACTAAAATCTGCCTGAATTATGCTTCTGATTACAATTTCATTTGTGGTGGTGTTGTGTTTATTACAATAAGCTTCCTGTATTATGTATTGGAGTGAGGCTCGGGCTGCTGAATGTATGTGCTGAATGTGAGGGCTTCTAAACATTGCAGTGATTGCAAAGCCCTTTCTGAAGGGTGAGTCATTTCATTCAAACTTGCATTAAATCCAAGAAATATTCCAGGTATCCACCCTCTTTCTGATCTTTAGAAGTTCTACTCCATCATTTTTGCTTATTATTTTTCTCTCTCATTTTTAACTGTTGCCCAAAATGACAATTCTAATTTTTTGCCTCAATAATCTCTTTCTATTGGAAGTACAATGAGTATTTGGGTCACGCTGTGCTTTTGCTGGATGACCTAAAGGTTTTTTTTTCATTGCTGTTTTTTGAGGTGGGCATTCCCCTCCATGTTCTCAGGTGCATCAATCCACACCTCGGGGCTTGGTTGCTTTTTTTTTTTTTTTTTTTTTTTTTTTTCCAGTGATGGCAACCTCCAAAGTGACCTAAGGAACAGCTGTGTGCTCTGAGGATCCCACTGCAAATTTCATGCTGTAATAGACTGAGTCTTTACACAAACACCCCAGAGCCAGGACAGCAATAAATTGTACTCAGACCATTGTGCTTTTAATGCTTCTCATAAACGTATAAAGTTTGTCTCCAGAAAGCCATAATGAAGGAAAGCAGATTGAAGCCAGGAAGTTTCTCGTTAGCATGTGATGGAAATGTTAATCAGCAGTCTTTAAGGAGGATGTAATTAATTCCCCACACGGTGCTGTGTGAGGTTCCTGGGGGCAATCAGGCAGCAAAGGGCAGAGCAGTTGGAGGGGGAGGTGGGGAAAAGGTTCTTTAGCTGTGGGAGAGGGGCTCCTGGGTGTTCTCCTCCACTCCATGGTTATTGGGGTTGGCCTGGGGCAAGGACCTGCCTGAATCCTGGCCTTGGGCCATGGAGCCAGCTACTTGTGGCATCATTTCTTTCTGCTTCCTGGGGCACTCAGGCAGCAAAGCTGTCCAACACCTACTGATAAAAGAGGCACTCAGCTAGAAATCTCCTCAGGTTCTGCTGAGTACCTGCTCCTCTACCTTCTTCTCCTCCCTGCTGTTCTTACCTCTGCATTTTGGGCAGTTTTAGTCAAACATCTGGTATTTATAGAATTCCAAAGGTGAACGTGGATCGGAGGATGGAATTACCACCTCTCCAACCACACTGGTCCAAAGATCAATCAATCATTTCTCTCCACCCACAGAGAAATATGTAAACTATTCTATTTATACATGACATTGTGTGGGAACTCTGACTCTCAAATATGTAGACATTATCAGAAGGCTAAAGAAGTTTTGTGAGAACTTTAAAACTTTCAAAAGAACTATAAAAAAAAACTTAACACTTTTAAAAATCAGGGCAACACTGCCCCGTTCTCTGGGTCAGAGTCTCTGCTGCAGTTTGAGGAGTACAAACCAAACCCTGGTGCTGCACAAATAGCAGTGATGTTGTCTGTGGCGTTGACTCCTACCCCCATGGGGTGTTCCCTTAGGCTTTGATCCCGAGAAGTTCCCAGCTCCCTGTGCCACGGGCAGAGTGGTGCCTCTGCCGGAGGCTTGAGCTGGAAGTTGCCGTGTTTTTCTCCAAATGAGCTCCGTTTGTTTCCATTTCTAGTGCAATCAAAATTCCAACTTCTGTGCTGAAAATACAATCACTGATTTCACACATCCCTCTGCATGGAACCTCTTGTAGTTTTCCAGTGCAAAGGTCTTTCCAGCTGAATGGAAACTAAAGTTTGACTTTATTTCCTTGGACTTGAGAACTTCTGTTAGCTGGGCTGGATCCAAATTCCCTCCTTGTTACTGTGCTTTTTCACCCTCTGCCTGAGGCCTCAGTGCTATAACAGAAAAAACAAAAAGTCCCTGTCCCTGGGGATCTGTATTGATGATGACTCCTCAAACATCTGGGACTTTCCCAACCCAACAGATTTGCAAGCGCAGAGAGACTTTATTTTACTGGCTAATTCTGCAGGAAATAATAAAACATGCAAACCAGCGAGACTGTAAACCAAGCCCATTAAACCTCATTATTGTCAATTTGTGCCCGCTACCTGCGGCTTGTCGGAAGTTCCCGCCTGTGGTTAACCAGAATTGTTGTTGTTTATGTGTTTATGAGCTTGAGCCCAGCATATGCTTAATGGCTCTGCTGCTCATCTCTGTCACTGGGGTTCTCCTCACTGTTTTTGGAAGGCACCGTGGCCACAGCAGTCACAAACTGTCTCTGCCCAGCAAGGGCTGCTGACCTTCTGGCAAGAGGTGCCTTTGGTGGCAGGCTGTGAACTTTTGTCCTCCTCTCTAGCACTGCTTCTGGCTGAAGAACTGCAAGGAGCAATAAAATGGAGAGGAAAAGAGCTATGACACCAAGTCCTGGCTCGGAGTGGGATCAAGGCCAGACCCATCACAGAGGGCTGATAGATCCAAACATGAGCTGGGCAACAGGAGAAAATATTCCAGCTGCAAGGTTACTGTTCTCCCCATGGGCAAAGACAAATTTTCTAATATTTCAGTGCCTGAAATTATTTGACTGATGACTGTGGATGTAGGGTCCTATGTAGGAACACATCCTTCAGGGATGGCTTGGGAGGACTGCAGATCCCACTTCCTTCAGGTTATTTCCTGAAAGCCCTGCTCAGCTGTCAGCTGCATCTAGAGGTGTCTGAACCCCATGGCCTGGGGGGTTTATTTATTTCAGTCTCTGAGGAAGCTGGCATTTTTATACCACAGATAACAAGACTGGGCAAAATTGGTGTTCCCACCAAGTGTTGCCTCTGTAATCAGAGTGGGAAAGTTCACAGTGGAGTTCTCCTGGAAGAACTGGTGTGCTTGTGCAGGGAAGGAGCCCGGGGAGAAGGAGCTGCTGACACACAAGGCAGATCTGGGCACTCAGGCCTGAGTGTGGGTGTGATTCCTGACAGCTCTCACAGTGGGGATTCCAGCAGAGGGGCTGTCTCTGAACTGCCCTCTTTAGCGAGGGCAGTGGTCCTTCCCTGCTGTGCCCAGCCAGAACGGGGAGGTCCCAAACCTCTGCTGGAGCCAGCCCTCCATGCTCAGTGCAATATCTGCTCTCTTAGCCAGAAACCCAGCATTCCTGCTCATGATTTTAACTGAATTAGTGAGAAATGCAAACTATTACTTCAGTACCTGCCTTTCTCTTATGGGGCTGGAGGGGTGTTACCTTTCCTGAGCTGGTGAAATAGATATATTCCATAACTCTTCAGGGAATTAATATTCATGTCATTAAGTTTAACATATTGCTCTCAGTTCCACATCTTTTTGGTTTAACAAGCAATTGCAGACTCAAAATGATGAGCGTGGTTGCAAATGCTGCACCTCTCTTTGGGGTCTGGGGATGTGAGTTTTACCAATTAAAGTGGAAATATGTTTGATCTGAGCAGTGGAAAAATCAACAGGCAAATTTGCAGTGTGTAAGATTAAAAATGCTATGGTGGGACCTCACCAGAGACCAGTGTAACCCTCAGCTCAAGAGGCTCTCTAGGAGAGCTGGTTTTGCCCCCTTTGCTTGTCCTTGGGGAGGCTTATGGTGGGGTCAGAGCATCATTCCTGTCCTGGGCTGCAGGCAGACACCTTTCTCTGGGGTCAGTGCACTGGGACTCCAGTGGGTCTCTGCAGAGCTTCAGGTGCTAGTGGAAAAAAAATGACAAAATTTCCAGCATCTCTGGCCAATATCTGAAGCCAATCCTCTTTTGGGGAGGTTTTTTTGGGGTTGGTTTTGCTTTTTTGGTTTTTTTCCTTCAGCTCTTTTCCAAGCAAGAACATCTTAGGAGAGATATTCTGTACCTGTGGGACCCCAAAGTTCCAGCTCCCTCCGTTACAGGATTTCTGTCAAAGAGACTCCCAAAAATCTCCCTCCTGGGCTTTCTTTCTGACCTTCCAATTCAACAGATGCCTTCATCCCTCCCAGCTGCAGCTGCAATGCAATCTGTGGCACGCTGGGAAGAGTCCTTACACCAGAGAAGGGGTGATTAGAAAAATCTCTGCCACGCTTACGTTGGAAGATAGCACAGCTCAGGTGCTCCCTTTCTGCCAGTCCAACTCCTCCTCTGGAGGAGCATTTTGCCCAGCAAGATAGAAAAACATTCCTCCATCACCTTCCTTCTATGAGGCTATTTTCCAATGTGTTTTTGCCTTTTTCCAATGTGTATTTTACCTTTTACATCCTTTTGTCCCTGTGTGTTTTCAGGAGTGCAGTAACAAGTTAAGCTCATCAGGGAAAGCTGCAGTAGCATCAGGTTAGTTGTTAGAATGGGCAGCAATAATCAAGAACAGATGTTTTGGATAAACTTTAAAGGTTTTTAACGAGCAACTTATCAGGAACCAGCTTCTGGAACATTTGTTGGGATTTTTTACTGTAATCCCAAGCAGTACCTGGGTTTTTTTCTGATCTCTAGAAAGTTCTCAGATTTGAAAGAACACTTGAGAGGCTATTTTTTATTTCAATTTTTTAAAAAATCAAACCTTTGCATGAAGCTCCCTGTATCCTCTGTAGTGATGGTGGTTTTTGTGTGGTGCTGAATTTCACAGCTAAAGCCCACTTTGCCTTTCGAAAATCTTTTCCCATCTGTGAGTTCTTGTGGCTCCTTCAGTGTCCAGGTGTCAGAGCTGCTGGGAGCTCTTCTGTGTCACTTTTGCTGACCTTGAATGCCTTTGATGCTGAAGCTGACAGCCCCTTCCATCTCCCCACCCATCTGTATGCACTTCCATAGATAAAGAAATAATAAGCCTCCACACCATTAAATTCAGGCAACTGATGCATTTCAAATGCAGAAAACAGAAGCAACGGAAAGTCTTGCTAATTTTTACACTAATTTACACCAGAGGGAATAAGAAGTCTCTTAAATCAGATGCTAATTTTGTTTACTTAACTTCCTAGTCAGCACAATGACCTTTCATCCACGAGTAGGATCAAATTAGTGCAGAAGTTCTTTGTGGGAGACAGGAGAACTTGCCTCAACCTGATACTGAATAATACCCAATTAAATGTACTTCTAAACAGCTCTGCCTTCCCTCCTAGAAGGAAGCTTCAGATAAAAGAACAAAATGATATGCCTTTTATTTACCACTTTACAAAATCCCTCCACGTAATGCAAACAACCCTAACCCTAGTGTGCCTGATACAGGATTTGCAACGCTCTCGGTTTTTGGTAAGAGGATAAGAAGCTTATTACTGTTTATCAGGGGAGGATAAAAGATTCCCTGTTCCCCTTGCTAGGAGGGGAATGGATTTTCATGTTTATCAGCAATCAGGGAAATGTGGGTGGGAGGGAGGTATTTGGGTAACAAAGCCATAAACACACACACAAAAAAAAAATTTCTTTCTGGTAGGTGAAAAGAATGGAAGTTCTTCTTGTTTGGTAATGGGATAAGAGACACTGAGCACGCTCTTTGGTGAGATAATGAGCTTACATTCCAGTGGAACTGCTTTTTGGTGTCAATACAGAGATGCTGAGGCCTCCTGAGGATTAGGAGGCAGCTGAGCAGGCACCTGGGGATTGCTGAAGGGAGCAGGGGGTGCTGGATGTGGCCACAGTGGACAGGGACCTGTGGCAGGCACATTCTTCTCTCTCTCAGGATTTTTTCATGGAGGAGCACAGAGAGAAGAAAGAGAAAACAATTTCTATTTCTGCTCCTTGTTTTTCCCATGTGGAATGTGTTTGGAGAATTGTTTACCTGGGGTGATTGCTTGGTTGGATTCTGGTGAGGATTGTTTGAGCTGATGGCCAATCCAACACACCTGTGGCTGCACTCTCAGAGAGGGCCACGAGTTGGGAGTTAGTTAGATTTGGTAGTTAGAACAAGTAGGTTTGTAGTTTTAGTATCTCCTTTAAATAGTATATTAATGTATTATAGTATAGGTCTAATAAAGAAATCACTCAGCCTTCTGAACTGGAGTCAGACATCAGCATTTCTTCCCACTGGGTTCACCTGCATTTACAGTAGGGACCAACCACCTGCAGCTCCTCAGCTTGGACTGAGGTTTGCCCCAGATGGGGAAGTGGACAGGGAGTCACAGGGGTAGGAAAGGAAATGAGGGACAGAGTCCAGATGTGCCTTTGGTCACCAGGGATGTGGCATGGAGGCAGCCAGGGGATGGTGCCCTGGACTGTGGGGCATGCAGGCTTGAAAGGTACCTGAGAGAGGGAGAGGCATCCCCAGCACCATGTCTTCTGCCACCTCTGCCCACACCTCCAGGTTACTCTCCTGGAAAAACCAAACTGTTTGTGCTCAGCCTGGGAGATGGTGAAGAGGAAAAGCAGAACCCCGCACCCACATTGTGTATTCCAAGGGATGCCTGTCCTCTTCTCTCTCTGGAGACAACATTTCATGTCCCGAGCCCTGCTCTCATTGTCAGGTTGATGTAAATTTAATGTCCTTGGGTTATAATGACAGAAACCAAACAAGTGCCAGGCATTTGTCACAGTCGGTGAATGAGACAACGTGACCAGGCAGTGCTGGGTTCATTGGGCTGTGAAGGCAGCTGCCCACAACACCACCTTCAAGGGCTTGTTAGGCAGAAAATGGAGTGAATAAGCTGGTGGGAGGAGGAAGAGGAGGAAATTGCCATGGCAGCCCCAACCCTGCTCAGTGCATCAGGTGCTGAGGTGCCACAGAGGCAGGGTGGGCATCGGGAGAGGTTAAAAGTTAAATATAAACTCTAAATCTATGGCACAGATCTTGTTTAAAGCACACTGTCTGACAGGTGGAGGTGTGTTTTGGACATGAATGGCTCTGCTGCAGCTGGCATGGTGGAGGGGTGACCTCCCAGCCAGCCCTGCACTGTCAGTGTCACACCATGCCCTGAGTGTCTCTGGCACCTGAACAACAGCAGAACCCAACAACTCCCTCAGTTCTTTTGGAAACCTCCCCCGGGAGTCACAGCTGCTGTTCCATCCACCTCTGCCAGCTGGAGCACGTTCTGGGGGTCCCCTGCCCCCCTGGGAGCTGGGAAGGACCCAGGTGATGGAAGCAGCAGTGGGCATTTTGAGGTGCCAAGATACACCCCAGGTTGCCAGCTTGGGCTGACACTGACCCCATGGGGACAGGAACAGGGAATCTGTGAGGGCCAGGGATCAGGGATGGGCAGAGGGTGGGAAGGGCTGGATCCGTCCCCATGGATGGTGTGTGGGCACCCAGCACTGCTGGGCAGAGGAAAGGAGCCACTGGAGCAAAGTGCTGAGGAGGTACAGCAGCCTCTCCTCACTGGCAGCACTTTTCTTTCTTTTTGTTGGTTTTTTTTTTTTTTCCCCTCTTTGCTATGCTGTTTCTTTTTGTCGTTCTGCAGAAGGACTTCACCATCATGGCTGCATCAGGGCAGTTCCTGCAGCTCTGGCTTGCTACAGCTACAAGGTTTGTCAGGAAGATAATGTGAGGGTTTTTACCTGTTAATGCCACTGGAAAGGAAAAGAAGTTCTCCAGCACACAGACCTTGCTCCAAACACCTAGTGCTGTGCAGATGGGAGCGTCCCACCTGTCCCCAAAACCTTCTCATTTCTGTGCTTTGTATCAGTTTTACATCCTCGCCAGTCTGTGCCAGTGTGCCTGCCTCCAGATAAAACATCCCAGGAAACTTCAGAGACAAAATGTGGGAGAAAAGAGATCTTTTCTTGACTTTCCTTTTCTTAATCTGTAGTTTGGTTTGGGGTTTTTTTGTGGTTTTTGTTTTGTTTTGGTTTTTGGGTTTTTTTTTTTTGCTTTGAGCAATGACTTTCAAGGGAGCAGTGGCTCTTCCTGAGAAAAAAAGAGAAACAGACAGACTGCTATAATTTTTTTTAAGTCAGTTTTCACATGCTTGTTAGTTTTTGGCAGCTTCACAGTCTGTCACTTAAATTAATTTTTCAGAGGTAGCAACTAATTGTCTTTGTTTTCTGGAGCCCCTGGGGCTCAGAGCTGAGAGCTCAGCAACCCGGAGCAACTCCCTTCTCCAACAAATTATGTTTAGGCTGACTTGTGACTTAGGCAAAAAGAAACTGCAGACACTTACCTCTGTTTATGTGAACTAAAACTGGGCTTGAAAGAACCATGGTGAGGGGCAGGGAACATGCCCTTAAGGAGAGAATTGTGAGCAAAATGTTGAGCAATTGTGAGCGGGATCTGATTTTGCTCTGTGTCCGGCTGTGTGGCTCCTCCCTGGTCCCAGATGGTGAATCCTGCTGCCAGGTGACCTGTCTGCCCCTCTAGAAGCTGCTGCTCCCCTTGGAGGGAGGTTGGTTTGAGGCCAGCAGGAGCTAATCCTGTTGTATTCCAGCCTCCTTCATTCCTGGATGAAGAGCTGGGAGCCGTCTGTCAAGCCCCTGCACGGGTCACCAGGGTTCCTCCAAGTGGGAAATGGTCACAGGCCAAGAAACCAGCCCAGTCCAGGACCACCAGTGCCAGGAGGCATGTGGCAGCCCTGAGTCCAAAGGAATAAATCCACATTCCTGGCTCTCTCCCTGCCACCTCGCTCAGCCCCGGGGCCGGGGCTGCAGATGGGAAGGCCGCAAGACGCTCCTCGCATCCAGATCCAGAGCCCAGCTCTTTTCAGATAAGGATTTCATTTTGGGCTCCTCTCCAGCTGGGTCCAGGCTGCAGATTCCTGCATGGCTTATCCTCCCCTTGACGAGCCCTCCGGCTCCGAGGATAAGCTCCAAGCTTATCCAAGTTATCGGCGGGATGCAGCTGCCAGGCAGGGCTGGCACGGCCAGGGCAGCTTTGGCCTCTCCAAGGGTGTGGAGTGGCAGTGGGAACGCTCTGGGGGATGGCAGCACACCAGGCACGTCCCCAGTGCCAGGGCAAACTCACACCCGTTGTTTTCCTTGTGGATGCTGCCCTGGGAAGTGGTGGGGTGTTGGGATTTTAGGGCTGGGGGAGAGGTTCCTCAGATCAAGATGGGAGCAGAGGAAAAGGGGACACGTCTGCTCTGAGATCGGCTCCCTGCTGTTGCATGACAGAGTTTTGAGGTGAAATTCCCCAAATCTTTAGGTTTTGTCCCCACACCAGGCTCTGAGGACTGTGGTGGGTCTGCCAGGGGCTTGGTGGAGGGGAAGGTGGGGGAGCTGCTGCCCCAAGCGAGACAGGGAGTGGGGGACACATCATATCATCTTTAATGGCAAATAAAAGCAACATTTAGTGGTTTATTTGTTCCCCCCACCCACCAAGCCTTGTGAGAGCTGTGGTTCAGCTGAGCATCTGTGCTTGAAGTGTGAGCAGCTGTGGGTCCAAACCCTCCACCCCAAATAAACCCCAGTGACCCTCCTCCGCCCAAGCTGCTGCCAGAGAGGCTCCCCTGCCCTCCAGCAGCAGGGGAGTTCCCACAGCCCCTTTCCAGATGAATCTTTCCCTCTGGAGCTTAACTCCAGCAAAGGAATGATTTGCTCTTACAGCCTGTTAATGAATTTCTGAAATAAGGAATTAATTACCGTCTGTCTAAATTAGAGTTGTCCTATCCTTTGAGATCCATCTTTTTGATTCTAATTAATTTTAAAAATTACTTTTAGAGTCTTCAGTAGAGATTCTAATTTATTTTACTCTAATATTATTTCTCTGATAAGCAAGTTAATTTTTAGATCAGAATCCGCCTAATCTCAAATTTGTCACACAAACTCTGCTCTCTAAGATTCTGTTTACAGCTTCTTGGAGATGACAGATCTTGATGCACAAATCATTCTTTCTTCTTTTTTTTCCTTTTTAGCCACCTGAATGTGTGTGTTCAAAGGAGATTAATTGAAACCCTTCACTGTGCTGTGTTTAGGAAAGATCCTTAATATTTTAGAACCAAAACCAAATATTAGTTATAAAGCTTCTCTAATTGCCCTTTTTCATGGAGGAAAATGCATGTCTAATTTGGTTTTTTAAAAGAACATTTGCTTTATGGGTATTTGCCTGAGTTTGACAGTTATTTAACTGGCTGTTTTTATTAACTCGTGTTCTCAGCACCAAGTGCATTGGCAGCTGGGGAAAATTCAAATATCAATTTTATGTTCTTATCAAAGCTGCCATCCCACAGGCTGCAATAAACCCTGCAGCAAACTTCACTCTGGCTCCTGGCTTTGTCCTCGTGGAGATTTGTCCTTGTCCTCTGCCTGTGGCAGAGCTGACACCGACCCCATGGGGACAGGAACAGGGAATCTGTGAGGGCCAGGGATCAGGGATGGGCAGAGGGTGGGAAGGGCTGGATCTGTCCCCATGGATGGTGTGTGGGCACCCAGCACTGCTGGGCAGAGGAAAGGAGCCACTGGAGCAAAGTGCTGAGGAGGTACAGCAGCTGCTCCTCACTGGCAGCACTTTTCTTTCTTTTTGTTTTTTTCCCTCTTTGCTACGCTGTTTCTTTTTGTCATTCCCATGTTTGTGTTTTCTCTCTTTCCGTGTTTATATTTTCTTTATATTTGGATGGAAGCTTAAAAACCTAGTAGCATGGGACAGAGAAGCCGAAGTCTTACAATGTTACCAAAAATCTTGCAAGCAGCCCCAGACAGTCCTGGAGGTTTCCCTGGAGGCCTCAAGGGAGCTTGTATTGTCCCACTGTGTCTCATTTGTGAAGAAGACCCCTGTGCTGAGTGTCCTGCTAAGTTGATCTCTGGGGTCCCTACACCCCTCCCTGGGGTCACTACAGAGCATTTTTTGGCCCTGGACTGAGTTGAGGGGCACCAGTGCAGCATCTACTCCATGTATCCTGTAAGAACCAAACTCCTCACATTTGTATTCAAGCTGTGAAAGAACCTCCCCAGTCATTTTGGACAATTTCATATTATAGTTTGTTTGGGTTCTTAAGCTCCTTCTATTTGTATTTTTTAATTCCCACCTGTGTGGGGGCTATGGATCTTGGATTCTAAGAATCCCAGATGCTTAGCAGATGGTTAGCTTGAAAAAATAATCAAAGAGGCAGCAAAATTGTGTTCATGAGCTCCTATTTATTTCAATCTGGTGTTTTGCCTCACAACAAGACTAATAAGCAATTACTCTTGCATCTCGAATGCTTATGCAGTGTAAATGCATCTGTCAACCAGATTCAACATCATCAATAAAGCTGCCAAAGCTGCTCATAATTCAATGATATATGCTTTGAGCATCTTTTTTGAATATAATTTAAAGATTGCAGTCCTATGATTCTGACATTATTTCCTGTGTGTTTAAAATACCTCCAGCTGGAAGGATCCATGCCTGCACCACATAATCACCTCTGCCTGTGTGGACCATTCAAACTCTGCCATTTGGCTTGTGTGAAGGTTTTACTTTTTGGCTGGGCTCTGACAGGGTTCCCACAAGGGCTGCTGGGGCTGAGGGAGCCTTTCTGGGATTTGGAGTATTTCTCCCTCCTTTCTCTCCTGGTGAAATTCACCCCCATGCAGAATTCCCTTGAAGTGCCACAGGCCTGACGTGCTGTGCATTAAAGGGATTTGTTAGCAGGGAAGGTGTGCTCTGCAGGGCCTGGGCAAATGTTACTTTTTAAGGGATCCTTTGCAGGCAAATGTTTTTAGGAAACAGGCTGATGTGATAAGTCTCTACCTGTATGGACGCCCATCTGAAGGGCTCTTCTGGATTTCATCCCAGTTTGACAAAGTTGTCCTAAATTTATTTTCATCAATCCCAGAGCGGTTTGGGTTGGAAGGACCTTAAAGCTCACCCCATTCCAATCCCCTGCCTTGGAAAGGACACCTTCCCCTATCCCAGGTTGCTCCAAGCCCCACCCAATTTGGCTATGGACACCTCCAGGGATCCAGTGGCAGCCTCAGCTTCTCTGGAAAATTAATGTATGTTAACAACCCACCTGCACTTGTGCAAGCTGGTACCTTCAAAGCCTTAGCTTTAAAATTATTTACAACTGGAATCCAGCACAGGCAGCTCCCAGTGCCAGTGTTGCTGGGGTTTAGGGTGGAGCAGGGTTGGCTGGAAGGTTCCTGGGGTGCTCCTGCAACCCCTCTTGGGCTCTCCAGCTCCCTGAGGAGTTCAGGAGCCAATTCTTCACCAGGCAGGGATGGACCCTGCTCCACTTTCCTCCTGTGTCTGCCCCCTGAAGGACAGAACCAAACTTTAGTCCCTGAAAATGGGATTTTTGTGCCTCTGCTGCTCCCCAGCTCTCTCCCAGGTGTCTGTGCTCAGGATCTCCACTCAGAGGTTTTTGGGGTGTGTGTTCTCCAGCTTGGAGTGCAGCTGCTAATCAGCTGCAGGAAGGGGATGATCACTGGAATTTGGCTCCCTCTTATCTCTGCTACCAAATCCATGCAGACTCTCTTGGCCATAGGCTTTTACTGCTGCTACAAGGAGGGATTAGCTGTTCCTCCCATCAGGATCACTTTTTGTGTGCCCAAGCCCTCTGCTCCCTGCGCACACAGAGAATGCTAACGGGCTCTGCCTCTGTTTTCCAGCCACCCACTGGGGTGAGTTTCTCTTTCTCCTGGTTTACTTTGTGCCTTATGTCAGAGTTAATGGAATACAGATTTCTGAGCAAAGAGAGATCCCAGTGATTTTTTAAACTTTTTTTTTCCCCCTAAGTATCTGCATGAATGAGAATCCAAATCTATCAATGCAGGAAGCAATCCTGCACAGTTTAATTTCTCTGCTCTCTCAACTGTGTCAACTCCTGAAGTGACAAAGGAAAAAAAAAAAACCAAGGAAGTGTTTACAACAAGGAAATGTTTTAAAACTGAATTTTTGGAAAGGATTCATCTTCATTGCCAGCTCTGTGCAGCTTCCCCTTTCCTAGAGATTTAGGAGAGACCAAATGTTAATCTTTTCCCACACCAACAGAAAACCATCCTGGCTGAGGTTTGAGCTGAAGTGAACATATTTTGTCCAAATGTCAGTTAATTCCTCGTCCCTCAAGAACAAGCCAGATTTGCTCTGACTGACCTTATGCTGGGTTTTTGGTTCCTCATGCCCAGATTCTCCAAAAATTAAGTGCCCACTGTGGAAAGCTGGGAAGCAGTCAGCTGGACCATGTGCTCCCAGCACTGGGCTGGGTTTGAGGGTTGCTTTGAGTGATTCCCTATTTTGAAAACAGTTCCTATCACTGCAGGAGACTAGTCCTCCTCTTTCTACCTGTCCTTGTGTTCAAATCTGTCCTTTGCAGTCTTCAGTTAAAATAGATTGAAAAACCAAGTCTGCCTGAGCACCCTCTGCCTTATTCTGTGAAAACTTGCCAAAATACCAGCCCCAAACCCCGAGTATCAATATTCACCATGGGGCTCAGGAGAAATGGCAGGATCGCTTTGGATGCTGTATTTTACACATTGCATTCTTTTACTCCATTTCATGCTTTCCCAGCTAAGAAAAAAAATTTAAGACCATGGAACAAGTGAAAAGGTGAGGATGGCTTCCCTGTCCCAGCCAGCTCTGCACAGCTGAGCTCTCAGCTGTTAAACCCAGCCTGGGTTTATGGCCAAGGGGAAAAAAGACAGCAGAAAAATTTAAACTGCTTTATGAAGTATTTTACAGAAGAGTGATGTGGCACCTACAGAGCAGTGAGTGGTGTGGTATGAGGGGTTTACTGGCACTGGTGAGCCACACGAGCCCGTGCTAATAAAACCTTTAATGGACACCACACCACTCTGGTCTCCTGAGCCAAACCCTACTGCCCTCAGCCAGGTGAGTGGTCCCTGGGGATGGAGCCAAGCCAGGCTTCTGAGAGGCTCCCCCAGCCACGTGCCCTGCAAAGGTCAGGGGTTTGGTGGGCTCAGCAGGCCCCCACCTGTAATCAGTGCAGCTGCAAAACTTTGGGTTTGGACTGGTTCATTTTTGGATGTGTGCTCTTGCCCTCACAACATAGGGGCCCTTTGCTCTTGGCTTTGAGGAGAAAAGCCCAGTTTCTGGTAAAATTCTATTTTCTAGAAATACCAAGTTGTCAGGGTCTGCAAATGCATGCAGGGTCCCTGATAGGTTCTTTTTGGAGATCTCAAAGCACAAAAGACACAGCAGGGGACACAACACTTTGCTTAAACAAAAATGCACTTTTATTTAGTGCCAACAACTGCGATAGTGGGAGAGAAATAAAGAGATAGAGTGAAAGATAGAGAAAGAGGGGAAGGGGATTATAGCTACCAGTCTGAAGAGACGAGGCCCTCGGAGCTTGACGAGATGCTCATAGGCTGTCTTCTCCAGGTGGGGTCTGGACCAAGTCCTCAAAACTCCTTCAGTCTTTTATGGGGTTCCTCAAAGCGGGTGGCATCTGGCCAAAGCAGCAGCTCTCCTGGCTACACGGTGGATGTGGACTCGTTGTTTTGGGAACCAGTTGTAACCATTGCGTCAGTGCAGGACCAAGAGTACAGGACCGAGGGTACAGGACGAACTGATTAGGGCTCAGTCCACCATGACCAGTCCATTGTTCTTGCACTGAGTTCCCATGGCATTGCATACCAGTCCTTAAGGCTTGGCAGATTTTCCACCTCAGCCAGGCTAGAGCTACTTTCAGGGTCTAGGGTCTCAGTCCTTGGAGGCAGTCGTGAGGCAAACATGAGGGATTTTCGGACAGACCCTGACACAAGTCAAGTGGGAATGAAGGTTGTATCTGTGGTGGAGGAGCTGCAGCAAGGGTGGCACCACACGGTCCCCAAGGTGGTGGCCATACAGTGCCAAGGGTGGCCACTGCTGCAGCAGGGGGTGGCCCAGCCCCTCTGAAAGGCAGAGGGTGAACTTAGGCCATACAATATTTGAATGGTTTGGGTTGGAAGGGATCTTAAATCCCACCTCATTGCACCCCCTGCCATGGGCAGGGACACCTCCCACTGTCCCAGGCTGCTCCAAGCCCTGTCCAGCCTGGCCTTGGGCACTGCCAGGGATCCAGGAGCAGCCACAGCTGCTCTGGGCACCTGTGCCAGGGCCTGCCCACCCGCCCAGGGAAGAGAAGGTCCAGGGTGCTCCCATCCATGCAGGAGATCATGGAGGGGATCATGCTCTGGGTCTCCCAGCAGTTTGTCACTGCTGACAAACTCCAGCAGCAGCTGCAAAATCCCTCCTGAGCAATCAGGAAAAGCAGCCCAGCACAGAGACCCCAGGGCCCATGGGGAGCAGATCATCAGAGAGCTGCTCTGGCTGCACTAAATGTTCATGCTGTTTCTCAGTCTCCCCCTGTCACAACTCAGTGCAAGTTCTGCAGTTTTCAGGAGGTTACCAGGCCAACACACTTCATATGGATCTTTCTCTCTGCATTATCATCAGCTGTAACTAAAAACAATCAAGGAGCGGGTGGGTGCAATCCTGCACTCAGGCAGGTGGAAATACAAATATCCTTCCTGCTCTGCAGCCTGAATTCCATCAGGCAGATTGGCTTTGGGGTGGAAGTTAGCCCTGTTTCTGCTTAAAGTCACATTTTTCCCACAGAAGAGGTAGAAATGTCAGGTTTTGGGCCCAACACAAACCAATCAGGCCCCCATCAATGCTGGCCCCAGTTATCCTGAAATCTACTGATGGTGATGGAGTGAGATGGGAGTGGAATATCAAACACAGACAATCTGTGCTGCATTTCCAGCCACCTGAGGTTTCAAAGTGCCTGTGTGGCATCTGCTGGGCTCAATAACTTGAACAGTGCTTTAAAACACCTCTGCTGTCCGTGCTTGCCATTGTTAGAAATTAATAGCTTTCTCCAAGTTATTTTAACTTATCATCCCACATGTGGCCTGTGTGCATTGCTCTGTTAGGGACAGTGAAATTACAACAGCATGGTTCTGTTTTTCCTTAGCCACCACTACCTTGCTAGTTTTTTTTTAATCTTTCCTGCCTGGAGGAGTTTTTGAACAAAGTAGCTTTTAAAATCACGATGTTTCTTTGATGCAATGTCTGGAGATAAGTTTATTGTGCTTTTACAGGATAGAAGTAAACACATTTCCTAAATATATTCCCATCTACAAGAAGAAAAACATGCTGCCGTGGCTCGAGGCAGGCCGAATGTCGGTGGGGGCTGTCGGAGCCGGCCCGGGCTGTGCGGGAACGGGCATCTCTCTCCATTCGGAGACGTGGAGCTGCTCCGTGCCCGGGGGCAGCAAAAGCAGGGACCAGCTGCCGGGGGTGGTGTCGCTTTGCCCAGCAAAGCCCTGTGCATGCCCAGCAGGTGAAATCAGAGCAAACAGGCTCGGGCTGCGCTCGGGGGAAGCGCAGAGCTTTGCTTTCCCTGCCGTCCGCAGCCGCACCGTGGAGAGATTCAACCCCGCACTACCCGCTGCCGGGGAAAGCGCGGCTTGCTGCGGCGGCTCGAGGGGAGGCACGTTGGGGATTTTGGCGTCTTTGACATCATTTTTCAAGGCTGCCACCATCCCTCGCTCCCCGAGGGGCAGCGCCGAGCCCGCGGTCCGAGCCCTGCCTGTGCCTCGGACAGGGATGCTCGCACCAGCCGGGCCGGGAGGGCGCGGGGTGAACGCCTCAAAAAGTGGTGCAGAGAGCCAGGCACAGGCTCAGGGCGAGATCTGTGAGTCCTGCCACCCCCAGGAGTGGGAACAAAGCCTTCACAAAGCGCTGCTCCAGTGCGCCTCTCCCGGGATGCGGGGATGGGGCTGCCCCCGCAGTTCCCGGGGTCTCAGAAGAGCCACCTCGCTTCCTCGAACCCTAAGAAGTTTCTTTATAAAGGCACCACCTTTAGATAACACAAAGATGCTTCCCTGTCAGCCAAGCCACGCTGGGAGGTGTGATGAGAGGCTCAGCCTCGCCTCCTTCCTTCCCACAGCCCAAATTGCCCCTGGAATCGCGGCGGAAGCTCTCGCATCCCTGCCCGAGGGACACACTCCAGCTCGCTGAGCCCTTTCGGGCTTTTTACCTCCTTAGCTCTGCCCCGGTGGCTGCCAGGGTGCCTGGGCACATCCCTGGCACCAGCACGGTGCAGAGGAGGAGGACGTGGGGCTGCATCCCGAGCCCAGCCCTGGGATGGGATGGGATTGGGATGGGATGGGATTGGGATGGGATTGGGATGGGATTGGGATGGGATTGGGATGGGATTGGGATGGGATGGGATTGGGATGGGACTGGGATGGGATGGGATTGGGATGGGATTGGGATGGGATGGGATTGGGATGGGACTGGGATGGGATGGGATGAGATTGGGATTGGGATGGGATTGGGATGGGATGGGATGGGATTGGGATGAGATTGGGATGGGATGGGATTGGGATGGGATGGGATGGGATTGGGATTGGGATGGGATTGGGATTGGGATGGGATGGGATGGGATTGGGATGGGATGGGATGGGATGGGATGGGATGGGATGGGATTGGGATGGGATTGGGATGGGATGGGATGGGATTGGGATGAGATTGGGATGGGATGGGATTGGGATGGGATGGGATGGGATTGGGATTGGGATGGGATTGGGATTGGGATGGGATGGGATGGGATTGGGATGGGATGGGATGGGATTGGGATGGGATGAGATTGGGATGGGATTGGGATGGGATGAGATTGGGATGGGATGGGATTGGGATGGGATTGGGATGGGATTGGGATTGGGATGGGATTGGGATTGGGATGGGATGGGATGGGATTGGGATGGGATGAGGATGGGATGGGATGGGATGGGATGAGGATGGGATGGGATGGGATGGGATGGGATGGGAGGGAACCCAGCCCTGTGCTTTCCCACAAAACCCTTCTGGCTCCACGTGGAGTCCCTGGTTCTGGGAAAATACCATATTTCTTCATGCTGAGCCAAGAGGAGACTGTAAAGGGTGAGATGTGGCCTGGAGGCAGTTAAAATTTAAATTTTTCCACTTTTCTGAGTGCTAATGCCGTGATCACACTGTCTAAATAATGTCCATGCTCTGGCTGCTGTATTACCTGTCCTATGCATGATTTACTGCTGTAATAAATTAGCCCCTAAGCCAAAGAATCAAAAATAATTGGCTTTATATCTTGGTCCCCAATTTATCCTGTTCCTTTTTCCTTTCCACCTGTCCTCTCTCTCCCTCTTACTCATTTTTGACTTTTTTTTCCCTTCTCAGTTCCTTCTCAGGGGCCACTATCTGATTCTTTTCCACTGCTCATGCTTTTGGGATGATCAGACGTGGTTTCTTGTCCTGTTTTCTCCTGCAGATGTTCCAAGCTGTGGCCAGGGGAGCAGCGTGGCCCGTGCTGGCTGTGTCCCACCCTGGGTGGCTGCAGGTGACAGAGGTGCCCCAGCAGAGGTTGGTAAGGACACCACTGTCACAGCTGGATTTTAAATGGACTTTAAAATGAGCCACACATGTGATTGCTCTGAAGTACTCGTGGCCTCCAAGCATGAAATGCTGCAGGGCAGAGAGCTGGGGGGGGGGGTTGATGGGCTGGGAATCTTCTGCATCTGTTTTTGGGGTTTTTTTTTTGTGTCTGTGTTTCTGCTTTCTGTCTAACCTGACACTTAGCAGCCTGTACCCTCACTCGTGTCACCTGCGGTGTCACCACCTCCCACCGTGTCCCCGAGCCATCTGCTTCCAGCCCTGCCAGGAGAAGGCGAAGGGGGGAGTGGGGGTGTGGTGGATTAACAAGGGCACACCTGGCAAAAAGCTTGGGTGAGTGGTGGCCTTTGGAGTTTGACCCAAAATGTTTGGCCCCGTGCCATGTTCCAAAAGCTGTTGCAGCACAAGGCACGGGACCAGGAGTGGCTGAGGCAGGGTTTGTTTGTCTCTGGCAGCAGGAAGTGATTAGGGGTGGAAGGGATCTTAAAGCCCTTCTCGTTCCACCCCCTGCCATGGCAGGGACACTTTCCATCAGCCCAGGACCCCAAGCCCCATCCAGCCAGGCCCTGGATGCTGCAGCACCATCATTGCTGTCCCACCCAGCAGCTCTGAGCCCAGGTACTCCCCAGCAGAGCTTACATGGGAACAACTTGACTGCTTTGAGCAACCCCAGAAAGAACAGCTTGAAAAAGTGGAGGCTGTTTTTTTCATTTTCCTTTAAATAAATGGGCATTTTCTGTTTTTTTTGGGTTTGGTTTTTCTGGTTTGTTGTGGTTTTTGGGGCTTTTTTGGTGTTTTTTTGTTGTTTTGTTGGTTTTTTTTTTTTTTTTTTTTGAGCTGTTAATGTTCATTTTGCGTGTGGGCACGATGCCGTTCCTGTTTCTGAATGCACACAGTGGAGTGCAAAAATCAAGATTGCATCTCATGCATAATGCATGGCCCAGCAACCCGCTCAACAAATTACCCAAGTAGATTCCTCCGACAGGGCTGGGGGGAAGGAGGGGAAAAATATATTTGTAACAAGTATCTTTCTAAAGAAATGACATGATAAACACATAAAAAATAGGCATGCAGAGATTTTTCTCCAGGGGGTCAATTCAGAAATTAAAGATGTGGCTGGAGAGTGTGGAGCAGGAGGTTGGGGATGGGGCAGGGGCAGCTGCAGGTCCTGGAGCTCCTGGAGAACAGAGGGGAGCCCAAAGCTACCTGTGGAGGTCTCTGAGGGCTTGATTTTGAGTTGGGAACTTATTAGAGGAGTGACTTCCCGTGGAGAGAGGCAGGAAAAGAGATTATTTAGTTTATTTATCGCTTCCAGTGTGCTGGGTTTGCAGGGATGTGTTGTAGCTCTGTGCTGCTGTGTGACACTGGACTTTGTGCCACTTCTCTGGAAACAGCCATAAAAATACAGATTCTGTGTGTGGGAGGTCATTTGAGGTGTGGAGGAAGGTGAGGAGGGGGACAGAAAGATGGGAACAAGTCACCACAACCTTTCTTGTTTCTCTGGTGTCACCAGACAAGGAGCAGCCTTGGCTTCCCCCACTGCTGCTCTGCAAGACAAGGATGAGACCCCTGCTCCCTGCAAGAGTTTTCTGCAAAAGGTGTCAAAGTAAGGGACCACATTCCCCCGCTGTGCCCCTGCTAAGGCTGGATCATTCCCTGCAGGACAGGGAGCATCCACTGCCCCTTCCCAGAGCGCTTCCCTCAGGAGCCAGCGCTGTGGTGAGCCCTGGGAGCTGAGCTGTGGGTCCAGGGTCAGACTTCGTGCTGGAGGAAAATGGCATTTTAGGAGCAGCGGGGCTTGGTTTGCTTTTCCTTGCCCCTGGAGGGTGAGGGGTCCATCCCCACGGGCTGTGCGGGCACATGGGGGGGTTGGTGGATGGGGCACCCTCGGGAGTCTGCTCCTCCGCAAGCCAAACCTGTTCAGGCTGGAGGCCAAGCTTGTTGAAAAGGGTCAGAGGAAGGAATTTGCCTCCAGGGATGCAGAGAGGCAGCCCCAGAACTTCAGCAAGCACTAAGCTCGCTCAAAACTCCCCTCTGACAGTAATGCCCATGGCTCCTGCATCACTGTGTTCCACGCCGGGCACAACTTGAGACCGGGCTTGGCTGGGGATTTCTTCCTCTAATTTCAGTAATAACTCAGGCTCCAAATCTCATCTAATTCATGTCACTCACACTAATGAGCCCAGCCCGATCCGGCAGGGATGTTTGGGTTTATTTCAGCTCCCTGCAGGCAGGAGCTGGGCAGGAGCCCAAGCCCAGCTGGGCTCGGCTCTGCCGGGTCCCGCAGCATCCCTGGAGCGGTGGGCACAGCCGGGCCAGCACAGCCTGCTGGGGCTAGCATATCCTGCTGGGGCTAGCACAGACTGCTGGGGCTACCAACCCTGCTGGGGCTAGCATATCCTGCTGGGGCTACCAACCCTGCTAGGGCCAGCACATCCTGTTGGGGCTAGCAACCCTGCAGGGGCTAGCACAGACTACTGGGGCCAGCACAGCCAGGCCAGCACAGCCTGCTGGGGCCAGCACATCCTGCTGGGGCTAGCACAGCCTGCTGGGGCCAGCACAGCCAGGCCAGCAACCCTGCTGGGGCTAGCACAGTCTGCTGGGGCCAGCACAGCCTGCAGGGGCTAGCACAGCTTGCTGGGGCTAGCACAGCCTGCTGGGGCTAGCACAGCCTGCTGGGGCCAGCACAGCCTGCTGGGGCCAGCACAGCTGGGCCAGCACAGCCTGCTGGGGCTAGCACAGACTGCTGGGGTTAACAACTCTGCTGGGGCCAGCACAGCCTGCTGGGGCCAGCACAGGCGGGCTAGCAACCCTGCTGGGGCTAGCACATCCTGCTGGGGCCAACAACCCTGCTGGGGCTAGCATATATCCTGCTGGGGCTAGCATATATCCTGCTGGGGCTAGCAACCCTGCGGGGGCTAGCACAGACTACTGGGGCCAGCACAGCCAGGCCAGCACAGCCTGCTGGGGCCAGCACATCCTGCTGGGGCTAGCATATATCCTGCTGGGACTAGCATATATCCTGCTGGGACTAGCATATATCCTGCTGGGGCCAGCACAGCCTGCTGGGGCCATCTAGCTGCACAACAACCTGTAGGAATCCTTAAAATCAGAAGGTTTGGGGCAAGTTGCAAAAGGCAGGCCTCAGAGACAGCAGAACTGAGATTAGAGCTAAGCAGTAGCCACAAGATTTGTCAGCAGAAAAATTATGCAAGAAGTAGAAAGTAAGGACAAATAGAACAATGGTCAGTGTATTAATGTTTGTCTAGAATAACTCCCTAAGTTACAGAAAAGTATGTCTTGTGAGATATTAGGACGTTCTAAGGTTAATTATGGAGCTCTGTGCATTGTATCTTAAGGCTCACAAGCAGGTATTGTATTGGAAATAAGCGAGCATTGTTTTAACTAAAGGTTCATGTGCTTATAGAGGTTGGACAGAACTACTGTCAGTGTGCTTTTGCTTTGTGTGATTGGGAAAAAAGCTTTTAAAGTGAGTTGTAACATTGAGTTCTTTGTCTGCTGCCTGGGATGTGAGCTGCTGGCATCTGCCCATTGTCACAGCCATGCAAGGAGGCTGGTGCTGGAAGATGAACAGCTGGAGACGCGTTCCTCAGCAGTCCCGTCAGTCCCTTCCCGGGATTTGTACACAGTCCCCGGCCAGTGCTACCACCCAGCGAGGCTGAGCTCCGCTCCGAGGAGCCGGGGACCAGGCAGGCAGGGAAGGGGGGTAAGCCAGCAATGTATGGAGGGGCTCTGTGCTATTCAAGCAGGGTTTTTCCGAGGTGGTACAGTGGTGAGGATGCCCTGCTGTGTGGCATCCTCACTGTGACATGGCTGTGCTTGGCTGTTCCCAGCTGGAGGTGCAAATCCCCCTGCACAGCCACTGAGTGTGGCTCTTGGGGTTTAACACCAGGAGCAGCTTGGGCTCGTGGGCACTGGAGTGGTTGGATGTCACCCACAGCACAGACCTGACCTCCCTGCAGGTTCCTGCTCTGCCCCAGTCCCTGCCCTGCCTGTGCTGGGAACCCTCTGGGCCCCAAGGAGGGGACCACAAGGGACCAGGGTCAGGTTTGGGCTCTTTGCACCTCGGGAATTTGGTACCAATAGAGCTGCAAGAGTGTTGCCACTTCCTTTTTTATGTTTCTCTTCCCACATTGTCATTTAATTTGGGAGTGATGACAGGATTTGCTTTTTGTTAGTTCAGGAGTGTTTAAAATAAACCCAAAATGTTCAGAGGGCACCTTTGGCTCTTTGGGCCAGGCTGGAATGGGGAAAGTTCACCCAAATTGCTCCATGGTTCCATATGGAGGGTGGGGAGGGCTCTGCCCTCTCCCCAAATCTCCCTGCAATCCCACAGCAGCCCCAGGCAGCCCACCCCTCAAACCCCAGCAGACAGCACCCTGCAAAGCCTCCCAATGAATGGGCAGCTTTGGTGGAGATTAAAATACCTCAAGATCTGCTGTGGTTTTGTTTTTAAAAACACCTGAATGCATTTGCATTGATTTATTTTTAATACAGCAGCGACCTGTGAGCTTTGGGTATTATTTGTGTTTGTTCCCTTTAGCAGAGGTGGGTGTTCAGTGGTGGGCACAGGCCCTGCTCTGCCCTCAGGGCAGTAAATGTTGCCTCTTCCCAGAGCTGCTGCACATATTGCAGGGGGCCTGGAGAGCTGGGAAAACCCCTTTGTTTTTTTTTAACTTTTTTCCTCCTCTTTCTTTTTCTCCTTAATCTCAAGTGGCCCTCAGCATCCTCTGTGAGAAAGACCTCAGCCTGTTCACTGCCTGTGAGCCTGGGGACTGAGCAGGAGGTTCAAGGTCACAGGCAGTGACAGCAGCCTCCCCTCTCCCAGCAGAGTGCTCCTCCCTGAACCACTCTCTCAGCAATGTTTCCATTCACCTTGCCCACAGAATGAAAGCACAGGCAGCAACTCACTAAGCAAATGAGCCCCTCCTATAATTCCATTTGCTTATGCTGCTTATTTTTCTCCTGCATAATTATTTTTAAAGGAAAATTTAATTTTGTTTAATGGGAACAAAGTTTAACACTTGGTAAGCTTTGTCTTCCACAGCCACCATCTGGTGAGCTTTTTTCCCTGGATTTTTCTTTCTAATTATTTTTAAACCAGCCCAGTAAATTGTGTGTGGTTAAGAGGCACTTCTCATCAAGATGAAATACTTTGATCTTGTAGGATCATCTGTTTTTAAGGAGGTAATGATATCCTGCATCTTTTTTTTTAAACCAATCTCAGTGGTGAGACCTGCCCAGGTGTGAACTGGGTGCAGCAATTAGAGCCTATCAAAAAAAAAAAGGGGTCAGGAGAAGATCTCCGAGAGGGACCATTAAGAAGTAAATGGCAAATCATCTCAGGAAAGGGAAACATTTAACCTGGTTATTTATTTATTTTGAAGTGCAGATGGTGTGGGGGGAATAAAAGGCTGCAAGAAGACCAGGAGTCAGGGGAATGCTATATATAGCTGTACAGCTGTTTCCTTCAGGTGTGATAACTCAGAAACGCAGGATGATTAACGTTGAAAGTTGAAATGTATAGCGGATTCTGATTACATCTGAGTGTCTATAATTTAGCTACTTAGTAAAATTAACTTGACGTTTTTAGTGAGCTGTGAGGACAATAATGTGTGAAGAGACTGAAGAACAAGTTTGACTGCGTGCTCTTCCCTTGCCTCCCCCCGTTTTCCCCACTTCGCGGGGTTTATTTTTAACTTTTCCCGTTTTTTCCCGAATCCAGAGGAATGGGGCTGGCTCCACCTGCTGGCTCCGGGCTGAGCCTCTCCCGGGATGCGACACCGGGAATTCATTCCCAAAAACTCAGGGACGCAGGCTGGGCTCTGCAGGGCACAGAGCACCTCCCAGAATTAATTCCCAAAAACTCAGGGATACGGGCTCTGCAGGGCACAGAGCACCTCCCAGAATTCATTCCCAAAAATTCAGGGATAAGGGGTCTGCATGCACAGAGCACCTCCCAGATACCAGGCATTAATTCCCAAAAACTCAGGGACATGGGCTCTGCATGCACAGAGTACCTCCCAGAATTCATTCCCAAAAACTCAGGGATAAGGGGTCTGCATGCACAGAGCACCTCCCAGAACTAATTCCCAAAAACTCAGGCACATGGGCTCTGCATGCACAGAGCATCTCCCAGAATTAATTCCCAAAAACTCAGGGATACAGGCTCTGCATGCACAGAGCACCTCCCAGAATTATTTCCCAGAAACTCAGGGACATGGGCTCTGCAAGGCACAGAGCACCTCCGTGACACCAGGAATTAATTCCAGGAAAACTCAGGGACATGGGCTCTGCATGCACAGAGCACCTCCCAGAATTATTTCCCAAAAACTCAGGAATTATTTCCCAAAAACTCAGGAATAACATGGGCTCTGCAAGGCACACAGCATCTCCCAGACACCAGGAATTAATTCCAGGAAAACTCAGGGACACGGGCTCTGCAGGGCACAGAGCACCTCCCAGAACATGGCACCTCTAAAATGGTCTCAGATCCCCTTTTCTTAATCTACAAATAAAGTGGGGCCCTTTCTGCCATGCTGTACTTTCATAAATTAAGGAATAAGCAGTCTCAAAGGTTTCTCTCAGAGGAGATATCTTCACGTTCTGCATTCATTTCCAAGTAGTGTTACTCTTCCATGGTTACTCTTCCAGGTAGACAGTGAGAACTTGCAGTCTGAGCCATCTTTCTCCCTGCCATTCTAGATTGTTGTCTACAGGAATTTTAACACCGAGATAAAAGTTAGAATCTTCTCAGAGTCTCATGAAGCATCAGGAAATGAAATACAGGGGAAACCAAAAGGGGAGCAGCAGACACAAACAGCCCTGCAGTTATCAGAAGACAGAAGTACGGGATACTCATAAATCCTGCAGATGACATTGCAGCCCAGAGACAGGAACGTCATTGTGGTTGCAGGCCTGTGAAAGACTGGCTACCAGTGCACTCCCCTGCCAGTTTCAACTCACAAGCTGGCGCTGAAAAGTTACTGATGTGGGAGCTGTCACAGAGAAGTCATGGGCTTACTACTGAGCAAAAAATACAATCAAAAAAAACCAGCCAGGAAGGCTGTGGGACCCCCACTAAATCCATTTGTGTACTTCAGAGAAGGCCTGGGCTGGGCAATCAAACAGCAGGGAGCATGGGAAGAGGCACCCTGGAAGTGCAAGGTTTTAGAGTGGCTTTCTCCAAAAAAAACCCCATGCACAGGGGCTGTGGGGAAGGAGGGGATGGGAGAGACCATCCCCAGTGCAGATAATCTGGGACATCTCCTGTGAGGAAGGGCTGGGAGCTGCTCAGCCTGGACAAAAGGAGGTTCTGGGGTGATCCAGTCGTGGCCTTTTTAGAACCAGAGGGGAGCAAAGAGAAAAGAGGGGACAGAGACTTTTTACAAGGGCCTCAAGTGACAGGACAAAGGGGAATGGCTTTAAACTGAGAGGCAGGAGGTTTACACTGGATATGAGGAAACATTTCTTCCCTGTGAGGGTGGGGAGGCCCTGGAAGCTGTGGAAGGGTCCCAGGCCAGGCTGGGCAGAGCTGGGAGCACGCTGGGGCAGAGGAAGCTGTCCCTGCCATGGCAGGGCTGGGATGGGATGGGATTTCAGGTCCTTTCTCCCCATGTGCAGGGAACAGCCGCAGCTCAGGGCTGGGTGAAGTTCCAGCTCTCCCCACCCTCAGAGCACAGACTCAGAGTTTTGTGGCAGCCCATTACAAAAGGGCAAAATCCAAGGACCAGTATAACCCCAATCCTATATTAGGATCTCCCAGTGCTGGGATGCCAAGGGCAAATTTCCTTGTGCAATGGGGATGTCATCAGCTGGAGGGGGGAAAAAACATCGTGTGCTGTGCAAAATCAGTTCAATAAAGTCATGCTTGCACCACAAACTCTGCTTTTGTAACCAAAAATCACTTCAAATTATGGTCTAGTTAATGTTCAACTGAACTATTTTCCCAGTTCACCTTGTGTCACTCAGGAAATAAATGATCTGATGTGGCTGCTTTGGTCAGTAATGCCTGAAGTCTGAGGTTTTAAACAAAATAACACAAACACATTTGTGATTATTTTTCATTTTAATTGTCTGATTCTAAGTAACATTTTCAGACACACCATCAGTCTAAGTACCTAACACAATGCCCAACATCA
Source organism: Anomalospiza imberbis (assembly GCF_031753505.1). Taxonomy (NCBI): domain Eukaryota; kingdom Metazoa; phylum Chordata; class Aves; order Passeriformes; family Viduidae; genus Anomalospiza; species Anomalospiza imberbis. The sequence continues at coordinate 6,456,892 of NC_089701.1, read as the reverse complement.
GGCAGCTTCCAGAAGAACCTTCCAGAGATGGTTAAAATGCTTTAAAATATTTAACATTTTTCACATTGCTACAAAACAATGACAACTGGCAGAGTATTTTTTTTAACCTACATTCTTTTAGCAGGAGAGAAATAATGGAAGGTGGATCACATTCTTGATTTTTTCAGGACCTGTTTGACTACAACAACAAATAGTTTTACAACATGGCAAGTACAAATATAAAATTTCAAATGTGCCAACTTTTAAAAAAATCTGGATTTTTCCTCAATACATGCAGTACCTTACTTCTGTAATAAATATTAAAAACCATCTTTACATTACAGAAAATGTTAAATAAGTTATTTACCAAAAGGTGTCATTTTTTGTCCTTTTTTTTTTTTTGGTCAAAGGCTGATTCCATTAAAATAGCTGAACAAACATTTTTTACATCAATAAATATTAAGGCAGCACAAAGCAAACAACACTCACAAAACCAGTCTCTGTTAGCAGAACTTTCTCCTTCAGAGAATCCTTTTTTTGCTGGTGTAGGAAGGTGATTTCTGATTCTCAGCTGGTGGAACCTGGTTAGAAAAGCAATAATTATTATTATTATTGTACAGTACTTCAATGCCCACAATTTGTCCCTACCCCATCCTGCAGCACAAGGATGTGCAAAGAGGAGCTCCTGTGTTCATCAGATCTTCAAATTAAAGTGATAAGACTTCTGTAAGCAGACAGATTGTTTTATGTCATCACTTTCTAGCTCAGGTAGGGCTGAGAACAGCACAGCAGCTGCAGAGGGAAATGTTGATGCTGATGGGGATGAGGGAGAAGGGATGCATGGAAAAAGTTAGAGGAAAACCTAAGGAGGGGCTGGGAATTGTACAGTTATTCAGAGTGAGAGGGGAAGGGTGGGGATTTCAGAGTCAAGGAATGGATTGCATCCTTCAGGGAGTAAAGTCTGAAAAAGAGAAATGATATCTGAGCAGGGATTACTGAAACACTCCCAGGGATTGAACACCCTGCACCAGCAGAGAGCTGCTGCCAAAAGCTGCCCCCGTTGGGTGTGTGATTAAAAGATAAAAGCACCACCAGTGACTGACACAGGCTCCAGCTTTTAACAAGGGTGTCTCGTGCAGCAGGCAGGTTATCAGGCTGTGATCTCCTGGAAATGAACTGCTGGAAGATGATGACAGACATGAATATTAATCTAGGGAAAGCATCAGGAAGGAGAGGGTTTAGGTGTTTATGTGGTCAGTCATAAAACTCTTAATTCAGCCATCAAACACAGCAGGCTATTTATCACACTGAACTGCTGTCACCCAGGCTTGATTAGGTAGCAAACCTAAAGCAAATCAGACTAATTCTGCAAAATACTCCTGACACAGCACTGTGTATTTCTGACTAGCAGAGACCAAGGAATTCAATGCAAGCAAAGATTTTACTTACTTCCAGGTTTCCTCTAGCCTTCTTCAAGACATCATGTGTTAAAACCACTGGAAAGAAAGAGGAGATTAAAAAGAATAGTGCAAGTCTTTCTAAATTCCCCGTATTTGTCTTATGAGCAAACATGAAATCATGTCTGAGCAGGAGGATTTCCTGAGGACTGCAGCTCCAGAGCAGTGCCACCCCTGCAATGTCATTCCTGTTCCACAATCTGCTTTTCAAACCCAAGCATCCTGGAAGTGGTTTTGAACTTTTTCTGCCACGTGAAAGAGGCAAAGCCCAGCACTGCATGTACCACCCAGATCTGCACAGCCCCTGCCACGCTCATCCCTCCATCCAAGTCACACAGAAGATTTTCTGTTCCTTTTAAGGGGAGATGGTACATGGTTTAACTCCAGTTTGATCCTTTAAGTATCCTGTTTGGGCTGGGGAGGGCAGTTAGGAAGGGGAGAAGAGGACAGATGGCAAAAGCAGTCAGTTCAAGGACAAAGCAACCTCTCTGTGCCATGGGGAAGTCAAAAACCAGTGGCCTGCCCTGAAGGGTTCCAGTTTTCTCCATTCATCCAGCCCAGTCTGTCTCTGTGGGGCCAGCAGGAGACCTCTGAATTGAGGAGGGGGTGTTTCCAAACACAAGTGGTATTTAGAAATGTCAGGTTAAATATGTGAGTCTCTAATCTGTGTCAGTTCTGTAACTGCTGAAATGCACCACTCACAATCACCAATTTGATATTCCGGTCTCAAAAATAAACAATTTAGCCATAATAAAGATTTTTCATTATAACAATAAGAAGCCAACAACTCCAAGGGTAGAGCTGTCACGAGATAATTACACCCCTGGCAGATTACTGCAATTTGGCACTGCATTGTTCCATGCTCAGAGGTTCAGATGAGGTTTATAAGCAATGAGCTCTCTCGCCAGAGAGATCACACAGAAGACTCTGAGCCACAAGAATGTTCCAGTCTCTGCCTCTAAATATATTTAGGAATGTTCAGCTACATAAGAGAGGGAACCTGAATATCCTCACTGGAGCAGGCAGGTAACAGGATGTGTGCAGAATGAAGGCAGGCAAGGTCACCCACTGCAGTGCTTTTCCCCTCTCGCTAGCAAAAGGAGAAGGGAAGAAATCTCAAAACTGAGGGAAGCAACCTAATAAAATCCAGCAGCTTCAGGTGGTTCACCAGTTTTGATGTAGGCTTGGCCAGGAATTTGTGTACAGATGCAAATTACAAACATTTCTGAAATTGCTCTTTAAAGACAAAGGCAACTCGACATCCATAATTCCCATAATCAGTGAAACTTGGAGAAAATCACATCCAGGTTTTTTTGTGTGGCAGAGTGCTCACTGCTCCAAAGAGCTCTACTAGTAAACTCATTTCACCTGGCAAACTAGATTTTTCTAAATCAAAACTCTTAAATTCAGCCAATGATGAGAATTTGGAAGCTGTGTCACTGCTGGCACAGCTGCTGCTCTCCAAGCAGAGATTTGCTTTACAGAGATTTCAGAAAATGCAGGTTTCAGTTTCTCAGCACCTTGCTCAGAGGAGGCTGAATGCCCTGAAGAAAAAGTGAGCAAATTTAGGGCAATGGGCACTGTTTGCTTTAGGAAAGTGTGGGTGGGTGAGGTGGTTCAGGGATAACATTTTAGCTATAAGGGTAAAATCTATTGATTTATACCCAGCCCAGCTCTGAAATGACCCAGTGTGTCTGAGATGACATTGGAACTGGACAAACCAGACCAGTCAATCTATCCCAGGGATATTATTTGGAAAGACATAATAGAATTGCTTTGATTTTTACATGATGACCCCAAACTGAGCTATTTGGCTCTACAACCTGAACAAAACATTATTTATGATTTAACAGAAGTAATTTGTACACATATAATATAGCAATTTTGAAAGAAGTGACCAAACACCAGCCCATAAGTGCTTGAAACAACAAAAATCTGCAGGCAGAAGATATATGGGTCTTTGATATAAAAATTATAGGCTATGGAGGAAAATAACATTTATCACTCTGCATTCCATTTAACTGACTTGAGTAACATATAACACTACAGATATTCCTATAACTTTGTATGGTGTGGAAAATTTCCAGTCTAGATTAATTACTGATAACACAAGTGCCACTCCAGCAAGGACTAATGAGCCATTCAGACCCACCACTTCAGAGGAGGCAAGAATGGATTTTTTTTAATTTTATTTTTTTTACGGAAGAAAATGAACTTCTCCTCCCACAACACACATCCTGCCGTAGCAGGAAGGTAGAGGAGAGTTCATTCAGATCTCTTCTGGTAAGTGATTAAAGTCTAAAGCAGCAGAGATGGATCTCTTCAAACAGACACCCTGCTTTACACAGCTACAATACTCCCTATGTCCCACTTGTTTTCATGTGTCCAGATAATTTTCTAGTCATGGGCCACTAAGGGTAAAATGTAATTCCACAGCACACCCTATTTTTTCTTAAAAAAAATTACTCATAGCAAGCTTTTGTTTCCCTTATTCTGAGCTTGTTCTCCTGCACTTCTCAGTCTGGGGCAGAGCACTGACAGAGCTCCTTGCAGGGCAGTACCTCCGAAAATGAAAAAGCCTTATTCCTCATCTATTAAGACTGAGGCAAAATCACAATTTTGACAATGTCAAAAACTTTGGCTGAGAATGTTTACAGCAAACAGAAACTTTGCCTCTGTCCAGAGCTGTTGTAAAATAGAAACAGGAGGATGCAAAATGGAATAACCCAAGTAGGAATTAGTGGCAGCTGCATGGATTGATACATTATCAGTGGTTTGTGTAAAACCATGAACAGCTTCCCATGATATTCTCTACAGTCTTTTGTACTGGAGTGAGGCTCCATCAGCTCAGCACAGCCTGTTTGTCACAGCTGGGGCACACGAGGGAACACCAATTTTAAAGGTAGCCACAGCCTACAGAAATAGAATCAGAATCGTGATTAAAGCACACACTCACACTGGTCAATGATGACTTTCTCCATGTTTTCCTTCAGCTGGTTTGTGGAGTGCAGGCGTTTCACTGTGCTGTGCAACTTCTTCTCTTGCTCAGACAGTTTCTTACGTAACCTAAATATTTCTGCTTTCATTCCTTCATCCTAAATTGAGAGAAGAAAGTCAGATATTAAACTACTGGCTAAAAATACTTCCTACATTGGGAATTGCTCAGTACTTTTGGACAAGTACCCTCAAGCTTCCTTGGAGTACCAATAACTCAAAGGAGGGAAGGACCACCACTGAATCCTGTCCTTCCTCCCTCACATCCCCCATGACATGAGATTCTGTGATACAACTACAATTCTTAGCTGGAATTTAGAGCAAGTATTTTTTCTCTTATACTGAGGGAAGTCTATTAGACTGGTGCCTGTTTTTGTTCTAAGGTAGAAAAGATAAGGAAAGCCAGTGCCAAGGGATCAGTGCCCTGGCTGCCAAGTTCAGAATCCCAGCCTCCTCCTTGTGTTCTGTTAATGGCTGATGCCTCTATCACAGGGCTAAAAGGCACTGGGACAGTTTAATTGCAAAATTATTTGACAGCATCATTATTAAGGTTCAGTTTTCACCACCAACCCCAACGAAGTTCTGGTCAGTGACTTGTAAAACAAGTCTGGTCAGGACTGTGAGAAGCCCTGGCACATCTGCCAGTGTCACTGATTTGGGTCCTTGTGCAGATTTAAGCTTGGACTTTTTTTTCTTGTTGTACCACTTGTTAAGTAATAAAACTTCTGGAATTTGCCCCCACTATTTATCTCTGTAGAAGAACCGATTACTCCCAGCTCCTGTGGGGCTGCAGAGAAGACACCGAATACTCAGAGTACTTTAGAACCCAAACTTCAAGAGAAAGAGAGATTCTTTCATATTCTGCATTTAAGACGTCAGGAGCAATCTGATATCCTTAAGATCAGGGGGTGTTAGATTAGAAAGTCAAGAAAAAAATTCTATTAGGCTCTAATTAGGAGCATCCTGTGAATTCAGACCCCCACACACATTAAGATCAGCCTTGCAGAAGTGACTGATCCAATCAAGGTTCAGATCAGTGACAGGAAAGCAGGAGATTTATCGTCCCCCACATCCTGAAAGCCCTGTGTGGGTGAGAGATGTTCAATCCCTGCAATCCAGGCCAGCATGGAGCTGTCTGCACGGATTACACACATGAGGATAAAAATGGAAGTACACACTCTTGCCAAGGCATCCCAAATCTGGAGCTGAAACATCAGTGAATGTATCAGACAGCAAACTTCACTCCCACTGCTCTTGTGATTTCATATATTTAAGGATGCTAAAAAGTATCACCAAAAATGTTATGAAATGATACAGAAATGTTTGTTTTCCCAAAGTTGGAGGGGTTTTTTCAGAAATATCCTGCTTCCCTTAATAAACACATACAAAAACCTCAGTGAAATCACTTCAGATTTATTTTAAAGCCAGGGTTTGAAACAGTTTCAATGCTGAGTGGTGGTATTCTGACAGCAGAGATATTTCATTCCTCATTTCGTTTACTTTTATGCATTTGCATAGTGCAATCCTTTTTAGTTAAAGTGTTATAAAACATGTCTTGGGGTTTTGTCACACTTTTACAAAAGCTTCTTCTTTTACCACTTTGGCATCAAGAACATAAAAGGAAATGTAGCTGAGATTACATCAAAGTTGCTGATGTTTCTCTTCTTACCAATACACACAGAATCAAATTGAATTTGGTTCAAGTAACAGGGAGCCCAAACCTTTTCTTGTTGAGGTGGAGCATTTGCCACCTCCCTGGATTTCCTGAATCTCATGTAACAGGATTAGATATTCCATTTTTATTTCAAAGTATGTTGTAAATGAACACCTGGCCATCCAACACCAACAGGACAAACTCAGCCCTACATTAAATCCATGTGTCTGGAGACTGGGGGCATGATTCTCCAAAGATTCTCCCAAATACACATCTGTAACTGCTGCATCTTCCTGGAGACATTCCCAAAGTCCAAAAAACCACCCCAAACCCCCAACCAAAGATGAAGCCCAGCAGTACCTGAATGCCCTGAGCAGTACCATGAGCAGCTTTCAGGGGAAGAGAAACTCTCCAGAGGAGCTTCAGGGAACGTGCAGCCTCTTCCAAAATCTGCTGTACTGTGTGAGTGTTTGTGGAAAAGCCATGCAGGGATGCCTGCTCTGGTACCTGTATCACAGGATTAGAGACATTTTATCTTTTATACTTAAACCATTATGAAAATGTAATCTTAATTAATGGGTTTAATCCAGCTGGTGTGATTTCATATTTAAGATAATGTACACAGCCATTGTGTGCCATAAAAACTAATCTGTTAGTTAACAAAGGCTGCTGAATTATGTATTATCTGAGAATTTCAGTGAGGGAGGGGATTTATCCTAATCAATAACCATGATTAACAATAGATTATATTTACTAGATTTGCTATGCCACATGGTAACACTTGGCAACTCTCTTCTTTCTTCATTTGCATTTATCATGTTATTTGAAAGTCAATGATTACAGACATCAGTTTAAGCAATATAGATGTTTCTTCCTTAGCAGACCCTTTAAACTGTTCCATTTAATGCTAAAATCACTATCAGGGTACACATAAAATGTTTTCCTCTGCTGACAGATGAGAAACCAAATGGAGGAAATTGCATAAATGTGAAATAAAGGAGGGAAAGAATGTGAGGGGAGCAAATGAACTACCAAAGCAATGGTGCTACAGAAGGGGGGAGGGTAATGAAAAAAAAGCATTTGCAGTTCCTGCCCAATACAGGATACAATCTGAATATTTATTTATCATTGTTATCAAACCAGAATCCTCCTGTCACATCAAATATCCCATTTGCTAAGTAGTCTGAAACTTCAGTGATGTAAAGCTTGATAAGAAACTGCAATTTGTGGAACTTACTGCTTTTATCTTTACACCAACAAAACAAGTTTAAAACTTAGAGAGATTACTTTTTCAGTCATTATCAGTATGTTAACTAGGTCATTGGGAAATATATGATACTTCAGAGAGTCTTAAGTGTCATTCAGGCATCATTTGACTGCGTGAGCACACATGTGATACCACAAAAAGAATTTCAGAATTGTTGCAGACTGCACCTTCAACAGCTTCACTAATTATAACTGCAAAAATAAGTAGCACGAATTTATCCCCGCAGTTAAGACCTTCTGTTTTCTGAAGAGCAGTAAGCATGGTTTTTACAGCATTTATATTATCATAAAATCATAGGGGTGAAAAGGACCTTCATTAGACACTTAGTTTCCCTTCCCTCTCCAAGGCAGGAAAGCATTACATGAATTTTTTTAAACATTGGTATAATCTATCCTCAAAATTGCCTGCAGTCAGTGTCTCTGAGCACCCTCCATGCCAGTGGTTCATTATTTTTACCACTGGCTGCTGTCTTCCATGCCTGATCCAAGCCCTTCCTGCTGGGGTTTAAGTTTCTTAGTTCCTTATTAGATGCCACAGATGTGCACAGATTGTTCCTTTCCCTTTAATTGAAGCTTGCAGGCAAATGTGTCTTTTCAAACCACCCCAAATATGCCATCATTAACTGTGTCCAAAAATTAATATTATGTAAGACAAAATTAGCAGAAGTAAACACTAACTAGTTCTCCTATTCTAGACAAAAAGGACTGATGTTATTCAAGATAAAATAAACATTTTATTGGTGAAGTATCCTTAAGAGTGCAGCAAGAGCACCACGAGTGCTAGAGAATGAAGGAAGAATGATACACTGAGTCAAAGACAACAGTATTTGATCATTAATGAAATAATCAAGTTTTTGGACTACCTTATGATATTGTTAAATGTTCAACTGATAACCAGGAAGTAGAAAAATACAAAAAATCTTCCCTGAAATATGAATGTAATATGAAACAAGCCTCATCAGCACACATCAATCTTTAATGTACAGTTATAACCTGGTGTTACTAAAAGGCTGAATTCAACTAAGGGGAGAACTTTATCAGCTCTGTATCACACTTATTTTAATTGTCTCGTATTTCCTGGGTTTATCTCAATCCTTTGTTACATGAAAATCCTAATTATTTTTATTCTTGGGTTACTTTTACATGCCCCTTGTTTAAACCCTCTCTACAGCATTTTAGATTTTTACCTGGGGTTTTCTGTTGCTGCTTTTGTTTGGCTTTTTCATCATTTCCAGCACTACAAACACCAATTTCCATAGCAAAACCAAGCAGTTTTACCTCATTTAAAACCAAAAATGAAAGAGAGATTGCTCAAAGGCCTAGAATTAACTACCTCAGAATCACACCGAGTCCATCTAGACGATGACTGTGCCAAGCTTGAGGCACCCTCAGTTCTTCAGTCAGTTCTTCCCTTCTCACCATTCCGCGCCTCTGGGTAAAATCCACCCTCCTTTGGAGGATTTCAGTGCTCACCTTTACCCCAGGCTCCTGCAGCTTGGCGCCAGTGACCTCTCTGAGAGCAATCTCCATGTCTGCCAGCACCTGCTGCCCCTCTGAGATCTGCTTCCTCAGGGCATCGTAGTCCTCGATGAGGCCCAGGACGTGCCGGCCGTTCCTGTCCGCCCACATCCGATGGCCGGGCACCAGGCGTGGGGTGCACGTCCTGCTGGAGCCCGAGGTGCTGCTGCACAGGGAGGCACTGTCCACGTCACCCTTAGGGGCTGCCTCAGTGCCTGGGACAGAAAAATCAGGTCGTTTTTTATCCCCATTTAAAAAAAAAAAAAAAACACCAAAAAGAAAAATTAATTTGCGCTTGGCTGCTGTTAAACAGGGCTGGGTGTACCTGGTTTCTCTGCTGAAATGCAGCACCCGTCCTGCTGCTTCTGCAGCTCACCAGTGTTCTTCCTGGCAGCTGGGCAGTTGCAGAGATTTTCTACATATAAAAAGGGAGAAGGAAAGCTGTATTATTAGATTTAAAAAACCCCTCCCAGCTCTTCAGTTCTTTTATTGCTGATGCTACACTTGGCCTCTGGAAGCAGGGAAAGCCAGCTGATTTTTCTAGTGTCATGCCATGGATCTTCCAGTGTTTACCCACTTTTATACCTGAGCACCTATCCAAATTCTAGGTATCTCCCAAAATCAAACCATAGTTTAAAAAATCTAAAATACATCCCGATGAACATATTTTATTAACAAATAAAAGCTTCCCATTAACTCCACAAGAAGCAGGACACTTTTCTCAGCTGTACCAGACTAAAGATTGTCTCTACATTCCTCCTTCAGGACTTCCACATTCCCTAAGCACCTATGAGAAAAGCACATCTAAAAAACTCAGCTGCTGACATTCCAAGGAAGCTCTGTGGTCCATGTGGCTTTATCTGGATGTATGGAAAGCTGTTACTGTGCAGAGCACTTTAAGGAGGAAGATTCTCGTGCCCTCTGTATCCCATGTACATCAATACTGGAACAATAACCTAACCCTGGCTGTAAACATTACACTTCCCTTTATTTGCTAAAACAGCATCACTTAACAGTGATTGAAGTACAGGTAAAATACTCCTCAAGGGCAAAGAAGGGACAACTGATTTATCCAGAGCTCATTTAGTGCACTTATTGATCATTCTTGAGTAATACACACTCACCCTTAGCAAACACTATAGAGCTCAGCAGTGAAAAAAGAACCCCCCAGGTAAGCAAAATTTATGGCAATTTACTGCAGGCATCCTCCCATCCCAGAGACTCTGCAAATGCTTTGCTTGGAGAAGCAAAGGAAGCACCAGCTGCTCTAGGACAGTGCAGTGTGCACTTCACACTCTGCTCTAAGAGCAGAGGGATTTGAGGAGAGCTGCTGTTGTTTAAGGCTGTAAGAGGCACAGGTTCTGCAGTAGCCAAAGCACACAGAGCACAGTACCATCCAGTCCTGCACAGGGCTGAGAGCCTGGCTTCAACAGACACTTGATATTAACTGCTGACACTGGGCCCACTTCCTCTCTCTTCCCTTTGGAAAGCTGCTCTTCTAATTTTTCATGCAAAGACTTGTTGGTGTCTATGCTCCTCTCCAGCTGCACTCTCAGGCTCTGGATTTCAGCCAGCAGTTCGTGTAAATCGAGTGGATTTTTCTGATCTTTCTGGAATTCTTCTGAGGCATCACATCTGGGATCTGAGACAATTTCAAAAGAAACACTCAAACATCTCTAATAATTAAAATAGCATTACCCACCAAAACACTCAGCAAGTAAGTTATAGCCAGTGCTATCCTCAATATTAAGAATTAACTACAAACAGCATTAAGATAATGGTTTGACAAAAAAAAGCATGTCTTAATTGCTTCTACCCTTGAAAGATTTAAAGGGCTGAATTTTTTTTTACTTTGTCCATAAAAGCTCCCGTGTCTCATGCCAAAAGCTGAAAAATTAGATAAAAGGAGAATGAAGAGGATTTATAAAATGTGAAGTACAGTAATGCACAGTCTGGGGAAAGGAAAAGGTATGGGGAACATCAGAGTGTGGAGGAGGGACGGAGTAGAGCTGGGAGTTTAATTTTATACACTGGAGGAAAAAGAAAACAGTGATCACCTGGCAACCAGAGGAACAAATCTGAACCTGAGAAAAGCAAGGGCTTTTTGCCTTGTCACAGAAAGAGATCAGTACACAAACAACTCCATGCATTCTTTCCTGCTGAAATCCAGCTGTTCAGGGGACAGTTGGGAAGCTCAGCTGCCCCTCCCTAATGACATCAGGAGTTCTGCAAGGAGAATCCCTTCCGCCCCTGAGCCAGCTCTGCCTCAAAGCCTTGTGCCTACAGGGCTCTTGTGCTGCAGCCAGACAGCAAAACCAGTGGCTGCAGGGCAGAACACTTGGAGCAGCAAGGAGAAAAAAAATCGACTTTTAAGAACTTCCAGTGGAAAATTTGCTGGATGTGCTGAGGGCTTTTCAGCAATGAACAGCACCCCACTCTTTACCTCAGCACACCAACAGCTACGTGGTGGCACCTTCCAAGGGGGAGGAAGAACTCTATAGTGAGCTACAGTCCTCCTCTCCCCTTTACTGAGCACAAAGTGGACATGAAATTTAATTAAACACCTAATTCAGAAAGCAGTGCTAGCACTTCTGCCAGCCCCAGGGAGAAGCCTCTCCCCCCACCTTCAGCCAAGAGAAAGCAGAAGCTGCCTGGGTAAGCAGGACCTGCCAGGATGTAGCAGCAGGATTTTAGAAGACAAGTAAATATCTAAGATCCCCAGGAAACTCATCCAGCCTGAGCCACTAAGTCTTCAATTCTGTTTTTTAGATTAGCTAAAAAGATAAAGGACCCTTGGGGGTGTCTAGTCAACATCTAACACACCTCAGCCTGCAGTGACCCCGAGGAGAAAGCATCTGAGCAGCAGGTTGTCAGCTCTCTTTGCAGAGCAGACACAAGCAGAAGCAAAGGAACAGTGACCCAGCCCTCCTGGCCTTTAACAAGAGCATGTTCAGAGGGAAGAGGTGCAAGGGGCACAGAGACAACTGTGCATTTATACCTGTCCCCTTCCTTCTTGCTTCTTCCAGCTTCTCATAAACCTTGATCTCAGTCCGCAGCGACTGCAGCAGCTTCTCATGCTCAGAGATCTGATGCTGCTTTACATTAATTTCTGTTTGTAACCTGTTAAGTCCCAATAAACAGCTGAGTTAAATTCTGATTTTTTTTTTTCAAAATCTAAAATCCATTCCTCTTTCCCTCCATAATTCTTCCCTTGCCTTTTGAATATATCCATGCCCCTCATTAATGTTAATGGCTGTGGCTAAACACTTGCCTGTCACACTGACAACTTCTTCTCTGAATGAATGTTTAAACGTGGACAGAATCAATACCTGTTCAGTTCATTGCGACTGCTGTAAATCTGACACGTCAGGTATCTGATTTCATCTTCCTTTTGGCAAATTTGTTTTTGCAACTTTTCGTTTTCTTTCTTCATGCATTCATGGTCCTCATGAAGATGCTCAATGATTGCATTCTTCTTAGAAAGAGATTCTCTTAACTTTTCATTTTCCTTTTGTTTATCTGAAACAAGAAGAAACACAAGGTATCTGCAATGTCCACAATGCACTAAGGCTATGATTTTTAAATAAATCAGATTTTTCAGAGACTATCCAGCTGCTACTCCATTATTGCTAATCCCAGCTTGAATGCTTATAGTTGAGCATGGAATTTCAGGGGTGCAAAGAAAGGTTAAGTCAGTTTAATGAGTGGACTGTGAATATTTTATTGTGTTCTGATCTGAGATGAGTTGCAGCTACTCCTGTAAAGAACAGTTTACATTTTTACCTCTAGATCCTTTTGCTAGCATTGCATTCAGAACTTGATTTTGCTTCCTCAGGAAATGTATTTCAGAAGTCAGGGAATTATGTTGCTCTGAGCCATGGATAAAAATGTTTGCAGAACCTATAAATATATACATAAAAGATGATTTATGAGTCATCTCTAGGTCATTAAAGATTAAACTTTCCAGACAAGAACAATTTTAAAAATTGCAGAAAAACATGCTATAAAAGCTATTTTCCCCCTATATATTTTGAAGGTTATCACTACAGGCTAAAAGGCAGCTAAGGTTAATGCCAAGTAATCCAAAGCCCTGTGCAGCACAAGTGCCTCTCATTGCTGAGCAACCATTACTAAAATTGCAGAATTATCCCTGGCAATCTTCACCTATCAGCTAAAATCCCAACAGGACAAAATTCAGGAGTATTTTGTGACATTGCTATGATTTGAAAACTGTAGGAGGGTTTACCATGTATTTTAGTCTTGCTCTGCTCATTCTCCACTGTATTTAGTGAGAGAACAATGGGATTCTACCAGCTAATCCACAGGGGTTAATGCAGGGAGGCTTGTAAATAGTCTGGTGGGAGATCTCTTACCACACAGACAAGAGCATAAAGCTGGAGTCACTGCCTTGGCCTCAGATTACAAACTCAGAGCCCATTTATGATCACAGGGATGAGGATTTATCCCTCTTAAATCTGTGTTTCTAACATTTAGATAAAGAAGCCAGTCTTGGTCACCCATCAGCAGCCATGGGGAGGAACAGGCCCCTCCAGAGCTCAGCTCAGCCTGTGTCTCCTCTCCTCACACCTCTGAGGATGAGATCCCCTGTCCTCCAAGGGCTGGATTTCCCTCCAGTGCCTCCACGAGAAGCTCTGGGTAACCAGCACCAATTAAATGTCTGACTTTGACAAACACAAGGGTGATGAATCCTGCTCTGAGGATCTTACTGCACTAGGCAAGTGAAGCTAAGTGTTAAATCCTGCATCCAGCCAGTTAAAGCCCAGCCCAGGCAATCCTCAGTGCACTGCACTGCTGCTAGCCATTCCCAGTGATGTGCACTGGTGCAGCACAGTCTGCAAAGTGCCACATCCCACTCTCAGGGTGCTGCCTCTGAAATGCAAGTCAAGTCATTGTTATTGTAACCCTTTGTATCCCTCTCATGGTCAGTAAAACACTTCAGGGCCCACCGGAATCAAAAGCATTTTTCAGCTGATTGGTTATCCCTGTAACTCCCACACTTTAAAGCCTGAGATAAGTACATGAGTGTCAACTATTTGGTTAATAGAGAAATAACCAGCTGGCAAAAAAATTAGCTGAATATATGAGGAGGATGCCTTTCAGCTCTGGCAGTTCAATTCAATTTGATGTGCTGCACTTCCTCTGAGTAATCTCATTTTATTGTAATCCCAATTGAAGCTTTTACCCACTACCTAACTGGGATGTAGTGTGCCATGATATGAACCTCTTGTCACTGCTCAAAGGCTCAAAGGCTCTGGAAGCCTGGCACTAATGGCATTTTACTATCTATATGTTAAAGAGTTGAGGCAGCTATGTGAACTCAAAAGGCTTTCTCCTTTCAGACTGTAACAAAGCAATCCAAGTTGAAGTGGCAAGGCTTGATGGTCTCATCTTGATTCTAATTTAATTTATTGCCCATCACCCAGCTTTATCCTATTTGAAAAGTTATGCTATTGCAGTTCTACTGAAAGGCTTTAGAATATAACTATTGGTTATCTTACATAATAAGGGATAATGTAGAGCCAGTGGTAATAGGGCCACAATCCCACAATTTGACCCACTATTGAGACTTGCTACTTCTGTGCAGAGCCCTGCTGACATCAATTACTCTCTCCACAGAGGCAAAGGTCCATCTAACCAGAGGAAAGTGGAGCATCAGGGCCCACAATTGCAATACACTTGAGTTTTCGTTCTGTTTTGTGCTGAAAAAGTGAGTGCTAAGGAAGCATACCTTGAAGGTTTCAAAGGAAACACCGACTGAAAGAAAGGCACTATTGAAAATCACAGCAATGGGGAAGGAGATATTCACTCCCAGGGAAAGCAAAAAATAGGCATTCAAAAGCTGAAAAGAAGTCTGAGTAGAAACCTCAGCTACTTGTGGGTTAAAAAAAGCAAACAAAACCCCTTTTAATGTTAACTGCTGTTAAGAACATTTGAAACCTAGAACACTCAAAATTAAATCTTTGATTTTATTTTGAAGCCTAACATTTGATATTATTGAAGCAATTATTTTAGTTCTACTTGCACTGCAAGCCTCAGCTCTACAGGAATGATGCAATCATTACCAGCATTTGAGTAATTTATAGGATACTGGAAGCCCAGAGGCATTTAAATACTTAAAGAATCTAAATATTAAAAATAACATGGCAAGAACAGTAGGCAGATATGTGTATATACATCCATACAATATTTATCAGACACGAATAAATCTGTGCAATAACTTCTGTTGAACAAACAATTCAATATCATGAGTTTAGCAGGTTGCCATAAACAATTAAGTATGTTACAACTTGGCCTTGTGTTTTAAAGGAAAACAAACTAAGGACATTCAGTTAAAAGCAAAAATGTTGAATGCAAGTCACAGAATGGTTTGGGTTGGAAGGGACCTTAAGGTTCAATTAGTTCCAATCCCCTGCCATGGCAGGGACACCTTCCACTGTCCCAGGCTGCTCCAAGCCCTGTCCAATCCGGCCTTGGGCGCTTCCAGGGATCCAGGGGCAGCCACAGCTGCTCGGAGCACCCTGTGCCAGGGCCTCCCCATCCTCACAGGGAACAATTCCTTCCTGATATCCCATCATGACCTGCCCTCCTTCAGCTTAAGGCCATTCCCACATGCCCTTGGGAATCCTCTCAGCTTCACTTCAGGATTTCTTTTTCCACCTAAAGTCAAAGAAAGCTCATCTATCAGGAAAAAGGAGCATCACTAGCAAGAGAACATGTGCATATCTGATAGCATGAAAGAGATCTTTGATAGAGAGAGAAACAAGAACTGAAAGAACACAGTGACAAAAAGCAGCTGCTCTAACAGGTAGCTGCTTTTTTTCTTTACTTTTCCAAATTTCTCCTGCACTCATTGGTAGATGTGCTAAGGCAACAAGAAGACAGATGGAAGGCATAAGACAGTTTATAAAGAAAATATACTTTCACTGCATTAATGGATGCCCTTGCCAGAATCTTTATGAAGCTGTAAAAGAGTTGGAAGTGTTTCAGTGTGGTTATTTCACAAGCACAGAATGCCTTTCCAGCAGTGTAAATACTTCACGAATGAAATGGATGCTTTTTAGCCACCTTTCCATCACTGTAAATTATCCCTGAAAGCAAACTGCCATGTGCAGGTTGCCTCCATTTAAACAACAACAGAAATGGATCATGGGGATGATGTAAAACATAATGAATCTAATGTCAATACCAGTGGAACTGAGGAAAAGGAAAGTATGTCTGTATTTATTACCTGCTTCCAGTCTGAGTAATATTGCATATTAATCAATTTTCCTATGGGGGAAAAGGTGAGAAGGAGAGAGAAGCAAAGTGTAGAAAAATACAGGATGGGGTGCTTCAAAAGGTGTTCCAAAAGCATCTTTGTGAAAGCTGGCTTCTTGTGAAAAGTTTTAAATCCACCTCAGAACTTGGCTTTCAGAGATGCTGAACACCAGCAACAGAGAACAGTGGCTCCAAACCTATCCATTGGCATTTGAGCCCTCAGGCTCTCAGCAGGAAAGGTGGATTCAGTTTCTCATTAAATGAATTCTTACCTTGATCTAGTTCCTTGTCTGTTACTTGTCTCTCAAGCTGCTTCCTCAGTCTCTCATTAGTTTTTATGGAGTATTCTAAACGCTGTCTCAGGATTCTAATTTCTTGCAGATGCTCCATTAATAACTCTAAATAAAGCAAGAGACCACTTCTTATTTAGAGCAGATGATTGTATTCTTTTACACTATGTACTCTTGTCAAATCTAATGGGTGTTAATCCTAAAAGATGACACAGAGCTGTTAAAAATGGCAGATATTGAATATCTGACTCCACAACATTCTTCCTATACAGTGCTCAAACCATGCATTCAGTGACAACTCCTACTCTACATTCTAACTTAAACAATGGTCCAGAGTTTTAAGGCTCTTCAGATTTCTTCTCCCTACAAAACTGGAATAGATAACAATTTTATCTACTTAAACATTCCCTGTACTGAGGAAAGAATCCAAAGGTCTGCAATGCAGCTCCACATTCTGGCTCGACACACCACCAGCACACCTTTTTCCTTACAACAATAGGAAGCTCCCAGAGTAACTGAGAGAGAAATTTGACTTTGACTTACACAATGCACTCCACAGTAAAGAAATCTGTTGTATCAAGTTTCATTACTGTACCTTTTCCTTCTTGCTTTGCTATTCTACAATTTTTCTTCCACTGGCTGCAAGTTTCATCCTTCCTCAGGAGCCGATCTGTTCTAGCTGTCAGTGTGTGATGTGTCAGTTTATCCATGTCACACACTCCTGGTTTACTCTGCAATATTTCTCCCCGAACAGGATGTGCCAGCTCAGCTATTAAATTTTCATTGCTGCCGATAAAGTACTGCAAGCATCACTTGTGTTTAGTGGAACTATCCAGGTCAAACATGACACCACTTATTAATTATGCAGCACTTAACAATTCTCAAGGAAACACAACACTGGCTTCCATAAAAATGGAAAATCTCTCCTTTTCCACATAATAATCTCTTGACAATTGTCTATTTTCACCTTATAACTTGTCTATTTCAAGAGTGTCTGGAGCAATGTAAAAGCTGGTAGCTTAAAACAAGGACACAAACTAACACACTTTATACTGCCTCAAAAAGGCTAATTCAGATGGTTGCCATCTCTGTGTGCCTCATCACTGAAACTGCAATGATTATGCAAGGAACTGGAAAGCTGAGGCAGACAAAGATTCTTCATTATTTCTTAATTAGTTCCCTTGTGTGTTATTTATCAGCTTTTCCCACTATCCAGCAAATCTTCCATGGGAAAAACATTACCTGGAGGAAACTTGCTTGGCAGAAGTGGCAGCGTGCTGTGCTGGCCTTCCAGGTCATGCCTGTGCTCAGGTGAGCCAAGAGGAGACTTCTCTGACAAATCAAAGTCAGACGAGCTGTGAAGAGCAGATGGCACAGGAGACTCATCCTGCAGATGCTGGTACATGGTGGCATTCTTCTCATTATTCCTTTGGTGCCAAATAAAATGGTTTAAAATATAAAAGTTTATAAAGTATGTAAAAGTATAAAAATATGAACAGAGGATTTACACCAATTTACAGGTAAATTTATGCAACAGGGCATGAAAAGCCACCGCACACCAGAGGCTGTATCAAGACTGAAATTCAGAGCTCACTGAAGTCAGCAGGAATAGTCACTGGCCCTCCAGCCTACTTTGTATTTTCCAGCACCAGGCAGTCACCTTTGTGTTCAGGGGGCCTCAAGCTGCCTTGAACAGGGAGCTGAGCATTTCTGTAGCACAGAAGAATCCCAAGATGGCAGAAAACCAACAAACACTGCACAACAACACCTGCTCTCTTCACCTTCAGCATCAAGGTGCTGTGACAATGAACTTCAGCAGTGCTGCACTTGAGCGACCCTGAGCCAGCCCCAAAGGCATGGGGACACACAGGGAGGGACTGTCCCCCCTGGCATCTGCACCAGGATAAGGTCTCAGCATGCACCACAGTGGAGTGTGGACATGGTTATTTTTGTTCATGAAAAGAACAGTCCTGGTGGCACAGTGTTTCTCTTTCAGTATCTCACCTGCTTGGTGAGAAGTGGGGGAAAAAGCCTTAATCTGTTTTCAATCGGTGTTTTATTAACAAAATAAGCAAAGCCCTGCTAAACAGCTAAACATGCCACAAAACATGGAGTATCCTTACCAACTCATGAAAAAAACATATTTTTGCTGAACATTCAGTTGCACTCTTACCTTTGAGCTAACTCATAAAGTATAGTGACTTCTGTACCAATTGATTCCCCTGCAAAGCAGAAACAGCTGATTAAAACCACATACTGAGAATTACAATTTTTTCCCTTCCATCTTACTCGGTTTAAATACAGAGTGGTAAATTAATGAGAAATTAGAGGAGTCAACAGATACTAGCACACTTTATATTAGTGTCAAATCCTGTACAAGACCAAAACCATTTATAGCCCAGCAACAAAGCAATAGCTTTGCTCTGGAACTCACAAAAAAATTATCAGGGACCACAGGTGCCAGATTTTACAGCCTTGCTGTTTTAATTAGCATACCTATTTGAAATAATTGTGCTACATGGCAAAAGGATTACAGGCCCACATTGTTACTTCTTCAATAACATTTATATAAAAGAAATTCCATTGCACTTGGATTTTTTGTGCTTGTTTTGGAGTCAGGCTAACCAGTAATCCTTAATGAAGGAGCACACACAGGATTTTGCCTGCAACATTCTCTGTGGAATTGTGTGTGAGCACAGGCACAACTCAGTGCAAGAGATCTGGACTCAGACTCTAATTTGAATAAAGAAATAAGAGCTTGGTGGTGTCACCTTGGCTCCCCCTATTTTAAAATGTTTGTGCAATTAAGCAAAAGTGGCAGGGAAGAGTTGCACAGCTGAAATTTCAGGGGAATGAACTGAAGGTCAGGATGGAAATGCAGAGACAGACAGCTGCTCGTGCTTCTTCTTTACAGTCAATTCTTAGTACCCTGGATGTTCTTTACAACCCTACAAACATCATTTTACTTTAATGTGTGATTCAATGCAGCACCATTGTGTTAGATATATTGAATTGTCTCAGTTGTCAGTGACTTTTCATAGTATATAGGATACCATCTGTTGGTTTAAAGGCATTTAATGTTTATTCACTACAGTCTTCTCATTTGCAATGCAAGGAAACTCTGTAGCCACCGAAATCGTTGAATACACTCCATCTTTTATTACCCTGCTATGACACAAGGCTGTAATACCTTTTTCTCATACACAGCTGCTTTATATGAGCAATCAAAACTGCAACATCCTGCCAGGATCTGCAGGGAAAGGCAGAACACAGATCATGCTATGGCTGGGCCTCAAATGGGGCTGAAAAAGGCAGCTGCAGAGCAGTTCCAGGAGGATGGGAGGCTCAGGGTCCCATCTCAGGCACCTCAAGTGTTTTGCTGCTGCAGCTGACATCTGTGAAGGATTGCTGGTTCTTTGGGTCAGCAAGAGCAGCACTTGTGACACCAGGAAAAGGTCTTGCTTTCTGTTCCTCACAACAGCATCCCTTCTCCATCACTCTCCTGCTAACTTTCTCCAAACTACAGACTGAAGGCAGTATGCAGGTTATACTCCTCCTTCAAGTGCCAAATGTCAATTGTGATGCTCATTTTCCAAAACATGGCTGTATTTTAGCTATCTTATGAAAGGCAGTGTACATTTCTCCACCGGCCAGACTAGCAGGCAGCAAGATGCAGGTCCCTTAGGAAAATCATGGAATAATTTAGGTTGGAAAAGACATCTTAGATCATTGAGTTCAACTGTTACCCCAGCACTGCCAGGCCCAGCACTAAATTATGTCCCCAGGTGTCTTCAACAGTTCCCTGAAAGAGGAAACCCTGAAGCTATGTGTAACAAAACTTTAAAACAACCGCTATTTTTTTTGGCAGTTAAAATATGCTTGTGCTGACAGCAAACCAAATAGCAGGTGTCAATAAAGAGTACAGATACAAAAGTAAAATCCAGACAAGGAGCAATGGCCACACAGTAAAACACAGGAAGTTCCACCTCAACATGAGGAAGAACAACTTTACATTGAGGGTGGAGCAGGTGTCCAAGGAGGGTGTGGAGTCTCCTTCTCTGGAGACATTCCAAACCCACCTGGACACATTCCTGTGTCACCTGTTCCAGGTGACCCTGCCTTGGCAGGGACTTGGACTGGATGATCTCCAGAGGTCCCTTCCAATTCTGTGATTCTTTGTGATTCTTGTTAGATCATAAAAATGTTACCTTTCATGACAGTCCTCCCCAGTGAAGGACGGCAAGATATTGAGATAGTAAAGATGGGATTTTAAGAAAAAATTCTTCCCTGTGAGAGTGGGGAGGTCCTGGCACAGGGTGCCCAGAGAAGCTGTGGCTGCCCCTGGATCCATCTTAAAGCAACCAACAGCAAGGAAGCCTTCCTTTCTCCAACAACCAAATAAAATCCCTCCCACTTCAAGGGTGTTCATCTATCTGACAACAAGCACAAAATATTGCTGCTCACCATAGAGGAATTTCATTTCCAGTTTCTCAAACAGCAGCACACTTTGGTTCAGCTGCTCACGGAAGCCTTCAGCAACATCATAATCAACATCACTGGCCTGGAGCAGCTCCTCAAAGGCCTTCAGCAGGCTGGTGAGGTGCTCGTGGTAGGTGGCACAGCCACAGCGGATCTCCTTGATTTGCTGGCACTGGAAGGACAGCTCCCGAACTTGTGAATGAACTAACGAATCATACCTGAGAAAATGAAATTAGCTGTAAAGCCTGCTGGCCATAAATGACATTTAAATATAAATAAAATGGGAATTAAACTTATATTCCTAAACTATAATTTTATGTGGCTCAATTTGCTTTTAAAATGCTTTTAAACAGCCACAATGAGAGATGTATTGTCTCTGCCTGTTGAGTTTGGTATTTAGAGATTATTCTCCTTCACTTAACTGCATCATTTATAAAAAGGGCCAAAACTAATGGGATGACTTGTTGGCCTGCTTGGAAAGAACATGGATGGCAGCAGAGGTGCCAAATTAAACCAAGTAAGAGTGAATACATGTCAAATCATTTTCAAGAATACATATATTTTTCCTGACTGGTTGGGGATTTTTTTTTTTTGGTTTGGTGTTTTGTGGTTTTCTTAACTCCCTATGGAAGCAGACAACTGTCCCTTCTCTGAAATTTTATGTATTTCCTGCCAAAACCACAGTATTGGACTTTCTGAACTGATGGTTTCACCCAGTCTGAAATTCTCCATACCTCTGCATGTGTATTGCAAGAAATAGTGACAACCACTGTGCTGCCCAAACTCCTGTGCTCCACAAGCCAGGGTATAAATTTCAACTCAGATCAATTGCATTTATTTATTGAATTTACACTTGCAAATGTAGGCATTTGCAAGTGTAAATTCAATACTGCCACTGTTTGTACCACAGGTAGAGTTCTTTCTCCAGAATCATCCATTAGCAGGGAAAAAAGGAGAGAAGATGTTAAAAGATGCAGGGAATCAAACAAAATCTATGGTGTTGTGGGTTGTTATAGCATTTTTACTGTCATTTGTATAGGAAGAGATGCATAACTCATTTTGGGGTCTGTCATTTGTGACTCATGACATTGTCCTAGACAGTGGCCATAAAAACCTCACAGTGATCCACAGGGTCTCACTCCTTAATTTACATTTAGATCTTTCTTTGGAAAATGGGTGAGGCATATTTTCAAGGGCTGTAAATTTCTATGGACTCTGTAACACCACTGTATTTTACAACGTGAGCCTCAGACACACAATAGTCCATGCTGGTGGTTGTTCACTGTCTCCAAATATTTCCACTCAAGCATTTGGAAGAAAGGCACAAGGCTAAATGCCTTTCCTCGTTACAATTTCTGGTATTCCAAGGGCCCTCAGGACATTAATAATATTTAAAAGGGAGAAAAGGGGGGTGGATGTTAAAAAAGGCTCACTCTTATGATCCCCCACTGTATGTTTGCAATTTGCACATGTGTAGCCAAAATGCTGCCTCAAGTCTCATACAAAATCCAAGACTGATACTTCTCAGTCTCCCATAAATGATTTTCCAGCTTATGAGCTTATGCTATAAGATTTCATTCATTAATTCTGTATTTATCGCCTCTCACATCCTTCACAGGCAGGCATTACAGCCCTCAACTGCAAAATAAATTGGAACTAGAGCGTGAACACCTTATGTTTACACATCAAGTCTGGGCACTCAAACAGAAGGGCCAGCACCAATCTGCCAGCCCACTGCCACAAAAACATTGCTGTCTTAAATGGGGTGCTCCATTTTCCTACATTTGGCACCTGAAAATATCCTGAGTGATGCAGACTGTGGTGCTTTGATGACAGAGGTGATCCTGTCTCACAGGTGACCTGAGATCTGAGCTGGCTCCAGAGAGGATCTCTCACAGCAAAGACAGTTGTGGGCCTGAGGTGTGGGGAGAGACAGATGTGTCTGGCACAGATGATGACACAAATTTATCAGTTTTGTACTTAGGGAGTCTTTTAACACAACATTTCACTTCCGTTATGCTAATGTTAGTGAAATTTAGCCTTTACTGTAACAACACTTGTGAATAAAATTATCCCCATCTCACCTTGCTATGCTATTTGGTATTGCTGTTTACAAAAGGGAACCTCAAAGAGCAGCAGTTTTACTCACTTGGATGGTGATGTTGCTCTCAGACTGTTCTGAAGAGGATACATTTCATCAAGATGCACATTCACAACTAGCTCTTTGTCAAGTTCTGCCTCATTGGCCAACAGCAGTTCCTTAAGGTTTTGTGCTGCCCATGTATCAGGAGCTTCCACAGACTCAGATTGCCTGGTTTTGTTGTGGATCTCATAATCCAGCTGAGGGCCAGCAGAGGATGTCTGCACTCCTTCCATGGCTGTTCCTTGCACTTGTGTGACAAACCCTTCCACAGGCAGGGCTGCATCCCTCACAACTCCACTGGAAACGCCACTGAACAGGAGCTGCTCAGAGCCCTGCAGCTGCAGCAGGAACATTTTGTACTTTTCAAGCTCAGACTGCATACTTTTAACTCTTTGTTTCAATTCTTCTATATCCTCTGTGGCTCCACAGCCATGGAGTGCATCAGCTCTTGCTCCACTCCCTTGGTGAGCACGCAGGCACTCGGAGTCCGAATGTGCAGGGGCTGAGTCAATGTCCTCGTGTCCCATGGGATAAAACTCTTCATCCACCTCTTCTAAGGAACTCTGGATATTCCCATTGCTAATGCTAAGATGATTTTGCATTTCTGAAAAACAGAAGGCTTGTGTGTGAATATTAGTGTTTCTTTCTCTGACATTCTGTTCTTAACAGCACTAGAATGAATTATTTCAATTCTATAAGAGCAGAATTAAAATGTAGGTAATTACAAGCTGTACATTATTACTTTGGGACTTTTGACCTCTCTCTATGATTTGCTATTGATTCAATTTGCACATCAAGTATTTCAAATCCTTTATTACCTTTCAAATAAACAATACTCAAAATACAACCAACTTTCTCTTCCCAAATGCTTGAAACTTCCTTTTGCTATATGCTCTCCTGAATAACTGATCAAGCCCAGACCTATCCAGCCACAAAAATGATAACCTCAAACATGAGGCAAAGGAGACTCTGACTTCACATGGCTCCTCCTAAAGCTTCTAATTAAATATTCTTCTTCTCTCCACTTCAAAAATCTATACAAAACCATTTGGAGCATAAAGTCAGTGGAATTTTAAAAAGTCTATCAACAAAATAGAAAAGGAGTCTATAATAACTTCTTTTTAAAAGGTGTTCTAAACAATCCCCACTGAAGTGTTTGGTATTAAAGGTGTGAACATCACATCCCTCAGGTGACTTTGCCATCCCTAAGTAATGCAATCACCTCAGATTCAGCCCAATAAAAGCCATATAATCCTACAGATGATCCATGTTTAGAGTTCTGTGCATGTTGAGAGCTATAGGTGTAAGTAGCCAGCAAAATTATTATTTTCTAGTTACCAGCAAATTAAATTTTCCCCTTCTATTAGTTCTGCAAAAGATCACTATGAATTAGAACTTCCCTTCTGGGAGCCGATTCATTGATCTTTCAGACAGGTTGCAATACTTTCAGATTGGTTTCCATGGAGAATTTGAATGTCCAGGTTCAAGCTGTAAATCAGTACAAAAACTCAGGGGGAGCAGCTCTGTATTAAAGTCCAAGACCAAGACCAGGAGAATAAAAATAAATATTACCTAAGAGCTGGAATAAAATGAAGCTGTGATTGTGGGATATGAACACTGTCCAGAGAAGCTGTGGCTGCCTCATCCCTGGAATGTTCAAGGCCAGGCTGGGCTTGGAGCAGCCTGGGACAGTGGGAGGTGTCCCTGCCCATGGCAGGGGTGGCATGGGATGAGCTTTAAGGTCCCTTCCAACCCAAACCATTCTCTGATTTGACATCAAGGCCCAAGGATGTTTCCTGCACTCTACTCATTTTGTGTGGCATTCCAAAGGAAGGAAGTGCTTCCAGGAAAGTGCCTGGGTATGAATCCTGGAGGACACAAGAAGGGAATGCAACACTGCATTCATGAGCTTCTGCTGCAGTAACACAGATGGCAAAAATCCCCAACACCAGGTGAACGCCAACTCTGAAACCCTGATTCCATGCATCATTCCAGATAACAAAGAGAGAAAGTAAAACCAGATCCTAGCAAAGATACTTCAGATCAGAGCACTGGCTGTGGTTTTTAATGCAAGAGTGCCCTTTAATTAAAAAGGAGAACTAATGAGCTCCCTGTGCACGTGTCCACACCCCCACAGGGTACACGGAGCAGGACCCTGCACACCACAGGATTACTGAATTGTCCATGTCCTCTGCACTCTCCAGTGTTATCCAGGTTACTCAAGCCCTTCCAAAAAAGACTAATGGATGATGCACAAACATGGAACATGCAGCACTAAGCCTATTTACATTTTCATTAAATTATTCCATTAGGTTTCAGCCTACTTGAATGCCTTCAAATAATTCAGATAAGCAAAATTCTATCATTCAGTTGCTCCATTCCAATAGTTCAGAACTAGATGGAGACGCAGTAACAAACATTTAATTCAGAGAGGAGTTCAGAAGTGAGGTCATTAGCAACAGAGATCAGAGTCAGGCATGCAACTCATTATTTTTACTGGAAACCAGACTCATAAATCCCTGTGGCCTTTCTGAAAGCACAACCCTGAAAGACCAACTCGGATTCTTGGAGCAATTAATCCATAGCAGCTAAGAAAACCACATTTAAAATCCACAAATAACAGCAAGGGAGATGATTACCTGAAGCAATTTACAATTTTGTACAACTCAGAAGAAACTGAAGTTTTTTAATTTCCTTTTTTTTAAAAAATTCTGTACCATGTAAATGCTCTACCTTGACAGTTTTGCTGATTTTTGTCCTTCATACTTTCATTCTTGTCCCCTGTACCTGGATCAACATCTTGGAACTCCACCTGGGTCTCAGTATTATCCAATTTGAGCAATGAGACAACTGGAGAACAGTGAAGAAAGGTAAAAGAGAAATCAGTAAGAGACTGAAAAAATGGAAGTGGGGGTAGTTTAAAACAAAAAACTAAATCAAAACCAACCACGCAAATCAATAAATAAAATCAAAAAAGTAAAAAGAACCCACACCTCATAAACACAAACCTGGTTCTCCGACAGTTTGGAAAGGGAAAATCTTTATTGATAATATGAGTATCTTTAAGTACTTGAACTAATTATAAGGGAAACCACTCAGAATTCATTGCAAAGGCTCCTGCTACCAAATGAAGATAAACATTTGTAGGTCCCCTTTGTAATGGAGCAGCAAATCAATCTCTAGTGCATTTTTAAATGTTTTATGTTCAGCTTAGAGAGAAGGCTCAGAAGTTTCTCCAATGTGAGCACTGATCACAAACCAATCTGCTGCAATCACTGCAGCAAGTCTCAGAATCAGCAAGTGTGCAGCACAACTGCTACCCAAGGGAAAAAGCCCAGAGTGGAAAGGAAATCCCAGGAGTGCAGCTTCTGAATCCTTTCAGGATCTAATTCAGAAGCCCTGTCCTTCAGGATTCTCCATGGCTTTTGCACCCTCCAGAATTAATTGCTCCAGTCCCATCACCCAAAGTATCCATAACAAATTGTACCATATCTGTGCCTTACCACAACAATGTTCTTTTTAACACACCCTCTGCAGCCTCTGGGTCTGACAGTGGCTCACCCACCACTTGTCTGAGTCTTATTTTCATATTTACTCTCCCTTTCCTATCCTTCAGACCCCTACTCAGTTTTTAATCTAACTGCTAAGTGCATTTTTATTTTTCTACCACCCCAAATCTTCATCTAATACCCATTGCTCTGTCTTACAATTTGTCATACTTTGCTGATCCCAGTACTTTGTCAACAACGGAGTTTAAATTAACCCAGCCACAGTGGGAACAGACACGGCTGACTTGACTGATCAGTGGAATATTGGAAAAGTTTAATTATCCAGCATAAACAAAATCAAGATCTTTATACTCTCTTGTCTCCATTACAGGCAGTTTTCATTAAATTTGGCATCTTATTAGGGAAAGTTTTATTTACCTAAACATTGATATATGCGTGCACATGTAAGCACCCTGTGATCTGCCATTTATTACAGATTTTACAGGTGTACGCAGCACTTTTTGTCCCACAAAAAGCTGGTTTACATCTTAGTGGCAAACAGAAAAAAAAGGTGTTTTTTCAAGGTCTACACATATTTGTCCACTCAAGAAACTTGCAAGATTAAGCAGTATTGTAGTGTATAAAGATGATCTGCATTTACTTTCTGCTGCAAGAGAAGCTGCCACTACTCCAGGCAGGACCACGAGTCACCAGCTTTGGTCTTTATTTACCTCTCCCTGATGTGCTGCCCTGTGCAGGCTCCTCTGGAAGGTTTTCAGCTCCAGACTCATGCAGTAACTGTCCATTAGGCTGTGCCTGGAATGGTTTGGTTTGTGCTCCACAGGCTCTCAGACCTTCAGGAGGTGCCCTGGAACGATGCTGTGCTTCTGAAGCTGATTTCTGCAGCCAGGAGTTCAAAGGGACCTTTCCTAATGCTCTGCAGGATCTTACAAGCACAGGCAGACGTGACTTCTTGGGCAAGGAAGCAGAGTCAGCCTGAAGAAGGCATGAAAGCAAATGGGCAGTCAGTGACTTGTGTGTAACAGTCAAGTGCAGGAAGTATAAACAAACATTCCAGGAAAAATAAGAATTTTCCTGTAAAATCAGGCAGCTGTCACCTTAGTTTTGAAAATAAAATTGCAATACCCTTGGCTACATGAGAAGTAAACATTCAGAGAGGCAAAATACCCATTCCACTGGTAAATTTTCTCTAAGTCCCAGCTGTTCATGCATCTATAACTTTCCAGCTCCTGAAGCAGGACAGCAAATCCAGCAGTGCCTACCAAAGGCTTTTAACCATCAGGTGTATTAATTAGCTCTGCATTTGTGGCTGCCTTAGGAAAATAGCTTCTCACCCAAAGTGACCTCTCTAACTGCTACTTCCCACTGTCATTTATATCATAAATGTCTGCTAGCCCAGCAACTTTTTCCCTTAAAACCTTTTTTTTTTTAATTTAAGGATCCTCCTCCTTTTTCAACAAGTCCTAAGCTTATTTTCCTTTCTTCCTTTAGTCTCCACCCAACACTCCCTACTTGCACAGCTTTGAGAAAATCAGCATAACTTTGCATCAGCCACAGAGGACATTTATTCTGCCACAGAGAAATCCTGTATGAACAAAACCAGTTTCTTCACCCATCCACTCTGTAAGTTGCTTCTGAAGTATTCCCATTTCCTGCTGTAACAGTCATTCCCTCACTGGAGTTGGGGGAAGCTACATTTCCTAAATCACTACATTTTAGCCTCTCACCTTTGGAAGTCTCTGCATAAAATAAATGTTCCTTGTTTAAACCACACAGCATAAACCACCGCTGTCTCCAAAAAGATAAAAGCATGCCATGTGTTGATGAGAGTTATGGAATTGTGTGTAATAATAATAAAAACCAATAATGGCATGTTCAGATAGATTTAGTTTATAATTTTGCTGTTCATTTGCTCCACCAGTGCTGTTAAGTCCCCTAATTTCTTTCACCACCCAATGTATTCTGAAATACCTTCCCACATTCACTTCTCAGCAATTACAGGCTTTACACAATTTAAAATCATAAAAAGCAAGTTCCATTTTCCAAATGCCATCCTCAATTCCTTTTGTACATACATGAGAACAGTATCCTTCACAGGCTGCAAAATAAATCCAAAAGTTCCAGCTAACTAAACTGCTTTAATAACATCGAACCATTTCCAGCTGTCTCAGGGCTGTGGCACAGACACATTTGTCACCCAGATTACCCAAAGGCCACTTCAGCTGGCTACATCAAATTATTTATAAAAGCCATTCCAAAGCTAAAGATACAGTGCATTAGTCCAAACAAGAAAGCTTTTAAAGGAACTCATTCAAGGGCTGCATTGAGGGCGCCACTGATTAAACCAGAGAGGAATCTGGAAAATGGTGAATAAGAACAGCAAACTGAAACTCAGGGAACTTGAAAAAAACAAGAAGATTGCAGAAAGAATCAGAAAATCATGGAATGGTTTGGGTTGGAAGAGACATTAAAGCTCATCTCATTCCACCTCCTGCCATGGCAGGGACACCTTCCCCAGGCTGCTCCAAGCCCTGTCCAGCCTGGCCTTGGGCACTCCCAGGGATCCAGGGGCAGCCACAGCTGCTCTGGGCACCCTGTGCCAGGGCCTCACCACCCTCACAGGGAAGAATTCTTTCCTAATATTCCATCTTTAATATCTCAATATCTTGTCCTCCTTCACCTTCAGGCCATTCCCCCTTGTCCTGTCACTTCATGCTCAGGACAAAGCCTTATCAACACTCCTTCATTTGCAAGCCCCTTCCTTCAGAAAAATGAACCCAAGAGGAACAAGCCAGAATAAAAATGAACTGCTCCTAATTGCTACCTCTCAGAAATCTCTTGATCACTAAAGTTATGGTAACCACTCTTTGCAGAAGGTGCTACGACATTCCCTGTTAGCAGTGCACAAAATCAAAAGCGACGCTCCCCTCTGTCTGCTCCACAGGATCCAAGATCTTCAAAGAGTTTTCAACTTCACTTCTATCACTGCTGCTGAAACAATACACAGAAGTCTTTAGCAGACACTGTTTTCCCACCTCTTTGTTTGGGATCACACACTGCCTGCAGACAGAAGGCTTCAAAACTCCTCTGGCCCGAGCACACCCTGCCTGCAGTCCCAGAACAGACTCTGAGCACTCAGGTCCCACACTGGCACAGCAAACTGCCCCATTCCGCAGGGCACTCCTGGCCACGCTTCTCAGGAAGCAACACACAATGACAGGCTGCTAATAAAAGCCTACAATTGAGATTTGAGTTTGTGGAAGTGTCCCACTGACCCCTCCACAGCCTGCTCCCAGATGTGATGCAAATCTGGAATTTTCTAGAACACTTTTCGCCATTTACATTTCATCAGTTCCGAATGCTCTAGTTCTGTACATTATGAACAAGAAACACAGACTCTCTTTTTCCAGAAGCTGTAATATTTACGAGTATGTGGTCCCAGGGAGGACTGAAATTCAATTAATTAATGTTCTAAAGCATGCTGAAGTAGGAGATGAAAAGCTCTGAACATTAAGAACAATTATCTAAAATATATTTGGCTTACATCTCTTTTCCTAATATTAAAAGTCATACAAAAGTAAGATTTAATATTAGAAATGAAACATATTTTTCCCTTTTATACATCTACTCCCTAAGTACAAAAAAGAGAATAAACTTACTTCATTTGTTCTAGCAAAAGAAAGTCTTTCATGCTGTTCACCCTTCCTATACACATTTTCTTGCTGACGTTCTGCTTCTGCATTTAATCTTGAATATTTTGACTTTTCTTCTGAGGCTCCTTTTTTGCCTTCATGTTTGAATCTCATGACATTACTCTCTAAAGTCATTGTTTGCATAGCTGCATCTTTCAATTCCACTTTCAACGACTGACTCGCCTTATTAATCTGTGGCACTGCATCTGGGTAAAGCTTCTCCTCCCCATCAAAAGTTGATTTCAATTCTACTCGCTGCTTTAAGAATTTAGTGACCTGCTTGAAATGTTTGAGTTGAGCTCTTAGTTGAATAATCATTTGCCTAAGATCTTTTTCATCCTTTTTCTCTATATCTTCACTTGAACATTCTTCCTCTGTCGTGTTCAGATGATCTAACAGTTCATTTACAATTTTCATTTGTTCTTGTCTGCTACACTCAGGAAAGAGGAGAGAAAAGACATGAATTTAGATTTTTATTTAAGCAAACAAAAATACCTTCCAAGAAACCCTTCTGCTGTGTTGTGACATATCTGAAATTCCCAGGATGTTCTGTTTTACTCACTAATGAATTACTCACTAACAGAGTTTTTGGAACCTTTTCACAACATGAATTATATCATAAATTGCCTCATCATGGCTCTTCTTCTATTTAACACAGAAATACAAGAAATATTAATAGATTCTCAAAAAGTTTACTCTCTACCTTAAAAGTTAATTTATACCAACACTACACCAGACTGTAGACCATATAATCATAGATTAGTCCAAGTTAAGAACCCACAAGGACCATCAAAGTGCAACTCCTGGCCCTGATGTTGATTTTTTGTGCAATTCTACTCCTCCATGAATTTCTAATGGAACAGGGAAGATGAAAAGTGAGAAATTAGCCAAAAAGCCTGCAAAACCAGCTCATTACAGAGACCAAACTGTCCCATGGATAACTAGCAGCTCATGGACAGCAGTTTGGAAAGCAATGTTTTAAGAGAAACTTAAGCCAAATAAAAGGCATTTAAAGCACAAGCAAGCTCTGCAATTCTAGAGATAATTTCATGTGTCCAATAGAGAGCTGTTTGTGCCATTAAACATATAAACCAGAGTTTTAAACAACTGCATTTGTATCGTTTAGCATTTGAAATGGTAGAAGCTAACTAGGCTTTTTATGGCTTCCTCTGGCATCTAATGGCATTAGTGAGAATTCAGCTATGCAAAGCACAGGCTCATCACCCATCAGCCTGGTCATTTATATTTTAACATAGGAAAAATTACACACTGGAGTGGTAAAGATGACGGTGCTACAATTACTCATTAGCCAACTTTTAAGTAAAGATAACAAATAAACAATGTTTTCTCTTCATTTCTAAGGGAGTACTATCTCCTCATTCACCACTAACTACTCCTGTGACAACTAAGACAATTTATGCCTGTTGGGAGAGTTTTAAATAGTGATGTGAAAATACAGAATTGCCCGAGTGAAGCCAAGTGCAGCATGGTGAACAGAGAAACCAGGGTTTGACTGGTGTAACTCCACTGGAGATTCTGCTCCCAGCACTAACAGGAACTGGAAAAATCACAGAATTCTGCACATAGTCAGTCCAGAGAACAGGAAAGCAAGGAAAGAAGGAAAAGGAGCTACAGAACAAGGAAAGGAACATGACAATGAGCTACAGCAAAGATGTAACTCAGTGCTCAACCAGGAGATAAAGTGGTGTGAGCAGGAAACTGGTGTAAATCAGTCAGGGTGTGTGGTTTTCCTGTACAGGTTTTCCTTGCTTGGCATTGTCCAGTTCCTATGGAAATGAGCATGTCAGCTGGGAATTGATCAAATCTCAGTGTAACACACACACACTCTTGAATTCCAGTGGTGCCAGTAGGGCTTGTATAGGTTTGGGTCAACAAGTGTTTTCTCCTACATGAAAAGTGACCCAAGAACTTGGAACACAGTTCAGCCAGTCCTACAGGCAGTGGCACTGGAATAACCCTTTAGTCAAGTGCAGGACAGGGGCCCAAACTCCCTGAACTGAGAGCAGTAAAGCCCTGTTCAGGCAGTCCAGGGGAAGTGGCAAAGGGCACTCAGTGTGCAGCAGCATCCATTCAAAATTACCCCTGTAAAAATCAACTCCTCCATCTTTAGATCCTTCTACAGACTGTTTTTACAGCAGTAAACTGTTGTCCCTTCCACCACACCACTTTTCACTGGCCTGTGCTTTCAGATAGTTTGTTTCTTTCAAGAAAAACACCAGCTACTGTCAACTAAGCACTTTGACTCTGTTAGACCCCATCCTGGAAACAACCAGTCCCTGCAGTAAAGCTCCCTGGATCAGTAACTTTGCAGAGCTTCTTTCTTACAATGGTACAATGGGTTTGTTTTTTTTTTTTTTTTTTTTTTTTAAGGATTTCTACTGATAGTGTGTTTCCTAATTACTTAATTGCATGATAGACTAAAATGGCTCTGAAGGTGCCTTGCCAATCTCTCAGGTAAATTAGACAGTGCCATTATCTAAATTCACTTTAGCAAAATTACCTTATTCTCCTCTCAAATAGAAATACTGTCAAAAGCAGTGCATATCCCTCATACTTACGTAGATTCCAGCACAGATGTTCTATTTTCTCTTAGAAGAGATGTGAGCAAGTTCTCTTCTGTTTCATGTTCACTCATTCCTGCTCTGCCCAAGTGTTTGTCAGTTGCATCATGCTCAAATTGAGGCTTAATTGGACTCCTATAATGTCTGTCTTTGCAGAAACTCTCTGAATAGCCTAATGGAGTTATCTGTTAAAAAATTGCAAACATTGTCTTATTACACAGGTATGTAATGTTCTATTAAATTCAGGGCTGTAATCTTTCTGTAATCAGGTTCTGTAATTCCTGATGCTCTTTATCTACATTAAGAAGCATCCACAGACATTTTGCTGACTATTTATTAATAGAAAAACTAATTAACATCTATTTCATATGATTAATTCATAGGGATCAGTTGTTTAGTAAGGAGTAAGAAGATTTCCCCGAAGGTCTTTATCTAACAAGAGGTATGAAACTTCTGGAATGTTGCCTGCAGACTGCAGCTAACAATTTTATTAGCTCAGCTTTGAATCATCTGTATGTACAGTAGAGATTCTGTCCTGGGATCTCCAGATTCAAGCCCTGATGGCTGGGACAGGACAAAACTCGGAAGCATTTACAAGCTGCCACCTTTCTGTATAAAAGAGCATGGATGTGTCTGAGGGAATTTCTACCTGGGATCTCTACAGCCATTCAAACCCCAATTAAACAATCAAAATCTGCAGCAATGACATGAGAATCCAATCTGGGCACATTTGGGTACAAATCCCATCAACAACAAGAGCCAAAAGAGTTTTTACAATACATCACTTACCTGTTTATCTGCCTCACAAGGAAAATCCAAAGACACTTGAAGGCATACCTGGTAAACAGAGAAATACAGAAATTACAGATTTCATAGAGCAAAATATCATACACCTTCAACATTACAAACCAGTCTGCAACCTGAGTTATTTTATGATTGCATGATGCTTTCTCTTACATTGATTAGATTGAGAGGACAGCAGATTCCTGTTTGTATGAAAATGCAGTTTACCATTTACCAAGCTATCGAGCATTTCAACCCTAAAGGAGGATCTACAGGATTTTTGCCTCAATCACAGCAAGTGAATCTCACACAATTTGTGCTCCAGGCCTGACTGCAATGGAGGCAGGAAATAACCTGTAAAGAAATAGAATTTCAAGGGACTCTGCCACCCCCATTCAGGGTGACTATGAGTACTCAAACAACAGAAAACAAGGTCCACAATGAAAGCAATCTTGAATGCAAAACCAGTCCAGAAATACAGGGAAAAGCTTCCAGAAGATCTTTAGGATAACAATTAGTTGAAAGCAAAATCAGATACCAAGAAAAGTATGTTTTGTTTGCAAGAGACTTTATGCTCTAAGAAAATGAAGTAATTTTAAAGGCATGCAGAGAAGAGAGAGAGCACTGTTCCACAGTGTTCCTACCTGACTGACCCTCTCACAAAACTGACTGTTCTGCACCTTCCTGTCATTGTCACCATCTTCAGGCTGCATCACAGGCTTCTCTGTTGTTTCAAGACACTACACAAAGTATGGAATGATGTGAAAATGTAGCACAAAAAAAAGTACTGTGATATGAAACATGCATAAATAAGTCAGTGATATGTCTTAAAAGAAAAATAAAAAAGCCTGTAATACAAAGTAACAAACACTGAATTAGATTCCTTCAATAAGATCAAAGAAAATTAATATAAACCCCAGGAATGACTCATATCAAATAAAGTGAAACTTTATCTTACACATTCCTTCGTTTTTATTTAACCCTTCCTCCTCAGAATTTATAGAACATATTAAAACCATTTAACCTCTTGTGGTAAAGGAGCTCTGCATCCTCAGTCATGTCCCCATTCTGCCTATTTTATTTTCCAATTTCCAGAATTTATTTTTATTTGCTACACAATTTAGGCTCCTCTCCAGCATTCAAGAAATAGATGCTTTTAAAAGCAAGCACATGTGGCTTGCTGTACACTAGAAAGATTTACTGTGCCACTGAAGGTTACAATCTGCCGTGTCTATGCCTAAATTTGCCCATTTGCAGCAAACGGTGCCAAATCATCTTTTACTCCTTATTTCCCACAGAACCCAACCTCTCATTCCCTGAGCAAAGAGGAGGAGGAGGACTCAGCTTTTTTAGGAGCAGCACCCAAGTCCCTGACATCAGCATCACTGAGAGCAGGAGCAGAATGCCTTTGGTTTGCTGGATGCTGTTGGGCACTTCCAGGGATCCAGAGGCTGCTCTGGGCACCCTGTGCCTGTCAGGATCTGTGATATTTGGATGCTCCTGAGATTGCAGAAAGTCTCTGTCTTTCAGCCCCGCTGCCAAAGAAGGAGTCAGAATTCGTCTGTGCTGGTTTTCAAGGTTGTTTATTTCTTTTTATCTAAAATATTTTCTCTCTGAAGTACAGCAGGTCTGTCCTGCAGGACAGTGTGCGGGGCTCTGCCCCTCAGTGGGATGTTACAAACATTATATGCCAAAAACTACTATGTGTTTTATTTACAATAATGTGCCAATACCTATCACCCATAGTGTGTCCCCAGCCTAAACCCATAGAAAAATGCCAACACCACAGTGAAACGTGGAGGGCATGAAGAAGAAGAAAAAGGACAAGGCACACCCAGTTTCCTCCATCTTGCCCCCTTTGAACCCTTCATCTAGAATCCTAAAATTCTACTTTTGCACCCGTGTCACACTAATTACTACTTCTATCAAACACTCAGAGCTTGTAATTCATCCTGTAAGATTGAAAACCCTTTTCCATGGACAGAGATCAAAGACAGTGTCTCTCAGGGCTCTGTACAGGGAGCTCCTGACCACGGTCCCAGACCTTCCAGAGCAGCCAGAGGGATGCCCAGGATTCCCACATGTGCCAGGGTCTGCCCACTCTCACTCATATTAGGAAGAATTTCTTCCTAATATGCCACCTAAACCCGCACTCCTTCATCTTAAGGCCATTCCCTGTGTCCTGTCCCTCCATCCCTTGTCCCCAGTCCCTCCCCAGCTCTCCTGCAGCCCCTTTAGGCCCTGCAAGGGGCTCTGAGCTCTCCCTGGAGCTTCTCCTCTCCAGGTGAGCAGCCCCAGATCTGCCAGCCTGGCTCCAGAGGGGCTCCAGCCCTTGGAGCAGCTCTGTGGTTCCTCTGGAAACTCTAATTATGCCTAGTCCATGGGTAGGACACAGCCCTGACACAGAGGATCCCAACCTGTGTGGGACAGAGTTAGCTCTGCTTCCTGAGAACACTGGGAATTGAATGGATGTGTGTGGTTTGATTTTGATTTAATTGAGTATGCACTGAATGTATGCATATATAAATACATATATAGATTAAATATATATATACACGAATTTAATGAAAAAAACCCTTTTATCTCCCATCCCCTTGCAGTATGAACAAGTCTAATGGTTTTAGGCATGAATTTTAAAAGGCACAAACTGGATGGTGCAGAGTATTAATATATTTGCATTTTACAATTAGAATTCTATATGGAAAACTGACTTTCAAGTCATGTTGGGGTTATCTTGGTATTTTCACTCAGACTTGGTTTTGTAGGACAACACAGAGTAAAGACAATTTGAAAGCTGGTGGAAGACACAGGGGGGTTAGGGTATATAACAAGAGCATGCATTGCAAAAAAATTTTTTGTTGCAATCATGGGATGCCGAAAGTCCAATAATGTTAACTATTATTTTAAAAAAAAACCTATTTAGGTTGAATCTTCCCTGTGGAGGTTCAGGACAAACCCTACATTTATGTATAAAAAATAAACTTATTTGCACATGTAACTTATCCATGCAATGCAACTACCTTTTATGGGTCAGCATTATTTAGTATCAGCTTTTCCCAGGCTAGTATTTGGTTTAATAAGTGAGGATTCATTAACGAAATCAATGTGTAAGACCAACAGGTTATAAATACACTGTGACAATGAATCACTGCAGGCTGAGCCTGATCCTATGGTCCTGTGTCTGAGAGGCTGACATGTCCTGTACTCCAAGGGACATGACCTCATGTGCAACAAAATATTCGAAGAAAATAAGCGTCTTAAGGCCAGAAAGATAAGTCTACCTAAAATAAGCTGCCTGTTTTAAAGCATTTCCGTGGAGACTGAAAACCAGGAGAATGTTTTTCCTAAATGAAGCACTGATGTGCTTGGTTTGCAAAGCCCCCCAGAGCCCTGAAGGCTGAAATCACTGAGGCTGCTCCTCTCTGAGAAGGCAGATGTTCAGAGGACAGCACAAAACCAACCTTCTCCTCTCCTCCTTCTCCCTCCCAGCACCAACAGGAAGCCAAGGAGCAGAGGACAAGGGGCTGTCATAGCCTGCAGAGGCACAAACGTGCACATTCCTCTCATTTCTGCTCTGCCTTGGGAAGGAAAAGCAGGATGGGAGCATTTTAAGAACCTGAGGAAGATCCCTCTTCCCATGTATATCCAAATTCCTCTTATAACACAGACGTCAGTGTCATCCCAGCACTACCTGCCAACCAACCCCAGCTCAAAAAACACGAAAGAAAAATGCAGGGGGCTTTTGAGAGTGGCTGTTAATATGCAAAACACACTGATGTGACACCCACAACCCAATATCCATTTACTGCCACGCCTGATCAAAAGACAGCTTTTGAAATAAAAACTTCTAACTAAAGATCCTTTCATTTTTGAGCTCCATAGTATTACAGTCCTGGCACTGATTAAAATCCATATTAACTGTCCTACTTCTTTTCCCAGAATACTGAGGTTTATTTATATTTTACAAGATTCACTCTGTGTCATTCTACATCTGATTCTGCAGTTTCTTCAGTGAGCAGCCTTGTCGAGACAATGAGGAGCACAGGGCATCCTGTCACGATAATCCTGGCACAGGACAGGAATTCCTTTGGAATTCACTGTGGCATCCACGGGGATGCAGAGCCCTCTGCAGGATGACGAGACAAATTGCTAAAAATGTTAATTATGGAGAGTGCAGGCACCCGGAGAGGGATCACCCACCAGCTCTTCTCCCAAACCTCTCAGTGACAAATAAATTCAGCAGTTCAATAAAACCATAGCACACCTAAAGGTTTCTAATTTAAAATATTCTTCAATTAAAGACAGCATGACTGTGTCTTAAAACTGAAGAAGCAAAAATATTTTGTGACTGACCCAGTATACCTGCAGCACATCCAGGAAAAGACAAGAGCTTTTTTCCTGAGTTCTGCAAAAAAACATTAATTCCACAGTCCCAGCTCTTGAATCAGCCAGTCCTGCACAGAACTGATTCAAACTATTTCTAATCTTGTTCTTTTGAGTTTAATTCAGAAAATCAAGACACAAAGTACCAGCACCATCATCATTACTTTTATATTTTTTTTCCCTTCCTCTTCAATACAATTCTGCACAACAATGGAACTGAAAGCAAAAGCCACAAAACACAACCAGACACATTTCATAATACTTTCCAAGCTGGAAGGGTCACCCAGAACCTCCTGAACAACCTTCTCCACTCATACACACGTGGGGACCCAGCACCCAAAATGCTCCCAGTGCAAGGATTTTGCCAAGGCCTCTCCTTCCCCAGAGCTGAGGACAGTCCCAGCTCTGGGGAAATGAATCAAACACCCAGCAAGGATTATTTCCTTGCACCTCTCAGCAACCCACTACAGTGCTGGCCCCTTCTTCATGTACTTCTTTATTCTATATGAAGAAATAGCCACGTGTTTAGGTGAGCTGAAGTGCTATTCCTTGGGTTTTGGCTAAACCTAACCCTTGTATTTTGAAGATGCATCAGAGATCTGAAGGAAACTCTTAAATAATTAGACACAGCCTGGGAATGACTATGCAATAGCAAACAGACTTTCAGGAATAACTAAAATGCTTTTTAAGATATTGCTTTCTTTGTAAAATTAACTATTTCCCTCCCTTTCAATCGACAAAACAAATAGATCACAGACCCAATTAATATTTAAATGAGTATGTTGCTTCCCTAAAATCAACTTGACACATCACTGAACACTTGCATTGAGCAGCTTCTCTGTCGTGCTAACATGTTAAAGTTGTTTACATCATTAATTTAAAAAGTTATTATAAGGAATTAGCAACCTCAGCCCCAAGGGCTTTACACTCCTGCACTGATGTAAACGACTCCACAAGGCAGATTAGATGTGAGAGTCAAACTCACTGCTTTAAAACAGAAAACCTACCTCTCTGTGGTTTAGCATTTCCAGTGCTTCCTTCCCTTGAGAATCCTTTGTACAACACCCAGACTGTCTTGCCTTAAGTTCTTGATTAATTGACTGCAGCTCTTTGACCATCAGGAGCAGGTCAGTAACCTAAATAACCAAAGGAAGAACAAGCAGAACTGGTAACATCCCAACTAGTGGGAAAACAAATTATGGCAGATAAATCCCCAGCTAAATGCAAACTGCACAGTTGGAAGCCTGGGTTTGTGTACCTGCCCCTGTGTTAATCTCCCTAGGTATGGAAACATGCTTCTCTGTGAATTAGTGTTCAAGGTACCTTCATTTGGAACACTGTAGTTCACAGTCAGTTATTAAGTTTAGCTAACAAGTTTCACAACTCAGTAGCACCTCACACAAACAGCTGATTTGAGAAGAAACATTTAATGCAAGAAAAAACAGCACTACTGGAAAGAAGCAGCATTCAGGAACAAGCTGTTCTTCTCTCTCCAACCCCCTTTAAAAGCCACTCTCATTCCCAGCAGTTTCACGGACACAGAATCTGACTGGGCAGTTGGGTTCACAACTCTCATGGCCACAAAGCCACGAAATGTATCGAGAAGGCAATGTGTGGAGAAAAAAGTGAAATCTTTTGATCAGACCAATTAATATACGCGGAAAACCAGGTCAGCTTTCAGTCACACCCTTTTTCCAGTAAGAAATTGCTTATAAATATCTTTTGCTATTGAGTGTCCCTGAGCCTTCTGAAGGGAACATGCTCGGAGATAAAAGTGGTGAAACCCCAGAATGGCACTGGGACACAATCTGGGATTTTTTTAGGGACACCTGTTCCGAGTAAGGCAAACTTCCTTCCTTCAGACTGCCCACCTCCAGAGCATGAGCACCTGCCTACAATTCAGCTGTCCCTGAGACACAGAAAAACTTCACTTATGCTCACTCCCAACCAACCATATTCAAAATTATTCCTTGTCATGAAGTGGTGCATGGATCAGATGTCACTGCACAGGACCAGGAGAAAAAGTTTCTGAATTCCAATACTGATTTATTGTTTGGCCTGCACATTTCATCTCTGTGAATTTCAGTTCTCCTTATGCACAACAGAGAACTCACATCAGGGTTGTTTTATAACATGCCCTATTTACCAAAAGATTTGCAAATCCTGGGATGGAGTGTGCTGTACAGAATATAGAGTATAGACACCACCACCTCCATGATTAATGAAGGTGCATGAAATACACATTGTGGGATGCTCAAGGCAAAACCTTTCTTTGGAGTTGATGAAGTCTGAAACTTGTACTGAGTCAAAACCTTGAGTGCAGGTGTCCAAGACCACAAAACCCTGGCTGCAAATCCCTCAGCTTTCAGCTGATTCTGAAGCCCAAGGGTGTAAAAAAGTCTAAATAGTTCATAAAAGGGGGTCACAAACCACAGAGATGGGAGCTTCAAATCCTTTCAGAACTACCCAACTGTACCTAAATAAATGCTTCTGTGAGAGATACAGAAACTAGAAACAAAGCAGAATTAAGCCACTAGGAACCATAAATAATAAAAAATACCAATACCTTTTTTTTAAGTTCTTCCAGAGACAGATGGTCTATCTGGAGGCTTAAATGGTCTTGTTCTCCTAAACAGATACTCATATAAGATGTTTGATCTCCACAGAAAGATAAAGTTTCATCTGCCAAAATAGCCAAGGACAGAGGTTACTTCAGAAAGTCCATTTGCAG
This sequence comes from Anomalospiza imberbis, assembly GCF_031753505.1. Taxonomy (NCBI): domain Eukaryota; kingdom Metazoa; phylum Chordata; class Aves; order Passeriformes; family Viduidae; genus Anomalospiza; species Anomalospiza imberbis. The sequence goes on along the minus strand of NC_089701.1, from coordinate 6,416,154 downwards.
GAAAACACAGCACAGAATGCACAGGACATTTCCAATAAGAACCTTCCAGTAAGTCTGTGGGAGGCCAGTTAGAATGTTTCATTCCCAAAATAAGCTTTCTGTTTAATTGAAAAAAATCTGTCCTCATATTTCTTTGTGCTTCTGTCGCAGCACAGACTTGCTGCATTTTCTGTGGCTGTATTTTCTGTGGTTATCAGCACGAGTTGTGAATGTAATTCTGAATTATAATTTACATATTAGCATTACAATTAGAAAGAACTTTTAGGAAGGATAAGTTAGGCATGAATAGTTATTCTACTTTAACTGTTGTTTTATGAGCATGAACTCAAGGTCTCAAGGAAAAATGCCAGGTTAGACAAAGTAAATGAACTTATTTTGCTTTTGGGTCAAAAGAATGCAGTAATTGGATTGGAAAATAGTTACTTATTCACTGCCTCTATATCTGCAGGAATTATTTATGTTTCAATAAACACCTGTTTCTTTACAATATAAATGACAGTCAATTCTATAAATAAATCTCATTAGATAGGGAGAAAGCATAACTAAATTAGGACAAAGAAGAGACATGCAAATCTTACTCCCAGTTCTGACACTGATCCCGTGGCTGCTGCAAGGACCCAAAAGTCACAAATCATTACTAATTTTTCAGCCTTTATTCCCAGCAGCCTCACCCTCAGCACAACAGCTCCTGAGAACTCTGGAGTATCCACAAGACCCTTTGGCCCACCCTGGTTGTTGATTATCTCTGGGCTTTTGAGGTTGGAAACTCTGAAACAGCTGAAGTTTACCTTTTGTCACTTATCAGAGCTGTCAAGTGATGCTAAAATGGAAAAATCTAAGTTGAAAGGGGAAGTGAACAGGCTTTACTGTTATTTATATATCCCCTATGGGATAAAACAGAAACATCTTGTACATATGCAGTAAACTATTTAATGATACCCACTTATATTCTTCTTTTCTATATCTAAGAATATACTAAAAACACCTCCCAAGACATACAGCAAAAAAGCCAGAAGCTAAGCTATATTTAAAAGCTCTACTTTTTCTGAATTACTAAGTAACAAAACTTCTGGGTATTTTTTTCTTTCTCTGGAAATACCTCTGTTAGGAGGAGGTTACCAGTGCCTGAGCCACAAACTCTTTGGGAAGTAATTACACCCCACGGTCAGAAAGTGATCCCACGGCCACCGAGGGATTCCAAGTCAGGAATCTCTGACTTTTGTGGAGAAGAGTAAATTCTGTGGGTACAAAGCTGCAGGCAGCATTAAATGATCCCTGCAGTAGAATTGCCATGGAATTTCTAACATTTGCTGCATGGAAAGAGAGAAACTGTCCCTCTGTATGTGCCCTGATTGCTCCAAGACATTCTGTTACAAATCCACCAAATCATCTGCAGTATGAAAAGTCAAAAAGAAATCTTTTCTCATCTTTCGAAAAGAAATATTTTCACACCTTTTTTATTCTCAAATATTTTTTCTCCATGCCAGCAAACTGACTGTAATAAAACCAATTTTCTTTTGTGCAAGACGAGGGTTGGGCTGGGCATGGATACAAACCTGTGTGATTTTTCATGTCCTTAATCTGATCTTGTAAGATCTTCTGGAGATTCCTGTTACCTAAAACATCTTCTTCCAGTTGTTTTCTCAACATGAAAATGTTGTTCAGCTCCACTTGCAAGCTATTTATACTGGAAAAAAAGGGATAAATAAATCTCTGAGATTCAACTCAAAACATTTTGGTGTGCGCTGTTTTTTTCTCCACGCAGGCTTGCACCCATTTCCCATTCCCCATGGCTGGGTTTCATCCCACTCTTCCATCATTCTGATGCATAAGCACAAACAAATCCCTACATAGAAAGAGGAGATTAAATGTTTATATACATAGCATTTTCCTGCTCTTTTGGGCTCTGCTGCCTAAAGCAGCTTCCCCATGACAGAGCTCTTCTACCAGCCTCTTTCTGAGCAGTTCTTTTTAAGGAAAATCTAAATTACTATCTTCTAAAAACTATGCCAGAAAAATATCATTATCACATAATGCTGATGGCTTTGTGTATTCCATTATGTGGTGACCATGGAAACTTTGTTCCCTTGCCACAGAGCTGCACCAGATAATCTAATCCTGCACTTAGGAAAAATATCAAAAGATTCTGTTTCATTGAAAATAGGACCCAGACACAACTAACTGTTTTATTTCTTCATTTATCCACAGTCTATAAAAAGACTCCTTGAATTCTAAATTGTCTCAATTGTCTCAGCTACCACAACGGGGTATAAATGTCCAAACTTAGAATTTATAATTTGTCGAGGTGAATTAATTTTTTAAACAACTTTGCTACTGAAGCTCTTCAGCATCAGCTGCCCCTTGCTACATCTTCCCACACCCTTCAACTACACCAACAAGGCAGTTCTGATCAATCTGTAAAAAGATTTCAGTGGTGAAAATAAACCAATCTGAAATTGCAATAAAATGAAATAAATTTGATTTAATAAAAAATAAATAAGAGGGTGTTACTGAACTCTTTGTATTATTTATTTTTGTATTTATTTCACTTAGTGTTTTAAGATAAATTAACCTGCTGCAGAATTTCCAAGCCACTGCACTAAATGACAGAGAATTCAGGGATCTTGAAAAAAATTTCAGTCCACCTGATGGGAGACTGTGCAGGACCACAGAGCACATCATACTTGCATGAGAATAACAGAGTATTGCAGATGCACGTTAATTAAAAGGCTACATGTATGAAAAGCCTCTCAGTCTGTCTCCTGACAAGTGTGCTGTTGTCAGGGGCTCCTGCACAAGGAACTACTGCTTTAACCAATTCTTCCTCATACAAGAGCTTCTTTGAAGTGAGAGCTCTCTTAAATGCTCAGCAAAAAAAGATTAAGAGTAAAACCAAACCAACACATGACTAGAAGCCAGGTAAGCACATTTTCTCCTTTTCATGAGTTAAAGTTTTATAAGAACAGGCACTGATTCCCCTCTTGGAGAGAGAAGGAATGTTTTGGTCACGACATCCAGTAGCTCATTTTGAGAAATAACCGCCCAGTTTGCTTAAAATAAATAATGCCTAAAAGATGTCAGCAAGAAAACAGATGTTTGCCCAAAATCCATGTCACTGCTGATGGCAATTAAACCCAGCTTCCTCATCTGTGTATCTGCAGGGCCTGTTTACCCATTCCCCAGAAGTTTTGGATTCAAGTCTTGACGAAGTTTCCAGCCCTCAAGCCTGGGAGATGGAGGAATAAGAGCAGCTCCAAGCCCTGGCTCATTGTGCTCCTCTGCTGCTGTGGCACAACAGGCACTGACTGCTCCATGCATTCCAAAATCCCACCTCAGGGATCAGGACTAATGATCCTGATCCTACAGAAGTTGATTGCAAAAGCCCAGTGATTACAGCTGCAGTTCTGGGTTTCCTTCTTTGAAAGGCATTCTAGGAACTGGCAGTTTCAGAGCCACACTGCTTTGCTGTCACTGCTGCACAGGATGTGGAGCCCCTCCTTGCCCTCGAGCAGGAGTCACAGCCAGGTCCCACTCTTCATGTGAAACCAGAAATAATCTCCATAAGCTGACTGCTAGCATTATTTTTCATTAGTATTTTTTCTACTATCTAAAGCAGGTCCTGAGCTGTGGCCAAGCACAAGCTGGCATTGCTGCCAAGTGCTTAACTCACACACAAATCTCATCTAGTCTAGTGCTACTTCTCTTTATGGTTTCCAAACTACAGTAGTCTATAAAACAACTGCAAAATATAAATAAACATTCCCCCAAAGCTGGCAGGTATAAGCCATTGCTTTCAGAAGCTGGCTCTCAAATGTTTTAAATACTTCATTAAGAAATTTGCAATTACAACAGTAAATTTTGTATAAAACATTTAGATTTCATTTGTCCACAGACTAAGAATTTTCTTTATCATAACATCTCCTCATCTGCCAAGCAATAACAGGATACAGAGTAGGCTGTAGATTTCTTTCTAAATTGTTGGGTTCTTTGATTTTAAAAGGTTATAAAGCACTTGCTCCTGCCACTCTTTTCAATGCTTTACACTGAAAGAGTACTATGCAAACTTCAATTACTCTGTTTTGTTTAACCTTCTCCCAAATCTTGCATATTTATATTCTCATCAAAATTCTCACAGTGTCACTTTTAAGATAAGCACTATCTGTATTTTAGGAGTAAAAAATGGCAAATTGTCCAGTGCCCAAAAGTTCACTGCAATTTGTTTTTACAACAGATGCCAAAACACAAGACCTAAGTATGGAAAATCCAGCTGCTTACTTTGGTACCTAAAAACAGGAAACAGGGCTCATTTGAGATTCCAATCTGAAAAGAAACATTTTCAGAAACATTTAAGTAATTTAGATAATAGAAACTCACTTACTTAAATATTTCTCTTTAGAAACTACTTCAGAGAGCTTATAAACAACTGGCCAGAACAAACTAATCTCCAGTAAAGCTGCACATTTTTTTCACAACTTCTGACTTTTGCCCTTTGAATTCAGATTATCCCCCAAAACAGAAGCACTTACCTATCTGACTCCTTGAAGGTCTTTACTAGAGTAGAATAAATATTCTGTTCTTTCCTCAAAGCAAGGATCAGCTTCTCATATTCAGCTTCTTTATTTTCCTAAATGAAAAGAAGAACATACTGTGCTTACAAGGTGATTTTCATGACTATGGCCATGTGTGTGCTGGTGTCCTGAAGCACTTGTGAAAGAAGCTGAAATCCCAGTTTTGTGAACAGGATCACCAGTGCCCAGCATGGATCTGAGAACCATTCACTGTCCTTAAATCAGCTGTTACTGAAGGAGGCAAAGACTGTTTCACTGTGTACCTACCGTGAGTGAATCCCACACCTCGACAGTGCTCCGGCATTTTTCTCACAGCCTCAGAAGTTTCCCCCATCCCCATTCCCAAAGTTCCAACAACCAGGAACAACCTGGCAGGCAGCTATCCCAGAGGAGGAGAAGGGAGAGAAGGGAGAGCAAACAAGCCAAAGCTCCAAGCCCACATTTTAGAACAAGTCCTCTTTGTGTTCTGGATAAAATAGGCTTTTTTGGGGTGAGGAGATCCAGCAAATCCTGTTCCAGCTCTGAACAAGAAGGATTATATTGAGCCCCAAATAAAGGAAGAACATATCAGACACTCCATAAGACAGTTTTCTGCACACTCAAGCTGTTGCTTCACTCATGTGAAGAAAATGGCTTATCTGCAGTCTTGCTCACAGAAAGGATGATATTATTATTATAAGAATAAACATAACCTCTTATGGTACATTCTCAGTAAGGATCCACTAATTTCCCCAGACCTTTTTTCACTCCAAAACAACCAGTCACTTTTTCAGCAGGAAGTAAAAAATGCAGCTATTTAATGGAGTATTTTCTTGCATTTACTATGTAAAAGTATCTAAGATATCAGTCATTTCCTAAGAGAAAATAACTGGGATATTATAGCAAATATAGATGTATTAATATCAGGCACAAATTCTGCCTCTGTTAAAGAATTTTTGGTTCTCTCAGTTTTCTGTTTTGACGGAAAACTGAAATGAGGAACAAAAAAGGTGCACAGCTGAGGGGGAATTTCAGCTAAGGGAACTCTTAAGAGATACTAAATCATTAGTGAACAGATCATTAACAAGGAAGAAACCTACACCCAGGAGTTTTAAGCAGCTGTTATTATTCCAACTGCAATTCCTAAGGAGGAAATGGCAACCAAAAAAAAAACCAGCTACAATAGAATCTCGTTAATTCACACTAAAGATGCAAAGACTGCTAATTTGAACAATTCAGTGTTCTGCAAAATAAACAGCACAAAAGCAAGGACAAACGGTGTTTACTTTTAATTATTTACACTCTTACTTCACAATATTCCAGCAAATATGTTAAATAATATTTTGCAAGTGTAATCAAGCTGCGATCAGGTGACTCCAGTTAAGGAAACCTGCCTGGCAGGTCCTGCTGCAGCTTCTACCACTGATGATCCAGTCTCTTTGAAAAAGTGACCTTGCCTTTGGACAGTGCTCCATGTTCAGCTGCCATCATCCTCCTTGAGAAAGTCTCATTAATGACTGACATATTAGTAAAGAAATGAAAAAGCTTTCTCCACCATTACTGTGTACCAGTCTAAATTATTTTAACTTTGCCTGATGCTTTTAGAAACCTTGACACGCCAGGCTGCAAACAACACAAAAAGAGACAAGAAATGTACCTTCAAAAGCAGCTCATTTGTTCAATGATGCACTGATGGAGTCAGGGAGTGATTCAAAAATTTAACAGTACCTAAAGGCTGCATCTAAGAGGCATTTCCAGGTTCTTTAGACATTCCAGGCAATTTAGACATTAAATACTATTCTGTATCAAAGTGCAAACTCCTGAGCTTCACATCGAATTTATTATCGAGATGAACAGAGGAAGAGCTCCCAGCAAAGCTGCTGATTGAGCATGGAGAAACACAAAAACAGATGGAGGTGGGTGATCCAGAGGCCAGTAATAATCTCATGAAAAAAAATGTCAAAAAGTACATCTTGCAGCCTAAATTAAGGAGTCTTACCAATGTGCTGGAATCTCAGCCTTTCAAGAACAGACATTAAGCAAGAAATACATGGGTTTTAATTTAAGTTGGAAAAGTTTGATCACAAACACTGACCAATGACGTAGAAAGCAACAGGAAAAAAATTAATCTTTTCACTTAATTTAGTTATTTCACAGTCTGCTAAAAGTTCTAGAGAACTCTTCCATATGTCTGATCCAAACCTTGCAATTATTACTGAAGACACTACAGAACTCTATCCTAATTAAAGCTCTTCCTGAAGCCCTGGCAGAGAAATGTCATTGTGCAGAGCTAGGGAGCACAAATGAGGGAAGGAATGGCTGCTGCATGAACAAAGCAGTGCCACACACAAACCCTGTTCCACTTCCCTGTTCCTTTTAGGATTCACATGTTGAGTTCTCCATTTGTACCAAAATCTCAGTAACCTCATGAAATCCTCCCAACTCTTTCTGTGTAATGGGAGACATGAGCTGTTTCTTAATTCCAAATGTCACGGGCTATACACATATTATTAAATTCCAAATTCAACTACCTAGGTAAAGGTTAGCAAAATCACAAGGAAGTGTTCCTGACTTTTTCAGAATCTTTCATGAATAATAAGGATAAGAAGATGCAGCATGAACATCCCTTTTTTTTTTGGACTTTATTACTGTCATTTCTAAATAACGCGTAGGAGTGAATTATTTCAATCAACTCCCCGACGGTACACAAAACATAAGGCAGCTCTGTAACTTAAATAGACTGTAATGCTGTGGGAGTTAATGAAACATTAAACCTCTTGACACATGGTGTGAGGGAAAATGTGTTAGAGGAGATAGCTGCAAGACATCCAGGACCATATTGCAGTGAAGGATTTATGTTCCCGTGAAAGGAGGCAATCTAATACGTTAAAGTCTATATTTAAGTCTGAAATACTATTCCGAAGCAGCAGTGGTGGAAAACATAACTTATTTTCATTAAAGGTTCCTTAGATTGTAAGCAATGAAAGTAAAAGGTTTATACCCCCACAATAAATAACCTATTGGCAACGTCACGAGAATATCTGGTTGCCTCACTGAATGTTCTCGTGCTTCCAACAACCCTCAGGATCATTTCAAAATCTCTGAAGGTTAAAGGATAAATGACTGAGAGAAGGATATTATCTATACCTCCTCACTGATCCATCCATCCATCCATCACTAGAATTTGGTCATTTCTTCAAACTTCTAAATTCCTTGTCTGTAAAACACATTTAACTCAAACTTCAGAGATCCTCAAGTCACAAGTTGCCACACTGCCCTAATTATCAATGCCTCACTCACTCTCTCTAGACCATGACAGTGGCTCAAAAATCCAAACTCCAAAATTAGAACCTGTAATTTATCTTTCCTGGCCTGGCCAAGGCACCCAGCAGAACTTTGGGTGTTGGTTTCTTTAAAATTTATCATTACGTTAAAATAAAGTACAAAGATATGCTGAAAGAGAGAAAAGTTCTGTATTCTCTCCAATCAATTTCTTCAACTTTAAAAGATCAGTGAGGCTGAAGAGCCTGGTTTCTGTCTCCTCTGGTGGGGAGGATCCAGCTATGGGTTTGTTGAGAGTCAGTGCAGCATAGCAAAGCCATCCAAGAGTGCCAGGCAGCCAGTGAGAGCAGAGCTCTGGCTGATCTGTGTCCAAAAGCTGGTGATTAATATGCCCAAGTGGGTCCTTACAGGAGATGGATGACACAGAGGGTGAGCTGAGAGGACAATGGGCTGTGATTAGCTATTGTTCAGTCACTGAGTGCACAGCAGCAGAGAATGGGCTGTGATTAGAAGGTGGGTCTGGGTGATTACCTGCACTGCCTGCCACTGCTCCTGCCCTGCTTATCCACCTGAACCGACTGAGGGCTACACAGGCAAGTCACTGTTTGACTTCCATGTGATTTTCCATCCTAGGTCCCTTTGTGACAGAACTTAGGTGCTTGCACTGCAGTTTGTTGTGCAGAAGTGGAATTTCCCCCCAGCCTTTCCCAGACCGTTTTCTGTGTCTGCACATTCACATACAGCGGGATAAATCCTCACTGCTGCCCAGGCAAACAGGGCTGCAGCTCCTTTTCTCTGAGCTGGTCACATAACCAGGACCCCACACGTTCTTGTCTCTCCCATGGTTAATTATAGTGCCCATCACATTCATCATCTCACCACCAGACTGTTCAGAATGTGACCCAAAACACTGCATTTATGTTTCCTTTGCCATTGCTCCCTTTCTTTTGAACTTCCTTGAGAAAGTCTCGTTAATGACTGATATATTATTAAAGAAATGAAAAAGCTTTCTCCACCATTACTGTGTACCAGTCTAATTATGTTAACTTTTTTAATATACATAATTTTGCTTTAAAGCAGTATTCTTCTTGCCCTGGACATATTTTCACTCCTACCTGTATTTATCCTCACATTGCATTTAACTCCTGTGGTCACCAGCTCTGTGCAATCTTTCCCCTTATCTATCCAAAGTACACAAACTCTTCTCTGCACCCCTCTCCAGAAATACAGATATCCTCCCACTCAGTGAATTATGTCTGCCCTAACCACCAAAAAATCCCTATCTCTTTATGGCAGGCAAAACATCTGAAAGTAGAGAATTTAGTGATGCCATATAAATTCATCAGAGCACAACACACAGTGAATTACAACGTATATCAGTCCACAGCTTTGAAGCCAAAGTCAAAATTCCCTTCCATTTGAAGTTAAGGTACTTACCTGCAAATGATCAGTTATGCAAAACTCACCTCCAGCTCTCTGACTATCTTCATAATTGACTGTTGAGTCTGTGCAGCACATTTCTCCTCTACTAAGCCCTCATTTTTCAGTTCAAGTTCTTCATTAGCTCTTAGAAGGTTCTTGCACTTATTCTGGAGCTCCTGCAGCTCTGCATCCTTTTCTTTAACTGTTCCATCAAGTCTCTGACAAAAGAAAACGGGCAGTTTTATGTTATTTACTCTAATTTTAAACTGCAAAATAAAAACCCAACAAAATTCAGGAGAATATCCAAGGATGACCTGGAACATGTTATCTACATGCTTTGCAAAAAGAGCTCAGTTTAAGACACCAGAAGCAAAACCAGAAGTTAGACAGCTCTCCCCACCTATGCACCCTTCTCAGTATTGAAAAATGAAGTCAAGGCATGCACCTTTGTCTCCAGGTACAGAGCAACCTGAACTCCTACTCTCTGCATTGCTGGCTGAATACCATCACTACTTATTTTACTCTGTGAAAACTGAGCAGGGGCCTGTTACCATGCAGGCAGGAACCTTCTCATACAGGTCATGAAGATAAAATATTTCAGTATCTATACCTATTCCTCGATTTCCACTTTGTGCACAATAAACTGAAAATCATGAGCACTGCAGAGCTTTTACAACAGTGACAATCCTACAGAAGTACTAGTAAAGCTTTCTTCCCCCTCTGTCCACATGCTTCACAAAACCCTAATAAGAAATCCTGGTGAATGCCACACACTCTGTAATTATAGGTCTGTTCAGCAAATACAGTATTATGAGAAGTGAAGGATTATCAACAAAATCAACAATAACTCCAACTACAAACGTGATTTTGTAATAATTCCCCATACAAAATCAAATGATAACTTTCCATTTTTCATTTCAGAGTAGTCTACTTACCTCAAGCAGCAGATCCTTGTGATTGACACTGTCTGTCAGCTGCCTTATAACAAGTTCTTGGCTCTGCAGCTTCTGATTGCTTTCACTCAAAAGAATATTGTAATGGTGTTCAACTGCTTTTTCTTTCTCAGTCATTTCACCATGTAATTTCTCTAGTTGATTTCTAAGGTCCTACAAAAAAAAAGAAACTGAATATGCAGCAAATCAACTTTAAAGAAAGTTTAAGACTAACAACCCACACTATCACTCAAGAATGTACTGAAGCCAGTTTCTCTTGGCATCAGTGAATACAATTAAAGAAAGAACAACTTTCAGATAAGATGTCAGTATTTTTTTCCATAAATCTAGGTTGTTGTTTACATGCTTTTCATACAGAATGGCTGGTCTCCAAGGCTTTGGGGAATATTATGCACATGTCAGAATGAACATTTCACTTCTGTGTCAATTTACTCCTTGGCTAGAAATAGGAGAAATCTGCTTACAGGTGATTCAGTTTGTCATTTGCCTTTTTTCTCATCACACCATGAAAATTGTTGCACACTGGTTACTTTGGCATCAAACAAAAGGTCAGAAATGTTAAAACTTTTTTCTTTTGACAAGAACACAAACTACAACTGATCAACCAGGTCAGTCTCGTGATCAGAAGGGATGAACAGAACTTGATCTTCACTCTGCCTCTGTGAATTACTTCCTGCAGCTCCAAGATTAGCTGCATTACCTTCACATCTTAGCTTCCCATCAGAGAAATGTAGACATTCTTCTCCTAAACCATAGGAACAACCTCTTTCAACAGCTTCTACACAGCAGCAAGTCCCAGGGACTCCAAGATCTGTTAGGACCAACATGAAATGCTGCAATGGAAGAGCAGCAGCTCCTGGGCTGCACCAACCACAATCACAGCTCTCTTCTGCAACCCTACAGATCCTCTACACATCTCTCCCACTCCAGCTGAAAATCCACCCCTGAAAACACAGCTCTCTATGGGGCTTCAAAGTCTGGCCACCTGACAAAGCCTTGGGTCCCAAGAAGCAGCATCAAACAATTCCTATTCCTTACATTCTGCTAGACACCAGGACAATCACTACATCTATGTGAATACAGGAGATTATTAGCATGCAATTTATAGTCAGCTCCCAGTTAGAGTGGAAGATATTTAAGAGCACAGGGCAGTAGGAAAATTTCCAATGTGCCTTCTCTGTCATTCCACCTTCTCTCCCACCACCACTGTTCTGGGTCACTTCCAACATATTTGCTGGTTGGCTGGGGAGATTCAACACTGTCAGCTGAAGGAAGCAAAGCTTGCAGAGACACCAGCCTCATTTCATAAACAACTCCTCTGTTTCTATTGCACAGGTTGTATGGAAGAAAGAGAGGTAGAAACTTGTAACATAGGAGCTGTTGTCTAAAATTAAACAATTAAAACTTACAGGAGACCTTATACTATCTAAACTTCTGTTCAGACCCAAAGAACCAGGTAACACAGCCTACATCTCCAAATAAATGTTTGCTATTTAATCCCCAGAAGGGCCCATTTGTGAAGTAACATGAGCCCTTTAAATAGTTTGCACATATGGTAGTCACTTAAAAACTTTATTTTTACCTCCACAGGGATTTAAAATTTAATAGTTGTTTCGTATTCTAAGTCCAAAGAAATAGCACTAGTGACATTTTAATTGTAGTCTCTTTACAAACTGTTTTATGTCCTTTTCTTGACTTAATTACCTTGCTTCATGCAGGTTCACATCAAATCCTTAACATCACTTTATTACTTCAGTGTTTTATTTGTTTATTTTGCACATTAAATGCAAAATGTCATTTACAAAGCCTTTTGGTTTACTTTCTTCATTTTAGCTTCATCTCCAGGATTCAGCTAAGAAACACCTAACAGCTCCCAAAACCCTCTCAAATGTTACTCAAAGAATGATTACACCCCGACCCTAATTCTACAAACTCATTTTTTTCAGGAGCAAAAGAACCACTTGCTTTTTCAGGAGCAAAAGAACCATCGTGATAGTGATGCTTGACTAAGAAAACTGAAGAACAGCAGAATCATGTCCAAGTTTTGTCTAGATACCCAAACCCTCCAATATGTTCCTGTTTTTCCCTAACTGCTGCCTATAAATATAAACTGCAGTGGGAAGTAGTGCAAGCTCTGATAATTGCAAAGGCTTTTGGCTCCAAGTTGTGGAGCTCTTCGAGTGGGTCACGTTAAGCCTATTCCCACACAGCACTGGAACTGGAAGCAAAGGATCAACAGCAGTGTTATCACATTTCCTGTGCTGCAAAGGTCACTCCTTGGCTTTTTTTAATGTTATTTTTATACTGTCACGTTACTGAGCAGCTTTAACTGCCACATTACCTGTAATTAAACTTCAGGGGACTTTTCATCTGGCCTGCAACTTCAAGTGACCAACATTGTGACTCTTAATGAAAACCATAAGGTTGAAGATGACAGACATGCAGAGTTAGAAAGATGCTGCTGCAACAACTGTACTCCACCTGTAACCTCATCTCAGTCCTCCTGGTGCACAGCACCTGTCAGGTGCAGAAACCAGGTTTCTGCCTTACAACAGCAGAACTCTGTAATGGCCAGGTTTATGGGAAGAGCTGGACTGACAAGGGATGCAATTGTGGGAAAGGTAGAACAGCCTGTGCGAGATTTGCAATTTGCACATAACTTTGCCTCTACTATTTCTGCCCCCAGAACTCCCTAAATCCTTCCCAAGGCAAGCTAAAGGTGAGACTGAAAATTACCTTTTTTGCATGAGCTGGAATTCTGTAACACACCAAACTATCCATCATTGTAGCAGGTTGCTTGAACTCATTGACCACTCAAATTGTCTGGGAGAAAATCTATTGGTTTCTATACATTGACTTGCAAGGGTAATATAGTACCTACAGCTCTCAGAGCATAAACTTTGCAATTCTCTCTGCCAACATTTTCCCCAAGAGACTTTCCTATGATTAATGATAGCTGAACTAAGAAAAATGAATGTGAAACACTCTAATATAGAAGACTGGAGCAGATGCCTCCCCCTCCTTGTCAGATGAAAACCAGTTTGGAGAATAATTAAGTTGTGAAGCTCCAAAACCTTCCTCTCAGGCTAAACTACAGCTAGGAAGACTAAATAATAAATTCTGCCTAATGAGTTATTATGCATTTCCCCAATCAACTGATCAAATATGAGTATCTAGTAAATACACTTTAACTGTCTACATTTAGGCCTGGAGAGAGAATGGATATGTGAAGTGTTTAGTCATGTAAATTTGAACAAATTTCTCGAGGAAGAAGCACTCCATCCCTGTTACAGGCACAGTACCATGATAGTCATGAACATCAAGGACGAGATGTTTATTCCTCACCAACAGTGTGTAAAAATAAAACTCCAAAGTTTCTTGTTCCAAAGAGCTTTAAATGATGTTTAACAGCATCTTGATAGCGATGTTTAACAACAGCTTTTGGAAAGTACAGAACTGAAAGATCTTTTAAAAGCTCCTTCAGATACCTTTTAAAGTGCCCACCCTAAAGCAGGAACATGGTTCAAGAACATCTAAACCCATTAATCCAGGAAACTCCTAATATTGGACTAAGCCTGTGATCAGGATGATCAGCTCACGTGTAACAGTCGTATTTGATTTAGTTTCACCTTCTTCCCTTCCAGGACTGTAATGCCCAATTCATGTCCAGACAAACTGGGTTTACAGCAGGCTGAGAAATACATTTTAGGGGGGTTGTTTGTTGGGGTGTTTGGGGTTTTTTTTAATGAATAGATGCAAAAATTAGCATTACCCCAGTTACAGTACATGCAAATTTCCCTGTGAATGAGTGAAGAGCTAGGGCAGCAGTTCATTACAGATGTTGAGGGCATTTTCTACAGTTTATACACTTTTCTGCTAACTTTATTCCAACAAAATGGAAACGCTGATGAATAGGCATCTTGGAGCATAAATAGAACTGAGTTTTTAAGGCTGTCTCATAAAAAGTTTGCAGCAGATCACCGAAGCAGTCTCCTATTTGTCAAAGAGCAAAATCTCACAGCATATTGTTTAACTCCCACATATCTACTACTTAATGGGCAACACTTCACAGGCAATGTGGTTCTATCCAATGTACTTGCAGCTCTGAAATTGAAGCAGCTGTTCTGCAAGGAGTAGGAAATAGGTTAGGGATATAATTTTTATAAGACTGCTCATCTTTTGGCAGGAATGCTTTTCCCCAAGGAGCTCATAATTTACATGAAAAACTTGGACATAATGGAGTCAAATAGGGCTTCTGTAATCCAGCTAACTTCAAATCCCCTGGCAACTCCCTCCTCAGTCCTCTTTTTCCTGTCTTTCCTGTACAGTTTATTCTAGCTGCCCTGAAAGATGAAAAAAAAAAATCTGAATAGAGAAGACAGTTAAATATAAAATACTTCAAATCAATAAATGTTCTCTGTGGCTCTTTTACTGACAGCAGCGATCTGCTCTCGCTCTCCTTAACCTCAACACCTTGAAGAAATCTCAAAGCACACCAAAGATAGAGATTTTGTGATGGCAGCCAAACCACAGTTGACAATCAAACAAAAATGCATTAAATTGGGAGTAGGAGGGGGAGAGAAACTTAATTTATTTGTAGGTAAAGAGACCCCTCTGCTGGTTTTAAAGAATAGTGCAGGAGCAGCAATTTCCACGTCTCCCTGCTTTATTAAGGTCCTTATTTAATAATGGAACCAAAACATCTACTGAATAAAGACAGGCTCATTAAATCTTTTATGTAATTTAATATAGCAGGAGACTAATCCCTAACTGAGGAGGATCAGACTCTGGATGCAAGCAGGACTCTGCTCATTATGCAAATGCTGCTCTCGTGGAAGCAATGGTGAGAAGACTTTAGCAAAATCCATATGACAAAGCATTCAGGTGAGAAGTGGTTTGTGTCAAAGCCTCAGCAGAAGGTGCATCCTTTTTCCAAATGAAGAAAAGGAGAAACTTCAAATTGGTCATTCATTTTGTTGCATCAGCTGTGAGTGTTGGGAGCAGGAGAGCTTATCTGAATGCCCACAGCAAGGTAAAAACCCTCAAGAGAATATGAAGCAGCAGAATTAATGAACAGCGCCTCATTTTTATGTTAAACTGTGATCAATTAATCCTGTGCTTTGGGTCTTTTACAAGCAGAAGTTATTTAATATACAGCCTTTACAGTGACCCTGCTAGGAGAGCAGGCTGAGGTTTGGCTCCAGGTCACAATTAGAAGAAAGCTCAAGTAGTGAAATTTAAGATAATCTATAGACATGCAACAAGAAAAATATGGCAGAAATCTAAACATACATCATCAGAATTCTCCCATCAGAAAAACTGGAATCAGCAGTAACCATTTATCACTTTTAAAGGTTAATGTTTTTTTTTCTAGGATCTAATTATCAAAATTATATTTAAAATATTATTCTGTGCAGATTATGTGCCAGAATTTTCCTCAATCTTTACACACAGCAAAAAGTGTTTTTCCTTCCTATAAGTTATTTAAATTAAAAACCTAATTTTGTTAGAAAAGGACCTGCTAAAGCACTGAATGATTTCTAGACTTTAGGAAAGAAAGGAAAAACGTGATAATAACATTAATGGTTTTGTCACTTCTGCTCTTCTGCAGTTGTGCTTCATCCAGCTCCTTCTCCATTTTCTCTCTTTCCAAATTCAGATCACTCAGCTCTTGACCAGTGACTTTAATTATCCTCTGCAGCCTGCGATTCTCGGCGTCCTTTGTGAGGTTCTCTGAGCGCAGCTCTGCCAGCAGGGTCTCCTTCTCCATCAGCAGAGCCTGATAATCTGCAGCACCCTGAAACATAAAACAGCATTCAGGCTCCAGAAGGGGGTTCTGTGGAGCCTGGGAGTCTTCATTCCCACTGCATCCCACAACCCTGCCCCTCTTCCCAGTGTTTCAGAATTGGGGTGCAAAGAAACAGTGAAATGACAAAACAAGGGAAGTGTAACACTAAAAACTTCCTCTACTGATGTAACAAAACTTTCCATGACATCCAGTGCAGGCTGAGGAAGTCTGAGGTGACAAAGAATGAGACAAAGGTTGACATGCAAAGGAGTCCACAGTGCAAACAAGGTCATGGCAATATTATTGATTCACAGAGCTTTAATTACATCAAACTATTTCTGGAGTAGAGTCCAATTTCAATCTGGACTAGAGCAGGAAGTTACTGAGTCTTTCACGGAATCACAGAATTAAGGTTGGAAAAGACCTTTAAGATGGAGTCCAGCTGCCAACCCAGCACCAGCGCCGTGCTCACCACCAACCCACATCCTCAAGTGCACTTCCAAGGATGGTGACTCCACCCTTCCCCTTGGCACAGGCCTGTTTTGTGTTCTCACCACACACAGCTCAAGTGGCCCTGGAGTCAGAGCAGAGGTGACAGGAGCAGAGGGCTCTGCAGCACCTTTACTCACAGAGAGCTGCCTTCAGCTCAGGGCTGGAGCTAAGGAGCAGAGTGCTGAGGAGCAGGACTCGCTCTGCTGCGTGGGCTCTGTGGACAGCAGGGATCCATCACACCCATTTTAAACTCAGAACTTTTTAAAAGTCTCAGAAATCATGAAGTGCCTTTTCTCCTTCACACACACACACACACAACCAATCACATTTTCACAAATAATGTTCCAGTATTTTATAAACAGTGGTTTCACATTTATTGTATAAATAAATCCAAGCAGGTGTCTCGCACTCAGTTCAACTCTGCTAGTAGGAAGCCTGTGCTGGCACCATACTTTTGGGGGAAAAAAACCCCTCAAGATAACCACAGCTCCCCAGATCTTTGTGTCTTTATTTTTAACTTATTCTGATATTACATGTTTCTCAGTTGGTTTAGATTAAAAAAAAAAAAAAACAACAAAAAACAAGAAGGAGAAACAAGGTAAGTTATTTTAACATTCTATTGTTCAAATAATTTTATCTGGGATTTTTTTTTTCAAAGTAATAAACATTAAAAAATTTAAAACAACATTTTAAACTAATTTCCATTCCTCTGTTTTGAAAGACAGCAAGCACTGCCTGCTGTGTGGAATCACAGAGAAGGGAGA
Organism: Anomalospiza imberbis; assembly: GCF_031753505.1. Classification (NCBI taxonomy): domain Eukaryota; kingdom Metazoa; phylum Chordata; class Aves; order Passeriformes; family Viduidae; genus Anomalospiza; species Anomalospiza imberbis. The sequence goes on along the minus strand of NC_089701.1, from coordinate 6,398,906 downwards.
AGCAGGAATGGATGAAATCACAACAAATTCCTTGTTCTTACCTTGAATTTTTGGACATGTGCCTTGTGAGTTGCCTCTCTTGCCTTAGCCAACGAAGCATTTAACTCCTCAATTTCAGAAGCCAGCTCCTCATTCTTTAAATAAAGTGAAATGAATACTATGTAGGAAGAGTTATTTCCAAGGGATGGCAATGCAGTAATTTCTACCCCATCTCATTAAACATTCATCCAACTACACAAAACACTTTCAAGAACACCAAATGCATCACAGTAAATATTATATGAAGAAATTCTTGCTGTTATGCACTCACTAGACTGCCTATCACTCAAGTGAAGTATTTCCCACCCTTCCACACAATCTGAATTTCAGCTGATGTTGACCTCTCTCATTTTAGCTGCCTTTGACAGCTCCACTTACTCAACAACATGAAATACCCCTCGTATCGTCTAAGTGGTGCTCAGAGCTGATAAAAATCAGTATGCAACTGAAAACATTTTTTATCAAGCTCTTAAGGGAGAAAGATACTTAACTGATACTTTCTCCTCTCTCCTTCAGTCCAAGAGCCAAACTGCAGACAAGCAGAACTGCTTAGAGAGGTGACAGCAGTGACAGGGACCCACTCGAGGCCTCCCCATGGTTACAGTAAGATCAGACCCTGCCACACACACAAACCCCCCCTCCGTGGCACTTCAACAAACCAGAAAGATCACAATACCCTCACCTCTTTTTCCTTTGCTTTTATAGCAACAGTTAGTCCTTGGATAGTTTTATCCCTTTTCAAACCATTCTTCTTTTCAACAGCAAGCTCATTTTCTCTCTCTTGCAGCTCTTCTTGGAGTGACTAAATTAGATTATGTGAAAGTTGCATTAACTTCCCACTAAGAGATACTATAACTGCACATTAATAAGTACACTCCCTCAGAGTTCTTGGAGCTTATTACTCAGATTACCAACATAAAATACAGTCCCCAAAATGAGAGGCAGCATCTTAAAGAAGTGCCTGGAATAGTGTATAAGAAGGGGGCAGGCCACAAGCATCAGCTTCAATATTTGATGAGTGTGACTATCAGCTTTACTGAAAATTGCTTCAAAAAACAGGAGGGGTCCTCCTGTCATCCCATATAAAAGAGAACTTAACAGAGGACCTGCTCGGCTTCCCTTGGAGTCAAGGCCTCCTCTACCTATGAAAGGATAACAGAGGGAGCCCAACACACACTGTAAGGGGTCAAGGAAACAGGAGCAAAACTGGAACTTACCTGGATTTTTTTTTCAGAGGAATTTCTCTCATTTTTAAGCTCCATTCTAAGAGCCTATAAGAACAAAACAGTTGTTATGGCCACTTTCATTGATTCTCAACACAAATACACTCATTAACCATTAAAGTAAAGCAAAATGAGCTTAAAAACCTTGGGCACAAAACAAACCAATCCAAATTAAGAAGAAAAAAAAAAAAAAGAAAATAGAACAAAAGCCCTAAAGACATGTTCTTCCATGCATAAGACAGAACAACTGCACTTGCTGAGTTAATAGAGGTGCAATTTTATGTGACATTTATCTTTGTCAGCAAGATGCTTTTATCAAGAGAGATTTTAATTAGCACTTTTCCCCACAGAGGTTACAGAATTATTTGTTTTAAAAAAGTAATCATACATAAAACCAGAGTTGTGCAAAGGTATTCATCGGATTTTTTTTTCCAATACTGCCCCCAAATGATCATATGCACCCTGACCACCTCCTGTGAAATTATTAAAGATGATGCTGTTTTCACCTTGAAACACAAATACTCTTGTGAAACCAGGGAGGCAGTTCCTAGCACAGATTGATTTAATTGCAAGACCACACAGAACTGAAAACTTTTACTACCTCTAATCAATCCAATCATAAAAAATTCTTGACACAGACAAAAAAGTGTGTATGTACTGAGCTGAGCAATATTAAGTTCCAAAACAAAAGGGAAGAAAAATTCTCAGATGCCTGACAGCCTCCATAATTCACTTTCTTAGTTCTGCCAGCTTTAATTTTGTCTTTGAATAACCAATAGGAAAAAAAAAAAAGAAGACAACAAGCCTCAGGACCTGTTTCTACCTCCCAGCTTTCAGGATCTCTGTCTTCCTATTTAGGAGCCAAGTGAAATAAAAGACTGATTCTTGCACTTTTTGTAAGCTAAAGGGTAAACTTGCACTTTATTTCATGAGATGTTTTTATGCCTACCTCCCTTACCACAGCTTTTATTTCAGCCCATAACAGCAGAGACACTTCCCAAGTCACATTCTTAACTTTTATAGCAGTTATGTCATGCAGTGAGGGATCATTAACATCTAGGATTTCTCTAATATATACTTCTGTAAAGCAACTGCACTCTATTCCACAGGCATCAAGTCAGTGAAACACAGCCTCCCACTGAAGGAATGGATAAATAAGGATGAATTTTGCCCACCAAGCCACAGCATAACCCATGAATGGTAAGAAAAACAGAGGAGGAAATAATATTTAAAAAAACTGGCTGATGTCACACACATAGTGTCATGTATAAGACCTTTAAAATCCTAACCCCCATGAGGTTTTATAACATATAATTCATCAGACAGTTTCCTCACCTCTATCTCACTATCCTTTTCAAGCCTCAAGGCAATTGTAAGTTCTCTGATTTTTTCTGCTGGCAAGTTCCCATCAGAAGATCCACTCTGAGACTTTTCCTTCTCAAGGTGTTGAATTATAGCTTCTTTACTTTTCAGTGACAGATTCAGTTGCTCTATAAGTCTAAAATGACAAGATTTTAAGTATTAATCTTGCACCATCTACCACCAATTCTCCAGTCACTGCAGTGTATCTTGCAGACAACTCTAAGACTCAAGACAGTACTTGTAGAACTTAAGGAAGGACTTTCATAACCCTGTAAAACCTGAAAAAGGGCTGTAAGGTTAACATAAGCAAAAAGGGTTGAGCTATCTGCAAAGGGCTCATTCTTATTTTCCTCCAATACCACTTCAAATATCAACAGTTAAGTTCCACTATTTTACTTACATTGTCCTTTACAGCACACACAGAAACCTTATTCACCTATTTCCTTTCTTAGCCCACACACCACATCCTTATGTGCAAGCAAGTATCAGCAAGTATCTCTCAAGTAGTCAGTTTCATCTAAATTTGTATTTAAGTGGTTCTCATTTCACATAAACAAAACAAAACAAAACAAAAAAAAACAACCCCATACTAAAGTCAGGTCAGTGCTGTTGGCTTCTATCAATACACATCTTCACACTCCCAGTATTCCAAGAACAATGATGATGTTTTCTGGCAGACCTGAGGCTTAAGATGCCATCCCTGATTCCTCATGTTTTGTATCCTGGATTGTATTTATAACAGTGTTTCTCTTCCCAGTAAATTTACCAGCCTGACCTATGAGCTTATGTTTCACACATCCTGACCCTTGCAGGCTTTCAGAGAACTTTTAAAGACGACTTTGCTCTACAAAGCACTAAACTGGTTGCTGTGTTGCCATGCTCTTCATGGATGGCCAGTAACTCTGCTGTATCCAAGGGCAGGACCAAACTAAGCAAACCCAAAGCAGTGCTGACTCTTCACACTTTAACAATAAAGAATTGCAGCAGTTAGAAACATCAGTGGCAACAGTTCTGACCTGTCTTTCTCAGCTTCTGTAACCTTGTCTGCATCCTTGGCAGGGGCATTGATAATTGAAGCCAGTTTCTGCTCAGCAGCAATTCTCAGAGCTTTCTCCTTCTCTGTCATTGCAAGGGCTTTTCCCACCTCTTCTTGGGCAGCTTTAAGATTCTGAAATTAAAACACACAATCCTGATGCCTCTAAGAACTAAATGCTCATTAATTTTTTCACATACTGAAGTTTCTTTTAGCCAACATATGTGAGGATGTTCAATTTAGGAACTTTTACCAAGTATTTCAAGTTCTTTGTAAATGCTTCTGAACTCTGTGGCTGCATTTTCAAGATTAATCCATTTTCTGTGGTACAGAAAGAAGGGAATTTTGTTTCAAAGAAATAAAAAATATCCTAACTGATAGCAGAATAGGAAACAAAAGTCCCCCCCATGCTACAGTTTTAGATTTAGCAATTATAAAATGGTTTTGTCCCACTGTCCTCCCACTATCATAATAAATAGCTACACTTAAATGGAAGAGGTTAAAGAAGGGCTTTTTTGTTCAATAAAATTAATATTCCCAGGCCCACTGTAGCTAATTGGAACTCTCTCCAACATCATTTATAATATTGTGCAGGAATTGATAAAGTATGAACCAGACATTTTTTTCTCTTGAACAGCAAAAGAAATGGAGATAACAGCCAGAGATTTCAGTCAACTTCCCCTGGGTGACCCAGCTCACAGAGATGGAGAACACCAAAAAAAAAAAAAAAAAAAGACACAAAACAACTTGCCATATACTACATCAAATTTGATTCAGATCTTCATTTTTACATTGCAAGCTTCCCTGCTGTGCTCACCCAATTTAGTTTCCTATGAAATAAAATCCTCCTTGTAGCCTAACAAGCCATTTCCTCCCTTGCCTTCACATCTAAACTAAAATCATCTCTTTGGAGGAGGGAGAGGAAAAGCTCCTTCACCACTGAACTTCTCCACTCAACCCCTCTCCTGAAAAGCTGTTTTGCCAACATTCACCTGTCAATCAAGAGCTCTGAAGGAAATGAATCTTTGTTAGCACTCCCTAGATCTATATAATTACATGGTGCTCTGTAAACCTGTGACTAAAACCACACTGCAGTGTTTAAATTCATAAGCAGAACAAAATTAATGTCAGAGGCCAGCACTATCTTTGGGCTACAGAAAATACCCCATTTCCATGAGACCAGAAAATCTGCTCTTCAGCCTATCAGATCTGGAAAACACCAGCCTGACTGCCTGATTTGGGACAGAGGAAGCAATTTAAAAACTTCTCTATCAATTCAACAGCACAAAGAATGCTTTCATAAATCCCAGTTCCACTAAAATGAGTAAGAGGTCATGCAAATTCCCCACTGCTCCTCCCTGAAGGAATTCACTTTAAATGTACCTCAATCACTCTTGTGGGTCCCTTCCCCTTACACTACAATTCCCCTGTAAAGTAACCAGAACTCAACAATAAATACAGGAATAAATTGTCTCAAGCACTGATAGTGAGGAATGAAAAAAAGACATTATGAAAATATAGGTTGAGCACAGTATCAAATCTCAGATAATAGTACAAAGACAGCAGTGATTCCTTGATATTCCTTCAGCTGTGGCCACTCACCTCTTCCAGAAGGTTTATTCTGCCAGTCAGCATTTCCTCCATCTCCTGCATTTTCTTCTGTGCCTCCTTCCCATGCTGCACTTCAGCATCACCACCCTGGGCCAAGCTTTCAAGTGCCTTACTGCAAGACAACAACACAGACATAAATCCCAGTGCATATCAACGTGGAAAACATTTCAGGTCCCAGTTTCAGGCTGATGGATTATGCTCAAGCATCTTCCACCTTCTGTGTACCTGCTTATCACTTTAAGGTTCACTACAAACATCTACAGACTATGCAGCAATTTGGGTGCTGTTTGTGAGTTCCACATAAAAGCCTTGGCACAGTGCATAAAGAAACATTTTAGATGTATGATGAAAAGGGGAAATATTTCTAAAGCCTTCATCAGAGCTGTGTTTTCTACAGGAAGCAGCACTGGAACAAACTGAAGACCTGGAGCTGCTGAGATCTCTCCATCTGCCTTTTCAGTATTTGTTAATACCTTGTGAGAAAAGAACAGGTAGGGTCTCCTTGCTCAACACAAGATAATCACTTGTTCATGACTGCCACCTGAATTTTGCTTTCTAGCAGGACCTTGTGCAAGGCTCCCTTCAAAGCACAGCAATACCCTCGGAGCAACCTGGAGAGATCAAACAAAATTCATCTGCTCCTCAGGAAAACAAAGAAAATTCCATTGCAATTGAGGCCCGTGGGGCAATCAACAGCTGCCAGCCTGGATTAGTTCTGAACCAGACATTTCTAAGTAAGTGCTCTTTAGATCCTCCAACTCCTAAAGCATTAGGAAAAAACACATAGAAACAAATCCTAAGTAATGGACATCAAGAAATAAACTGGTGCTTACTAGGCCTTGATGAGTAGCTTCTCCCTCTCCTGCAGTTCACGCTTCAGACTTTCTATCTCAACTCTCAGCTCAATGTTCTGTGAGAAAAGAATAAAAATGTCTGGAAAGAACTGGAAGATCACCCATCCCAAAAGTTATTGGCAGTGTGTAGATTACTCTTTGCTTGGACCAGCAAATATAAAGTATCATTGGGATAAGAAGAGACATGTAGCTGTTAAAAGACATATTTTGCAAGGTTCAAGCCTTACAGAAATATCAATAGCATTAAGGACCATTGCACTCAAGCAATACAAATCCCCTGCACACACATTTAGCTGCTCTGATAGGGAGTACTGCACTTCAGTTTGGGAATTTCTAGGGTTTCCAAGCATATTTTTTCTTTAAGCTACAAGATATATTATTTTCTTTTCAAAACCTGATTTTATCAACTACAGAGGTTTTTAGTAATTTCAGAATTATTTTGTTATAGCCTGAGGAAACCTCTCATGATGTAACTGTACAAAGAACTCCTTGGCCAGGAAGCTGACAAACACCATTTAAACACATCAGCAATTACAAAATAAATCACCAGTGGAGAAGACCAGGCAGCAATATTCAGCTGCAACAGTGATCTACCCAAACATCAATTTATGCTCTTAACTACTGAAATATGCATCAAGAGAGACTCAAGTTTCCATCCCATTATGGAAAAGAGACCTGAGGAAAGCATCTGTTTAGGTCACTTTAATTTAAGTTATTACTAAAAAGGATAAGGTCAGAATAAAATAATCACATCAAAATTTCCAATAACAAAAAAAAAAGACTTAAAAGTCAAGTGAAACAGGCAAAAACAAACAAAACAAAATAAACTCTTCAAAAAGAGACAGTTCCAGGAAATGTTTCTAAATGCCTACAATTTTGTAGATTTCTTCAGTGGGACAATCAAACTTCTGCTGCATTCGCTCCTCCAGAAAATAAATACGAAGTTTCAGGTTGAAGTTTTCTTTTTTCAGATCAGTGATTTGCTGTGAAAGAAGAAAGATGATGAGAAAAAGGGAAAAAAAGGAAAGAAATCCTAACCTCCAACACTTTTGCTTTCACCAGTGCAAGACCAGAATTCCACCTCCTGGACATGGTTAAACTCATACACACATGTGGGTGACACACATGTATGTCCAATTATGAAGGTGTTAATTAAACATGTAACAGCCTTGTGCCCTCTCAACTATTCCCCAAAGTATCAAATACTGACTGACTTGACACAACAAGAATTCAGGAGAGATTTTTGAATCTAACAACATTAAGTAATTCTTCTAAATGACAGACCTTGAACAAAATGCAAGACACAATACAGTTTTCATGTTGGAACAGAAATATTTTCTAAGCAAGAGCCGGGGAAGGCAGCTTCATTAACAGGACCCAGGTAACTTTATTCATAGCAAGAAAAGCCACAAGCACACAAGTGAGCCCAATCGAACACCAAAAAAACCTTTGTCCCATCCCATAATTCATAGTGCAATTCTTTGGGGAAAAATTGCTTATCACTTTTAACCTTCCTTGTAGAAGCAGTAACTTAGTTGATGGTTTCATTAAAGAAAGGAGTCTCCCTCTAAAGTTTTTTAAGAGAGGAAGCATAAAACATTCATTCAAATAAGACTCATGTCCCCTGCCAGATGCTTTCAGCAAATGGAAATCTAATATGTTACAGAGCTACTAATAAAATATTTATGTAGGCTTTTCCAGAACACTACAGTGCTATTTGTAAGAATTATTAGCAATACAATTTCCAAAATATTTGGCTTGTGAAACCCAAGATTACTTTCTGTAACTGCACTCAGAACCTGCATCTGCAAACAACTGTTCAGTTCAATAATCCCTGCCCAGAAAGCTGTCGCTATTCACAGAAGTGAAAATCATCCAAGCAATTGAAAATCTTACATAAACTTTGTGGCTCACTCCCACACCCTGAAGCAACCTGTCAGTAAATCATTCCCAGCAGTCCCTGCTCATTCAGAAAAAGTCCAAGTGACAAAAACACTCTGAAGTTGTACCAGCTGAACTTCTAATTAGTCTCCCTACATTTAATATATTTCTGAGTCAAAAGGAAAAATTATTTCAAAAGAATTCAGCATTTCACAACTCTTGTTACATGTATTTCAGTGGCACCAGAGATAAACCAAAGTGCTTAAGGGTAATATTTTCAAAAGGCAAATGAAACAGACTATGGAATCATAAACATATGGAATCATAAAAGGAGTGAAACAAATGTCATCTCTGATGTTCAGTTTCTTAAATGAATGTTAGAGAACAGAGACAATTTATAAGTTATTGCTTAATGAAAGAAAACATGTAAAATGTGAGAAAGCTCACCCTGCAAAAAGATTTTAAAAGCAACCTTCTGAACTTATGCATTTGAAGACTCAGTCTTAATTCCTTTGTGTATTTTGATTTCTGTATTTAAACAAAAGGAATGAAAACCAAGGCAATTATATACATCCTGCACAGAATATTCCACAGCATGAACAGCATGGCAGCAAATCCTAGCTCAGATGAGCTCTGTTCCAAGTCTGCATGGAGCCAGTTTTGTTCAAAAGGGATTTGTCAGCAGTGGCTGTGGTTTCACAGCACAACAGTTCTCAACTATAAAGGCTGTTTTAGATTTACAGCAAAACTCTAAGGTTTGGAGAGACAAGAAAGAATCCCACAAATATTATTACCCAGCTCCCTTAAGTGATACCCACCACCCTTTCTGTTCATGAACACCTTGTTACCCATAACAAGGTCCTCCTCAGAGATGCTTTTCACTTTGCCCATGTAATCATGTTTTCTATAATAGAATGGTTACCTCCATATTGCAACAAAGTGGGACTCCATAAATAATTCAAAAATCTGCACCTCCAACATTATCCAGCTCAGCACCTGCTCCAGGTATAAACATTAAAGGACCTTTCCTACACGGATCCACCTTTTAGCCCACTTAAGGGGCAGTACATCATCCTGTTCTCTCTGAGCTACGAGGCCAGAGCCCATTCTTTTCATTACATCCTTCTTATAGCCTGTAGGAATAACAGAGTTATAGAAATAAGTTTACTGTGTTTAATGTACACACTTCTTCCTTCATGTCAATGGATCTTTGAGCTTCATTACACTACTGGCATCCATAAAAGTTCTCATTCCCAGGGGAAGTTTTAGAGCTCAGTTTAACACAAGGGGTCTGAGCATACCAGGATGCCAGACCTGTGGGGAGGCCCCTGCTCTACATCACACAGGACAAACAGCAACTGATTTTTCCTTCTTTCTGCAACTTTTTTTTTTTTCCCATGCCCAGGAATCCTGCAGACAGAAAAACAATAGCAAAATATATATTCTGGACTGAGGTCTTTGGCACACATCACAGTAAGAGATGTTAAGCACATACCAATGTCAAGGTCTGTCTACCCCAGCCAACACAGAAAAACAAGAGAGAAAGGGAAATAGATACAGACTACAAAAAAACATCCTTCACCAAAGGCTTTCCAAAACAAGCTTTAAATTCTGAGCAAAGAGCAGAGCTTTCTTCTCAGGGGTGATGTAAGGCCACAAGAAACTGAAAGAGTTTGTAAGAAACACTCATTTCAAACACAGCACTGCCACAAAAGGTAGCAGCCGCAGCACACTGAAACTGCAGACTCTTGGCACAGCCCAAAGGCAGCAGCCACAGTTTTTATCTCTAGCAATCATCTCAGAGATTTTAGACTGCCTTCCACTCTACAGCTTCTTCACACAACAATGAATACCTTAAAAGTTTTTCACTCTAGTCTTTAACAGGGAAGTTGTCCTGCAACACAGCCCAATCAAATCATCCAGCAGACATAAACAACTGTCTTATTCAATTTTAAAAGCCCGTACAGTTAACATATCTTTTAAATCTAATGTTTTCCTTTATATTCTAGTAAGTGCCAAAATACTTTTATCTACAAAATTGTCACAATGATACTGGACTTCTACAACACAAGCATTCCAAGCACACTCATGTTATGAAGTTAAAAGTCAATTAATTTAAAAAGTCAATGAATTTAAAAAGCCAAATCCCACACTAACCTAAATGAAAATAAACTTGATGCTTCCCTGAAATAAATCAGCAACAGATGTGCAAACCAAGTTCTGATGTTTCTGGTGAGCTGCAGGAACTTCCGAGCAGAGGGTGCCAATTTTGTTTCACAACTTCAGCACAGCATTGCCTGCTCTGAACAACAAATTCCTGCCTCAGTTTTTGAAAGCGACACTTAAGAAATGGAGGTTCAAAGCATGGACAGGGACATTCACCTGGTCACACCTCCAAAAGATGTGTATCAACTGACACAAACTAAGAGTCAACACTTCAGCCAGCACGCTGGAAATATCTTGGCCATAAACCTGTCACTGAGTCTTACATTAAAAGTTCTGCTTACATTTTCATAGTCCTTCATAGTCCGAGCTCGAGCTGGTGAGACTGTGTCTTCTGCCACATCTGGTACCGCTAGACATTAAGTAGACAGAAAAAGTTCAGACAGCAGAATCTCTCTAAGTAGGGCTTCAATTTGGCAAAGGTCTACACTAATCTAAAGGTTACAAAACCTTTAGGGAAGTGAGAGAGTCACTGCCTGGCCCCCTGTGTACATTACACGTCAGCATGTATATTCCTTTCTGATCACAGTAAGCTGTCTATCACCTAAACTCCCAAATTCCATCACCCACCTAAATTAAGATGTACACTTAATTAGGCTATGTGAGGTGCGCTGTCAAGAATAAATCCTCGGAGCAAGAACTGGATGAGGCACAGCGTTCAGCTTCCCTAACCCTGAGCAGAATGGGACCAGGCAGCGCGGCCTCGCTGGGTATCCCAAGTATTTTAAGTACACGCCGCACAGAACCGCTGATCATCTTATATAAGGCTGAAAGCCCTAATGACCACAGGCAGCGAGCACACAGCAGTGACGGCAGCAGCTGCTGGCGCTCCGTGATCTTAAAAACTCTTAAATTACGTAAAAACCCGCATCACTTAAAGCCTTTTTTTTTTTTTTTTTCCCTTTCTGCCGCCAGTTTGAGCTCTTTTCCGCGGGTTTGGGGAGCAGCGCGAAGCACCGAGCCGGGGCAGGGATGCGCGGGCTCCGGCCGCGATCCAGCCTTACCTCGTCCGCCGGGCGGGCCGGGCTGGCGGTCCCCGCGGGAGATGTCCGGCAGCTGGAGGACGCTGGGGAAGAAGGAGGAGAGCGCTGAGAGCACAACGCCCGCGGGCTCGTCCCCCGGACCCCGTCCGCGGCCGGCGGGCCCGGCCCCGCCACACGCACCCGCGCTGCCCAGCGCGTCCCCGCCCCGCAGCTCCCCCGTACCTGCCCTCGAACGCCAGCGGCAGCGTCGGGTCCTCCCCCGGCAGCGAATCCATGGATCGGCCGCGCGGCTGCCGCCGCTCCCGCCGCCTTTGTGCGCGGATTTGGCGGCTTCCCTGGAATTCAAACGCCCGCAATCGCTTCCGCCATCTTTGCGTCGAGCGCGCTGAAGCCGCCGAAGCCGCCGCGGGCCGCGCGGAGGGCGGGCACAATGGGAGCCCAACGGGAGCCGCCCTGTTTGATGAGGGCAGCGGGCCGGGCTGCGCGGGCAGCGGCCATGTTGGCTGAGGGCAGAGCGGGGCGGCTGCCGGCCGGGCAGAGGGGAGAGCGGCCGGGCGCCATCTGCAGTGAGGGAAGGAGCGCGGGGCGCCTGAGGTGGCGCGGTGCGAGCGGGGACCGGGTGATCCCCGCCGCTGCCCGGGCCCCGCTCCAAAAGTACACCCATTTGGAAGAGGCTTTGGAAGGGAGGCACCAGGCCCCGGCTCCTGCCGAGCCTGGCAGAGCCGCTGGAGCTGGTGGTTACCAATTCCCCGCTGCGCAAAGCCGTCATTGGGCTCGGCGGAAGAAATAAACACGCGTTCGTTCCACATTCTGGTCCCTGCTCTTCGCAACGGGCAGGGCTGCAGGCAGCTGCTGTCACCATCCGCGCAGGCGGATTTTGAATCATCTCGGAGGGGTTTTTGTTTGTTTTTATTTTCCTTTTTTTTTTTTTTTTTTTTTTTTTTTTTTTGTAAAGCAATGTTGTAAGCGTGTCGGCTCTCCCACTTTCTGTGGGAGAAAATGCAACTGCATTGGATATTTCTGAACATCAAGCTGAGCTGGATAAAGTGCTGCTGCTGTTGTGGCCCCTCCTACACGGGGCCAGGGTAACAGCGCTGGTCGCAGGTGCAGCTCCGGACCCCTCCTTGCTCTGCATCCCTGCCTTCCTTTAATTCATTTAGCACCCGTGAGCAGGGTTGAAATACCTCCCGGCAACATTTACATCATCGCAGAGTCACAGAATTACTTCGGCTGGAAAAGACCTCTGAGGTACGGAATCCAACCTTTGACTAATCCCCGCCGTGTCAGCCAGCCCAGCGCACTGAGTGCCATGTCCAGTCGTTCTTGGACACCTCCAAGGACAGTGACTCTGTCACCTCTCTAGGCAGCCCCTAGGCAGTCTCATCACCCATTCTGTGAAGAAATTTCTCCCGATGTCCAACCTGAACCTCACCCCTACAGCTTGAGGCCATTCCCTATTGTCCTTATTGTTCCCTGGGAGCAGAGCCCAGCATCCCCGGCTGTCCCCTCCTGTCAGGAGTTGTGCAGAGCCACAAGGTTTCCCCTGAGCCTCCTTTTCTCCAGGCTGAGCCCCTTCCCCAGCTCCGTTCCCTGGACACACTCCAGCTCCTCAAGGACTTTCTGGTCACGAGGGGCCCAGAACTGGACACAGCACTCGAGGAGCCTCACCCGCGCTCAGCACAGGGGACAATCACTGCCCTGCTCCTGTGGCCACGCTATTGCTGTACAAGCCAGGAGCCATTGGCCTTCTTGCCCACCTGGGCACATGTTCAGCCATGCCAACCAGCACTCCCAGGTCATTTTCCAGGGGGCTGCCTTCCAGCCACTCTGCCCCCAGAGTGCATCAAGCATCAGGTGGGACTCGAGTCCCCTGTGCTGGGACTTGCTCTTTGCATTCTCTGTAACACAAAGAAGCACAGGAGTGACCCTGAGCATTAGATTTGGTTTCCTCTTTTGGATTTGGTTTCTTCTTTGGTACCAACTCAGGTTTCACTCACTTTCCTTCAGGCTGTCTCAAGGGGACTCTTACCCAGCCAGGAATTAGGCCATGGCTAAGGGCTGACCACAGGCCATGAGTTCCATGAGTTTATTATTCCCAGTTCTGTGAGTTTATTATTCCCAGTTGGCCTGGTGCCCTGTGAACTCCATTTCCTCCACGTACCTGCACTGTTTACATTGACACTCACCTGTCAAATGCCCCAGACTGGTGGGAGCAGCCACTGCAGCTCTGGATGTGTACGGTCATGGTGGGTTTCCCATCCCTGCTTAATTCTTTCAGCTTCATGGGTACAAGTACATGATGGAGCTGCAGCAGAGTCCCAGACTGCCAGAAATGCCAGGCACTACTTAGCACAAGTAAAGCTCTTAAGCCCATCTCCTGTCCAATTGGACATGCCTCATGCTTTGCATTTGGGGTCTGATGACCCCAGGGGATGTTTAGTCCCTTCAACTCCCCCATGAGAGACCTCAGGAGACACTGGTCACCTTATGTGACTGAAACCCCTTTGCAGTGGCCTCTGCCAAGCTGAAATTAAGTTCACAAAGTCAGGTCTGCCATATGGCACCAGGATCTGATCAGCCAGGCTGAAATGTCAGTTTTCCTCATTTACAGAGCAGATCTTCATAAAATGAGTAAGTCCACTCATTTGAAAGGATAATACCAAATTGTTTATTCTTGTTTAAGGTTTCAGCGAGGTGTTACATATTTTATGTGGGTTTTTAAATCAGCATCCATCAGCCACAAGTGCAGAGTAAATCACTCTTCACACACAGCACATGAGTCTGCAGAGTCACAGCCCATGTCCAACACACTGTAGTCAAAAGCAAATCAGCAGGGCCCTCCTTGTGAAGTTCATTACTTTATGAAGTGGCTGTCTGATGAACCAAGATATGGATATATAGACATACATCCCTGTCTATCTTCCCTGGAAGTGTTCAGGGCCAAGCTGGCTTGGAGCAGCCTGCTCTAGTGGAAGGTGTCCCTGCCCATGGCAGGAGGGGAGATGAGATGACCTTTTAGGTTCTTTCCAACCCAAACCATTCTGTGGTCCTATGATTCTATATATACACACAGCCAGGATGGAAATTTTCCCTGGGAAATTACTGCACTGCCCCGTGTTTTACAACCTGCAGTAGCACCAGGAAGCTGCAAGGGGCAGAAAGGACTTGGAAATGTGTTGTTTAGAAGCAGTTAACAGCTTGCCTTCAGATAATCTCCTTAGTGTTGTTTAACCTTAAATTCATTAGTAGCACATTTGGGGAGATTACACTAAACCCTCACGCCAGGAAGCCGTGTTGGAACTTTCCTCCTTCTCAAGGCAGCCTGAGATCCTTCCCACCTCAGGCAAAGTCCTAAAGGGAGTCTGGGAAAGGACTTCTGGGGAGTGCAGTGGCAGGGCTGAGTTGAGCAGGACGGGAGCCAGCTGCTGGCTGTGCTGGCACAAGGAGGGCTGATGTCACCAGCAGCTGAACACGGGTCCCCCTCACCCTGCTCTTCTCACTCCCTGCTCTGGGACCTGGTTCAGACTCAGTTCTGCCTCCTCCTACACCGTTCACAGCAAGATTCTTCCTAAGTTAGGTCATGCACGATCCAACTGCTCTGCTAATGCAAATCAGGTCTCACTAAACTCCCTTGCATTTCACCACTGTCTTTACATACACAGCTCAGTCAAACCTCTGAATGAGCACTTAAAACCACGTGCTCACTCAGTGTGTGAAGCTTTACCTCTCCGAGTTCTTTGCTTAGTAAGGACTGAAGAGTCACACACAGCTTTCACCAAAAAAGAGCCTTTAGCAGTTGTGTTTGCAAAACAAAATCAATTTCCTCTCTCTGCCAAGTGAGAAGGAAATGCAAGTTTTCCACATGCCCCTCTGCAAACACTCCCAGAACTGATGCCACAGATGTGGATTTCAAAGTATTTGTAACAAAAATGGCCTTTGAAAGACATCTGTGGTCATGGAGAAAAATCTGATACAATATCCTCATCCCATTTCCAGCTTTGCTCTGAGGGTTTTGTTGCTAGTGATTCACATCCCTGACAAAATGTGTCCATGTGAATGATACAGAAAACAGTGGGAAAACAGCGATTGCCTGTGGAGCTCCCAAACACAGCTGAGGGCTGGGATCGTTCATTGTAGACACAAGAGATCAGAGGGCTCATTTTTTAGCTGGATTTTCCGACACAGAATGTCAACTGTGCTTATGAATATCTGTGATAGAAAACATTTTTGTGCCTTGGTTCTCATCTCGCATACAGGGGCATAATGAAGGAATAATTCTCTTGGAACAAATGTTATTACTGGGATGAGATTGGATTCAATCTTTTCTGTCACTGGGAAGACTCTTGCTGAAATTCAATGAACAAAAACACAAATGCAAAAATTCAAGTGGCATAGATACAAATTATATACATTTATTTTTATTCATTTTAAATAACATTCTTCTGTATAAATTCTGACATATATTCAAATCATACACTTTTTTTTTCTTTTTAGAAATGCATTTGTAAGCATAGCATATGCTTGGGAGACGCCGTATTTGGATGCAGAGTGAGGCTGATGGGTTTCAGATGGGAGCAAGTACAACTTTTAAGGCCCACATTTTCCTTATTTTAATCCATTCCTCTGACACATAAAGAGCAGAGTCCTGTGGGAGCTCACTCCAAAACTTCACTTTAAAGAGAACTATTTTTAGATCCTTTATTTAAAGGAGACTGTGCAAACTTTCTGCCACATTTATGTGGCCTGTAACATTGAAGAGGATAATGCTGCACAGCAGTGGTTAACTGGCCCAGGATACCTGAATGATGCTGAATATATCCCCTCCTCTTTCCTAAATGCCTGCTAAGTTTGCTCAGCCTGGTCCAAGGGAATTATCATTCCAGTGGCTGACATCTCCTGACAGCTCCCCAGGGCTAGTGCTCCTCATAGCTATTTCCAGCTACAGTGGTCCACGAGATTGGAGATCATCTCTCCTCATTAGCCCAACCACTTTTCTGCACATCTGTTGCACTCCAAGTGCTCCCCAAGCTGAGAGCCCTGCAGGCTGCCCCGAGCCCTGCCCCACCCCAGCTCTGTGCCCTTCATCTGCTCCTTCTGTCCCTCTGCCTTTACTGCTGGGCTGCACTCGCCCCAGCCAGACCAGCTGGGCCCTCACCCTGCCAAGGTCAGTGCCTGGAGCTGCTTCCCATAGCCACCAGCCCCCCTGCCCTGTCACACCTCCCCTCTGCTCTGCAGCTCTGTCCCATGCCATGAGTGCCCTTCTCTGTGACAGCCCAGCACTGCAGCTGGGCAGCATTTCCAGGCAGAAGGTGCTACAGGTGGCCCATCAGGAACACCAGTGTAAGATTGATCCACGTGTACCTGGATTGCCCCCTCAGCCCCACAAGTCACCAAGATGCCCTGCCCTGGCCTTGCTGGCTGCTCAGCTGGGCCTCAAAGCAGCCCTGAGAGTCCATTGCTGGTTTACCTGCCCTTACCCCACCCTCAGGACAAACCTCAGCACCTGGGGAGCCTCACGATAGGTGATGACACCATCATGGTGCTGGTGGCCTCAATACCCTGGCACAAGTGTTTGAGCTCTGCCACCCCTCAGATACAACCCAACCCAAGGTGACTGGAGACAGAACCAGCTCAGCTTCTTCCTCCCCTCCTGTGGTGCCAGGGGAACTGCTAAGAGCATGGATGATCTGATCTCACATCACCAAAGTCAAACATGAAGCTGTTTATTCTTTCCCTGCTGAGGCATTGATCTCCTTTTATTACTGTTGCTCCTGTGTGCCAAGGCCTGGGGGGCAGGAGGTGGCTGCTGTGTCATTCTGCCATTTGACAAGCATGGTGCCAGTGCCACATCCTCACTGTGCTCCCTGCTCAGGAACATCCTGTGCCATCCAAATCTGGGCAGCCAGGTCCCCCCGCCCAAGCAAGCTTCCCATCATGTTTTCCAGGCTGTCTCCATCCCTTCATCCAGCTGTGCAATCCACAGGCAGCAGCTGTCCCACCCTGCAGGGCATCCTGACTCCTCCTCTTCCCAAACACAAAGCCTTTGGATTACTTTGGAGGTCAGAAATCAGCCAACACCTCCTGTGCTGTGGCAGGCAGGGACTAGGAGGGCTCAGCACCTGAGCCCACGCTCTGCTTGAGCAGATGGTCCCTATTTCTACAGTGAGACAAAATCCAAGCCTGCTCCTGTTACACAGCAGCCCACAGTCACAGCAAAATTTAAGGAAGAGGTGTTTTGTGGCAGAGATTAAAAAATCTGCTAAAGTATTTTAGAAACATTAAAGTGAACAACCTGTCCTTCGATTTGCTTGCTAGCATCAGTCCCAGAAGCCAACACTTCCTAAATTACCTTTCCTCACACCATGAAGTGACCAAGTGCAAGTGTATCACTAGATCAGCACTTCTAAGTAATTACAACCTCCAGGAAATTTTCTGTGTTGCCACCATCCTGCTCTTTAGAAGTTTGATGAGCAACTTGGGGATTAGCAATATCCAGATTTTCTCCTCCAGTCCTGCCCCGTTTTGTACCTAAAAGTAACATTGCTCTGAATGACATGAGCCAGATTTATTACCTGAAGTATGGGACCTCACCCATGCCCGCTGCAGGCAATAGGAGCTTTTCCATCACTTTTTTTCCGTCAGCTCGGACCTATATGCAATTCCACATTCTTCCCTCACCATTTCCCTTGGTCATGCTCAACAATTTTCATTCTGACTTGCCATGCCTCAAGTTTAAATCAGGCAGCAGGTTTTTGAGGCAGAAATGGCATCTTTGAGCATGTGTTTGAATCACCTACTTCCCCCTCTGCCAAGTTTCCAAAGATAAGAGAAACCTCCTCACAGCACTGAAAAACAAATAAATAACCAACATGTTCTACCATTTCTCATCTGGAGAAATATTCACTTTTTCCTGGCTCAGAGGATGCATCCACCAGCTCCTGTATCACCACTGCCCCACCACACACAGCAATGCAGCTGCAGCTCTGAGGTTGGGCAACAGTGAGGGAAATATTTGTTTCTTGCCCTGTTTCCATGCAGTAGTTTGATTTCCAGGGGTGGGACAGGCACACACACTTCAGGTACCAACCCAGGAGCTCCGTGGTGTGACCTCTCTGGGCAGTGCTGCCTGTGAGTTGTTCTCTCTGCTAACAGCCCATCAGGCTCCCACCAAAACCAGGGGAATCTGTAAAACCTGTTCCCTGGGATGATTTTTGGACAGTTGATTCCCCACCACCTTGTGCTGCTTTAAATTCTGAAAGCATCTGTGCCCTTTTACCTTCTGAGCCTCGAAGCGCACATCGGGTCCTGCGAGCTCTCCATCCCAAAGCTGTTTCCACCCAAATCCAGGAGACCTTTGCTTTTGGCCCTCAGGAAGCCGGGGGGCTGAGCTCAGCCCTCCAGCACGTCCCCCCTGCCGTGTCAGCTCAGCAGGGATGGCAGTGGGATCCCTCCACACAATGAGCACCCACTTGGGAGAACCTCAGCCAATGAGCCCAGGCTCTCAGTGTGTTTGTGACAGTGTATTTGCATTTTGCAGAGAGATTTAAAAGCAAGGAATACATTGATGCATCCAGTTTTTGGACACCTACTCAGCCCTAGTCATGGCAACACTGGTATTCACTTTGTATTTGAAGGAATGGCAAAATTTGACAGATACAAGTAGGTAGCACTCACATTTTCTCTAAAAAAGAAGTTATTCAATGATAGTGGAAGAAAAGCTTTAAGCAGTTGGTGTTTGCCAGAGGCCCAGCTCCAACAATATTGCCATCTCATTTACAGTATTTTAAACAATCCTCATGATTTTTTCTTTTTTAAACAACGTCACTAACCGCTGTACAATTAAAACCTAGAGGATAAAACATGACCTGGGAAGTGGGGGAGGTTGGGAAGGGGCTCATGGTTTTGTTGTTGGGGATTTTTTGGTTGGTCAGTTGGTTGCTTGTCTTTTTTACAAATAATTACAAATACAATTCCAAGAAGATATATTACATTTTATATACAGAACACACCATTTCTATCAGGGTAGGGTATTAAGCCTGGCTTTTATTTTTACATGGCAACCCTGAGATATCTTGTCGTCTTCCCTTGCACAGAAACTATACAAGTTCATTAACTCCTTCTAGAAAAAAATTGGATTGCTATGTCTTAATAGCATCATCACCCTGTATAAATACTC
Source organism: Anomalospiza imberbis (assembly GCF_031753505.1). Lineage (NCBI taxonomy): Eukaryota > Metazoa > Chordata > Aves > Passeriformes > Viduidae > Anomalospiza > Anomalospiza imberbis. The sequence goes on along the minus strand of NC_089701.1, from coordinate 6,379,521 downwards.
AGAAAGGGAAAAGCTTAGTCTCTTCCCTAACTCAAATGTTCTTAGGATTTTTTCCCATTTCCCTGCTTAGTGGGAACAGATAATGGTGACTTTTTCAGTGTGCAACTCACTCCTCCTACTTGCCTTTTGGTAGAACAATTACTTCCCTTTTTTTTTTTTTTTTTTTGTTCTCCTTTTCAAATAAGTTTTTGTCAGGAATGAAGATGATGCCTTTCCAAAGATCTGTTTCCTGAAATTCCACTGTTAATTCATGAGCTACTTCTCAAACTAAAGGATGAAGACACAAGTGTTGGGTTGGCTGGAAACCAAGTAGCTTCTGACTCCTCATCGAGTTCTGCTCTCTCCACCCCACCACCTCTTCATAAAAAAAGTTTCAATTCAGCATAATCCAGTTTATAACAACAGTGAATTCTATGGATCTTTATGGAGAACACTGAATGCATTTCACCACACTACCTGAAATTCGGGTGTACTACACTGTCTTCTGTTCACCTGCAAGCTACAGCACGCCTTGCACCAGAGAGTATCTGAAGAGCAAATTCCTCTGCGCGGAGCCCTGGCACGGATCCTGACACCCCTTCCACAAGCCCTGTAACTTTTTGAGAAGCAAACTTTGGAACAGCTGGATGACTTCTAAGCTTTATAATTATGCATGGGAGTCGTCAGCGTGAGCTGTCCATTCGGGGCCACCTCATTGCCATCATCTTCCAGCAGCCCCGACACGTCAGCGTTGGGAATGCTGTCGTGGTAGCTGCTGAAACTGATGTTGTCCTCTTTGAGTTCAATGGTCCAAAAGGGAGCGTTAAGTTTTCGGTTCTGATACTCACGGTACATGTAGACAGCACCCACAAAGCCCATTAGTAGGACCACAACAATGATGATCACTGTCAAAATAATGATGTTAAACTGAGTCCACGAAACATCTGCGAAAGCAGAGGTGCTGTTGTCAGAGGAGCTTATAGGAAATATTGTCTGTAGAGTTGTTGGTGACAAAGTAGTGTTTAGCACTGCTGTGGAAAAGGATGTGGCCTTGGTGGTATTTGGAGCAGAAGTTGTAAACTCCGTTGGTTCTGGGCCAAGAGTGGCTTCTACAAAACAAATTAAAAAATAATCAATAAAAAAATCTGCTGAGCTAAAAATCAAACACAAACATAAGAGATTTGACATTTATATCACAGTTATTATGGCAATTACGCTGCTAAACTAGCATTTTTTCAAAGCAGTTTAGAAAATGTCTGCCCAGGGTTGTGTGTGGGGTTTTTTAATTTAACTCTGTGCTAAGTGCCCATGGACTACAGGACTCCTCTGAAAAGTCTGAAAAGTGCTGAGGGACAGGTGCAGCAGTCACAATTCAGGGTTAAATACAGGAGCTCATGATGACAGCAAGTCCCAGTCCAGCTCCTCTTCAGACCAGGAAAATGGGGCTTTACCAAGCTCAGCAAGTTTAGACTCTGAACCAACGTGTCCCTTGGTGTCTGTGTGGGCTGCACACTCAGACACAGCAACTCCAGGAGCTTAAACCCTTCACAACCAGTGCACCAGATGTAAGACTTTGTTCACAGTATTATTATTTCTACTTGTACAAACAAGAAGATCAAAACTGAAAAAATGAACCACAAGTACTCAGCCATCTCAGCATTTTGCAGCGGGTTCTGTGTTTGCACCACTTTAGGTAAAAGGGCAAAGTAACCTCAGTACTGCTTTCGAATGAAATCATACACAAGCCACATGGAGATCCCCAGTCTATACAGCCAGAAGCAGGAGGTCACCAAATCACAACAAAAAAAGACTGTGGATGTTCTTCAGAAGCCTTTGAACACAGCAGAAGCCAGCTGGGATCCTGGTTTGGTTTCAGCTGCTGGCCTAGGTGCCCACAGGAAGGATCAGAAGAGGAGAACTACCAGACTGTTCTCTGTCTTTTCCTTGGCACTAAATAGCCAAGAACCTGCCTTGCTTCCAGCAGCCATGGGATAACTCCTTTCTCAGTTCAGGAGTCAGGTTAACCTTGAGATCTCAGAAGTGGGATGTGAATTCATTACACCTGCATCAAACCTGCTGAGCTACAGGCCTCGGAGAGCACCACAAATCTGTAGTATTAAGCTCACAAATGCAGCTAATAAAGCACTTCCTCACATGAATAACCTGATCTATTTTAGATTCTCAAGTCCAGGCAACAGGAACACTCCACAAGCTGAAGCCTCAATCAGCCAGAATGTTCTCTGCACCTATTGCTCCACAGGACTCTCTGCATCCTCTTTCCCACTCTCTTCCTGCCAACAGAAAAGCAACTTCATTTTAAATCCACATACAGCTGCAGCAATTACAGCTGATGGTGCCATGCTGTATAGATCCAGCTTCCAGCTCTCCTGAACATCTACTAATTATGATTGAGGAGGAGAGTCACTTCCGAAGGACTAATTTTGCACTAAGTTGCATCTCCAATGGCAACAGGAGCTGGAAATATTCAGCACATGTCCTGCCACGGGCCCTCAGGGGAACTCCCACAAGTTAACTTTGGGCTGTCACGTTCCCAGTTCAGGCAACCGAGAAAGAAATTCCTCTGGAAGGGACATCACACACCTGACTGAGGTTCCTGCTCAGAGTCCCCTCCCTGCAGCAGCTCCTCTGTCTCTACAGCTCCTGCCTCAGGTTGATAAGGACACTCAGGATGCTGAATGCCCGAAGGCATTTCTCTATGGCATGACAGGCAAAATTTTGCAATAGGAAGCAACATGACAGGACCAAGAAGTTCCTGGAAAACCTTTGGCTTTGGGAAAAGGGCATGAGGAATTCAGTCATCCTTTCCAAATTCCTTCACCAACACTTAATCCCTGGCAAAGCTGTAAGTAGGGAAAAAACAGAACTGAGACAATGGCTGATTCACCAGCAAGGAACCAACGCTTTTCTGGGCTTTATGTGTGAGTCAGCATCAGCTCAGGGCTGGCACGGAGGCCTGGGGTGAAGACATTTCCTGGCGCTCCCAGGAGCGTCACGGTGAAGTGCCGGGCTCTGGCCCCGGCGCCGCTTCCGGGCCGTGACACGGCGCTGCCTGTTCCGCTCCCGGGGCCGTGCCAGCTCTCCAGATGTCCCAGAGCAGCTCCTTGAGAGCAGCAGCTGCTCACTCAATGGGCTGCTTTGGCAGCTTTGGCGGGAGCCTCAGATCCAGCTGCTTGATTGAAGCGCCGGCTCTGCAGAGCTGCCGCTGCCTCCTACAGTGGAGGAGCTCTGGCAGGAGGCCCCGCGCCCGGTCCCGGGGAGGCTGCGGTGCTTGGCCAGAGCCACACTGCACCAGTGTGAGTCCCTGCTGTGCCTCCCCATGGCAGCAGGAGCACCACCTGCTCTGGGGCTGAAAACACTCGCTCTGATCCTTTGAATATCCTCTCTATGTGCCTTGAAAGCACCAGAGTCCTGGTCAGGTTTAGGAATCTGGATGGCCCCTGTGGATACACGAGCTTTGCCCAGGCTGTACAGAACCTGCTGGCTCATTTCACCTGGGACCACTGAAACGGAGCCTGGGTGATGATTTCACTCCAGAAGCCACTCAAATGCACTCAAATGATTTATGAAAATGTTAACCTAAAACAAGTTAATGCTCAATAACCTCAGCATGTCAGTTTTTAGGCAATTTTTGTTTAAGGAACTGGAAAGAAACTGGACATCTTTTTAATTGCTTAATAAAAAAGGGAAAACATAAGTGTCAGGGAGAGAGGAAAGCTCAAGGAGCATGTCCCAGGCCCCTTGAAAGGGGACAGTCTTTCCCCACATCAGGTACTGGCTACAACAATGCCATTAAAATAAAACTGAATGGTGAAAACTGCAAGTACCCAAGCAAAGCCACATGTACGGATTTTAATGGAGCAAGGCCATGTGGATCCTTGCACAAAGCCAGAGCTGTGCAGGGGGAGGTAATGGATGAGCTGATGTAAAAGTGCCGTTTCCAGCCCTCTTACAGCTAATAAGCATCCAACTTTGTTGTACTGACCATCTCCCTGAGCAGGGAAGGACTCTGTGATTGCACACCCAGTGAGCAGCACAGGAGTGAAAACCACATTAGCTCCTGACGGAAGATCTGAATTGAATCTCTGTCCATGACAAGGATAAATTTGTCCCCAAACACTTCCCTGAACTCTGTGTTCTTTCATCTAATACATCACACTGGTAATGTTTCCATGCATGCTGTGGGACATCCACCATGAAAACCAGCCTCCAGATAACCACTGAAGGAGCAACTCCAGAACCATTTTCTCTCATTGTACATTAAATACACTACAAATGGATTGGGTTTTTTCCAGCTTGTTCACTAGCAGTGCCTGCCAGGGTCTGGAATCAGGGTGGTTACAGAGCTAACTCTAAACCACCTTTCAAGGCCAGTAGGCACCAATGGCTGGACTCGTCTGCCCAGGGAGGTGGTGGAGTCACCCTCCCTGGACGTGTTTAAAAAAAGCCTGGACGTGGCACTCTGTGCCATGGTTTAACTGATGAGGAGGCGTTAGGTCATAGGTTGGACTAGATTATCGTAAAGGTCTTTTCCAACCCAGTTCATTCTGGGATTCTGTGATTCTGTTACAAAGATCTGGTTTTCTTCTCTGCACCAGAGGCCAGATGAATCTAAACTAACGTGAACAATTAACAGCATTCCCTCTCCAACCTTTGGCCAGCTGCACGGTGAGCCTTGACACTGACTTAAGCAGCAAGTTTTACCTTTCCTGGTGCAGTTGGTGCCCTCGGAGTCCCTGCTGTAGCCCTCCTCACAGAGCTCACAGTGGGTGCCCGTGGTGTGGTACAGGCAGCCGATGCACTCGCCGCTGTCCGGCCGGCACACGCTGGGGGACAGCGCTGGCTCCACGTTCCCGTTGCACTCACACCTCACGCAGATGCTGTCCGAGTTGTAGTAGCCCTTGTCACACTGGTTGCAGTTGAGGCCGGTGTACCCTGGCCTGCACTTGTCACACCTCGGGACACTCTCGCCAGGCTCTGGAGAACACAGAAAGCAAAGCAGGGATGTGCCACAGCCCCTGGCAGAGACACCCGTGCTGTGGGATTTGTTCTGTGGGGTTTGTTCTATGGGAACTGACCACGAGGCACCCTGACAAAAATCAGCAGCCACAAGTATTGACCAATCTCAAATTTTGAGCTGAAAACACAACTTTTGAACTGCAGCATTTTCTCTGTTAGTAAAAAACAGTTTTGGGGAGTTCTGATGCCTTGTACCAACCTCACAGAGCAAACTCAGCACGTTGCTAAGGAAATAGATTATTATTCCTGAATATTTCCATCTCAAACAGGCAATTTCAGAGAACAGCTGGAACTATATCGGGGATGCTTGCAATCCAAAGGAACTTTTGGGCCTATACGAAGCCAGAAGCAGCTTGCTTGCAAAACTGATTAGGGAAATATCAAAAAAAGTCTTACATATGACTATTATAGCTCTGACTTCTCTCAGTTACGTTGGGGAATCTCTGAATGGAGTCCCATGGAGATGTTCAGAAGCAGACTCAGAAGTATGGAGGGCTACATGGCACTGCTGAGCACCCCCTGCCCCCCTCCTGGCTGCCACAAGCTCAGCAGCTTCTCTGCAAAACTTTGCAGGTTCTTCAGAGCAGACTGCGGCAACGCACTGGGAGCTGGAAGTAGACTTTAAGATCCCTTCCAAGCCAAACCATTTTGTGATTCTGATCCCTAACCTGCACAGCTGCTCTCACAAGAGGCAACACAAGCACCAGGGACCCATCACAGCAGGTGCTGCTTCCAGTGCCCACAAACAGGAGCTCCACAGGCTATAAAACACCTTGCTGGGCTGACACACTCTGAGGGGCAATTTAACTGAGGAAAGCAACCTTCATTATGAGGAATTAAACCAAAACAAGAGCCTCACGTAAGTGGCAGGTGCCGGTGGATGCCACAGTGGAGCAGGGGCAGCGCTGGCAGCCGTGGGCAGGATGGGTGCTCCGATAGAAACCCTCCTTGCAGAGCTCACAGTGCTTCCCCTCCGTGTTCTCCTGGCAGTCCAGGCAGGTGCCTGAGGAACAGAGAGGAGAACAAGCAAACATTCAGCAGCAGGAACTGGAGCAGAACATTTGGAGCAAGAATCCGTGTGGAACACACTCAATTATCAGAGCTCACAGGTGGTTTTGGATGCCCTCTGGCCAAAACATGATCCTGGCCTCTTATGACCTTCTGATGCTCATCCCCTCGCTGCACACATACACAGATCATGTGAAAAAGCAGGTGGCCCCAGCAGAGGCCCCACAGCTCACCACTAAAAGGTCACTGCAGGTAAACACGAGTTATCAGTGTTAAAATTCTCCTCAAGGAAAGCAGTTTCAGTTTGCATTTGTACCAGTGAGATGGAGCACTGATGCTTCGAGTCCCCCACTCTCATGAGGGGTCCCTGAGGTTTATGCCTTTGGTTTTTTGTGTGAAGCCTCTTCCTGTCCACCTGGGCTGGTGGTCAGGGGTGAGGACATGCCACTGTCCTGCTTTGGGACAGGCAGCTCCATCCTACCAGCGTGGCTCCAGCTCCTCCACCCCAGGACAAGGCAGCAGCAGTCACTGACCTTCCCAGAGAAGCAGAGGAGTGGGGGCTCACGTGAGCCACCTGCCCTTCCTGGGGAAGCCCCTGAATCACAAACTCGATGTGCCATGCATTCACAGACGCCGTCTCCTAATGGCCTCCAAATTACATTTTGATACTACTGTGACCCAGAAGAAAAATCTCCTTAGTTACAAAAGCACAGCCTCTATATAAAGCCCATCCATCAGCGGGAACATGCTGTAATTCAGCTGGCTCCTGGGTGAGGTGGCAGGGAGCTGAGGGAAGATTTGATTAAATCCCATGTACCAGACTCTGCAAAGGCCACAGCTCTTTCTATAAGCTGGGGTGGCCCAGAGCAGTGGGAGAGCACAGACAGATCCACTGAGCTGATCCAGCAGTGCTGCTGGGGGATGGGGAAGTCTCATATCAACATCAACCACAGCAAAAAATCCTGATTGAGGTTTTTGCTGACTGTTATAAAGACCACAGCAGATTTTCTTATTAATATCAGAACAGTTTGGCTCCCTCACAAGCCCGACACGGCTGCTGCTCCTCAATTCCCACAGTGATGACTCCACAGCCAAGCATCCCCAGGCAGCCTGGCGTGTCCTTGCAGCCAGCCCTGATGCCAAGGGCAGGAAGCAAACCCAGGAAGTGGCTGATTCACCCACCCAGCAGGGCCCTGCCAGCACCCCTTGCTCAGCATCACCTCCCACACACTGTTTGCTCTTCCCTCAGCAGCCTGTCAGGCACGAGCCAGTGGTTTTTGTGGGAGAGATGTCAGGTTTAGAGGGGAAAATTATCTGCTACGCTTGGTTTCTCCAGCTGCAAACCTGGATCAGCTGTTTCAGTGGGATGGATGTCTTGGACAGGGAAGTTCATCTGCCTGGTCACAGCAAGGCTGCCTTGGACAGTGATTCCCAGGCACTAACAGGGGCATAAATCTGGAATCACACCTGTGTTGCCTTGGTCATTTCAGGACCAATGTCTTTCCCATCAGCAGAAATCACCCACATCCATCTCCAGCAGCCCTGCAAATGGCTGTGTTTCCCTGAGTCAGCAGGTTGCTCAGCCAGGCAGGGCATGCACGGGCATGCAATCAGGTATCACTGTGGAGAGCCTAAATAATTAATAGCACTTCTCATGCTGATAATGCCCTCAGGAAGGATCAGACCTCACAGGACCCCAACTGGGAAGCACCAGCCCACCTCAGTGCACAGACACACCATGGAGTATAAGGGTCGTGGCAGAGGAAGTGCTGTCAGCTGCGGAGCTCCTGCTGCCCAAGTTATTTATTTATGCCCAGTAATTCTAAATATTCCTCCTGGCCACAGCGATGCCAAGCAGGAGCTGGCTGCAGAGCCAGCAGAGGGAGCCCAAAGTATAGCAGTAATGGGAAAAAACTTTGAAAATTGGACAAAGGCTACACAGAATTGATGTAAAGCTGGGGAGGTCACACAGAGTGCAGGCTCTAGAGCAGGCGTCCGATCTAATTTTTAATCAACTTCGTTCTCTGTTCTGGATTTGTTTGGTTCCCTCAGCCACAGCAGCATAAAGTTTTTGTCAAATCGACAATAGGTCATTAAGCAAAATGAGGGGTTTTCATTGCAATGCTGTGGGCAGCACTGGGCAATCCCAGCAGAAAGAGCAGCCCCATCCCAGGAGCAAGGTCTATGCTGGGTTTTCTTTGATAAATCAAGAGCAGGAAGAACACTGAGGGAGAAAAAAGGAAGAGCAGATTATCCTCCTCCTTCACAAAACCCACACACCCAGCTCCAAATCAGTAAGACAGCTGATGTGTGCACAGCTTTAGTGACAGCCTTGTATCCCTCAGTACTGGTAGGACATAAGCACACAGAGTTCAGTATAGGAGTGAATGCAGTAATTCATGCTCAAGGGAGGCAGGAATTCACCCCCAGGGAATGCAGATCCAATGCCCACGGACCAGGGCATTCCTCTGCTGCAAACACACAGCCCATGAGGGAACACACGGACACAAATTGCCCAGAAATACCTGATTTCATGAGCTCTGCCTCTCCGCCAACAAATTCCGCAACATTACTTTTAATTATTACCCCTTTCTAAGCTGCTGGATGAATATTACAGAACTGCCCTTCAGCCTGGAAGTTTTGAGGAGAATTTGGAATTTGAAGTGAGTGCTGCTGTGGCTGAAGGGGAAGTTGTGCAGGCAGTCCCATAACAGTGTTCCTCCAGGATCCCTCCTCCCAGGTGAGATGGCAAAGCAGTCAGGCTCCCCCTGCCCTCCCATAAGCTGTTCAAGCACAGGTGCCTCGACATTTGCACTCCAGCAACATCTGAGTGAGAGACGGTCAAAGAAATAATCTGGGGAAATTAACAAGGCTGATTTATAAAAAGTGGGCAGTATTAATTAGAGGTTGCCAATTTTTAGCAGCTCTAATCCTGTTATCTGTGGCGGCAAGTCCCCTTACGTCAGTGCCAGCACAGTATATGTTTCCAGGTAAACAGCAGCTAAACAAAAGGTTTTTAAAAGCCCATGTTGTGTGTTTGTGTAAGTGCAGAGAACAATAGAGCCCCAGTTTTTGATACAGGCTGCTGTATTAGGGCTCTGCACTGCAGCCTGGGCTAAAGCACGCAGCCTTCACTGCATTCCTTCAAAGGAGACCAACCCCAACCTTGCATTTCCATTTCAGCTTTAAGGTAAAGATTTTGGGTACGCAAGGCAAAAAGATGTAGATGAAGGGGCTAAGAGCAGAGTGTGAACAGAGACAGAGGGGGCAGGTGAAGCCTGCAGCCCCATGGTGACAAGAGGACATCATCACCTGTGGAGTTGTCGCAGGTGTGGGAGTGGTTGTTGCACTGGCAGGGCTCACACGTGGTCTCATTGAACCTGTAGTAGCCCTCACTGCACCGGTCACACTTCACGTCCGTGACACCAACTTTGCACTGGCACTTCCCAGAGCTGCAGAGGGAAAAACAAACAGTGAGATCTGGCTGTGCTGGGAGGCATCCAAGGTACAAACCTGCAGGCAGGCCTTTGGACTCCCTGTCTTCCTTTCTGCCGGCAGCAGGACATGAAACCCAGGGGCAATCATTTCCAAAAAGTGATGGGGAGTTCAAGACAGGACGAGTGTCTGCCAAGCCAGTTGCCCTGACAGCAATTTCCAGCTGGGCACCAGAAATCATTGGTCATTCCAGAAAGCCTTGGCCCAGAGCCATTCCCTTGCATCAGCCCCAGCAGATGCTCCCACAGCCTCTCTGGAGTCCCTGCTCCACCTGCACCAGCCCTGGGTCCTGCAGGACACTGGCACACCCATGGTCACTGTGCCTGAACAATCCCAGAGCACCCACGTGGGTCATCATCTCCCTTCCACATCAGTGCTGAGCAGCACCTCCCAGATTTTTGTGTGAGTAGACAATTCCCTGCTCAGCAGCTGCTCTCCTGGCTCCCCTGGGAGCCGGGGCAGCAGCTCATGTGTCCTGCTTGGCTCCAGCCAGGGCAGGTGTCAGCCACCTGCACTCCCTCCTCTTCTCCTCCATGATCCCATTTATCCCTTCCCCATCTCCACGGACACTTGGGCAAAGCCCCTCTCTCCAGGTGAATTCTAGCCAGTAAAGCCAGGAAGAGACAAGAGAGGGTTCTCCCCTCTCCAGCAGAGGCTTCCACTCCAGCTGACCTAGACAGGAGCTGTTTACTTGGGCACAGTGTGACTGCAGGGAGGGTGGAGCACTGTGCTGTGAACACAGAGGGCATTGCTGGTGGCTGCCATGAGCAAACAAATACCAGGAGCTATAAAAAGCAAAGGTTACCCTCATTCCTTTGGCTTTCTGTGCTACTCTCTCCACACAGAGGCTTCCAACGCTTTGCTTTCATAACAGACTTTATACACTGGCAGCATTTAGCTCAGCTCTCAGAGGAATCACAGGAATGGATAAATTCCCATCCAACCCTGGGCACGGCCACTGCTGGAGGTGGCTCATCCCACCTGCACACTGGAACAACCAAGCCAAGGGACAGAGAGCTCCCAGTGCCTCTGCACATCCCCAACAGCCCTGGGGGAACATGCAGGAACCCCAGCCCCGCCTGCTGCAGGGAACCAGGACAGCAACCCAAATCAACAGCATTCGGTCCCCTCCAGGTGATGGATTTATCTGCAGAGGAGGTGATACACACAGACCCACAGACAGCCCTTACATGCTGCATCACCCTCTGAGCTCTCCCCTGGGTAACCTCCACCCTGTTCAAACACCTTTTAAACACCTTTGAAATACCTTTTAAAGTCACCATTTCAGGGCTCACTGTGCCTGCACAAAGCTCATCCATTGTTCCCCCTCTCTTCCTGGGAAGACTGAGCAAGGCACAATTTGCTCCTAAAAGCCTCCAGAAAAATCTGCTGATTAAAACTAATAGATGTTTGATGCACTGATGATGTGTTGTTTTTAACTAAAATGCAGTAGATTGCGATGTTTTGGGCAAGACATTGCTTCTGTTAGAAATTAGCATAATTCAGTATTTCTGTTGTTTGTTTGTTTGCTAAAGGAAAAGGAACTACTCACCAAAATAGGGACCTCAACCCAAGAGGCTACACAATTAAGTAGTTGCAGAATCTGAAATCTCAAGCATATTTAATGGCCTGATTACAAGAAGAAGAAAGAAATATGATGTTTCCTTGCTCTCCAGGCCATTATCTAGAAGTGCAGCGGGCAGATTACAAAATTCAAAGGCATGCTGGTAAGCAGCTCAGTATGTTTGGCTGGTAAGCAGCTCAGAATGTTTGACTTTTAAAGAGCTTTTCACAAGACCCAACATTAATCCAAACGTTGTCACAGTGTTTAAAATAAGCACAAACAAAAAGCAGCTTTTTATTATTTGCTCCTGACTGCTACTGCTATTCCTGTAAGAGGGCAGGGACAGGCAGGGAAAAACATGTGCTATGGGGAGGAAAATCTGATGTTTAGCCTGAAAACACATCTTTTGGGGATGCAGCATATGAGCAGGGTTTTGTAGGACCAAGCATTTGAGCTGCTTCATCTTCACCCTCCCTGGCTTCCTCCTGGAGTTCAGAGAGTTCTGTTTGACTCCCTCGTGTCCCTGATCCAGCCTTTTTCTCAATGACACCCTCCTCTTCCTCCCTGCTTCCACACAGACTCCCATTTCATTTCTTTCAAGGAGGTTTATTTCCCCAGTGACCCTGCTGGAGTTCAATTCAGCATTTTGGGGCACAGTCCCTTGATTTTACTCGCTAGCTTAGAAATAACAGGAAAGAAAGCTCAAAAAAGGAAAAAAAAAAAAAGACTGTTTGGAAAGTTTGGTTTGAATGCCTCTTGAACAGACCTTTTCTCAACATGTTACACATGGCACAGAGCCAAGTCCTGCATGTGCAAGAATTAAATCACTCAGCAAATATAAAGCTTTGCCTGTGGTCATTGCTTCCACAGAATAAAGCCCCCTTACAACACTCCTTTTTATAGCTCCAGCCCAGCAAAGTCTGTCAGACACTTTTTAAAGCAAAGGTCAATGATATAAATGCATTGAAACCACAAAAAAAAAAAATCCTGTTAACAGACCAATTGTGCCCATAAAAATCCAGAAATTTGAAAGAAAAGACCCACAGTTTAATACTTGCACAGTGAGAACTGAACTGGATTTTGAGTATCAGCCAAGAATTTCTTTTTGGGGGGAAGTGGGGAGAATGAGGGGGATGGGAAGAGGAAAACGTTTTGATGCAGCAACATCACTCAACTCCACTTCAGATGATGATTAACCCCTCTGAAGCCAGCCAGTGTTCAGCTCTCACAAAGAATTGATACAAATATGTATTGGGATAAAACCAGACTTCCAGTTACCAAAGCCTCCTGCCAGCATTGGTTTCTACCAGATTTTTATGAATACGCTCACTCTGGAGACCGTGTAGGTGGTGTGTATCACCATCACATCATCCATCAACTTTACAGATGTTTCCTACTGATTAAAACCATCACCAGCACATGAGGCACTGGCAAAAGGAGCAGGCAGTGATTGCTGGTCAGGGCACAGCCACATCCAAGGCTTGGAGCCAACATGGAACGACGTAACCCTCTGGGGACAAGGGCCACATGCCAGGTTTGGGACCCCGCCAAGGCAGGAGCTGGATCACCCGAGCACCCTCCTCCCTCAGGGTCCATGTTCTGCCTCAGGAGACAGCCTGGGGCTGGACTAGGACTAGGACACAGCCACCCCAGGCAGCAGCATTCCCACAGCCATGGGGCAGGGCAGTGTAAATAAAACATTGGGCAGGGGACAGCCTACACCCCAAATTATGTCTGCAAAAAGCCAGCCTGGTTTCATTTCCAGCCCTCACAGCTCCATTCCACTCCTCTCAAGGGGAAAGAGACGCAGGATCCCATCACTTGCCAAGAGATTTGTGCCAATGGTGGCAACCAAATGTTCCCTGAGGTGGGATTTTACACGGGACTGCAGCTTTACAGGTACAGAAGCCAAGGGGACACACCAGAGACACCCCAGCCCTCCCCTGCATACTGGCAAAGAGGAGGACTGCAGACAGCTCTGACCCCACCTGGAAGTGTCTCAGGGCACAGAGAGCAGGGAACAGCCCCTGGAGCCACAGAGCATCCTGCAGATGGTTTCCTGCCAGGTCTGGTGGCTGGGGAAGGACACGGTGAGGGGCTGGCCTTGGGAGCTTGGGCAAGGCCCTCACTTTGCACTGCTCAGCACAGACTGCACAGGAGCTCAAGGCCTCATCACAAGGGGAAAAAAGCACTAAAGTGTCTGTGATCTGAGACAGACCACAATGTGCAGCCACATCTGCAACGGGTCTCCACTTCTCCTCCACAGAAACATCTTGATTTTAGCAGGGACATGACAGGCACAAGATGGATGGGAGGATGAAGGACCATGGCCTTAGGGGCTGTTGGGAGACAAGCTGTGCACAGTTAGTGGTCTAACAGAAAACCCTCAGCAAGCTCCAATCATTCCTCTTCTTCCTTTCCTTTTTTTTTTCCCTAAGGAGGAGGAAGGGAGAAATTAATTTTGAATATATTCCCAGACACCAGAAAAGCCTGGATGCCCCAGTCAGAGCCCAGGGACTCCCTGGCCATGTCACACTCAGCCTAAACAGCACAGCACCAAGCTCTTGTGCCTTTATTTCCAAAACATATGAGATTGGTAAGATTTTAGGGCAGAGGCAGAGAAGGAGGGAGCTTCCATGGGTCTCAAACCATGTCCTGCAGGTGAGCCATGCAAAGCCTACACCAAGAGTTTTTCCAAATCCATTTATTGTCCTCCCCTTGAAGCACAGAGCACACACCTGCACCCTGCCCAGCTCAGCAGCTCCCCGAGCAGCCCCAGCAGAGCTGGGCAGGGGCACACTAAGAAAGAGGAAAGCGAGGGCTACACCAGCCCTTCCCTGGACATCTCCAGGTGGCATGTCCAGCTCCACCTGTCCTCTTGGGAAGCCCCAGTGACAGCAATGCCCATCAGTTGTCCCAGCAGGGCACGGGGTGTCCCTGGAACAGACACAATTCACAGCAGTGACGGCGCTCCCTGGGAACGAGGGAAATCGCGTTGAACCACGAGCATCTTTAAAACAAACCCCACGAAAAGGCTTTGTCACACTTTGATGGGATAAGACAGAAGGAGTCTGCACACAATTAGGAGGATTCAGAAGAGATGTCTCCAAAACTGGTGCGTTCCTCCAGCAAGCCAGGCTCCTCTAGTGCTGATTTTCTATGATGCCTGACAGCAGCCAGGGGATAAATCTCTCTTACACCTTCCTGGGCAATGTGGAAAAGTTCCCATTTGAAAGCTAAATGCTCCAAGACACTTTGGTGGGAAAGCAGTGCTGTTAACACTCAGAATCACAGAATCATTTAGGTGGAAAAGGCCTCCACAACCACTGAGTCCAGCCTTTGAGTGATCATCACCTGAGCACTGAGTGCCATGTCCAGTCTGCTGAACACCTTCAGGGATGGGGACTCCACCACCTCCCTGGGCAGCCCCTTCCAATGCTTCACAACCCTTCCCATGAAAAAATTCTTCCTGATGTCCAACCTGGTGCGGCTTGAGGCCACATCCTCTCGTCCTGAGGATACCAAGAACCCTCACAACCCATGTGCTGACTCTTCTGTCAGTCAATTATTGAGTATCAGCACGTGGGGAAGAGGAGAGCAGGAAAAAGCCCCACACTGGGTTTCTCCTCCCCATTCCCTCAGCTCAACCCAAAGCTGCTGGTGGCCAAGGTGGCTCTGTGGGAGAGTCAGGGGGGCCAGGGCCAAGCCCTGCACCAGCCACCCGCTCTGAGCCCCTTTGTGGAGGGCACAAGAAGCAGAGCTTTATGGGGGCCAACACTGGCCCATTGTGTGCCACATTCCTCACTCCGCGCTGGGGCACGGCAGCTGTTTTGTAGGGCAGCCCTCGACAGAGCAGGGACACTTCACAGCTCTGAAAGGCCACTCTGTAAATGTCAAAGGGCCACCTTGTCTGGCCACCGCCGCCTCCACGGCCCCAGCTCCCCCGCCAGGGACAGCCAGGAAACTCCAGGCTGGGCTCTGGAAAGCCAGGAAACTCCAGGCTGGGCTCTGGAAAGCCAGGAAACTCCAGGCTGGGCTCTGGAAAGCCAGGAAACTCCAGGCTGGGCTCTGGAAAGCCAGGAATCTCCAGGCTGGGCTCTGGAAAGCCAGGAGTCTCCAGGCTGGGCTCTGGAAAGCCAGGAATCTCCAGGCTGGGCTCTGGAAAGCCAGGAATCTCCAGGCTGGGCTCTGGAAAGCCAGGAATCTCCAGGCTGGGCTCTGGAAAGCCAGGAATCTCCAGGCTGGGCTCTGGAAAGCCAGGAATCTCCAGGAGGGCTCTGGAAAGCCAGGAATCTCCAGGCTGGGCTGTCCCCTGCTGAAGGCAGGGGAGGGGGCAATGGAAAGTCCACACTGGCCCTGGAGAGGGAGCTTGGATGGGGTCCTGCACAGTCCCATGGGCAGAAGCCTCGCTCACAGCCAAGTCCCAACCTCAGCTGGTGGGCGCTGGTTTCCCAGAGCAGCCTCTGGGGATCGTGTGCAGGGATGGGCCAGGGACCCTCAATGCAGAGAAGGACCCATCAGTGGGGATGCCAGGGAGATGGGGCTGCTCCCCACTGAACACATCTGTTTTGCCCAAAGCGGTCCCTCCATCCCCCAGGCCTCTGCTCAGGCAGCACAAGAGGACTCAGGGTACAAGCAGTGCCTGAAGTACACGCTGGGCACCACCCCCCAACCAGAATTTAGCCACAAAAGCTGAAACAGTTGAGCCCATATTTCTTTTTGAGGGCAGTCAGTGTTTGCCAGAGCAGCAAAGTTTGCAACAGACAACACAGGAACGGCAATGCCTGATGGAAAACCCACAAAATAACAGGATTTCTGAGAAGCCATAATTACCATAGGGGAGATGATAACAATCCACCTTTCCCTGCTGCTGTGTCCAGTCACTCATTCATCTCCCATTCCTGTCTGCAACTGAATAAAAATGGGTTCAGGTACCTTTACCTTCTTCTGGGGGGAGAGAGGAGGAGAGCTAATCAGATGTAAAGGATGTGAGAGGCTGGAATAGGGGAGAGATTGAAATAATTAAACCATGCAGAAAAATAGGCTTTAACAGGGTATTCTTCTGCTTTTCTGACGTCCACATGTAATAATTTCCGTTACAAAACAAGAGCTGTTCTCTGCAGAGTGATGCTGACAAGGCATTACTGGGAGATAATGAGCCACCAGTTGTGCTCATCCGATCTATAAAAGGGAGAGCAGTCTTTTTAAAGAGAAAAAGGGGGTTTGGCTGGTTTTGGGGGGGCTTTAAAGCACAAGTCCTTGAGGATTTCAGCTCCCAAGGTCACATCTCCAAAGGGGAGCAGTGCCTGATGTGGTTTACTGGACTGCTAAAATACAGCAGCACGGAAAGACAGATCCCACGCAAAAGAGAGACATTTCAGAAGTGTGATGACACTCTGCAGACAGAAAATGAAGACTTTATCTATGCAAAACAAGAACTCCATCACTTCCCCCAAATAACCTCCAGGGTCTGGGATGGCCAGCAGCCCTGCAGGCTGGTGAAGCTCCACAAAAACTTTGAATTTCAATGGACCCACATTTCCTGATCACTGAAAAAACCCCACCAAATCCTGCCTCACAGGAGGTTCAAGGTGTGTCCAGACTGTGCCACACCAGGCTGCCCTCCACAGTCTCTTTGCACCTTCCCACATCCCACCAGCTCCACAATCCCAGAGTGTGGCTCTCCCTGCCCAGCTTCCCAAGCTCCCTCAGAACCCCCAGCCCTTATTCCAAGGTCTCAATAAAGCACTTTGTCCAGTGCTGCTGACCTTACCCTCAGCAGCCAGGCTCTTGCAAATCTCCACGAGCTGGGGTCACAAGATCAGCCTCTCCACACAGAATCCCACCACAAAGGCAGCACACAGGGATGGCCACTGCCCCCCCTGCTCCAGGGGACAGCCACGTCCAGATGCTCCCAGGGACACTCTGCCTTCACTCTTTTTAACATGAACACAAAGCCTGAGGTCCCCTTGAGGGGGCAAAGCATCTCTGAATTAACACTTGGGCATTTATATGTGTGTGTTATCATTTTTTTCTCCCTTTTTTTTTCCACTGGAAATGAGTGACAGGAGCTCTCTCCCACATGACTTCTGCCGAGCCTGCAGCACAAGCCATGCAGGAATTAGGATCACAGGGCTGTCTGCAGCCAGCAATAAGGAAAGGCTGCTGGATCAGCAAAGAAGCAGAGCACTGCACCCTTGGGCATGGGGCTTCAGCCCACAGCAACCAAAGGAGAGCAGAGATCACCTTCGAGCTGTCTGCTGGAGCTTCTGCTTCCCACTGCCCTTCTACTTGTGGGGAAACTGAGGCACAGACAGAGGGAGCAACTTAAACTAATCCACAGACCCCAGTTTCAGAGGCATCTGTTTGCTGTAGGGACAATGGCAGCATATGTGTATGACTAGTTTAGAGCTTTTTAAGGGAACTGGAAAAACCTAACCCAGTTTAGATGGTTAAAATAAATAATAATAATAAATAAATAAATAAATAAATAAATAATAAATAATAAAACCCAGTTTAGATGGTTAAAATGGTTAAATAGCAAAGCCATGTCAGGGGAGGTTTAGGCTCCCTCCCTCAAAGGGTGCTGAAAACTGGAAAAGGCTCCCCAGGGAATGATCCCAGCCCCAAGGCTGCCAGAGCTCCAGGAATGTTTGGACAACACTCTCAGGCACAGGGTGAGATTGCTGGGGTGTCTGTGCAGGGTCAGCAGTTGGACTGGACGATCCCTGTGGGTCCCTTCCACCTCAGAATATTCTGTGATTCTGTGATCCCTAAAACCCCCAGCAGCCACAGCTCTCCTCTTGTTCCCTGGCACAGGTAGTGCTGCATCACTTTTCTCCCCTAGCACCAGGACAAGTTTAAAAAACAAAACCTCCCAGAGAAACAGGGAATTGAGGGCTGAACCTTTCTGCCAGGCAGCAGCATCTCTTAGCAGCATCTCTGCTTCACAGCTCCAGTCCCCTGTTCACATCCCAAACCCACAGGAGCACCCACGCAGGGCCAGCTGCTCGTGGGCTGAACACGCTGCCCCCACAGCTTCAGGAAAGGAAGAGCCACACACACCCAAGTGCTGGGCTAGGAAAAGTTGGGATAAACACCTCAAAGGAGGTAAATCCAGGTCAGCCCTCCTGCAGATGAGCTGGGTCACACTGGGCAGCGTCTGCAGTCCCACGTGGGGATGGGCAGTGCTGCCAGCAAGGTAAAAATAAACAAACCAAAAACTGCGGAGTCACCTGCCATCTCCTGCTCCCCAGGAAGGGGATGCTGCCTCATCCAGGCTGGCCTCGTGCTGCCTGCAGTCCTGGTCCTTCAAACCCCGCAGCCAGAGGCCAGGTTTACATGCAGAATTATCTCAGTGTGTGTTCAAAGAGCTGTGCCTTCACAGCTCCTCACGCCAGGGCACGAGGGCTGCAGAACTAAAGGCTTCCTGAAACCAGACCTCCTTCCCTCACCCTGTTCATCCCAGGTCTGTGTGCTGGCTCACGCTGCCCTGGCTCAGCTGGGGACACGGGTGGCACTTTGGAAAAAGCTGCACGGGGTGCAGAGGGCCAGAAACACCGTGAGGAGCCCCAGTGCTCCCACTGCTGCCCTGGCTACTGGGACTGGAGACCACCAACCCCAGGCTGCTCCTGCTGCTCCGCCCTGGCTCCCTGCCCAGCCTTAGGGAGCCAGAGATGAGAGTTCAGGCACAGGAGAAAAGGGAAAAGAATGGTACAGGGGCGCAAGGCTGGGAGATGTGGGCTGGCCAGCCTGGGCACGGTGACCTTCTCCAGCAGCAGTGGTCACTTTCACTCCCTCCACCAGGCTGGGAGGTTCTGGTTTCCTCAGAGGACACACAGCACAGCCTTCCACTCGAGGGGCCCAAAAGATGGTGAGAGATGCAGCTGGTGGGGGCAGCTCTTGGCTGGGGCTACATCCCCATGGGCTGAGGCCACTGCCAGGCAGCCTCCCCACTTGTCACTGTCCCCAGAGCTGTGCAGCAGTAACACAGCTCTTCCAGCCCAGCCCATGCACCCACATGAGTCACCGTCCTCATTCTCCACCACTCTGACCTTGACCATGGCCCTTGGAACTTCAGCTTCTCCCTCCACCCTTCCTCTATGGACTGTGAACACTTCCAGGCCACAGCTATCTTTAGCAAGCATCTGCACCACATCCAACCCAAAGAAATGTGCTTTTTTCTGAGGTTTCTAGGCGTTAACCACAGCAGGGACAATTCCCTCCCCCTCCCCAAGATGTGTCAGCCCTCTCTGAGCAGCCCAGGACTCCATCCACCCCCTCAGCAAGCTCCAGCCTGAGCCACACACAGCTTTTCATCTAACAAAAAACCCACTCAAACCAGAGCACAGAAATGCTCTGCCATCCCACAGGGGGATCTGTGTGGATCTTCCTAGATAATCAAATTTAAACCACCACCAAAACAGACCTTTGATTAGCAGCCATGGAGCCCATTCATAGCGACAGCATGTCAGGTCAATGTTCACTCCCAAAATCAACTCTGTGCCTCAGGAAAGGGATTTTTTTTTAAATTTTTTGTTTGATGGTCTGCATTTGAGGTCTAGTTAACAAACAGGGGACTTGGGTTGCCATCTGGCCAGCCCAAGAGCATGCTGAGAAATAATACTGATAATCATCATATGGTGGTGCTTTAAAAGGCACTTTTAGGAAAGCCCGGCGGAGCTGACTGAAACCTAAGAGGGATCTTTGTGTGCCCTGAGGGCTCGGCCTTTGGGCACTCTGCCCCTCCAATCAGCCACCCTTAAAAAGGGTCAGAGTCCAAAATCTCTGCTGCTGTTTCACCCAGAGCCCCACTGGAACAGCCATGGCTTTCCTCTGAAGCCTCACACAGGAATTCGCTTGTGCAAGTCGAGCTGGGCTGGTGCTTTATTAAATAAATAAATAGTACAACTCGCAGGATTTCCATGTCAACAAAACAGTAGCTGGTTGCTGGTATTGGGCAATGCCTTCGTGCCTCATCCCTGAGCAGAGATTGCCCGAGGGACACTACTGCTCCTCCAGGCACTGCTCAGCAGCCACCCAGGCTCCCAGCATGAGAGCCAAAAATCCCTTCCTGGATTCACACCACATTTCCCTGCAATGGGCTCTCCCACCCATCAGGCCAGATCCCACTGCAGGGATGCCCCACACGCCTGGTGCCTGCCCCCAGCCATGGCAGCTGCAGACAGGCAGGAGCTGTGCCCAGCCCTGGTGCCCACTTTGACACAACAGGAGCAAGGGGAGCAGCTGCCCTGCTGGCCTTTGTGTCCCACTCCATTTTCCCACACATCACTACACACCAGGCTGCCCATCTCGCAGCCCTTCTGATGCCCCCAGCCCTGTAACACAGACAACTGACCTATTTTTCCTCTTTTTAAATACCCAGAGGTCATCTCTGTCTGCAGCAAACCCCTCTGAGCCAGGAAAGGAAACAGAGTGATCTCTGTTAGCAACATCCCCTCCCCAAATCTCCCTCCACATCTTGCCCTGTGCTGTCTCTTCTGAATGGCTGAGAATGAGCATCTCCCACATCCCTCCAGGCTGTGAAATGGTGCTGAGGACAGGCTGGGGAGGTCCCTGCTGTTTCTGGCTCCACGCAGATGGCTCCAACTCACCTCATTTTCCTTCACAGCTCAGAGCATCTCACCTGAAGCTCCCAAGGGCGTTCCTTGGCTCATCCCATGCAGTGAAACATGGGGAGACACCAGACATGTCCATGCTTCACCCACTGCCCAGCAACTCAGAGATGGGGCAAGAAAGCTCCCTTCCAGTTAACCCAGTTGCTCCAGCAGCACTTTCCCTCCTCTCCCAGCTCCCAAAGATAAGATTTGCCCCATCTGCCTTTCTGCCCAATTCACCTTTCCAATCTTTCCGATCTGACCAAAATCACACTTTCAATTCTGGGACAAACCCTGATGCTTCCAGGCACATCTTCCCATACCTAAAACAGCCACTAAAAAAAAAAAAAAGTCATAAAACTTCATATTTTCCACCCTCAAGAATCACCTCTTTTAGTAAGAAGGTCACTTTCCTCAACTGGAGTGCTACTTTTAAGTTCTGAATTATCAGAGCTTATGCAAGCAGAAAAATGCAGCAATGAAAATAAAAAGGAAGGACATCAACAGAGGGTTTGGGAGAAGATAATGTATAAAATAATTACAGGCAGCATGTCCCTGCAGAGCATTTTGACTCTGACTCAGCCCCTGTCCTGGCAGGGAACTGCAGGTGTTCAACACACACTGAGCCCAGACCCAACCCTAGAAGACAATGAGGCAGCAGGAGCCTGGGAAGGGTGGAAGTTGCTGCAGGGTGGTTGCTGAGGTCTCCTCCAAGGAGAGACTTTGAAACTTGCCGTCCCCATGAGCACAAGTTGGGAGCCAGTGGGTCAGGCTGCTGCTCGGTCTGATCTTGCAGGAATAGAGATCCCCTCAGCTCAGCTGCTCTCTAATGGCTGACAGATCACTGCTTGGAAAACCATTGCGGGCCAGCTTTTACAAGGCAAGATGGGAGGGTGGGTGAGGTGAAATGAAGAGGAACACATTCATTATACAAGAGCTCCAAGCATCAGCTCTGGTGACTGTAAACACCAGGCAAGGCAGGAGCCGACTCTGCTGTCGGGCCGCCGCTTCCACCCCAATGCTCAGCAAGGGCAGAGCACAAAGCTTTGCCTGCCTCTGGCATAAAACCCATCCCTTTGGAAAATAAACCCCTCCAAAGCCCCCGTGCTCCACCCCAGCCTCCACTCCCCTCCCAGCTCAGGCGTGAGGGCAGCCCTGCCCAACAGGGACTAACAGATGCACAAGGCATTAGGAGAGGTTCTGCCCCCATGTGACTCTGGAACACAGGTCAGCTCCCTTGGGGGCTGCCAGGGCTTTTGCCACAACCACGGGTATTTTTATAATTCAGCTCTTGAAAGAGGAGGAATAATCTTCATGAATTTTTATAAGAGCAGCTTCCCTCCTGCTCATTTTTTTCCCTTTTAAACACCAGCACAGACGACAAGACCCGCTCTTGCCCAAAACCCGAACCACACCAAATCCCGGCGCCTTGCGCGGAGCCCGCGGCGTTACTCACTGGTCACACTGCTCGCTGGTGGCTCCAGCAGGGCTGCAGCTGCAGGGCTGGCACTGCTGGCCACCCTGCTGGGGGAAGAAGCCGCGGGCACAGCTGTGGCAGCGCGGCCCCGCGTAGCCGGCCAGGCAGCGGCACTGCCCCGTCGTGCGGTTGCATCCGGCGCTGCCCACCGAGCTGCAGTTGCACAGGTCTCCTGCAAGGGAAAGAGAAACAGAGGCACGGAATCACAGAACTGCAGGATGGGCTGGGTTGGAAGGGGCCTTAAAGCCCATCTCATTCCAACCTCCCTGCTGTGGGCTGGGACAGCTTCCAGGCTGCTCCAAGCCACGTCCAACCTGGCCTTGGGACACTTCCAGGGATGCAGCCACCACAGCTTCTCTGGGCACCCCTGGCATACCCCCATCATCACTTTAAGGATGACTTTTGCTTTTAAATGTTGAGATGATGGACAAAAACCACATTGGGAGCACCCTGGGGTTTGAAAGACCACAGCTCACGCTTGAAATCTCTCCAACGAAGAGCTACAAGATTATGGGCATAACTACCTAAAATCCATCTATATGTAGCTGTACACAACGTCTTTATGTAAATACACACACCTAGCCACCCTCATGGTTGTCTGACTTCAGGAGCTGACAAGCAATAACTGTGTAATACCAGGATAAAATCAGCAACAGGTTGCAAAATCATTAATTCTAAGAGCCTCCATTCCACACCACTGGAACACCCCTGATTTACCACAGAACATACACTGACATGATGAACTGGCAGCAGCATCTCCTACTCCCGAAGAAGGGATACAGAATCCCCTGAAAATCTGCCCTCAGAGGAGCACCAAGTGCATGAAAACTGTACTTTAAAAGCTGCAGCAGAGCTGGAGGCAGAAAAGAGACCTCCACCACCTAAAACAGACCACCCTGAGTCCTGTGGTGAGAGGGGATGGCTCTGAGGACCCAAACATTGTCTTTGGGGACACTGTATTTCCAGGGGTGCTGGAAAGTATGCACTGAACAGCTGCTTTTTTAGGAGAGAAGCAAATCTTTTGATCAAGTGATGAATTCCCAGTTCCCCCACACGTTATTTCTCATAATACTTTAAAGCCCCAAATGCACTGAAGAGAACAACTTCTCCCTGGCAATTTGTTTCTGCCAAGAGCTTTATCTCCGTTCTTTCATTGCAAAATATTTAGTGCCTTAATAATTTAAAGTCTTTTTCTGCCAACACTGAATTATAAACAAGGATTATTTGCAGAAATAGTGCATAAAGCATCAGGGGCTTTACACAGCTGCTGGTGTTTGTTATTGCCTGAGAAGAGCCAGTATTCAAGGCACTTTAGGGAGAGGGGAGAGGCCAGGTCCCCATCCCAAGAAAACTTGACTTGAAGCTCTTTTCCTTGTCATCTGTGCTCTTCTAACACAAAGAAATGTGAGTTATTTAGCTTTATTACTCCATCATAGGATCCCCACAGAAGCCATGTTGTCCCCATACACCTGTGAAATTGCACCTAAATTTTCTTCAATCCAAACTAACACATAGGACAAACACCTCAAGATCTGCAATTATCCACTTCAACAGCTACTTCACATAATGAACTAAATTCCCAGCTCAATTATCCAAGCAGAACCATATTGATTTGGGCACTTGGGCTTCTCTCTCCCACCAGAGCAGAAACCACGAAAACTTGTTGAGCAAGAGCACTCTGGAGTTTGTTTGTCAAACACGCATCAAAACAAATTTCCCTTTCAGAACTCAACATGTGGTGCCTTTGGACCTGCCAGACTTGATTAAGGAAATAAAACAAGCATTGTGTCCATTCTAATGGCATGGGAGGCACTGACAGGGCAGGTCCCACACAGGGGGATGAGCAGCTCCATGTGGAGACCACCCCTGTGCTCCATGTGGAGCCACCGCCTGAGACCATCCCGAACTCCAGAAGGATGGCTGGATGGAGAGGGCAGGAGTGGGGCAGTGCTTGGGGATGGTCCCCATCAGCACGATGGAGCTCTGCCCCATCACTTATGCTCCAGCAGGATGGCAGCACTTTGAACCTGAATCTGACATTGCTTTCCATCCAGCGCTCCTGCCCATCAAAATTACCCCAGTTCAGGTCAGGCTCTGCCTTAGCTGCCAAATTCAACAGCAGCGCAGACACCACTGCAATGCCAGTGCCCCGGGAGAGAGAGAAATGCTGCAATAATCCAAAATAACACTGGCAAAAGCACTTTTTGCTTGGGAGGCTGGTGGAGCCTGGTTCTGCTAGTGATGAGGACAGGAGCTGAGCCTGTCTGCTGTGAAATCACCCCAAGCGCGTGGTAAGGCACAACACGACAGATCTAGAAGTTGTCTCCCAAAAGGGTCAATTCCCAAAGACCCTACTTCCCCCAGCCACCCCAGAGATCTTTGGGAAGGGATGGTGGTCCCAGGTAGGGGAACAGCATCCCACATGGTCCCTACCCACCCGAAATGCATCCAGCCCAGCTCACACGTGGCTGCAGCCCCAAAACGCCCTGGAGCTGTGTGGGTCGGGCAGTGGAGGAGATTCAGACAGCAGCACTGAAATCTGAACTCCGTCGAGGTCAAGGGCTACACAAGGATGTACCAGGCTATGAAAACGTGAGGCCTGATTTAAAGGACACTTTGTTGTCCCCACAGCAGCCGGGTGGCAGAAGGCACGAACGGTCCTCAGCCAGAACAGGAACTGATAAGGAACACCTGCCCTGGGCGCCGGGAGCACAGCAAAGAGGATGAGCCCTACAGAAGAAAATTAGGGAACATTGTCCTGGCTTCTGGCCAGAGCCTGGCTTTTAGGAGCCTTTATTCAGTTTTCTCAGGCTGTTTTGCTTTTGAAGATAACCTCCAAAAATACCTCACTGAGAGCTTTTGTGAAGGCAAAGGAATGAAGAGGGTGGATGAGCCCAGGGCTGTCCCACTCCAGACTGCACAGTCATGGTTGGAGGGCTGTGTTGAGGTTGGGATAACACCATCAACAAGGGAGCCAAGGGCAAAGACCTCTCAGGGATGAGGCACTGGTCCAAGCTCTGACTCTTCGCAGTTTGCTATCCTGACTCATCCTTGCTCTGCCTCAGTTTCCCCATCTGAGGGTGTTCCCCTGCCCCCCAGGGCCTCCAAGCCCTGCTCATCTCTGCCTGTTCCCCATTGCTAAACCATCAAGGCTCCCTTCCTTCCCCACAAAGCACTACACTACAGCTCAAAGCACATGGTTATCACGGATAAAACCCACCACCTTTGCTCGTGAAGGGACTGACAGGCTTTAATTAATTAACAGCCTAATGATGTTTTGAGGTCCAAGAACAGAGGCACCATTAAAAACCAAACACATCTTCATTCAGGAACAATATTTCACCTTCACTGGTTGTTGCTTAGAGGAAGGTGGACTGGAAGGAAAGGTTCCTCGTTTGGGAAGCAAGGGGCACGCTGCTGTGCAGAGACAGATTTAATAACCAATTTCAGTTAGCCCCAACCCAAAATCTATTAGTTTTTAGTATGCAAAAGCCATAAGTTACCAATAAACTGGAGAATAGATATTTTATGTTGTATTGGATCCACACCATGGCTGTAAATAGCACTGAGACAACCAAGAACCTCCAGGTCTGAGGGTGCCCTGTGACTCCTCAGTGTGGTCACCTCAAACTCTGTGCCAGCCCCCAAATCCCATCCCAATGCAAACCCCAACTCTGCAAATCCCAGCAACATCCCAGCCTGTGCCAGATCCATCAAGACTCCACATCCCTTCCTCTCCCATCCCCTCCTAGTACTTAAACAGGGCTTGTTCTGATGTAAAAATCCTTCCTCAAATTATTTTTTTTTCACATCCTTTCAGCTTTGTGGTGTTTTAAGTTTTCACACATATTATAAGCATGATTCCTCCTCCTTTCCAAGCCACTTAATGAATGAATAATTTAGAAAACAGGTGAAATATTTACAAAGGGTAAAGAAGCCAACACTGTGAAAGGCACGAAGGTCTCTGTGAAACCACATTAGCTGGGGACACCCTGAACCAATGCAAATCCGGAATGAACTCACCTACTCCCTGGGAGCCAGTCTGGAAAACCCAAGATGCACATTTTTGGTTATAAGAACATGCAGCTGTGAGAGCAAGCTGTGGAGGCCCACAGACACTATTCATTGTCCTGCTGCAAAAGCATCCCCAAGGAGACAGACATTTTCTGTTCTCCAGACTAGTGAAGGGAAAAAAAACCAAAACATTTCTAACCTGGAGGTACTGTTGGGTTTCAGAAGCCAGAGGTGCAGCCCTAGTCTGGCACCTGCAGCTCTGAAGCCAACACAGCCCAGTAAGAACCTCACCTCCCAAATACTCCCCAGATATCCCACTGGATTTAAACCACTGCCCCCAACAGCATCCCATCCCTGGAAAGGATTTGTTTTCATATTAATTTTGCAGTTTTCCCTCTTTCCCAGACTTCCCAAATTCAAGCCCTACCTTCTCTTCCATTTCCCCTTCTCAATCCCTCTGCAGGCACCACTCCTGACAAGACAGGAATAAAGGGATCAGGCAGCAGGTTTAAAAATCTATCCGAAGTCATTTCCTTTCCCCTTGTAATTAAATTGTGGAACTCATCGTCAGGGGATGTTCTGGCTGCCAGAAATACCTATGGCTCCAAAGCAGGACTGGAAAAGCTCACAGAGGACAGGTCCACTGGTGGCTGTTAAACACAGGGATCTGGAGGAAGCATCCTGATGGGAAAGGCCCTGAAACTCTGTCCAGAAAAGTCAGGATCATGCCTTGTCCTCTTGGCATCTTCTTCCGGCCTTTCTTGGGTGGGTGAAGCTTTGCTCTGAGCCAGCCTGGCAGATCTATTTTCTCCTTGTTTGCACTGCTCAGGGATGGCAGCAGCTCCAGTTCTTCCCCCAAACACACCAACCCCCCTTAAAGAGTTAGACAGTGCTCTTTACAGTGGGAATTTCTCCTCATTACAGCCAAAGGCACGGCTGTGCTGCACCATTGCTCTGTCTTTCCCCTTCCCTCTCGACAGGCTCTTTCCCTTCCCCCTGAGAAGTCACTTCACCCCCTCAGTACAATGCACTGATGTGCCAAACCTGCCCCAGCAATGGGATGAGGGCCAGGACAGTGCTGTTCCAGCATGGGATAATGACAGTAGGCATGAGCCAGCTGTTAAAAGGGATGGTCCCATCCTAGCCAGCCCTTGTAAAAGAATTCCCTGAGCACCAGCCCATCTCTTCCACGTCTCTGATGCACCCTGTCAGGCTGGTCCAGTCCAGCCCTGGACTGCAATTTGGGTTCAGCTCCATCACTCCTCACCTGGATGCAACTCCACTGATGTTCTGGGTGCAGGAGTTGTTATCCCAGTGCAAGGATGCTTTGGCCTCCAACCTTTCCCCACGGCTCCAGCAGATCTGAGAGGGCACAGCCTGGCTGAGCGCTCCCCCAGGGAGCTGGGGAACATCTGCCATGGGCTAAGAGCTCCTGCAAGAACAGGCTAGAGAGGAGGTGATGCACTGTAGCTTCCCAAAAAGAGGTGTTCTGCCAAGTCCCAGGACTCATTCCCATCCAGACAGCACTCAGCACAAAATAAGAGTCAAACTCTTGTGTCACGAAGGTGCACTGAAGTGCTCAGACCTGTAATTTACTCTCACTTGAGGCTAAAATGTAAAGTCAAAGTGGTAGGAAGAGTATCTCTGCCTATCCCCCCAAAAAATTGTATATATACAGGAGTCCCTTCTGTTATTTTGCATTCACTTTATTACTGAGTGCACCACGTTCCAGGCACTTACAGCCTCCATCAAGCTCCAGGCTCTGCAGTCCGGTGCTGATGGTGAAGAGAATTTTGTTCACATTAATGCTGTAAAGAGTATTACAGAGTCACTTGTGTTGTTCCATAAAAGGCTTTTACAGGTCAACAAGGGGGAAAAGACAACAATTTCTCAATTCATATACATCACTTGTAATGTCATTAAAAGATTAAACACATCTGTTGAGGAACACTGTATCAGATTAAATCTCTCACTTATCACTTGGAAAGAAGCACAAAGCCAAGGTCCCAACTTTGGGGTCACCAGCAGCTGCACAAGCACTTTTTATCAGCCTGAAGCAGACAGGTTTGGGGCTTCAGCCAAACTCCAGCTCAGCCCCAACTGTGTCAGACCCCTGCCTTTCCAAAGGGATAGAGATCACTCCCCACCACAGCTCACAGCCCTCCTGCCTCCCCACCTGTGAGCAAACCAGGAACCTGAGACCCTCCCCAAAGGCTGCTCATGCCCTGGACTGCTTATTTCTATTCCTTCCCTGCACCTGCAATGCAACCTGCAGGCACGTGGTTTCTGAGGAGTTCCTGAAAGCTCCTCCTCACAGAGCAATTTTGTTGCTTTTTCCTCCTTTTTGATGCTAAACAAGTCAGCAACGTGTGCAGAGAGCTTTGAACCTGCTCATTCCCCAGTAAACCTGCATCAAAAGTCAGACTCACAGGTGGAAAGCTGCCTTGGGAGACTAAAGGATAAAGCCCTGTAAACATCAGGGAAAAAAAAAAAAGAAAAATATGGATTCTGATTAACTTGGTACTCCTGCACGGGGAGATCCTCAGCTCACAGCTCTGCTGGAGCACAACACCTGAGGAGCTCCCATGGATGGGACAAGGAGATGTCAGGAGAAGCAGGAGGGGTCCTGGAGTCATTAAGATCCAGGTAACAGGGCAGAAAAACTGTGCAGGGGGGATTACACAGCTGCAGCTGAGGAATTATTCATTCCTATATAACAATAAGTTTCCACAGGCAGACAAACCCTCCGGGGTCTCTTATGAAGCAGACTGTGCACAAAGAGGAATGTGGCCCTAAAATGTTTATGATACAAGAAACTACAGTAACTTCAAACAGACCAAATACATACTTGAGGATTAAAACCTCCGCAGTTAAAAAAAAAATGAATCCAAGCCTTTGAATTAATTTAAAAATAGTTTTGATGGCATTCTACTTTAGTTGATTAAATTTTCCCACTAATATTTCCACAAACGCCTGCAACCATATAAATATTCCATGTTTCTGTTTGAAAATCTCTGTATTTTTTACCACCCAGTGTGTGACACAGCCAGCCCAGCTCCGGGTTTAGAGATAAACAGGGTGAAAACTAACTTTGGCAAACACCTCCCCACCAGCACGCAGAACCCTGGCAGCTCATACCCTCCTGACAGATACACTTGCATGGCACCTCTCAGGAAACTGAATTGTTTTGTCAGCAAAATGCTTTCACTGGAAGCACTGGAAGCATCAAGACACCTGACACGGGATGGGGCTGGGAATTTATGAGCAGATTCCAATTTTAGTCTCTATCGACCATGGCCCAGCAGAGAAAGGGATTATGAAGAGCTGCATGAATAATATGAACTACAATCATCTGCTGAAGGCTCTGCGTGCTCCAATTCCTGCAGAAAGTAATTAAACTCACAAACTTTGCTTGGTGCTTTGGGGAGTTGCAGCTAATGAATGAACACGTTCATTTATGGGAGATTTAAAGCTCTTCAGAGAAAACCCTGAGCAGGAACCATCCTTCCCACTGTTTGTGTTTGAGCTGTAAAGTTGTGTTGTGTGGATAACCAGCAAGAAAACAGAGAGGAGCTGAGGGATGAGCTCGGGTAACACCCCTTGATCACAGCCTACCCTGCCCAGCAAGGCTCCCAGAGACTCCTCTGGGCAAGACCAGGGAGAAGAGGGTCAAACCTTTTGTTTGAGTAACAGCTGGGTTTGCTGCTCACACTCATTGCTGAGAAGCAAAATTTTCTGTTCCTGCTGCTGCTGGCAGATCCCAGGCAAGAGCAGGTGCAGCAGCACAGCCCTGCCTTCCCAGCCACCCCACACTCCCAGGGATGCAGCAGAGCAGGGACTTTGTCCAGCCTGCAAGGAACGACCTGCCCAGAGACAGGAGCTGCACATTTGTCTGACACAATTAAGCAACTTCAAACCAAAATCCATTGCTGCAAGGCATGCAGCCTTCCAGAGCCTTCTCCCCTCCAGACCTTGCCTGCAGATACAACGGATCCTCCTCTCCCAGGTCACTGCAATCAACTCCTCATGCTCCCAGTGTCAACTTCAGCTTTGGCAGGAATGGATGTGACCTCCCACCTCCTCCTTCCAGAGCCAGCCTGGGGCTGAGCACCCATGGAATACCCAGCCCGAGAGCTCTGTGGGTGCTGCTGAGCAGGGTTTGTCATCCCCAGCCATGGCTCACACTGCTTGGGAGAAGAAAAGGAAATGGCCACGTCCAGGCTGCTGGAAAGCCATGTTTTGCTTAGTACAGAAATCACAGAGTAGGTGGTATCACATCTGCTGCAGTGCCATCAGCTGCTGAAGGGAGGGGAGTGGTGAGGACGGTGACAGCCTCCCTCCCCCCATGCAGGTACATCATGCACAAGCTGCAGGGCTGGGGTCCCTTGGGAGCTTCCCCAGGGAGGTGGCAAACACACACATGGCTGATCTCACTGCAAAACACAGTGCTTTTTTTGTTGTGAAGTCATAATTCAATTTCTTTACACCACCACAGTGTAACCAGGTCCTCACTGGTGTAGGGAGGGAGCTGCAGCTTTGCCTCACTGACCTTGGGCAGAGCTACCAAAGCTCAGCCCACCTGGGATTAATGTGGTAAGAAGTTATTCTTCCTTTCTCCCTCATTTACAGCACTCTTACACCGGGAGGGAAGACAGAACAAAGGCAAGGAGAGGCCAACAGCAAACAGCACAACCCATAATTCCATATAAAAATGCTTGGAAGTGCATCGTCCCCCAGCAGAGGAGTGCTCTGCATCCCCTGGAAGCAGCAGCTGCTCCTCAGATGGCTGCCACAGCCCCCAGCCCTGCCCTGGGGCACACACAGCCTCTGGGGATGGTCTTCACCTTTAGGGGCAGCACAAGCATCAGGCCCAGGTTTCTCTCCAAGCATGCAGGAGTGATTTTTGAACTGCTCTAATCATTCCCCAGGTTGAGAGAAGCACTCAAAGGGAGACTCTGGACACCCACAAGAGGTAGAAGATGGACCAAGGAGGGGGTCACACTGCTGTGAGAGGACATGCTCTCCACACAGGGAAGGGTCTAATCATTCATGGCTTGGCACACACAGCAAGAGGCATTTTTACAACTTTTTAAACCTTTTTTTTAATGAGAAAGAGAAGGAAGACTTGCTTTGGAGGGTTTCAGGCTATTTTATGTCTAAGCCTGTGGTGAAAATCTGGAATGAAAACTTTCATCAGTAACTCCAGCAGGTGCCCAGGGCAGTTCCTTTCAAGATGCAGCTCCTCCAGCCGAGCAGCAAAGGGACAGCCCCGTTAACAAAGGCACCTTTTATCCACAGTGTTAATAAACACTAACTGAAAGTGTTAATAAAAAGAAGCTTTCCAGAGCCTGAGCTACGACCCCAGTTGTCTCAGCTCTTTGCATTTTCAAGCTTGGAGATGAAGCAAAGCCCCAACAAATTCCAGGATTTGTTCCCAATACACATTCCTAATTCTTCTCTACTCTAAACAAACATATTTAAATGCAGACTTTTATTCATCACAAACAGCAAAGTATCTTTGTTCCTCTCTCACTCACTTTAAAGGCCATGCAGAGGAAGGGAGACAAGAGAAGAAAACTCTTTGACAGCCTGCAGCCAGCAAGTCCTGCTCCTCTCATTGCTCCCGAGCTTGGTTCCAAGTTTAATAAAGGTGTTTTGTCTCCTTGCTTAATAAGTGGAATTACCATAGCAGAAAGCCCAGCGGGGGAAAGGGATAGCACAGAGCATGAGTAATCACAACTGGTTTCGGGCAGGTTTTGCCATTTGGGTCCTGTTTCAAGGTTATGATGACAGTGCTATGGGCTGGTTTGGAGTTACCATAACTCCTGCCAGGCAAGGAGTTGTGTGCTGCAAGCAGGGAGAGCTGCTGGGACAGAGCAAGGAAAATGTCATCCTAGCTGGGAAGAGAAGTTTCCTGTTCCTTACGTTTTATTCCCTTATTTTATAATGCAGCCTTGCACTTGTCCTGCTACACTTGCACAGGACACAGTGATGCCAGCTCACAGCGAGTGACTTAAATTCCCACATTCAGAACTTGTTTCGCACCTTTGTTCTCACCCAGCACATGCCAAACTGGGTCGTAGATACTGCAGCCAGACAAAACTTGCTGGCAAATCCATGGAGGAGAAGCCAAGCTTTCAAAGAGGGAACTGATATGGGTCAGGACACGTCATGGAAAAAGACACCTGGATGGACAAAGTCATCAATTATCACTGGAAACAGGGGACTGCAGCAGATCCAGTATCATCTGCTGAGGACCTGCTGAGTGGGAACAGCCAGCATGGTGCAGCTCAGCTGTACTCCAAAACTTCCTCCAGCAACTGCAGCCATGGCATGAATTTAAAGGGCATAAATCCCCCCCTGCACAGAGAGCAGGGGCAGAGCCCACCTGCAGGGCTTTGAGGGCAGCTGCCAGCCCCTGCCTCCCCCTCACCTCTGCTTGGAGCCCCAAGCCCTGCAGCACATGGATGACTCCAGTCAGGGAAAACATCAGCTTTTCATTCCCCTCTCCTTAGTCACTGTGGATGGACACTGCAGCTCCATCCTGTCCCAGCTCCTGCCTCGGCCACAAAGTACTTATTACCTGTATTTATTTCCAGCAGTAGCTCTCCTACCGAAGGGAAATGTTTCCATTAAACAGCACAAGTTCAGCAACCACAAACAGTAACTTAAAGCCTAAGCCAATTCTCTGAAACCTCCACAATAAATACCAGGTCATTCAGAGAAGTACAACAGACAACAGCCCTGTCCCACAGAACACCCAAATGCTCTGTAAATAGGCAAAAGCCTTAAAAGTGTGACAGGAAGGAGGGAGGCAGCCAGGCATAAGGGTTTCAGGCTCCCTGTGCAGCACTCCCCATCTCACCCACAGCTCAGGCACTAAGCTGAGACCAAGTCTGAGCCAAGATGCTGAAACCAAAGTAGTGATTTGCAGAGCCAGAGCTGAGCCCTCCAACATCACCAAAGGGGAATTACCCTCAGCAACAGCAGCACACTCAGTCTGGGGCTGGCAAAACCAAGCCTGATCCCAAGCCAAAGAAATGCTCAAAACCACAGAGCTTCCTCTGCAGCCAATGGGTCAGCTAGGAGAGGTTTGTTGACATTTCTATCTTGACCATTTCCTCATTTTTGAGGGCTTCATAATGACTGTTTTGGCATTGCAGGAGGAGGAGCAGTGCCTCCTCTTCCACCAGCTCTGCTGTCAGAAAGAAACAAGGTGAAAGGAGGATCTGAGTCCCACCTGAAAAGAGGCATCCAAAATCCTACTGAAGCATGGAGCTGCCAGTACCTGACACAGCCCTGAGACTCTACTTTGACAGGGCACCCACTGAAAATATAAATATATCACCTGGAATTACAGTTATACAGGTGGGAGAGATGCCAGCTCTGAGGCAAAGTTCATGTACAAAGCTCATGTACATCCTGACAGAGGACACAGGAGATCCTCTCAGAGGATCACAAAACCATAGGTAGTGAAGCAGAGAGAGGAGAGCATCAACCCTCTAGTCCCTGAACTTGAACTCACCATCCACTCACTTCCTGGAAAGCTTTTAAGGGGTCTGTGAACCAAAAAATCAGGGAGAGCCACTGCTCCAGCATCCCCTGACACCAAACTGAGGTGCTGGGGGGGACGGCTCTCTCCTGTCATTCCATCCATCCCAAACAGCTCGCTGCCTTCCACAGGAAAGTCAGTACCACTCCTGTAACTGACTGGCCCTTCAGAGACTGGCCCATTTGTTGTTTATCTTTCATTTTAAATGGATTAGACATGTACAAAAGCTTCCCTTGGGAAGGAACTACCAAGATGTGAAAAGGATGGGAAGATCCAACTGCCAGGCATCAGCACTAATCCACGTCAAAGGGCACACTGTCAACAACTCACTGTAAACTTCCAAGAGGAAAAAAACACTCAGAATAAAATAATTAAGACCAGATAAATGTTTGTCATTCATTTTCTGGAGTCAAACTTGGATTCTCAACAACACAGCCAAGACAAAGCAAGCACACTAATAAGAGAACATCTTTTCCAGGGAGCTACATGCCAGGCGTGCAGCCTGCCCTTGAAGGGAGAAAGGCTGGAGGCAGGTGAGGGCTCTGTTTGCCTTTCTCCAATAACAGGTATTTAGTTTTCTACGTCACTTCGCTTTATCATAGCCTGAAACCTGGCCGAGCACCCAGCTCCACCTCCCCATCTGCTCCCTGTGCCAGCTGGCCCAGGGGATGCTGAGCCAGCCACGGTGATGCCACGCAGCCCCACAGCTCCCCAGACCCAAATTGGGGCACCCACAGCCCTGCCCAGGAACAGGGGGCATTGCTGGAAAACCCCACAGGGCAGATCTCAACGTGACATGGACGTTCACAGGGAGGGGAGTGCTGGGAGCACTCATGTCCAAGTCAGGTAGGGAGCTGGAAAACACGGCAAATTCCCCCCCAGATCCTTCTTCAAGTATTGAGACTGGGAAAAACCCACTGGCCATGGCAGGGAAGGGCAGAGCACAAAGCTGGGGAGGCTCCAGCAAAGACATCGCCTGTGTTGGCAGCAAGTGAGCAAACACCCAGCCCAGGCAGGAGCCAACAGGTCAGTGTGCTCCATTTCAACTCCAACCACCTTCCAGCCTGGACAAACCACTGGAGCACATCCTCCCTGGGATCTCCTGGGGCTCCTAACTGCACCCAGCCCAGCTCCCCACAGGCCAGGCTGCAGTTTGGGCTGGGAAGGGGTGCATGGCAACACCTCCTCCCACCCCACAGGCACTGCCAGCTGGGGCATTGTGCAAGCTCCCTGTCCCTTCCCAGCCAGCAACGCTCCAAACCTGTGGCACGGTGAAGGTGTGGGTGCCTCTGCCCCATTAGTCACCCATCTGCCATCGAGATGTGTTTTGGGGAGGCAGCTGGCTTTGCAGGGAAAAAATCCCAAAATCCTGCCTGCTCCCTCAGAGCCCAACACGGTGCATTCATCCTGGTTTTTGCCCCAAGTAACTGCTCAAGAGAGTGTGTCTATTTTGGGGCAGAGGAAGAACACCCTAAAACATAGTCTATAATGTTTGCTTTGGGATAAAAGGCAAGTGCTTTAGCTAGCAGAAAAAAAAAACTCTAATATATACATATACTTTTTTTTTTAATAGAGGGAAGGAAAATGGAATCATTGAAGTTTTCATAGCCCAAGGAGCTTTGAAAAATTTGGAGGGAAGGAACAGAACATCAAGTTTAAACTGTTTTCAATGGAAAAGCCCATTAAAGGAAAAGGGATCTTTTGCAGAAAGATATATATTTTGCTGATTTTGACAAAAAGGACTGTTCAGAGGAGGGGAAGAAAAGGTTTCATTTGAAGGTTTTGAGCATTGCTTTTGCACCTTTACAGCACTGCTCATGAAAGCATCCTCACAAACCTGTTACTGCTGGAACACAGCGTGCCCAGGGAGAAGGTAGTTCTGACCACGTGCAGGGTGAAGGCAGGGCTTTGGAAACAACCCTTGCCTGTGCCATGAAAATGAGCAGTTATTACAAAAGACAGGAGGAAAAAAATATGTATTAAAAAAATCATCGACTTCCTTCCCTTCCGCTAGGTCCCTGAGAAGGGAAATGCTGATCCTCCAGCTCACAGATGGTTCTCCTGGAACAAGCTCCTGGTTCCCACCCCATCAGCCACATCTAGCGCTGGGGGTGGATTTTGGAGGAGGGATGAAGGACATCAGCCCCCCTGCTGCACGTCAGTAGCAGCAGCACTGCACATGCCATGGGATGCAGTGGGTATTTCCTGGGATGAAGCATCAGCTTTGCCCACAGATCCCTCCCCAGCCATGACCACATCTCACACTGCAGGAGAGGAAGCTGTGGGTCAAGCACACACAACCCTGGTAATTAAAGTCATTTTCTTAATATCAAGCAGTCTCAGCCATCCTGTGACAGGGCACAGAAAATATGAATTGCACCCTTGCCATTTTAGACTGGTTTTCTTCTCATTCAGGTGTTGCTGGACCCAAGTGCCATTTGGTGACAGTCACAGTCTCATTCAGCAACTGCACAGAAGGATTAAGCATCACCTAAAAGGTTGTTTTTCCACCTTGTATCTTCTCAAAATTTCCCACAACTGCACACACAGGGATGAATTTAGAGTAATGTCACCAACAAAGTGCTCAAATTAATAGCAATAAAGTGTAAGTGCTCCATGTGGCAGGCAGAGCCCTGCTGGGGAAAACGACCTGTGAAAGCTGAAAAAGCAGCCCACAACGAGACCACTGGGAGAAAAAAAAAAGGCAACAAAACAAACAGTCCATTTCAATCTCCTTTTCATAAAGAGCCAATATGAACCCAGGAACACATCAGAGAATAATCATTTAGCACAGATCAAACAGGAGAACTAGCATATTAAAAATACACGCAGCATTAATCAGCTACACAGAGTTATGTGCCATCATTTCCATAAATAATACAGGATCAAAGCAGCCCAAGCAGCACTATCAGTTAATACAGTCAGCCAGTCAGTCAAAATAGAGTAAAGCTGCCTGAAAAGTGTGGCTGTATAATTTGCCAGGAATAAAGCAGATTCATCTGAGAAGTGGCATGACCAGTTAAACGGGTAAAGGTTACCAGCAGCCTCCTCATTAGAGGGAGGTGATGCCACAAAGGAGGAAAAAAAAAAAAAAAGAATGAAAGGTTAATGCAGCCTCAACAAATTATTAAAAAATACCCAAACAAGTTGGGGAATATCAATATATCTTGTGTAGTGGTAACCCCAAGAAGGGCCAAGGTGTGGGGGACCGGTGGGAGGACTGACCCTGCTGGGAGCAGCCCCAGTGGCTGGAGCAGGGGTGAGCCATGGGGTGCAGCCCACCAGAGCCCCTTCTCCAGGGCTGGGGCAGTGCCAAGGGGCTCCCCTTTGTCCAGGAAAAAACTCCCTGCTGCAGAAACCATCCCACCTGCTCCGGGTGAAGGCTCAGCACCAACAGCCTGTAAACACCCACCCATCCATGCATAGAAAATGCCTGTGTCATTAGGCCTTTTGCTGAAAGGCTGCAGAGCCATTTAGCTGCCCGATTTTTAAAACAGGCATGTGGAGCAGAGCTATAAATAGCAGGGATGCTTGCCTCGTCATGTTTCTGGGGGCTTATTTATAAGAACAGGGGGCAACTGAATTAAAAATGGTTTAAAAAGAAGTGTCTTGGCTTCTCTGCTTTAAAGCCAAATTGCCAGAAGGAAAAAAAAACCTTCAAGGTTTTTACTTTTTTCTTTTTCCAGGCAAAAAGCAAACGCCCATCGCTCATGCTCAGCCTCTGAATTGGTTACATTTACAAGGCAAATTTTAATTCATACAGCAGGTGTTCAAAAATATATATATAAAAAAAAAGAAAAATCCTCCTTTAAGCAGCACAAGACCAAACTAATGCTTTGCATTAGTTCATGCAGCTCCGGGGAAGCTCCTCATTCACTGAAATAGGAGCCGTGTGCGTGAATGAGGAGCAGAGACCTCCAAAACCTCTTGCAGAGCCGGGGCAGGGGGGAAAGCCCTGAAGGGCTGGAGCAGAGCTGCTGCCAAATGCGGGGGCTGGCAGCCTGCACGGCATCCCGACCCTGCTGCACCCTGGGGACAGCGGGCGAGAGGAACTGCGCACGGCAAGCTCCAGAAGAGCACCAGGCAGAGGAGGAACTCGGCCTCCAACAAAAGAGCCGCTTTGGGCAGCTCCATCGGTCCCCAGGCAATTACAGCCCCGGCGGTGTTTGAGGGTCTATTCTTCACAGGCAGCTAGGCGAAATCCCGGGAAACCAGGCGGATCGAGCTGCCCCCTCCCTGCTCCCGGCCTTTATTAAATCGCTGGGGAAAACAAGGAGACAGGCAAGCTGCTGCCAGCCCTCAGCGCCAGGACAGTCCGCAGCTGGGATGCAGAAGCTGGACCGTCTTGTCTTCTCGGCATGCAGGGCTGGGAGCCGTGGGGGACTGAGTGACCCTGGCAGGAGAGGTGCCAGCCTGCCCTGCTCCTCCGGGAACGGCAGCTGCAGCGAGGCAGCACCAGCACCATCGGGAAGTTTCCTGTTGCATAAGGGGGGGAAATGTTCTGCCAGACAAATGAGGTTCAATTATTCCAAGTCTAGAATGTCTTGTTGGAAACGCTTCCAGACTGACAAGCTTTAATCCAATAAAAGACCCTTCCAGACAAGCCCTGCTGTGATTTTGGGAGCATTTCCCCCTGGCAGGGACCCAGCAGCCCCCAGCCCCTCACTGGGGATGGATTTAGCCCCAGGCACAACAATCTCACAGGATGGCCTCAAGGCACAGGACACTCACTGAGCTCACTGGAAGCCTGAGCAGAAGCAAAGCAAGAACAACCGTTCCATTTCAGTCTGACACAACCCAAAAGTCAAAATAAAATAAAATTTAAAAAAGCAAATAATTTCCTGTGAACCAGAAATCTGGGTTTTAGCCAGTTTAATGAGACTCAATTGCAAGTGGTTCTGTTCTCCTGGGGTGCTGGAGACACACGACTCCCCAAGGCAGGGCAGATGGCTGGATTGCAATCCAGCCTTTAGCTCATAAAATATATTAATATCCCCAACCAATTATAAAGTGCCAGACTGTGCCCCTCCGGGCCCACTCCCACCCAGCGATGCCTCACTGCACAAGGCAGCCCTGTTGAGCTCAGACATGCAGCACCTGCCAGGGCAACACAGCCTGTGGCTTTCCAGGGCTTTTAAAGCAAGTCCGAGCCCTTGCTCCATCATCATCATCCAAGAGCTCAGGTGCAGTCAAGGTGCTGTACAAAACTCCAGCTCCTCAACATCATTCCTTTGTTTTATTTTTTTAGGTGCTTGTCAGCGGTAAAGCAGAAGGAGCCTTCCCTTCCAGCCAGACGGCTGTAAAAGGATCCCTGCCTTCAGCACCCGGCTTTGGCACAGGTTTATTCCCAAAGCTGGCAGATGCCTCACACCACCACGAAGAGCTCGGCTGCTTCTTGGAAGCACCAGCGAGCACCTCAGATCGGCAGCAGCGCTCCCTGACAGTCAGCTGGCATTAGCTCCACAAATGTCACCAGCACACTGAGCCTCAGCCCCGAGTATTTATAGGGCTCTTGTCAGAAAACCTCTGGAGTCTTTCCCCTGACTTCAGCAGAACTTCACATCCAGGACCTCAGCTCCTCAGGAACAGCTTGTTCTGTGCTCCTGTGCCCACAGCCGTGGGGCATGGGATGTCCTGGATGTCCCTGTCCTCACGCTGCTCACCGTCAGTGCCACAGGCTCGATGCCCACCATCGCTGCCACCCACATGGGCAGATCCAGGATGCTGCAGCCACCTGCAGGGCCACACTGGAGCAGTGTCCCCTCGGGGATGGGGTCACACACCCCGAGGTCACACCACGGTGTAGCCCACGACACCATCACTCCTTGACCACAGCAGTCCTGTCCCCTGTGGCACAGCCAGGCAGTGTCAGGCTGCCTCAGGGGGAACAGGAGAACCAGGAAGGTGCTCCAAGGGCAGAACCAGGAAGGTGCTCCAAGGGCAGAACCAGTTGCTGTCCAGGAAGCCCATCCCACGCTTGGCCACACATTTCCCAGCTGTCTGGACAGGCACAGCCTTTGCACCCTGTGCAAACCCCGGTCTGTGTCACAAGAGTTTTTTTGGTGACACTCCAGCACTCCCACCTGTCCCAGCCACCGTCACAGGGCCTGGGACATCTGCCACCACGCAGCCTCAGACAAACCACTTGTTTCAATGCTCCAGTACCTTTGCCTCCCCACTGGCTGGTGTTTGGGTATGACCAACAGCAGCCAGGTAAATAACATCACCTCACAGAGGTGGTGCCACTTGGAAAGTGGCACCTCAGTGATGATGATATGTCTGAATCTTAGCTACCATTTAAAAGAAAAACAAAAAACAAAATCCCAGCAGAGAGACACCAACAAACAAGACCCTCAATACTCTACAGATCCTCCCAGAAATATCCTGATTTTCATGAGCATTGCTAAGTCCCAGAATCTCAATCTTGAGTCAGGACAGTTGGATGCATCTGATTCAAGAATGATTCAGATGGGAGCGTGGAGGCAGGCAGGAAGGCAAGGGAGTGACATTTTCTTCTCTGGGCAACATGTCTTTATTTAAAGCTCAAAGATACAAACTTATTAGTTGATTGAAAAAAGGCACTCTCTGCCCTGGCTGCTCCCGTGCTGATCCTGAGGAACAAGACCATCTTCCTTATCCTCAGCTTTCACATCCGTGCCTTCATTTCCATTTCTTTAAATAAATTTAAATCCTGCTAGCACCTTGAACACAAGTTATCTCTGTAACCACATGGAACACAATCCTGAGCCCTTAAACAAGGAAGGCTTAAGCTGCCTTCCCAAGTAATGAGCAGGAGGAAAGCTCCAGCTCACCCTCCCTGGCTGCTCCTGCTTGTTCCCCATAGGGTCAGAGGCAGAGCAGGGGCAGGTGGACCCATACACAGGTGGGAAGACTTCCTCCAAAAGATCTAATGGCTGGATGAGAGAAGAGGAGAAGTCACTCAGAGCTGCAAAAGGGATGATGGCACAAGATCCTGAAACTGCCGTCAACAACTCGGCTGTTCCTGTCCTACCAGGATTTGAGAGCTCCCAACCCCTCGAGGGGCACAGCCCCAGTGTGGCAGGGTCTGGCTGCTGATGGCTCCATGGCCTGGACCAGTCTTTCCTCTACAACAATACTGTAAGTGCTGTGGGGACCCCCCAAACCTGCCCTCACCACACCTCCTGCCAGAAGGGGATGCACAGACCTTTCTCCACATGCCCTGCACAAAAGCAGAACCCTCCACCTCTCCAGCTGGATGAAGCCAGCACTCATCAGTCCCCTCCTCAACCTGTCACCTCCCCTGTGCCCAGCCAATTACCCAGGTCATCCCAACGCCCCCAGGGATTTGCCAGGCTCCTCTT
The DNA here is from genome assembly GCF_031753505.1 of Anomalospiza imberbis. Lineage (NCBI taxonomy): Eukaryota > Metazoa > Chordata > Aves > Passeriformes > Viduidae > Anomalospiza > Anomalospiza imberbis. Next base: position 6,338,435 of record NC_089701.1, on the reverse strand, counting down.
CACAAGCTAAACCCATCAGCTAATCCCACACAAAGCTGCAGCCACCACCCATTGAGGGGCTCTGGCTGCACCTCCTCCACCTGAGCAGCGGCACCCCAGGGCACCCCAGTCCGAGGTGGCCCCACGCCAGCAGCTGGGGACCCATCAGCCATCAGCCACTGACTCAGCTTTCACACATTTCCATGTGACACCTTCCCGTGGTTAATGCTCCAAGCCACCTGCATTTCTGGCCCTGTGGCTGCAGCAGAAATTGTTCATTGTCCCCTCCTACGTGGTGCAGAGGTGAGGAGTCAGACCCAATGTCACCTCTGGGAGCTGGTGACCCAGGAAGGCAGGTGAGGCATGACAAAACACCGGGGAGAAGTAAAGACACCAATACCCAGGGTTTGGGTGCAGCTCTCCTGCTGAGCCAGCCCAGCAAGGCTGTGAAAGGACATTTGGGTTTTTCAGCCCACCCACCTGCTGTGCATGGGGCTGGAAGAGCTTCAGAACAAAATGTCCTTCAAAGAGACCCATGTTACTCGACGCTGCCCTAAGAACCATGTGGAATGGAGGATTTTTGTTCTGTAGGCAGGGAAAGTCCAACCAGGACCATGCTGCCCACAGCAGCTGCATCTCTGCTCCAACACAAGCATCCACCCCATCAGCAGCCATTCCCAAGCCAGATTCCCCAGCAAAGCTCCAGCTCCTGCTTAAAATGAAACTGTTGGGGATTAAAGGAAGAGGCAAACTCTCCATGGTGAGTGCTGAAGGCTTTGGCAATAAGGCAGGGGATACCTCTAAGCTTGTCTCCACAAACATTAGGATTAGCAATTTACTTCCCTTAGAAACAAAATCCAGGATTTTAGCATGATCACAGGCTTGGAAAGAAAAATAAACATCATGAAACTGGGAAAAGGAGGAGGACAAGAACAGAGCAAGCAGGCAGCTCAAGGAAAACTGAAGTGCTTCCTAAATCAGAATGAGAAATGCACCAAAGTCAGAATTGAAATCTTGGTAGCTCTGAACACCACTGGCCCTGAGGCCTCTCACACCAACCTCTTATCAGTGGTAATGCTATGAACATCAAGGGAAGCCTTTCTAATAATGTACATGAGAAAAGGCCCATTTGTTTAATGCAACAGAGCACATAACGCATTAATTACCTACTGAGTTGGAAAAGTGATGTTGAAAACATGCTTGAGTTAAAGCAAACGGGGGTTTCAGCTAAGCCCATTATGTCCACTGGCTTTGCTGTGGCTTTGGTGCTTAACAGCCTTTGAGAGCAAACCTCTGCACAACTCACAGCAGATGGGGCAGCACAGAAACCCCACAAACCCCACGGAGAGCAGCTCCCACACAGAGCACGGCTGTACCATCCACCCCTAACAGCAGCCCAGGCTCCCTCACACACAGAGGATGCTGCCAAGCCCAGCATCTCCTCCTGATGCTGTCTCATCCACCCTCAGGTGCCCTAAAACCTGCCCAGCCCTGGAGCACACCAGCAATCCCCCCTCAGCCAGGGCTAAGCTCAACCTGTCACGCTCAGGACTAACAACCTGGCCTCCTGGAGAAGACAATCTGCCCACGTGCTCCTGCCCTGGCCATCACCACAGTGTAAAGGCACCAGAGAGCAATTTTGTGATTAAGTGGCTGTAGCCATTAATAATTAGCACGTTAAAACATCAAAGGGTGATGCTGGCCTCCGCAATACAGACTCAGCACACCCGGGGGGGTGGTGGGGAGTGCTCATCTTCAGTGCTCCCTTTTCCCAAGTGAGAACTGAAGCACAGGGGTGAGGGCAGCTTGTGGGAGCACAGGGATTAGACACGGAATTCCCCAGACTTCCACCCCTGACAGCTGCAATAGCAGAAGACATAGAGGATGTTATGTAAGCATCCTCCATGGAATCTGGGAGCATCCCAAAGCCACTGCTAAACCAGCCACCTCATGCACTTGTCACTCTGCCTGCAGGAGCAGGATGCTCTTGATGAAGCCATGGGAGCTCAGGGTGGGAGACCCAGTGCCAATAGATACCAATGGAAACAAACACAACACAGGGGTCAGAGAGGGAAATGTGCTGGAGGAAGCTTGGGATGTGAATGTGGATCCCCTCGTTGGCACCCAGAGGGTTGCATCGTGCTGCACTGAGCTGCTCAGTCCATTCTGTATGATCAGGCACAAGAGAAGAAACTGCTTTTGCTTTAAGAACACTCAACTCATCCTACCTTTATCAGCAATTCCCAATCTTAAGCCATTCTGTTTCTTCCAGAAAAAGCAAAGAGAGAAACCTCAACAGAAAAGAGCAAATTAAAGTCTGAAAAACAAGCGACTCCAGATCTTCAGTCGATTTTATTTCTAATCAAATGAAAAAAGTTAATTAATCCCCTTGTTCAGACTGCATCCCTTTCACATCAGTGGAAGCTCAATGTACTTAAGCCAAACATCTTCCAGGCAAAGAGAAAAAATAAATATAAAACAGGAAAGGATCAGTGCTATAGTATTTGCATGTGTCTGCATGTAGCTTTGGAACTGCAGAGTGAAGCCAAGTTCTCCAGTAAAACAAGTGGACAAAGCTCCATCCTCAGAGTCCAGCACAGTTTTGCCTATTTAATCTATAGGTAAACTGAAGTCTCAGCTTAGAAGAACATCAGTGTTTCACCTCCCAGCGAGTGACCAGTGCTGTCAGTGCGTGCTACACCCAGAAGGAGCTTCACCTGAGAGCACAGCCCTCACATCCACCCTTCACCTCTCTTCTCCTTACACCCTACATTGATAATTCCATGTATTCCTGTTGCCATAGCACCTTCCTCAGCTCTGTATAAGCCCTGATCACCACAGGGGCAGGATGAGGCCTCACACAGGCTGCACTGAGACTCATCACTCCCAGCACAGATGAAGTTGGGGCTCATTTCTGTCCTTGCACACCCATCAGATACCATGTGAGCACCCCAGCACCCTCTGAGCTGCAAACACACCTCCTGACACTGGTAAGAACATGGGCTCTGGTGACCCCCAGTCATCATTAACCCTGCTCTCTGCTGCCCGCATGTCGAGGTAGGACACCAGGCACGCTTGATGGTTGTGGAACAACTCGACCTACAAAGTCCCATCGGGGGATGCCCGAGGCCAGCACCCACACTGCTGGACACTGTCCGGATGCAAGGTGATGGGAAGGACCTGTCTGCATCTCCTCCACCGCGAGCACAGCGCATGCCAGGGACCACTGCCTGAAGGACGCTCCGGGTAGCCTGGACCAGCACCTGCCCCAAAAGCCTCGGGAACAGCCCCGGGAACAGCCCCGGCAAGGCACGGGCGAGGCACAGCTGCCGCTCCAGACCGCAGCCCAGGCGGCGGCAGCCCCGCACCCAGCCCCGCGGGGAGGCCGGGCCGGGCGATGCTCGGGGGGTCCCGCAGCGCGGAGCTCCCTTCGCCCGCCCCGCACGGGGGTCGCCGCAGCCGGAGGGGCCCGGGCAGCCGCCGCCCCGTCCCCGGCAGCGCCTTTGTCCGCCCAGCGGAGGATGGGGCGCAGCCCCGTCCCGCTCCCCGCCGGTGGCCCCGCTGACACCGCCTCGCCACGGACCCGCGCGGGCCGCTCACCTGCGGGGCCGCTGTCCGCAGCCTCCTCCTCCTCCTCCTCCTGCTGCTGCTGCTCCTCTTCCTCCTCCTCCGCCACCGCCTCCTCGTCCTCCTCCGGTGGCGGCGGCGGCGCCGGGCTGCCCCGCGCGGGCGCGGCGGTGCCGCGGGGCCGTGCGGGCGGCACCGTGCCCAGGCTGCTCTCAGCGGGGCCGCCGCTGCCGCTGCCGGGCTCGGCGGGCGGCGCGGCGCTGGCGGGCAGCGCGGCGGTGGCGGCGGCCAGGAGGGCGGCGAGGCACAGCAGGGCGAGCGCGGTGCTCGGCCGGCGCCTCATGGTGCGGCGCGGGGCTCCGCCATGCACTCGCTCATTGACGCGGGCGCTCGCACACGCACCGAGCGCGGCCGGGAGCGGCGCCGGGCGGCGGCGGCTCCTCCCGCCGCCTCAGCCAGCCATGCCGCGCCCGCGCCCTGCGCCCCTCCGGCGGCTCCCGCCGCGCCGCGCCCCGGCTGACAGCGCCGCGCCCGCCCCGCCCCGCGCCGCCGCGGCCAATCAGCGCCGCGCCCGCCCTACCTGACGGCGCGGCGCAGCCAATCAGCGCCGGGCGGGGGCGGGCCGAGGGGCGGCGCGCGGTGGGGAGGGGGCGGCATTGTGCGGGCGTGAGGGGCGCCGGGCCGGAGCTGCCGTGCCCCCCGCACGGCCGCCTTTCTTAGGGGGCTGCGTGCGCTCGGTTTGTAAGGATACAGGCTTTTAAAGGTTTTAACTTTCTGTTGTGTTTAGAATTTTTATTAAAAGAAATTAAATTTTCCCCCATCCTCCCCGGCCTCGGTTTTGGGAAACAACGAGGAAGGCGCCGGTGAATGGCATCGGGACACAAAGCGGTTCTCAGGAAGGAGAGATGTTCCTTGCATCCCGCTGCAGGGCTCTGGAGGGGTCTGGCAGGTCGGGGGGTGTCACCGCCCCGCGGCACGGCCCCCCCGGCAGCCACCTGCATCGGCGCCCCCCGCCCGCCCCCGCCAGCCCCCGGCCCGCGGCGCTGCCGTTCCCTTTGTGCCGCTCCTCCGGCGGGCACGGAGCCTTCCCCACCCAGCAGGGCTGCCACAAGGACAATGACACCTGGGCCCCCCGTGCTGCCGGCGCCGGCAGTGACCGTGGCCAAACCCCCCGGTCCCGGAGGAGCGATCGGCAGCGCGGCGGCGGGAGGAGGCACCGTGACACCGATATTCATTACCCACGGAGCCCAGCTGGGTGATCGCCGCTTCACGCGTGCTGAAGCGAGGCAGGAACGCGCTGCCGGCCCCGCGCTGTGGGAAAACGCCGCTCTGATCAACACAAAGGCACGTGGAAGCAAGGCGGGGATGTGCTGGAGGAGCTGGGTGGGCCGGGCAGAGCCGCAGGGCAGCGGCAGCAGCATCCCTACACATCCCACGGCGGGAAGGTGCAGAGCACCGGGAGCTTGGTGGCTCTCGGCTGCCCGGCCCTGCCCGCAGGTGTGGGGCACTGCCCGGTGAGTGTTTGCATCATCTCTTGTTCCTGCAGAAGCCCATGGATGCTGACAAATGTCCTTTGGAATGGGACAGCCCCACCTTCACCCACCATGGTCTAGGCTGCCAGTCCTTCTCTAGCACGATATTTAGGAGTTGCCTCCAAGGGAAACACTGCCCAGCATAGCTGCTGTGGGATAATTGTTCTGCAATCACTCACTGCTCTTCCCCCCATACCCATCCCCTTCTCAGAAATAAACAGGACTTTATTCCTGCATAATAATATAATTATTATTCCCCAGCAGCTCTGCCGCACCATTTCCCCCACGGAGACAAACCCTTCTGAGATCTGCTTTCCATAATCGCCGCCAGCCTGTCGCTCCCCACGGGAGCAGAGGGTCCCTCTGATCAGGGGGAACACAGCTGGCAGGGAGGCAGGAGGGTTTGCTGAGCCACTGTCTCCTCCAGCAGTTCACACAAGGTTGTTGTCTATGGGAACAGGAAGAAGAAACCCAGCAGAGGAAAGATTAAGGAAAGAGTTGCCTGGAACAAAGAAATTCCTTAGTTTGAAATAGAAGTTGCACAGCCTCAGGAGCCAAAGGATGCTGTGCCCATGTCTCAGCTCAGGGCTGGTCCCCACAAGGACTAGCACAGCACAGGCTGCCAGATCTGCTCCCCACAATATTACATTCTCACCTCTGCTTAGGAGGAGCAGGTTAAGCATGTCAGTCCTTCATCTCTTCATCCCCTGCTGTCACCCCAACAAAGGAGGGAGACAAGAAGATCCTGGCAGTGTCAGAGGTTCTTGGGCATCTTCAGCCGAGCAGGACCCATGAAAAAGGACTGGCCACCTCTCGGAGATGGGATCACATGCAAAAACAGAGACTCCACCTGCCCAGCTGGCTGATTTCCATGCTGAATTATTCTGAGAATCAGTACAAAAAGCCAGAGCAATAAATTTTACTGTATATGCCATGTTGTGGGTACACACAACCCAGAGCTTTCATGGTAATGCCACATCCCAGTGGCAGCAGGGGTGGAAAACCTGAGGCATGAATTTCCACCTAGGTGAAAACCACTGGCAGCCCCCTAAGCTGCCAGGAGAAGGCTGGGTTGAAGGCTGGAGAAAGGCTGTGGGAGACGCTGGGTGAAGGGGATGGAAAATGTTGGCTGAAGGGGATGGAGGATGCCGGGTGAAAGGGCTGGAGGATGCTGGTGAAGGGACTGAGGATGGCACGTCCCAGGCCCGGCGCAGGGACAGTTCCGCAGGACCTGCCGCTCCCCCTGTTGATGTCACACAGAGTTGCAAGTGCTCCACAGCCCAGAGCACCGGACCCAAACCATCCCTGGCTGAACCCAAAACCCAAGCGCCCAAAAAAACCGGTGGCTGCTTCCACGGGCGTTCAGCTGGAGCTGCCAAAGGCACACAGCAGACCTGGGCTGGCACCACGCCACCAAAATGTTCACGCTTCCCTTCTTTTTGTGTTTTCATTTTGCAGTGAGAAGGGGAGTAATGCATATGTGAGCAGGAGGGATCCCCGAGGAGAAAGCCACAGAGCCCAGGTCGCATGCAGGCAGCCCAGCCTCCATGCCTGCTTTTTACATACGTTTTAAGGGAATAGCTATCCTCCCAAGAATTGTTCCTATTCCATCAAATCAGCAAGATTTTCTTCCCCAGTGGAAAGTTTCTATCAGATATTTAGCAACCAGCTCTTTCTCTGACCTATTTGCAAGCCCCAAGCCACTCTCCACCACCCACTGCTTGAAAGCTTTGATAATTCAATGAGATGTTAATTCTGACATCCAGCATAACTCTCAATACAAAACCTTCTCTCTCTTTTTTTTTAATTATCATTAATTGCAATCCAGGAGTACTGAATCCTCTGCACAGACTTTGCCTTCCAAGCACCCAGCAGCATTTTGCTGCACAACTCCCATTAAGTCAATGTGTATTAAGTAGGTTTTGACAGTTCTGTGTGCTCTGGGGTGGGCAAAGCCAGGAAAAGACAAGGCAGCACAGCTCTGCCGTGGGGACTGAGGCACAAGGCTGAGCCCAACCTGGTCAACACATGGAGGTGTCAGCACACATGTGCTTAAAACACACTGCAAAAGGGCGCCGTCACTTTTAAGAACGTCAGGATCATCTGTTAGGGCAAAATTCTGCTCTAAATGCAGAGGGCTGTTAGTGAGATCCCATGTGCCTTTTCAGGGCACATGGCCTGTGAGACTGAGCCACACACAATGCTGGGATCTTTTCCACCTTCATTTAAGAGCCTGGCTCGGTGGGGTTTTGCAGGGCTTGCCCCTGAGCAGGGTGCCTCTCCTTTTGCAGAGCCCTGACTCAAGGGAGATCAATATATTCTTTAGGCTGCACTTCCTCCAAGAATATTTTCATTGTTCCATATGCATATTTATCATTTATTTAAGTCATCAAATAAAGACTGATTGGAGGTTGAAATCCCCAGGAGCATCTCTACAAACCTGGTCATGAGACACAGGAACTGATTTAAAGCACGAGCAGAAGCCTTGGCTTTATTTTCCCTGCTGGAGCCAAGTAAACAGCATGTGTGTTGGAAAACAAACAATTTTTACAAATCTTTCTGTTTTCATGACCAGGCCAACATTAGCAACAAGAAGGTGATAGTTAGAGTGCAGAACTCCCTGTCTTCATCTCTTCCTTTATCTATTTTAAAAATAAAACACCTTCTCTGTGGTTGCTTTGGAGCAGCAGCCTTGCCTGAGCTGAGTGCATGCATTGCCTACATTTATCCTCTGATTTGAATATAAATGAAAGCAAGTGAGTTAAAAAGGGAGCCTGGGGAGTTGTCTCTGCAGGCCTACAGCTGCTGGTGGCAGGGCTGGGTGGGCAGAGGCCTGGAGCCTCACCTCAGTGTGCAGGAGGAGCATCCACAGCATCACCCAAAGGTGACAAATTCCTCCTTCACTGGGTCCAGCTCCCTCACACACTGTGCTCATGGGGAATTTGCCCTTGAACATGTCTCTGAAATAATGCTGTTGCTTTAAAGGTGAGCCCAGGAGAGCCCTGTCACTGCAGTGAGCTGAGCTTTGAGCATCCCTCCCTCCAGCTCCCTGCAAATCCACCCAGGAGGAGCCTTGGATCCGGGTGTGGATGAGAAGGGACACGCCTTTGCCTGGCCATGAGCCCCCCGCAGCCTCTGCAGCCTCACACACCTTTTTATCTGCACAAAGCACTGCAGGGATGAAGCAGGGAACAGTTGCTGTCCTTGTTGCAACTTCCCAGACAGCAGCAGAAGTCCCAGCCCTGGTGAACGGGGCTGCAAACGCTGTGTGCTGCAGCCACTACCACTCCTACATGAACATAAACAAACCTGGCATTGGCACAGATCTGCTGCCACCTCAGATCAATGCAGTCAGCTGCCAGACCACCCTCTCTTGCCAGGGGAACATCAGCAGGACATGGTGGGAGTGTGTGGACCACTAACAAGGTCCCAATTCTACACAGACTTAAAGAGCAGCTTAACTTTAGGCACATTAAGGTCACACAAATTTAAAGCTAAGCTCTTTTTCACATCAAAAGTGTCCTACAAATGCAAAACACGGAATAAATTGGCTAATGTATATGTTTGTTGCTGTTCTCTGAGAGGCTGGATCAGAAGGGCTGAGCAGGGAGGGTCAGGCTCTGCACTGCTGACTCAGAGTGCTTGGAAAGTACAATTTCTCTTCCACAGGAAATTGTGGTGCTTTCAGATGTGTTTTCATCTCCAAATCCTCTTGTCCATCCCAAATTTGATGGAGAAGGCTTTCAGAAGCGTCGATGGGGAAGGATTCCCTTTTTTGTGCCATGGAAAGGTGCTGTGGGTGCCACTGGAGCCCAGCACTGCCAGGGTACAGCCAGGAACCAGCAGCTCACACACGTGGAAGATTAAAATGGCATCAATTTGAGTGGTAACGTCAAAACTAAACCGAACAATTTGTTGAAATTAAATGCTTTGGAAGAAAAAATGATCCTCTGAAGGTCAAAATGAATGGTTCAGATTTTTCTTCCCATCAATAGTTTCCTACGTGTTCCCACAAAATGGGTTGATTTCAGCAAAGCTGTGCTTGCCAATAAAGATCATTTCCACTGAAACCCTTTCTATCCTTCCTGCTGCCAAAACAGCTCTGCCTGCAGCTGAGCACCCCACAGATCTACAAGTGGGGCATATTTCCTCCCCAGTGCACCCCCAGCATCCCTCTCCACAGCCCCTGGCTCTGGGAACACTGGGATTTGGAGGGGCATCCCTCCATGGCAGGTGCTTTCTGCTCCTCTCTTTATTCCGGATTATTTCTGCAAATGTGTGTCACAAAACAAGCACAGCCCTGCCACTCGCTAGGAGGAGAGGAGCATCCCTTCAAAGAAGATTTAGAAAAGCAGTGTGGGAAGGGTTTCTGTAGCGCTCATCTACAGAAGAGAGCAGCAAATCCTCTCCTCTGATGGCAGATCGTGAAGGCAATCCTTGAGCGTGAAACACTGAGCTACCAGTGATTATACAATTCCTTTGAAAAGGGGTTTTTCTGCCAGATCCTTTTCACAAATCTGCTGCTATTACCCACCCTAAAACTCTGTTAACACTTTCAATCTCTTGCTTCCTGCCACAGACAGACACTTCACCTTTCACTCACTTTCACTCACGTTTTTTTTCATTGAAAGCATGCTATTACTTGGTGAGGAGGGAGGGGATTAGGGATTGAGAGGCCTGTCCAAATGAGACAGGCTATTAGCTATTCCCACACTGCCTGAGGCAGGGCACTAACCACACCGAGCCAGGTGCTGTCCTCAGAGCCCAGGCTCCCTCCGAAAACACTCAAGGCGTTTGATTCTTTCCACAGTTTTGTTTCAGTCATTCCCCAGGAGGGAATGGCATTGGCATCCTGACTCCTGGCAGTGACCAGTGCTGGAGCATCACACGAGCAGCAGGGCTGGGGGACACGGCTGGAGTTGGGAAATAAAGCCCAGCCAAGGACAGCCTTGGGGACAACACGCCTGTCAGCGTTTGACCTTTGCAGCTGCCAAACCCTGTAACTCCTGAATCATTTAGGGAAGTGTCAGTGTGAAGGCAGGAAACAAGGTCCTTGATATTCCCAGGGGTACAGGTGGGACATTGAGAGGCCTTTTGGGCTCTAACACTGGCCAATCCATCAGCCAACAAAGCAAAACCTTTTATTTCTGCTTCTCCACCAAGTGCTCGGGCCTGAGCTTCCCTGCTGCAATGAGAAGCCACAACCTGGCACCACCACATCCCAAAATCCAACTGCTCCCAGCTGCTGGGAGCGGGGTGGGTGTGAGGAGCCTGAGAGGAGGCAGGGGCCCGGCTGAGCCAGTGGGAACAGGGCCAGGAACAGCAGCAAGGGGGGGAGGAAGGGGCCTTCCCATTGTCCAGAACAAAGGACCAGATGTGCACCCAGGGTAGGGAAAATCCCACCCTCCCACAGCCAGAGCTGGCCTTTGCACTCAGAAGGGCCTCAAGGCTGTCACAAGGACTGTGTTCTACAGCAGCACAGCTAAACCCCTTCTGGAACGCGTGTCATTAATTCAGCAACTCCTCCTCCCACTTCAGGGGCTTATTCTGACTGACCATACCTGGCCAGCTGCTCCACACCTGCAGGCATCTGGGTCAAGGGGGTTGCTCTTCCTTGTCTCTTTTTTTTTTTTTTTTTTTTTTTTTTGGCTTAAAAGCCAATAAGTAAAATCAACCCCATGGTGGATTTTTTTTTCCTTTCTTTTCTTCACTCCATCCTTGCTCCTGAGTTAACATTTTTCCTTAGTCCTGCTCAGGAACCTGGTGGATAAGCTAGTGCATCTTTTGGGATGCCACTGCAGTGCTGAGTGTATCCACACAACCATTTCCACCCAATACTCTCCACATTCAGCTTCAGCCATTCTGTGCTACTTTGTGCCTTATCTTACACAGGTATTTGAGAAAAGCTCCCAGTCTTCATTCTCTGACACTGAGACTGAAGAAAACCACCCTTTTCCTCTGAATTTGTTCCAAAATGTTGGACCTATTGGTTTGGTTTGTTTTTTTTTTTTTTTTAACAATGAAAGTGATTCATTTCCAGTTTGATTTCATCTGGCTCTTGCTTCCAGCCATCCATGGTTTTCCCCCTGCTAAATTACAGATCCTGCAATGCCCACTCTTTTCTCCTCTGAAGGAATTTATACACTGTCATCAAGTCACCTCTCAACCTCTTTTTTTAATAATACAAACAGATGGAGGTCTTTAAGTTCTCTCCCCTGTAAAGCTGTTTCTCCAGTCTTTCAATCATTTTTGTAGCTCTTTTCAACACTCTCCAACACCCTCTCTTGAAAGCAGACATCTGAAGTGGATGCAAAATTCCTGAATCAGTCTCTCCAGCTGCACAGAAAGGTAAAATCTTCTCCCAGCACCTACTCACTATATCCCCTGTCACACATTCAAGGATCTGATTCAGTCTTTTGCCTAAAATACCACACATTGCCAGGAAGCTTCCAGTGCGCTGGTGCTCCTCTAGAGCCCTGGCTTGACTCCTTAAACAGAACCAAACCAGCCAAAGCAGCCCCTTTGCTAAGACTGGAGCTCCTTCTTCCCTCCTAAGTGTTCCTCCCTGAACTGCTCCAATTTCTCATGCCACAACAGCATCTTTTGGACTTTTACTGGAAATGCCTGGTTTGCTAAACACTGGACACTGAACCTGGGAAAAGGGAGATTTTTCTTGCATCAGATGTTACAATTTCCCCATTTTCTCTTTTTGCCTGTTCCCTTTCATCACCACTCCTGGGTTTTGGTGCTTCAGGCTGGCAGACATCCATCCACAACTGGGCTCAAGTCTGAGGACCCTTGCAGAGCAGAGGATGGGCCCAGCTGGCCACTGCTGGCTCATACCCAGGTGCCACATGAGCTGTCACCGTGTGACAGCTCTGGGGAGCAGGGCTGGCAGCCAGGGTAGCCCCGACCTCATCCCATTTCCCTGGCCAGGCTTCAAAACACATCAGCACCGATCAAAGGGACAGATTTTCAGCACAGGCGCCCGGTGTGGCCGAACCCTTGTGAGCAATGTGGCTGCCAACATCACACCCAGAGCTCCTGAGAGCTCAAACATCTGAAATCACTCCCCTCCCAGCCTTTTCCTTCCCTGGTTTAGCATTGCAGCTACTTTTCCATCTGGGAACAGCTGCCTGTCAGCACCCTCTGGGGTGCAGCATGGTCACTTACAAGCAGTGTTATGGGGCAGTTTTACAGGAATTTAAATAACATGCTGGAATAATAAAAAAAAAAAGCTTCTGCTAGCAATTCCCCCTCTTTCACCAGCAGGTGATTTCTCCGTGGCAAACACCGCTTTTGTGGCAGGAAGATCACCAGCCGGGATGGGCTTTTTCCACAGGGAAGTAGCTACGTTTTGGGGAAGCAACGCGGGGCTTGGCCTGGGGCCATCCCTGGGGAGGCTGAGCTGGGGTGGGCAGGGGCAGGCACAGATGCAGCTGCCGACCGCTGCATGTCAGTGTTGCTCCACACAGCCCGTCCAGCTGTGCAACATCTGCCGCCCAAAGCGCCGTGGGCTCGCAGGAATGGGGCTCTGGGCACGATGTGACAGCACGTTCCGGACAGAGGGACGGTCCTCCTTTGTGTGGCACGATGGGACAAAGGCTCCCAGCTCCTCCTGAGGGCTCCGGGGTCACAATTGCATCCCCGGGCCAGGAAGAGGTGTCTGGCCAGCGAGTGCCTGCAGCACCTGCAGTGCCTGCAGTGGCCCTGGGCCGCAGCAGGAACACTTCTCCTCCCCTTCTGAGCCCCAAGCAACACACAGCACCCCTCCAGTGCCAACCCAGCACCTGGCACAAAGGGTTACCTAACATTGCCACCCCTGGTTTCCACAGGGGCCAGGTTCAGAAGGCAGAGGCAGCGTGATGCTGTGCTCTGGACATTGCCCTCACTCCCTGGCACTGTGCTCTGCTGGTGTATCACTGGTGTCACCCATGGAATGGCAGTGCCAGGGCTTGTGGTGAGTAATTTTTGTCCGGGTCAGCGGTGTGGGGAGCTCAACACTCCTCACCAGTCTCATGGAGCTCCCTCTGAATTCAATGGTAATTAATGAATGCAATAAAAATGAATTCAATAATAAATTCAATAATAATGCTCTTGACTCCTCCCCCATTCCCTCCCAGTCCTGCTGGAGAAGAAATCTGCAATATGGAGCCTGGATTTTCCATTGCCTTGGTAACATGTTGTATCCATGGCCTCAAAGAAATATCTGCTAAAGGTGTGAGAGAAAAGGTGAAAAGTGACATGGCCACTGGAGGAAACACTTTGTTCTGGGAACTCACAGATTTCTCACCTGCAGAATCAGATCTGGGGTTAACCACACAGGCGCCAGGGTGGACCTGTGGTTTCAAGAACAAGGAAACAAAAGATAATAATTTTACTCTGATTTAATGGAATGACAGTTCTGATGGCGCCCCATGCCAGGTTAGAAGGGGGCTGGATTTATAAAGTGGAAATTCAGCTGTCCAGAGGTGAACAAAGCTCTTGTTGACTTTGGGGGCAGAGGGAGGTGTTGAATTCAAAGGCTGCAGACTTGTTGGCTTCATGCCCGAGTCCTACAATCAGCCAGAAAAGCTTGTCCAGGTGTTTCACCAGGAGTGAAGTGAGGCAGTTCCCTCTCCATTCAGAAGATCCAACGCTGGGCTCTGGAAGAGAGGCCATCCTCCAGATCACCAACATTTCTCTGAGCTTCATTTCCTGGCCTCCAAAAATGGAGAGGTGGGAAACTTTCCAGCCTTACAATGAGACCCAGAGGATTTATTTGTCAAAGTTCTCAGAGCTAGCATTTCCCTAATACCTGCCCCGAAGGGACACCACTGGGAATTGAGGGGAATGACCAGGAGCTACCAGCCAAATAGCATTGGGGGTTTTCCATATGCAAGTTTAGAGTTAGATGGGAGCTTGTTGCACAGCATCATTTGTTGCAGAGGAAGTCCAGCAGCTGGCAGGGACATGGCCTGAGAGTGTCCTGATGCCCACCACACTCTGAGTCACACAGACACTGCTGCAGTAGGGTTAATCAGCAGTTTTTTTATTTCAAAACCATTTGCTAGAGCAGTATCCACAAAACGCTGCTGTGCTCCAGGGAGATGACAGGCCAAACCCTGGCTCGCTCCAGCCTGAACCCTACAGGGAACCATCAAGCTGGAGCTGTGAAAGCAGCAGAAATTCGTGACCCTGTTCTGGTCAGCCCAAGAGGCTCCATGACCCACGAGGGAGGCTCTGGGGCAGATTACTCACACCACAAGTATGAACAAGGAAAGGATGAGCATGTAGGGCTGCACTGCTGAGCCAGAGGCTGAGCCAGAGCCATGGAGAGCCATGGAGATGCTGGGAGAACCCCCCAGCACAAGTAGACCCTGTGTATCCAGGGTCTACATCACCCCAGAGCCTCAGCAGCAGCTGCATGATGGGCAAGATGGCAGGAAACCAAATCCTGGGATTGTCAACCTGCAAGGCTGCCTCATCCAGAGCTTCCATGGGCTTGACATGTTTGAATCCTGCAAGCATCAGCTCTGCAGTTAGCAATGGCCTTGCAAACTGCCTGGTGGCTGCCAGAGAGCAAACAGGAGGTTCCAACCTGGCAGCCGCTGCACCACCAGAATGTTTTGGAAGCTCAGAACCATATTTTGGCTGCAATTTGGCTCTCTGTACTCCCTGAGCTGGGTCTGGCCTTCCCCTCCCCAGCTTTATACTACAGGGATGCTTCTGTGCAGCCAAGAGATTTGCTCAGTGGCTGCAACAAAAACTTGGGAACTATTCCCTCAGCCAGGGAGTTATATAAAGTGCATTCCCCACGATGCATGATTTCTCTCTGCAGGGAATATCCATGGTGATGATGCCCACAGGCTCTCGCCTGTTCCGCCTGCAAGCAGCAGAAATTCAGCTCTTGGTGCAGGTGCTTGGAAAAGCCACTCCAAAGCCACCATTTATTGGAAATGAAATGAAAACAGCAGAAGGTCGTGACCATTTAAAAAAAAATCATGTCAGGGACAGAAAGAGAAACACATTGCTCCCACTGAGTCACAACACCCTCTTCCCAAATTTGTGGAATGAGTTATCTTGAGTTTCTCCAGTTTGAAACAATTAATAAGATCTAATTTTGGAACATAAAATAAATCACCATGAAAACAAAAATGTTTTAAATGATTGAAATCTATTTGAACAAGCAAAAAATATTCCTTCCACCCTCTTGCAGAGGATTTTGAAAGTTTCCCATGTCTCTCCTGGCTGGAAGAAAGATCCTCACCAGATCTCAGATACTCAATTGCTCTATCCACAGCAGGCAGAGAGAAGGTGGATGAGTAGAGCCAACGGTGTTGTGCTGAAAATCTCTGGCTCTGCTACCAAGATTTCACCCCCAGAAAACAGATATAATGAAATTCACCCTGGATATGGGAATCAGCACAGGCCATCTGAGTTATTTTATTCTTCAGAGCTCATGAGGCACCAGGCCTTGGATTGTGGCAGCATTGGCACTGTCACTTCCCCAAGAACAGCAGCATTCTTCCCAAACCCTCAGGGCCAAGAGGAATCCCCCTTTCTGCAGGAACAGTCTCCTCTGAGCCCCTTGCAGTACATACATTCATTAATTCACCCAGAGCCACAGTCTAGCCACGCATTTCTGAGCAAATCCAACCTCACCCGTTGGCAGTCAGTGATTCCAGCACTCCCTTGTACACTTTCATCTGCCACACACAGGATTGTTGTTTCCCAGCTCTTTGGAGATGTCTCCCTGTAGTTACCTTCTCCTCCTTTGCCCTCCCCAGCAGCTCCCACCTCGCTGTTCCCATCTCCATCCCCTGCAAAGAGCCCCACAGGAGGCGAGCACCAGCCAAACAGATTTTCCCTGAGCCTCAGAAGCAGGGATTTTTTGTATTAAATCCCCTGGAAAAAATAACTGAGTCTTCATAAATGCCATGGGAGGAAGAGCCCTGGTTCAAGATCTAAGCACAGTCAGGATGAATATTATGAGGGTTCCTGTGCCCAAAGGACCAGGGAAGGGAGAAAGGCAGGGGAACACAAAGGGAAATGCTTCATTAGCTTCTCCTGAGATGATCTGCTCCCTTTAAAGGGCAATGTCTCCTCCAAAAGGTTACAAGGCAGCAACTTGCAGCCCAGTTCATCGCAGAGCTGTCCCTGCAGCCAGGGGTGTTCCTGCCAGGGCCCCTCTCAGTGCTGGCTTTGAGCAGAGCCACCTGCCGTGGCAGAGCCTAGCTAAGGACCTGCCCTGTCAGCCTGTCCCTGTTCTCTGAAACCACCCAGCTCTGTGACCTGCACCCTGGGGTCTAGGAATGGGTCTGCAACTCGGTGCTTGAGGTTCATGGGGGATGTTTTTCTCCTTCCCTGTGATTCCCTGAGTCCTGGAAGCTTTCAGGCAGGCAGAGCCATTTGGATGAGCACAGTGATAAGTTTTGGCATTGAAGAGGAGAGGGCTTTGTGGGAATTGAGATTTCCAGGGAATCAAACCCCCTGGACAGTGCCCTGGGGCTGCTAGTGGCCCCAGTCCTTGTCCAGGATGTGGCAGCACAGCCTCTCTTGGCTGTGCCCAGTGGGCATCAAACAGCACACAGGCTTTTGTGCAGCTCCAGGCAGCTCATTCCTGCACGGTCCTGTCTCAGAGCCCGTTTCTTCCTTCTCTCTCAGACAGCTGTTTACATTTTTGTTTGTGTGAATAATCTCAAATATGAAGGCTTTGCTTTGCTTTTCACCCCATTAGATAATATTAATTACTGTAGGGAGCCAAGTAGCTTGGAGAAAGGGGGGAAAAAACCCCACTCTGGAAAAGCTGCAGGCCTTGCAAGTATTTAAAGGGCCATCTGCAACTCCTCCAAAACTGTACAGACAAATGAGAGAAGCAGTAGCACATATTTATTCATGGCAACATTCCTGCTCCTGCCTCAGCCATGAACCAGCACCAAAAATGTAAGGCTTGCTGTTCCTCAAGCCCTCCTCTCCACTGGGAATGCAGCAGAGATATTGGCAGGACTCAAGCTGGGGAAGGAGTCACCTGGAGTTTTGGGCCAGCTCTGCCCCTCAGAGCTGCTGCACATCTCCTAGCAGCTTTTCCAACAATATTATGGGCTGGCTGGCCATTGGGAAGATGCTTGACTCAAGCAAACAAACAGTAACCTCAGGTGGGCAGGGATGCAAACACAAACCCAGATTTCCCACTGCCCCATGTACACAAATTCCCTCTGGGCATCTCTCATCAGAATTTAGATACCATCCCCACTTTGCATCTGGACACAAATATTTGTTAGGCATAATAAGGGAAGACTGAAATCCACTTTAACATGTGTACCGAGACAAGCTGCTTAAGAACAATAACAAATAACAAAAAGTTTATTAATAATTCATCCGTTTCAAGCAAACATCTCCAGGCAGGCATTCCTGCCTATTGTCTCTCTGATATTAAGCAGAGCTACTGAGGCCTGGCCCTGATTTTTCACTTGGATACCAGCCAGCAAATCTTCCAGGTGGATGATGCTGATTTACAGCCCATCTCCGTTTGCTGCCCTATTTGCATTGCTTTGTTTAGGGGGTTTTGTGTGAATTACCTTCCAGGGCAGTCATAGCTTTTGAAATGTGGGAAGGAAACAGCAGCAGTCGGAGGAAACCTAAAGTGAAATTCAGTCACAAATCTTGTCTGTTAATTCCTGTTCCATCCCTTTCACCAGCACTTGCCTTGGGAAGTTGTGCCTATCCCTGGCATGCTTTCCACCAGAGATATTATACTGCTATAAATGTCAGACATTTGAAGAACAGTCCTATCTATTAGCATGTAAAAGAGTATTATTTTCTGCAAGTTATTAGGTTCAAAGGCATCTCTGTGCTTGGCAGATTGATGTCAGCAGCTCCAGATCCCAGTACCAGTTATGGGAGCACTCTAGAGAGACCAGGGTTCTCATCTAGCCCAAAACACAGTCCTCAACAAAAGGAGAAAATTGGGCAGGAAAATGGTACAAATGTCTTCAACACACCTACTCTCTTTCAGTTTGAAGTCATTCCACCTTGTCTGGTCACTCCATGACCTCTCTCCATCTTTCTTGTAGGCTCCCCTCAGATCCTGGAAGGCCACAATAAGGTAAGCCTCAACCCTTCTCTTTTCCAGGCTGAACAAACCCAATTCTCTCAGCCTTCCCTCTGAGGAGAGGTGATCCACCCCTGTAACCCCCTTGGTGGCTGCCAGCTCTGACCATGCTCCTTTTGGAACCAAACAATTGTGGGGAAGGCTACAAGCTGGGTGTGTAGATGTATATGCAATGCCTGTATGTAGTGTTTTACAAAAACCATCACGTTGGCACAGATGCCCCCACAGCAAAACACGGATTTAGGCAGAGCTCGTGCCAGTGAGCGCCTGGAGCAGAAAAGAGCAATAACCCCAGCACCTCCCCAGCCATGGGCTCTGATTTGGAGGGGCAGGACTTGGGGGAAGCCAGCCCAGAGCAGGTGGTTCAAAACTCTGTTAACAACCCCCTTAACAAGCACTGCAGATTAGCCCAAACAGCTCATCAGCATTCAGCCCAAAGGCCACGGGCTGCACGGGAGAGAATAGAGAACAACGAGAAGGACGGGAGATGAAAAGAAAGCAGAGATGGGAAGTGGTTTTAATAATATTGTTTCCTAATTACAGCACAGAGAGCAGATGCCATCTGCTTTGACGTTTACAACTCAGCAAAGGACGTGCCAAAAGCACAGCGAGGGAACTGCTCACACAGGGACACGGTGGCAGCACCTGTGGCAGCAGCACTGGTGGGGACTGAGTGTCCCAGTATCTGACCTGGGGCTCCTGTCACCCCAGGTGAGCTATTGCTGCTGCCCAGCACCCTGCTGGTGCTTCTTTTGAGGCTACAAAATGCAGTTTAAGGGCCTCTCCTGACCCTGGTCAGAGGTGCACCAGTTTGCAGGGAAAGGGTGGCATCATCCTCCAAGAAACTGATCTGTAGGGTGGGGGACAGCACCTGCCCCACCTGGTGTGGAGAGACAGTTTCTCCAGTAGCTCCGTGCACTGGGAATGGGAATACCCCCCCAGCCTCTGCAGAGCCATCCTCCCAGCACAGTGTGAGCCTGCTGCTTTTCTGGCTACTTCCTGAAACATTTATGATGCAGGTTCAGTATCACTATCCCGCTCGGAGAAGCCAAAATGAATTACTGCACAGCCCAGCACCACAGCTGGGACTGTGGGGCAGATCCCTGAGCCTGCCCCTGGCCCTCATCACTGCCCCACAGCAAACTGGGCACGGATGGGCACACGTGGGGCCAGTATGGACCTTCCCCAGTGTGCCAGGATGCCTGTTTCTCTAAACCGTGTGTCTATGGGAAGATCTTTAACTCCTGAAAATCCTCCCTCCAGCCTGGCCTGGCATCTGCAAGCCCCCCACGCCTGTCAGAGTTGCACACAGAAGTGCACAGGATGAGGCACACTAATGCATGTTTTGGTCCCAGGCCAAAATAAACGCTGGCTATAATAACCCTCCCGGGAAAGCCAAACAGAGGACCCCTTTGTTAGGGACAACTCGGCGTGTTACGCTTCATTTGGGCCAACAGCACTTCCAGCACGAGGCTCGGGGCACCATCTGCTTGATGTGGGCAAGGTGGGCTGAGGCCAGAAACCAGGGAAACAGGGAAATCTCAGGACAAGGAAATTTGGATGATACCTCTTGAGTCAGCTTGGCCCATTAAGACTCTAAAAATCTGGGAAGAAGAAGTCTGGCAGGTATGTTGGGCTCATTGTGGTGTCTGTTGGAGGTAAGGGCTTGTAATGGGACAGTGTCTTCTGTCCCACTCACCTTTTGAGCAGGTGTTATGAAAAGATCCAGCTTCAGGATCTGCTGTCTCTGGCTAATTCCTATTTCATTTCCTTCAAAACTAGAGATAGAGGAATGACAGCATTGGATGAAACCCTATGGCTCTCTGCTAAGCCCAGGACAAGCTTTAGTCATTCATGGAAACTTCTTTATTGATGTGTAAATATGATGAAATTATTCAGGGGAAGGTCTGTCCTGACCTGAAGGGGTCAGGACAAACCAGATCCCCTGACCACGTCCCAGTACAGACTGGGATCCTCCCAGTGCAAAGTGGCATCTGTAGCCCCAAGCACCTGAGCCTGAGGGCAGCAAGGAGCATGCTGATGTTCAGGTCAGTGTGAGGAACTCCTGCAAGGAGGAGGGGGATGGACTGGATGGTTCTTATGGGTCCCTGCCTATTGGAGATCACACCTGATTCTGGGATGCTGTGATGACCTGCAGGCTCCTGCAACAGCTGCAGCCAATCCACAGGTCAGTGGGTGCCAGGTGGTAGCAGAGCCCTGAGCCTGTATCCTGCCCTGGCACAGGTGCTGGTGGTCAAGGCCAGCCTCAGTGGACATCATCTGCTGATGGGAAGGGGCTGGGAGCAGTTTCAGGAGGCAGGGAGGTGCTGTGCTCCAGGAAGGGCTGCTCTCCTCTGCGAGGTGTGTGTGCTGGATCCCTCGCTGTCCCAGGTACGGCTGTGCAGCTGGGGTGAGATGGGCTCTGTGTGTTGCAGGGCTGGTTGTGTCTGTGGGGTGCAGGGGCTGTTGGGGTGAGAAAGCCTGCTCTCCCCAGTCTCAGGAACAGAGAACTCCTCTCCTCTGGTGGTACCACTGAGTGTGGGATTTTAGGAGGTGACACTAGCATGTGACAACAGGCTGGTCCAGAGGGATTTGTCCCAGCAGCAGGTGGGCTGAGGCAGAGATGGCCCTGAGGCCCCAGGGTACTGCCTGGGTTGGCTGTGCTTTGCTGCCTTAAAGCCAAAAGAGTGCTTGGGGTGTTTAATCTCTGTGAAAAGCCAGAAACAGCCTTTCTGGAGCAAGTTCCCAACAGCTGCAGCTTATGGACTTGTGCAGAGTGATCTCTGAGTTTTGCCTACCCAGCGTGTGCTGAAGCAGGGGAGCTGCTCCTGGGGCCAGCACAGATCCGTGTGGACACCCCATGTACCTGTCTGTGTGGTGTGTGTTGGACTCAGATTTCCTGGGAAAGCCTTATTGACCTTGAAATAAACACAAGGAAGGGGCACAAAGCACAGAGGGATTGAGGGTGATGGGCCTGCAGCTCCAGCTCTGTGAAGTTAATGTTGTTGCTCCCTGTATGGGTGAGGTTTCTGGTGTTATCAAAGTGGAAATCCAGGTATGTTTCAGTCCTGTGGGGAAAGGCAGTGAGCAGTTTATTTTTCCTTTGATAGATCACTTATGATCTACAGCCATCTGGCAAAGCAATTCTTAACTTTTTTCCTCTTATTTATGAGGGCCAAGGGAGCCAGAGTTATTTGCAGCTGGGATGCCAATTGCTGCTGGCAACTGCTGCTGATTTGGGGTCCTTCTCCCCTCTGCAGCCCTGGGAGGGAAGAGAGGCTTCTGGAGCAGGCAGGGGATTCTTATGTGCTTCTCAGCGGTGTTTAGACTCCTAAATCATGGTGTTCAACACCAGAGTTCTGTCTCAAAAAGAATGCAATGCTCATGTTGGGCTAGGGGAGAAGAAAAAGGAGAGGGGTAACGGCTGCTCTGTGTTGGATATGGCTGCACATGGCTCTGTTGGATGGAAGTGGTGCACAATGGGCACAGAGGAAAACTGTCTGTAGCTCAAGGATGCGAATGGTGCACATGAGGATGGGGCTGATGCCCCAAAGCTGCCATGTCCCAGCAGCTGGTGTGAGCAGCAGAGCAGCTTTTGGCATCCGTGGGTGGGTTGTGCTCCCCGCTGGCTCTGGGGAACGATGAGTTTTGGTTTCTTTATGCTCGTAAAATGCTCTGCTAGCCTGGAAAGGAAGCATTAGGGATGTGCAAATCATTAATTACTAATTAGCTGGTAGATTGTTCACAGGATACAGCCGGGGACTGAGCAGTTCCAGCACAGAGTGCTGTAATCTGTGCAGTCTGAGGGGTGGGTGCCTGAAGGAGCAGGAGGAAAAAGCAGCATTTTGGGAGTGTAAAAGGGGAACAGATGGCGCTGGGGGGAGCGACAACAAGGTGCCCTTCAGGAGAAGGACAGCAGTCAGAAATGGGATCAAAGCCTCTGTCAGGGGCATTCTGACTCCTCTAGGGAAGGTCAGGGAACGTGAAGCAGAGACCCCCGGGCTGCAGGGGCTCCTCAGGGATGAGCAGACCCTGTGGGGTGATCAGAGGTGAATTGCCCCCAGCTGAGCTGAGTTAAGCTGAGGTGAGGTTTGGGGTTTCGCCAGGTGTTTTGAGTGCTCACAGTGAGCTGTGTCCCTGGGAGCCCTGTTCCAGCGATTGCCCAGAGTGGGACTGCCCGGGTGGTTGTGCTGTGCAAACTGGGGTGGAACTGCTGTGACATGCACTGGTGCCAGTGTGTTCCCTCACCCCGAAGGAAGGGGTTAATGGAGGGCTCAGGCTCACAGGCCCCTGCTGGGGAGAGGGGCAGAGGTGCAGCCCGGTGGATGGATCACTCTCCTGCCCAGGTGAGGGATTTGCTGCCGGGTTGTGGGGTGTTTGTTTCCCCTGTGGGAATGTCCATCCCTGTTTCCCACCTCTGAGCCTGTGTCAGTGGTTTCTAGTGCCACTGTGGGTGGCTATGGCTTCTCTGTCCCCTTCACTACTCTGTACCTGTGCCTCTGCTCTCATTGACATACAAAGCTTCCCTAGTTTGCTTTATTGATAAAAATCCTTGCTGCCAAAAGAGCTGTCAGACAATAAGTTTAATCATCACTAAATTGGTGGTGAAAATATAAGCTTTAGGCATTCCCAGACTTCTTTCTCCCCTTGGCTGTGCTGGCACTGATGGCTGAGGGGCTGCCTGGTGAGGGGGCTGAGCAAAGCTTTACCAGCAGTTCTTTTAAAAACCCCCTGGCACCTGGCCTGGTTGTTGGTAAGGGAGAATGGAGAGTCCCAGACAGCAGCTGGCATGGCTCCAGTTTGACAGTAATCACCTTTCAGGTGGGATTTTGGCTCTGGTTAAACTGTGTCAGTCTTGAAAATATGAACAAGTGAAACATGAAACATGGCCAGCTACTGCTCTAAGTTGCTTGGCTGCCCTCTGAGGGCAGCAGCAGCTTGGCTCCTGAGGGATGTCCTCAGGGGCTGAAACAGCAATGAAAGGTGCTGCAGTGGTGCAGAAAGGGTTAATCCCCTTGGGCTGAGGCTCACCTCGACCTGAGCCAGCAGACCCTCCAGAAGGGAGCAGAGTGATGCAGCTCCTTTGGTGTAACGTGGGAAAGCGATAAGGGGAGGCTCTTCCCGTGCAGCTAATGATCTGCAGTAATGAGAACTTGGCCTCCGTCTGCTCCCGGCCGGGCTGGGCTGCTCCTGAGCCTGGGTGGTCCTGCCTCAGCAGGGAGTGTGTGCCAGAGGCACTGAGCATCCTCCTGGCTCACCCTGGAGTGGGGCTTTGGGAGTGCTGTAGGGGTCCTGATGGGTGAGCTGAGCCCTCTGGACAGAGGGTGACACATTGGGGGGCCGCATGCAGCTGGTGAGAAGCTGATGCCACCACTCCTGGGGCTGGCAGGGCTCCAGCAGCCCTACCTGGGCTTGTTTGGTTTGTTTTCCTCTGTGGAATGCCAGTTTTCTGTTTTGCCAGTAAGACTCTGAATCTGCAGTGGGTGCAAATCTAGGGAAGGTCCTTGCAGACCAGGGAGCCCGGAGAAGTAAGTCCCTCCAGCACCTGCCTTCCCGTGGTGCAGCACCAACCCAGCCTGGAGGCGGTGGCAGTGCCCAAAAGCTGCCACGTCCCTGGCAGGGGCTGCAATGAACCAATTAGTGCTGTTGGGTTGTTTCACTCGTTCCCAGTTCAGGCTGACAGCTCCGTGCCAGGGTGTAAAGAGCCCTGCCCTGTCTCCTGCTCGGGTGAAAGAGCACCGAGCCTGAGTGGTGCCTAGGGCACCCTGGAGCCCCCGAATGAGCTCAGTGAGGCTTGGAGAGCAAAGCTCCAGCCTGAACGTGTGGTGATGTTTGTGTTTGTTGATTGATGCTGGTGTTTGGGTCATCCACGGGTGATGCTCACAAAAGAACCACTCGTGTGCTGGTGGGATCTCTGTGTCCCAGCTGGTTATGGCACCTCACAAGCATCATCTCTTCAGGCCTCTCACCTCTCCTCCTGCGTGACCCCAGGTGCTCAGTTCTGGGAAGCAGGAGATGCCCCAAGGGCATCAGACCAAAGTCCCCAGCTGTAGCAGGAGGAGATGCTTTTTAGGGAGGTCATTTTAAGGAAATCTCATGTGAACTGACCTTCACCAATGGCCAGTGGGTTTCTCTAACTTGCAAAATGTGTGTACCATCCACCACGAGGCACAGACAGATTTTCTCTCTTGCACTGGAGATGGCAGCAGAGCACTTCTGGCTCCTGTGCATCTCGGTGTTTAAATCTGCTTTTTCTCCCTTTGTGCCTTAGGCTGTTTGCAAGTTGGAGTAATAATGGCTTTTTAAAGTGCTTGGTGTGCTTGTGATAGGCTGGTCAAAATATGTCTTAACCATCCAGCAAATTGCTTTTCCATTGATTTTCTTGGGGTTGTTGTTTTTCTGAAATTCAGATTCTAAGAGCAGATCTCAAAAGAGCTGTTAAATCATCGGGCCTTGCCTGCCCAGGACATGCAGCTCCATCCTCTGGGCTCTGTCCCGAGCCGAGGTTCAATCAGAGCGGATTTCTCTCCCTGGGGGCTGTGTTATTTTGGGGAATGGTGACCCCAAACCCTTGCAGGGTTAGCTTGTCGAAGTATCTTACACAAAACTGTGACTGTAAATCATAGAACCCTAGAGCGGGTTGGGTTGGAAGGGACCTTAAAAATCTGCCACGGGCAGGGACACCTGCCCCTAGACCAGGTTCTTCAGGGTCCTATGCCACCTAGCTGGGAACACCTCCAGGAATGGAGTCAAAGGAAATGTGGGATGTCTTTTGGTTTTAATCCAGTGTTTCTTGGTTGGGGCTCACAGCACATGCTTGGGTGAAAAATCTTGGGGATTCCAGTGGTACCAGTGAAGGGCATGAAGGAAGCAATCGGGTGTGGGATGTGCAGGACCTTCTGAAGGTTGTCCAGCAATACCAAATACACCCTTGTGTCATTGGGGCACCAGAGCGATTGTAGGTTTCTAGAGAGAGTTGGAGGTGAGGCTGAGCTTGGGAGACCCAACAATTCAAGGTCCCAGTGTCTAAGACCCTCTGTGGAGATGTATTTAACTCACTTCAGGCAGTGCTGTGAATTTAGCTACCTTCCTAAATGACAGAGGGAGTCTAACAGCCACCAGTGTTATTGATCTCCCACCCTGGTGTGCTTTCACCACTGAGTGAAGAGAACAATATTTCTATTTAAAAACAAAATTTAATTTAAACCACGAGCTAGTTCAATGAAAGATGAAGTGTCTTTGTAATGGAAATGATAGAAGTGAAAACAAGTAATCTCTATTTATGGTACAGCTTTTGTTGTTGGTTTGAAAGGATCCAGTGTTCCACAGGACTTATTTGTGGAGGGACAAGAATAACTTTCTGGTTCAGTTCTTGGCTAAAGCAGAGTTTGTTTTGATTTGTTTAAAGAAAACAAACAAACACAAACGTTCAGATGGTTTTTGGCTGGAGTTTTTACTGGAAATCCAATCCTCTTACGCATAGAATTAATTTTTTTTAATGCTTCTATGAAAACCAGCATTGAGTGGAAGGATGTAGTTCTGAGCTGCAGAGATGGACAGCTCGGCACAGCTGGTGTTTTGGAGAGGTCTGAGAAGGAACCCGGGGAAGCTGCGTTGATGTTTCCAGGTGTGGTGTGGAGACCTGAGCTTCCAGCTTTACTGGGGCCAGTGTTGGACAGGGCTGCGATGCCTGACTGCAGCTGCACCACAAGAGGGAACCGGAGGCCACAAATCCCCGATCCCTCCCGGGAGAAGCTGAGAGAAGGGGTGAGATGTGGGCAAAGGTGCCCAGCACCCCTGGGGCAGGGCAGGGGCAGCTGTGGCAGCGAGTTCTGGGCTGCTGTGCCTGTTGCAGGTGGCTTTCTCAACGGGGAGCAATTTGGTGGCGTTTGTTAAGTGCTGTTGTTAAATTTGTTGAGTGTTGTGCTTCCGAAGAAGGGAGATGGAGCTGGGGAAGGGTCTGGAGCACAAGCCTTGAGAGAAGCGGCTGAGGCAACTGGGTTTTTAGTTGGGAGAAAAGGAAGCTGAGCAGGAATCTTCTGGCTACAACCTCCTTTCAGGGTTGAGGAGAGCAAGGTCCCTTCTCCCAAATAACAAGCAATTAGACAAAATTAAATGTTCTGACGTTAAGCTGGGGGAGTTTCAATTGGGATATTGGGAAAAACTGTTTCATTGACAGAGTGGTCAGGCATTGAACAGGCTGCCCGAGGAAGGGATGGAATTGCCAGCTTTGGGGGTATTCCAAAAGCTTGGCTCTTAGGGACATGATTTTACTGGTGGGCATGGTGCTGCTGGGCTAACGTTGGAACTGGTGAACTAAAGGTCTCTGCCAACCTAAATGGAAATATACGAAATTCCTGCTGGGTGCTTCTCTGTTTTATGGCTCAAGGCAGAGGCTGCTGCTCTCAGCACAGGTCAGAGCTATGGGACTCTGCCTTGTTAACTGTCTGCAGCCCAGCTTGCCCAGATCCCGTCCCAGTAATGGAAAACACAGGGCTTTGCTCAAAGCCCTCCTTGGAAAGGGCGGCAAAACCACCCTGTAGTGAGGCCTGGAGACATGGTTGGAGCATCCCAAGCTGCTTGATGCCATTCCTTGCTGTCCTGGTGGCATCTGCTGCTCCTTGGCACCCTGGTCCTCCTGCACTTGGAGGGCAGGGGATGCAACATGGATGCAGTAGAATGCTGAGCTGAAACAGAGCAGGGAAAGAAATCATTCCCAGCTCATCAGTGGCAATGTGAGTGGAAATGACCCTGTGGAACCCGACAATGGTTTTAAACGCTTCTGACATCACTCTGGAAATGGGTGGAGTAGGCTGAAAAATGCCTTAAAACTGGTTTGAAATTGTTTGGGTTTTTTTTTTTTTTTTTGGGGGGGGGCAGGGGGCAGATTAGAGGAAAGTGCTGAGGGATGAGCAATCCCTGTGCAACAGCCACAGTCCTGCTGGGAAGGGGATTCCCTACTGGGAGGTGATGGTTGCCCAGCAGCCCCTGCTCAGCCAGGGCTGCCGTGCTCAGTGCTCATGTCCTGACTCAGAGCAAGGGCTTGTCTAAACAGTAGCAGGAGCTCAGTTAAAGCAGAGACACTGTCAATTTAAAAGTACCTAATGGCAGAAAAAACAACCCATGATGAGTTAAAGAACTGACTCAGGCCAGCAAAGGCCAGTCCTGAAATAGACCTCGAATGGGCTGGTTGAAAATGCTTCCATCAGAACAGTTTCCTGATGGAGAATTTGGCATTTCTGCTCAAAGCAATCTTTCAAGAAAAGCATCTGCTTCTGTGGAAAAATTCATCTTGTTGGGTTGGAAAAATGGAGCATGTGAAAGCTGAAATCCTTCAGTGCAGCAACGTGTGGAGCCAGTTTTCAGGCAGGCTCCACCTCTGTGTTGAGTTTCATCTCTCATTCCTGTGGTGCCCACTCATCTTCACAGGAGGGAACCCCCCCAGATTATTACATCTGCCCCTTCCCATCTGCCTGCTTTTCTTAGCTATGACTAAAGCCTCCCCCTCATTGTGGAGGACTGGAAGCTCAGCCTTTGGAGCAGTGTGTGGCTGCTCCCCTGGGACACCAGACTTTCTCTGCTGCCTCCACTCCTGGTCCCTTCCTACATGGACTTCTGGGAAACTCATCTCCATCCCGTGCTGATGTTTCATACATCCTGGGAACTGGCTGTGACTGGACAGCCAGGAAAGACAACTCATTCTACTGGGCTTATTTTGGGACTTTTCTGAATTGTTTTATTTTCCAGGTGTTTCTGTATCTCCTTGTTGTATTCTTACTCATTTCTGTGCCTATCCTAAATTCTGATGGAAATCTAAGACAGGACATGGGCAAGTTGTCTGGCCAGGACCATACAACAGGGTCAGGGATAGTCCCAGGACCTGTTTGTTGAGTCAGGATGAGTCACCCTGTAAAGCACTGTTGGACTTTATTGTGCCTTCCTCCAGCAGTGAGAACATGCCCTTCAAAAAATAGTGTCTGAAACATGAATCTGACACAGAAGTGCTTCTACTCATTTTTTAAACATTGCCTTCCACACTTTAAGGTTGGAAAAACTACAGGACACTTGCAAAAACAGATACTTGTATTCATACTTACGTGCCCAGACTTGAAAATGGGGACGGAAGATGTCCTAAATGCTGTGTTTTCCCAAGGCCACATCAGCAGCAGGCAGGCAGAGTCAGCTGAGGGAGAGCCTCAGGTTGGTGTCCATCACCTGGAATGAGAGAATTGCTGTAAGTCTTTGCAGCTCCATGTCTGCAAAAACCTTCTCAGAAAGGGGTTTTTGTGCATGGATGTGGTTCTTCAAGGCCAGGACATTGTCATGAGATGGGCTCACTGTTGATGTGAGTGAGGGGCTGAGCTGAAATCCTGCTTGGACCCTGGCATGAAAGTGTTTTCCTCAAGTGAACTTTATGAAAGGACTTCTCAGTCCATTTAAGAAAACAAAAAAGTGTTAGGAGCAGAGGCTTGGCCAAAGCTTGGGGTCCTGGTGTGGAGACTGGAGGGAACAGAAAAGCCTCAGTGGAGAACATTTTCTAAAAAAACAACCCAGGTACAGGCCAGGCTTGTGTTTCTGTGTTAGCATGGGCTCTATTTACCAACCTTCCTCTGCCCCAAGAGAAGCAGGGAGGCATTTAAAGAGAAAAAAGGAAAGAGCCCTCTGTCCTGAGAGCTGGTGTGTCGTGTTTGCTGGAGTGCTGGGCTGTGCAGGGCTGGGGGAGCACAGGCTGCAGGCTGACAGATGGTGTTTAACACCAAGGCTGGTGTTGGTAGCTGCTGTCAGAGCCAGCCCTGGCCTCAGGGCAGGAGCAGAGGGATGGAGAGCCCAGTGTGCAGCTCCCCTCTGGAGCCCCACAGGCTGCTCTGTCCCTCTGAGGACACAAGGTCTCCCTGCAGGCCCCCAAAATCTCCCTCTCCTCCCCCCAGCATGACCCCAGGTCTGCTTTATGACAAAGCCATTCAATCAATTGCATTTTTGTGCCAAATTTCCCTGCAGCTCTCAGGAATAGGTGTGCTCTGGGTAAAAGCAGCCTGTTCTAATTCCAGGCATCCTCTAACACTGGGGAAATATTGATTCTTCCTGCATTGCCAGGACTTCTGAGAAATGAAGCAGACACAGGTACAGGCTTAACAAACTGTAGTGTCCCAGTGGATTTTATCCACATCTGCTTCCTGCAGGCTCAGAGCACCAATTCCCTCATCCCACACCCCAGGGAGGCAGCCCTGAGGTCAGGCTCTGTCCTGCTGGGGGCCATGCTCCCCTTGGCAGCCTGCAGCATACAAAGGGCTGATGAGAAAGGGATTCAGTCCAGTGTATTGGCATTCGTGTGTGGTAGCTGTATTAAAAGTACTCACTGTCAGCCCAGCCATCACTTATAATTGGCTTCTATTTTTCCATGTGCCTCCTGGCAACAGCAGCTCTTCCCAGGCTCTTGGTGGGGTGCTGAGTCTGGGAAGGCTGCTCTGTGCAGGAGAGGTATGTGAAAATGGTCAGGATTGGCTCAGGAAGGGAAATGTGGCCCCTGTCTGCCATCTGTGATGTCTGTGGATGCGCTGGAGTAAGTGCATCATCTTTGGGATGGACAAATCCCTTGGTTTTGGTGCAATAACCCAGCTGCTGTGCACTGGCCTGGCTGTTTTGGTGGGCAGAGGCTGGGTTTTGTTGTGGTGCTGCATGGCCACGCTCGGCAGAGGAGCAGCAGAGTGCTCAATAAGATGTGTCACCCTGGAATGAGATCCTCTGGTTATGGTCTCGCGCATCCCAGCGACACAAAAGCAGCAAAAGGACTGGAGAATACGTGAGTTCAGAGAACTTTTGTCATAGTGGTTCTGCACAAGGCAGACAGGCCTTGGAAGAACCTCTTGCAGCTGCAGCTCCAAATG
The DNA here is from genome assembly GCF_031753505.1 of Anomalospiza imberbis. Taxonomy (NCBI): domain Eukaryota; kingdom Metazoa; phylum Chordata; class Aves; order Passeriformes; family Viduidae; genus Anomalospiza; species Anomalospiza imberbis. The sequence goes on along the minus strand of NC_089701.1, from coordinate 6,308,379 downwards.
CTGAAAGCACATGTTCTGTTTTCATGGAGTCATGGAATATCCTGAGCTGGAAGGGACCCACCAGGATCACCCAGTGCAGCCCCTGCCCTGCCCAGACCCCCCAACAAACCCACCCTGGGCATCCCTGGCAGCGCTGGCCCAACGCTCCTGGAGCTCTGGCAGCCTCGGGGCCGTGCCCATTCCCTGGGGAGCCTGGGCAGTGCCAGCACCCTCTGGGGGAAGAACTTTTCCCTAATATTCAACCTAAACCTTTCCTGACACAGCTCCAGCTGTTCCCTTGGGTCCTGTCCCTGTCACAGAGAGATCAGTGTCTGCCCCTTGTGACAGCATGCACCACTCTTTTGGGGTACAATAATATCCCAAAGACACAAATTCTGAGGTGCTGCATAGAACCTTTTTTTTTTTTTTTTTAATCTTACTCCAATACTGGAGCACTTAAACCTGCAAACACTTGAAAGTCAGACCAAGATTTCCTTGAAATAATCCCCATAAGCTTTTGAGATGTCACAATAGTCTCATCAATGTATCCTAGATATTACCAGTTCCATCTGATCAAATTTTTATTTGCAAATAGAATAATTGAATGACCTAATTTCTGAAGGAGGCCTGTTATTTATTAACCATGATGTAAATTCTACTAGCATTAGAATAAAGAACATTGGGCTGTTGAATTTCTGCTATTTTTAAAGATCCAAATCTCTGGGGCAATTAATCATTTTCCTGACATACTGAAATCAGCCATGTGTTATAGCAACAAAACTTGCAGTTTATGATGCAACATTAACTTGTCAGTGAGAGGGACAATTCATGACTGTCTATGGGTAGCAAGTGGCAGGCAAAATTGGACAACTATCCTGTAGTTTTTGCAAGCATCAGCAAATTTTGTTGGCAAAGCTAATGTAGGCAGTGCATAATATACGCTTTTGCTTGTATATATGAAAAAAAAAAAAAAAAAAAACAAAAACCCAAAACTTGAAGAATATAGTCTTCTGCCAGGAGTTTCCACTTATTTTCCATAACGAGAGCTGGAGGGTCTGTAAAAGCTGGTCTCATAAAAAGAAATTGCAAAGGATGAATTTTTCCTTTACAAGGGAGATGGAAGAAATTGGAGTTTGGGTTGTTTGGATGCATGAGTCTTCCTTACACGCAGTTTATCAGCTGTGCTGCTGCAGGGGGGGTTCCAGGTGGGCACAGGGACAGTGTGGGTGGAAGGACAGAGCCCACAGTGATAGGGCACACTGAGCTTGGGAGCACCAAGAGCAAAATGCAGCTTTCAGGAGAAAGAGTGGCTTTGGCACAGCAGCAGCCTGGCTGTTTGGGGGCATTTTCTTTGAGGTATCAGAGAGGAAAGAGCTGGAAAAGCTCCGAGGGTGGAGAGGGGTGCACTTTGCTGCTGTTTGTGGTGGGGCTCTGAAGGGTCCTTGAAAGTGCAGGGAAGTGGCTTTGCCTCTAGAGCCAAAGAGGAAATCAAAAGATAAAAGAAAAGGGAGAATTATTGGGGGGGAGCAAACAGATTTGAAACAAAATCATCCCAGTGCTGCTCCAGGCAGACACGAGCTGAGGCAAAACCTCAGCCAAGACCAGAGCAGAGGCAGCCATGGGAGGATGAGCCAACACATGGGACCTGAGCGGGGCTTTGGCAGGGTGGGAATGGGGATTTTGGCAGGGTGGGGAATGAGAGGCCACGTTCTTGAAATGGCAAACCCCACAGAATTACTGCATTTGGGTCGGGTCCTGTAGCAGGGAGAGAGCTGAGTGAGCCAAAGCCATGGCTGGGGTGCTGCAGGAGGATGGGAAACTGCAGGATGGGCAAATCCCTTGGTTTTGGTGCAATAACCCAGTTGCTGTGCACTGGCCAGAAAGCAACTGGCCTGGCTGTTTTGGTGGGCAGAGGCTGGGTTTTGTTGTGGTGCTGCATGGCCACGCTCAGCAGAGGAGCAGCAGAGTGCTCAATAAGATGTGTCACCCTGGAATGAGATCCTCTGGTTATGGTCTCGCGCATCCCAGCTACAGCAATCAAAGACCTGTGGGGAGGCTTTATGGAGCGTGGGGAGAGAGGTGAAGAGTTTTAACTGGAGTAAGGCTGGGTAGAAGACTCTGTGTTCCAGAGAATATAAATGAGAAATCAGCAGCAGGTGAAGAAAGCTAAAACTGCTTGATGTGTTGCATAGTGCCATAAGATGGTAAAGATTAAATGGATGGAAGTGGTTGCGGGCTGCCATTCCCCTCCTGGTGGGCTTGGACTCAGACTCAATACAGGAGTGGGCTGATGAACTGGGAGAAGAAGGGTGGCTGCAGTGCTGGCCTTCCCCCAGGCACAGGCACCAGGCTGGGATCCCTCGGTGTCCATCGGCAGGGGACGGGCACACCGTGGAAAAGCAGGGTGACACCAGCCTGCTGTGGCTGTCAGTGTTTCCAAACCACGGCTGGGAGAGAGCACCACTGCAGGGATGGGAGGCTGCGTGAGGCAGACACACACAGTGCCACGTGCATGCTGTGGCTCCGTGGCATGAGTCCCCAGGCACCTTCGTGGCCAGGAGGGGGCTGCTCCTGCACCAGTGGCTGTGGTTTGAGCTGGGTGTGTGGGTCCTAGGGATGGCATGTCCTGGCTGCGCCTCCCTGACCACAGATCACACCCTTTCTCCAGCTGAGGGTCCCAGCTGGGAGCTGAGAGTCTTCACCAACTGATGTTTAAGCTGGATACAAGAGGCTTCTATAGCCACAAGGTGTGATGGAAAGCATAAGTTACATTCCATTTGGGGATGGGAACATATGGCCTCCAGTATCTTCAGTAACCTCCCAGAACACAGTGATCTTTGTCTTGTTTCCCTCAGATCAGTTGATTGCTGTAATGTGGGAAAGATTGACTTACGAGGGACATTAGCACAAATTATCCTGATGAAAGGAAATGGAGGGGGTGTAAAAAGAGATCAGCTCAGCTGAGCTGGGAGCTGCTCAGTGCCTTGAGAATCAAAAAGATAGAAACTAGATCAAACAAATAGGCATACCTTCAAAAATTTAAAAAAAAAACAAACAAACAAACAAAAAAACACCAAAAAACCCCCCAGTGAATGAAGAATTGTGAATGAGACTCACTGTGAATGAGACTGATCAGGCAGCCATCCTCTGCTCAGCTGCATGATAAAGGAGTCCAGAACACTCCATGTCTTCAGAACATCCATCTAAACCTGTATGATTGCAGCTTGATATTCCAGTTACTGCTCTGCAGGCATTGATGGTATGGACTCACATTTGGATAATTGGCCAGGATAAAATTCACCCTCGAGTACCCAAAACAGTGCCAAAGACTGTTCTGAGCACCACTTTGCTCTTGGCTCCCTTCAAAGGCTCTGGGGATGAGTGATGTTACTGAGAACTGAAAGAGCAAACTCTGCTTTAAGAAGTGCAGGAGGGAAGAAATCGGGAACTGCAGAGAATTTCTCCTCTCTGGCTTCTGGAGTAAGGGAATGGCTGATGGCTGCCTGAGGGGTAACAGGGCTTTGTCAGAAATTCAACCTGTTAAATCCAGCAAGTTGGTTGCAGTGATATGGCAGGAGGGTGTGTGGATGGGGAGCAGCAGCAGATGATGATGTAGGTAAGGTTTTTGACATTTTTGTACTTTATGTCCTTGCAGTCAATCTAGCGCGATGTAGATTGTGGTAATGTGCACGACAGCAGTTCGTTTTTCCAAATTACTCATTACTCTCAGAATATTGCCAAACTGGAGGTAAGAAGAAGTTTCCAGGCCCCACGGAGGTCAAGAGCAGTGCAGTGGTGCTTTGTCTGGATTTCAGGACCCCTTTATTAAATAACTGTATGATCAAATTCTCAGGGAAGAGAGTGAGATGGCACCAAAATGCCTGATTCTGTTTCTGCTCCTGGTTAGTAGCCAGAAAGCAACTTTTTGGATTTCTCCATGCAGCAGTTGGTGCAGAGCCCTCTCTGCTTTAGTCTCAGAGCTTCCTCACCTCCTGTCTCTGTCGTGGCAGGTGACTGCTTCTGCAGCACAGGGCTGGCTGCTGTGGATGGGATCACGAGGGCTTTGGGCTGTTCTGCTCTTCCCCTGGCTGCCAGGCTTTCGACAGGAGCCTGCTAGAGTAGGAGTGTCTCATCTCAGGGAGCTGGCATTTGCTTACTTACAGCCAATTATTTCACAGCGACCTTCTCGTGGCAAGCAAAGTGCCAAACCCACAACAGACAGAGAGAAAGTGTTTTGAAGTGCCAATTACTTCAAGTTCAAGCCACTCCTTTGCCCATGAGTGCTTTCCTGGTGGATGTCTTTCCTTGAACCTGCCTTTATAATTTTTGTCTCTGATGGATGGTGTCAGAGCATTCCTTGGATGTATCATCTGAATCCCACAAAATCCCTTGATCCCCCCTGTCTAGTTCCAGACTTGTTTATGGAACAGAGTCTGTGTAGGTATTAGTGTCTGAATTAGAAATGGAGGAGCAAAAATGCACCACAGTGTCAGGCTGGCTTTTCAGCAGTACTTGGCATAGGTCAAAGAAATCGTGTCCTCATGATTGCTCTGAGGATGTTCCAGCCTGGATCACTCTGGAGGCAGAATGGGGCTGAGCTGGGTAGCCTTTAATATGAAAATTCAAACCTCAACTGCGGTGTTTTGGCCAGTTATCCACGGCGCCTTGGCCGTGGGAGATGACAGCACAGCCATTCCTTCAGTCTGTTGCCTTCTGCTGCCTGACAAGGCATCAGTGAAAGCTTCCTCTTTCCTTGCACCCTTTCCTCTCGGTGTGTGTGGAGCCAGTATGCAGTGTTCACTGCTACACTGATGGTCACCAGGGCTGTTCTCCTTTTATTTAATCCAGACTTTTGAGCCTCCCTGTGTCTAACGAGCAGCATGTGACTGTGCACAGCCTGTGCCTTGTGGGGATGACGTGCTTGGGAACCAGTTTCTGCCTCGTCTGCCATGGGCTGTTGACACAGGATTGCTGATGGATCCTGCTGATGGATCCCATGCTGTTCTCTCCAGACTGTGCTACAGCTCCACGTTACAGTCAGACCTGCCAATACAATTACTGGGAGACAAACTGATGTGGGCAGAGGGAAAACCTTTTGTGATCTGGTGACGGCACATCCCAAAGTTGTGCTGCTGCTTGAGTGTGCTGTGATGGTCTCTGGAATGTCCAGCAGCAGCAGAGGTGCTGCTGTTGTGGTGTCTTAGGAGAGCTGTTAATTGTTTTGGTTGAACCTCCTGATGCAGCAGAAAGGTCTGAAATGCTCTCCTGAGAGCAGAGATGCCAGGCTCATTCATTTTCTGCTCAGAAATCCCCACTGTTGTGGTTCTGCTTTAATTATCCTGAATCTTGATGTCACATGTTAGTTTCTGACTTTGCACTGCTCAAAAGAAGAGCCCAGCACTTCCCTGTAGGTTCTCACTTCATTCAGGTATCATCAGTCTATAACAGTTCACTCTCAGGTATTAAAGTGGCTCCAAGGTCAAGGTTAAGCTCCTTGTGGATGCCAAAAGAGTCCATGGACACCTTCCTGCTGAGCAAGTATCAGATCAGAGATGATCTCTGCAGACCCTTTCTTCCTGTTTAAAAGAATGTTGTGACTATTTGGGCAGAGAAGTTCCAGCCCACCCTTCTCCTGTGTGTGTGATGCTTTCATGCAGCTCATTCCAGCTTGGTGCATGTTGGGTTTCTGGGTCAGAAGCAGAAAAGGCCCCAGCTCCACCACCAAAGACCCCACATTTCTTCTGCACAAATCTTCTTTTCTTCCCAAACTCAAAGAGCTGCCTGAGCAGTGCTGCTGTGGGGGCTGCCTGGCTGTGGGCAGGAGCTGGGTGATATTTTGAGCAGAGGCAGTGGAGGGCTGGGAGTGGAGCTGGGTTGGCTGGGAGATGTATCCACCCTGTGGAACGTGGGAAGGACCTTGCCATGTTACACAGCAGCTTTGTGGCTGAGCAAAAATAAATGAGTGACTTATCCCACTGCCAAGGACCGTCAGTGGGAGGTCAGTGTTTGATATTTCCACACCCAAAAAAGCAGCCCCAAGCTAGAATTACAGTACAAAATACCCATTCAGACCTCTCCAGCCTCCTGTTTTCATTGACTTCCAACCCTGCTTGTACACACAGAGCCCCTTCCTTTCCAAAAGAAAACAGTGTTGCTGATAAGGGACACTTATCTCGGCAAGTCATTACGAAACAAGTGAGCTTTTGTGTTTGCATCTGATTCCTGTTGCAATGTTAACAAACTCCTGGTACAGAAGCTTTATTTCCACTGTAAAGATGGCCCTTAGGGTACTATGTGAGGTGCATTATATGTCTCAAATACTTCCCACAGATGTTTGTTCCTTAAAAACAGGGGGAAAAAAAAGAAAACAAACAGCCTCAAACTTCTTAAAGTTTCAACCTTTCATTTGTTCTGTAAAGGATTTTTAGACAACAATCCTTGGCTATGCTGCACATGGATATTTACCCTTCCCATGCTCTCTGCTGAGATATTGCTGGTCTTTGTTCCTTTCAAAGAAAAAGCCGGTGCTGGCGTTTTCTCTCCCCTCACAGTGGGTTCCCATTAAAACTGAACTCTTACCCACAGCTGCAGTAGTTCAAATTTAATGTGCTATTTCCAGTTGGAAATGCTGGGTTACAGCTCAGGCAGGTGTGGTGGTACTGTGATACAGGGGCTCCTCCTGATGGAATCTCTGCCCCAGGAAGGATTTTGATTTCTGTGCGGTGTTCAGCTCCTTCCAAGGCAGTCCCTAAGGCAGAATTTTATGGAAGAAGCTTTTCAGGACAATTTCCAAACTATATCACAGTAATCCTGTGGTTTTCCTATCTCAGAGGGTCAAACTGCCTTCCAGGTGCCAAGAAAACACCTTCCCAACCCACCTGGGGAAGTGCACCATGAAAAAAAGTGTCACTGAGAGCCAGGAAGTGTGAGGGATGGAGATGGCTGTGCCTGGATTTCTGCTGAGATGCCAGCTGTGCCCAGAGACTGCAGCATCTGCCATCCCCTGGGGCACAGAGGGTGTCCTGAGCCACAGAGCAGGGTGTGCTCCAGCTGAAGGGCAGCTTGGTTGAAGCACTGGGATATGAGAGGGTGGGAGAGAGCTCTCCCAGCCTGGAGTTGAAACAGCCACCCCATATCTCCCTCCTGCAGCCATAATCTGATGCAATTCTGATTTGGATTATTTGTGCCAAACAAACTGGAGTGGGCTGTAACTGTCCCTGACAAATAATTTAAAAAGAGCTGCTTGGAAAACATTCTCCTTCCGATAGGAATTTTTTTTAAGGAAAACTCCAATCCAGAATATTTCAGTTCTTCTGTGACACTTTGTGCTCTCACTGTTCTCCAGTAGAGCTCCATGTCTGTTTCCCAAAGCACTTCCCCGTGTTTGTGTCATGGGAGCCCCCAGCAGTGGTGCTGGGGAGATGTTTTGGGCTGGGAATGCTGCCTGGGGAGGAGCAGAGGGATTTTGAATAACTGATTCAACTTCCTGTGAGATGTTTTGTGTTTTGTTCAGAGTTTTCTGGTGTTCGTTTGGAAAGGAAGATCACACAACCCTTAATCAGAAATCTAATTTCTAACTGAAGAAGTTCAAATGGACTTTCTTATTTTATTTTCCTTTGCTTGCTGCATTTTAATTTTAAAAGCCCAGTTGAAAACAAGCTACTTGTTTTAACAAGGACAACAAGTCCTACTGAGATACCCAAAGCATCTCCCCCTTTTAGTCCTATTTGAAGGTTAGGTCTGTGGTCCTTTTGCTGATACCTGGCCAGTAATGAGCCTTGCTCCCAGCTCAAGGGTCCAAACATCTGGGCAGTTTGTGTCAAAGGAGAATTTCTAAAGCCATCAGTCAAAGCCTGGCCAGAGGAAATGACACCACTAAGTCGTTTGGAGGTGTAGGAGGTTTGGTGCCCAGTTGAGAGTCCCCTCCTTGAATCCTGCTGCCTCTAATGCTGTCCACAAGGAGGTCTGGAAGAGCTGTGTGTCCTAGGTGTGTGCACACTTGGCTGCCAGCCCCACAGACCACCTCACACTGAGGGTATGTGAAGCTCTGAAACATTTCCCAGTCCCTCTTGTACCGCTGCCTCGTCTGAGATTATTTGCAAGCATGAATAATTTTAAACATTTAAGTAGTCTTCAGAGGGATTACTTGCATGTCATGGCATGTAGGCTGTAGCTTTTCAAGAAGAGTTACGTGTCTTTTGGCCTTGAATGGAAAAATGGAAATTGAAAAAGTAGTGGAGGAGAGAAGTGGGGCTGTCCCAGGTGCCTGCTCTGCTCCTGCCCATCTTTACCCAGTGTGTTGCCCTTTACTGCTACTCAAACTTTGACAATGCACCTGGAAGAAGCTGACTTTTAAAAACAGGAATACTATGTGTTGCATTCCTGTTGCCCTCTGGCATTGTTTTACTCCAACCTCTGCATCCCAGTTGTTGCAAATCCTGTTTCAGCCAGGGGTCCTGCACTCTCTGACTAGAGTGGGAGCAGGATTTGTTTGGGGGGCACAGTTCCTTGAGGGAATGGTTGGATCTTGATGGCTAAAGCAGAATAGTTTGGGGGTGTGGGGTGGTGTTTGTGGTTTGGGTTTTTTTTAAAAGCCACAACCAACAAAAAAAAAAAAGAAAAGCCACAAAAAAATGAAGATCTGTGCTACTTTTGAAACAACTCCTTTGCTAATTTTGACTAGTTTGGCAAAAGGAGCTTAAACACCCTTGTACACACTGTACTGCATGAGCTGTAATGACTCTTTACTATCATATAATCCAACAGCAAAAATGGGCCAAATTGTGCCAAAGGCACAGAGCCAGGGCACAGGAGTCCAGAGCCCTAAGCTCCCCAGCTTTATGTCCTCCCCTCTTGCATCTACTTTTTTCATCTCCAATGAATAGAAGGCTTCATCTTTTTAAACTCCAGCAGGACAAGGCACATGTGGCCTGACTCTACCACAAACTCCTCAGTAACACTCTCACTGTTTGGGGGAAGTAAATATGCGAATTTCAAAAGTCTTTCTGTGTGGAGAATCTGTTTGGATTTGTGCAGGAAGTGGGGAGCAGGCATATAGGTAGCAATATTAATGAAGTTTTTTATAAAGGCTTCATTCAAGGCTTTCAAAGAAAATATAACTCTTATGGGACCCATAGTTTATCTGCCAAGTCCAAGAATCTGGTTGGAATTTAAAATATATATTTAAAGGTTTCTGAGAAGTAGAGGATTAGAAAGAACAGGCCAGGAAGGGCACTTGGGAAATTACTGCTTGAAGAGGAGATTGGTCCTTGGGGTCTGAGCTCTGCAGTGGGGTGCACGAGACACCAGAGGACCAATCCTCCTCTTGGCTGTACAGGAGCAGGAGAAGGGGGTGACAGGGACAAATCCAAACACTGCCCTGAACTCTGGTGCCATGGAAAGGTGTGAAACACATCCAAAAGTTCTCCACCTGTTGATGGGCTCAGATCTTGCAAGATCTTGAATTCAAACCCTTTCCCTTTTTCTCCCTCGTGGGAGATGGCTGTGCTGGCTCATTTGCTGCCTCAAAAATGCTGTTTAATAGTTTAGGTTCACATCCTTCTGTTACTTGAGTGTCCCAAGGTTGCTTGTTGGAAGAAAAGAGCTTGCACCAGGCAGGCAAACTGCTTGGGAAGAGCACACTTAGGGAGGCAGGGGTGTCAAGGCAGCCAGAGACAGCAGCTTGGCATTGTTACAGGCCTTTTTCATCCCTAAAATCCCTGATGTGCCTAAATCCTTACTCTGGGGAGACGAGAATCACTCTGAGAAGCTTTTTGCTTGTTTTTGGAAGAAAATGGGTCCCCAAATGGAAGCACAGAGGTGCCCAATCTCCTTGCCCAGGACTTAGTGACATGTTTTCTGATCCAGGAGGATTACAGCTCAAGGGGTTTGCTCCTTCCCAGTCCTGTTTTTTTCCTGGGGAAAGTAACCTGCTTCCTGATCTGCTCCAGCAGAGCTGAGGTCTCCTTTCCTCAGGTGCCAAACAGGTGTAACACTCCTGTCTCCCTTGCATCCTGCACCTGTGGCTTTCTTGCTTTCTTGGACTCTGCAAGCCCTGTTCAAGGCTTTGGGGTTTGTCTGTGTGTTCATATTAGAGATTTATTTTTACATTCTTTGAGGACAGATCTTGTTAGCTTGGACAAGAAGATGACAAGTTTGGGCCTGTGGAGGAAAAAAAAAAATCCAAAACTTCTAGACTTGTCTGTTTATAATCAAAGGCCCACACATGTCCCTGTGCCAGCAGGATGGTCCCTGCCCAGAAAGCTTCAACAGATGATGTGCAAATCCCCTGTTTCTGATGATTCTGCTCCTACCTGGCCCTGCTCCCTCTCTGTTACCCCTGTGCTTTGCACTCCCCTTGCAGGCAAAGTCCTGGTTTCAAAGTCAAGAGCAGGAGCACAAAGCTGTGCATTGACCTTAATCCTGTTTAGAAAAATCAGCAATGCTGGTTTGGAGTGAAGGCAGGGCCTGTTCCTGGGTCAGAGACCCTGAGGACGAAGGAGCACTCACGGAGTAAGTGTGGCCAGACTCATGGCCCTGTCCCCAGTGAGAGGGTAAAAACAACACTGAGTTTTCCTACATGTTTGGTTTTTTTTCTAGTGACTTCAGCCTAGCGATTTGTTTGTTTGTTTGTTTGTTTTTGTGGTGGAGCCTTTTTTATTTAACACCATGGACAGATTTTTCCAATTGCTTTCCAAGATATCAATGGGCTGCACAGTTTAACTGCATTTTGAGTTTCACTGAGGGGCTGCACTCTGCTCCCTCTGACTGCATTCTGCCAGGGAGATATCTGATTTTCACACCTGGATTGATGCTATCAAGCTCTAGTTAGTCTGTGTACTGGATCTGACACTTCAGTTGCATCAATAGCAGTTTAATGTGGTGGAAAGGATCCTGTGAATGTTACCTGCATTGAGCTCACAGCATTTCTTTCACATATTCTCTCTATTCTACCTATTCTGCCACCTTTTTACTTTGCTGGGTCCTGGCCAGGTGTCACAGTTTAATGCAGTGGCTTTGTTGACATGTTACTGATAATCCTCTTTTCTTCTACCAGCTCAAGCTTCGCTGTTAGCAGAACAAATCTGTATTTCTACTACTGAGGGATTTGCAGGAAAATTCTGGCTCTGACAACAAAACTCTTGGGGTTGAGTGAGACCTTTATGTCATATTTCCATATGATAACAAAACTCAGTGGCAGCAGGAATAACTGCCTGGAGAACAGGATCAGGCTTACACAAAGAGTTTGACAGGCTTTAAATAAAATAACAAAGTGAGGCTCTTGCTCTGCTGGGTTTGGTGAGGAGGTCTTAGCACAATCTGAAGTCTATCTCAAGTTCCCATCCTTCCTGACCTTCTTTTCACTGAAGAGCATCCTGACCCTTTAGGTCACTACAAGAGCAAATATTGCTGTTTACAGAGTAAAAATAACTCAAGGATTTTTGCTTCAGCATCAAACGAACAGAAAAGACTTCCAGAGGAACAGAACTTGGAAATGAATAATAAAATTAGTGCGAGGAGACTGCTCTCAGGAGCAAGTTGACAGGGAGAAATCAGGATTATTTTCTTTAAGGGCTAAAATAAACTTTGAAAACACCCACCCTGTTGAAGAAGAGGGTTTTTTTTGGTGGCTCTGGTGGCTGAAATGCCCAGAAAAGTGTGGATATTGTGGCATGTGGGACAAACAGTGGCTAACAGGAGCAGCAAGCTTGTGACTCTCTCCATATATAAACTGGAGGTGATTCATCCCGGTTTTTATTTTAATAGCAAGGCCACCAAGCCAGCTGAAATCCATCTGAGGTGAGTGCCATGGAATAAAAGGATCAGCTCAGGACAGCAGACCTGCAAGTGGGTGCCAAGGGCCTGTGGTGGTACCAAGAGCAGAGGCTGGTCCTGCCAGTGCCAGGCACGAAGGAAAGAACAGGCAACTGCTGCTGCCTTGGCAGGGAGGGAACAAAAACAAGCACCAAACCCTGCAGCCCTTTGGACTTTCATCACCTTTGTGTGTGTGTTCTCCTAAGTTGCCACAGGCCTAAAAACTGGAAAAAACCTGGGGGCCCTTTTCTCCTACACATCCCCAAACCCAACTGCTTTTATTATTTGGCTGGGCAGAAAAGAGGCTGTTTCAGTAGGAAATGGTTGTTTTAATACAATCTGGAGAAGGTGATGGCTTCTAGCCAAATTAATAACATAATGCAGCTAAAATGATGCTTCTCATGTGCTGCTTGCAGTGCTAACACAGTGCAGTGGGTTTGGGGTCACTACTCTGAGTGTAACTGCACTCCCTGCTCTGCTCCATCCCTCCCACACCCCTCACTCCCTCTCGTGGCTCAGGATGTCAGGCTGCAGCAGAGTTATTGTTTCTCCATTGGCTTTAATTCTAGGAAAGGCAAGTGGATTTCTATTTGGAGGGGTAACCTGAAGCTTTGGAGCTGCTGAAAAACAGCAGCTTCCCCCTGGAAAACTGAGTGTGACCGAGAGTGTCAGGCAGAGAAAAGAATTCCTGATTTCTTAAAAACAGTAGTTTAAACATTGTTTTTATTTTAGTGGACACATCTGTGCTGCCAACTGTTGCTAACAATGCCCAGGCCATGTGGCATATGGGGGAAAGAGTGGTACCAAGGGCTCTGGCTGGCAGACAAATGAGCTCTGACAGCTGTGCTGATCCAAACTCCAAGCAATTTTTGTGGGATCTCTTTTTCCTGCTTTTTTATGAAACCAAAGCACACGAGAGTTTTGAGATAAAATTAATATTAAAGAGCAGAGCTTGAAGCCAGGATGTGCCCAACTCTTCTGCCCGGGCTCTGGCTGATTTTTGCATATAGCTAAATACGATTTAAACTGCACTTTACTGGCTTTTTTGTTTGCTTTTCTTTTTTTTTTTTTTTTTTTTTAATATACATAAATGAAGGTGTTTATGACTGAAGGAAATGCAGTGAGAAGAGCACAATTTTGTTTGGCTTTCTCTCTGGTCTCCACAACAGGGCGACACTGTGAAGAACACAAACAAATCTTTATTTCTGGACTAACTACTCAAAGCCAGGAGCTTACAAGAAACAGAGAATAATTTCATGCAAAATGCAGTTCTTTTCACACTCCTCATTGCCCCATACACCTCTATTCCCCCTTTCCCATTACTTCTTCCTGTCCAGGCTATTGAAACCTGTAGGCTCGTCCAAAATCCAAGGAAAGACACAAAGCTTTCCTTTGACTTAATGAGCTTCAGGTACTTAAGGCCTAAACTAACACACTTTTGCTCCCAGCCCATCTGTGGAAACAAACTGACAAAATTTCAAATGCTGATTTGGAAGCACTTTTGACCATTTATGGAATACTGTGAAATGCTCAGGATTCTGGTTTCATCCTTACTGCTACAGAAAGGTCTTCAGTGATAGAAGAAGATGGTGTGTAACTTGATTTGTTTTGCAAATCGACCTTTTACCTGGGTTTTCACAGGCTGGAATTGCAGATGGTGCTGTTCTTGTTGCAGGTGGAGCCTCCGAGTGGGTGCCACCACCATCCCCAAGCTCCTGATGCTGCATTTCACTGGTTACACTGGAGAGGGGAATAAGAAAAAGTGATTTTCCTCCCTGCCAGGACATTGCCTGCTGTATTTGACCTCTCTGTTCTCTCTGGCTTCAGACTTCCTCCTTCAGCTGAGCACAGCTTTTGCAAATGCTTCCACAGCCTGACCTATTCCATGGAAGAGACAGTGAATGTCCCTGCTTAACCCAGTGGAAGTGGTGGGATTAATAACCAGTTTGCTTTTAAATGCATCTGGTTTGAGTCATTTGTACATTAAGGCTATCATCACGAGTTTAACAACAGAGGTGGAGACCCACATAAAATTTCAGATACAGATCAAGGGTGAGGACAGATGGGAATTTTCCAAACAACCCCCATAAATTTTCTTCTCGGATTCATGGCACAGAAGCAACCCTAAAGAAGGAGGAAAGTCCTAATATTGGGCGTTATTTTGGGACATGTTTAGTCACTTAGGCACAGGAGGTAACAGAAATACCCCACTGTGATTCTCTTCCCTGGCCTCTTCCTCCAGCCTCTCCCCAATCCATCCAGGAGCACTGGAAGCACCAAATGGGAGTCTGGGTTTGAAAATTAGATCTATGGCTTTTTGTTTTCCCTCTTCCTAAAGTCTGATTCTCTGCTAAATCATATTGATCTCATTGAGTGCAGAGACTCAAGGCTGGAAATTGCTTTGGTTTAGAACCATTTTTCTAAATGATGCTTGAAGAGACTTTTTTGGGGGTGTTTTTTTTTTTTTTTTTTTTGCTTCTGGTCTATTAGTTTAATTGATTAATTTGCCACTGAGGAGGTGGAGCCCATAATACCCTGTTCCTGAGGAAGGAGGGCTGGGTAACACTGAGCCCCTGTTCCGAGTACAGGCTTATTTACTTTAATTAGAAAGTGCACTTGTTAAGTACTCAATTAATTACGTAGAGCAGCACCTATTGAGAGCAGATGAAAGAGCCACTGTGTGAGGAGGGAGGGGGAGACAGGGAAGGATGAAAAGGGAAAGCTAAAACCAGTGCTGGAAAGCAAATGCTGTTAGTGAAGCCAGAGAGAGATCACAGGTACAGCTCTGTTGGGCCCTAAATTATGGTCACTGTTCATAAACTGGCCTCAGGTATGGTGGCTGGTGCAGATTTTGTGGGATTATTTGGAGTCAGTCTGCAGCTTTAAAGCAGATCATTGACTAGGACTTTAAGATGATTTACTCCAAGGTCCTGCTCAACTTATCACATTCTAGAGGCTGTAGGTCAGTCAGGAATATCTCAACCCGCAGCAAAATAAGTGCAGCAGTTTGTTTGAGAGAGGAAATAGTTCATTCTGCTTTTAAAAATATTTGAATGTTTGCCGCTGTTTCATTTCCCTTTCTCTCCTTTTGCATTTTCTTTTGCATTAATATATCCAGAATTTCAAAGCAAACAAGTTAAAGTCAGGGTTTTGAAAGAAAATTTTCGTGTAATGATTCCAGAAACACACTATTAATACCAGATGTTTAAATAAAGTCATCAATACGTTTCCCAAAACCAAGGACACTTAAATGATACGTCATGCATCATTCTTTCCTCTGATTTTTGGAGGATAATTCTGCAGAGCTCGTGTCTCAGGTCTGCAGGACACTTAAATATGAAGAGAGGTTTTGGGGGTTTTAAGCAGAAGTCAAATTTCTTGCACAAGATCCCAAGAGCTGGGGTTTTAAGCAATATGCCAACATCATGAGACTTTTGATAAAATCAGGCAGGGTTGCCAATTCTAAACTGAAACCAATCTCCCCATCTAGAGGTTCACTTGAACTTCAGCCCAAAACCAGTGGAAGAATCTGGTGACGTTGGGCTGAGCCTTGGGACTGACCCTTTGCCTGGCAGCCCAGGGTTTGCTGTAAAGGTTTGTGGTTGGTTTAAACAACGTGGCTAATCAAAAATCCATTTAGTGGGTGGCTACAATCAAGAAGTTGTGTGTTGCCAGATGCACACTCTGGTGCTGTAGATGGACAGGAGGTTTGTTATGATCCTCTGTGCATATGAGGCTTTTTTAAAGCTTCTCCTGGAATCCATATGCAGGAATGTTTCAGAGGCTTCTGATGAAATTTTATGCTCTAGTGATGACTACACAGCAATTTCCAGGGAATTGTAATAACATAATAAGCCAGTCTTTTCAGAGTTTGAAGGAATTTTTCCTCAACATTTCTGAGGTTCACTGTAATTCCCTGTTTTTTCCATGTAGGAGTGCAAATGTGGTTCCACCATGGATAAAGGCAGTGTTCGTGGTGGGCAAAGGAACACTGCAAACTGTTGTAAGCTGTTTCCCAAAACCTTGGAATATTCCTAGCAAATACATTTGTGTAATGGTACAAGATTAGGTAATGGCAATCTTTGGAGCCTGACTCTGCTTAGGATTCATTTCACTCCCCTTCCACTCTGCTGGGAGCAGGAGCCTGGTGAGAAGCAGAAGCTTTTGGCAACAGAGCCAGAGAAATGATTACTGTGAAAATATCATCATGTGAGGGGGAGGAATGGGGCTTGTGTGTGTGTAAAATATGAGGTTAATAGAAATCTTTAGGGATGTTCTTTCTGTGCCTAAGTGTGAGAGAGGCTGGCTGCACTACTCCTGCTGCTGTTTCTTTTCCTTTTTGGCTCTGTGAACTATAAAACAAAATCTGAGCACTGGGATCTGAGGAGTCTCTGCTGTGCTCAGTCCAGCTGGTTTTGTGCTCTTTGCTTTCTTAAGCCCATGTGCTGTTGATGCCTCAGCCCCTAAAACACTGCACTCCCCTTTAGTGACTCTGCTCCATCTGCCTGTCCTGAAACCGTTTCTTCCTCTTTCCCCCCCTCCCCAATATGTAATTTAACCTTCGATAATAATTGTGACTTGAAATATAACTAACTCTTGTACAACTTTGTAAATCATCCTGAGAGGTTCTGTATGACAGAGGCAACTTCTGAGCCATAATGAGTGAGGTTTCTGAGGGAGCACTGGCATTTGAATACAAACCTTTCATTAATTTTAATGAGGACCAGAGATCCATGTGTACATCTCTGAAATTGCTTCAAAGTACTCAGCTGTTAATGCGTGAACAATCCTGTCACCCCTTTGATGCCCCTGAGCTGATGTTGCTCTTCTGGGGAGCAAGAGCAAATATCAGAAAATGGTTTGCTTCTTTCTGGAAGTGGAACCTGCAATGTGGATTTATTGATGTCCTCACCAAACAGGAAAGATGCAAATAAATGTGAATTCTGGGTGCTTCAGGTAGCAGCTTTGCCTCGGGAATTGACCCTAACCTGAGGCCAAAGCACCAGGGACATGATCCTGCTCTGGATGATGCAGGTCCAGACTCTTGTGTGTGGGTAGTAAATAACCCCCCACAGCAGCTGCTTGTGCACCTGCACTGTGAAAAATCACTCTGGAGATGTGTAATTTCTGAACTGGGCAAGGAGTCCTGGATGAATTATGTACATGCTAAAAGTCTTTCCCTTTAGGTCAACCAAAGGTATTTGTGAATCGTGCCCAACTCTAAGTGCTTTTCAGCTGGAGAAGGAAAAGCTGAAGCAAACCCAGGACGTTTTCCACAGCCTTTGAATACTGATGCATTACCTTTTCCCATTTCATATTTTTTCTGAAAGGAGCTTTGAAAACTGATCAGAAAGTTTTGGCTCAACATTAAATACTTGGGCCTTTATGGTACCCAGAGTATTGTCTGTTCTCAGCACTGGTGTTGGCTACAGGAACAGCCTGACTGTGCCATAAACCACTGGGAATCTTTACCATTGGCATCTCCACATTTATGAAGGGATGGTGGTGTTGGCTGATGGGATCTTGAAACTAGTATCCCAAAACTTCTCACTGCACCTTCTGCACCGAAGCAATGAAGCCTGGTAAGGTTCTGCCAAATCCTAAAGCATTCAAACATGCAGTAACTTTGGCAATGACAGAGAAATAACTACATTTTAATATCTGTATTCAACAGAGTTAACCTTTGTAGGTGACCCTTGAAAAAATACTGAGTATTTTAGCAATGGTGTAAAAGAAGCCTGTTTGGTTAATATTGAATAAATTATAAAAACAACCTAAAATTCCCTGACATCTGTACTTGGGATTCAAACATCAGGAGAATCATTTTGTGGGGTTTAGAGTGTTTCTATATTTTTGTGCCTTCATTGAAGTCCCAAAGCCAGACCCTTTTGACTTGTGTAATTGCTCACAACTAAATTTAGCTTGGACTTCAAATGTCAAATCTGCACGCTGAGGGGAGGTTCCAGAGACAAAATATCCATTCATCTTCTTAAAGATGAAGAAACTGCCATGCCTTCCCAAAAAGATAATAATCAAATTGAGAGGCTGGGAGCCATTTCACATCCAGCTTTGCTCAATTCTAATGTACCAGCCTGGATTAAGGAGAAACTAAAATGAGGTTGTGTAGATTCAGCTATAGATTGTAGGGAGAGAAGCCTCACAAAGGTTACCTTGTTCTTTCTGCTTATTTTGGAATGCCAGAGGCAGTATCTGGAGATGTGCTGCTCTAAAGGCATTTTGATCAAAAGCTGGAAAATTAGGCCCATTAAAGTATTGATTGAGGCTCAGCAGTGAAGTGACTGTTGTTGGATTCAGAGTGACTCTGCCCCTTTCTGCCATGAGATTCAGAGCAGGGCAGATTGGGAGTGATAGGACTGGCTTTCTGCAGCAGAAACAGCAGAAGAGAGACAAACAGACCCCAGCAATGAGCTGCCAGGCAGTGGGAGCGGAAAAATCCATCTTTAGTTGTGCCAGAATGCCAGAGAGCTTCACTGATGCTGCTGAGAGAGAGGTAGAAAGGCACAGCCTTCATGTATTCCTGCCACTGTCTGAGGGTGGACATGGCTCATCTTCACCTGATGTGTGCAGCAGGCATGGAGCAGCTGGATCACAGAATTGTGGAGTGGTTTGGGCTGGGAGGACCTTAAAACTCATCCACATCCCTTAAAACTCATCCCCATCCCTTAAAACTCATCCCCATCCCTTAAGACTCATCCACATCCCTTAAAACTCATCCCCATCCCTTAAGACTCATCCACATCCCTTAAAACTCATCCACATTCCTTAAATCTCATCCTGCTGCCATGGGCAGGGACACCTTCCACCAGCCCGGGGTACTCCAAGCCCCACCCAACCTGGCCTTGGCCACAAAGTCCGACGCCCCTGGAAATTCACTTTTCCTTCTGAAGGGGAAATGAGATGAGCTTTAAGGTCCTTTCTAACCCAAACCATTGCAGGGTTCTGTTTGCCTCCCTCGGTTGTGCTGAATTACTCGCCAAGGCACAAGGGGGCACCCATAGCTAAAGCTTTAATTATCCGTGAGGACCTGGGAGCCTTTGTGTCCCTCTGGATGTCCCCTTGCTCCCCGGGCAGCCTTTGTGTCCCTCTGGATGTCCCCTTGCTCCCCAGCAGGGCCCGGGCTGTCTCTGTCTGGTGGGGAGCGGATGCAGATGGGAGAAAAGGCAGAAAATCAGGTCTTGGCAAAGTGAGAGCATTTCCAGTTTGCTTTCATAGGGGATAGAGGAGGAATCCTAAAACACTTCCCTGTGTCTGAAGACTGAACTAAGGTCTGCTAAAGTAATGAAATATTAAGACCATCAAATAGTCCTTTGGGCCATTATGCCTTTTTTTATTTTTTCTTTTTTTCCTCCAGACAATGTTTTAATCCTTTCTAGTTCATGGCAAGTTTAGGACCAACTGCTAACAAGAGACAGTCCTTTATAATTAAAGACAGGTTCATATTTTTGCAGTTTAAGGATGGAATTAGATTTCTAGGATAAGAGTGAAGCTTTCCAGTGATTTTCTTAAGATGCTTGCAGAGGAACCTAGAGCTCCACAGAGTTTTTGCAGCTTGCACCTTTGCTAGCAGTGGAAGCTGGATGCCTGGAAGTTCCCCTACTGCTCCAAATCTACCTCTCTGCTTTCTGCTCTTGTTCTCACCTGGCACACAAGAAGCAAAAGCAGAGGTTAATAATTGCCTTTTCTTTTCTTTTTTTTTTTTTTTTAAGGAAACCAGTCTAATTTCTGCTGAGTGAGCAGAAACTCCGTGATTTGGAACAGGGAGGGAGGAATGTGCAGAGGGCCAGGAACCATGGATGAGCTCTGTGCTTCTCTCCACAATCTGTGAACCTGTGGTGAAGCCATGAGCTCCATCACAAGCTCTGCAGAAGGTCCAGTGACTGCCTGTAGCTTTGTGGC
This sequence comes from Anomalospiza imberbis, assembly GCF_031753505.1. Classification (NCBI taxonomy): domain Eukaryota; kingdom Metazoa; phylum Chordata; class Aves; order Passeriformes; family Viduidae; genus Anomalospiza; species Anomalospiza imberbis. The sequence goes on along the minus strand of NC_089701.1, from coordinate 6,288,669 downwards.
ATCCCTGCTCTCCCCAGCACCAGAACTTCTGTGATGCTGGAATCAATTCTGTCTTTATATTTTAGTGGTTTTGTTTTCTTCTTTGTTGGTGTTCTTCACATATTCTGCTTGCTGTGAATGAGGTTTTCCCCAGGAGAATGGGACAAAGATAGAAGCTGATAGCTCTGTCAGGCCCTTTCCAAAAATAAAAAGGCAGTTTTGTGGGAACTTTTTCCCTTCAGCACATGGCTGATGTGTGCAAAGCCTGCCTTACTGATGTGAAAACAGGGAGTAATCACTGTGATGAGATGTGATGGCCTGAAGAGGTTCTAATCACTGTTTCTTTTAGTGCTCAGTGCACTAAAAACCTGCTGTGCAGGGCTTGCTCAGCTTGTCCAAGTCTGGTTGCTCCTCAGGTTGCTTCATCCATAAGGAAGGGAAGTGAGGTGGGATGTGAAAGGTGTGGCTTATGTAGGAGCTGGGGTTAGTGCCCCCTCCGGGCTCCTTTCCCTCCTTTCCCTCCTTTCCCTCAGAATTTCAGTTGTGGAGTTTTGAGTGCTGGGAATGTTTTCTCTGCACTTGTCCAGGTTGAGCACAAAGAGGTCCCAGTTGGGTGCTTGGAGTTTCTATAAAGTGTGGAATGATGGAAGGAGCTGGGATGAGCTGAGGCTTCTTTTGGTGCAATATAGTGGGAATATACTTTGCTGTATGCACACGTGTCCTAAGGAAATTAATCATTTCTGTTGGTGTGTGTGTGATATAAAAACATATTAAAATAAATAAATCTGTTACAATTCAAAGGATGTGGGGGAAAGATGTAAGTAATGTGAAAAAGGTTAACACAGCGATTCAGAAGTGAGGAAGAGGCATCTGTTAAAGCAACCACAGGTATTGCAAGTCCAGGAAGAAGGTGCAGGGTTTGTTTTGAGTCTCCCAAATCCATTGTGAATGTCTCTTGCCATGGGATCTCAGAGCTCTGGTAAACCCCTGTCAGTGCCTGCTCTGAGATGCTCTAACCAGGAAGAGTCTTGCAGATCCTGCAGCTGCCAAGGCTCATCCTGTGGAAACACCTGGGCAGTGTCAGGCTGAAATGCAGCCACTGAGAGCACCTGAGGGTCTGAGGTGACCCCCCCCCCGGGGCAGTCCCAGAATGGAAGAGTGGGAAATGCAGCTGCTTTTGCCAGAGGGCTGCGTTTGGGAGGGTCAGACACCCAGAGCACATCCAGCACAGGAGGTTCAGCAGGAGCACCAGGGGCTGGCAGCAGGAGGCACAGACTGTGGAAAATTGAGCTGGATTTGCTGTTTTGTGTGAAAGTCTCTTTCCTTCCAGAGCCTGGCTTTGTCCCCTGGCTAAAAGGAGGGAGGAAAGGCAGGAGCAGGGATCTCCCAAACCCAGCCAAGGCATTTTGAAGACAGCTGCTCTTGTCGTGCCCCCTCCCCCCTGACACCAGTCAAACCAAGGGAGCATCCAATTGTTTTGGAGGTGATTTGCAAGGAGGGAAGAGAGCATCACCTTGGCAACAGTCTTGGAAATGACAGTGACCTTAGCTTGTGCTGAAGCACTGTGCTTTTGTGCCTGTTTCGTGTAAGAGGAAAAAGAGGAATCTCAAATTGTAAAATTGACAAACACTGAGCATCATTTTATCAATGCTGTACAACCAGAAGGAAAAAGTAAGGGATAAATAGAGAAGATGGGCAACATCTCAGTGTATCTAAGTATTAATTTTTGGTGTAGGAAACCCTTTGCTATGAACAGGATAATTTCTGGATGCAGATGAGGAGTGCTTTTGGAAACAGGGGGTTTTTCTCTGGGATCACAAGTAGAGTTACAAAAAGTGGAAGCACCTTGACCCAGTCATTTTTTAAGCCTTTGACATTTATGTGTCTGCCTCTGTCTGTGTTTACAAACAGAGATTAGGAGTTTATTTCCACTCTGTTACTGAACTGGGGTTTAAGAGCCTTAAAACTAACCAAGGATCCTAAATCCCTTTGCCAAATGTGTTCAATGTGACTTTAGAATGGGCTGCTGCTCTCCTTTCCCCTCCTGGCTTCCATCCCAAAGCAAAATGGGGGTCTGGTTATCCAATGCCTTGCACCTAATTTTTCTTTCTCATTTTCCTCAAACATCAGAAGTAAGTTGGGCAGGGTTTAATGTGTTCCACCCCTTCATTTATTTAAAGCCCATCTTGCTCACGTTTCAGTCAAGCTTAGCAGAAACTCACCCCTTGGAAACAGGATCGTGACATGCCAGCCTGGGCTTTGCTTGTTTGCCTTTTCCCTGGATTCAGTGACCCAGTTCCTCTGCGCTCCCTCCCTGATGTGAGGAGAGTGAAGGCCACTTGAAAGAGAAAGCTTTGAACCTTGTCTGATTTCCAAAGGGTACCTCCCAAACTGTTTGCATTGGTTTCTCCTTGTTTCTTACCTTCCTGTGCTCCTTGTGAGCCCACTCTGACAACAGCCTGTGCAAACATAAAAATAATAATATTAATTAATTAATTTTTTAAAAGCATCTTTTTATAGTTGAGCTGGAAGGATTAATGGCAAACTCCTGTAGAGTCAGCACTGTAACAGCTCTGGTTACTGAGCAACAAACCTTGAGCAGGTCAGGCTCCTTTTCCTTGTCTGTCCTGGACACTGCAAAAGGCTCATCCAAATGCATCCTTCATTTCATGTCACAGGGCAGCCTGTGGTACTCTAGAAACATAAAAACATGTAGGAGCCTAACTTTTACAAATTATTCCCAAGATCCCAATGTAACTTGGAGCATGAAATCATTTTGAAGAAGGCGTTCAAGGCAGTGAACACAGCAAGGTTCTCAAACTTGACTTTTCCATTTTTCCTTCTAGAAATGGAAATTATTGCCAACACCTTTTTCCCTCTGAATGAGAAAACATTACACACATTCCCGAGCTTTAGGAAACCTATATTCTTGCACACACCTAAGGATTAGTAACAGAGAACAGATCCTGCACCACTGCTCCCTGGTTGAGAACATGCAAGGACTAAACCAAGCTGTTGATGCTCTGCATCACCACAGGCTGTTCCCAAACCCTGCATCCTGGTGGCTTTGGCCTTTTGGGACAGGTGACACTGATAGGAATCTCCTTTTTTCTTTTGTGCAGCTCCTTGAAGGCTCTCAGGTCCCACCTGCAGTCCTTAGAGACCTGTGGAGACACCTGGGACTGTTTCTCACCAGCACATTTAACATCTGGGGATCTTTTGTTAGAGTCTCTCTTGGGGCCTTGCAGGTATAGGAAACCTCAGTTCTTGGCACATCTGTGTTCAAACAACTGTAGCAACCACAGTAGGCTGGATTTGCCTTCCCAGACTCCTCTTCCTTGCTTTTCTCCTCTGCCTGATGCCTGGAAATCCTGCTGTGCCTCCCTCAGACTGTGCTGGGAAATCTGAGATGCAGGGAAGGCAACCAGAGCTGGCAGAACTGGTTGGTTGTGGTTCCTGCAGTCCATGTTCTGGGGGGTGTTGCCAGCAGCATGCTCTCCTTGCCATATTATTTACATTCGTGCTCAGCATGTTCTTCCCTGGCTCCAAGAACAAAAGCCTGCTGGTATGGATGGGTGACAATGCATAGCTTTGTTATTAAAATTGGGACTTGTCCTGCTAGGATTCTTGCATTGGAAATAGCATCCAGTGATTAATCTCCTGCTGGCTTTGTTCTTTTTATGACCAAGGGATTGGCTCATGGAGGACTTCCTGCTTTTTTGGAGGGGCTTAGCAAGGTTGATTAATCTGTAGTAATAGTGGCTGGAGTGACCAGAGTTTCTATAGTGACCAGCTGGAGATAAGAAAGTAGTGTCAAGTGGTAGTTGCTGAAGATGTTGGATGCCAAAATTGCAAACTGTGTTTTGAAACAGACCAGCCAAGCAAAAGAGATCTGTGGCTCCACAGTCAGCTTGGACCTGAACGTCCTCTTTGTTTGGCTGAACAAAACCCAGATAAACAAAACACTGAAGGCAATTAGCTTTGTTTGCTTGCCTTTGTCTCCTCTTCTTCCAAATCATTGTAAAATTAGGAATAATGCCAGTGAATTCTGTAGCTATTCAGTGGACAAAAGCTGGTGCACAGGAGAGGAGAAACAAATAAGTATAATACTGCTGTTTTCAATAACCAGCCTGCTCAATTTTAGCTTTTACTTTCTCTCTTCTAGATTTAAGGAGATTTATTTGATCATTCTTGTAAATGGGAGCACCAAGCATTTGCTGTAGCCACGGGATCTGTGTTGGTACCACACTTCTCCTGGGAAGGTCTCTGCTTCCCTGTCTCCTTTCTTCAGAAGTTTTCCATCAGCCTCTCGGTTGTGTCCGGGGCTGCAGATGCCACCTGTGACTCAGAGGGTCAGTGAGAGCATGGGATGGGCACAGGGCCATGCTGCTAAGTGACAAATTTCCTGGGTGTACATGCCCTGGAGTTCAGAAAAGGGTTAATCCCGACCTTCCCCTTGTCACAAAAGCTTTTTGTGTACCCTGTGGGGGCCAGCCAGGGAGCTGCTCTCACCCAGGCTTGTGACAGGAACACACCCTGCATGGAGCAGGGATGGAATCCCACTGGCTGCTGGCAGGGGGGCAGTGCCCTGAGCTGCAGGTACAGCCCTGCTGTCCAGTGCCAAGGCAAAGGCAACATCTCTTGATGGAGAAAACACAAGTGGAGGGAATTTAAGCCTGCCTGAACTGGCTTATAGCCACGACCCTCACCCACAGCCCCAGTCTGCCATGGAGTGCACCCAGCCTTGGTCACTCCTTCTTCCCTTGGACTTTCTGGTCCCTACAGCCCCATGGAGAGGGGCAGGATCTGAGTGTGAAACAGGTTCCTGCAGTCAGCAGTTTATTCCTACAGCTCCTAAAGCTTCCCTGTGGGTTTTGCATGAACCCCCTTGCTCTGGCCTAAATGGGGGATTGTGGTGGAGCCTGTTGTTGTTGGCAGCGCTGGAAGCACTGCCCTGACTGGCTGCAGTGGAGGTGATGGTGAGCAAAGGCAGCCCAGGTGGAATAACCTTCCCTGTCATCCCCTCAGAAAACACCCAGGGGACAGCAGTAGGGACTTCCCCTGCTGGGGCAATGGAAATGGAAGAGGACCCTGGGCTGGGTAGTTGCAGAGGGCTCTGTGCTTTGTCTCCCAAGCTCTGGCTCAGTCTCTCATGTGACAGTGACCCAGGTCCTTGCTGCTGCCTCCACCTCGGGCTCCTCCCTGCCTTTCCCAGGCTGTCACAAGGTCGTGCTGTGGGTTTGAGGGGGCTCTGTGTGAGCAGCGCTCTAGGACAGCCCATCAATCACCGGGGCCCTGCTCTCAGTGTGCTCAGCCTCAGCCACATGGGCACATCCAGGATCCCTCAGAGAGAGAGAATGGTGCTCAGGAGGCTCTCCGGGATCACCCCAGAGATGCTTCACCTTTTGGAACCCCTTTAGCATCTCTGTAGGCACACAGCCTTTGATGTGGCTGCAGCTGTTGGGGTGTGGAGTCTGCTGCACCATTCCTTGGGGATCTGCCAGCACAGCCTGGGAGCAGACGGGGATGGGGGACAGCAGTCAAGGCATTTGCTAATTCCAAAGAGTTTCTAATTCCAAGGAGTGTCACATCTCTCTCTGAAAAGCCTTCCTTCCACCCAGCACCTTTGCCATAGGCCCCCAAGAGGGTGGAGTGCACCCATGTGGTCTGGGAGCAGCACAAATGCATTAAAAATGCAGAACACTGGGACTGAATCCCACAGCAGAGACAGGAGCTCCTTCAGGTCCTGTTTTGGAGAAAGGGGTACCTTGTGCAGCCCTACTTTATGGGGGATAAATGCCCCTAAGGAAGCCAGTGGGATGAGAGCATCAGCCCCATCAGTGTCCCCCCCAGGAGAGGAGCAGGACCTCTCTCTGTGCCCCCTGCAGTAACCAGCTGTTCAGGTGGTTTGATGTTAGTTTTCTACCTTCACTTTGTGTGGTTATTTCTGGCCAAGGGAAGATTAGGCCTTCAGTGGGTGTTTGGAATGTCAATAGCTATAATTAAGCCCTTGTGGTTCTCTTGCAAACACTGGAATCTATAATTTTCAGCAGAGTACCCTCCTAGCGTTGCTACGGGGAAAGGGGGTCTTTGTTGGACTGAAAAATATAAATAATTTTGAAAATCAAAGCTATAAAATAAAATGCTAATCAGTGGCATTTACAAATATTTAAATTTAATGTTATTTCCCTTTAAAGAAGGGGGGAAATAGAAATCTTGGCATTTCTTGCTGTCTTTCAACTACTTTGGGGGAAGTTTTACCCAGAAGCTAGTTTGTTCCTGTTGTTTAATAATTGCATGTCAGGGAAAAAAAAGTAAAAGCCAGCTCAGGATGAAGGGGTGAAGGATACAGAGCAACTTTATTTTCTGCACAAGGTCCCTTTGCTGAATGTGTGCACAGGACAGGAGAGTTTTCCAGCAGCTCCCAGAGCAGTGGTGTCAAGGGCAGGGAGGGCACGGATTCCTTGCTTTGCTTCTCACTGGGATGGGAATGGGACAACCACAAACGGTCTGGTTTTACTTTCTGGAGTTGGGGTGATGAATGCAGCTCCCAGAGAACGCCCTTGTTCAGAATTAACCCCTTCTGTACCTGCAGCTCTCCGTACATCCGGCTGGGAGTTGAGGAAAGCTGCTGGGGGGTGATGAATCAAGGATCACAGCAATGTTGGAAAGTGCTTTTAGGATGTGATGAAAGGCACGTTAGGGACATCAAAGTGAGTGGTTTTTGTGCTAATGACCTGCTCACCAGACGATGGCTGGATGGCTGTTTAGTGTGTTCTGTGTTGTTTTGAGGAAGGCAGAGGGGAGAGCCTCGTTACCCACATCAGTTAATGACTTTTGGCCTTTTAATAACGAGGGGTCAGGTGCAAATACTGAACCTGCTCCGTGCCTGGGGCACAGCCACTGGCAAGGATATTAACAGAACATTGTTGCTTATTCAAGGCTTTTGGAGATGTGAAATATAAATAGTGTAATTTATCCCATTCTGCTGATTAATGCAAGTTTTGCAGTGAGTTTTGGTCTGGTTTGTGTGCTAAATGTGGGGTTTGATGGGAAAAGAGTCAGAGCTGTTCAGAGAGGAACATCTCAAGATACACTGAGCAGTAGAATGAGATTAAAAGTTGCCCTTTTTAAGCTAAACAAGAAATAGCTTAAGCTTAGCTGATAATGAAGAAAAGCCAGAGAAAAGCAATGTAACAGAAGCAGGGCAGGTGTTCAGGCTGGCTCTGAAGGGAGATTACAATGATAAAACATAAACTTTGTTTACCTGTGGTGAGTTTGCCAGTGAAAAATTTTGCTGATGACACACAAATGAAAGTTCCATGTGAAGAGGGATTTGACTGTTTTCTAAGAAACTAGAGAGTAAACAGCATTTTTTTTTCCTTGGTTTTTGGAGTGTAGAACTTGACCTTGCGCTAACTCTGGTTGGTGACAAGGCTCTGGTCACCCACCAATCCCACAGATTCTGGGACAATGGGAAATGGGAATAAAAATGTTCTGATCTGGTCTGTACAAAGGCTCCTCTACACCGATGCCACTGGATGCTGCAAATGAGGACTTGGCTGCATTTCTGAAATGTCACAGAATCACAGAACATAGAGTCATAGAATGGTCTGGGGTTGGATCTTTAAGGATCATCTCCCTGCACCCCTTTTTTTTTTTTTTTTTTTGCTCCTCAGTGACAGGTCCCACTGTGAAGCTGCTCTGATGGGCTCTGTACAGTACAATTGCATTCAAGTTACAATATATATATATTTTTTTTAATCCCAAACATATCCTGAACTCTGAAAACAAATAAGGAAACAACGTCCCTTTCCATGAAATCCTGGTTCAATCACTTCATTTTATTTCCCTCTTCTTGGGGAGGGCAGGATTTATTTCACCAGTGGGTGTATAAATATTGACTTGATTTTTTTTTTTTTTTTTTTTTTTTTAGGAACAGAGACACAACCAGGTCTCTTATTAGTTCTTACCCAAACATCAGTAAATACAGCCTTTCTGCAGTGGGTCCTGTTTGGAGAGCTTTACCAAATACTATTGCTATTGAAGTAGAGAGAGTGAGAGTGTGCAGATGTGGAGAAGTGTGTTTGCAGGAAGAAAAAAAAGCCTATTAGCTTTGAAGCAGATTTGTATACTCTGGGTTAACACACTGAGTATGTCAGAAGAGACCTTCTCTGTGGAAATGGGCTGTGTTTCTTCTTTATGTGTTAACAATTTGAGTGAAGTATGAAGAAATCGAGCATTGTTCTGCTCTAAGTGGCACAGATTGCATTTCAGTCAGTGCAGATAAAGCACCAGGAACTGTCTGCTCTGCTCCAGGAGATGGATTTGAATTGCATGTTTAAGCAGCAGGGCTTTTTTTTTTTTTTTTTTTTTTTTTTTACACAGGCCTTTACAGCCAGATAAAACCAAGCAGTCTCTAATGAACTGTGCATCTGGAGGATGGCAGGTTGTGCTGAATGTAAAGCTGGTTGGGAAATAGATTTGCACTTGCTCCTGCATGAGGGGCTGCTGCCAAGTGCACAGTGCAGTAATAACAGCCACGGGCAGTGCTCGATGTCTGAAGGTCTCAAACCTCTTTACACATAAGATGATCTATATCATGAGCTTCACTTTAGACACAAGAAAGTAATGGCACAAAAGCAATGGTTTAAGTTGCTTCAGGTGAGCCTGCAGGTCCCTGGAGCAGTGAAAGGCAAACCTGAGCCCTGCTGGGATCTAGGTTAGCGTGTGAGCCTCAGCATGCTGCTGCTTTCAGGCAGGGCAGAGCTGCCTGGCCCAGCCCCGGGCACCCAGCACCAAACAGCCTCCAAGGAAGGAAGAGACCCCTCTCTGCAGCCCCAGCACTTCTCATCACAGCAGTGGTGAGCAGCTGCTCAGGAACAGCTCAGCAGCCCTGCAAAAGGAACTGGTGGTGTAGCAGGGTGCTGGGGCTTAGATCGGGTTCAGCAATTCCTTGATATGGCTGGGTCCTGTCTTAAAACTACTCTGACTGCACAAACCAAATTGCAGTTGCTTTTTGGTGTGGATACCTCAGGATGTAGCAGAGTACAGGCTTTTGCTTAATATACACGTGTGTGTTTGTGCAAGGGCTGCCGCATCCTTGTCACTGCTGAAGGAGCTCCTCTGTTGTCATTAGTGAGCCCAGTGCAGGGTGGAGCCTAAGAAATTCTCATCTCAAACCTGTCTAGTCTCACCCTTCCTTTACTTTGCCCTGGACTCATCATTTCTACTTCAGCTTCCTCCTGCAGGTATGATTTCCCTTTGCACAGTGAACTGCTCCCACAGGCCTGCCCAGCAACAGGACACAGCAGTGGGAAACAAAGAATACATCTTGCTTAGACAGTAGAAAAACTACCTTTTGGATTTAAATAGTATTACCCTAACTTTTTGTTATGACCAACATTTGCTTTGATGTTTTCTAAGCTCTTTTTCCTCTCCCTTTCCCACTGAAACTACTCAGAATCTGACTCAGGCTTAGTTTCTGTCTTGCAAAAAACCTTTGTCCCAGGCACTTGTGCTGTAGCACACCGCCTTCTCCTGAAGGCCAAGATCTTGTACTGATTTCCATCTCCCTTTGAACTCTGCCTTGAAGCTGCCTGGGTGTGCACATGAGCTCCAGCTGCCCCCAGAACTATGTTCTCACCCTTAGGCTTGTTCCTCATCCTCAGAGCAAAGAGCATCCCTGCTCCAGAAGGACCTGGAGTGACTCCACAGCTTGTACCTTCCCATGTTTGCTGCCTGCAGCTCCCAAGTCCTTGTCCAGAGTGTTCAGAGCAGGTCAGGTTCATCTCCCCTGCATCAGTTGTGTGTTGTGGGTGCAGGGCTGTGGCACAAGCACTGAGCCACACCTGCACAGTGTCACTGGGATATCCAGAACTCTGGCAGACCACACTAGGACTGGGCACTGCTGCCTAAAAGTCATAAGGGTTGTGCACGTGTGACCCGCAGAATTCAGACTGAAATGTTACACGCTGGTGTGTGCTCCCTGCCATGGTGAATTGCTGTCATAGCAGCAGCAACCACAGTGGCAGTTGTCCTTTTGTCCTTAATGTGCAGGAAATTATTGAGATCAGCAGGCACTTTAATGTGCTGGTGTGGTTCCTTTGCTGAGGGGGAAGGCACTCTCAGGGTGGCTCTGTTTCATGAGGAAGAGATAGGCTGTCTCTTTAGAGAGCTCATGTTGCCTGCACTCATCCAGGACAGCTCACAACCTCCATGAGCCCCTGGCATGAACAAGCTCCTTTGGCACACTGATGGGAAAAGTGCTTGTGCTTGCTGATGCATTGCTGCACTTAACTAGCAAATCTCCAGACAGGGAGAGCTGCTCCTCGTGTGCAGCAGCCCAGAGGGCGTTTCATGGTGAATTATTTTTTTCCCCTTCGTGGTAAAAGGGGGAAACAGGTCTTGGAATTCTTCTGTTCAAATGTAGGATCACCACACTGTGCCACAGCAGCAGAACAGCCCGGGCTGGTGTTTGGACTGGAGAACACAGCTCCAAACTGGCTGGTGATGTTGATTCCCTCGTGTTTCCCACCTGCACCAGTGACTGAATAGGTCCTAAACCAGAGAGAGCACGCATGGACAAACAGGGAAATAAAGGGATGGTCACAAAACCAGGCAGTCTTTGCCTGATACCTTAAAGGCAGTCAGGATTTAGGAGCTGTAATATCTTCCTGTCAAAGCCTGGTGAAGCATTACACTGACCTGTCAGCCCAATGCTGCTGCTGCTGCCATCAGCTGAGCAATCACCTCACAGCCATCCTGTAAAACTGTAGCTCTCCAAATGCCTAAATGGGAGGGTAGGACAGAGCTGTAATCAGCAGGCAGCCTTTCCATGGGAAGGGTGGGTTTGGACTCGTATGGCTGCATTGTGTTCCCTTTCATTCCGATGGAAAAGGGCTCCATTTAATGATTAACAGCCATTCCCACCTCTCGGCTGGCTGGGCAGCCCCATGTGATATGGTGCACTTGGAAAGCACAGAAAGATCAGTCTCTGCCAGACGTGGCATCCCCACTGCACCGGCCAGGAGACAAAAGCCTTTAGTGTTCCCAAAAAGAATTTAAAACATTTTACATCAAAAGGCTGCAGAAGTTCAAACATGTCACCGGCAGCCGGTGGCACAGGACAGGAATGGCTTTGTCAGGAAGGCTATGGAGAGCGGGGGGAACAACACTGAGCAGCAATTCTGTTACATACATTATTTTCAAGTTTTCTGTACAGCTCCTCTATAATTAATACCTTCCACAGTGCACTGGGAACGAGAAACACAACCCACAGCAGCTTTTGGATCATTAATAGCTGTCAAACAACAAACCCTAAAACCAGGAGTGCTGCATGTTCTGCTCCTCTGCAGAAAGCTCCTAATCTTGCAGTGCTGGCTGAAGCCAGAGAGACCAAATTAGGAACATCCATTGACCAGATCCCAGCTGGGCCACCTTCTGCCTTCCTTGAGATCTTGACTCTGCCATGGATGCCTTCTGAGCAGGCAAACGAAGCTCTTCAGCAGGTTTCTGCTCATGGCCAGGACCCTACAGGGTAGGGAAGACTTTAATCCAGGGTTTGAACTGGTGCCAGTCATTTGAGCAGAGCTTATGGATGTGAGAAGTGCCATGTTAAATGCAGGATCTGAATAGGAAAGCCGTGTAGGGATTAGGAAATCCTATGCAGAGAATTACATACCTGAGAGAGCACTGCAGCCAAGTATGGGGCAAAAAGGGATAGAAACGCTGCTTTGGCAGAAACACCTCAGTGCCAGCGCAGCAGGCAGGGATCAGTCCCAGCCCGGGGCTCTGCCTGCCGAGGCTGCTGAGTCAGCAGCCGTTCCCCGGGCACAGCCCGTCCCTGCTGTGCCACTGCCGGGGGTGCCGTGCTGGGTGTGGGCTGGGATGAGCCCCACTCGTGTGCCTGGTGGCTCTGCTGTCCCTGCCGGGCTCCCGGCTGTGGCTCCAGCCCTGCCCCGTGTGCTGTGGGGCTGCAGAGCTCTCCCACCGCCGCTGGCACCATCCCCCTGCCTGGCTGGCTGCTCCCCACAGCCTGGCTCCCTTTTCCCTTCCCCCGTGGCTCCAGCAGCTCCCAGCCAGGGTCCAAGTTTAGATACCCCTGCTCCAGGCTGGGTGCGGATCCTCAGCCCAGCAGGGAGTGAAAGGCTCTTTATCCCACCTTCCCTTCGTGTGTTTGTTTCATCCCTCCCACAAGTTTTTCCGGTGCCGTGGTTTTCACTCCTGCCTGGTTATGCCACGGATTTTAAACCTGAATGGAGTATTTATCTAAATATATCCAAATACACCCCTGTAATTCCTTGTGAGTTCTGGGGGCAGTGAGCGATCCAGGACACTTTCTGGACTTGGGCGAAGGTGCAGATGATGGAAGTGTAATTCAGCGTTGTCCTCCAGGCCAAGCCAGCGTGGGCTGCTGGCTCCAGGTGAGGCTGGGATTCCCCTGCCCCGTGGAGCCGGCACCGTGTGGCACACAGGGCAGCTGGCACACCGCTGCCGTGGCCCCCGCATGCCTCCACACTCGGTTTTCTAAGAGGAGCAAAGAGACAAAATTACATTAATGAGAGCCTTGACGCTTAACCAAGCTACAGCTCCTGAGGAGAGGCGGGTACTGGTTCTTCTGGAAAGAGGCTAAATATGGGTGAATATTTAAGATGCTGTATTTATTCAGGCTGTAATGACATGCTGCTTTTTTTGAGAGAGTGTGTTTCGTCAAAAGCAAGTGTTCTGTTCCCTGTTCTCCATGTTGTCTGGTGGCATTTCCTCCTCCTCTGTACTTTTTTTTTTCCTTTGGCTAATTAAACTATTCCATTCCAATTCCTTTTTTTCTTTTTTTTTTCCCTTTTTTCATTTCACTGCTGTGCCATTTTACTTCAGTTTATTTAGTGTTTTAAAATGGCTTCTATTTAAATTTGGAAAGGAAAAAAAAAATCTGCTAAATATATTTCTATTCAGATCATATGTTGTGGCTTTTCTCTTTTTGAAGAATGAGGTCTAATTTTTGAACCTGAATTCACTTGGCACAAGTCTTGGCTTCAGCAATGTTGGGTTTCCTTTTGTTTTAAAGTAATTCCCTTTTTCCTACTGCTGGGATCCATTTATGTCTTCGTGCTAGCAAAGCTTTCAGGCATGTGTTTGGTTTGAAAATGTTCATCGGAGCAAATATGGGCAGAGGATTTGAGGATGAGGCTGTCAGTGAGTTTTATGGTGGTCCTTGGTGAGATGCTGAGGACCTGAAGCATCATCAGTCCTTTCCCACTCCCCATGCACATCGACTTTGGATAAATCTTTGCAAAAAGATGCAGCGCATCCTTTTCCTTTCCTTTTTGTCCCTCTCTCTGAAAAGCCAGGCCTTGCTCCTTTCTGGGTAGGGTGGGTTTTTGGTTTTGTTGTGTTTGTTTGTTTGTTTGTTTTTTGAGGGAAAGGGAGTTTACTAAATATTTGCTGCATTCAGAAGAGAGAAAAGGTAGAAATAAGCAAGAGAACCTAAGGTGTATTCAACAGCAGAGGGATTAACCCATGATTATTTGCAAAGTTGGAGGTTTTTTTAATTGATTAAAGCTTTATCTTAAACACTTCAGCATGGCTAGAATATGTTTCCCAGTGAGGAATGTGTGACTGAGAAACATGGAAAGAACAGCTGGGGGGAAAAATAGCTAAGAAAAATAGAGATTTTATGGTGTTTCTGACAATCTGTGTCACTGCCTGTTGTCCCTAAAGTCACAGACCTCAAAGCTGGACTGTTTGGGTCGTCTGAGTTCCTGGGCTTTCAGAGGAGTTTGAGACACATTTTTCTGTGAATAGGAATTTCTTACACGTATCTGGATGTGTAACTTAGCTGCACCCTTCTGAGAAGGTTTTCTGGAGGACAGAGGAACTGTGAAGCCGATAGTTAACCACAGTCCCAACACTGCTTGTTTCAAATGGTTTTGCTGTTTCTACTTAAAACTTCATCTGCCATAGTGAGAAAGGAAGCAAAATGTAGATGCTTCAGAGCAAAGGTATGAATAAAATCTTCTGCCTATAGAAACTGGGAGATGGAAAACCACAGCTCCAGCAAGCAACCACAACTAAACCAAATATATGCATTAAGGGAGAGAAGCCCTTAGCACGCATGGTAGCAGAAGATGTCATATAGGAGATCTGATTTATTGTGGAAACCTCAACTTTTGGCCATGCTCTGAGGTCAGGTTTTTGAGTAAAAGCCTGCATTGCTGAGTCAGGCCAGTGGGTCCTTGAATTTTCTGGTCTGAACGTGATGTAACATCACTCCCCTCTAGCCTCAAGTTCAGGTACTTGGTGGCTCGATGTGGGGTCCTGTTTGTGTATTTTTTATGGGGAATGGGCAAATTTAGTGCCCAAGCCCAGCTGTGAGGTGCTTCAGCCCTTCCCCATCTCAGGGGATAATGCAGTAAGACACAGGACACCTTTGTGGAGGGAGCCCCTGGGGTGGCTCAGCCTTGATGGCAGACCCACGCTGGTCTCTTGGATCTGTGCTGGCTGCTCAGCACCTCGCAGGACCTGCCCTGTGCCCTGCAGCCCCGTCCCCTTGCCCTGGGGGTCCTGTAGCCCCTGCAGCCCCGTCCCCTTACCCTGCAGCCCCGTCCCCTTACCCTGCAGCCCCATCCCCTTGCCCTGGGGGTCCTGTAGCCCCTGCAGCCCCGTCCCCTTACCCTGCAGCCCCGTCCCCTTGCCCTGGGGGTCCTGTAGCCCCTGCAGCCCCGTCCCCTTACCCTGCAGCCCCGTCCCCTTACCCTGCAGCCCTGTCCCCTTACCCTGCAGCCCCGTCCCCTTGCCCTGGGGGTCCTGTAGCCCCTGCAGCCCCGTCCCCTTACCCTGCAGCCCCGTCCCCTTACCCTGCAGCCCCATCCCCTTGCCCTGGGGGTCCTGTAGCCCCTGCAGCCCTGTTCCCTTACTCTGCAGCCCCGTCCCCTTGCCCTGGGGGTCCTGTAGCCCCTGCAGCCCCGTCCCCTTACCCTGCAGCCCCGTCCCCTTACCCTGCAGCCCCGTCCCCTTGCCCTGGGGGTCCTGTAGCCCCGTCCCCTTGCCCTGGGGGTCCTGCAGCCCCTGCAGCCCTGTCCCCTTACCCTGCAGCCCTGTCCCCTTGCCCTGGGGGTCCTGTAGCCCCGTCCCCTTGCCCTGGGGGTCCTGTAGCCCTTGCAGCCCCGTCCCCTGCCCTGCCAGTGACCACACAGCCCCCGACCCGCAGCGCTCCCCTCCCCTGCTGGTGGGGTGCCCGGGGTGCCCCCCTGCCCGGCGGCAGCGCTGATCCTGCCCCTCGGAGGCTGGATCTCTGCTCATTAGCTGCTGTTTGCTGAAACCGGATACCTGGGGCACCCCCGCCAGCCCGGAGTCCCCGGGCTGCAGCTATTTAAAAGGACAAGGGCAGCCTTAGAGCTTCCACCTCTTTCACATCCATGTCCCTCCCAGCGCCCGCTCCCAACCGCCCTTCTCTCCTGGATCCCTGCAGCATCCATGACCCACGAGAGGAGCGACGGCCCGAGGGGGACGTGCCCGCGCCAGCCCCGGGGAAGGATTATCTGCTGAATTTGGGGGGACCCCAGAGAGCCCCGGCTGGCTCCGGGCCCCTCACCCCGGCCACCTCTCCCGGGCTCGCAGCGCAGGAAACACCTTGAAGGGGAAGGAGGGAGGAAGGGGCTTTGTTTGAGTTTTCTTTTTTTCCTCTTTTTTTTTTCCCTTATTTTTTTTAAATTGTTATTATTTTTTTTAAGAAGTAGCAATTGCCCTGAGCTGCTGGGACAAATGGATGCCCACGGCCATGGGGCTGCACGGAGATGCTGCTCAGCCTCTCAGCTCGCTGCAGAGTAAGTGCCCGAGGCAGAGGTGCTGGCAGGGGGAGGGAGCAGGGCAGGGGCACCCAGGGGTGCAGGGTGCACCCAGGTGGCACCGCTGTCCTCATCTGCCTCAGGGAATGCCGTGGACCTGCTCTGGACAGCAGGGACCTGCCGGTCACCCTGGGCTCCACGGCTGGCTGGGTGGGACTTTGGATGAGGAGGGGAAGCAGGGATGAAGGTTTTATCCACATCTGGAAGTCCCCTCTCCTGCCAGAGCTGGCCAAGAGGACTTGGGATCCAACTTGTTCTGATGGACCTCGCATAGGGAAACTCACTGCCCCGATCCTGCCTTCTGGGATGTAGATTCCATCCCTTGGTGCTGGGATGAGAGGGGCTCTGGAGATGCCCTGGGGAAGCAGAGCAGCTCAAGGAGGGGATCAGAGGCATGGGGGACTTTTCTCCTCCAAGCCTGAATCCCATCCACAGGCTCCCAGCTGCCTGCAGCAAGCGCTGATCCCAAGGGAAAAGCCATGCCAGGTACTTTATAAGGTGGGTCCAGGCTGGTTTGGGGCTCCTGGCCCTGGACAGGTGAGTGCAGGGGGCTGCAGTTTCCATCAGCAGCCTCCCCAAAGAAGGGCCTGTGCTTCCCTCTCTGGAGCCTGGACAGGGTCTTCAATTCTTTCCCTGCGGTTCTGGCCAAAAGAGCTTTTTTTTTTTTCTTTCTTTCTTTTTTTTTTTTTTTTTTCCCCTCAAATTATTTATTTATTTTGTATAATATCTCGTAAATGCTTCGCTATTACAGAGGAGGGCAGCAGAGAGAGGCAGTAAGGACATCCTTAAATAATTTTCATTTCTCAAAATCTGCCTTTTCTTCTTCTCTCTAAGTCCAGAGGAGAGATCCTTGGGGGGTGGGAGGCACATCTGCATTGCAAATAAAAATAATAATTGCAACCACCAACCAACCAACAACAAAAAAAATGTAACAGCTAAGAAAAAAACACTTGAAATCACGGACTTTGGGAATCAGAGATCACAGAATTTGCACTATTTATAAGGAGAGGAAAAAAAAAAGGCAAGAAATCCAGCGACCATGGGCCAGCCTGGCTTCCTAGAGTGTACTTAGTGTTCTCTCTCCTTTTTCCAAGGTAATTGCAGTCTGCCGAGAGGGAGTTAAATGGGATTAAAAGATCTGTGTAAGCAAAAGGACCCAGAAGAGAAGGAGGAAGGAGTGAGCCGTCCGGGCCAGGGGTGTCTGTGACACAGCTGAACCCCTTAGCGAGGCAGAGAGCCGAGCTCCTGGGAAGGATGTACCCACAAACCGGCTTATCCCCCGATTTCTGATGGATTGCCGCAAAAATTGCCCGAAAGAGACAATGCACTAAACGTGATGGAGCCGGAATCAGAGCCGGTCTCCAGACTCAGAGCTACAGCGGCAGGCAGGGGGTGAGTACAAACTCCGCTACTCCCGGCGCTGGGGAAGGGAATCCCGGGCGGGCTGGGGGTGCCGGGGAGCCACGGGATCCCGGGATTTGGGAACGGGGTGAGGGAAGACATTCCTCTGCCAGGGGATGATGTGAAAACTCCTGGTCTGGAGAGGAGACCGGGCTGCGAGCAGGGAGGCCACGCTGCGGAGCGGGAGAGGGGGAGATGGGGCTGCGGTGTGCGGGGGATCGGCGGCGGGACGGCCAGGAGGAGCCCCCCGGCCCCCCCAGCCCCGCGCACCGGGACAGGGGCTCCCAGCCCCGGGGGCTGCTCCGGGAGGCGGGCGCCGGTGCAGCCCCCGGGCAGATGCGGGAACGGGCGATCCGCTGCCCCTGGCAGCCCTCACCCTGCCCTGCACGGGGGGGTCCCAGCCCCTCCTGGGAGCAGGGGCTGCTGCTCCTCACGCCGTCCCTCGGGGACACGGGTACCTGGGTCTGGCCGCGCTGCTGCGGGAGGTGGGAGAGCCCGCAGGGCTGAGGCACGCCGGAGGTGCGCTGTGGCAGCTCTTCATGTGCTCGGCACACACAAAACGCTGCTCTCTCTCCATCCATGTATGAAAAGATCCCGGCACACACCCTGCCCATCCCCCTTCTCCCACAGCTGGGACCAAATTTTACTATTTTCATTGTTAAACGCGTCGTCGTTGTTGGTGTTGTTGTTGTTATTATTTTCCTGGGAACCCGCGAAGGGTTAATCCCGCTGGCTGCGTTGTCGGATGTACTGATGATTTACCGACACTCCCTTGGAAAGGCTGCGATTCTTCTGCCTGGCAGTTTGAAAAAGTTGTGTACAGGATCCCTCTGCTCGGCTGGGCTGGGAGATGGGGGAAAGAGGGGGAACGGGGCGAGGGGATTTGGGGGCAGCCCCCCTCCACCCCCGGGGTCATGCTGTTGCCGCCCCTTTCCTAGAGCCGGAGGGGGATGAACGTGCAGTTCCTTTGCAGGCTCAGTCTGTGTGTGGAGTTACACGGCGAGCCCACAGCCCTTCCCAGGGCTGCAACTGCTCTCCTTGACAAGTTTTCTGTGTGTTTATATACTCACAGGGGCTGCATCTCAGCGCTTTAGGGCTTTTGCGGTGTGGGGTTTTTGTTTGGGTTTTTGTTGCTTTGGGTTTTTTTGGGTTTTTTTTTTTTTTGCTTTGTGTTTTGGTGGGGTTTTTTTGCCTAGATGTGGCTGTGGTGTGTCTGGAGACGCTGGTAACTGCAGCATCTCCCAGCTACACCTTTTTAGTGCTGGGCATGGTCTGGGAGAACCGCCTGGGACCCTGCAAGAGGGTGGCTGGCGTCAGAAAGGGAGCAGCCCCAAGGGGAACAGAGAGAGATAAAGGTTCCTTTGAAAGAGCACGAGCAGCGTGTCACAGCGAGGGGACGGGCTCCGGTGCGGGAGCGACACTTGGCACCAGGCACGGCCTCTGACAGGGCACCAGCTGCTCCGCCTGGCCGAGGGCTTGGCCGCGGTCACGCTAGCCATGGGGACAGCGAGATCGTGCCCGGGTCCCAGGTCCTGCCCGAGGACAAATCGGAGCCGTGTGAGCGCAGGTTTAGAAGGAGGGACCCAGGGGTTGGCAGCGTGGCTCCCGGCCTGCCGGGGATCTGTGCCTGGCTCTGCCTCAGGGCGTCCCCGGCTACCACAGCCCGGCCGTGGGCTGTGAGCCCTGCAGTGCCGTGGGCAATGTGCCTTTGGTCTGTCCTGGTGCCTCAACGAGCGCCTTTTGTTCCGGGGTCTTCCCTGGCCTGTCCCCTGCCATGTGCGGCTCCGGTCCCTCCTCAGCAGAGGTCGCTTGCTGCCCTTCGCATCATCTCCCGGAGGGATTTTTGGTGCTGGATGGGATTCGCTCGGCAGAGCGCCGTCCATCCCACCGCCCCCACGGCTCCAGGGTCCCCTTGAGGCCACTGCTCTTGGAGAGGGAGCCCTGAGCCCGGGGCTGGCATGTCCCTGGCACACCAGGCCACCCTTGGGGTGGGTGAGGGCTGTGCTGCCTGGAGTCAGCTTGTGATGGGAGTGATCTGGTGCATTCCCGTGTGGCACTGGGGGTCCCTCTTGTACCACCACTCCTGCAGCTTCTGGAGCAGGGCTGGTGGTTGGGGAGCTGGTGACCCTACAGGCGACCTGCGGGCGAGTGTGGCAGGGCTGGCTCCCCAGGGGAGGAGCGGCAGTCGCGGGAGTGTGCTGGAAGACTTGAGCTGCCAAAGTTTGTAAAAACAGAAGAACACAAAGTTTTACAGGCTCTTCAAGCTTAGTGTGCCCATCTTGGTGATTTCTGCTGATGCGTTTTCGGTGAGCACAGCCCCCCCAAAACACAGGGGAAGGTTTGCATTCCACTGCACATCGAGCACACGCCCAGGTGCTGTTCCGCTGCGGTTGTGTGACTTTGGCCCTTTCAGCCCCAGTGCCACTTGCTGGTCACAGGGGAAGCTCGATGTTCCTGGAGACCTTTGATGGGTGACAGCGTGCTGTCACAGCCCTGACGTGGTGGCACAATGCTGCTCTGGGGCTGCCTGGCCCATCTGTGTGCTGGATGAAAAAGCTGCACACATGGTACTGCAGCATCCACCCGGCACCATCAAGGTGGGTCAGCCCCTGGGAAGGCCTGAAAGGGCTGGAGGGAGGCATGGATCCTTTTTAAGAGGAAAAGGAAGGTTGCTTGCAAGCTGGGCAGATGGTCTGGGACAGATTATGGCACAGCTGGACAAATTTAGCAATAGGGTGGCAAATTATGTGTGTGCTGGGTGCTTGGGGGTAGAGAGGAGGCAATTGCACCCTGGAGATGTGTCCCATGAGGGATAATCAGAGTCATAGTCCAGGACCACCCGCCTGCTGTTTCCATGCATCTCTCTGAGTGTGTGCTTTATTAAAATAAATCTCCAGCTTCATCCCCTTTCTGCAATGGGTTGAGGGGTTAAAATCTGCCCTGCTTTATATCTCTGTTCATGGAGATTCTGTTACTGACTGAAGGTTGCCCAGGTCTGTGGTGAGATGGTTGTTGGAAATCTCTGCCCAGGGACAAACACAGGGTTTGTGGGGTTTTGTTTCCCCTTTCCCTTTCTTTGCCAATTTGTTGGGGACATAAGTAGAAATGATGGACGCTTTTACTGAAGCAAATGGAAACAATGGGGAATTCTATATAGCTCTGCCAAACCCCATTCACAAAATGAAGGAATGCAAAGGCGTTTGTTGGAAGGACAAAAAGGGAGTTAGATGTCAGATCAGGCTTAGCACTTCTGTTTGTCGAGGGCTCCAGTTACTGGAGAACACAAAGGCCAGGGCCAGCACTGAGTGTTGTCACTTCACACAGCAGCAAAGTCAATATCCCAGACAGACAGGGATGGGGAGCCAAGGGCAGGCGAGTAATGGGTTCCCAGGAAAGATCCCCCGCCGTGGAGAGCTTCTGGGAGCTGCCTGTGAGGGTGTTTGAGTCTTATCAGTCTGGCATCTCTCCTGTGGGGAAGCAGGTTGGCACCAGGAGCAGCTCAGCTCTGGGACAGCCCTGTGCAGTGAATGCACAGGCTCTAGTTCCAGTGAGGAAGACAAGGACCAGCGGTTTGGGACCCTTAGCCCTCTGTCTGCAGGTGCCAACCTAAACCCCCGAGAGGACAAGGGGTGAGGTGTCTGCAGGAGGTCACCCTGGCTATGCTGATGCTTCATCCCCACCTTCTGTGCACTGCAGATTAGCAAGGCCCTCCTGCAGAAGTCCTAAGAGGAGCTATAGGTGCCACATGAGCAAATATCAGGCCCTTATGGATGCAACTCTCCTGCTGTGGGCAGGGACACCTTCCAGTAGACCAGGTTGGTCTAAACCCTATCCAACCTGGCCTTGAACACTTCCAGGAATGGGGATTTCATTTTTCCTTACTTAATATTGACATTTTCTAGATCACTAACTGTTTTCTTAGTATTTTTAAATGACCTTAAGAATGGATTTTTAGGGGCCATATCTCTTTGTCTGCTCAATACTTTTCCTTAAAAATGTAGTTGCTGAATGGGGATTAAAAACTAATGGTATTTCAGTTGTTTCAGAAACTTTGCCCTCATCATGCTGGGGTTTGCAGCAGTGCCTGGGTACAAAATCTTTGCCTGGAGGTGTAAGTCAATACCTCATTTATACTGCAGGAGAGGTCTAGCAAAGGACTGAGCAGGGTCAATATGGGGACATCTACATAGTTGTGTGTTTCCATTGCTCTTGCCAGAAATTGAGGGGGAGTGGAGAAATACCATCATTTCCAGAAGCTCCACAGAGGAGGTTGCTGGTACAAAATAAGATTTCAACCCCAAAAAGCTGGTATGGAATTGATGCACAGTAAAATTTAGAGCCTCAGTTTATAGGTTGTGATTTGCTTCCTGTTTGTCAAAACTGCTTGGGAGTCTTACAGAACATCACCTCCAGTCACGTGCAAAGGATCTTAAGCCACACGTGCATTTTCTCCTTTTTAAGATATACTCTCTGATCTACAGCTAGAAATGCAGATTCGCTTTTCTTGAAAAGCAATTTTCAGCCTCCAGCTGGCTTTGTTGTCTTTTGAACAGGAAGAATATACACCTGAATGGAGAAAAGTGGTGGGGGAATTGTTTTTCCACTTTGCAGTAATGTTTGCAATTTCAAAGCCATTTCCCCACTGTAAATGAGGGAGAAAACAAAATAAAAAATTAAATGCTGCCATGGGCCCTTGAAATATTTCCTTCAGCTTCAACCCATCATCTAAACAAACAAGATGTCAAAATAATTTGGACTTCTTATTTTAAGGCAGGGCAAACCTTTTATTTAAAAAAAAGCTGAAATTGTTCCAAACCAATTCCAGAAATAGTGGGGAATTAGCTGATCGCAATAATTTTACAGGTTGCCTCAGCTTTGTCAAATTGTCACTTCCTCGAGGATAATTTGTGACCAAGTTTACCCTGAAGGCTGTTGTGTCCCTGCTGTCCTTAGTTCAGTGCAGGGCTTCATTCCAGCACTTGTCTGGTTAGAAGGGAATAAGGGTGTTTGTGCTTCCCTGTCCCTCTCAGTTGTACTTTTCCTTGGACTCCTGGCACTGGTCAGTTCCCGTGGACTGATCCATAGGAGTTTGCCAAAAGTAGGGAAGTAAAATGAAGCTGTAGTCAGTGACTTCAGTTTGCTATGGAGGGAGTTGGTGTCTGCACTGGAACACTTTTAAGGCCCATGTGAGCTTACATCATGTGTGCTGTGGGGCACCTCTACATCCAGGGACTGCAGCAGTGGTTTGGGTTGGGAGGGACCATAAAAGTTCATCTCACTGCACCCCCTGCCATGGGCAGAGACACCTTCCACTGTCCCAGGCTGCTCCAAGCCCTGTCCAGCCTGGCCTTGGACACCTCCAGTGATGGGGCACCCACAGCTTCTCTGAGCAACCTGTGCAGGGCCTCACCACCCTCACAGGGAACAGTTTCTTCCTAATGTCGATGCTAAATCTGCCCACCTTCAGTTTAAAGCCTTCCTCTTTGTCCTGTGCCTCCATGCCCCTGTCCAAAGTCACTCTCCATCTCTCTTGGGCCTTTAGGCACTGGAAGGTGCTCTAAGTTCTCTTGAGCATTCTCTTCTCCAGGCAAACAGGCCCAGGATCCTCACTGTGGTATTCACAGAGCCTGTGAATAAAAGAAATAAATGCCTTCAGTGGTGTCTCTTGATAGAGTCTTAGTGGAAATCACTGCTCACGGGAAGAAGCTGAGATAAGGGAAAGGTGGATTTGATAGCTCTATATAAGGAGAAAAATCTTCTTTACTCTTGCTACTCTGTTGCTGCAGAGCTGTAACGGAAAAAGAGCCTGCATTAAAAATCCTGGGATAATTAACAGCCCCATCACTCACACGGCTGCCATTTGGAAGCTGCTTTTGCTTTTTCCATTAAGTTGGTAAATTTTGCCAAAGTGTTTTTCTTCAGTATTTTGGCATCCTGCCCCGCTCTCAACTCTTACAGTGTTGGCCATGTGAGGGGTCCAGGAGCAGGGCTGGGGCCAGCTGGATCCCACACTGTGCATTCGTCTCCTTTACAGCCCAAGAGTGTCACTGGAATGAAATTACGTGCTGGAATTTCCCCCAAGACTTGTTCTCCTCATTGTGTCAATCAACAGGGAGTTTGGTTTGTGAAGGTACCCCTCAAAAAAAACAAAAAGTGGACTTCAGTGTGTCGTGAGCAGCAGTGGTTGTACAAATTGATCCTCACCGGATCACAGGCTCTTAATGCCTGGAACTGCTGCTGGTGATGACCCCTTCCCTGTCCTCCTGTGCTCTCATCAGGCAGTCAAGCCCAGCTGGTGATACCCAGTCAGGTCTTTGCTCCATGCATGGAATTGTGTCCACATCTTAAACTCTGTTGGAGATGAGCACAGAAATTCAGGTTGTCTTGTGAAGTGGATTTTATCCTCTCTCATGCCAAAAAAAATACTGCCAGATGTGGCCATGAAGAATCATTCTGTTCTGCTTCCCTTCCTCCACTCCCTGAAGGTACTGGGATAGCAGCTCTCCTTGGACTTGGCAGTGTCTTCATCCCAACGGTTGCATCCCAAGGGATGAAGTTGTCAGAAAAGAACCAAGGCTCCCCAGCTGGAGAACTCTGGAGCGTGGTGAGGGTCTCCTGGTTAGGATATGTCTGGTTGTAGGGCATGGCAAAAGAACACCAGGACTGGGTTATTCCTGGCTGTTCTTTCATAAACTAAAGCAGTCCCAGAGCTCCTGAAATGTGCAGCCCAGTGTCAGGGCAATGGAAACAGCAAAGGAGGACATGGATTGCTTCAGCTCATTTGTTTCCCAGTTGATGTGGGACCACTCCAGTATTTTATCTCTTTAAGCCTTAAAATGTTAGTGGCTGGATTCCTGGATGGATTTTTATATTCAAGGCCAGGTTTCCCTACTGATGTAAATCACCGTGGCTTTGTTTTAGCTCTGGGAAAGGGTCTGCTGCGCCAGGTGAGGACTGGCCAGGGTAATACATTGTCTCAGAGGATGCTTTCTTGGGCTAAAGCTGAGGTCTTGATGGCAGGAGAAGAGTGGTTTGATGTATGACTTGTGCTTCAGAAGTGGAGAGAGGAGCAAGCTGCACTTTGGCATGGCTTTGCACAGCCCAGTGCTCACACTGGCTGGGCTGAAGTGACAAACAACCTGTGGATGTCCCACACTGCTGTCTCCTGGCTCAGGGCTTTCTGTAGTTTACATTTCTGTCTGTTCTTCCAGCAGCCTTTGCTGATGAAGCTGTTAAATAGCCTCTGTAGAAGATGAGGGGATTCAATTTTCAAACTTTCCACTGACAGCTTTAAGTGAGCCTTACCAAGGAGTTTCCCATTTTCTCTAGTTGGCTACAAATCAAGGGAGCTGATGGGGGAAAGGGGGGGTTTTAGCTACCTTTCTGGTAAAAGGTTTTTTTTCCCCGAGCTGCTGTTTTCAATGGCATTTGAAGGCTCAAAGCTGAGCTAACAGAGAGGTTTGTCAAATTCCCTTTCAGGCATGGAAGGGTCTTTGAGAGCACAGCGTTGGAAGCCTGTGATCTCCCACTTTCTAAACTTTCCTGCCACACCAGGCTTGAGAGAAGGTTCTCAGTGGCTCAGCACAGGGTGCTGAGTGGTTAGAAGCTGCCCCCATCTTTGCATCTGGGTGTAAAATGAGAAACAGATCTTTGTAGGGTTTTGCATGTTTAGGATATTGTTAAGCACACAGTAAAGCATTAGGACTCAGGATTTGTTTGCTGAGGTGACAGGGCACTGAGTGTCAGCCCATTTCCTACCCCACAGCCCTGCACCTGCACTCCTGGCAGGGCTTTAGGCCTCCCAGCTTTGAATGATTTCTCCATTCCCTTGCATTTCTGGTGGTCTGTCCTTGGTGGGGTGAGTGCCAAAGAGCAGCAGTAGCAGAGGCACTGATGGCCCGGCAGTGATGGCCCTGCCTCTCAAAACACGAGGCTGGTCTTGTTCAAGGCTCCTAATTCCACTGGGAAACCTTTCCACTAAGGTCAGTGGGTTTTGGATGACTTTGAAACAGAAAAATGAGGTCTCAGCCTGAATCTACTTCCTGGAGTCATGCTGGCACTGTCATTGCCTTTGCTAGACTTGGGATCAAGGAGAAGACCTTTAACAATGGAATTGGTTTTGTTACTGTTGTAGAAATACATTCTTTTTTTCTTCTCTTCCAATTTTAGGGGATTCTGCTTTCTCTGGACAATATTGTGTTTTACCTGGTTCCTGGGATTCACACAGGGAAATTCTGAAGGTAAACTACACTTTTTTTTTCCTCTCCTCTTTCAAAAAAAGTAAAAGTAAAAGTTAGGATTATAACTTAACAATCAATGTCTGAGCCCAGTGCACAGTTAGATGCATTTATTGCTGATGGTTGCAGTACAGATGATATAGATGGTGCAGTTAACAGCTGGCAAAAGAACCAGGTTTTGTACAGGTGATTATGTGTCCCACAGGATTTTCAGAGTCTGTCTGTCTAGTGGAACTGGTGGGAGTGAAGCACTTTGTGTCTAAAATGTCACAAATCTACCTGCACTTGCCAGGACTTAACTTCTCTTAGAAACTGCCCCTTGAGACTGGGGCTTTATGTAGTTAAATGTCTCTAGCACAAAGATTTTTCCATGATTTTGGTGCACCCCAGGCACGCCTCTGCCAGCACAGGGGATGTCATGCATACAGAAATAATGTGAGTTCTAAAGGTAAAAGCAAATTTAAAGGAGGAAGATCCTACAGGGTTGGTTGATAATAAAATGGCTCTACCTGGTTCAGTCTCTGTGCTGTAAGGGAATATTCTATAGAGGAGTGACACCTTCAGCCTGTCCTTACACCCCTTCTCCAGGCATCACCTCCCTGGTGCTGCCAGGAACAGGACTAGGCTGAGGTACAATAATCAGTGACCCTACAAAAGGAGATTAAAACTTCAAAGTCAACAGAAACTCCAAAAAAAAAAATTCATCTTTAACAGTTGATAGTGGGTGCTGAGCATCTCTGCAATATCTGTTTGAAAAGGAGCCTTCTCCTAAAATAGCAACACCTTTCCCACATGGATGCTTTACATGGGTATTTGCTGGAAGTGAACAGCTTCCCCTGCCGTCAGCAGACAACACTAAGTGGACTAGCAGGCTCCAGGACTCTCCCCTCAGTCCCTAAAACATGAAGGAAAAATAGAAATTTGGTCAACACTCAGCTGTCAGCCAGCCCATGGACCACTTTTTAGGCGTGGGGCGGGGGGGGGAGGAATAGATCCCTGCCATCAGCAATTTTGAAAAATGTAATATTTTCCAAATTCTGCCTCCCTGCAAAGGAAGTAGGAGGTGAACATCTGGCTGAATTACTTAGTTAAGCAATTTTCAGAGCAAGTTTTATGTCAGCTCATAAAGAGGCAGAACAAATACTGTGTCTTGGCATCTTGCTTTTCAAGTAGATTATAATATGCTGTTTAGATTCACCTCTATCCATCATTTTACTCCTAAGATTATATATGGGATGGGGCTGTGTCTTCTGTTACCATCAGTCTAAAGCAAACTCTTTCATTTCACTCTCATTGTGTTCACCTTGGTGTAGTCGATAGCTCCCCTCTGAGATTCTTTCTCTGGGATAAAAGAATTTTGAAAAGCTTGCCTGGTTTTCACGCAATGAGAGAGAGCATTTCCTTCTGGGTACCAGAAAACAAAACCTTCCAAGGAAGTAAAGGCGGTAAGAAAACCTGGGTGACTTGAGGCTGTGTTATCACCCAGGATTTTCAAACATGAGACTCAGAAGCAGTAAGAACTTGTTCATAAGGCAGTGTGAGGATGAAATTAAGCCAATGCTGTGGGATTTTGAAAACACTGTGGCTGTTACTCTAAGGATTAGGAGTCTTCCTGTATGCTGGAAAATCAGGGAACACAGAGGATGATCTTTCCATAAGTGCTACAAATCCAAAAGATTGTGAGGTGAGTTCATTTGTTGTGTGCTGACTAAGGATCTGGGCAGTAACTTTTGGAACTGCTGCACTTATTCAACCCAGTTTAGCTGTGGGCATCACATCGTGGCTGTTGGAATCTGGGAAGCTGCAAGTTATTCCTCTCCTGCCTTTTGGCTTCTTTTTCTCATGCAGCTTTCTGTGTGGTGAAAGGGGGAGGGTAAGAAAGTGATGGGAAGGAGAACAATAAAATATTTTTTCCCCTTTTCAGAGATGATCACGTGGTTGTTCAGGAATCTCTGTGTATCTCACTTCATGCACAGAGTCTGATAGAGGAGTTTTTCCCAGTTGCTCAAATGTTGCTACAGGAATGTTGTTACTAGTTTTGAGGCACCTGGGATCAGACAGCTCTAAGTGAATGTTCTCTTTAAATAATGTGTTTTGATGGAAAAATCCACAGAGGAAAAAGTTTGAAGGGGAAAAAATCCTCTGCTAATCTTGGAGCTGCTTCAGGAAGTCAGAATTACCTTGCATTTCACATTAGTTGATGACATCCCGTATCCCAGGAGATGTGACCCAACAGCCCAGGACAGTTGGATGGGATGGAGAGGAGACGAGATGGGCTGGGTGCACAGGAGCCCAGAGCTCTGTGCCTGGACCTAGTGCTGGAAAGTTCACATGTGTGTCCTGCAGGAGGATGCTTTAACTGGATTTTGCGTAGGCACCCAGAGTTTGGCTCCACCTTAGCGGGTTTTGAGGGAGAGGAGTGTTTGGGTTGTGCTTTTTTTCCTTAAGCACTCCTGGAAGCCGTTACTAACGAGGCATTGGGATTGCAAACAGCAGTGCATCCTCTGAGCACAGAAACATCCTTAGTCTGCAGAGCAGCTACCAAATAAATAACTCCTAGAGTGTGCAGCATCTCTAGCAGAGACAACCCCTGTCTGCCTCTGAGGGAGAACCTAAAAATACATGTAGAAATTGGAAGCTGGAGACTAGCTGCTTGCTTAAGTGGTAAATTTATTTTCTTAGGGATAAATCCTGATGCCTTTGAAGTCTGTGGCAAAGGTCCCACTTCACTTCAGTAAAGCCAGGCTTTGGCCTTTGCTATTTCATGGGCTCTGGAGATTATCCAGAATGAAGACACTGCCGTGATTCCTCGGCTCAGTGCAGAAAGAGGAAGGCTACTGAGAGACAGACCTGTTGGACAATATGGAATAAAAACAGAGAGGACCAAGGATTTCAGAGTATAGGAGAAAAGCTGTCATTAACACTTGAACATGCTGTGCAGTAAATTACCCCTCTGCACAGAGTGGGAATGTTTCCATCTACATTTTTCCTACATCTGATGCACCTTCTCCAGGGTGGTGTCTGCTAGAAAATGAGTCAAGCTGCTTTAAAAAAGGAAGGTGGGAATAAAGCTAAACTCAGGCAAAGTAAATACTGATTGACTCGAGCTGACATACAAAAATGGCCAAGGTATTTGCCAAAGTCAAGGAACAGAGGTTTTCTCATCATTCTCCTCCTTTCTTGGCCAGCAACATTACAGGTCTCAGACTGCTTGAGTCTACAACCCTTCTGGCCAACACCAAGGAGCTCTTTATGTGCCAGCTCTCCAAATATTGTGTTCTGTGCAGAACATTTAATAGTTAAGGGTGAAAGCAGCTGAATACCAAGGCCCCTTTAGAAAACAAGCTCATTTTTTTCCTTTGGAGAAGATTTACTTTTAATCTAGGAAAGTTGCAATCCCATGGTGTTAGCCATGATTGGCACCACCACCTTTCTGAGTGTTAAATTCTTGCCTTGCAACATTGGCATTTGGGTTGTACAGCCCTGACTGGCTTCCCCAAAGAGCACTGAGATGGGAGAGTTGGCTGGTCCAGGAGTGATGGGGCTGGCATTTGGGCAGGAAGAGGGGAGGCAGTGCAGTTATCCTACCTCACTGTCAACAGTGCTAGTGTCACAGGAATCGTGAGCACCTTAGGAGGGTCATTTGGGTTGGAAAACCCTTACAATCATCAAATCCAGCTGTTAACCCAGGGCTGCCAAGCCCACCACTAAACCATTAGATGTCCCCAAGTGCCACATCTGATGTCTTTTGAGCACTTCCACAGATGGTGACTCCACCACTTCACTGGGCAGCTCGTTCCAATGCTTTACAAACCTTTTGGTAAAAAAGCCTTTCCTACTCTTCATTCTAACACCCCTTCCCCCCACCCCCAGCACAACTGGAGGGATTTTCCTCTCATCCTATTGCTTCTTACTTGGGAGCAGAACCTGACCCCCACCTGACTACAGCCTCCTGTCAGGGAGTTGTAGAGAGTGAGAATTTCTCCCCTGAACCTCCTTCTCCTCCAGGCTGAGCTCCTTTAGCTGCTCAACACAGGACCTTTTTCAGGTCTGGGCACATTTACCTGTGCAGCTTTGCTCACGTAGACCTCGGCATCTTCTCTTAAGTAATTCAGCTGAGGCTGCTTCCAGCTGGCCCCAGTTTGTGTTGCTGTTGCCTGCTAATCTGAGCTGTGAATGACTCCTGATAAACCTTGGGGGTAGAAGGCAGGGGGTTCTGCTTGTCCATTGCAAATTCCTCCTGGAGTTGGGGGAGAAAGGTCCCCTGGGCATCAGTCCCTCTCCTCCTGGCTTGAGCAAGGCACCTGGCTCCTAGGTGACATTATACAGGAGGCAAATCTCACCTCCATTACTCAGTGGCAGCCATAACCAATTTCTGGGCTCTTCACAAACCAATTCTGGTTCCAACCTATCAAGATAATTCATTGCTGTAAGATGATCTGCTGGGGAAAAAAAAAAAAGTACTGCTGTTGAGAACCTTGAGCAGTTCACTGAAATCTAGGTGTAATTTTTTTTCATGCTGGGAGGCACCTGCACTTCCCTAAACTCTCCAAAGATCAAAAGCTGCTGCTTGCTAGCTTGGAGAGAGACAGATACAAGGCTTTTGCTTCCTCTGGAAGTTTTGTTACTTGCCCTCTGGGGATACAAAATTTTGCAATCACAGCTCAATCTGTTGTTCAAATTCCTTTCCAGCGATGTGGTCAGTACTCAGAATTGAATCCCAGGAAGAGGACTAGGGGTGCCCAGTGGGAAATTTCCTTGTAGTGAGGTCAGCTCCCTCCAGAACATGTGAGCTGGTCCCTGGTGGGACAGAAGAACTCACCAGATGCACCCTGGAGCTGATGCATTTTGGCAATTGCTGGTAATCACGCTGAGCATGCACTTGCTCATCACACAATGTGAGAAGAGCTGTGAGCTCTCCATGCTGGTTATGGGAATATATATGTGAGAGGGTGGGATTGGATGTGTGAGTTGGGATTTCCTGTAGCCTGTTGCCTTTGTGCATGGATTGGTTTCAGCTCCCTCCACACCCATCCAGCCCTTGGGTCGCCCAGCACCTCACATAATCTTTGTGCTTCCCTTTCAGATGTGGATGTTCTTCAAAGACTGGGCCTGTCAGGGAAAAGGCCATCGAGTGGATGGTCCTCCTCACGTACGGTTCCTCAAGGAGTCATTCCTTTCAAATCAGGGGTCATCTTCACTCAGCGAGCCCGTGTCGAAGCACCGCTCAGCACCCTCCTCCCCGCAGGCTCCAGCTCTGACCTGCTCCTGGTGCTGAGCCTCTGCTCCCACCGTATCAACAACGCTTTTCTCTTTGCTGTCAGGAGCAAAAAGAAAAAACTGCAGCTGGGGGTCCAGTTTGTGCCTGGGAAGATCATCGTGTATGTGGGCCACAAGCGCTCTGTATATTTTGATTACAATGTCCACGATGGCCAGTGGCACAATATGGCCATCAACATTCGTGGCCAGACAGTCACTTTATTTACTTCTTGTGGGAAGCGCAGAGTACATGCGGATTTGCATTTTAAAAAGGACAAGGCGTTGGATCCACACGGATCTTTCCTCTTTGGGAAGATAAGCCAGCACGCCGTGCAGTTTGAAGGAGCCATCTGCCAGTTTGATATTTATCCTTCCGCCAAGGCAGCTCATCATTACTGTAAATACCTGAAAAAACAGTGCAGGCAAGCAGATACCTACCGGCCAAACCTGCCCCCTCTCATCCCCCTCCTGCCCAGGGATCCCAGTGCCTCCCCCAGTACCCCACAGCGTACGGAGCCCTCGCTGCAGGGTCTGAAAAACCTGACCACTGCTGCCCCAAACTTGGAGGTTGGCAGGGTCACTGCACCCCTCAAGACAAGGGGTTCAGGTACAACAACCCCCACGTTGCTGTCAACCCCACCATCACGGCCGAGACTGACTACCAAAGCCACCAAGGTCACAGTGGCCCCACCTGTTCCGTCAAGTACCAAATCACAGGTACCCACCCAGTCCCCTCGGGGCATGGGGACAACCCTCAGGGTGTCTCAGCCCACTCCCAGTACGCGCAGGGAGAAAACTCCCCTTCCCACTGCTAAAAGGGCCCCACCAACGAGCCAGAGCCTGGTCACGGCCAGCAGGAAGGAGTCTGAGCAAGAGACCAAAAAGAAGATCAACCAAAAACCAACCGTTGAGCCCCCTGAAGCACCCCGTACTGTAAAGCCACTGAGGAGGGCGACTGATAACACAACGAGCAATGTCCACCTTGTTACCCTAAAGCCAACCCCGCAGAACCCAAGCCGTGGGCCCATCCCAAAGAAGCCGTCCCCCACCAGGAGAGTGGATCCCAGTATCATCCCTCTGGTGTACACCAAGCCACCCCTGGGGTCTGCCCAGCCCAGCTCCAGAGCCAGGGCCTTCAACCTCACAACCCTGGCTGCCACAGATGGCTATCAGATCTTTGACCCCTTGGGACCCACTCCGTTTCCATTTTTACTGGGATTTCCAGGAGTGAAAGGAGAGAGAGGACCTCAGGTATGTTCAGGCCCTTCATGGTGGCTACTCCCAGCCACAGCTCAGCTCAAGGGCTGGCAGGCCACAAGCTCCAAGGGTTTTTGTGAAGCTTATCCAAGTGTGGCAGCCAAGCACTGCTGCATTCCTGATCATCACAATTTTAGCATAAATCTCAGTTTGAACCTGAGTGTTCAGTGATGGTGGATGCCATGAAACATTTGTGGTTAAAGTTGCTGCTTAATGTTAGAGTTTTAAAAAGAAAGGTACAAAAAGAGGAATCCCATTTTCTTTTCCTTTAAATTGCTGGCTAAAATTTTAATGGCCAGGTTGGGGCTCTCTTCCACACCCTTGGTTTATCTCTGGTCATCTTCCATAGAAAACCCAGATGCCTTAAAAACATGCCTGGAGTTAACTGTTTCTTGGCACTTATTATTAATTTGTTTTGTATCTAATATTCACAAATCTAGAAAAGTGTACTGTTCCAGCAATTGCAAGTGCAGAGATGGCTTCAGGATTTATATTTTTAAACAAAGTCTCATCTGTCTTTATGGTATAAGTTTTTCTTGGGTGTTTTGTTCTGCTTTTTATTTCTCATAGCCTGCACTTAAAACGTGCAAAAAGTTTCCTTTATAAATTTAACTACTGCATTCCACATAAAAAAATAACTCCTTTCAGGTTGTATATATTGGCCATTGTAAAAGCATACACACATTTTGTAATGCTAAAAGCACTCAGGCCCCACTAATTATCTGCTGGCTGTTCTTTTTTTTTTTTTTTTTCAAATTTGAGTATGCAAACATGATCTTTAAACTGGCCAACTTTTAGGGGGATTTGGTGTTCCAACCCAAATTGTCATTAGGAGAGAGGAGTTGTACATGTAAAATAAGTTTCTCCCAGACAGAGCCTTTGGTTGCCAAGATCCAGCCTAGAGGGAATTTTTATAGCTGACTTCTTAAAATAGTGAAAGAAGAGTTTACAATGGAAATATTGAGGCTGGCGTAAGGAATGACCAGCACTTGTCTCTGCAGAGCTGCTCCTTGGTGCAAGTAGCACCTAAAGTGGAATGGTTGGGTCTCCCCAGGTCTTCAATGGGAGACTTAACAGTTTGTGTTTCCTCCTGTCCCGTCTCAAAGCTGGGTGGTGATTTCTCTCCCTGTTCTTTGGGTATGGAGTCACCCAGGGTGGTGTTTTGTTCCCAGGCTCCTGCCCCTGGGAGAGGTGAAGGTGATGCCTGGGCAGGGGTTGAGAGTGGGTTACAGGCACCCATCCCTGATGGAGTCTTGGTGCTTGGAGAAGTTTTGCTAAATCCCTGAGTAGACAGAACAAGCTCCAACAATTTGATCTTTGAGCAGGCTTCTGTGTTTTGTGGAGAGTAATTTCAGGTATATTTCCCAGTGAAGAAATCCAGCAGTTGTGCATTTTCCTTTAAACATCACTTAGCTTTAAGGGGTGAATCTTTATACCTGCTCCAAGCCCACCAAAATCCTGACCTCTGCCACCTTCTTGCTCTTCAAGTGTCACGAGGATGACCAAGCTCTAAGCCCCTGCAATGTAAAGAGCTTGTTATTGAACTGGAGTGGAAAATCTCTCTCAGGCTTGTGAATCATAGCAAAGAAATGGATTCAGGCTGTGGAGGGCTGAGCGAAGAGATGGCAGGATTTTTCCATCCTGTCTGAGAACAACTGGAGTCCTGAACCGAGGGAAAGGAGAACTTTTTGAGGCTCTGTCTGGCCTTATTCTCTTTGACTGCTGGAAACAAAATCAGGGCTTGGGGAGGGAAAGGTTATGGCTTGGCTGAATCTGGCTGCCACACGGTGCTCAACAGCTCCTGTGACTCACTTGGAGATCTCTGTACCACACTTCCTTGGACGTCTCTGACGTGGGAAGGGAAAGAGGAAAAAAGATCGGAGTGGGGATGACATGTTGAGAAATTAATGCAGCGCGTCCATGGCCAGATGAGCATGTTTGAGAGCAAGTGCTGATAAATGTACTGTGCCTGAGTAATTACCTGGCACCATCCTCGTGCTGCCGGGCCGGCGTTTCTGATGAGGTCAGTGATATCCCAGCCTGGCCAGGGCAGGTCGTGGGCTGGGAATGTCATCTGCTGTCTGGCACACCGAGGGAAGGATAAGGTGATTAATTCGTTTTCCCAGTTGCTGCCTGATACAAGGTCTCTTCGAGAAGATTGTCACCCTGAGCAGGGAGGTGTTGGGGGGTGGAACTGCCTTCTGCCTGTTCAGCAAGGATTGGGGCCACCTCGGCTGCAATTTCTGGGCAGACTGGCAGCCACAGAACCCTCCCACCTAGAGGGAAAGGACTATTGTTCATCCTGATCATCCCAATGGCAGCCATGGGGCAAGGCAGGGATGACTCAGGCTCTGTGGTGTCTGCAGTTGAGGCTTTGTAAATTCTACTAAAATAGCCAATGAAATAATCTTAGCTGTGCAGAAAGGCCCTGTCCAACAATAGAGGAAGGGTTTGATGGTTAGAGGATAGTGAGCAAAGGACTGAAAGGATTTATTTAGGAATAAAATTCAGCACCGTCCATGTATTAATCTGTCCAGAAGGACCTTGTGGATGCTGTGCAAAAGGAAACGGAGACGCTGCATCCCACATACAACTCAGGCAGAGCATTAATGCTTCAGGAGTGCTGGGTTTGCTGAGCAGCTAGAGGAGGGAGGGCAATATGTTCTCAAAAAAGAAAAACTTCTTGGGAACCATTAATAACCACAGGCATTTGGGATCTCAGCTCTATGGTTTTTTTGGAGGGGAGAAATACCAAAAGGAACACCCAGATATCATGCGAAGTTAGTAACGCAGCACTGACTCAGCAGCTGGCTGAAGTCCCTCTGGATCATCCCCACTGCCCAAAGCATCTCAGCCAGCCTTGCTCCAGAGCTCCAGGCCCTGCAGCATGACCCCAGCACGTGGCTGGAAATAGCCTAAAATCCCCTTCAAAAGAAAAATGCATACTGAAAAACAGTATCAATTGTGAGCATGTCAAACTCTTGAACTAAGGCTGCGATGTGACGGGTATTTGAATCCTCCAGTGGATGGGGTGTCATTTGCTTGTCTAGACCAGCAGCAGGTTTGGCAGGGAGATTTTGGGGTGCTACTGTAGCCTCTGCCCTGCCCACCAGCACCACCTGCCAGGTAAAGCTGTGCTAAACCCCTTGCCCTGGCATGGCTGGGGACTAGCACAGCGTACCCGAAGTCAGACCTGTCTCCTCCTACATAAAGCTGCAATTCCATCCCTACAGCCAAGCCTCTTGACAAGCCTAAGGGTTATTTTTAGAGCAAGAAAACCACCCCTTATGCTGAATGTGCGGGCTGGGATCACTGAGAGGCTGTGGGAGCGCTGAGTAACACAAGAGGAGCAGGGGGTGTGTTTCAAGGACACCCCCAATATCCCAGTCAGAGGACAGGGGGGCTCGCAGCCCTCAGTTCCATCTGCATGGCCAGGAGCCCCAGGCTGGAGGCAGTGGTGGTGCCTGGCAGGCAGCTCCCTCTCCCTCCCTCTCTGCCTGTCTCCCTGTCTGCAAGGAACATGTGTTTCCAAGGTCCCCAGTCTAGACTGCTCCAGCTGCCATCCTCTGCACGAGCAGTTTGTCTTGGAGCACGGCTCCTTCCCTTAAGAAGCAATCCCAGCCAATTCAATCAGTGGGCAGGGGAGAGAGGTGACTGGAAATGCTGATAAAATCCATGAAGTGCCTGTTTCCAGTCCTCCTTGCACCAGAGAAGGCTATTTGAACTGCCAGCCCATGATAAATTAAGGAACACACAACATGTTTGAATATCTATTAATGAATGAGTCATATTAATAATAAAAAAAGACTGCATGCTTTGTATAATTCATGGGGAAAGTTTTATCCTTGCTCACATAATTGGATCAAAATTTTTTTGTGATTTAACCAGAAATATCCCTGAAGGGAAATCTTGCAGGCAAATGACCAAGCATCAGAGAGGTCTGTTTGTGTAAAATAAAGTTAATTTTGAAGAGAAATAGTTGATAGTGTGTTTGAGATAAATGTGCTGCAAAGGATCTAGGATTGTACATGTATACACAAGTATTTTTATAAATTTTTAAAAATAGAAAGTAAGTAGTAGAGTAGGTGATCCCTCTATTCCTTCCCAGCCTTTCAGGCTGCCTTCCAAGGTCTGGGATCGCTCCAGTGCCCTGCAGAGCCTGTTCCTGAAATGTCTCTGTAGAAAAGTGGCTTTCATCAAGCTGGAACACTCATATTTTGTTGTGTATTGTGCTGCTACTCTGTGAGGAACCCAGTTGTGGACAAGGACCTTTGTGTGATAGGTGTTGCACAGACCAGAGCAAACATCTGTGCCTGGTGAGGAAATTGTGTTACAAGGCTGGCTCTCCACCAGCAGCTCAGCTCCTGCCAGAATTTTGAGGGCTTTTTGTTTTTAGACTGGTTGAAACCCAGACATGTCCAAATTTTAATACGATAAGCCTGCCTTGGAGAAGAAAGTAACCAAAGTGTTGGGAGTTTTTCCCCCTAAAATTCTACCTTTGTTTTAGGCAGTTTTTGAAGCTGTGCAGTGCCTGGCAGTGACGGGGAGGTGAGGAGAGGTTGCCAGGCTGTTGAAGATGAGGGGTTTTTTTTCTCCTTCTATTCTTCTAAGCAGGGAATTTTGAATTCCAGTGCTGTCCCTGTAGCTGTTCCGTCCTTCCTTGCTGGTGTTTCCCAGATGTACAAGGCTAAAGGGTAGGTTTGTGGCAGTGGCCATCTTTCCTGTAGGAATATTTCTTTTCTTCTTGGAAGAAAACAGTTCAGGTCCTTTATATGCAGGGGGAACGTCACTCACTGCTCAGAACATGGTGTCAATGTGGGGAGAAGATTTTGGTGTGTTTTCTGAACTCCTTTTTAGGTTGACTTACTACAGGCAATAACACCTGAGAAAGAGGAATGTTCTCTCTTCTCTCCTCAGTCCTAGCAGGGTTTTGAACTTCTGGAACAGACTTTTCTGGGACAC
This sequence comes from Anomalospiza imberbis, assembly GCF_031753505.1. Lineage (NCBI taxonomy): Eukaryota > Metazoa > Chordata > Aves > Passeriformes > Viduidae > Anomalospiza > Anomalospiza imberbis. The sequence goes on along the minus strand of NC_089701.1, from coordinate 6,251,729 downwards.
AGGAGAACTGTGCCACTAGTGGCTGGACAGGAATACATTGGGAATACCCTAAAGTAAATATGTCCATCTGTCAGTGTGCACTGGAATATGAGCTTAATAGTTTCCTAGGAAATCTCAGCTCTTTGCTGCCAGGCTGAGTACTCACCCCTGGGGAAACGGTTACAGGAATCCTTTGCTGTCAGACCAAGTTGATTCAGGAGTCATTTCCCAACTTCCAGCCCCAATTCTTGTACTCAGTGTGCTTTAACTCAAGCCTTCCACAGCAGGTTTGGCCTTGCTGAGTTTGGAGCTCAGAAGGCACCTTGCTCCCTGCAGCACTGCTGTGGGCAGAGGAAGCAGTGCGAGGGGGGTCACAGTGTGGGAGAGGCAGAGATATAAATTAGCAGCAAGAGGAAATGGCAAGATTTCCCTTATCCTCAGGGTCCGATGTATTTTCCTTTCAGACAAGTATGTTTAATTTTCCATTTGCAATTTGAAGCTCAGAGAGCTAAGATTTTAAAAAAAGTCCCTTTTGCAGCAGAAAGTTTCCCAGCAGCAGCTTAGAATAAATCCTATAATCATTTGGTGGGGTCGGTCGTCATTGCTAATGCTACCGTGGGAAACTGAGAAGGGTTAAACTTTATTGTGGCTGCCATGAGCTGCTTCAGGAACTGTTCAGGCTGGTTAACAGCTCAGCTGTTTGGCTTGAGAAGAGAGAGAGTATCTGCTGCTGCTGCTGAGTTTCTCCTTGATCTCTGATCTTGCTTTGTGTGATAACAGGGTGGGTGTTCTCTGCCATCAGTTTGCAGAAGGAGCAGGCAAGGAGCCAGAGAGACAAGAGCTGCCGTGCCGGGAGCAGGAGCTCACCACAGGAGCTCAGCTTTGCTGGTCCCTGCGATGGGAGGGCAGGGGCAGAGCATGATATCCTCACCCCACTGCCAGCAGCAGGAAATCCTCCTGCCCCTTGGAGCACTCCCCTCGGCTCCTGGTGGAATTCCCCAGGGGTGCCCTAAAGGGACAGTGGAGCGGTCCCCACAGGCTCTGTGTGATCTGAGCTGGGGGTGAGGGTGGAGGTGTCTCTGGTGAGGGCAGAGCCTTTGTGTGCAGGCTCTGGGCACCTCGCTGATGACATCTCCTGCTCCCCCCGTGGAGCCCTGCACCTGAAGGGGAACTGCATCCATCATTCGTAAGTAGCTGGGCCCTGATCCAGCCCATTCTCCTCTGGCTGCCTCTCTGGATGCACATTTTCCTTGAGTGAATTTCAGCATTGCTCTCCCCAGGCAAAGCCAGGTGGGATGTGGGGCTCTTGTCCCAGAGCTTGCTCTCTTGCCTGAGAGCATGGGCTGGGTGATACAGAGGCAGAGGGGAAATGGGTCACTAGGAAGGCACAGCTCATGTCCCACCCAACCCAGCCACCAAGGAACTGAGAAATGTGAGACGTACAAGGTGGCCTCATGGTGTGTCACTTCTCCCCACTGCCTGTGCCCATCCACTGCCCCAGTCCTCTTCCAGCTTGACTGGCTTCATTTTAAAGGTAGTCACATTCTTACCTTCTGCAGTTACTGCAGTGGCTGGCACCTTTTAGCCAGTCATCCCACCTTCTCCTTATCCCTCTTACTCCTCAAGAAAGGAAAAAATAAGTCTGAAGGGATGACAAATCAAAGCACCATGGCAGGGACTCTTGAATTGTGTACTGCTCTGTGCTTTTCCAGCTAGAAGCCTTTCTCTCAACTTTGTATTCCCACTCCAATGCTGGTATTAACTCTCTCCTTATTTTTGTGTTAGCTTCAGTCTGTTCTGAGCAGCCCACATTTTTGGAGAAGGTTTTTGCTCAAGCAGCCAAGTACAATTGCAGCTGCTGTTAGCAGGAAGGTGGAAAAGGTTACCTCAATTCTGGTACACGGGGAATGCCATGATCAGACAGTTGCATCTCCTCTTTTACCTCTTCTAAGGGTGTAAATGGGATTGGGTTTTGGTGGAGGAGAGATTAAAGACTTGGATTAATCTCTGATAAACTCTTATTAAACCTGTTGCTGCCTCAGTTGCACTGGACTCATGGTTTGATAGTTATCATCCCAACTAAAAGGGCATTGGGATATTTTTAATAAAAGCTGGAATTCTGGAGCACAATTATACAGGAGGTTTAAAAAACCCCTACAATTATGTGTCTATTTGCACAGCTGTATAATTGCATTATGCACGGGGCCCTGAGCTGGCACAATGGCAGGTTAAAACGCTGGGATATTGCTAAAATGAGGGTCAGCTGTATCAATGAGGGTTGTTAATACAAAGACCAGTAATACTGTGTTAGCCAGCAATAAGCAGCTGGCAGAGGGGTCACATGAAGTGTCCCACGCTGTGGAGACTGGACATCTCCAGGGCTGGGCAGCAGCAGTGGGTCATGTGGTGACAGAAGTCCATCCCTGTGTGCCACAGTGAGGGACATCAGCTGTCCTGTGCCGTGTAGGCTCCTTCAAAACAAGCCTTTTCTTGTTATCTTCACTACAGGGATAAAAAGTTACTATTTATTTGTTGTGCTGATAAATTAATAGCTCAGAGGACACTGGGCTTTGCTTATGCCTTCCTTGACTTTTTTTTTTTTCTACTGTGCCAAGTTTGGCTCTTAGATAGATAAGACTTTAGATAATGGACTTTTATACAACTTAATGTGCTGTTTACGTGTGGGAGGGTTGGTAGTATCAGGGGAGTATTTATCCATCCATTACCTGTATGGTTCAGGCAAGTTTTCTCTTTCCAAAATCTTTTCCTGGGCATGAGATTTAGGGTAGGGATCTCCTGGGTGGATTTTTTTCTTACTGAATCATGCCCTTGATGACTCCTGGGAGCTGCAGATCATGAGCTTTTTTGCTCCTGCTCGTGGGCAGTGGCAGCCTGAGCAGCTCTGAGCAGCAGGGCCAGCCTGGCAGGGAGGAGATCCCCCAGGGATGGCCCAGTGGGAAGGGAGCAAGGTCAGAATGTGGCCATGGGGCTCATCCTGCACCTGCTCCATGCACTGCACCTTCATCTGTGCAATGCTGTTCCTGGGACCTGCCGTGCAGGCAGAGAGCTCAGGCTGCCTTCCAAACACCCTTCACTGGCTGCTCTGCATGTGTCTCCCCACTGAATGCAATGGAAACTTGTCTTTTGTAGCAAGCTACCAGAATATAAATCCTCTGGGAGACACTTTAATTTGCAGTTATTCTTGTCAGACGTGTTTGGCTTGGGGGAAAAGAAGTTTTGAGGAGTTAGTAGGAGTTGCAGATGGCTCTCCAGAAATCTGAATTCTCCAGCCCATTGAAAAAAAAAAAAAAGAATAAATAGATGAACAAATTCAAAGGAGTTCAAACCTCGTTGGTTAAGTATTTTTTCCTAACCTGTTTCAGATCAGTGCACAGCTGGGCTCCTGGTATCTCCACTTTGTTCCTCCCCTCCTACAAGAGCCCCCACTACTCTGATGTGTATGACTCGACCTTTCCTTTGCTACAGAACCGTAGTTAAGAATTTCCAGCATTGACACCAATTTTATTACATTTTATAGCCTGCTGCTCTAAAATATGAAGTGCTGGGGTTGCACATAATCACAGATTATGTTGTAACTCATGTAGGAACCTACAACAGCAAGAGCTGCACGTGTCCAGCTGATAGAGATTAGAACACACAACGTGCTTCCCTTGCCAAGGTGCTAGCACAGAGCAGGAAAATCCAAAGCTGGGACACACTTGTGTTACCCCTATGATACAGGTCCAGGAGAGGGGAAGCACGAGACACAGCTGTGATCCTGGGAATGCAGGCTGCAGCAGAAAGATGGGGATGCTCTGTCTCTACTCTATGGAAATACGTGCTCCTGCAGAGGTTTTTGTGCGTGGCTTTTTATCCCTTTATAGCAATAGCATAAGTTGAAAGGAAGTTTTGGCTGTGATGCTGTAATTGGCCCTTCTCCCCAGCTCTACTCCAAATGATTGTGTTATGGCTCTCTGTGAAGCACTGTCAGGAGCACATTTTGTTACAGAATCATCACTAATAATACCTCTTTTTGTTTTTCTAGGGCCCACCAGGTCTGCCAGGCTTACCAGGACCCCCTGGCAAGAGAGGTTCTCGAGTAAGTGCTTTAAAAACTTCCATCCATTTGTATTTGAATCTGCCTGTCCTGTTGTTCCAAGGGCTGCTGTAGTCCCTGTGGCTGAGTAATGATTTCTACAGGATCCTCTCTGTTGAGGTCTGGTGTCCTCTCTTATTCTCTGTTGGAGGTTTTCAGGAGGCCACACTGGTGATTTGCAGCCTCCTTGAGCTAAGGTTTGGCATCAGCAAAGGCTGGGGGTGGATGTTTCCAAATGGCTGTCAGAAGAATGAGATCTGACTGTCTCATTTTGTTTCCAGTATCTGTTCCTTCTTGCAAACCCACTGCTGAATATTAGCTTTGGCTGCTTTTTGAACTACCCTTCCCTCTCCCCAGCTTCATGAATTGTTTAGTTCAAGGTCCTTCATTAGTGGGACCAAGGTCCAGGACCAAGCACTCAACACACACAGAGATGAGGTTTTTTTGTTCCCCAGACCGAGACCTGCTCTCTGACTCCTTTTCAAGCTCTAAAGCAGAATGCCTTATCTGTGTAGGAATTTGCAACGGCTCTCGCAGAATTTCTTCCTCCCCAGATGGAATTCTGATGCAGATCTTTGAAGGTTGAGTGCTGTGCTGAGCAAACATCTGGAGCTGAGTGCTGCAGCTAGCTGTGAGAAAAGCCTTCTGCGCTGGCCTCGCTCTCCCAGGGCTGGGCAGTGTGCCTGACCTGGATACGCTGGAGTGCTGGCACTGCTCTCCTGGCTGTGCTGTGTTCCTGGGAGCACAGTGCTGTCCCACAGGGTACAGCCATGGAGCCCCTTTCCCTAGCACTGGTGTGGGCTGGGAATCCAAAGGTGCGAGTGTCCGAGGCTGGAGGAAGGGAATATTTGGATCCGTGATCCAGGCAGCATCCTGGCCTGGCAGCAGAGGGAGATTTCCTCACACATACTTGGCTAAAACTCAACCCCCGTGTAATGTCTTTAAAGAGCAAGCAAGAGGCTGAGAGCTGGGAGGCTCGGCATTCCCCCAGGACACTTGTTACACTCCTGTGAGATCTCGCAGTAACCAGCAAAAATAAAATCATCTCCTTTCTCCAACAGTAAAATGCAGGTCTGCAGGACCCCTGGAGCCTGGGCCTGTGTGAACAGCCCTGAAAGCTGTTTGGGCTGTAAGTGAGCAGGGCTAGGCAGCACCAGGCTCGTGTTTATGGATGGGACAATCTGTTCCACGTTAAAGAAGTTTTTTTAGTGAAGCATCAGCCCTGATATCTTCTGTCACAAGTGCCCAAGCAGCTCCCACATCAGTAGATTGCCCAGAGTTTGCATTTCTTGGCATCCCCATTAAAGCTGGAAGTTGGTTCCTACCCCAGCTCATTGCTTATGAGGGGTGTTTGCTGTTACTTCTGCCAATCCTGTAGTTTGCAAACTAAGCTCCAGGTCTGGAGTCCCCAGCTGCATCCCCTGCCCGCTGTATGAGTGACCAAATTTCAGCTCCACATCCCAATTCCACTTGAGTTTCTTCTGAAGGAAATAGCATCATGGAAGCTGTGTCGTAACTGTCTGTTATTCCCCAGCTGTGGTGTGCTCCATCCTATATTTAAGATGATCCTCTGAAATACAATAAGCAACAGAGGGTTTCTGAGCTCAGTCCCTGCCAGAGGTGCTGAGAGTGGGTCCAGGAAAGAGTTCCCAGTTAGGAAGTGCTCAGCACAGCTGAGCCTGGCTTGGCTCAGACCTCTACAGAGAGGCTGTGCTAATTTTGGGAGGGGGCAGAAGGGTCACTCTATGAATGTCTGGCCTGGAGCACTGGAGACAGGACTGCTCTGTGCCTGAATTCTTTTGACTTTGGGAAGTGTTTCTCCTGGTAATTTTTTCTTGTGTCTCTTTGGGATTTAGGGATTTCATTGGAAAGTGAAGCTGCCAGGAACTAAGACAGGCTTAGGGGAATTCTTGCATCTTTTGCTTTTGTTGTGCTTGAAAAACTTTAAAATAAACGTGCAATATTGCAGGGGTCATGTTCTACCTCTCCCAACCTGATCCTCCAAAAAAGCAGCTGCAGAGTTCCTGCACCAGCCCATGGATAAGCCATGAGGTGTCCCATCAGGCTACAGCCCAAGTTTGGAGCTCCAGAGGAGAGGTGAACATTGCAGGCAGCTTTGCAGTGCTGGATGTAGAGGAAAGGAAGGATCTTTTTGTCACCAATGCAGTTTTTGGCCTAATGCATGAGATTAATTGTCCTTGTTGTAGTTTGCATAATTTCTGTGTTATTAATGCTAATAACAGTTGCCTGGCACATTTGAAAATCCAGTAGCAGCATTTGACTCGTGACTTTCTGTAACTGTGAAGTTGCCTCAGGCTGATGTGTAGTGCAGAATTTCCACCCCACATTGTCTCCTCCCTTTGTTCCCCCCATATTGGTCAGGGTAACATGAAATCTCTGATTAGCCTTTGCCTTGAGAGTGAGACTGTGGTGGGTGAGAGTCTGGAAGAAAATCTGGCTGCTCCTGTGGATCCCATGGATCTGTCTCCTGGTTTTCAGCAGATGAGTATCACCAGACCTGCCTGTGTAGTCTGAGGGTGGCTCTTCCATGTAGGTAATGCCACCTGCTTTGCAAAAAACACAGCCCAGACTCTGTAACAGCATGGAAGAGGTTCTGACTGGGACATATCTCAGCATTCAAGAGCGATCCAAGGCAGGGTAGCAGAGTGGATAGTGTGGCAGTCTTGTTGAAAATTACAGTTTCTCCATTTTTAAAAGCCAGTCCCCATTTCAGGAGCATGGAATTTATTGTACACCCTATCACTCCAGCAGCAGGGGCCTACTGAGACAGATTCAGGCTATTCCTGTGCTCTGCTCTCTGCAGCTATGAAAGCAAATTTTCATTTTCATAACAAGTGAAAACTGGGTGTTTTGTCTTCTCATTCTTTCTTGAGGAACTCCAAGAGAAATGAGTTAAAATTTGCAACAGCAATGGCTAATAACACTATCTCAGGAGCTCTCCAGTCTGTAAAGATGTTGCTGTACTGCCATGTGTGCTCTCTAGGAAGGGTTTCTCTGTCTCTATCCAGCTAGGATGGTTTTCAGCTTTTCATGTCTGCATTAAAGAATTTGAGATATAAGGTCTGTCCACACGGTTTGTTCTTGGATAAATGTGTGTGTGCCTAATCAAGTGTCTGTGTAAGATCTGAGGGAATGGCCATGCTAGCAATGAAGGATTTCCCCAGCTTTATGTGACGTGAAATGCCAGGCAGCTCATGGGACACCTTTTCCATGGTGGTAAGTGTGAGTGGTGGCACTGGGGGTGCACTGGGTGACACCCCCAGTTCTGTGCAAGCCATGGGTGTTGAGCTTTTATTATTGACCTTTGCATTTCTTCAAACATCAGGGTCTCCCAGGGAGGCAGAGGCTGGGGCTGGGATTTGCTCTCAGGGATGTGCCAACAAGCTCTACAAGGAGCTGTCAACAAAGGGCTCCCACTGGAGCAATCATTCCTTCACCACTGCAGCTTGTTCCTGCCTCACTGCAGGCTCTGTGAGCTTCACCCAGAGCTGTCTGCATGAGGGGCTTTGGACAGCACATCTGCATCCACCACAAACTGTGACTCGTTCCACTGGTGTGCTCTGACCAGCAAAGTTGACAGTTTGAGAGGATCTGCAGAAAGGAGCTGTGAGGAGTGACTCTTGGTCTTAAACCCTGCCTTCCAGATGAGGCTGTGGAAATCCCAGTTACCTGGTTTGCCTCTACGTGAAGGAAACAGCAAGTCTCAGGCACATGCCAGGCAGGAGTCCAGCTCATGGGATGGTTTGGGTTGAAAGGGACCTTAAAGATCATCTTGTTCCAACCTGACACCACGGGCAGGGAACCTTCCACTAGACCAGGTTGCTCCAAGCCCTGTCCAACCTGGCCTTGGTTGTTTGCTCAGCCCCAGGACAGCAAGAAAAGGGCAACAGTCAAACTTGCCAAAACACTTAAATAATTCAGGAAACCAGGTCCCACTGGTAGTCACTCCTTCTCCAACAAAGGAGCAAATGCAGATACCAGAAGTGTTTCATCCCTGTCCACACAACAGGTCAGAGGCAGAATCAGCAATAAAAAGCCTGATGTGCTGTAATTGCTCTTGGTTTATTTAAACTCTGAGACACCACAGGAGAAATCCAAATGGATGTGTGAAGGGAACACACATGCACTCCCTGATGCTTCAGGATGCACTTGCCATCCTCCTGTGAACCACAGCAGCTTGAAAGACTGGGAGGTGCCAGTGTAACATGTCCCTGTTACATTTGGTCTGTGGTTGGAAAAAATCTCCCTATCCTTCAAAATGCAGGGCTTCCCTCCTAAAACAAGCAGCTCAGTCAGCTGGGGAAATTCCCCAGTATCCTCATTCCATTAGGAAGATTTTCCAATTTCTGAAAAGTGTTTAAAGAAACAGTTTGCTTGGCTTCACTTCAAATATTTAGCTCTTTTTCAGCAAGCCAGAGGTCACAGTGGGATCTGTAGGTCAGAAGTAGAAAAAGTTGCTTTACACAGTGAAACCCCAAGACATAATGACTTTCAAATGAGCGGTCATTCCTCTGACTGGAGCTCTCTAGCATTTAGCAGGAGTTGGGAGGATTTTATTACCCTTCCTTGTGAATGCTGGAGGGTTGGGGGGAGCTGTGCACAGTCACACTTTTGTTAATTTTTGTGGGCTGGGAACCACAAGGCATAAAAGCGCTTCTGTGAGCAGGGTCCCATCTCCAGGCACCCCCGAGCTGAGCTGGGTGGCTCAGTGTCCTTCTCAAGCAGCATCATTCACACAGAAGGCATTCCAGGGAGATGGGAAACCCCTCCTCGCTTGGAGAACACATTCAGGGATTGTTCTGCTCTCCGTGCCACGGAGCAGCCTGGGGCTGCTGCTGTCCCATGGTAAAATTTTCCATGGAGTTTCTGGTACAAGGCTTGGAAGGTTCCAGATGCAAATCTGCCTGCTGCTAGATTGGATTATTTCAGCAGATATAGGAAGCTAAAGTGGGTGGGGAAATGAGCACCCGGGCAAATAGTGGCACATGCAGAGGGATTTTTTCATTTAGTGGTCTTAGCACTGTCCCACCCTGTGTGTAGATAAGAGGAGCAAAGTTGATGTATTGATGATAAATATATTTAGGAGAATCCAAATTTCTAGGTGGGAGTGGTAAATTGAATTAATCCAATATAGCAATTAACTGTTGCTGACAGCTCCCAAGGCAGCTGCTCTCCTGTGCCTTTTGTTACTCAGCCCATCTAACTGTGCCACACAGCATCTTCCTCCTCTGCCAAGAATGTGGGTGGAATCCCAAATTCAGGACTCACCATGTTGGAACACATCAAGATCAATTATTTTTTACAATTTTTAGGAGTGCTGGCAGACTACACCCTTTTCTCTCCACAGTTGCCAGAGCAGTTTCAGATGTCTGACACAAGCCCCAGAACTGGTCACAGCAGTTTCCTTCAAGCCAGACTGGACTTCCCACCATCATTTCATCACTAGGATGTGGCCACTTCCACTAGGATAAAACCACATCAGTCTTTAGGGACAGGATGAGTCTCTGACCTTCCTTTGCCTGGATTGCACTGGATACACTCTGTCAGACTCATTGAACTCGGTGGTGAAGGCTCTGTTTTATCTCAGGAGTCTCTGTTTTCATAATCACAGTTTTAATCACTAGAAACTGTGACTGGATTCTTCCTCCCTTCTCCCCTCCTTCTGGTTAAGGCTTTTTAGGAATTCATTGCTGTGCTTTGGTTTACTCTGGAAGAACCTGCACCAGATTTTGCTGGGGGTGTGATTAGTCTCTTATCCAGGAACTCTGGATGGGCAGCTGAGCTTCCCACAATCCAGGATTCCTCCTGGAATCCATCACTTTCCTCTGGGAGTCACACCACACCGAGCTGCTCCCTCCAGCCTGACACTGCTGTAAGTCTGCCCTGGGCTATGGTGGAGCACAAATTTCAAATGACAGCTCTGCTGTGGGCTTTGGGCCAAGCTGCCTCACTCCAAAGTTGAATTACAGCTGAATTCCCTCCTCAAATCCAGCAGCAGGCTCGATTTATGAACCCTGTTCAGAGCTACCTCGATTATTGCTTATGTGTAAAAGCTTTTTAGGAACTCATCTTTTATAGAGACTTTGCTGGCCTGATTTCTGTCGCTTATTATTCATTATCCTACATATTTGAGACTGGAAAGACTTGGGCTGAAGCATTTTTGCCACCACAGGCTTGCTGAGCAGCACATTCAGTCTCTGTTTCAGTGTTCCACCCAGTAAGGCAGGCAGGTGGGAAGATGAATTTATTTAAGACTCCTCAATATCCAGGTACTCTGTCTCCAGCAGCTGTATGGGTTTTTTTTAAAGTGAGAAGGTGATATTCACGCACCTTAATTTTAATTAAAGCTCTTTCAGTTTTACTGGAAATTCACAGACAGGCTAAACAAGAATTTCAGGTGAAAATTTAGAAGGAAATTAAAAATGGGGCAATAAATGTATTTGGGTTCAGGCTGAAAATTTGGAAGGAATTTAAGAATGAGATGTTAATTTGGGTAAAAACTGCCATTCGAAAAGTTCAGTCTCAATCTTTTTAATTAAATAGCCTCTTCCAGCAGAGCAGCATGTTGTGAAATAGCACTGAATATTCAGCAACTGTCTGCTCCACAAGATGAAATTTAAAAAGGCATTATTTTCTATTAAAATGCAGTAAAAATAAAACTGAATAGAGATCAATGCACTGATGTTCTCTCAGAAGACAGCAAGGGCACTGAACTTGGCTGGCAGAGGTATGTTTAATAGCAGTGATTTTCCTTGGAAATCAGACATTGAAGATTTTGGCCCCGAAATGCTCATTGGAAATCCTACAGCTTGCTGAGAAAGTGCCTGAGTGGTTTTTTATCCCCTTGCCTGTGCTCCTCTAACTTGAGGGTACACAGAGACCTCCTCATGGCAGTGTAGAGCTCCCACACGTTCTTGGCAGAATTCTTGGAGTTGAATTTTCAGGTTGTTTCATCTCCCAGGAACGTGTTCAAGAGGACTTAGAATTGTTATTACTTCTGCCTGAAAGGTTAGCAGATCTTCTGTGCTGTGTATAATGCAGGCATAAACTATTCTTAGCTGCTTATTCCAGATAACTCCTTAAATAGGCTTCGGAAAATATGCAGGGTGCTTTTAAAATATGATGCAAAAGGAGATACTGGTGTATGTGATTTGAGGTAGATACTCTGACGGTGTCATTGGCTTGTTAGAACTAAGGAAAAATATAGATTTAACTATGTGAAATACGGATTTAAAATTTTTTCATGGATGTACTGCTATTCCCACTGTTTTGCTGTCTGATTATCCATTTCCTTCCCAATCTCTGAAGGCAAAAGTTTGGTTGGCTTGTAGGGAAAATTAGTTCACCCTAAAGAGTTGAACAATTTTCCTTTAGAAATTACTTCTGTTCTCTTCAATTCTGAGCAAAAAAAAAAAGTTGTTAACACCCCCCCACACTTCCGCTCCCCTCTGCCTGCTTCCATCCCCTTCTGCTGGGGCTCCTCCCACAGCCTGGACTCCCCTGACCTGTGGAATGTTTGGTTTTCCCAAATTATCTCAGTGTCATGACATGTCCTGTGGGGACAGACACGCATCCCCTTCCAGAGAGGCTGGTGGGAACCCACAGCTGAGTTTCCCTCCGTGGGTGCCAGGGAGGGTCCCAGTGCCACCACCCCCCCTGCCAGGGCACCCCAGGGCTCTGGGGCTGTGGCTTAAGTCTGGCACAGCGCAGCCAGAGGCTTTTGGCTGCTCCAGGATTCATGCAGATTCCCACCATCTCCTTTTGACTCTGTTTTGTGTTTGTTGTGTGTTTTAGGGTCCCCCAGGCCCCCATGGAAACCCTGGCTCACCTGGCCCCCCAGGACTGAAAGTAAGTATGGACTGGTGCAAGGAGCTTTCACCTTCCTGTCCCACAGGACATCCTGGGGGAAGGACAGCTTCCTTTTCTCCTGCTCTGGACAAAAAGACTGAAGCCATTCCTCCCTCCCTCCCTCCCTCCTGCTGTCCCAGGGGATGTCCAGCAGCACGGCTGAGCCTTTTCCTGTGCCCAGAGGGACCCTGCTCTGTGCCTCCATCCTTGGTTCTCCTGAATTTCAAAGACTGCCAAATTAGGATCCTGCTTAAGCTATGCCTGTGCCAGGGCACAAAGTGCTGTGTCAGACATGGGCAGTGGAATCCTTGCTCCAGAGTTCCAGCAGCTCTGAATTCCTTTGCTTTCTCATTTCTCTCCTCTGCATCTTGCAGCCTGTTCCTCTGAGTCTGGACAGTGACTGGCAGCACCCAGCATCTTCCTCTGCTTTCCTGCTCCTGAAACTCCTCCTTCTGTCTTTCCAGAGTTTCTGGGAACTCTGAACTCCACCAGTCCTCCCAAACTGATCTTGTGGCTTCCTTCTAGATGCCCTCACCTCTCCCACGGGGGCTCACAGACTTCCTGCAGTGCCAGAGGCTCTGTGCTTTGTCCTTTTCTCCTGCACACACATTCCGTCCGGGTGGGAGTCACCCCCTGCAGCTGGACCCTCTCCCTTTGCCTAGGATTGAGCACAGATGTGGCTCTGGAGGGGTCCTAACCCAGAGTGCAGCAAATCCCTTCCAAAAAGGTGGTTTAAATCCCAGCTCATTCTGTGTATAAGGTTTTGTGTTACCTAAAGACTGAAGTTCCTGGAAAACTGGTTTGGATTGCTTTGGTATGATTGTTTACAAAGGAATAGGTTTATATTTTGTAACATCTGTGTTGGACTGAAGAACAATGGAGCTTGGAGAGGCAATACTTAACAGAGATTTTCAGTACCAGGGAGCTGTAGGACATCTCAGCCAAACAGAGAAAGGTGCAAGCAATAGTTCTGTCTTTTCATCATCTCGTCAGTAGGCAGAGATGTTATGAGCACTATTGAAGCTCTGGGAAAAAGATTCTGGAAACTTGGCATGCTGCCTCTACGTGATTAAAAGTTAGGCACTGGAGACATGCTGGTGAACAGCAGCTGGTTTAAATTCCACATACGGCCTGAAAAGTGAGCCTGTAAAAGTTCTGCGTCTTAGTGTTCTGCATTTATTCTCCATCAATGACTTCCAGATCACACTTGTTGAGTTTTATAAGTCAAATCAAACTTCTTTTATCTAACTTCCAGCCCTGCAAATCCAGCCTGGTCCAAGCTGTGGAGTCAAGCTATGTTTCTATTCTACAGGATTTTTTTAAAACACTTTTAGCCTAATGACTCATCAGAAATCATCATTTGGCTGTAAAGCTCTCTTCAGTTGGTCACCTAATAGAAATTAAGTCTTACTGTAAGCATTTTTCCTCTATCTCAATGCACAGTCTGGCAGCAGGAAGTCTCAGTAGATGGAGAGCTGTAAGTCTGCAGCAGAGATCTGGTGTCATCAGGCTCTGTGATATATGTGATATATTTTATTTTTGTCCAGCCACCATTTGCAGGATTGGACTGTTCACGGTGCTTTGTCAAAAGAAGTATTAGGTTTGCAATGGGATGTGAGAGCTGGAGCTCAGCCCAGGCCACGGCAAAGGTTCACCTCTAGCAGGGGGAGCCTGGTGAGGTGTGGTTACATCATCTCTGCCTCAGAAATGCTCTTTGGAAGGTGTGGATCAGATGCCAGAGTTTTGACTCCCCTCCTTCCCTTCAATTCTCTGCTGTTACAGCAGTGCCAGAAAATGGACTTTGCCCCAAAAAGTGGTTTTTCACCCCCTTATGCTTTAACTGCCTGTAAGCCTGCACCTGGGACCTGATTTCTTCATCATAAAATCATCAAAGAATGGTTTGGGTTGGAATTTGAAAGCTCATCTCATTATGGGAGGGACATCCTCCACTAGACCAGGTTACTCAAAGCTCCATCCAACCTGGTCTTGGACACTCCCAGAGATGGGAATCTTCTTGACAGACCCAGCACATGGCAGAAATTCTGGATTTGTGAAAGCTCAGCCTGCACAAGAGGGCAAAGCAGCTCCAAGTGGAACTTCGCTTGCTGAGAGCCACCAAGTGGCTGCTGGACTTGGTCTGGCTTAGATAACAGCTAATCCCACAGAAAAAAAAACCCAAACAATCTAAGAAAGGAAATTGAAATTTCCCAGATAGATATAGCTTGGAAAACATGACTAACTCCAAGTCATTGTCACTTAAGAAGGGACCCAGGAGTATAATATTTATCAGCTGAATAGGCAGACCCCTTGTAAGGTCAGGCAGCTCTGTGCAAGGGCTGTGGTGTGGCACTGCAGCCTCTGGGTGTTTGTATGTGTCTCCTGCCTGGCTGGAGTGCTTCAGCTGTGTTTCTGCATTTCACAGTCAGCCCTGTGCAGAGCCCACTTTATTCTCAGCACTGGAGCTGAGCACTTGTAATTCCTTGGACTTAGGGAGCTGATCTTTTGCACAGAGATGTTTGTAGCTGCTCAGCCAAAATCCTGCTGATCTGCTTGGGCATGGTTCCACTGACTCTGGTGGCATTACACCTGCTTGTGCCACCTGGGAGTTTAGTCTGTGGTGCTTAGCTCAGCAATTCATGATGTGAAACTGCTTAAAGGGGGATTCTGGCCACTTCCTGCATTCTGCTTGTTGTCCTTGGCAGCTGTAAAATTGCTGTTGCATCTGGTTGGCAGAGACTGATTATTGCAGATAACCTCTGCAACAGCTGTAGACACAGGCTGGGCTGGGGCTATCACCTGAAAGCTGCTGGGGGACAGGAGGGGTGTTTTTGCTAATGACTAAATGTAGCTCTCAGGATGCCCTAAAAGCATTTGGGATTGGGCAGATGGTCAGACAAGGTGTGTTTTCAAAAGCCATTGCAAGAGTTGGGTTTGCATCTCTCACCTGGAGGCTTTTGGCATCAGGTATTGGGATGATTTTCTGCTCTGGATAAATCTCTTCTTAAAGCACTTGGAAAATATTGTATTTTCAGTTTAGTGAATGCTTTTTCTCTCCAAGGTAGCTCATCAGTTTGGCTCACTGATGTTTAAAATAGTATTAGTGGGATTGCAAAACTGAGATGTTTAAACTGCACTTCTCCCAGGCAGGAAGAAATCCCAGAAGAAAACAGTTTTTTCCTTTACAAGAGGAAGATGTGTTCTCAGTAAGTTAGGATGGGAAAGAGAGAAGCTTGTGGGAAAGGTGCTGTGGCTTGGTGATGGACAAGATTTAGGTTAATTCCCCCATTGCTGTTGCTGTGTAAGAAGACTCAAGCAATTAATCCACAATTTCAGCCCTCACATCCAGCTGGTGCCATTGCTGATTGATCTTGGGGACATGTGATCCTGCTCGTGGCTGAATTCTCCACCTGTGTGATGGTCTCAGCAGGGCTGAACACAGAACCAGTGCAAAGCAAAGACCTGGCTAATGTGATCTGGAGCTTCCCAGGGGAAAACACAAGTTCTTTTCCATGTCTCAAAGTCATTGCATGGAGCACATGGGAAGATTTAGGGAAAGTGGTGGTGTCTACCTGCTGCAGTAAATGAATTTTGCAGAGCAGAGATGAACAGCCAGCGATCCCAAGCGCTGCTCTAATCTGTTCCCAGCAGTGGCAGCACCCACTGACTGCTCTGAAGCTCAAGGAGTGGGAGAATTGCCCTGATAACAGCTGCATGCAAAGCAAGATAATCTGCATGACTTCATTTACTGTTTGGAAAGCCAGCAGCCCTCGTTGAGAATTTGTGCAGATACATCTGCCTTGAATCAGCAGTGCTCCCTACAGTCCAGAGCCAAGCAGTCTCACTCCTGAGTCTCACAGCTTGTCATGGATGCTGGAGGAGGAGAACGGGGGGTTTACCCTCTGTGCAAGGTGGGAAGTACACATGGAATGTACTCACAGCGAGGCTGTGTGGAAAAGCAGCTCAGCTGGCTGTGACCAGAGCCCCGTGCTGCTCATGAGAAATGCCAGTTAATAACCAGTGTTGCTCCTTTCTGGGTCTCCCCTCAAACATTTCACTTGACAGCCATTAGTTAACCCTCCCAGCTGTCCTGTGCTGGTGGGCACACAGATGTTGTGGGTTGTTTATGATTCATGGGTGTTAAATAGTGACTGATCTGGGATACCCATCTTGGCTGTGCCAGAAGAGATGTTCTCTGTGCTAAGCTTTACTTCTCCTCTACCCAAAGAACCTGTCACTCTTCAGTCTCTTCTAGATTTTCCTACTTGTATCTCTCCCCATTAGGTGCTCACATTACCTTTCCACCTCTTGAAAATTTGAAGTGGGATTTCCAGAGGAATTTACTGAAATTAGGTGATCAAATGCTGCTGAGATCCCAGCCTGTGTTTGTCAGAAGATCACAGCCTCCAACTGTAATTTCCCTCATCACAGCTGTTAAGGAGGAAAATAAGGAATACTGCCACTTAAGGTCAAGTGCTGCTTTCTGCCAGCCTGGGAGCCTCACAATTGCTCTGCCTGTTGGGGGTGTTTAATTAGTACAACTTTCTCTGCAGTCTCATCTGTTGCTCACAGTTAAAAAAGCAACAACATCTAGTGAGTAGTTGAGAAGGATGGTTCAGCCCCAGTAATAGGCTTGGTAATTATTTTTGTGATGGTAGTTGTAGACAAGGAAGGAATTGCAGCTGTCTGGTCTAATAAGTATCAAAAGTCCTGACATTGCTTTCTTCCAGTTATCCTTTCTTTAGCCAATTGAATACTGTCAACTACTATTTAAAACTCAACCATTTAGCAGCAGCAATCACTCACCAAATCCACCCCCAGCACAACAGCTATTCCAGGCCACTTTAATACACGTGGGATGTCAGGGAAGACTGGGATAAAACAAAATGTTTTTCTAATCTGGAGGTTTGGTGGAAGCAGAACCACATCTGTGGGCTGGGCCCTTGGATTACGTCACTAATGTAAGTTTTTCATTTCAGGGTCAGAAAGGTGATCCTGGGCTGTCACCTGGAAAAGCTCGCAATGGGCAGAAGGTGAGATGTCATCCCGAGGCCATGGTGGGCTTTTAGAGCTGTGCACACACACAGGGAGTCTGTACTGCAGCCACAAGCATCCCAGCTGCTTAGGACTGGGAAATAAGGCTTAGATCCTGCATTCAGGACTAAAGAAAGGTAGCTCTCAATGATCATAGTGCACTGAGGTGCCACCTGGCACAGTGCTGTTGTCTGAGTGTTTATCCAGTTTATCCACAATCTGCAGCCCAACTGAAGTCCCTGCTGCCACAGGCACGTGGCTACTTCAGCCAAGTGCTTCAAGTAGCACATCTGAGGTAGAGCCACGCTCTGGACATGCAGCTGCAGCAGGAGGCAATCCCAGTGTAAGGAATAAAAACCTTGGAGGCCAAGGAAAGGATGTTCTTGCTGGGGAGCTGAGGAACAGGGGTTTGCCTCATGCTGCAGCCCCATCAGGGTAGAGGTTTCTTGGTGGAGGCTTCTAAGGCATGGACCTTGCTGAAGGGTTTCCACCAAGGGCTGCTCAAACCAACACAAAGCACCCAGCTGGGAAGGAAAGTTGCTTTCTGGGTTTACCAGTTTTTGAGGATCAGAGTCCTGCTAATTCCTTTCAATAAGTTATAACTCCCATTTTTGCTGTTTCACAGCTGAGCGATTTTTACTGAGGCAACAAGCCCTCACAGAATTCTAGAAATGAACAGTAGGGCAATCAGGGCTCCACATCATCTACCTCAATTAGCTCTTTCAGCGATGCCTGCACAATCCTTGGTAACTCATGCCCAGAGCAGAAGCCTGGTTCTCTTCCTCTCACCATAATTCTTGCTATAAATGCACAGCTCATAGAAAGCACCAGCCATAAGGAACTTGGGCCATTCATTTAACACCAGCTGCCACCATAAAGGACAGTGAGGCCATACAACTGCACGATGGAAGGCAATGCTAGAAAACATTCAGAAGGCTAAGTCTGAAACTATGTTTTTAACTTAACACCACAAGATGTCTTTTGAAATTTCTGGTACACTATACTGGGGTGGCATCATGTGGAAATCATCCACCTGCAGGGTCTGGAACTGTTTTCTTGAAGACAATGCTTGGTGTAAAAAAGGGAGAGATCCAGATGACCTTTAGCTTGTGTTAACAAGGCATTATCCCTGATAGCAATAATAGGAATAAGGAGTTTCCAGCAGGAGTTTGGAATGAGGCCTAATTTTCAAGCTAGATACTGGAAATGTGTTGATTTTCAGTAAGAAGGCACTCCAGGGTTTTTGATCCTGATCAGAGGAGCCCAAGTGGGCTCACACAGCCGGGTTGGGTGGTGAAGAGGTCTCACAGCAACGCGCTCATCCGTTCTGTGATGGTTTGGGTTTGCCAGCTGGGATGTGATGCAATCCCTTTTCAGAAGTACAGGCCACTGAACAAACCCTCCCACCAGCAGCCTGCAAAGGTTTAATCCGTGTCAGACGGGCAGGTTAAATAATTACACCACCAGCACCATCCCAAAGGGAGCCATGGGCTGAGCCAGTGCAGTAGCAGAGTGTGAGAGCAAATCACAGGATTTGGCAGGAGGTACCTGTTGTTCTTATTGCATTTAAAATCTAAAATTTCCTTGCCTTGGCGATTTCAATGCCTATTGAAGGCGAATGAAGCATGTGACTGAATGAGATCACTGAGGGGAAAAAAAAGCGCATTCATTCTGCTTGCGAAGAGCTGGACTCCAGCAGCAGCTGCCATTAATTAACTGGGGTTATTATTTATATGAGCCAGTTAATAGAGATGTTGTTTAAATCTACTCTTCTTATCCAGTCAGTTTTGAAGAGTTGTGATTAGAAGCAGAAATATCAATAGCTGGGGGCTGGTGTCAGCAAAGTAATTGTGGTAACTGCAGAAGGCATAGGGGGAAATGTTGCTGGAAACTAATTGAACTTGCTTACTTCCTACAGGGAGATGTGGGCTTACCTGGTTTAACTGGGTTCCCTGGACCACCTGGTAGAAAGGTAAGAGTGTTCTTTTCTAGTGAATCAGATCAGTAATTTTATTTTAAAATTTTCTTCTATACCTCTGCCTGAAAGATTTAATTACAAGTCGCAGTATCCACCCAAAGAGCCTTATGCCTGTTTTGCAGGTGTATAACCTAGGGAGATAGGCTGAAGCAACTGCCTAAAGACTATGTAGGAGTGTGAAATTAACTTCTGGATACAAAATTTCCTTCTTTGTATTCCTCATCCCTCTGCACCCTGACACTGGGTGTTCCTCAGCAAGCTCAATTTAGGCCTGGTGCAGCCAGTGCATTATCTAAAGGGATCTCCAACCAACAGCAACACTCAAAGGATGGATTCAGAAGAGTGCTAGCATTCCAAGGAAACCACGACTGTCTATCCTGGTAAAGCACATTTCGAGAACATATCTATGTGCCTTCCATCTTTATTTTGTTTGGAGATTGTCAGCACTGGTCAGGTTTTACTTTATTTGCTTCCATATCAATGCTTCAACACCATTAACATCACAAACAACACATTTATGCCTAGAAAAGGGTATGTAGGGATAAAACACAAGATCCATCCCTGTTTTCCTGAGGCAGCAGGGTGTGTGTTTCTATCCATGCATTCAAGCCTGCACAGCAGTACCTCAGCCATCCGTACCTGGAGCTCAGATCTTTCACATATCAAGGACATTTCAGCTGAGTTTCCAGTTCCAGGCTGTGTTGGTAGGTTGGTTTCTTTTTTTGGAAACTAGACCTGTTGCAGGGGAGCTGTTTGAGTGGGGCTCAGTGGCCATGACTCCCCCTCCCAGCAAGCCAATATTGCCACAGCTAACCTGAACAGTTAAAATTAGATCTTGTTTCCATCACTTCATCAGTCAATGGGCCATTGACCATACACTGTTCCTCAGGTCAATTAGCTGCACACAAACACCTCCTCTGGTATGTTTTAAGACTCCAAGGAGAGAAAGAAGGTGTGCAGGAGGCTGAAAGGAACCCCCCCTCTCCAGGATTATTTGTTGTGTGCTTTATACTAGAACCAAATTGCCAAGAGGAGGGGCTGAGTTTATTTTTCTACTCCACGGCTGGTCATGCTTGGGGTGCTGTGTGGAGTAGGAGCAATTCAGTGATTAATTACAGGTCTTTTGCTGTCACAAACAAGTTCTAACTAATAGGGTGCAAAGAATACCATTTTCCTGGTATAACAGCTCATAAAACAAAACCTTGTGGTTACGATCAGCAAAATGCAATGTCAGGAGTGCAAGCACTCATAGTGGAAAAAGCAGAGAAGGAACAGGAGATTGAACAAACATTCCCAAGTCCAGCACATGGCCTTCACATCTGATCTTAACTCCCACAGGACAGGGTAAAGGCAGGGATATGCTTCTGTTTCTTCAAGTAATGAGCAAGCTGGATGTTGAAATTTTTCCTTTGGTGCAGCTTAAAAACACCTCCCAGTAGCACTAGTCTGGCAGTGGGTTTGGTGTAACCTGGCTTTTATTAGCATCTTGCATTAAGAAAAAAAAAATACAGCTGTTGGAGAAATGTTTGGAAAAAATATATTTTTTTTTTTTAATCTGGGTTGCCTGCTGGCATTCTCCCAGTGAAAATACACTGCTGCTTGGCTGAAGGTGGGCAACACATCTTGGCTACCGGAAAACAGCAACGCCTTGGAAATGGACATCCCTCCTCTCACTCCATGGAGGTGCTGCAAAATGGGCTCTCAGGGCTTTGATCAGAGAACACCATGTAGAAACCTTCAAATGGGTAAAATATTTCACCAGGAGAAACAAAATGCATTTCCCACTAAATGAAACCACTGTCTCCAGCAGTGAGCTGGAGCCACAACCAGCAGCATGTGGTTTTGGACAGTGTGGCTCACTCCTCAGTGCCTGCCTTGGGAATGCTGACAGACTTGAATTGGACTTGTAGGATTGGACAGGGTGATCTCGGAGCACTCCTGACGTTGTTTTAGCTCCACACATCTACGAGCACATGAAACTGTATTTCTCATCCTCTCCACAGAGCAAATGGTGCTTTTGCAGACCAGGAAGGGTGGCAGGACTTGGATGTTCCCTCTGCCTGTCCCTCTGGTGCCTATGAGGTATCTGTGGGCTTTAGCTTTTGCTTTGGGGCTGCAGACCACAGCTGCCTTGGAGGTAGATCTCAGCAGAGCAGCATCATTGCTCCAGAGGAGAGAACAACAGCAATGAGAGAGACAAAGCTTCACTGGAGTCAGAGAGCAAGGACAGAGCTGGGAAGTGGTCAGTGCTTCAAAACATCCTGTCTGCAGGTCTCATTCCCTGGCCCCTTAATTCTTCACATTTCCTACCAAAGTGCAGGATGATCCCTTTAGCTAGGAGAGAGTGGATAAATATCATCACAGATGAGTAAATCCTTCACTGGAGTGCCATTTCCTTTCTAAATCGCAGCCCTTTGTGTGGAGTGCCCTGTAATCATCACAAAGTGTTCAGATAAAAGAGCAAATGCAGTTGTTTTCATACCCTCCTCTCCTCTGTCATTTTAGTGCTATTTGAAGAGGATTTTAGCAGGTAAATACTTTCACAGTGCAGCCAGCTTTAATATACACAAACTTTTCTGGTTTTCCTTCACCTGAGGCAGATATAATTCACAAGGGGGTATATTGTGAAGAAATACATGTTTGAAACTCTCCAGAGCCCAGAATATGTAGTGAGGAGGATATTTAATAGAACATAACAGTAGCACATAACAGTGCCTACATATTTAGGAACATAACAGTGTTTACATATTTAACCTAATTGTCATTCACTTACCACTACAGAATTGGTGCAGAATTTAGTTCAGGATGTGCTTTGAGCATCTCAAGAGACCATCATGCAACCACCTACTTTGGGTGGACACTGCAGGCTCAAAACACCCATCCTGCAGAAACCCAGCTGGAGCAGAATGGTTCAGAGCAGCCAGGCCAGGCACATATTTCTTATCAGTGGAAAAGTAAGATATTGTTAAGCTTGGTGCTCCAGTTGTCTAGAGGCAAGGTAGCTCCTGCTCCAGACTGGAAGAACTGGGCAGAGGTCTCAGGAGAAAACCTCCACAGAAATCTAAATTCCAGGACTGGGGATGCTGAACCCAGGGATGGTTCTGTTGGAAGGTCTCACCTTCAGGCCTGACACCCAAGCAGGGTGGAGCATCCTCCCTCCTCTCTGTGAGCCTCTGTCAAGGAGACAGGGAGCGGATGAGCAGGAGAGGATTTCATGGGGCAGATTCCTGGAGAGGGGCAGAGAACCCTGTGTGCTGGTCCTATTCCAAGAGCTGCTGAGGCACTTCCAGTGAGGAGTCTCTGGCTGAAATGTTCTCACAGCACTTGGAGAAAGGACCCTCGAGGTGGTTCAAACAAGGGTCTTTCAGGGCAGCCTTGTCAGAAGGTGCAGCTCTCTCCAGAGCCATGGTGTATCAGCAAAGGCAAGCAGGAGAGAACTGGTGAGAAGGGAATCAGCATCATTCCAGGCCAGACTGTCTGAAATAACAAGGCAGGAGGAATGCAAAGGGGAGAGGGTAGTGGCCAGGATGGCTGGGAGCATTGCACACCCTGCCAGCAAAGGCTCAGGCTGCAGGTCTGGAATAGCCCGTGGGAAGAATAAAAAAGCTGTTAAGCAGAGGTGTGGACCTGGGAGCAGAAACAGTCCCGGGTTCGTGTGGTGAGTGGAGCCAAAGGCCAAGTGCTTGGTCACCCCTGTGACTGGTGATGGCTTCCAGAGCAGGAACACTCCCTGTGGGCTTCACAGACAGATGAGGTGTGCTGAAGCCCTGGCCAGGACAGGGTGAGTAGCAGGGACTGAGGTACAAGTAGTTGTACCCCACTCTTGAAAGCAATTTGTTATTTCTCTCGTATTTGTGCAAGGATTGTTCCATGTTTATTTTTTTCCTCTCCCATTTGTTTCAAGTTAAATTTTCTGCTTTTTTTTTTTTTTTTTAATCTTGCCGCTAGCCTAGCTAAACAGTCATCTCTGTAACTGAGTTTAATCTCCTGATCTGCTTCTCTTGATGGAAGCTTGTTTTAAACAGCCGAAGCAAGATAATAAAGAAGAGGGAAAAAATCTGAAGTGTCCATCACATAAAGAATTCATTCTGTTTGAAGGGAGCTCTAGGTAAATTTAGGAGAAAGCAAACTCCCTTAAAAGACACACAGTACTCAGTCTGCAGTCAAACAGGCTGCCCTTGTCCTGCTCCAGTGTCTGCAACCCCCCAAAAATGAAATATTGACAAACTGCAGTAGGATTATGAAAGACCTGTGAGAATGATTTGAAGCCTGAAACACTTGCCAGTAAGCAAGGTGGATTAAGAAACTCATTCTAAGTAATTCAGCAGAGGGAGCAGGTTGAGAGGAAGCTTGCTCATCATTTTTAGTAGCTTCATAATGAAGCACTCTGGATCTTGTAATAATTAGATTAGAAAAGCTGGAAGCAAGGTAGAAAAATTGAAGTTTCCTGTGACAGTAAATGGTTGTTTTGGTGTTTGCTGTGGCATTTCAAACTCTAAAGCAAAAGTAAGAGCTCTGAAACACAAGTGGCTCACGTTGCTGTAGCCCCCATTGTGCCCAAAGACAACATTTCATTCTGTGTGCCTGTGGTTTCCTGAGGATTAAGGACAACCTTGCTCAAGGTGTAGGTTACAAATAGATCTGAGCGTGGAGACCACTCCAAATGTGTTCATGGAGAGATTCCTCCTGGAGTTTGTACCACCCCAGACCACAGCAGGGCACATCAGCAGGTTTGGGTGGTGCAGGCACTAAGCAGCTTGATAAAAGTTTTCATGATTGTGTAATGCTGTCTAAAATCCTGCTTCTCCTCAGAACTTTAGTCCCACCTGCAAAGAGAAATAGAAACCAAACCCAGATTATTTTACTGTATTTTTGTTCCTTAGTATTCATCTCTTCCATCCTATTTTGACAGGGATATAAAGGCTACCCTGGACCACTAGGTCACCCTGGAGACCAGGTGAGCTTTCCCACTTCCCAAGAGGGGAGCTTTAAGCAGGGATGGATTTGCTGGCTGTGATGCTGGTTTGGCTCTGGTGCTGCTCAGTGTGGACAGGCAGCTCCTCCCAGGGCAGCTGGGCACACACCAGGATCTGAGCATACACTCAGAGCCAGCATCCATGGCATGGTGGGAGGAGACTGCCTTGGAGTTTTTACATTTAATTTCTAATTTTTACTGCTCAGGCACACTAAGTTTACTTGGGGGAAGAAAAACCAGCTAGCCATTCTCCCCCTTTATTTGTCTTTTTACATTAATTTCACCTGGACTTTACTAACCACACTGTGTTGAGTATATGTGACTCCCTTCCCAAAGCCCATTCCCACCTCCCCTTTTCTTCCCCCCTCCCTATTTGGTTAAGTTTGATGTTTGCAATGCAG
This sequence comes from Anomalospiza imberbis, assembly GCF_031753505.1. Classification (NCBI taxonomy): domain Eukaryota; kingdom Metazoa; phylum Chordata; class Aves; order Passeriformes; family Viduidae; genus Anomalospiza; species Anomalospiza imberbis. Next base: position 6,227,400 of record NC_089701.1, on the reverse strand, counting down.
TAAAAAAAAAAAAAAAAAAAAAGGCAATGAATAGCAGGCCCTGTTAGCAATGATGTTAAAGGATATTATACACGAATCCATTTAGTTTTGAAGAATTTTGGCAGTGCTTTCCCACCAGCAAAACGGTTCCATATGCCAGATATAGACACAGCCTTACACCTTCTCTTAGTGTCCTTGTTCCAGATTCTCTGCTGGTTTTCCACAAATGAAGGGAGAAGGAGAAACAGCAGCACTTGCTCACTGCATGGATCCTGTTGACTTGGCTTCCCTGTGTTTCCCCCCTCCCTTGATAATTAATTTCATTATCTACCCTTAATATTGTTTTCCTCTCGATAAATGTGCATCCAGTTAATCCATTCCACAGTGATTCAGCTAAAAACACTTCCCAGGTGGGACATTCACCTGATTTTTGTGCCTTTTCTTTTTTTCTCTCCAAAGGGTGAACAAGGACCAGCTGGAAGTCCAGGTGCCAAAGGTTATCCTGGCAGGCAGGTGCAGTAAATCTCATCGTGCTGTGCACAGAGTAGGGATTTGGGTGTGCAGCTAGCTAAAGACATGCCCCACTAAGGACAGTGCAGTCCTCTAGAAAATGTTGGTATATTTGAATATTTGATCTCTGAATATTTTCCTTCTTCCCTCCTCAAGATGTTGTACCAATAACAGAGTCTTTCAACTCTGAGATGTTAGAAAGTATTTTGTGCCTATGATAGATAAAACCTGAATTTCTACAGCAAATGATGACAGATTTTTCTTCAGTAAAGCAATGGGGAAAAAACAGAACAGCAGAGAAAGACATGTGCAAGATGCTAACCCTTCTTTTCTAGGCATATTTTGCATCTATTGTTGGACAGGATGGAAAAAGTTGTATTTATTATTGGAGGAGGAAATCTAAATGAGCCCTCACTAGTAAAATGCACTGGCATAAACCTATGTATACACACACAGTGTTGTGCATGAACTAAATATACATGTATAAAAGCCATATTTGCAGCTGCAAAGAAGATTATGAAAGACAATCAAGTCATTGTTCTCATGCTGAAAAAAATTACACAAAGACAACTTTAGGAATGAAGGGATGTGCATGGGGTAGTAGATCAAGATCAGACACTTTGTTGTCCTGCTGATGGAAGATGCTGAGTAGTGTAAAGGAAAGAGGAGAATTTGTAAGACCCTAAAAAATGGAATCTCTTGGAGGGCAGAACATCCAGCCCTATAACATTTTGTGGTGAAGTGAGGGTTTTCTAAAATGGTTTTCACATTTAATGCTGGATTCAGCAACATTTACCTGTAAGCCAAGAGACCAGGCAGATGTCAAAGATCCCAAATCCTCTGTCCTGAGTCTTTCAGACTTACCATGAGTTTGGATGTGAATTTTTCATGCAGACATGTAGGTTATTGGATTAAACGTGAACTAGACCTGCAGAACAAGTCTGCATCTCTCTGCCTCAGACTGTCAATAATGCATGACCCATTTTAAATTGAAAATTAAACTGCTACCTTGCTTAGCACACTGGAGAGTGCAGATGGCAAAACTGGATGGGAGCTTTATGCACCTGACTAAATGCTCCATTCATACTCTGAAAGGCTCTTAGAGCCGAGCATGCCAAAGAGTCTCCTAGGTGTGAATGTGTGTCAGATGACTAATAAGAAGAGGTCCAAGAGATTTTGGACATACAAGGTTAATGAATGCTGCTCAGCAGTTCAGCCCATCAGATAAGCAGGACAAAATCTGTGCCTTGACATTCGAAGAACAAATCTGCCTTCTTAAAAGCGTGGTTTGGGTCAGGAAAGTGACTTTTAAATTTTTTTAAGGCAGCTTTTTTTCAGCCTATCTGAATGCTGTGTGTATCCTGCATCAGGGCTGTTTACTTTACAGAGATTTTACTACTTGTTACTCCTGTCAGCTGTGCTGGCTCTGCAGCGATGGGAGAGAGTTCTTGGCTCGGGTTTGGTTTGTGCATCACAGGCAGGATTGTAACTTCACCCTGATGCCTGAAATCTTTGGCAACGATGCAGGAGCCAGGAAAGAGCACAACCTGACTTTCACATCACAGGCTGAGCCTGCAGTGCTGCCAGCTGAAGAAAATATGGACTTAGCCTTTTTTTTTTTTTTTTTTTCTTCCCCCAGAAAATCCCATCAAAATTTGGAACTTGAAAAAAAAAATGATCTAGTAACTTGCTAGAAGGCAATAAACATGAACATTTATTTTGCATTTTTGCACTTTTCTTCTTTGCAGTATTTTGAGCGAGCAGCATTAGGCATAGATTTAGAATGCGGAATTAATTTTCAATTCTTTCTATAGCTGACGCTGCAAAGGGTTAGAGATATCACAGTGCCTGCATTGCTAAGTGACTTTCTGGGCTGTAGAAATTTCTCATTGCACCAGTGTTCCCTAAGCAGGTATTGCAATACATTTGCTATGCATGTGTTTGCTCAGGCAGGAAGATGAATGGAGAGCTGTTGGGCACAGAGCATCACTGTGCCTCGCATCCCAAGTGTAACACAACCTCTGGGCACCCCACTGCATCAGCCCTTGTGGTCTTTATCATCAGAAATCTCAACTTCAGCCCCAGGGAAGGCTCACTGTGTGCAGCAGTCTCAGGTTCTGCCAAATCCCAGCTCCCCAACAATGGCAGATCTGTTATTTGTATTATTTTGTCTTTTTTTCTCCTTTGTTGATAGTCCTTGGATGCTTAAAGCAAACTAAAGCAGAACCACGCAGCACTTAAAGCTTTAAGAGCTTTAAGAAGCACTTAGAGCAGAACCATGCAAGGATGGTGCTTAGGGGGTTGGCACTGCTCGTTATTTTAAGTTAAAGCTTGTCCACATTTGTCTTTGTTGTTTCCCTTCTGTTCTAGGGTTTACCTGGCCCCATAGGGGAATCTGGCCCAAAAGGCACTCGGGTAAGAAACCTTTCATTTGCCTTTCCTCTGCTTGTTTTTATCAAAGATTTCTCAAGAAACTTTAGGCTTGCTTTTGCAATTCTGAAGCTTGTTGCTTTAATTTGCCGGGTTTGGGGGATTTGAACTATGCAGCGCTTGTTTATTGAAGCACTGTTAAGTTTTTTAAATTAAACATGGAATGTACCTTCACCAAAGCTCCCCAATAGTGCTGCTGATAAAGTCAGCTCCTTCAGAGCTCACATTGCAGGAGAGGAAAGAATGGCTTACAAATTCGTATCAAAGCCTGCAAGCCCCATGTCCCAAAGGCCTCTTTAGTTTCAATCAGTGTGGTTCAGCAGACTTTAACCACGCTGACTATGGGCTCATTTGGGTGCAGGCCTGGTTTGGGAGTGGTTTATATCACTATGAACAACAGCAAGCCAGCATCTTGAAGCCATGTGCAAATACAAACAATATCTCCATCCTGTCTGGTTTTGCTCACCAAAAATAATTGCTGGGGTTTTATTCTCACTGCAAAGGATTCTTTTTTTTATTACTACTTAAGGCTCTTGTTAATCACATTTTGTTCTTTTCCTGCAATTATAAATTCACAATGCGATTCTAAGCCAATAAATCCCCATTTCTCTAACACGTGATACTTTCTCTATATGCAGTAAATTCAAGCAGCTGGCTTTCATCAATAGGAAAACTGCAAGGAATAAACAAATGCTGACCCTGTAGCTAGCAGTATTCCTGGGAAGGGAGAGGGCACGTTCAGTTCCTGCAGGAGAGAGGAAAATCTGAGACTCTCCCCATTTCTGCAAGGGCTAAAGTTTTCCCTGGGGCATCTCTTCACTGCTCTGTCCAGGACCTTGTGTAATTATCAGGTGGTAGATGTGCAGAATGTAAGATTTGGAAGTTATTCTCCATTTTGCACCCCTGAGTGGTGAGGACTGAAATATTTATAAATACCCAAGGAAGCCCTTTTTCGTTCAACCACAGTAAATCAGAATTGGGTGCTAAAGTAAGATATGTGCATTTTTTAGTTTAAGGGAGCCAGCTCTGGACTCTTCTTTGCCCCTCACCTCTACTTTTTCCTTCTCCAGGAAAAGTTTGCGAATTATGTGGTTTCTTTTAGGATTCAGGAGGCAAAGGCAGACAGGACCATTTTAATGTAGCATTATTTCCCAGCTAGGTGTTGTCCCTAAAGGAAACACAACCCACAGGGAGCAATGGGCTGGTGAAAAGGTTTGGTGGGGTTAGAAGATAGAGATTTAGCAATGATGAAGAAAGAAAGATGAGAGAAAAGCAGTGTTAGCACTTGGCTTCTGTAACAGTGAGGTGCCACGGAGGGGGCTCCCTGCTGAAATTCACTTCCTCTGGATTCAGCATGTTTGGCACCAGTGGGGCCTTTGCAGAGGCCCAGCACACAAGGTAACTTTGTCCCGGCTGCTGAGCAAAGGGATTTAACACAAGGCTGCCATTGTGGCAAGGGAAGGGAAACGCTGTGTTTTATGCAGCATGTCTTGTCTCAGCAGGGCCCCATGGCCATAGAGAAACCTGGAAACACAAGGTTTCTGATGAGTGTGGAAGCAGCAGGTTTTATGTGAAATGTGTTGGTGGCAAAGGTGGTTTCCCTATGGTGTGGATGTGCAAGTTGAGCCTCACATCGATCCCCCAAGCCTGGAATGTCAGGTTCAGCCTCTCCCAGCCCATGCAGGGCCTTCTTGGGATGATGAAGGTTTGCACAGGGTCTTGGTGGTGCACGGACAGGCTTTGGGCAGAGCCAGGACTCACTGCAGGGTGGTGGCAGCCCTGGTGCCAGCAAAAGGGAGGATTTGCCTCAGAAGGGGCTGCAGTGTGTGACCACCAGGTGACAGAAGACAAAGGGAAAGGGCTTGATACAACAGGACAGTTGGAAATCAGTGTCAAAAGCAAAGAAAGAGACAAAACTAGGTGTCGGTCTGTAGGTTACTTTTGCTATCACTTTTGCTAACCTCAAACCAAGCTCCATTTCCCTTAGGTACATTTAGAGCCAGCCCAGGTAAGGTTTCTTCTGGCTGTCCTCTTCCTGCCTGGAGTCCTCCTGATCCCTGGTGTGAGGGTATGTGCCCTTGGACTACATCGTGGAAGCCAGCACCATGCAGTCCATGGGCATATACACTTGCCTCAAGGTTTATTTCATCACGGCTGCCGCTGATCAACGCTGGAGGTTGCTCTGCTCTTCAGGAAACACAGACTGACTGCATGCTAATGCAGAAATGTATTTGACTGCTTGTTTCTTCTTTTCTTTAGGGGTATATTGGTCTCCCAGGATTATTTGGACTACCAGGAGCCGATGGAGAACGAGTGAGTATTTTGTGAAGAAAACCTTGGTGTGTTGGTTGAATGCAGTTCTTCAGAGCCTGATGTAACCTTCTCTATCCCTACTTCCTGAGGGAGGAGGCAGGCATGCCTAATGCTTACCTATCCCTTCTCTACTCTCCTCCTACCCTTAAATGAAGACCTGTGTCCCTGTATAATGCTGGTGTTCAGCTGAGGAGAACCCAGGCTTCAGGCAGGGCCATTAGACCTTGCTGTTGATTGCAGAGGTGTTTTTTATATTCACCTTCACTTAAAAACCTGCCTTCCCTCTCCCCCTTGCCAGTTAATCTTAGTGAGGTGGGGCAGGGTGAGGAGAATGTCCGTGGAGATCCCCTGGTCCCACAGGAATCACCTCCCAGCCATGCTGTCTCAGCATTTTGTGTGTCTGACTGGAGATGTTTGGAAAGAGCCTGGCTCTTGGAAGGGACAGTGCTGAGCTTTCTGAAAATGGCTTTATTTCCAGTTGCATTGAGTTGGGCAGTCAAGCCTGGGGTTATGAGTGGGCAGCTGTGGCCATGCCTTCCCTTCCTCCTATTCTTTTCATCGTGCCTTCCCTCAGCCCAAGTTTTCAGAGCTTTACAGGTCATCCCTTCTTTTCTGCTCTCCATTTCCACATCCTCCCGCCTGCCCAATCTCTTCCCATCCAAGGACCCCCTTCTCCCCACTACAAGAGCTCCTAAAAAGATCACTGGAAGACGAACACTGATTCCAGCCTTTCCTCCCTCAAATGCAAGCTCCAGAAACCAGAGAGGCCCCGGGACCATGTGGGAGTGTGCCTGCCTGGGAGGGGCCTGCCCTGCGCTCTGGAGACGCTGATTTAGTGCTTGTATAACTAAATAAGAAACACAAACACAAGTTCTGCAGCGAGTGCCTCGGCGGTGGCCTTCATTTGGTTCCAGACCAGTAGCTTAATGACTGCTCCTGCTAAGCACAGCCCCAGCCTGGGGATGCTGCCTGCGCGTGTCCTCGTGTCCTCGGGAGGCCGTAGTTAATGGGTGAAGGTTAATTGTCTTCTGCTCTCACAGCCGACTGCAAGTAGCTGACATTTTGATTCCCAAACAATGCCACAGTCATTAGCCTGTTTTGCATTCTCCTTTCTCTTCTCATTTTGCTTTGTATTGTTGGTTGGCTGTTTGATTTCTCAACCAGAATTTTTTTTTTTCTCTCTCTCTCTCTCTTGTGTTTTTTCCTTGCAGGGGATCCCTGGAGTTCCTGGGAAGAGGGGCAAGATGGGTAGGCCGGTAAAGTTTTTCCTCGTCTATTATGCAGACCTTGTTGAATGAAAATGGAAACAAGACATTTGGCTTTTGGCTGGGTCCTTTCATATCTTCAAACAAACCTTTCCATGTCTGTCTTCTCAAGCAGGAAGAAAACCAAAGATAGAGATATTGCTCTCTTCCTTTCTTCCATGCTCTGCTCAATTCACAGGCATTGCTCTTTTCCCATGCTCCCTTGGATCTTACACTTTTCAGATTTTCTTCTACAACATCTTCCTTCCTGTCCTGCCTCTGGCCAATTGCTTCCCTAGATGTACTTTTTAATTCCCGACCATGATTGCAGTGTCCCAGGTGTCTGTACTGGCTCTGTTCCATCTCCTGCTTTGCACTCCCACCAGTTCTATCACATTATCCTCTTCTTGCTGTGACTCTCTCCAACCCTTGTCCCATCCTGGTTTGTGTAATGCAAGTGTGGTTTTGTATAGAAACCTTTTTGTTCCTGGTGGTGCAATAGATCGGGGAAGACGTGTTTGAGGAGCAAGGAGACACCAGGTAGATGTGAGAGCTCGGCCAGGAGGAAGAGGTGTTTGCAAGTAGGGCTGAAGCCAACTGTGAGAGCTGTGTAGAAGAACAAGGGCGGCTGTGCTGACTTTAGCAAACAGCAAGAGCAAGTGGGAAAAATACTGAAATGAGCAGAGGAAACAGGGAAAGGACAGAAAGGAAAGACTTTACCCCATCAACCTTCTTCCAAACAGGTCTGTATGCCTCCTTTAGGAAGTGGGATATAGCTTTTTGCTCCAGGAATCAGCAGAGAGCTCAGGCATGTTGGAGCTCTGTTGTGTCTCATTGCCTTTGCACCTTGTTCTTCATGTTAGCCTGAGTTTCCTCTGACTTCTGGACATCACAGGCTTCTTGCAAAATGTCCACTCACCCACACATGGAAAAATCCGGTGCTTTCCCCATGCTCCCCTTGCCTGGAGCCCCACGCCCACCACTCACTGATGTTCTCACTGCAAAAGCCGTGCAAACACCTCAGCAGTGCCAAAACCTCAGCAGTGCTGCATCCATCCTGCCTGTCCTTTGCCTGAGATGGGGGACCAGTTGAGCAGATTTTTTTGGAGGGGTACTGGAAATCTATACCAGATCTTTTGCAAGCTGCTGGTTGCACCAGAAACCTCTGTGATGAATAAGTGCAGAGCCCGTGGTGTAACCATGACTCACTGGCCAGGGCAAAACAAACACAGCAACTGTCGTTAGGTGCAGGGGCTCTGCTCTCTGCTCCCTCTGCACAGAGCACGCTGCAGCTCAAAGCCTTCCAGCTGTTGGTTGGCCAGGATTTGTAATCTTCCAGGCAAGGGTTTCGGTCTGGCGGTCACTGCTACAAGCAAGGGGCTCCCCTGAGATCAGCAGGGAATCTCTCAGCCGTGGAGGCACTTAGGCTGGGATCTAGAGAAGGGATTAAATGGCTACACGTGAGCACCTTTGTTCTGCTTGGCTCCTTCGCAGAGTTTTGGCTCCATCCCTGTTTTATGATATCAGGTTTAATAGGAAATCTTGAATGGACCGATGCTGACAATTTGAACTTCCGAGCGTGAGCAGAAAGATTAAGTGACATCCACAGTTACTCAGGAAGTCTCTGGGAGAAATGGAAAGCACAAACCAGCTGACCTGATTCTCTTCCCAACACTTATCTCCTGGCCACTGCTGCCTTCAAGCTGCCTTGGGGTTTTCATGAGCCTTCTGGGATTTCTCTGGTCTCTCCCATCCCTGCAACCACCTTAGATTTGCTGGTGTGGCTGCTGTTCCTCTGCTGTCTCTGTGTTGTCATTGCAGGGGAGAGCTCTTGGAAGCCTTTATTAGCTGCCTTCAGTGCTGGTGAATGCTCTGGAGAGGAGGAAGGGAGTTGGTATCACAGATATTTCTGTACCTAGCTTTGTTTGGGATGAGAGCTGGCAGTGGATCAGTGCTCAGCCAAGGAGGAGATGGGGGCTGGGGGAGGTTGCATGTGACACCGTGGGCCTCAGAATGATGTAAGAGGGAATGATTAAAATAGAGGAACTGGACATGAGTCAGAGCTTGAAATCCTTCCAGGGAAGTTAAGTTTTGCAGAGCTGTGAGGGACATGGTGAGTCTGTCGTGGAAACAGCTGACTCCACCTCTCCCTGCCCCACATCAGCGATGCAGGAGGCCAGTGCATTCCAAAATATGGGCCCAGGAGAAGCAGAGTGCTGGGGGTGGTCTGGGGGCAGAGTTATGGTTGGAGCCCAGTGCACAAAGGAGGCTGAAATAACAGGAGTCTGTACGTCTCTGAATCTGACTGGTTTAGGGGTGGGCTGGGGGCTGGAGCTGATGCAGCTGCCTGCTTAAACCTTCAGTCTTGCCAGTGCAGTGGCTGAAAAATATGTCTTTTTATGGTTTTTTTTGTGGATTTTTATGGTGTTAGTTGAGCAGCTGTGAGAAAAAAATTATAAAAACAAGACCCCGTCAGGGATGCCGGGGGAAGGAGTGAGAGAAGCTGTTGATAGCATGTCCTGCCATGCAGAGACAATGTGTCAGTCCTGGTTCATCTTTAGGAAGGAGCTGTGCTGCCACTGTAGGAAATGACTCATAGGAAGAGTAGGAGATAGAACTAGCTCAAAGAACACCAAGCTGTTCTTGTGCTGTGGGAGATGGGTAGCCACAATCAGAAGTGTCTGCATTGCAGATTGTATTAAACTTCAAATAGAGTGGAATATATTCAGAAGTTCTTAAGCCCTGCTAGAGGAAAAGACTTAAAGGCAAAACTTGAGGAAATATATCCAAAGAGCTTTGAGCTCTTTTTTTGGTACATCTTTGGTTTTGATGTGTGCTTATATCTCTCTTTTTCACACAGAGTGTCAGTACTGCACCAGCTGTGCTATTCTATATCTATGGTTTTTTGCTTACAATCTGGTTTTTTTTAGTAGTATTCTTTTAAAAAAGATAGAAAAGAAGGAGGGGAAATTTAATTCAAAGACATCCTTAGTAATTTTGAGGTTCATCTGAGGACTATTCACAAATCAGTTAAACACAACTTAGGTTTCCTTACATTTTTCTAAGAACCTGGTGGTGCTGCTGGTCCTGTGCTCAGAGCCTCACTGTGTCAGGTACCATGCAAATACCTCGTCGAAGAAAGCCCTGGCCCAAAGGGTCCACAAAACAGCACAGGATCAGACCCTCCCCAGGGCTGGAAGGATTTGGTAACAGCAGCACGAGCAAGCCATTAACACTACAAGCAGATATTTCTGTCTCTGTGCTCATCGTTCTGCTCTCTCTCCATGACACGCAGTGTCACACAAGCTGCTTGGCTCTTCCAGCTCTGTGCAAGCCAGGGATAGCACTCTCTTTGGAGAGCTCTCCTTTGAGCTCATCTGCTGAAGCTTAGCATGGAAATGCCAAGGATGACAGCTCATGTCTCAAGGAAGAGGTGCCATAAAAAGGCACATGGATTTGAAGTCATAAGGATCAGCATAGGAATGAGTCCAGTAGGGTCCCTGCCCTCTGTCACCCACAGCATGAGAGCCAGCAGCAAGCTGGCAGGCACTGGAACCAGCCTCAGTGTCTGCTGGGAGCAGCAGTGCAGCACCAGGCTGCTGGAGCTGGCACCCACTTCCCAGGAGCTGGCCACAGGCAGGATCCCCCTCTCCAGCTCTCACACAGAGTGGCACCTTCTCACCAAGCTCTTTTCCATGTGTGCTGTCTTCTTCTGTGGTGTCTTATCATGCATTAACTCCTGCCTCCAGTGAGCACCAAGTTGCAATATATTGGTTTTTCCTTCATCTGATAAGCTGTCAGAATACCATGTGATACCCCTGCCCTCCCCAGCAGCATAAGCAGGCTCTTGCATCATAAGAAAAGGCATCAATTGCCTCTGGACAGCCAAAAGCAGGGCTGCCTCTGGGTCAGGAAGGTTTCATTTTGTAGCCTCCCCCAGCGTTTTGATGGAGAGCTGAGATAGATCCATCCTGGATGCCAGGGATTTGCCAAGATCCACAGGCTCAGCTGCTGTCCGTGCAAACAGTGGGGAGCCATGCTCTGCCTTGTGTCTGGAGGGGCTGGCATAGCCACAGACCACTGACAAAACAAATGTTGCTCCTCTCTGTAGGGACTGAGGTGACAAACATCTCCTCTCTTGCTCCAGTCTTTTCTCTGCTTTGGATGTAGCTGAGACCCTTCCTTGAGCAAGTGAGCCAAGAGTCTCCTGCACCACATGAGCTGAGACTTGGGAAGGTGGTAACAGCATTTCATAGTACTTTAGATGTGGGCAGCCAAAGCCAGGAGAGAAATGAGTGGGCTGAAGAGCTGTGTACAGGTAAATCCACAAGATGAGCTGCAGGAGGGAGCACAACTGGTCTGTAGGAGCTGATGGACAGGACTTGGGTAGTGCTGTCTTGTGCCAGTACCCCAGCATAGCACCAAAATGTTTGGTGCCTTTTTCAGGAACTGATTAATTTAAAAACAGAATATGCTTTTAATCATCCTGTTTGCATGAAACGTCCAGTGGAGGTCCTGAAAACTAGCCATGAACAAAGCTCCTCTTTTAATGAGAGAGTTTTAGCCCATGGATCAGATGTTTCCTGTTAGCCATTTAAGTAAATTCTTTGCTATTTTTTTGCTTTGTTAACCTGAATTTTTAAAATAGATGTGGTTTGAGCAATCAGTGACTTTTTTTAATGCTGAAGTTGGACACTGAAGCTGGGCAGCTGGTCTGGTCTCCCCACCCCTCTTGGCCTGGTTCACCACTCTAAAATGCAGGCATGAGCCCAGAGCAAATGTCACCATCTCTTTTTGGCCTGAGCTGTGTTCCACATGTCTGGAGTTTCCCAAATCTCTGTGGTGAGGTGCTTGCATGGTTACTTCTCACATGTTCCTATGTCCATGATTACACCATCCACATAACCTGGCGAGGTGGACAATATCCATATGTATTTAATTTTTTTAAGAATGGGCAAAACAAAGTACTGAAAACCCAGGGAAAAGGTGCCAAGAGCTATAACTTCCACTGAAAGAAAAGAAACAATCCCAAAGATATTTTTTTTCCAAGAATGCTCCTAAGCGACTTGTCCATCATCATTCAGAGATCTCATGAGGAACTGAACCAAGGTCTTCCAGGCATCTTTAATCCTTCAGGGAAAAGCTCATTCATAAATCAAAGCTCAAAAACTATTCTCATTAGAAATTATAAGGAAAAATAATGCAGTTGTCACCTGTGGGTCTGAAAGCATTTTGACCCCTAAAGCTGCTTGACTTTCTTGGATGGGAGGCTGCTTGATTTGGAAATGTTGGCCACAGATAAGGAGGAGCAGTGGCAGGCTCAGTGCTCTCTGGCATTAGGCCAACGTGTCTGTGCAGTGGTAACTCAGAGCTCTGCAGATCAGGAAAAGATCCTGCACCAGTGGAAAAGGAATGGAGCAGGAGCGTGGAGGGGCTGGCATTTCACTTGAGTGATGTTTGGCCAGAGGGGCTTCAGGAATTTTTTTCTTGTGTTGTTCCTGCTGTACTCCCACAGCTGGAGGGATAGTTATTTTTAAAAATGCCCTGAAATCTTTGTCCCAAGAGGTGAGATGGAGCTGTGAAGTCTCCGGGGGGTGAGAGCAAAGCTTCCTTTCAGGTGGCAGAGGAGCAGAGCTGCAGCAGGACCCCCACTCCACACCCAGCCCGGGGTGGCATCTCCCTCTCTGCAGGGATGAGAACTGCCTGGACCCAGGGGAAGGCAGAGGTCCCCGTGTAGCTGTTGGGGCACAGCAGGAGCACAGGGTCTGCCAGGCTCCCTTTGGGGTGACTCCTGCTGGGGCTGAGCCACCCCCTGCCCACCTGTGGGGGTCTCAGTCTGCTCTCCACACCAGGAATTCTCTCAGAGGTGTGAGCTGCCAACATAAGCTACACTTGTTTGTTTTATTCTCCTTCTTTTTTCCAGTGAAGGCTTTCTCTCACCCTCAACCCTGTTTCTCCACCACCTTTTTTTTTTCTTTTTCCTTACTTAAATTATTTGACTTGCAAGTTCTGTCCCTGGGGAGGCTCCTGGGCAGTGATTCACCTGGCCAGAGCCAACTGGCAAATAGAGACTTTTGCAGACAAGACAGGAGGGCTGGTTGGTTTGAGCAGCTTCACCTTCAGCCAACAGGAAAATAAAATCCTATTTTTGGAGAACGATTCTGTTGGCATGAAGACCTGCCAGGATTCTTCAGAGCAGCAGCTGCCAGACTGCCTCCCTTACTCCTTCAGGGAAAGTGCTTTAAACCGAATCAGATGTTGTACACATACAACACACCCACCCACACGTGAACACCTGAAAGGACTTTGGGGGAGCAAAGGACACCGTGTGTGTCACCAGTCCCTGCCTCCTGGGGACAGCTGCTTCCAGAGACAGGGGACAAGGAGCAGTGGCGTCTGCTCTGACAGGAGCAGTGCTTTGGCTGACAGCAGCCAGCAGAAAGGGCAGGCTGCTCTGTTTGCTTTAAGCAGTGGAAGAAAGGAAGGGGAGGTGGAGGGGGATGTAATCCCCTGATGCAAGAGGAGCTGGTTCCAGTGTCTGACTAGGTCTGGTTGTTCTCAGCAGGAGTCTCCTGGTGTATGAAAGGATGCCCTTTGCAGGGAGTGGGGATGAAAAGGAATTAAGGCACTATTGGAAGATCTCAAAGATAGAGACTTTGTTACTGCTTCAGCTTCGGACTCCTCAGTGTAACCTGGGATAAATCAGTTTGTATCTCTCTGTGTCTCTCAGTTCACCGAGTGCAGCGAGGACAAATTGTGCAACCCCTGTAAAACTCTGCTTGGGTTGGGGACAGGGGTGCACAGGGGCACCCAGAGTTTGTGAGTGCAAAGCATCTGCCTGTGTGCTCTCTCCAACTCCTCCCCAAGCCTCATCTTGCTTCTTTCATTGAACTTCTCCTTCAGACAATGTGAAATCCATTCAGCTGGACGTTTTCCCCCACCTCCTCTCTGAATTTCCCAGCTGTGAGATAGAGCCAAAAGTTTTGTCATACCTGACTGGAGCGCTGCAGAGGAGCACCCCGCTGGCTCTTGGCCAGCACAGCTTGTTAGTGGAGCATTTTCTTCCTAGTTCTGCTGCCATTTGCCATTCCCTTCCCTGTCCTAGTCCTGCTCTGTACATCCCATCCTTCCCACAGAGCAGGCTCTGTATTTTTCACTGGGATGTTTTCCTTTGCTGTCCCAAATCTTAAGCAAAATTTCCAGGGACTAGTTTTCCTGAAAAAAAAAAAAAAAAACACCCTGAAAAATGATGGATTTTCTGTACCAAAACCCCTTCTGCACTCACAGGAGACTCTGAATCTGCTGGATTATTTAATCTCTTTCAAAAGTCTCCTGTAATGGGCTGCCAGTTGTGACCCTCCTGTCTGCCAGCACCATAAAATGAGCTTCCTGCCCCATGTGTTCTCCCTCAGTCTAGGCTCCTCAGGCTGTTGGAACAGTGCATGGGAGAGCAGAGGTGTCACTGCTTAGGGGAATGAAACCAGGGGGATAACAGAGTCTGCTTGTAACTCCTGGGCTGCTTGTTTTAGTTGAATAGTGCTAGTTCTGTTCCTGGGGAACATCTCTTTCTTTTAGGCTCAGGCAGGAGAGGCACCAAAAAATAGCTTTTACAGACCTGTGAGATCCAATAAATTAGGACACTGTGGTCACTGGAACTGTTATTGTGGTTTTAACTGCTACTGCTTACCCCATGGAAACAAAGTGCTTTCTTTTTCATTAGGGGCTTAAAAGATTGATTGTTTCCTTCTGTGCAAGAGCTGTGCAGGGACAGCTTTCACAACCTGGTTTGGGTCTTTGCAGACTGTATCAATGCTGAAATATCCTTCCCTGTGCCACAGGCACCAGCCTTAGCCTCATTTAATGTGCAAAACCTGTGCTTGTGTGCTAAGCTCGACTTCTGGGCTAGGATGCCTGGGGTTAGTTGATTTGAAGCTGCTCTTTCCATTTGTCTTCTCCTCTGGGTTTGTTTTACAGCTCGGGCCAAAATGTACCAGGGGATCACCCACCACCCCAGCAATGGGTGAGCTGGCCTGGGGGTTGCTTGTGCCAGCAGTGCAGATGATGTGTTAAGGACAAAAAAGGTGTTGGCAAGGATGGGGCTTTGGTGCTGAGTGTTGTCCTGGGCCTGTTCTGCTTTTCTTCTCAGCTTCCTCTCACTTTGACCCTTCTCCATGCCATCTTGAGGACTGGCAGAACCCCAACCTCTGTGGGCAGTCACAGGATGCTGTGAACAGGTTTTATTGCTGTATCTCTTGGTAGCTGGGTGGTATTGGCCGAGGGACCTCAGGTGCTCAGCTCCACCTTCCAAACACAGGAGTAATCTGGTTTTCTAGACATTTGGAGATCTAGTGCTGGAAAACCTGTGTAAAAGTTAGACTTCTATTAACTCTATCACCAAGTGCCTCAAATTTCCTGTCTTTAAGCAGCAAGGTTAATGCTGGAAACTGAGGCATAAAAAAAGAGTGAAACACATGTGTGAAACATATGCATTTAAATAGTTCCTTATCTGGGTTCTTTTATTCAGGCACAGGAGCACATTGTTTATGTCACACTGCAACAGTTTCAAACCAAATTCGGACAATGGTGTTTTAGTCTGGAGCAAGCATTCCCCTAGCTGATATTATGCTGCTGCAGCAATATTGCTTTCGTTGTACCGTTCCAAGTAGTAAAATCTCCCCGTGTTGGCAAGAGCTCAGCTCCATAGCAGACACCTCAGCAGCCTCAGGGCCAGGCTGCAGCTCAGTGGCACCATGGGCCACTCCATGCCCAGCTCTGCTCTCTGAGGAAGGAAGGATGCAGCTGGGGGAATGCTGAAGGCTGTGACTGAAATCTGCAGCAGCGTAAGTACAGTATCAGTCTATGCGCACTCATATTTTCCTTGGCAAGCCACATGACTGTAAACAGCAAAATATTCTGGCAATCTTCTTTTTTTTTTTTTTTTTTTTTTTCTGTCTTGCCTGAGCAATGAGTTTTCCCTGCACATCTCTCTTCTGATCTGATTGATTCAGCATGTAGCACAGTTATTTTTCTCCTTTTTTCATTAAAGAAAATTGTAGGCCCCCCCGCCTTCTTATTATATTTGACATCTTTGTCTCTAGATGGCAGAAGGCTGTTTCCAGTGGTTGCTTACCACAGCTTCTTGGCATGTGCACAGGCCTCAGGGATGTAGTGCCTAGCTGGAGAAAGGCAGACAACTTTCCTATTCGCAGTGATTCCCACAAAATAGAAGTGTTGAATCCAAGCAAGCAATAGCTCATGTCATGCTATAGGGAATTGGTACAGAAGAGCTGAAATGCTGGCTATGAGGTCAGCAGCAGAATTTTTGTTGAGTTAAACAGGTCTCCCATCTCTCACCTAAGATTTTACCAGGCAATTTTTTACCTTTTCTGTTCACCAAGAGTTGTAAATCCCCAAAGGTCAAGGGAGGTCTTGCATGACAGTTTCCCAGTGTAGTTTTCCTGTTCTGTCTGCTAAGATCATTTCAGTTTTCATTGTTGCTGATGGGTTTCCAGATAAGCATTGTCACCATTGGCTGTTGCATTCCACTTCCCTCAGATTTGCTTTTCCCAGATAAACAGTGTTTGTGGTATGCAGGGAAGCAGGCAGGAGAAGACAGCATCCTCTCCCTGTCTGCTTCATTCCTGTCTTTTAAACTCTCAGGTATTCCAGAACATGCCCATGTTGTCCTTTGTATTTCTGGTGAGCCAGAGGAGGGGATAAAGCCCTTTTACTTTGACCCCCAGTTTGAGCTCTTCCTGTGGGAGACAGAGCATGGCAGGACAGGGAAGAGAAATCTGCTTTGGATCTGGTTGTAGCAGGGAATTGGGGGGCTTAGAGGAGCACAGGGTCTGTCCAGGAGTGAGAGAGAACGTGTCACACTATCGTGTTCTGGCTCTGGCTCAGTACCTCCACTTCCTTCTCTACAATTGTCTGAAGTCTTCCAAACTTGTATGGGATATAATGAGATGAAGTCGTCTTTTGTGGTGACTTTTTCATGTAGTAAACATGGCCTTTCACAGCCCTGGGGTGTGGGCTGTAATGAGTTTGGAAGCGTTTGCTCCTCTGGCAAGCTGCAAGGGAGTGAATTCACCAGGCATCTCCGATCAGCTCCATTAAGCATCTGCATGGGCTCCAACAGGCTTTGTGCTGTCCAGCTATCCTGAGAGGAGGGGGTGCTGTTCAAATGGTCCTGTTAGTAGATAGCACTAAATAATTCAGATTGACAATCCATTTTTAATATAGTCACTGCAGTGAGGTTTATGAATCAGGGGTTTTGGCCTTGTCGAGCTGTGCTGGTGTGGCAGGAGTGGTTTGGATGAGGACAGGCAGGCTGGTTGTCCTACATGTCCCTGTGTTCTGCTGCTTTCCAGAGTGCTGCACGGGCTGCAAGGGGAGTGGTTTGTAGCTGACTGTCTACACCAGGGAGCCTCACTAACTAACATTCCTGTTTGCCTCCTCTTCTCAGGGTTTTCCTGGTAATTTTGGAGAACGAGGACCTCCAGGCATCGATGGGAACCCTGTAAGTTCATAAGGTTTTCCTTCCTTTTTTTCTTTTGCAGTAGACAGCACACTGTACTGCATCCTGCTAGCTAGAGCTGAGTGAAGCTTTTGAGCTAGGTGGCAGCTGCTGGCTGGTTTTGTCCCTCCTGAAAAAAAAAAAATGTACATCCCTGCCTTGCTGAAAATTCCTGTGTTTGGTTCCTGTAACTGTGGGGTCATTTGCCATCAGTTTTCTGTCTCCGTCTCTTGCCTTTCCTGCACCTCAGTCATGACAGGTACTTTCTTATCCAGAAGGTGTGGCTAAGAGAAAATAAAGAGAAAAAGGGCAAGGGTGTTGCTCTGGCAGAGTAGGCAGTGTTGGACCATGTTGTCCATACCACAGGGCACAGATTCCCTGCTCCAGTGTCTGGGAGCACTGAGGGACAGACTCCACAGCCCAAGCTGCTGCCTGCCCTGGGACTGCATGGGGAGTAAGTCTCTAGAGTTCTTGCCCTTCAGTCTTCATCTGACCCCTGCTGGCTTCCTAAGAGTGGGATGTGTCTCCTGGGAATTGGGTCAGAATGGTTACAGAGGTCATTTAAGCAGCTGGGTGCTGATAAGGTTTAATTTGCTGCGCGCTTGTAGCAGTAAACTGTGGGGATGTGCTGTGTTTGCCACTGCTCACAGAACATGTCCTCGTGGTTTGCAACAGTTCTCAGATGA
Organism: Anomalospiza imberbis; assembly: GCF_031753505.1. Taxonomy (NCBI): domain Eukaryota; kingdom Metazoa; phylum Chordata; class Aves; order Passeriformes; family Viduidae; genus Anomalospiza; species Anomalospiza imberbis. Next base: position 6,209,722 of record NC_089701.1, on the reverse strand, counting down.
ATTAATTATCCTAAATTATTTTCTGAATTACTTTGTTGGTTCTCCCCGAATTAGCATGTGAGCAGCACTGATTCATCTTTGAAATTCCTGCTGCCTTGGTTATTCACACATAATCACCGTGCTGCTCTGGGGTTTGACGGGATGATTTGTGTGAACTAGTAACCCACTCCACATGTGCCTGCAAGTTCCCATTCGTCATATATGCAGCATAAAAGTTATTTTCACAACCGGCTCCAGTCACCAAGCCAAGCTCAGCTACAACTCCAGCCTTTGTGGGAATTCAGCACAAGAATCATAAACACAGTGAACTGAAAGAATGATGTTCCCAAGGAATACTTCTGCAGGACTTTTCCCATCCTTCAGGCAACTTAAGCCATAGGTCAGAGTGGAATCAGTAGTCCCAAAGTAGAAAACTTTCTGGTTGTACTGCTATTTCCAGCCAGCCCACCAGGAAGAGCAGGAATCCTGGAGGACAGGAAGAACTTTTTTTTTTTTTCCCTAAATAACTTATTTTGTTTTCTTTTGAATATGCAAGTTGTCTAAGCCCCATTCAGAAGATGTTCTCAATGCCAGTCAGCTGAATGGCTGTTCCCAGAGCCTGGGAGAGCAGCAAATGTCCCGTTAATTCATCCAGAAGGATTGCTCCTCTTTCATCTTATCAACGGCTCTTAAATATTAATGTGCCTTGGCGATCGCAGAATGAAAACAGACTGTTTGGGCTGACTTAAAGGGAGGTTCACGGGGTCACGAGTGGAGTCACAGACGCAGAAAAATGCCAGAAAGTCTGTTTGTGGAGCACACAAATATGCTAGGTTTGGTAGGTGGGGTGTGCAGCTGAGCTGTCGGGGGCGGGATGGCCGCGGGCCCGGCTGCCACATCCTCTGTTTGATCCCCTGGTCGGTGGGGAAGGCTGAGCCCGACAGCCTCTGATCTCCTTTCCATCCCCTCCGGGCGCAGCGCAGGCTCCTCCAGCCCCAGGGGCATTCTTCCCTCCTGCCAGCTCGCTGAGAACTGTCGAGCCATCGCATTCCAGATCCCGTGTTCCCCCGGAGTGCTTTAGCCACTCCAATTAGGCTCTTAATCACTGGAATTAGACGTGGGAAAGGGCTGTTGATTCATCTCCTTCTCTCTTGTCCCAGTGCCCGGTCCATGCGCTGAAAAAAAATGAGAATAGAGCCTAATTTCCCTCACAGGTCAGGGACTGATAGCCAGGAAAGGCCACTTGTAAATCCTCCATTTCCTAGACCAGGGAATGGCTCAAATTAACAGCTAGTCCCGTCCGTATCTCCCAGGGGAGTCCACCCCCTCCTCTTCCAAGAGGAAATCCTCTTCTGTTAGCTGTGAGGTCATGCATTTCCACATACACCCGTTCTCTTGAGGAATATCAATATGACACAAGTCAGAAAATCTGGGAAGTGCCTCTTGAAGCTGGTAGGACCAAGAGCTGAGCATCCACCCAGCCTGCAGGCCAGCCACCCTGGGAGCCTGCAGAGCTTCCTGGGAAACCCAGGCCACCGTGCAGTGCCTGTGCTCAGCATTCCTGGGATACTCCCTCTTCTTCCTGAGCCAGTCATGCCAGGCCTTGGCTAAAAAGCTTGAAGCCGACCTTATAACAGTAGCTCTGAGGACACAGAAATCCCACCCATGAGGAACAATTGCTCCGCAGATGTCCCAAGTATGCAGGAAAGGAACTGGCCATAAAAAAAAGCAATTTTAGGCTGGTTGAGATTATGAAACGCTTTTTTGTGTGTGTGCTTGCCCAATAGTCCTTTACTCCACTTCCCATAAAATAAACACACGTAACCCTTTACCCAAGGAGCCCTGAGCACATTCAGTCACGTTGCGTCCCCTTCTCTTTCCTTCTTCCACTAGGCAAATCTTTCCATAAAAGGGGAGCTATATTGCACTGGGGGGGCTCCACCAGATGTGCACCATAAACCGAGCAGGGCTGTCAAAGAAAGTAGCCAGCATGATCCAGAGCAGGGGCAGGACTGTCTGAGTTAACGGGAAGTTCAGCATTTCCAATGCACTTGTTTTGAGAGGCCCCGTTGGAGATGGAGGTGTGTGAGAGCAGGTCCTTGCCCCGACAAGCAGCTCACTGTTAGTGTGGCCAGGGAAGCCACCGAGGGGGACACGGGACAGGCTGAGCACCCCATGGTTGCTGAACTGCCCAGGAACCTGGGTAGGTGAGTTGTGGGCGTCTGGCAGAGCTTCTCTGCTGTGCTTCACTAAAAGATGCCATCAGGCACCCGCCAGTGCTTCTGCATGTCTTTGGAGAGCTCACACAGAGAGAGTTTGTGGTGAAGGTGAGAATCCAAACTAGCTCCACAAGCCCCATCAGTAGTCTGACCCTTGGAATGATGAGCTCCAAGGTGCCAAATACACTCCCAGGACCCATTTGCCAGCACCAGAACCTGCCATACCCTCTCCCCAAACTACCCAGTTTCATTTTCATGCAGCCTGTGAGTTTTATTATTACATAACCACTCCCAAAACCTCACCTTTCCCAATGCTCAAGCAGCAGCTTTCCTCTCCTTCCCACCTCAGCCATGCTCTCCCCATGTCTCCTACTCCCTCTCCCTGCCAGTGGCTGGATCTCACCTGGGGCAGGCTCCCACCTCTCCCCTGCCCAGTGAAATGTTCCTTTCATCCAGCCTGCTCCTGGGAGGGAAGTCAGCCCTGGGAATAACTGCCCAACAACAAGCAGCCTGTGTCTTCCCAGGATGTGCTCACAAGTGCGCTCCTGAAAATGGAAGTTCTGGATGCTTTGGAGGGAAAAGGGGCTGGGGTTGAAAGGGGGGATGGAAGGGGGAGGGATGGTCTTTTCCCTTCCCTCAAGCCCTTGAAACACTAAGCTGCCTTTCAGTCTCTGCTTGTCTATAGAGTGTTCCGTAACCATGTGGGTTTGTCTTTCCTTTTAGGGAGAATTGGGAGCCCCAGGTCCTCCTGGAGTCCTTGGACTCATTGTAAGTACAAAAACAAATGGAGATCTGGCTGGTCGGGCTTTAACCCTTTCAACCTGCCTAACTGCACACAGATTTTCTTCTTCCTGTGAGCAGGATGACTGTTTGCATGGGGGAGGTGTGACATCTGGGGAGAGAGGAGGTTTCCTGGTGGATTGGGAGGTGGAGGAGGGCAAACCCTTTCCAAGAAAAAGGAAGCAGATTAGAAGTCTGTTGTTAGTGTCTTTTTTTTTTTTCATGATAACTTACCCTTTTGATAGTGTTTGCCAGGGTATTCCTTCAAAGATGCAGCATTCATTTCACACCAGGACCTCTTAAAAAGCAAATCCCTGTAAGCAGTGACCTCAGGGACACACAGTTCTTGTTCACTGGAGAGTCTGAGGGCAGGAACAGAATGTCCTCTGGGTAGACAGGAATTTTAAAAGCACTTTCACCATCCCATCACTAATCCAGGTAATTTTGTACTCAGCCAAATTCCACTCTTCGTTACACTTTTCCCCCAGCAGGAGATAAATGGCTGTAAGGATGGGTGGCAGCTCCTCCTCTGGCAGCTGTGCTGGGGTTAGTGAATGCCCAGCTGAACATAGTATGATTTATTTTTAGGTCTCAGGACTTGTTTTAGGTTATTCCCTTCCATGCACAAAAATTGGTAGGCTCTGTTACTACTCCAGCATTCTTTCATAATGATTCCTCCTCAGCTGTGACAAACAATGGAAATTTGACTTTTGAGGAAAGGTTAAAACCTTCCCCTTTTGCCTTTCCATAGCTTAAAGTACAGAAGTGTGTGTCAGCTTAGATCAGGGCCTCCATTGCACTAGGCATTGCACAAACCCAGAAATCTTACATTCCTTGAAGGAACAGCAGGGAATATGGTGGAACACCCACCTTGGAGATGGGGGATTGAGGCAGAGGTGGATTCACAGGAAGGTTGTCCACGGAACCACGAATTAGGTCTACTTCCCCTCATTAATGGACATGAAAGTAGCTACTTTAGCCATAGCAGCAGGAAGGATGTGCTCGGGTCAAAAAGCTGCAAGATGAAGATTGCTATTTAAAACAATACCATTGAAGGCATAGTCCAGATTGAATTATATTCCTCCTTGCTTTTGGAAAGATTTCTCTTTTCCTTGTTGCCGTTATCTCACAGATATTTGGTTTGTTAGAAAGTGTAAGGTCAGAGATGGCAAATGTGATCATGATCCTTCTAGAGATGATGGAGTCAGAGGCTGCCTGTCCACCCCTCCACACTGGCTCAGCCAAACTTCAAACAGATTCAGGTCAAACGGAGTCACATCTTGTGTCCCAGGGTAACATGCATCTCCTGAATTCAGGCTGCTGAAGCATCTCTAGTGGGATAGACCGAGAGTGACCTCCTCCATCCTCCTGGGGACAAGGGAGCACATCCACCCTGCCTTGTCCTCCCTGTGGAGGACAGCTCCAGCTCCTTCCCCAGGGTGTGCACACAGGGCCCACACTGCAGGGCATGGAGAAGGTAACACATGGCCCCTGTTCAGTCTCTTCCTTGCCACCTGCAGCCACCCCAGGGACCAGCCAGGCTCTGGCTGCCTCACACACCCTGCAGAGTTTGGCTCATGGTGTAAGAGAGCCTGAAGAGCAGAATTAGGTGTAACTAAAGCCTCTTGCTCTCCTAATTAACCATGTGGGCAGAGCTCTAAGTAAAGGCATTTCTACAAGCAGCCTTTATGCTAGGAGGTATGAAAAGGGCTCTGTTGGGGTGGCTGCAGCCCAGCTCTCTCTGCGTGACCGCGGGCCCGGGGCTGCGGCTACAGAATCGCTCCTTCAAGGAGCCTGCCCTGTTTATTTACACACTGAGGCCAGGCTGGTGCACCCTGTCACTGCCTCTCTTCATGGCAGGGAGCAGCCAGAGCCCATTTCAACACCAGCACTGAAGGGTTTCTGTTGTACATCACACATGGGTGCCCACAGCAGCCAGAGCTTTGCTGTCCTCCTGCGTTAGACTAAGTCCCAGCACACAGTGCCACCAATGCTGACTTCTCACTGCAGCAGGATGAGGGACCTCTGTCCCCACCTCCTGTCTCTCCTCTCTTTTCTTTGAGTGCTGCATTTATTTAGGGGCTGTCTGCATATGCAAAGAGCCTTGACTCATGCCAGGATGTTGCTTCTGTTGATATAAGTAGTGCATTTCTTCAGGGACACTGAGACTGGATATTAGAGGAATTTCACACCACATGTGATCTGTTGGGTTTGCACCTAATGACTGTGGTAATTTTCTTTCTCTCACTAGGGTGACATGGGCCCTGTTGGACCAATCGGCTATCCAGGACCAAAAGGATTAAAGGTGAGGGAATCTCTGAGCTCTCTGAGCTCTCATCCCTCCAGAGCTGGGCTGGAGGTTGTTCTGTTCCTCCTTGGGGCAGTGGTGACTGTCCTGAGAGAAAGGATGGGCAGCAGTGGTGTTGAACACAACATCCCACTGGTGCTCTGCTGTGGGTGTAAGTCAGTGGAGAATTCCAGAAGCATTTTCCCACATGAAGAATGTGTGATGGAGCACACTCTGGGAGCAGTCTGGCATTTGACCTTGAGACTGTCCCAGGCCAGTGCTGTGGGTCTGAGCCACCAGCCCCATCAGCAAACAGCAATGTCACAGACCTGAGCAAGTCTCCACCATGGCTCAACCTCACTCTGAACTTCCTTTTGTTTCAGGGGCTGATGGGAAACCCTGGAGAACATGGACTGAAAGGTGATAAGGTGATCTGAATACTCCCTTATTGCACTGTGTTTTAATTTGCATGTGAAACCCTCTTTCTAGTTTCTCTTTCTTATTCAGCATCATAGTGCTGGTTCCACTCTGGCCATCTATACCCCATCCTCTCATTCTCCCTCCATTCGTGGCACTCTAGTTTTGACTTTTCTTTCTGATATCTGCCCCATCTCCTTTTCCATGGAGTATAGATAAGTTATGCTCAGCTCCTCTTTGGAGCTCCCACCTCCACTGATGATGACAGTAACTGTACAATTACCTGGTGTTCTTACAATTGCACTGTTTTTATGTTGTTTACATGATGGGATGGGGAGAAGATGATCCAACACTGACAGTGAGTTTGCATTAATGCATTTGGGGGAAAGATGTGGTGTGAAAAAGCAGCCCTGTATCAAACAAACCAGGTGGATCCCCTGGAAAAACTGTTGTGTGTTGGGTACCTCTGCTCCTGTTCAAGGAACCTCACCTCAGTTCAGCTTCCTACTGAGAGGAAATTGCCTTGTCCCAAACTGATATAAATCACATTAGAAAAAGCAAAATGGAGAGGGGCCTTGATTGCAGAGATTTAGTGGTGCTGGCACAAAACACACAGCTTCAGCTAAATCAGCATGGAGCTGTGTGTGTAAATGTCTCACTGTCACAAGAGCCCTCCTCCCTCAGATATTCAGCTGTAGGATTTATTTAGTCTGAAGGAGTGGGAGGTGCAGTTATTTATTGCTGGCTCTCATTGCTCAGGAGGGCAGTGGAAAATGACCATTAAGTGTATTCTCCTCCTCCTGTCAGATGTTTTATTCTCTTCTTAGATGTTTGCTTTTAGAGAATGATTTAGCAGCCCAAAACTGCACAGGGGGGAAGTAGTGTCAAACCAGTTGATTCAATCCTTCTTATACTGTAGCAGATCTTTGCCAGGACTCCTGTGTCTGCAATTTCCATTTCTCCCTTGTGCTGCTTTCCCACTTCTGCCGAGAGCAATGACAAGGCAAGAGAAGGGCTTTTTCTTTAGGACAAGCTTAAGACATTGTAGCTGGTTTTTGGACTAAACCCCAGATCCTGGAGTCCACAGACTCCTCCATCCACTCCTTGGGAGAAATGGTTAAATATCTTAAGAATCACCAAGATCTAAATCATTGTTTAGCACAGCTAACCTTTCTGGACAGTTCAGTCTCCATCACTTTATAGAAACTGCTCTGTTTATGCCCAGCATTTCCCCAGACACTGCTGTCACAGTGACCAAATGGTTTGTGGCTCTCTCTGGAATTATCCTTACAATACTCCCAAGTGCAGAATTATCCATCCCACAACAATCCCACGTTCCTGAGGTACAGGAAACCTTTTCCTTCCCCCTCCCCCTACAGCTGCCTCCCCCTGCAAGCTCCAGGCTGCAGGTCATCCTGCCTTCCTGGGTTGATGAAGATTTAATTGGATGTCTGCAAGCTCCTATTAATCCCATCTGTCTTGGTCACATCCAAAACACGTGGCCTTGTACAGGTTTGTCTTTTTGTAGCAGAGGAAAACTCCCTTCAGTCAGCAGCAGTCAGATGGATGCTGGTAAAACCTGAGAACAATGACAGGGTGCAGGATGTCTGTGTAGGCAGCAGGAATGTCACTGGTCTGCCACCTCAATCTACCTGGGAGAATGTCCTCACACCACATGGCCAGGTGTGAACCAGAATAAGGGACATCATCTCACTCCTCCAGCAAAAATCACATCTTTTTGTCTAGAAGCTAGACAGGCAGATCCAGGTCATCCTTCTGTTTCCATTCCTGTGTTTTCATGGAGGCAAGGAGAGGGGGAAGAGGGGGTTTTATCTGCTCTTACAGAGAGAAGTGGAATTACTGTGTAACTCTGAAACAATGAGTGCCCTTGAGAAGTCCACGTGGGGTTATGAGTGCAGGGGAAAGGTGGAGGAAGCAGAGGAAATCCCAGCTACTTGTTCTCACAAAGGAGTCTGATGAATCAGGACATCTGTAACTTGTGGAGGACATGGCTCAGGCAAATACCTCTGGAGTTGTGTGGCTTAGCTCTCTTTGCATTGCTAAGCAGGAAGTCTTGGGAACAGAGACTTCCAATCAAGGAAAATTGAGGGGATTTTGCACAACAACCTCCTCTGCATCCCACAGACAGCAAACACATCCCGCAGCTGTGCATTTGGTCCTTTTCCTTGTAGCCCCTCTCTGTTTGTGTTGGGTTACAAAGGGCCTTGGGGTGTCTGAAGCTGCATTTCTTTTTATAGGTGAAACATGAAGCACAGGCAACATCCCATGGGCAGAGGCTGTTTGCAATTTCAGATCCTACATTCCTTTTCCTGCCCCGTGAACCAAGTCCTTGCAGGCCCATTTCGTCATCTCAGCATCGCAGTTTTTAATAACAAACATGCCTGATCTCTTTCCTCTGTAATTTCCCCCTCGTATTAAGGACACGGGTCCCAAGTACCAGTTCCAGGGCAGGTAAAAAGTGATGCCCCAGTCCTCAGTTCTGGTTTAAGAGATTAACAGCCATAGATGGACTGTTCTCGCCGTGACATTTTGCTGTGCTGTCACGATAACATGTGAACATCTGGCATGAAGTCCAGCTCAGGTTAAGAGATGTGTTTTGTTTCCCCACTTTCTTCTTACCCTCTCTAATGCCCATTTGTCAGAGCTGTTTGAAAACTAGTTTCACTGTCATGCCCCACTTTTCCTAAAGGTTGGAAACAAAGGTTTGCTCCTGCGTTTTGCTATGCTCAGGAAACTCTTTTATTTTAGTAGTTATTACTTATTGTCCGAGTAGTTCTTCTGAAACAGTATTTCAGTGGCCATTTGTACTGTCTGGGTGGAAAATTGCTTAATAAAAAATACCATTTTTCTTCTTTGACCCTCAGAATTAATGATAAAGACAAACCTCAGAGCCAACTTGTCACTTCCAGAAAAGCTGTTTTCATGCTGCCTTCAGTCAGGAGCCAGAATTAAGTAGATTTCAGTGTTTTAAGCCTTGGACTACATAAAATAAGTAGAAAATTCAGAGAAGATGAGAGAAATCTGTGAAGGAGCTGGGACATACAGTAGTTTTTTTTTTGCCTTTTCTTTTGTATCTAATACTTGGGTTCCTTCCGAACTGAAGCTGTGTAAAGAGCTGCTTGTTTCCATTTCGCATTGCCAAAAAAAAAATATGGAAAATATTCAGACGAAACAAAATGCTGGTTATTTGACTCAAATTAAAATATTTTAGGTTAAAAACCAAATGAGTAAAATCAATTTAACATTTTTAAGAGCAGCATTTTAATTTTGCTATGTAAAAGACTTGTTTTGAAGATGGTTCAGTGAAATGTTCCGGGAACATTTGCCAAAACATTTAAGCAAATTTAGCATGAATCCATGAAATGTTTCCATCATTGAATCTGCACAGTTCTTAATTTTTTTTTTCTTCTGAGAAATTGTCTTTGAAAAGTTTTTACCAACTCAAACCTGAACCGTCCATAATATGATTATCCCCTGCATGTTACTGAAGTAGTTGCAATTGTTTCAGCTTTCTGATAACAAGTGGGTGTTTTTTCTGAAGTGAAGTGGACTTTCTCTGACATCTCTCTGTGGACTTTGGCTCTGTTGCAGGACTCCATATGTCTTCCATGTGGGCTATGTTTAAACATATAGCCCTGGAGTGGCTGATTCCCTTGCTGGAAAGCCAAGTTCATGGGACAGAGTTCCTCCAGCAGTTATTTTTGTTGGGTCTTGTCATTGTACCAAGTTATTGCAGTCATTCCTCCCTTGACTTCCCAAGTAGAATTTTCCTTTCTCAGCCCCATCATTGACTCATCCTTTGTTTAAGCAAATCACTAAATACGTGAAGTTGGAAGGGGCATGAGGAGGTGATTTGGTCCAGAGCTGCTCACAGCAGGGCTAAGATCCAATGCAAGGTAGCCCACTGCTCCTTGGAAAACCTTCAGGGATATTTGGCTTCCACCCAGGGAGTCAGAATATGTTATGTTGGTCCAGCTAGGGGACAGACAGACAGCTTGGTGAGGAAATATTGTCAGTGATGGGCTCCCCATCCCAGTGAACACCAGCTGACCCCTCCCAGGGAATCTCAGCTCAGAGATTGGCAGTGAGGTAGTACTAAAGCATTGCCAGAAGTTGCTCTTGTTTTCTTGTGAAAGAGGATTGATGTTTGATGTCAGGACTAGGATATGCTCACAGAAACACTGAGGATTGTTTTCTTTCCTGTAGAGTCTTGTGAGAGAAAAGGTTCATTCATTGAAAACTGAACTCTTCTGTTCAGCTGAATTTAACACTTCACCACCGTCATGGTTGCTGTCAGCCAGAGGAACGTGCTCTCTCTTCTTGCAGCTTCTATAGATACACAATGCTGGGGAATTCCTGGTTTTTGCTCTCCCACAGTTTCCTTTCTCACCTTAGAATCAAGTTGGGAAATACACACTTTGTTCAGGGCTGTTGCTACGTTCCATGTGATCTGCAGCTTGCCAGCAGTTCAGTTCTGAGTGGAGCTGGAGTTGAGACTTTTGCTGTACAAAGCACCTTCTAAGCATCAACCTGGGCATTTTGGCTGTTGCTGTTGCCTATTTTAACTCTCTGGTGATGTGTACCCAGGGTGATCAGGGAAGAGCAGGTGTTCCAGGAGATATCGGCTTCCAAGGAGACAAGGTAATTGTTTTTCTTTTCTCCATTGTTCTTTTCCCCTTACACAGCAGTGGCCACAGTTTTCTCAGTTCCTCTGCTAGGAGCTGGAATTAGCTGCATCCTGCTGTCAGGTTCCCCTGCTTGGATAGTTCCCATTTGGGGTATGCTGTGCCTTTCTAAAATCCATGTCAGAATATGGATTTCATAGTTACTAGTAGTAAAAGCAGTTCTGCAGGGGTTTTTTGTAGGGGCCATGTCTTCTAGCAGAGATTGGAAGTGATGGGATTGATGGGGATGTGTGCGAATGTGTGTGGTCCAGCGGCTGCAGACTCAGGAGGTTTTGTCTGCTCAGTGCAGCAACTTAAACCCTGACCCAGGGAACCACTTAATGCTCTGTATAACTTCTGATCAAATGACTTCTCCCCTGTGATTTAATGTGATACTGGCTGTGGCTGACAAATGTTGCACACAGCCCTGTGCTGGAGCCTACGTGGCTCTGAGCCACAGCCAACTGCAGCAGCTCGTGTTCTTTGGGGCTAAATTCAGGGGTGTCTTCAGAAACATCTTACTGACATTAGTGCAGCTGTCCCAGCTCCATGCAGGGCTGAGTCCAGCCTTTAGGAGATGCTCCTCATTCTGCAGAGAAGCTGGAGCCTGGGGAATTAGAATTTTTTTGATGTCTCATTGTGTTCTGAAAAAAATGTGTCTCTCTCAGGGCAGCCAGGGTTTGCCTGGGGTCCCTGGGGCACGAGGGAAGGCAGGTCCCCTGGTAAGTAACCAAGCACCCTCTGCTTCCTCATCTCCCTTTCTAAAGGTTCTGAGCCCAGCTGGAAAGACAGCTTGGCAGGAGTGTGCTGTTCTAAACAGGAAACCTGACAGCCAGGAGCCAGCTCACTTTTCCCCATGTTTTTCCAATTTCTGCAGGGAAAAGTCGGTGACAAAGGACCAGTCGGGTTTCCAGGACCACCTGGCCCTGAGGTATGTCCCACCACCTCCTTCTCACATCCTTCCAGCCTAGGGCTTCACTTTTTTGCTGGTATATGATGGCACATGAGCGGTGATGGGGTAGGAAGAATCAAGATGGGTTCATGACCCATTTTGCATCTCATGGTTTCCTGGTTTTCCTTCCCCTTTTTTGTCATAGATAAGATGAAGGCGTTTTTTTAGTTTTTTCCCCTCAAAACATCATTTAAAGTAGAAAATCCTCTTACTTCCCTTACCAAAAAAGTGTCACAGTGATACCTTAGATGCAGGATGAGCTACCCCAAGCACACCATCATTTTTCTCCTTTCTAAGTGACCAGACAAGGTCTGTAAGATGCTAGAGAGCCACTTCCAGCACAACCTATGGTCTGTTTTCCCCTCATCAGTGTTCTGGCATTTCGCAGGCTCTGGAAGGGCTCTCAACTGTGTGCTGCCACTTAGCAATGGTTCCTCTTTGTTGCTATTGGAAATAAGCACTGATTCCTTTGTTTCCTCCTCGATGGGTGGGTGGGTGGGTGGCAAGGAGCCCTGCCAGGCTGACGGCAGCTAATGAGGGTGTCAGCACCTTTCCTAATTCCTCGCCTGCCTCTCTTTGTCGCCGAGGCTGCAGCTCCTTTCTGGGAGCACAGAGGTTATGAGCTGGCTCAGAGAGATTAATTAAAACCCAAAACGCTGCTTTTAGCTGTGTGATGACAGGGAGGCCCTCGCTGCAATAAATCTTGTAAGAAGATGGACCTAAAGGGAGTTCCTGGGAAAGGCTGCTCTTCCATCAAACTGCTGGTGCTGCTCCGTTGTGTCCCATTCCCTCCCAAAGCTGTGGTGGCCCCCACACCAACACTGCCAGCATGTAACACATCTTGTCCCTGAGCCTTTAGCTAAACTTCTCACAGAGGCTGGCACTGCCTGCAGAATTCCACCTTTGCACCCTGACTGTTCCTCGTTTTCTCCAGGGCTTTCCAGGTGACATTGGCCCACCAGGAGAAAACGGTCCTGAAGGTCTGAAGGTGAGTAGAACAGAGACTGCAGCTCTGTGTGGGGTTGGAAGCAGCCAGGGAAAACAAAGTAGTGGGAAGGGGGGAAGAGAGAAAGCCCAGGAGATTCCTAAAGATTGTCCTGGCCAGCATCTCAGCTTGGTCTGTTTGGCTTGAGGTCCCTCCAAGTGCAGCGTTTTCTTTTCTTCAGATTTTTTTCCTGTAACAAAATTGACATTGGATAATGTCCCATGGCTGTGAAAGAGACTTTCTTATTTTAATTGCCCTTCTGAGCTTATGTTTCTATTTTCTGAGTATCTTTTCCTTTGGCTCTTTCTCAGGGAAAGCCAGGAGCACGAGGTTTACCTGGGCCAAGAGGACTGCCTGGACAAGAGGTGAGTGTCCTCAGCTCAAAAGAGGTTTCATTTAAAGAACAGTGCTGGATTTCTAAATTAATGCGTGGTGAAATGGTGTCTGTGGTTTAAAATGCTCTAGTCCCTCTGAATGTGGAAGCAAATGCTTATACTGAGTGATCAGAGATGTGCAGAAGAGGAGGAGCTTACTCTAAGCTGTGTGATCTCCAAGGCCTGTGGTCTCTGCTTCCAGTCACTGCTGGCATCTGCTGATCCTAAATTCTGCCTTGGCATTGATTTTAAAGCCTGTTCCCCCACCCCCCGGTGGGTGTTAGAGCCCTTTTCCCTGCACATCCCCTTGCACAGACATGCCCTGGCCTGGCATCTGCTTCCTACTCCTTTTAAGCATGTTCCTTTTCAGCCATGAGACCTGGAGACTCTGCTGTCTCACATGGAGAAACATCCCTCTGTAAAAAGAGAAGGAAATGGGAATTGCTGCTCTGCAGAAATTCATTTGCCCAGCACCTTTGAGAGCTTTCACTCACCGCTTCACCTCAGAATCTGAAGCATCATTCCACTTGCAGTCACTAGGAAGGGAACAATTGTCATTGATTTAATTGTCCTGGAGCTGCAAGTACATTATGGCAGCAGCAGAGAATGTCTGGGCTCCCTGTTTATCCTGTTGTAACTCCAGTGACATTGGTGTCATTTCCTCTCACTCAGGCCAGTGTAAGCTGTTTGTCCAGAGTCACGAGACATTGTGTAAATAATACTGAGCACATGCATGGGCAGGAGCTCGTTTTAATAGCACTAATAATTCTTAACTTTTTCTGGGAACTCTTCTGCTTGTACTCTAAATGGGATTAATGCAAATTAGCTCATTTATTTGCAGTGAAATAGGAAAAAAAAAATATTCCAGCCAAAATACAAAGGGAATCGAAGCCCTGCATTCCAGGTTCAGGCAGGCGTGACCAAGCTGCCTTCAATTTACTCTAGTTAGTGAGTGTAAAAGCAAGCCCAAAGACATGGACATGGAGTTTGGTGTGAGCTGTGCTCCGGGACTTAGAGTGTGCAGCAGAGCACAGCACTGTGCTCTTACCCCTGTGGTCACCCAGGGCACTGGGTCAGGGCTCTGAATTGCATCCCTCTGGAAATGTGGCATATTGTGGGTGGCTTGTCTGAGCCCTTGGAGCTGGGTTCCTGACCCCCAGTCCCACCCTGAGCCTGCCAGTGCCCCTTCATTACCACGGCTGACCACCGAAACAAGAGCAGCCAGGCTGTGGCTGCCAAGGGCGCTTTTAATTTCTCTCTTGGCAGTTGGTTTTAGACACTTGAGATAATTTTTTGTGAAGCTTAATTGAAGGTCTCTTAGAAACTGTAGATCTGATCCTATCACATTAGAAATTGGTGTGGAGCCAAGGGAGAGGACTGAGTCCAATTGCTGTGCGAGGTTTTGTGATAGCTCCATTCTGCAGCATGTGTAGTCCCAGCTGAAAGCAAAAGGGAAACGTTCATACAGTTGCCAAATGGTTCTGTGGGAAATTTTGGAACATGCTTTTTTGGGGGGAAGGGAGAGAACAGGGGGGAAGAGAGAAAAAGGGAACTCTATAGCATTCACATCCCTGTCAAATCAAATGAAGCAGAGTTATGGCAGCATGTCCAGGGTACCCTAGTGGCCAAATCCAGTCCATCAAAGCCAAATCAACTGGTGTTCCCTTGGTCAAATTTTGGATGGCTTTTAATGGCAGGACTTGACTCAAGATTTTTTTTCCCTGAGAAACCTCAGAGGCTGCTCTAAGATAGAGAAGGGCTCAGCTGTTAAAATGTGACAGCTGAACACACAGCCTGTGTTTAATTGCTGCTCATACTGCAGGCATTTCATTCTTGCTGTGTGGTGAGTCCAAATTTTGTCACTACTTTGCCTTTAATTTTAATTTCTTTTCACCTCAGGGAGATGAAGGACCCTTAGGACCACCAGGAGTCCCTGGTCCAGAGGTAGGTTTCATTCATTTATCGACTCAGCCATTACCAGCTCTGATGACCTTGCAATGGAATTGTAGATAAATTCTCATGAAGCTTCAACCCTCCTGGTTTGGGAAGTTAATCTGCCCTGCTATGAATTATTGTCTTGTCCAGGGCTTGATTGATTGCTTGATCCAGGATGGCTGAAAGTCCAGGAAGTGTCTTGCACAGGGTGTTGAGTTTATGGCTTGCCTAAAGTCTCAAACCTTGAAAAACCCTCTAATGTTTAAACAGTTCATCCTCAAGATAAATGGCATTGATTGGAAACCATCTCCATAACCAGCCCTTGTGTTTCTTCCTTGATTTATAGTATTTTTCAATGTGTAGAGGAAAAAGAAAAAAAAAGACTGGATAGTCAGAGAGAATCCTCTTGACCTCTGTGATGTATCACAGAAACACAGTTAGGAGAAGCAAAAAGAATATTATCATATCTGTGAGCTTGCCAAGTCAGGATTTTGTAATGTGTCTGTACATAATTGTCACCTCGGGATAGTAAAATATCCCCAAAATTAGTAATGCTTTATCTTTATCTTTTATTTTACAAGCATGTAAGCAGCACCTGTGACCAAAGCAGCTGCAAGCTTCTGATGTTTAAGGTTTTTCCATGTATTTCAGGGTCGATCTGGTCGGAAGGGATTTCCAGGAACACCTGGTCCCAATGGTCCAAAGGTAAGAAAATAGTTTGTTCCTGATCAGGAGAGCAGTGGTAGAAGGGAGGAAAGGAAGAGGGAAATGTCTTTTCTCACCTTTACCACTCTCCCAAGTATTCATTCCAGAGAGAACAAAAGAGCCGAGGGTTCCTCTTTTTCTCAGAATTTAGGGGTCTCAGCTTCTGCTTCTTTCTTCAAAAAGAATGATGGTGCATTTTTAAGCTATTATAAACAAATGTGTTCTCTTTTGATATTAACCAACTTCTCCCTCCATCATCACTTCATTTTCCATTGCTTCTCCATGGTTTTGTTCTAAAACAATGCACATCATTCCTATCTTTGCTGCCTAATTATCAGCAGGAGCCACCCCAGGGCAATGCACTCCACAAACCCATACTCAAAAGGAAAGAGAAAACCCAACAAAAACAACCTCTTCAAAAAGTAAATAGCAAAAATGTGGTCTGGCAGCACATCTGGAGTATCTGCCTACTGAGAAAGTACAGCTGCTGTCCTGGAGACACTGCTGGTTACTGGTGAGCCTGGTCTCTGGATGGCCCATCCAGGGCACTCCGACTGCCTCCACGTGCTGCCACAGCTGCCCTGATCCCTGGTGGGTGTGCAATCCTTCTCCTTCTGCTTTCTCCTTCACCCCTCATCATTTTCATGCTCTGAACTCCTTCCTCCTGCACTGGGGTTTATCTCATGTAAGTTCTTGCTGCAGTTTTCCTGTGGATGCTCCATGTGGCAGTAGCGTGTGCCTGTTTGAGGTTTTACAACAGCAGAACCAGGGTGCAGCATTGCCTGGGAATATTTGGGTTGTTTTTTCTTCTTATACATTGTAAAACTTTGGGATAAAGTAACCAGGACTTAGGCTGGGCCTATGCCACAGGGCAACAGATATCTTATGTTTCAATGTGGTTCTCTGAAGGTTATTTTACTACAGCAGGACCAGCTTTTGGGGCATTTCACTCCAGAACAGCGTTTGCTCCATGTTTGTGTCAGTAGTGTTTCTTACTTTGAATTATCCTCCAAGTCACAGTTGGTTTTGTAGGATGTTGTTTCTCACAGATTTTCCCCAGTTCACGCTTTGCAGCCCAAATAATGGGTGTACAAAGAGGTACGTTGTGGCCAGGGCCTGGCTGGCAGCACCCAGTAACCCATGTGCCCTTGTCTCCTTGTCCTGCAGGGTGAGCCAGGAAACCGTGGCCGACCAGGGAAAGTTGGTGAGCAGGTAAATTCCTTATTTTCCTTGTCTCCTTGATGATCTCCTCTGTACAACGTGTCCTGGATGCCCAGAGTGCAGGCACAGGGCAGCGGCCAGGGATTTCTGGCCACCTTAAAGCTGCCCACAGCCCTGGTGCTCCAGGTTCCAGGCTTTAAGGATAGGATTCTCTGCTTTGGGTGCTATGTTACTTTCACCTCCCCTAAGTTTTCTGGGGAGTAGAGGAGGTAGCAGCTGAAGAAACCACACCCTGGGGAAGAGAGACACTGAGCTGCATTTTGCTGTAATTCCATGGAGAACATTCTGCTGGCATAACCCAGGACATGCATTATCCCTGTAGGCTTTGGGGGAACCACAGGCATCAAGGAAAAAGCAACAATAGTTCCCACATCTCTGTGATTGAAACCCACAAACTTGTCCACCAACAGCCCTGAAAGTGAAGCCACAGAGCCTCCAACAAATTCTGTGTGTTCCTGCACAACCACACCAAACTGGCTGTGGCAGCTGGCCCTGGCACTGCGGGTGTTGCTTCTCACCACTGCTGTCCTTCCCAACACTTTCCCTGCTGGATGGTCAGCACGCTTGGTTTGGTTTGGTTTAGTTTGTCAGCCTCTCTGGCTCTTCTTTGGGTCACTTTTTCCAAGGGTTTCTGACCAAGCAAGTCTACAAAAGTCAAGGTGGATCCTTTTCAGTACCAGCAGTCTGACACCAGCCTCAGTATACATCAAAGGTGGTTACTTCTCTTTGGAAATTAGAGCCTTTTCTGTGTTATGGTTGTTAATTTGCACCTTGAAGAGCAGCTACTGAAGAAGCAAAGTTGTTCCCCACAGCTGGGTTCTACTTGTAACTTTATCAGATTCTGCACGATCTCAGGCAACACTTTCCAGTGCTTTGTGCCTCAGTTTCCCCTTCTGTGGAAGGTGTGAGACAGCCCTGAGCAGAGCTTAGCCCAAGTGCCTCCTGTTCTGAAGTGGCACCTGTGGATACTGTTAAAAAAGAATATTTAGAAGTGCTTTGAGATCCTTAATCAGACATTGTCCTTGAAGGGCAAAGCATCATTAGGATTATTATTCTTTAACTTCCCTCAGGACTGACCTTGGATGAGAACTGTAGGCACTGTTCATCGAAAAGAAAACACAGCTGGCCTCTGCTGACACTGAAACCAGCACAGTGGTAGGAAAGCTGCCTGTGTTATTCTTAGTCAATTAGTCTCTGTCTAGAAATATCACCCAGAAAATTTCCATTTCTGAACCAGTCAAGTAATTAGAACAAAAATGTCTCACCAGAGTAATAAGAAATAACCTCCCCTCCCCTCACATCTCCACTGAAGGATGCTGGATCTTTGGGGTTTCCTTCCTCCCTCCACTTAAACTTCAGCAGTTGGTGTTGGGGCTGGGTTGGTTTTTTGCAGAGCCCTGAGAGGATGAGCCCGGGCCCTTGGCACTGCAGACACCATCACCTCACCCTGTTTTCTCTTGTGGAGACCTGGATGTTTTCTATTCCACAGTAAGGGTGGCCACACTTCTCAATCCTGCTGCCCTGCCTGACAAATGGTTTATCTCAGAGCGGAGCAGCATGAGAAGAGATCAGCCATCCATCTCATTGGAGATTTCTTCCCTTTCTTAGGGACATCTGTTTAGGAAAACACAGGAGTTTCTGTAAGGTTTCCGGTGATACTTGAGCTCTCGTTGAAAAATGAGGTTTTAAGCCACAGGGCAGTCCCTGATGCATTGTTTTTCCATTGCAAGGACACAGACCCGGGAGATGCTTGTTGTCTCCATGTGCTGGAAGGATTCCAGCTGCCAGGCGCCCCAGTACCCTGGAAATGTGTGGGTTAACCCTTCCTTGCCTGTAGATGGAGTCAGAAGGATATGAAGAGGAATACGAGGCCTCTGGCCAGGGAAGCCACCAGCCTTCCTGTCCCCGAGCTGGGAATGCACAGCAGAAGAATGTCCCCCAGATGTCCCTGTTGAAGGTCAGAGAGCCTTGTGGGAGAAGTGACACCCTGCAGCAGGCAGGAAGGTGCTGCCATCCCAGGGACCCCCTGCTTGGCTCTAGAAAATCCCAGTGAAGAGTTGTGCCAGCTGAAAGCTGTGACTTATGTCCTTAATGGGACTGGGGAGGTCCTGTCATAGCAGGAGCAGCTGTTTGAGTCCCTTCCCCTGTACAAGAAGTGACAGGCCTGCTCACTCATGGGGCTGTGTCAGGGTCAGCCACCTTCCCATCGCTCTGTGCTGGGAAGGACAGCCAAGGCCCTTCTCTTGTCCTTTAAGGTCAAAGTATGTTGTCTCAATATCAGTATTCTAAGATAATTTGTCAAAAGACACCAGCACCATCTCCTTCATGTCTTTCCCCTTCCAAAGGAGAGGGGCTGTAATGTCAGGTTTGCAGGTAGGGAGGTCCTGATTGTCTTGGCTAAGGTCAAGAGGGTCACCAAGAACAGAGCAGGGAACTGCGCTGGTGTTTCCCACGTGTTAGCACTGCTCCTTTCCAACCCATTCACCTTCTCCTCGAGGCAATCTCTGACCTCCAGACATCTCAGTCAGGGATTTTCAGGCACTGTGGTGTTCAGAGCCTCTTTGATGTGACACGGTGTTTCGACAGCACATCTCCACCTTCCCTTCTCTCCCTCCTCAGGATGGTGGAAACCCAACACAGCACCGGGGCAGGGCTGAGCGCAGTGCACAGAGGGTTAAACCACATGGCTGTTCTTTGCGGGTCAGAGCGTCCTCCTTTAAACTGTGATATTTACTGTTTTACTTTCCCTTTCTTTCATCTGAATGGGAGGATTGTACATTTACTCCCTCCCGTCCTTTGTCCCTGGTTTGTTTTGTTTTGAGTTCTGGCGAACCAGTAAAACAGAAAGGCCGCGATCGGTTCCCGCTGGGAGCGACTAGCGGTCCCGTCCCTGGGAGACCCTGCTCACGCTGGGCTCGCCGGCCGCTTGTTCCTCTCAAATGGGCTATGATTTATGCAAGGCTTCATTGCCGACTTGCTCTCTGTTGATGGAGCCAAGAGGGGGGGCTTAATTATGACAGGGCTGGGCAATAAATGGGGAAAGCGAGACAGGAGTTAGGAATTACAACCCACCAGTCCCCCTTCCTTTCCTTGTCCCCCCCTCCCACCAAGCCCCCAGCAAATTTAACAATCTCCATCCCTTTTCCGCCATGCCCTTGGCTGGAGAATACAGCAGACTGAATCATGAGCGACATGCTGAACTCCTGTCTAATATAAATGTTTTACATTCTTTCCTGTATAGTGTGGGCCTTTATCCGGGCAGCCACTGCTGCTGGGACTTCATGTGCATCATTACACACACTGCCCAGAGCCCTGTTTGATGCAGGCCCTCTTTTCAACCCTGGGAACCTGAGAAAAATATGTTGTGCCACGGCCGTTTTAGTGTAATGACCACAATTTGTGTCTGTTTTGATTAAATATTTGCCATTGGCAGCTCTTCTGGTTCTTAAAACCTAAATCTTTCTGTCTTAAAACCTAAATCTCCTTGCCTTTAGCGGCTATCCCATTTTGGCCAGTGAAGAACATCATTACCCAATCTTCCCCTGTTTTTTCTTATACTCCTGATAAATTACTGAGATTTATTTGGCGTAGACATATCTATCCCGATTTGTGTCTGCTTGCAGACACAGCAATGTCGGTTAATTTAGCCCAGAGCAGACAGTGCTGGCTGCAAACACTGCAGAGCTACTGTGCTGGAAGCTACAAGGCCCCTGCTCTGCATCTCACGTTCTCACCATGGGATGCTCCTCTCACGTGGGGAGCAGTGACATCTTCCCCTGTGCAGTACCACAGTGCACCAGCACAGGCAGAATTTTCCCTGGGTTCAGACTGAAATGTTGGCTGTGCTGAAATGTGGCGGACTGAAATGTTGCTTCCATCCCATCTGCGCGGTGTTGGCCACGCCAGCAGGTTTCTGCACAAGCTGCCATAACAAGCAGCACATCTGTGACAGCGAGGGGGATCTCAGGAGGGTGTTGGGGGCTCTTGGTGTGCTCTGATCCCTGCAAACCCCTCTGCAAAGCACCAGCAGGCCAGCTTGAGAAGCATCACCAGTACACCTGGCTTCAGGACCCAAATTCCTGAGAGGCTTTTTAGGGTGGATGCTGCCATGAACAGTAGGTCTGAAGATTGACCTTCAAGCCTGAGCTTGGATATGCAGCACCCCTTGGAAGGAAGTTTGAAACAGTCTTGTTCTGAATGGGACCAGAGCAGGGATCTGCAGAGCAGGGATCCCTCTTCTGCAGGAACTGGCCTAAGGAACCAGAAATTTCTTAAAGAGCATATTCCCAGGAGAGAGAGAAAGAGTTCTGTGGTTTTCCAAGAAATTGGAAATGAACAAGGGATGTATTCTTTCTTCCTTTATTGTCTATTTTTGCCTAGCAACACATTTCCCTGTTGCATCTCATTGCTTTGCCATTCTCTGCCATAACATTTGCCTTCTTTGTGGCCTTGGGCTGTTGGAAAAATTCAGAAGCTGGATGCAGTTGTGTACCTGCACTTGTGTCAAATTGAAAGGACAATTGACCCAGCAGCCTTCAGCAATGCCACCCAGTGGCAGCCTTGCATAGGCAGATGTTGCAGAGTTTTCTGCTCTCCAGTTGATTTCTGCACTGGGCAATCTGTGCCGAGTCCACCTCTGCTTGCCACAGGTGTCTGGTCCGTGCAGTCTGGCCACGATGACAATCTTGGGCCCCAGGACTGCCTCAGCTTCAGACACAAAGGCCGTTTCAAAGCAAAGACCACTTCAGAAAGGTTGGTGACACGCCTGCAGGGTAGTGGAGCTTTTCTGTTGGTAGTTGTCATCCCATGGCTAATCGGTATTTCCATCATGGCACAGAGGAGGCGGGTGCCTGCAGTGGCAGAGGGGACAGTCCCTTGCACCTCCAGAGGCAGAAACCACTGGAGCTGGTAGGGAGGTTGCTTTATCTTAATTCTCAGGAATCTTCTCTTGAGATTGCATCTGTTTCCATCTTCCTAATTAAAAGCAGTTCTGTTTGCCTCTTCGTTATCCCAAACATTGTTAAACCCTGAGCTTAGACTGGAGGTTTGTTCCAAGATGGTTTCTGAGTAGTGTGCGAGATCCAGTGCCCCGCTGGCCTCTCTGGCTGCAGGAACCTTTATTTCCTACTGGCATCCCACCAGCACGACACTATCCAAGGCAAAATTAGTCTGCACAAAGGGCTGAGGCAGCTTTTAACCCAGAAGAAGTCTACCAAGTCCAGCTGCTAAAACGATGGCAAGTCTCTGTCTCTGTGCAACCCAGGAGCTCCTGGGGAAGCTGTTTTGGGAAAAGCTCACAGAACAAAGCCACACTATGGACTCGGCCTCCCTTCCTTCACTCATCCACTGCGCTGTGTGTTGTGGTTCTTGCAGATCCTCATGCTGCTGTTCCAGCTGGCCCCTAAAGCAGAACCAGCTGTGGAGTTAGACATTCCCATGGCCGGGAGCAACTCCATCCGCTCTGGTAGCCAGTAGGAATTACTGAGCATTATACGAGGGATGCTGTGCTATTGCAACCAGCAAGGTGGACCAAAGGAACTGTTTACTTTCTCAGCAAATAAAAACTGAAAATTAATTGTGCTCTTCTCTTTCCTCAGGGTCTAATGGGTTTCATTGGTCCGGTGGGGGAGCCTGGAATAGCAGGAGAAAAGGTAGGATTGCTTGCAATGAAATCGTTGTTGTAATTTTTGCAGGATAGGGAGGCTGGGGTGCGAGAAGGGTTGTGGAGATTTAAGTTGTGATGTGAGTGCAACACCCAGCTGGGAATGAAACACGTCCAGGGTGTCTGAGCTAGACTAGGACCAGGCCAAAATCATCCACTTCTCATTCAGGAATTAACATGCGCTGCCCTCCAGGGAGATGCTGTCAAATATTCTTTGAAAAATTAACTTTCCTCATTCATAATGTGCCAGGCAATTTGTATTTAACAGTCAGCTCTGTTTTTTATGGGAATGAGGGATCCATCAGCCCTGTGTTGCTGGTCATGGGAGGAGTCCATGGGATTGAGGTTACAGAATTCTATGTTTCAACCTCTGGGTTGCCAGGGGGGGTCACACAGGACCAGGGCTGAACCTGCATTGAGCAGGAGGTCCAGCAATTTCTCAGGTGTACAAGAGTGCAGCCACCCATCTGAGCAAAGGCTGGTCCAAATATTTCCCATTTTATCCGGTGAGGACCATCCCATCTGGCTGTCCCTGGTTGCTTTAGGCACACTCAGGGCTGGTGCCCTCTTGCGTACACTAGAGACACAAACCTCTTCCAGGGGAATAAAAAGGGTTTTATTTCACGTAAAAAATGTAAAAGGACGTTAATTTGTTTTCTATTAGAGTGTAAACTTTTATTCAGAGGCAGCTCCCAAAGACAAATCATCTGTGTCATTCATTGTATCTCACTCGCACGCTGCTGGTTTTCATTGGTGGTTTAATTATTCACAGTGCAGCCATAAAGATAGGGAAGAGCATAAAACGATGCATTCCACACATCAGTGCTCTCTTTCTCACTTTTATTGCTTCAAGCCCTGTCCTCTGGGTAATGATGTAAAGACTCTGTGACAGTTATACTGTGTTTGCTGCAGATCCATTTTATTGTCTGTCCACAGCAGTCTTTGGAAAGGCCTTTCTATCCTCTGGGCCCCAGTGAGGCAGTAGCAGAATCAGTCTCAGTCCAAGCTGTCAAGGCCCACAAGAACTAAAAAGAGTGACATGATGTGGGCTGTATTTTACAGAAGGAAAACAGAGGAATAAAGAGTGATGTGTCCAGGGTGGTTGCACAGAAAATTGGTGCCTGAGTGAGCTGTCTCACTGGCAGCTGCAGCCCTGAATTGAATGGAGAATAAGGTGTTTGCCATGACATGGGAAGATCTTTTTCTCCATTCCATTAAGTTCACATCTGTCCCTGTGCCTTCCATGCCAAAGCCTTGACCACATGAAGTATCCTCAACTTCCAGATCAACTCTGTAATGTGATGATGTTACATCAGTGTCAAGGCAAGCCCAGGCTGTCCTTTGAAAATCTGCCCTTGGAGATCCTCAGCACAGCTGGGATTTCCATCAGGCTTCTCTACCAGGACAAATTTAGGGATGACAGAAATAGCTATCATCAAATCAAAACCTCAACCAGGCCTCCAGTTGGCATAGTATCCTACAGCTTACTACGCTCTTGTGAGCTAAATGAAGTGGGAAATATGCTTTCATTAGACATAGCTGAGTCAGCAATCTCCATCCTGAGAGCTGCAAAAGTTAAGACTGAAGCCAGTAGAATCCAAAGATTATCAAAGAGAACAATACAGTTAATACACACTTAATAAAATCCATCCATTCAGGGAGAAAAAAATCCGTACATTGGTTTACAAGGGCCAACTGGTGACAACACAAACTCTGGGATTTGTTTTTAATAAGCTCCTTAGAGCCCAGAAAATATTTCCCCTTACACTTTTTGCTGTTGGAAGGTAGGTCAAATTTTGGGCGTCAGCTAATTGGCAGCATTTGCTAAATCCTCCTTCCTCATCCCCCTGAGCATACAAACCTAACACACCTAATTCCCAGTGCACCCCCGGGGCTGGAGGGAGACTACAGACAATTGTGTGGGAACTGCCACCATCTCCCAAAGGAGCTCTTGATGTCCCCACTGCTAAAGCCACACCTTCATGTCACCCTCACATCAGCAGGTTGTGCTGGTGCTCGTGGGGGCTTAACCCTCTTGTCTTCTACTTTTGGGTCAAGGACGTGTTCATGGAAAGTGAGATGGTCTGCATGAGGGTATAAGGAAGACTTTTGCAATGAATAAGTGATGTTTTGGTACATTAAGTTCTTTAACTGCTTGGTTTTGAAGGGATCCTATCTTTAGGGTGGGCTGGGGAGTCATCCAGCTCCGAGCCCCTCATAAATCAGACCTCCAGGTCATTCTTGCTGGCACTGTGGTCTCAGTATGAGCCACAGGACCGGTAGTTCCCCCAGAACACCCACAGTCTTCTCTGAAAGCACCAGGCAGCATCTCTGGTTTTTTCCTTAATTCCCTGTTCTCAGCAGGGCCTTGTGACAACAGACTTCAAATCCATGGCTCTGAAATTCCAGCACGTGTAAGGACTGTGATTCTGCAGGAGAGGCATGTCATGCCTTGGGTGGGAAGGGCTGGAGATTTCCTTGGGTTCAGTCCTAGCACTGTTTGGAATTGAAGGTGATGTGCCTGTTTCCTTCATACGTTGGTGCTTTTGATGGTAAAAGTCCCCTCTCTTGGGATGTGGAGGATTAGTTAATTCCTGCAATTCTTCCATTACTCTGATGAGATGGATGGAAAGAGAGTAATACTGAAAGCATTTTTTGGAAGAAAGCTGATGGCATAGACATGAATTTGTGGATTTTTTTAGTTGTTTCATTGCTCTAGATCACTCTTCCCTATGTCTCTCTCCTAGGGTGACCGTGGCCCAGTGGGACCCCCTGGCCCTCCAGGAGTCAAGGGGTCGATGGTAAGGAGTAAGTCTGCATTCTCTCACTCTTGCTGCTGCCCCTCTGTCTCTGTCCTAGACAAGGGTGCAGCTTCTCCTGTCTTTTAGTTTCATGACAACAGCTGCAATTTCTTCCCGTGTCTGTGGGGATGGGAATGGGCATTTGAGTGGATATTGAGGTGTAGCAATTGAGTCCAGCAGTTTTTCCTTCAGTGCAGCACTGGGGTTCGAGGTGTGTTCTGTGGCTCCATCAGCTGAGGACCTGCTGTGTCCAGTGGAGACAAGCCAGGAGCTGAAGGACGCAGCTCTTGCAGCTCTTCCTGGCTCTTGAACAGACAGTGCCCACCAACAAGGATCTGTCCAAGCTTTCCAGAGCAACTGGAAATGCAGGGTGCTTGGGCAGCACAGTCACTGTGCCTTGCTGTGCTCTGCCTTTCAGGGAACTACATTTAGGAATTTAACAGTGGGGACCTCAGCTGGATCTTGTCTTGCTCTGACACTTGTTTCCTGTCTACCACAGTACAAGACCCAAAGACATATTTTCGTATTAATTCAGCCCGTTCTCTCTGGGCTGTTCAGAAAATCTTGCTGCTGATATCACTGGCCAGGTTGGAGCTGGGTTAGTGACAGCCTGGCCATTTCCTTCTGCCCCTGAGCAATTTTACCCTGACAAATATCATATCTGCCTGACCTTGCAAGCAGTCAACAATCCATTTTTCCTGTCTTCCCACTGGGAGGAAGAAAGTCTGTGCAGATTGTGGACATTCACAGCAGGCATGTTCTTCTGCCTTCCCTTTTAGGGGCACCCTGGGATGCCAGGAGGAGTGGGTTTTCCTGGGATCCCTGGACCAACAGTAAGTAAAAGCTATCATCATCTTGTAATGCCACATCCTGGGCATGCATGGACCAAGTCAAGCAACTGTATTCCAGTTCATTTGAGTTTGATACAAACAACAGATATGGAGAGAGCAATGGGACATGAGTGGGAGCAACAGGGAAAGAGACACAAAAAAAGCACAGTGCTTAATTCAAAATTTTGTATTCCTAAGGTGGGATGCAAAAGTCACAATCCAGCCTCAATCTCTTAGCAGGACACAGGCTCCCTAGTTTAAGGTGTTCTGGGCTGGGAATGGTTGGCAGTGTGGGGATCACACCATGTGATATAGTGATGTATCATGGTCGTTTATCACAGTGACCACGGCATGTAGCATGACCATCCTTCATGGTCAAAGACCCTGCTGGCATGAGAGGAGCAGCAGAGCAGCTTCCCCAGACTGACCTTCCATCTGGACAGGCTCATCTGGCACACTGCAGCTGTGGCTGGAGCATGCAATCGCCATGGAGGCAGATTTTAGCCTGGCTCCAGTTTCCCACAGATGTTCTTTAGATGTAGTTCGGGCTCTCCCAGCAGCACAAGTGCTGCTGGAGCCAACAAAAAGGCAGCCCTGGGTGGGTGCAGGGAATGGATTTTTCTCAGTGTGTGAATTCCCACAGTGCTGGTAACTGGGAGGAAGATCACAGCAGTGAAATGCCCGAGAAGTGCCAAAGGTGTGGCCTCCAAATCGGGGTCAACTCTGCCACTGCCAGGAGCTCGAGGACGCTCTGGGTACACTGGCTGCAGGCAGCTGCTGCCTGGGCACAGACTGTGCAGTAGCAAGTGAGTGGAGGTGAGGAAAAGAGAAAATCTGAGGTCAAGCAGCACCTCAGGGTGACCCATCCCTGCCTGGAGAGCAGCAACATGGCACCAGCCCTGTCCTTACAATAAGAGCAGCACGATGCCACCCGCAGCCCCCAGCGCTGAGCTGCTCTGTGGCCCCTTGTGGAAGCACTTGCTGTTGACAGAAGCCTAAGAGGCAGCTGCATATCTGTAGATGTCTCATTTTTAACAACTTCCCTTCATGTTAGCTGCCACATGACTTGGGGACAGCCGGAGCACTGGGCTCCCCCCTGCTGCAGGCCTGTGAGCACCCGTGGCCAAGGCAGTTTCTGCCCTGTGGCAGAGAGCTCCAGCCCTGAGCACCATCCCATGCACCACTAAATGTACCTTCAAGTGAAGCCAAATTTTGTCTGTCTTCACTGGGGCATAGCAATAGAAAGAGCTGAGGCATCAGATCCAGGTGGAGATACCAAAACCTCTCAGCAAACCTCTGGGAGCTGAGACTCTCCCCAGGTCCTTCTGCTTCCTTCAGTTCCCTCTTCTCCTGCAGGCAAATAACAAGCTCATCCAAGCAAAATGTTTGCTCCATAACTGCATTTTAAAAAGTCATAATTCAATAAGCCAACCTTCCCCACAGAGCCAGTAAATCAAATAATCTCCTAATATCAAATCCCCACTCATTAACTCCAGCTGTTTTTCCACCAAACATTCCTTATTTGCTTTTCAAGCCAGACCTGAGGCATGCAGTTGTTGTTTGTCCTAAACTGTTAAAATCTTTGAATGAGCCTTAGCAGTGATGGCTGGTTAATTCAACAAAGGGTGACTGGAAATGGGAAGCAAAGTCAATGGTAGGAAACTTTGCCCTTGGTTTCAGCTTCCTGAGGGTTGTGAATTCCTTTTTCCTCTTCTTACTCACCATTATGGTGCATCTTTTCTGTTTATATACAGTTTTGGAAATAATGTGTATCTATAGGAATATTAAAGGTCACTTATCTTCTCCTAAACAGTTCATTGGAATTCCAGCAGGGTATCTAGCTATTCCCTCAACGTTTGCCATTACAATGAATGTTTCTGTCCTTGTACTTTCATAAGCTGTTTGGGATAGGCTGCGACTTCCCGAGGAGATTCCAAATACCAACTAAGGATTTAATTTCAGTACATGGTTATCATAAAAATCTCTATAAAACAAGCATCTGACACATCCACTGCCTGTGCCAGTCACCGCTGTCCTCACTACCAAAACTGAGAGGTACTGTGATCACAAATACAGCTACAGTCAACTGACATTTCCATACTGAGTGAGAACAGCTCAGAATTTGTATCCCGAACTTATGTGCCATGCACAAAAGCAAAATCTTCATAAATGGCAGTTATAGGAGCAGTAGGAAGATCACAGTCCAGTTCTGTTCTGATCTGTGGTGGAATTTGCAGGGCTGACAGTTGGTAAAAGCTATTAACATGTAAGCAGCCAAATTTGATGTGGAATGTTTGAGAGAGAAAGGAGTGAATGTGTCATTTTGAGGTTTTCTTTTCTGACAGCAGAAAGGCACTAACTTTAAGTATCAGGCTTAAAAGCTGTGATACAGAACTAAGCACTGTTAAATAAATATATCCCTTATGTTTTTTTACTCTGATAAATAATCTAGCTGGGAAAAAAACTGGCTTTCTGCATTTTCTGTATGCACATTAATGAATGATGTGTGTACAAATCCAGATTAAAAGAAAACCTGAGATCCTTCTTTAATTGTAAGAAGAACAGGATCATCCACATCACCAACAGTCCACATTAAATTAGTATCTATCTGCCAGTATCAATATTTATGCAGCATTAACAGGGCAACAGTTACTTAAAGATAAAGTCAGTATTTGGCTGAAAAGATCAAACTTGGATACCCAAGATGAGGTGTCTGATTTTGTATTTGGACATCTAAAAATGAGATTCTGGTTATTATTATTTTTGAACAGATGCTGAGAAACAGCTGCTTTTAATAGATTCAGAGGGGATTCTGGGTGTTCAACTTCTCTTCACATCACACCACTGACACAGATAACAGCCTGCAGGTCATTAAGCACACAAACCTCAGCCAGGATCTTTGGCCTAAATGTTCACAATCCAAAGACAATCCATGACTTAAAAAAAAAAAGGCCATTTATAGACAAGTAAAAATGGCAATGTTTTTAGCAAGTGTTTGATGAACCAATCTGCTGGTCAAGGGTCTGCATCTGAGGCCCCTGCAGATCCCATAGGAATGTAGGGTCTTACCAAAGCTGCTGCCTTCCTCATTGTGTGTCCTTTTTCCCCTTGCAGGGTCCAGCAGGAGCCCGTGGTGTGCCAGGGGTCCGAGGCATGAAAGGCCGCAGGGTAAGCACTGTCCATGAGCTTTCATCCCTCTCTTCTTCCAGACACTGGAAAAATAACCTGCTGCTTTAGTCTGGGGGTGTGAAGATGAGCAGGACTTGGGCAGCACCTCCCCAGACATGTTTGTGCTGCACACAAAGGCTGTGTGGTCCTTGAAACAAATCTTACCAGGGAAGTGAATGCTGAGGATGTGTAAGGGCAGAGGGGTCCCCACAGTGGAGGTTATCATGGAAGTGGTCCAGCCTGTCTTTTCCAACTACCTGCCATGTCAAAACACAGTTTATGGATGCTTCTGGTGAGGATGATGAAGATTTAGTTGTCTGAAATTGTGGGAAAGGGTGCAGGTAGAAAACCAGAAAAGGTGCCTTTGTTGCTGTGGGAGAAAAAGTAGCTGAGATATGAAGTGTTGTGATATAACCAGAGGCAGATGAAGGAGCAAATGTTATGTCATGACATAGAATTAAGAGACAAGGCTGACAGAAGTAGAGCTGGGCTGTTCTACCCATGTGTTGCCCTCCAGTCCCACAGGATTGACACCTCCCAGCAGGGCTCCACGGGCATATGAGGAAGGTGTGCTTTGCATTGTCAGTAGATCAGATCATAAACACGTCCTGTGCCTTTCTAAGGATTTTTCCAGCCCTGATTTGATGTGTACATACCTCAACAGTACCACCCTGTGAGCACAGGTGACTCCTCACCCTGCCTGGAGAGAGCAGCCCCCAGCCTCGTGCCGGGTGCCACTGCCCGGCACCACTGGCAGAGCTGTGAGTTCACCTTTCCCTCAGAAAAGAGCTCACAGGCACTCAGAGTCAGCTCTTGTGTGGCTCTCCCCGCCCTCTTTGGGTGACAGTCGACAGGACAGTGACCTCTAGACCTGCCAAAGCTGCTTGTTTTCCTGCCTGTGACATCCAGCCCCCATCCCACTGAGCTCTTCAATCTTTCTTCTCCAACGGGATATTTATTGCAGGAGCATCCCTGCTTTGGATTGTTTTTCCTTGTCCAGCTGCTTTACAAAGTATTAATAGCAAGCACACATGAGTTCTGCTGAAGGCCCCAGCAACAACATATTTTGCATTTCTCCCTCCAAGGATCTGTTCCCATGTTTCATTTTCAAAGACATACACTGGAGTGAACAATACATTTTACCTACTGCCACACTCTGCTTCTCCTGCAACTTCTGCTTGGGTGATTCAGGACAGCCAACAGTTTTGTGTTTCCCTATGCCAGAGTGAATGCTTTCTTCAAATAGCTGGGACCAGCAAAAGAAAATGGAATAACCAACTAGGAAGCTTTGTAACCACAGAGTTATGTACCCTGGAACTGCTCTAAACTTTAAAATCACATCTAGAAGGATGCCAGTAACATCCAAGTTTGGCAGATGTTTATCAGGGTTCATCTTTTAATTTGTGACTGGGAATTGTGACTTTTTTTGGGGAAAAAGCTCCCATTCCTCTGTGCTCCTTGGTGGAAAGGCCCATGGAGTTCACTCCCCAGGTCCACTTGCAAAGGGGCCCACGGGGAGCGTGCTTCCTCTGTGCTGCCCAGCAGGGATTAGCTGGGCTGTCTGGGATATCCATGATCATGTTGGATGAGAAACTGGAGGTGTTCCTTCATGGCAGGCTCTGAATGGATGGTGGAAAATATCCCAAGGTAAAACTGCAGCACGGGGTTGAACAGGAAACACCTTCTGATGGATCCAGGCTGCGAATGTGAGGGCTCTTGGAGAGGTGGGTCCTCTCAGGGGATCAGGTGCTTTTGCCAGTGCCTTTAATGTTTGCAGTGACACAGAAGGAGTCCTGGAACTGGTTCCTCCCAGCTGCCAGCCAGGGATCCTTCCCCATCCCTGCCACTGAGCCCTCCTTTCAGCAGGCGTGCACAGGCAGCTGCAGTGTCTGACTCTTGGGTTGTCCAAGATTCCCTCACATAAACCTTCTTCAGCTTCTTACATCCGTACTGGCCTCAAGGCCACAAGGAAAGCTGGATTCAGCTCCCAGGAAAGGAGGTTGCCTGGGACATCAGGGATTTGCCTTTGGCTGTAGCTGGATCCAGAGAGAGGGTGTCAAACCTTCCAGAGAGATCCTGTGGAACATCAGCTGCCACCAGCACTGTCCATCCTCAGAATGACATATCATATAGGAGAGACCTTCAGCTTCATGGCCTGGCTTTGCATTTCCTCTCCAGATGTTCAGTCCAGCAGGTCCTGTGCCGGTCACTCCCTCTGGACATGCCTCCACGGAGAGAGCCAGACTTCAAAGTGCATCCCAGCCCTGCAAAGCAGGAATGCAGCAGTGGCTGGATCCTGACAGGCTGCAGTGCCTGCAAAAGGTCACCTCAGGATGTGCAGAGCATTGAGGCAGAAAGGAGGCAGTGCCTGGGGAAAAGGGAGCGTTAAGGAATTGGTCTTGCCCTAAGGACATCAGCGTCGGGTAAAACTCTGCCTAAAGCTCTACCAGCAAGGACTGACCCTTTGGATCTGCTGCTGATGTTCCTGCTCTCAGCTCCCATTGCTGGGCTGTGCTGTGGTGGAGATCTGGTGTTGTTTGAGCACTGCAGTGACATAATCCATGCAGAATTTGTGAGGCAGAGAGATGCACTTTCTGAGATCCCCGGCAGGAAGGATGAACCTGGGCTTTGCTGTGAAATTCTACAGATTTCAGTGAATATGATATAGGGAAGTCAGTATTGTAAGAACCAGCAGATCTCCTGCCTGCAGGATTTCTCGTTCAAATCTCTCTCATTCACATTTTCCTTCTCTTCATACTCTCAGAAGATATTCCAGGCACACAGTATCCTATGTTTGCTTCCTTGCTCCTGTGATTCTGGCTCTTGCTTTATTCAGGATGGGGAAATGATCCCCCATCTGTAATTTCAGACATTACTCTCTGTCTATCCTAGCTTACAGAAGGGATGTAATTAAATTCAGGGTGGAAACATTAATGCAGCCCCTGCCAGATGTTTGTGGATTCCATGAGCTCTGTTTGTGGATGCTTCATTAAAGTTATTCTGCTTTTGAAGGAAACGTAAATAGCAAATATGGTTTTGATTGTAAAGAACAATGGAGACTTTTTGGGGTCTGCATTTATGTTGTGATAGCTTTTATAGTGTCAAGATATGTATATTTTTAAAAGAAAAGCATTTTAAAAATTGTAACCTTCTTTTTAGTCCTGACAGAGCTATTGTCCCTTCACAAGTCTTCATTTATTCCACCAAACTGATACTGAACAATTTTCCTCAAATGTTATTTCCTTTCTAGTCTTCCCTAAGGAGAAGAAACTTGGACATGTGAGCCCAGGCTCATTTCCCTTCATCTGTATTCAGTGTAGCACTTGGATATGTGCTTAGTATCCAGCTAGTGACAGCTATGTACATGCTTAAACCTAATTATTTAACCAAATCAAGGTTTAAATTTGGAGGCAGTTGGTCCCTTACCCTATGTCACTTAAATCCTAAAGCACATTTCTGCTAATCAGCTCCCCACAGCAGGAAAATGTGTGGTCTCCTAAGGATAATGTCATCAAAAAGACTGGGAGTCTCTATGAAGGGCTGAATATCAACCAGAGCCATGATTTTGTAACTCACATTATAGAGCTGCAGCTGAAATCCTGCTGTAAAGTGCCTTACCTTGCCCTATTCTCCTGGCCAAGGTGCCTGTCAGTATTTCTAGAATTTTATCTTCTCACTGCTGGGTTCTGGCTCAGGTGATACACAGGAGCTTTTCAAATCCCAAAGCACATTTCTCTTTTCCACTGTGCCGTTCATTCATCCAGCTCCTGCATCAGCTGCTGCCCACGTGAAGCCTGCAAATCCAAGATAAGGGGAGCACACCTGCATTCCAGGCGCTTTGCTGCTCCATGCCAGAGGGAAGGAATCGCTGCTCTGCCACCCACATGGACCCAATGATTTCCAGCATCACCAACTGCAGGAATTTATAAATGCCAGGGATTTGTAAAGTGGTGTTATCTAAGCAAACCTGAAAATATTTGCCTTTCCAAGGCATGTTGTTCATGGAGAAGTGGAGGGTATTGTTCTGCTTCCAAGGATCTTTCTAGTTGACTGAGAAAGCCTCAGAAGTGTTTGAGGAAAAGCTCGTTCCAGATCCATGGCCAGGGATGTGTCCCTTTGGCTTCACTCAAGGCATCTGCTTGCTTTTTTGTTTGTCCAGGCTGTGATAGCAAAATATCAATATTTGGATAACTGGGTAAGGAAGGGGCTTTGGGTTTCTGGAAAGGAGCTACTGACTGCTCCTTCATGCTGCTGTTCAGAGGCTGGTCACTGTCTCTGTCTGAGCTCTGAGTAGGTGTTTAACAGCAGGACATGCAGCACTGCTCTGCAGAAACACCTTGTTGAGTACATAGTTCTGCAGGAGCATGTCTGCTTTAGCAGCAGGATATATCCCTATTGCCTCACCTGGAATGGCAAAGCCTGGAGCTGGGTTCCCCTGCCTTTGTGAGGTGTCACCTCCAGCCACTATGGTAACCCCTTGTTTAGTCTGGGGTTCCTGATAGTGCTGCTTGGTGTTGCTCAGCACAGGGAAATGCTGTCCTGGCCTGCACTGAGGGTCCAAGGGGAGCCCAGGGGCTCTGCTCAGCCCTGCTTGCAATGCCAAGCTGCCAGGTCTGCAGGGGGAAGGCACCTTGAGGTCCTTTGAGGAGCCTTGAGGCTCTTGGCTTTAAGATGCTCCCTGGAGAGCTGCCAGGACCTCACTCACTCATCTCTAACCAGCCTGGTCAGTAAAAGAGAGTTTTAAAAATGTAACTAATTGACTAAATGTAGGTTTTCCTGTCAGGGTGGATTCAGGGAAGCCTTTATGCCAGGTTTCAGCCCAGGAGGCTGGAGAAGATGAAGCTTGCCACATAAATAGAGGGTCACTCTCTCCTTCTTCAGGTCAGATGCCAGTGGGAAGGGCTGTGATGGGATTAGGCAGGTGACTCCTGCAAAGTGAGATTGCCCTGGCAGATCCTGCCATGCTGGTGACAGGGCTCTGCTGGAAGAGATGAGGATACTGTAAACACTTCCCCAGCCAGCCAGCCCTGATGAGAGCCACAGCCATTGCTGAAGGGCACCCAACAGCCTCCACCTGGCTCAGAGCAGCCCCTGCACTGGCAAAGGGGCTGAACAGGGCAGGACAGGCTACAGAAGATGGGTCTGGAGGGGCCAGACTCATTCCAGTTTCCTTCCCGACTCTGACCCAGATTATCACTGTAACTTCCATGTCCCACTTGCTTCTGATCCCTGTTCCCTCTTTGAGCCTGAGCTAAGGAATTCTTGCCCTCTGCACATCCTTCCCCTGCTTCTCTAGCAGGTCACCACATCATCTCAGACAGTAAAGATGTAATTGCACAAAATATCCAAGTGGCTGCTCAAAGGAAAGGGGAACAGTTTGTTTTCCAGGTAGGATGATTTGGTTGTTGAGGGTGCTTTCCCAGAGTGCCAACATCATACCCATGCTGACACCTCCCTTCCCAGTGCAGGTCTGGGTATTTGCTGGGTGTCCCAGTCACCCCAGGCAGCCTCCAAGATGCCTCCAGGCCCTGCTCTTCCACCACCCCAAGTAACAGGGCTGTCTGACTCGAGCTGTCAGTAGCCCTGCTTTTAAGCGACCTTCTGGTCTTTGTCATTGTGCTTTGAGGTTTATAGGGACATGGATTCATAAAATCTTGGTCTTTACTGCTCTCTGATCTAGGGGCCAGCATGAGCCACAGCACTTGGGGTGTTGGGCTGGTGAGAGGTGCTGTGACATTTGTGCAGCACAGCCCCAGCTGTGAAACACCCCTTTGGTTGTGGGGATCCCATCTGGGGCACAGCCCTCTGTCTGTCTGTCCTGGCGGCCAGGCTGAGCATTCTTCAGAGCTGTGCCATACTGGCAGTGCAATACAGGCTCTCGGTTATTCAGACTCTGCTCCTCTGAGCAGCAGAGGGCTTTGCCAAGCTCAGTAGGAGTTTTTGCATTATTTTATATTGACAATGTTTGTCTGCTGTAATAATTTGGCTGGGGTTCCTGTACATTTCTGCTGTACACTGCTTTTCTTTGTGAGTCTTTCTCTTTGCCTGTCATCCTGGAGTTGCTTTTCTAACACACTGGCTCCCTAGCCCTGTTATTACTTTTGGCACTGGGTTTGCATCCCGATTAAGCACATTGGCTCCTGTTTTCCCTTTCTGCATTGGCCAGCTCTCAGAATTCCTCTTACCACTACGTTCTAGCACTGCTCTGTGTTTTTATTTATTATTTATATTGCATTAGTGCCTAAGAGTCCTAACTGAGCTCATGAACTGATTGCAAACATGATGTCTGTTAACAGAGTCTCTTCATATGCCCTTTTTTAACTCTTTTATTTTCCTTCACTGTGGCTCTTTATTCTCTGTCCGTGTGACACACTGGTCTCTGGGGGTCACATGGTCCAGAAGGTTGTGTGTTCAGCTTCCCTTGAAAGATAGATGGTCTTTAAAGTCCCTTTCAACCCAAACCATTTTTTCTGTGATTCTCTGATCATATCCTTACCCTCTTCCCAGGGCTCTCCTCACTTGGAATCCTCTAAAAGAACAAGGATGCCCCTTCCTCAGTGATGCCCAAGCTGTACCATGAACTAATTTTAGCTACTCACACCTGCTCATTTGCAGCAGGGTGTGTGTCCCACACACCTCCTGAGGCCCCTGTGCCCACCTCACACACACACCCAGGAGCAGATGCCAGGAATGGCACCAGACCCTCCCCACCCCCAAATGCACAAGCACCTGCCTGGTCCTTAACATCAGCCAGATCGTTAAATATCATTCAGCTGTAGCTGAGGGCTTGCAGTTCAGCTGCCAGCAAATACACTTTTCTCTTTGGAAGGAATTTGGGGCCCAAGACAATGTGAAGGTACTGTACAGTGGGGGTCGTGCACCTCTATACCATCAGTGTGACCATGTGACAGTGTGGTGTGGCAAGGGTTAAGGGCAAAGGTGTTGGAAAAGCAAGGTTTCTAGGAAGAAAAAGGTTTGCTGTCAATAAGGCTGGAACTGCAAGTTTAACTGTGCATTGCAAAACTGTAGTCATGTAACCATTGTCTGAAAATAAGGCTGTTCCTGGCCTGCTTTTCTCCTCTGGCTTGGGTTAGTGGTTGGTAGTTGGTTTAACAGGAATAAAAAGTGCTGTGTGCTGGTAACGGTGAGAAATGAAGCAACAAAACACAGAAAGAATCTTTTTAGTCCTGGGCTCTGAGCTCTGTGCTCAACCCAAGCAGGTATAAGTTGGCTAAGCCAGGATTGATCTCATGGACTGTCCTGGTGGCCAAGGCTAAAATGACAGCTGGATTTTCCAGTGAGCTATATCCTCTGTGTTCTTATTTTTGCCTCTCTTTGCCTCCTTCTAGGGTGCCAGAGGGCCTGATGGACCCGTAGGCGAGCCAGGGGCACGAGGTGCCAAGGTGAGTGCCAAGGCTGCTCTCAGCTGTGCTGTGAAATGCTCAGGGCAGGATCACATCCTCCCCCAGGAACAGGGATGTTCAATTGCTCCATGAGGATCAACCAGCAGGGATGAGTCTGTCTTGCAACCAGAGTAAAATCTATCCAGAATTGGTATCAGGGCCCTTGCCCACACTCCCAGCTTGGGGTGTTCCTTGGGAAACAATCCCAGGTGTTTGGCCTCTCAAAAGCTGCAGGGAACTGGAAGGGAAATTTGAGGCACAAAAATGCAAGAGCAGATGGGCTGAGGCAGAAGAGCATCACCAACAGCTTGTGCTCCTGCTGGATGTGTCTTTGTCTGTTTGTTTTGCAGGGCCGACCAGGGGAGCCAGGCAGGGTGGGCCCAGATGGGCTGCAGGTATGTCCTCTGTGAGAGCCAGAGCTGCCAGCCCTGGGGACACCCACATGTCCTCAGAGCAGCACAGGTGTGTCAGCACATCCCCAGCTGAAAATTGCTGTCACTGTGTGTTCACAGGGCAAGATGGGGGAGACTGGGGAGACTGGAGCACGTGGCTTCCCAGTAAGTGTCCATCCCTTCTACTTCCTTTCATAACCTCAAGTTCTTGAGTCCTGGTCCAGGAGGAAGAATCTGGATGCTATCTCACACTTGCAGGGCCACCTCTCCCCTCCTGTCACTGGAGCACTTTTGAGGTGCACATTTCTGCCAAGAGACATGAAGGATTGCTGCTGGGTTGGAGCTGACCCTGGTGTTTTTAATTTTTCTAGGGTATCCAAGGACCTTCGGGACCTCCAGGAGCAAAAGGGGCTCCAGGCGACCCGGCAAGTGTCTTATCAGTCTCTCTCCATCTGTCTTTCCTTGCACACAGACACTTCATTTCTTTCTCTGTCTGTCTCTTCCCCACCACTTATCCCTTTCCCAGCTTCTCTGTCCTTGCCAACTCCAGCATGGTCAGAGATGTGAAAGACTTGGCTAGAGTCCTAGGAGCCATAAGGAAAGACAAGGTCAGACCCCTGGAAAGCAAAAGGGAGCCATGGATCTATCAGGGAGAGTGTAGGATATGGCCTAGGAAGGGATACTTTGGAAGGAAAGGTAGGAAAGAAGGGCAAGGTTGGGTCTGGGACAGGGTCAGATGTAACAGGAGGAGTTGGAGTCTAGGTGGAGTGGAAGCAGGAGCAGGAGGGAGGCTGATGGTGTCAGAACTGAGCCCACAGCTTTGGGGGAGTCACTGGGGAAAGGCAGACCTCAAGGAGGGCCAGCAGTGCTGGGCTGTGAAGGGAGAGAGTAAACCAGACACTTTCAGATTGGCCACTGCAGTTGTTTCAGATGGGAGCCAGGAAGATGAATGGTCTTCTGAGCTCTTTGCATGTTAAGGTGCCTCAGCACACCCGCTGCTGGCCTCTCCATCCCACTAGCCAAATCTTGCACAGTGAGTACTCCTCTGAGATGTGGGAGGGAACTGGGGTTTTATCTTACAGACCATGGACGTGATGGCCCTTCAAAAATGAAAACAGTTGTGTGAAAAGAGCCTTGTCTCTCTATTTTGCAGGGTCCCCAAGGACCACAGGGGCCACCCGGGCCTTTGGGAGAAATGGGGCATAAGGTAGGTCTGTCCTTTGTTGCTGTTTGTTTTCCCCTTCCATCAGGAGTGGCAGGACAGAGGGAGGAGTAAAGGTGCAGGGGAGCATCCCTCCACACCTTGCAGTGTGGAACAAACAGGAAGGATTTCCCTTAAGTCTGACAGTCAGCTTCCAAATGAAACAGTGAAAATCAGAAATTTGAGCACCCTTTTCATCACAGGCCACAGACACCCAGCTAGTGGAAGTGCAGACACATCTTCTCAAGAGAAGATACATTTCAAAGGTGACCACGGCAGGGACCAACTTTTTGCACCAAGGTGCAGAGTCAGGGAGCCAATACAAGCACAATTCAGACTGAGTACCAGTCTTTCCCTCTCCCTGGTGCTGTTGCTGACACACACAGGTTTGCCAGCCCGCCCAGATGGCCAAGGCAGCCCCAGCAGAGGCCAAGGCAGCCAGTGCAGGAAGCTCGGAGACGCCTTTGCTGCTGACGGTGCTGCTGGGCTGTGGTTGCCATGTAGCAGTGACACAAACACACCAAAACCAACCAGCAGCTGCCAAACACTGCCCAATGGAGTGCAAGGGATGCCTCCATGGTTTCCCCCAACTCCCTTGCACTTTTGGCTTTATTTCGCTCCCCTTAAAATAATAGTCTTGGCTCTTTCTATCACATGTGCCCCTTGCACAGCTCCTTTCTGTAGGTCCTGAGCTGTAACACAGACGTGAAGGTGGCTTTGAATGCAGTCTATGCAAAGTGTGTGAGTCATGAAAGTTTCCATTCTCATGGCTGCTGGACTGCATGGAGCGAGCTCTCAGCATGGTAAACCACACTGGGGAGCTGGAAAGCTGCTACTGAGCCACTCTGGATGCTGCCAACCAAGAAAGTACAGACCTTCATTCAAATCTGTAACTCTTCCAGGAGCCTTTCTCTGCACTGGCACCTCTGGAGAAACCAAAGCAGGATTTTTGCTTTCATTGGAGCTTGAATTTTCTCATTGCGTGACATGACCATTTGTTCACAAACCCAACACACACCCTGCTCCCTCCTCTGCTTGAATCCATTTCAGCAAGCCAGGAATTGGCTTTATTCCCTGGGTAGCTCCCTTGACTATGTGCTCTTTTTTCCTTTATTCCCAACTGTAAAGAGAAGGGAGATTGTTGTCTGGAATGCAAATATCATAAGTAAATAAACTACTCAAATCCTTTAAAGAGAAGCTTTACTGTCCCATCTTTGGGCTTGTTTTACAGACTCTCATTCCCCACGCTTCTCAGAGGTAGGAGCAAATGTACAAAGATGAAAGCTCCCAATAGATCTTGGTACTAAAGATAGTGAATGACTGTGACCCCACAATCAGGGGCTGCACATGGAGCTGGACTGAGTGAGAACAGTTTGCAAGGTCATTCTCACATCTTCCATCTTTCTAGCTTAATTCCTATCTTTTTCCAGGTCAAGCACTCATTTTTGGCTCTTTGAGGGATGCCAAACCCCTCTACCAGAGTCTGTGCTCACACGAGAGTGAGAAACTTTCCCTCGGCCAGTCCAGCCTGGCCTGTGGATTTCTGGTCTGAGCCATTGGCCTTTGGATATTTCCTGGCCCTGGACAGCCAGAGACAGCTGGCTGATGGATGTCAAGGCTAATCTGGCCAAAATTTGTGCTGGAGGGCTCAGTGTCACCTTGCAGCCCTCAGCTGCCTTCAGCTGGCAGCACCATCGTGCCCCTGCCTCTTTGGGAATGGGGCCCAAAGGCCCAGCTGGAAGATGTGGGGCAGCTAGCCCCTCATCAGAAGGAGCCTGTTGGTGCAGGTGATGTGCTCACACCCGTGGGAATGGAGAGGTGGGGCTGCAGGGACCAAGAGCGAGAGCACAGCCAAACATTTCTGTTGCGCACTGTACCAGCCCAGCCTGCTGGACCCTTGCAAAGAGCTTCCAAGTCTAATTCTGGGCCTCTTCCCTTCTGTCCCAGCTGGTTCCAGTGCTGCTCCCTGGTGGGGTTACTAACCTTAGAAAGCAGAGGGATTGGAAGGAGCAGAGAAAGGTGCTTGGCAGAGGAGGCTGGGGAGAGGGGAGGTGTGAGAGCTGATCAGAGCCCTCCCAGACCCAGGCACGAGGGGCCTCTTTGATGCTGTGGACCCTGAGCCAGCTCCAGGGAGGTAATTGCATTGCAACCAGGGCTTGGCTGTCCCAGGAGAGCTCTGCTAAAGGAGTTATGTCTTTGATCTTGCTTTCTGCTTTGTTACAATGGGTTTTTTTCATTATCTTGTTGTTTTGTTTTTTTTTTTTTCCCAGGGACCGCCAGGCTCAATGGGACAACCTGGTCTTGCAGGTGAACCTGGCATGAAGGTAAGAAAAGCCCTGAGTGCAGTTTCTCTGTCAGACTGGGGTGATAAATGGCAACTTGTGCTCCTGAAGGACTGAGTGACATTGCAGGTTTACCCTCCAGCAGCCAAAGCAGATTGTGCATTCAATAAAAGAAAAAGTTTTAAAAAGCTAAAATTGGGTTAATTTTAACCATTTTTTACAAATTCTTGAGCCCCAACCTGAGGGAGAGGCTGTCAGTGCTGGGGAGAAGCCCCAGCCCAGGGATCTTATCCCTCAAGAGCTGTGAAGGGCCT
This sequence comes from Anomalospiza imberbis, assembly GCF_031753505.1. Lineage (NCBI taxonomy): Eukaryota > Metazoa > Chordata > Aves > Passeriformes > Viduidae > Anomalospiza > Anomalospiza imberbis. Next base: position 6,169,130 of record NC_089701.1, on the reverse strand, counting down.
TGGAAATGAAGCTCAACTCTTTGCAGATCCAAAATTTAAATGGAGAGAGGAGTCCTTGAGACTCAGATATCCAGGCAGCTTCTAATTCAAAACCAGAAGAGTCTTAGGAAGGTCTCAGATTTAAAAATACCCTCAGACAAGGTCCTGCCACAGTTTCCAAGGCTCAGCTCTCTAGGGACTGAACTCCTCTGATGGTTAAGGGGGAAGGGTGCCCTGCTGCAGACCATGAATGCACCTTCTTGTCCACATAAAAGCCATCTCTTTGTTTGAGTAAAATCCCAATGCTGGGCAACTCAAAGGGGGTTTTATTTAATCCTAACCCACTTGGTCTGAACATTTGCTCTTGTGTGCAGAGCTTTTGAACAAACTCTATATAGGGATTAAATGCAATTTCCTCTGTGCTGCTCTTCACTCCCACCCCCCACCCCATCCTTTGCCATGTTTTCCTTGGCAAATCTTCTGACATTTCACTGGAGCTACCGTGTCTTTGGCATCCTGATACTGCAGGAGTGTTTCAGCTCCAGTGCTCCTGGCTGGCCCTCCTTGGAGCAGGACATGATGATTTGCACAGACACCCCTTGACCTGCCGGCCTTGCTGGGAAGTCGTGGAGTGAGAGTCCTGTCCTGCTCCCTCTCCAAGCTGGAAGGAGCTGGACCAAGACTGGTCTGTGCAGAGCGGTTTGCTGTGGGATGAGGTTTATGGACATCTCAAACCTTTTTCCCTTGAATGCTCTGCATTTCCTGAGCTCTCTTCCGTGCAGAGTAGGTTGCTTGGGTGGGCACAAATGGGAGAGAGACAGGGCAGATGCCCTGTGGCCATCCTACCCCCAGTGCCACATTGGCAAGATCCATTTGTTTGCCAGCTCCTTCTGTTCACTCATTTAACTGCTATCAAAGATTCAAGTTCTTCTGGAACTGGGTCTAAAAGAGCTGTTGGATTTTTTTCTCCCTCACTCTGGTTGTGTCTGCCACCACACCACATTGCATCCACCCTGCTGCTTGTCTGTGACGGGCCATGCCAGAGAATGCCTTCTGGATCTGCAGCTGCAGGCAGCTCAGACCCTCTGTGACCCCCGTCCTGTCCATCTTTGCAACAGAGCCTGTGAGATGTGTCCTTCTTTGCTGCCCCTATGCTGGGCCTTTGAACCCCCTTTGAAAACTCAGCTGAAGGTGTTTGTGTGGGAGAAGGAAAGAAATGGGCAAAATTAGGAGTGCAGCGGGAAGAACTTCACGCTCCCTCACTGTCAGTAAACAGCTTGTCTCCCTGTGTGTGCTTCCTTCCTTTTAGGGTGATCCTGGCCAGTTAGGAATCCCTGGAGAGCAAGGTCTCGTTGGCCAAAGAGTGAGTATGGCCACCTTCTGGTGGGGCTTCTGTGCCTCATCAGTTCCCCAGAGGTTCTGTCCTTGTTGTCCCACAGCCTGGACAGGCTGGCCCTGTTCTCTGCATCTGCTCCTTCTGTGGGTGCTGGAAGCACCTTCCCCCCAGAGCCCCTCAGCCCGAGCTCACCAGTCTCTCTGAGCCTCTCAGATGCCGGTGTGACACCGAGTGTGAAAGGGGCAGTGTGGGAGCAGAGGTGGGGACAGACCCCTCCTGTTTGCCAGAGGCTGTGTCCGTGCACGCCGGAGCAGAAGGGCAGCTTCAGGCAGGGAAACACTGGGCACACTGTGTGGGCATGGAGGGGGGATGAATGCATGGATTGAGGCTGGCAGGGGCTGTGTCCCTTCCCAGGACTGAGGTCAGTTGTTGGAGCAGGATGAGGAAGGCCCAGGTTAAGTGAATTCAGGCTGAGCTCCTTTTCCCACAGGGAAGGAGAGCTTCCCACAGGCCACAGCGGGTCCGAGGAGGAGAAACTGTGGCTCAGAATGGAGCAAGAGGCTGAACTCCTGCTCTTGCTCCAGGAAGAGCTTGCTCAGCATTAGGGTATGAGTTAGGACATGTGTTAGAGTGCAGGGCTGGGCTCCCATCACTGCAGCCTGGCTGCTGCTGTGAGCCAGCTGCAGGAAGCTCGGGGAAAAGTACATTTAGGCACAGCCTTATGGTGTTTGCTTCTGTCCGCAGGGAGAATCCGGGCTGGAAGGGGACACGGGGCAGCTTGGGCCAGATGGGATCAAGGTAAGCCTCACTCCCATGGAGTTCCAGCTCTCAAACACGTCTCTGTGCACTCAGGTCCCTGTGATTCCCAGAGCCAGGGTGAGGCTGAGGGGATTATCGGGTCCTCTGTGGAATAAACCTCTGCCCTGCAATCTCTAAGGACTTTTTTTTCTGCAAGCACACATAACAAACCCCTCCTGTTTCACTCCTCTACCCACGTTTTTTGGCATCTGATCAGATCTCCAAAAAGGTCAAGTTCTTCAAAATCTGGTTTCCAACAATTTGTCTGTTTTATTTGAGTCTTTGCAGATCAAATTTCCAGCTAATCAGGAATTCCTGGGCCTGGCAAGGGAAATCAAGAATTGTCCATCACTCTCCCCTGCACCACTGACCAGAACAATGTTAGAGAGTAAAGAAACCAGATCCCCTTCCCTTGGCAGAGCCCCTGGATCTCACTCAGGGTTTGCTCTGTCTCTCACTGCTGTGAGTTTGCTACCTTGCCTTTGGAACAGGGCTCTGATTCCTGTCCCTGCACAGCCAGCCTTTCCAAACAGGCCAACAATTTTGTTCCATGGAAAGAAAGAGCAGCCCATCCCACAACAATGCAGTTTATTGCTTCTTTCTAGTTAAACTATTTGCCATGTGTCTCTAGTTCTGCTTATCTCTGAATGTTGGACCAAAAATCTCCTCCTTAAGGACAATCAAGGCTTCTGTATTCTCTTGCACCGCTGGCTGTGCCCAGGAGCTCTTGAACCAAACTAGCTCTTTCCACCCCAAATGTGTCTCTGGACACTTAACCAGATGTGTCTGTGCTCTTTAACCAGATGAGAGCTTGTTGAGCTCTCCCAGCACAGGTGCAAGAGGAAAATGGTTCAGTTCAAGGCTGCTTGGCTGCACATGTTGCTCTCCGTATAAAACTGGCCTTTATCATTGTCTCCATATAATTTAGAGTGGTAGTGCTGAATAATACAAAATATTTACAATGTTTTATTTATTTTGATAAAAGAAAAGCAGCTATAAATTTACTTCTTGCACTTCTATGATTATATTTCTGGTCTGTGTTCCAGTTGGTTGATCTTGCCAAATACTGAAATTTTATTATCTGCCAGATTTTTTTTTCATAAATTTCAATGACAGGTTTCACATGGGGAGCTTTAATTGGGTATTGGGAAAAATTTCTTCACTGAAAGGGTGGCCAGGCATTATAACAGGAAGTGGTGGAGTCACTATCCCTACAAGTGGCACTTGGGGCCATGGTTTAGTGGTGGGCTTGTCAGTGCTGGGCTGAAGTTTGGATTCATTTGTCTTAAACGTCTTTTCCAACCCAAATGATTCTTTGATTCTGTAATTGTCAGAGCAGTGATTTGACAGGATACCCACTGCTCAGGCCATGGATCCTTTACAGGGCACAGTGACACAGTTTCACAGAGGGTTTATTGGAGCCCTGGGCTGATTTCTGTTTGGCAGCAGGAGCTGAGCAGCTGCTCCAGACGAACTCATCCTATTAAAAGTCTTTCAGCATCCCAAGCTCAGGGCTTCTGGATGAGGCAAGGGAGACTTTCAAATCTTGTCAGACTGCCTCATTCACGTAGGAGGTTCAGGCCTTATTGCAGGAGCAGCAAAGGGGTTCAGGTTACTCTGTGTAATGGGGAATTCTTTCTCCATCAGCCAAGAGATTTTAAAGAAAAGAAACCTGGGTTTGCTCCTTTTTCTAAATGTCAAGTGTATTATGACTCATCCTCATTCATCCTTTTTCTTGCAGGCTCTCTTCCTCTCAGACTCCTGAAATATTAATTATGTGGTGGGGCTTTCCCTTGCAAGAGCTTTGTACAGTGACCCATGTGTTGTGTGGGTATGAAAACCTCCCACTCTCCTCTCTTCCACAGGGAGACAAAGGAGAGCAAGGCCCGGAAGGAGAGAAGGGAGAAAAAGGCAATGAAGGACTGAAGGGAAAGGAAGGAGCTCCTGGATATCCCGGCATCCCAGGTGTCCGAGTGAGTCTGTGAAACCAGCCCTTGGTGACCCGTGGGTTCCCTGCTGTGATGAGTTTGTGAACCAGGCCACTGCTCAGGGCAGGAGCTCACCTGGGATGTAACTTGTCCTTAACATTATGGTAAAGTGTGTTGTTTTCATGAAAAACTATGTCCAGGAGATGAGTTTGGTCTTTCAACTAGGATTCACACTTGAGAATGTGACTCTGATCTGCCACAGGCTTTGAGAAATGGTGCCTCCTTCCCACACCTCTGTAATGCCACATGGTGTTAGAGCGGGTGGCCCAGAGGACTGAGAGGGGCTGATTTTTCCCTGGTTGCCACAGCTGGCTTGGGCCTGGAGCTTGGAATTGGCCACCTTGTGCCTTCTCTGATAGTTACTTGCTTGCTTCTGGTCTTCCCTTCTAGGATTTCCCCCTTAAATATAGAAAACAACTGGAAGAAATCAGCAGAATATGACTCCTGAATCCTCAATTAATATCCTGGGCATCTCTGGTTCACTTGGAGGTCTGATCTTGGTGCTGTAGAAAGAAAAGGTTTGATTCTGGCTCTGAGATGAGAGGTAGCAGGGCAGTGTCAGGTGGAAGAAGGCTCTGCCCAGTGCCCCAGTGGGCTGCTCTGCAAGTCAGGCCTTTCTGCTTAAAATGTGGAGTTTATCAGGTTGCTGACATGGTTTATTCATTGTGATTGTTGTCTTGGATCAGAGTTATCAGCAGCGAGGGCTTTGCAAGGCTCATTCAGCAGAGGGGTAGCCCAGCTCAGTGGGATGCACTGCTCCCCTGTGGCACGTGTCTTACCCCTCATGCAGCTGGGGAACACACCAGCTCCAACCCCACACATCTGTGGAAAAGGAACAAGAAGGCCAAGTGTAAAGGCGGCTGTGAAATCCCAGCCTGGGCTGGGTGTGAAGCAGCAGGGCCAGCAGGTACTGCCGAGCCCTGGGTGGATGCTCCATGGTGAAACGTTGATTTTCCTCTTGGTGGTGGTGTGGCTGGCTAAAAGGAGGGCAGGGAGAAGGGTGTGAGGGGATGGAAGCAGCAAAAGAGATGGATTTATGTTATTTTTGGGCTGAGGTTGGGATTTGAGCACTGACTCAACTAGAAAGTGGAAACATTGGCTTAATACTCTAGTGCAGCCCCATAAATGTGCAGAATAAGTCTGTCGTCCTGCCCCAAATAAGGCCACCCTTGGCCACAGGCCCCTGGACCCAACAGGGAGCCCTTTCAGGACTGGGACCATACCACAGGCAAGGGTGGTCCCCAACACCCCAGCTCCTTCCCAGCTGCAGGCTGGCACAGCTGGACAGTCGCCCTCCATGTGCTGTACTTCTGGCTGGTTCACGTGTTTATACTGTGTATGTTTTAAGAACCAATAAAAATACTAAAATCATGCAAAAGCCATATTAAGTTATAAAGTATAAAATACAGATTCTCTCAGACTCTGTCCCTGCTGTTTGCCAGCATGTCCCTGGGAACATGATGCTGTTTTCTGTTTTATTTTTTTTTAAAAAAAAAGGAGTCAATAGAGCCAAGATTCCTGCTCATAATCACTCCCTTTTCGTTTTGTTTTTTTTTTTTTTACTGCAGAGTGCTGTATTTCCATCTACTATTTTAATATACTTTTTGTATTTCCTTACGCCTAAACTCAGGCAGACTTTCAGACCTGCACAGTCTCCAGATAGTGCTGCCTGCCCTACCAGACACTGTTACCTAATACACAGGCTGGTGTTCCTGTGCTCACTGAGGTCATTTAAATATGGAAGTCCTCTGACAGAAGCACAAATAATTTTCCTCTTCCCATTACGGAGAATTTCATTCTACATTCCCATGGAGAGTAGAAATATCAGTGGGATCTTCCTTACCTTTCTGTCAAGATAAGGTTTACAGCTCAGATGGAGATAACTGCAAGCCCCTCCATTCCAGCTGAGGGTTAGAAGCTGGAATATCCAGCCAAGCCATCCTCTGGAGGACATGCTGCAAAAGCCACCACAGGCACAGCCCACCACAAACTGCACGATGCACAGAACACTTTAAGGCTACTGGACAAAGATAACAAAAGAATCTTGCCATGGGGAAGTCATGAAGGATATCTGTCCAAGGGCAGATATCAAGGTGACAAACTCCTGTCCAGGATTTGTATGGTCGCACAGAAATTGGTTGGGGAAGGTGTTGGAGGTGATTGGATTACAGGGAGAGGGAGCATGTTGGTTTGGGTGTGCAAATACAGAGTGATTCCACACCACCCTGTTGTGAATGGTTTTAACACTTCTGATGTGACAGTGTTATGCTGTCCAATAATCAGTTTAGATGGTGTTAAGAACTTCATCTTTAGCTATTGCATCTCCATTTGGCCTCTCCTGGCGTGACACCCCCAAGCCCTCACATCTGTGCACCACCACATTCCTGCCTGGATCCGCTGATGTTTTCCTGGGTTTTCCTCAGCTCCAGTATTTGTTGGGATATCCTGCTCAGCTACAAAGGGGACAGGGAAGGTGTTGATGCTTCTGTGCCCTTAGTAGGAGAGATGCACACACAAGGATCTGTGCAGTTACCTGTGCCAACATACTCTAGCTCCATTTGGGGGTGTGAAGCTCATCTTCTGCTTCTGGAAGTCAGTTTGAGGAAGCTGATGCCCATCTGCAAGTGTGGACATAGACAAGGTTCTCCTAAACCTTGGCTTGTCCCTGTGTTACTCCAGAGGAGGGAGGACCCACAGGGATATGCCCTCCATGGACAGCAACAACCTCTGGAAAAACCCTTTTCATCACAAGGTTCTGCAGCCACACCATGTCTTGAAGGTTTGTCCTTAATGCCAAGGAAATGTTTAGTCTTAATCTTTATTTTGCTTATGTCTACAGGAATGTGACACTTCACTATCAAGTGTCCTTGTGACAGATGTAGGAAATGAGGTGCCAGATTGCTCTGAAAGGATCTGACTTCACTGCTGGTACATTTTCAGCCTGTTTTGTATATCCTGGCTGGAGCAGAGGCTGGTGCTGGCAGAGCAGGTGTAGGAGCTGGGGAATTTGGCACGTCACACCTAACGTGGCAACAGGCCAGCATGAAGGATGGTAGGAGATTAGAGGCTCTGCAGTCCTGGAGCTCCCTGGAGATGGCAGATGAAGGGATGTACCCCAGAGCAACTTTGAAAGCTGGAGGAAGCTGGGTCTGTGCTGCTCTCTTTGGTCCTGCAGAAGAGAGACACTCACCTGGTGATCAGTGGGGTCAGCACAGGCACATCTGGCTTTCCTGAGCAAGGCTTCATTTTCCAGAGAGTCATCCCGATGATGATAGCACATGACTGCCCGAGCACAACCAAACTTCCCTCTGTGCTCAGGAAACATTTTTCAGAGCTCTTTACCTTTAACTAGGCTCAGCCATTTCCAGCATTAACATATCTGAAGACTGGTTTCCACTGTGGTTTTGAATCTCAAACAAAAAGCAGCAGGGAGGCCCCAGTTGAGTCTCCAGGGGTAGTTTGTACGTATTTCAACGCCAGTGGATTTCAGCAAACAAACCTGGCAGCTGAGATGGTCCACGAGCTTCACAGCTGTGGCTGGCAGGGCTCGAGGCAGCTGGAGCTGAGATAAATGAGTGTCCTCTATCTTTTGGTCACTTTGTCCAAGTTCACACTGCTCCGTTCAGCCCCAGTTCCTGCTCAGAGGAGGAATGAGCCAGTTGTCCCCCTGGCCATAAGACGGAAATCAGAGCACCAGTGCAAGATCCAGTTGGAATTTCCAGAGATGCGTACCTTTCCTGAGCGGCTTGCCCATGTATTATCTCCTCCCAGTGGTTTCTGTCTTCTAATACAAACTCGTTGCCTTCACTTGACCTTGACTCTCTTCTGAACATGGCCATTTGCCCTCCGGTTTGAGCAACAAAAGGCTGAAAATCCCTTCCCCTTCCTCTGCAGTCCCTTGCAGAGCACCAGGGACTGTTTGGGCATCTGCACTCAGAGAGGCTGGCTGGAAATCCAGACTTTTTGTATGGGCAAGGCAGAACAAGGATATTCTCCTCACTGTGTGGGGACACTGGGAAGTACAACAGCCTGGTGAACTCTGGCAAGGCATCCATCAGCAGTGCAAGTGTCATGGTGTGGTTTGCCAAAATAAAAAGATAATTTATCTGCTCATCTGTAAGGCTGTGAGGGAATAGTGCCACAGAGCCTGAAACACCCAGAGAACATCCCTGGAGAGTAACTTGCACTCACAAAGGATCTGACTGCCCATCAGAGCTGCTCATTGCATCAGAGGATGGTAAAAGCCAGAGGCTGAAGTCACTGGTGTGCCACCAACAACCTGGTCACAGGCAAGTGGGCCCTGAGAGCAACCTCTTCCCCCAAAAAGTGCTTCCCTTTGCTGCTTCCCCTCTGCAGTGATAGAAAATGTGGCATTTCAGCCCTTCCCTGGGAGGATGACAGATCCAGAGGTGGCTGAGGAAGGCCCAGGCCAGTTGGAGGTGGGTTTCCAGCTGCACTCTGTGGCTCTGCACTGTGGTTTGTGTAATGTGCTGCTTGCCATTCATGGCAGACATCTGATAGCGAGGGGTTTGCAGTTCCAGGAAAGCAATTGGAGAGCCTGGAAGTACTGAAATACAACATGCTCTGAAACAAGAAATTCCCTCATTGTTCAGCAAAACTGGGAGTCAAGTTCTTTCCACTTCAATTTTAACCTGAAATCCTATCTGCAGTGTCATTTGAGCCATGTCAGGACTCAGAAAGCTTTGAGCCAGACACTCCAATAGTCTGAAATGCCATAAACAATTACATCAGAGAAGATCTTGCTGCATTTGCCGGCCCCTTTTGTGGCATGCAGATGTGCACCATCAGCCCAGAAGAGCTTCAAGGGCTGTAAATCCTTTTGCTCTGGTGCAACAAGATCCAAAGTCCTTTCATTTGCTCTTCAGGAGGGTAGACTGAGAGGGCTGGGCTGGGCTGGAGAGCTGAGAAGGTTTTTTGAGGGTACTCACAAGATCAAGCCACTCTCCAGCCCAGTACAGAGTGTGGAGTGAACTCATGGCTCTTGGCTCTGGTGCTGTGGTCGCTCCCCAGAGCAGCAGCAACCCCACACACAGCTCTGGATGGTGTCCTGAGGATCCTTCCCATCACATTTTTGTCCCTCTCTCATCTACAGGCTACAATCCTGAAGTGGAAGGAGGACTTGCTAGCCAGGATGGACCTTCTGCTCTGGGCTGGCAGAGCTGCTCCTGCAATGCCAGGCTTCTCTGTGGGCTCTGCAGTGCCAGGGCAGAGCAGGAGCATCTCCTCATCTGACACATTGCTCTTGTAGAATGTTGTCCAAACATCACTTACAGCAGAATTTGTCCCAGAGTGGTTTTTGCTCTTTGTTCTTTTCTGTTTCCTGCCACTGAAAACATGATTCAAAGGTTTTTTGAAACAAAGCGCCTCACTCTGCTGTCACTGAATCCAGCCATTCTCTGCATACACATGAGCTCAGCCACAGCTGGCAGCACCACATCCATGGCATTCAGCTCCCTGAAAACACTGAGGTTGCAGAAGGACAATCCTGGAGTCACCACTGGTTTTAATCTCTGCTCTCCATGCAGAAATTTATGGGTTTTTTGATAATGTACCAAGCTGTTTTTTCCTGGAAAAGCTGATTTTTGTGCCCTGGACCATGGGCTGTCTATGGAGTAATTACTTGAATGAAATTTCTTAAAATCCCCCAGCTAGAGAGTGTGGGTTCACCTCTGACTGAGCAGAGGAAGGAATGGGGAACACCAGGCTCAGTGTGTCTGTGGTAACAGCAAGGTCCTCACACCCTTAATCTTAGGAAATGAGTAGTGTTACTCCAAATCCTGCCCTTGAATAATGTGTTAGGAGTAGATGCACAAGACAGTAAAGTGGGCAGGAGGTGAGCTGGTGGCAGAGGGGGCCCAGGAGATCACAACAGGCCCCTGCCCACCAACCTGTCCTTTCCACTAGCTGCTGTATCAGGGGGCCAGTTCCTATACTGGAGCCCAGTTTCCAGGGCGGAAGGTGTTTGCACTTGGCCATGGTGTGTCTTTGAGTTACAGCCCTGGAGTATCATTACTCGTGCAGACCACCACCCAGGAAAGCCATAAGCAGGTATTTGTCCTGCATTAAAAACCAAAGGTGAATAAAGATGCTCAGAAATGCAGTCAAACATGCTGAAAACCTGTGCTTTGAAGAGTTTGAGACCAAGAGTCAGGGCAATGACTCTCTGTGGAGCTGCAGGCCTGGGTCTCTCTGCTTCCCCTCCTAGACCCAACGTGAGCATCCCTGGGCACCTCTGCCCATAGCTGCAATCAGCTTCTCCACTTGCTTTGTTCAGCCTTTCCTGAACACCCCATTTAATGAAGAGGTACATGCTGGATTTTGTTGTTTGGGTTATATTATTGTGTGGGGCTTTCCCCCACTTTTTTGCTACTCTGCTCTCTGTGACTCAGTCCACCAAATCCATTGACACCTTTGGAGTAGAGCAGGGTTGCCTGTGAGCCCTGTGCATCCTACAGGGAATCACAGAGCTTTCCCAATCCCAAGGGAACTGCTGCTTGCAGCAACTGAGGCTGCTCTCCAGCAGCTGAGGGGCCATTTGGCCCTCGGAGGCTCTGCTGCTGGGGAAGGCAGGCTGATCCCAGCTGGTCTTTGTTTAGAGTTAATAGGAGTCAAAATGAGCCAGAATTTGAAGTAAATCCCATTGACTTGGCACGGTTTCTTTCCTGACTCAGTCGAAGGAGACACACTTTTTGGGCAGTTGCTCCAAGATTCCCCTCCTTATTGCAAGAGAGGATTTCATTCCCCTCCTCTTCCACAACCCGAGGGCATCTGTGTCCTTCAAAAGGAAGATATTAACCCTTAGTGTCTGGGGGGGTGTCAGAGTTGTGCTGCCCAGGTGCTCTCTCTATTCTTTTCTTTCCCATTGTCAGATTCCCACACTAATTTTTTTGAGCATTTTGGTTTTATTGTGTATGAAAGCTTCACAGCTCAGTGGGGATGAAGCCTTGCACTTTTCCTACACTTCCCACTCATCCATCAAGCATTTTAGTGGCACCTTTGTCTCCGGTGCTTTCTTAGAGATGAGGAAGTAGAGGCAAAGAGAGTGGGGGAAAAAATAATTATCCCATAAACAACAAATTAGTGGCAGTTCAGAGCTATCAGACTGAACCAGAGCAGCTCAGAGCACACAGCACTGTTCTGTACATGACTCTTTGCTGCCTTACACTGTGGCTGCTCAGAAAAATCTAGTTAAATAGACCTCCTCCTCCACAAAACCAAAAGCAGCATGTTTCAGAGCAACAGCTGCATGCAGATAAGAGTTTGCTCTTAAGCAGGGAGTTCAGGATACACAATTTTGGGTTGGATTCCCATTTTAAGCTGAGGAGCTCAGCTGAAAGGAAAGTCACAGCATCTCTGGCTGTAGTGTTGCCATCCAAGACGTTTTTATAGGATTTCCCCAATTTGCTGTTTCTTTGAGCACAGCCAGCCAGCTCTACCTGCACTCCCCACTCGGGTTTCCACAGGCAGGCCAAGAGCCCATTACTGCCCAGTGCTCCCAGTGAAACCCTCTGAACCTCACAGTACAATCAGGTCTTTCTTCTCGAGAACAGTTGAGTCTTTCTTCTTTCCCCATACTCATTCAGGAGCTGCTGCCCTGTCTCCTCCCCTTCCAGACTACTGCTAGGCAGAGTGATTATGAAATGTGTTTCTTATAAATCCAAAACATTTATGTCTTCAAATGCCCAGCCTAAATAATCCCACTAATTTCCTGAGTGCTTGTGAACTGTCCTCCATGGGGGGAGGCTTCTCTCGATCAAAGTTTATTAAGCAGAGGTTCTCATATGGAGACATTGCTGAGCAGTAGGAAATTATATGGGGCTTTTTCATTTCCCTTTAAATGAACTCACTGGCTGGGCCTGGACAATATGGGCATGGTCATCCTATGGTTCATGCTTCCTACCTTTATTGCTGCTTTTAGTTTTCCTGCCCTTTTTACATCCAGTGCCTCAAACTATCACTTTTTTTTTCCCGTCACCATGTCACTTTTTTCCTTTGCTCAGTAGCTGTATCCTGGTGGTTCTGTTTCTTCCTGCCTTATTTTTGGGAGGGAGGAGTGACCTCAGACCTTCACTCAATGACACACCAAAAAAAAAAAAAAAAAAAAAAAAAAAAAAGAAATAGTTTGAAAATATGCTCCTGCTCCACAGCAGTCCTGAGCAATCCTGAAGCAACCTGAGGCAAGCTTTAGGAAGCTCTCCCACCAGTTCTGTGCCCTGAGAGCTTCCTTCCTGTGCTGTGCTGTGCTGCAAGGAAGGCAGGAACACATTTGCCCTCTGGAATGCCAAGAGCCAAAGCAGGATGGTGAGTCACATCTCTGTTACCACTGTCCCGACCCATTGCCTGCAGCAGGAGCATCACTGGATGTGGGGAAGTTTGGGTTAGGATTTTAGCCCTGTTTGTTGTTTGGCTCTGTTCAGGGCATATATCTCTGCAGTTCATTCAACTTCCTTGTTTTGTTTTTCTGGATGTTGTTGTCGGAACATAGATTTCAACTGTTGATGTCTGGAGAATTTAAAGCTGAGCTGCTCATCTATTTGCTCCCACTAAACGTTGCTGTTGTGCTGGGCAATAGATCTGACTTTTCTGTCAAGGCCATCAGCAGCTGGAAGTCTCTTTTTCTTTTTCTTTAAAAATTAACCAATTTGCATTGGAAAATAAACCATTCTTCTTTCCCTTAGGGGAATATCTAAGGCGATACTAAAAAAAATCCTTGTAAATCTGTGTCCTTACTGAAGATGACAATGAAATTTTAAACATGCTAGACCTAAGACTATTTTTTTTTTTTGCTTTCCTTGGATATTTTGGCATAGCTGAAGGCAAGTGACTTAATAAAACTGCTACTTTCCACTGTCCCTGGTCACAAATACCATCATCATCTGGAGGTACTGATATGCTTCTCTAGTGAAGAATGCAGCATATAAAGAGAAATCACCATTTAAAAATAGTTCCACTGATGGAAGAGGCTTGGAAAGAAGATATATTTTCTCAGCAAACCAGTAACCCAAAGCATACAACAAAATGTGTACAAACCTCAGGAACAAAAGCACCGAGTGTTCAGTGCCTTGGCACAGTGACCCAACTGATGTGAGTCCAGCAAAGGGAACTTGGATTTAATTATTTTGATGTGCAGGCTTTTGTACATCTTCTGCCCTCACTCTGCTAAAGAGAGAAGGAATCTTAGGAACTTTAGGAACTTCACATTGCAGTAAAAGAGGTACCAAAAGGCGCTACATTCCCGATGTACTTTGGGGAGAGCCTGGATGAAGGTACCATCTCATTGAATTTTATTTATATCCTTTCTTTTTTTCTTCCTGTTCTGGCCCTGATTTTTTTCATCCTTGGACAGATGAGTCAGAAGAATTGAGATAAAAAGGATGGGACTGGTTTTGAAGGCTACCTAAGTTGTTGCTGGGCTTTTTCTTCCCTATGCAATGTGTGGAGTGGGGCAGTGCAGTGATTTCTGGGAACTGTGCAAACCCCTGCGTATGTGCTCTGGGAACATCTGGGATTGCAACAGCAACCACATCTGGATCATCACAAGTAGAGATATCACATATCTGGGAACCCCAGACAAGTGCTGAACTGCCTCTAAATTCATCTGGGCAGAGTTCCTGCGCAGTTGGAGAAAGCATATCCAGGAAAATCAGACACATGGTAGGCTTCCCACTCACCAGCAGAGCTTGCTGGCCAAAGTCCTAGAAAGCGTGCTGGGAGAGCACGGAAATATCCCTGACTGATAGAGCTTATTCCTCTCGAGGAGGTGACTCAGTAAGTCAAAATCTGAGCCACGTCTCTGCCGGTGGCGTCGCCAGCGTGGTTTGACCCATTTTTTTTTATACCAGCCAAGCTTTTAACCGGTGGATGAGAGTCAAGAACAGCAAGGGAGGCTTGGAACAAGGTCTCCATGGCTTCCTGTGAGTGACAGCTCATCTCCCTGTCACTGACAGGAGCTGGTGATGCTGCCAATGTTTTTTTCTTCAGCAACGGGGAAAGAGCTGCACCCCAGCTGGAGGACCCAGGAGAACCTTCTGGAGCAGATGAACATCCCTCCTCCCTGAGGCCGATGTGTCATAAGGGGAAAATGGTACAAGGAGTTTATTGGAGCCCATATCTGTGTTCACATCCACCACCGAGGGAAAAGACAAGCTGAAAGAGCCCTGAGAGTCTGAGAAGCTGTTTGTGCATGGCACAGTCTCCCTGTGGATTGAGCTCATTTTTGCGAGCAGGACTTGGACTGTCAAAGTCTGGTTTGGTTTTTGTTGTTTACCCTCTCCCAGATGACTCTATCTGTACTCCGTGATGGTGAGTGCAAGCAGGAACTTGAATGCTGACAGATTTTAAGAGCAGTGTGGAAATTTGTTTCTCAGATGGGAAAATTTAAAGCCTGAACTTGTCTTCTTGAAAAACAAAGACATTTCCCAATGCAGAGTAGAATCAAGTTTCAGTCATGAATCTTCCATGGCAGATGTGTCCTGGTGGAGGGAGCCAGGCTGTACCTTCAGACTCTTCTGAAGAAGCTGTGAGATCCTCATGACCTCCCCGTGAACAGGGTCCACCTGCTCTCCCCAGTGATAAAGAGTGTGTCTCACCAATGTACTGGTATCTGCATTTTTTACAGACAATATAACACTTTCTCAGCCTGGGGATGGAACCTTTGCATGGAAATCTTTGTTCCATGTGCTGCCATAGCACTGCAGTTCCAGGAGCACATCTGAGTGTGCAAAACTACTCTGCTGGAGTAGACCAAGGCCTTGGCTATCACTGGGTTAGAAACAGATCTAGCTTAAAATGGGCATTCTCCCATCTGCAGGAAGCATCTACTGCTTGTGCTTCCACAAGCTCTTAAAGCACAGTCCAGGGAGACTGATGGAAAAACACTATGCAACTGATTAAAAACCCCAGTTGTCTCTTTATTCAGTCGCATCTTGTTTTAACAGTGGAGCTTTATGAGTGATTCCACTATTCCCTCTCCAAATTTTCAAGCCATAATGTGTCAGGGCACTGCTGCAGAGCAGGGGCTGTGGAGTTACTGTGCTTCAGGTGATGAGTACCAAGTCCCACAGTGAGCTGCTGTGGAGCTGGAAGGGTCTGGCCTTTTCTGATGCTTTCATTAGTGAGGACTTCTCTGTACTCCTGTCAAAAGTGTAAATCGTGTGGGTGATGCTGGAGGCTTGGCACCCATCATCTACTGCTGCTGCTCGGCATCTGTGGGAAAGTAGCTCCAAAAGTGATCTCTTGAAAAGTGGCAGCAAAAAATAGCACACAAAAAAAAACCCTGAACAGTATGGAAGAGACACAGAACAAGGCTCATGTGCTTCTCTGCAGGGACCTGTGCTTTGTGAAGCCTAATGGTGTTGGCAAGGTGGACTCCTGAAATGTTTGGCTTAGGTAAAATGGAGCTATTCCCTCTGGGGAAGTGAACTGGCACAATCCTTTAGGGTTGGAATAAGTCTAAATTGCTCCTTTGTGTTCAGAGCAGGCACTTCTGAGGCCCATGTTTCAGATCAGAGTGAACCCCCCCCAATACGTCTCACTTTATAAGTTGCTTTTATTCAGCTGAGACTGCAACACCAACCATGGTGAAAATTATACCTTCTTAGCTGGGAGGAGGGGCAGCAGAGGGAGAGATGTGGTGCTGGTGTGGAGATGCTGTTGAAAAGTTTGTCACAATTGCCGAAAAGCATGAGTTATTTTCTTCAGTTACGCTTTTTGCTTCTTTCTGACAAATTCAAAATATTCTGTCTCCCTTGCAGCCAACAGGGTGAAACACTGGATAAAATGAGGTCCCTAAGGAGAGGCTTTAGTATTTAGCTGCTCATCATAGCACATGTCTGTGGTGTGGGCGCGAGGAGGGGCAGCAGGTTCTGCACCCACAGTGGGTTCTGAAAGCACTTCAGCATTCCTGTCTCTGCTTGCCATGGCTCCCACCTCAAGTTTTGCATCCCACTGCGTTTCTAGAAGCCTGATCAGTAGATTGTGGTTTCTGCGTGTGGCAGTAATAATACAAATAGGGGGAGGGGGTTTTCACTGTGAGCAGGAAGTTGTGTGTGGTAGGTGCATAGAGAATGAAACCACTGCCTTTTTTCACAAGGTAAAAATAAGGAGAAGTGCTGTGGAATCAATGGTTCTATTGGTAGGCTCCTAAAATTATATAAAAAGTGTTGATACCTAATTTAGTGCCAAAGTTGATGAAGGACACAACTGTTGGTAGAGTAGTGGTGCAGAGATAGCAGCTCAGGTGTGAACCAGAGGAAACCTTTTGTGGGAGTCAGGGTAAATGTGTTTTCCACATTTCAGCCCATTCTATAACAGAGGCTGGGTAGGTGCACTTCTGGAGATCCTTCTTTTGCACCCTTGGAGACAGATGGACACAGTTTTCCATGACCCACCTATCTTCGAGATGTGATTTCAGTCATCATCATCAAAATTAACACAGTGTCACCTTTCAGCTGTGTTGCCCAATAGTCACTGAGCACAAAGATCTTTCTACCTTTAAGCAATGAGTTTTCCTCCATGTGTTGGAGCAGCTAAAGACCAAACTCAGGCACAGCCCAGCTGTAGCACCTGTGGATTGTGATCTGACCTGCACAACTTCCTGCCTCTTTGTTGGCCCCCATGTGTGGGTGAGGATGCTCTGAGGTTTGTGTGTGCTAGGGAAATGGCTTGGGAGTGTCTGGTTGGGATGCGATTTCTTTGCTTTCCCATTCCAACAGCCTTTTTTTTTTTCCCCCTTCCAGGGACCAGAAGGGAAACCAGGAAAACAGGGGGAAAAGGGCAAGCCTGGCCAGAAGGTAGGAACATCTCCCTTCGATAACATCACAGCCTGTGGTTCTCCCTTTCGTTACTCGTCTCTGATATTTTCCTGCAGAAGGAGTTTTGTCCTACACTGATGTCAGTGCCTTTGCTCTGCAGGGCAGCAAAGGCTACCAGGGGCAGCTCGGCGAGATGGGATCCCCAGGGAAGCAGGGGCCGAAGGGGAACCAAGGCCCCAAAGGATCCCGAGGTACCCTGGGACCGATGGTGAGAAGAGCTCTGCAAACGGTTGAACACAACTCAGAGAAACCTGACTGGCAGTGGTGGGCACGGGCCTGAATAGAGCAGAGAGCCCAGCAGAGGCTTCAGGGCACTGAAATGCTGTTACATGGGCTTAATTGGCCAAAACATCTTCACCCTTGCTCTGAGCAGCGCAGGAGAGAGTCCATAGGGGTGGTTGGGTTGGTGCCCCGTGAGCCCAGCTCACGTTGCATCGAGGCAGTTCTTCACAACTCCCCAGATAGGCTGAAATTGCTGAAATATTGGGGATTTTTCCTCAGCTGAGTGAGCTGATAAGCTATTTTTTGCTAAGATCTTCCCCTTTGAGACTGCACACTCATGGCAAGAGCTGCTTCCAAGTCAAGCTGTGTTGTTACAAGGAACTCTGCCTTGGATTGCTGCCCTGTTTCTACACCCACTCTTGATCTACTTATCTAAAACACTTGGAGCAAGAAGAAATATAGCATGGGAAAGGGTTTGAACTGGGTACTGAAGGTGAGGCTTCCAGAGAGAACAGCCATAGCGTGGCAGAAAGTGGAGATATTTCATTTGCTTTAGGCACAAGAGATAAATGCATCAAGAAAGCAGTGGTATGTAAAAGTGCCTGTCATGCATTGCAGGCTGGTTAGAAAACTTCTTGCATTCTATTTGATAGAACTTAGTGTAAAATCAGGAATTATTTATGAACTAGGAGTAGTGCTGATATTTCAGAACAGTAGCAAATGAGTGACAGAGTGATGGTTTTGCTGATAGTGTTTTCCTGCACTAAAAACTGTGGCCTCACCACATATCCTCCCTTAATAGTCTTTGGCAAAGCCTCCATGGATTATTTCACAAGGAAGCAAAGCAGTATCTCAGCAACAGTCTATTGGAGTGGACATGTCTCTGTCTTGTGGAAAGGGCTTTATTCCATGCTAAATGGGATTATATGGAAATTTTGTGACTCACTTTAATCTGATGATCTGATTTCAACCCCTTTGTTCACTCTGCTAAAGGTGTGATTCTGGTCTGTGGAAGTCTGGTGGACTTGCTAGCACAACACTGATTTGGATACAGAGATGTGCAGGAGGGCAGATGAAGAGCACAGAAATGCAGCCATTTCTGATAGCAAATCTGATTGAGGTGGGGAATGGATTGCTGCAGGCAGGCAAAGGCATAGAATGGCCTCCTGGCACACCCCTCTCCATGTGTAAGATGTTAAAGCCAAGGAAAAGCCATCAGGTGGCTGCAGCAGAGAAGGACTGGCCACACTCCCACGTGTGCTGATCTTTGCTTTGCACAGCTCAGTGCCTCCTCCCCTTGTGCTAACACCATGGGCTGCTCTCTCAGTCCCTCTGTCTTTGCCTCTCCAGGGAGCTCCAGGAAGGATGGGTGCTCAAGGGGACCCAGGCTTAAAGGGTTACCAGGTAAGGGTTTTATTTGCACTTCCCAGCTTTTTTCTGTTCTTAAATGCAACAAAACTGCCACTTCAGGATGCAAATTGTTCTTAAACTGTGATTTATTTCTGACCTCGAGTTTAGTTCTCTGTCAAGTCTCCATTTGCACCACCTACATTTGGTTCATCTCTGCCCATGTGACCCACGTGTCCCTCCAAAGCTGGCATGCACCACCCAGGGCTTGTGAGATCTGGCAGGGAACCAGGGAGGACTTTCAGTCCCACAGCTCTTTCCTGCCTCCTCATGTGCTGTCTGCTCTCCACAGGGACATGCAGGACCACCGGGGCCAATTGGACCACCAGGGCCAAAGGGGGAAAAGGTAAGTTCAGGGGGTTTGGCCATCTCATATCCCCTTGAATGAGACAATTGTCCCACTGCTGTAACTCCCATGCATCTGCACTCTCCTCACCCTGTGGCTGAGGCAGAGGTGCCTCCTCGACCACACATTCACTCACATAACCCCTCAAAGCTACAGCCTTGCCTCTGCCAGTCAGTGCCAGGACACCCGTGCCACCAGCACATGCTTCCCAGACACCACGTGCCCTGTGCCAGAGGCTGAGCCAGCCAGCATGAGCCTTGAGGATGTATTTTTCCTGCATCCACAGGAATTCAGCTCAATCCCCAACCCAAAAGGAGTCAGACTCATAGCATTCTGTGATCAGGTCACAATAACTCCCTGCACAAACGAGCTGATCTTCAGCTGCTGGCGTTTCTCCTCTCCATGGCCCTTGCTCCATGTTCCTTGTGCCCCACCTTTCGACAGCCCCCTGGCTGCAGCTGCCCTGACTCAGAGCCCTCTTTCCACAGTGGCTTTCCCCTGGAGTTGTCCCCCTTTGCTGAGTCAGCACAGCCATAACCAGTTCAGGCTGGAGCAGTGACTCACGCTTTAGTGGTTTCCTGTCGGCTCCACGGCTGCTTGGCGCTCCCAGGGCTGATGGTGTCCTTCACATGCCTTCTGCAGCCATGCTCCCTCCCTCCTGAGATCTCTCTGCAGAAGTCTCTGGGGAGAGCGTCTTGTGGCCTTCCAGTACATAAAGGGGGCTAGCTAAAAGAGGGGAGCAGCTTCCTACAATGGACTGGGGGAATGCTCTTAAAACAAAAGTGTAAAGATTTTGGTTAAATGTCAGGAAGTTCTCTTCTCAGATGGTGGTAAAGCACTGGCACAGGTCTGGGCTGCCCTGTCCCTGGAAGTGTCTAAGGCCAGGTTGGATGGGGCTTGGAGCAACCTGGTCTGGTAGAAGGGGTCTCTGCCATGGCAAGGAGTGGAACGAGGTGGGGTTTAAGGTCCCTTTCAACCCAAACCATTCTGGGATTCTCCCTTGGCGTGGGAAGGGAAGAGATGGTGATGGGGATTGGTCAGTCGTGAGGTCCCCATGAAGAGGAGAGATGCATGAACTCTTTCTGCTCATTGTCTACTCCCCATCACCAAGAGAGCATTCAGCTTTGACTCTGCACACAGGTGGGAGGGCAGCTGTAGTGCAGACAGGAGCTTCATTGCTTATAAAATGAGTTTATAAGGACTTGCCCTTGCTGGGACTTTGAATGGATCCCTTCAGGCTCCTGGTGTCAGGATACCCTGTTCACACCCTGCTCTGTCTGGAGGTTCCCCATGCACCCAGGAGCCACTGGGGCAGGGCAAGCTGCTGTGCTCCACTAAGACATTCACACGCCTCAGAAATTTTGCTTTGGGGGTGAACAATGGCCACTGTGCTTTTTCTCTCATTTCCTGCTGCTGAAACGCATCCGTGGAGGAACAGCTGCTGATGCTCCTGCTGCTCCCTATCTCCATTGCTGCCTTGCTGAACTGCCTGGCAAGTGTTAGACAAGCACAACCAGCCCAGGATGATGTGAGAGCTCATGACCAGGCACATTGTCAGCTCAGAACCTGACCCAGAGGTTTCTTACAATTCCACTGTCGAATCTTGAGCATGCTGGCAAAAAGTTGTGAGTCATGACTAGCAAAAGCAAGGTCAGCCATTGACCCTGCAGCCATTGAGATGTGCAGATATGTATGTCTATTGCTTAAATTGCAGCTGTAGTTTTATTTGAAAACATTTTAAATTGCCATCTTGAAAGCTCCTTTAATTTCAGTAGCAAATGATCCCCAAATTATTCATCTGAAGTGCTCAGCAGAGCATTTTGCCCTCCATCAACAAGATGCTCTGCAAAAGGACACTAGAAAAGCACTCCCTGAGTGGATCTGGTGTCAAAAGAGCACAGCAGTGTTATGATAAATTAATTCTACATGCAAGTATCCAAGTCTGAAGCCTGATGAAGCCACCAAAGCGCTCAATGCACCCTGCTAAGAGCAGTCAGCTCTGTTAATGACCACTGACAGCTGGATCTCCTCCCTCATGTTCTCCTGGAAGGCCAGTGGGTCTGCTGACACCTTGCTGGGGAGCAGGAGAAGATGCTGAACCAGGAGAGCCTCCAGCACCGCTTCCTGCAGGTGCTCCACAAAATCTTGCATCTAAGTTTTCCTATCCGCCCTCCCTCATCTCCTAAGAGCTGCCTGGATCCCAGCCTAAAGACAGACAGAGTCCTTCCCTCCAGACATCTGTAACCTCTCACAAGAGTGTGAACACAAAAATTTGAAGCCTGAAAGTGAGAAATAAAGTGGAAATGGAAATGGGACCGTGAGCACTCTGTGAGCTTTAAGTAACGTGGTGAATGGAGCTGTGCTGAAGGAGGAGGGTGTAATGGTGGGGAAGGTCTTCCCTTTTTCAGAGAAGAAAGCAGTTTGGTGAGAGGCAGTGCTGTGGAATCCTGCTCCCTTGTGCCATCCCAGCCAGCCACTCCACCACATTTCATACATTTGCAGCTCCTCAAAGAGGCCTTGCTCAGAGCAGACGCCTGCTCTTGGCAGCTGCTTAAAGCAGTCCAGATGGGATCCTTTTAAAAATTACAAACTGGTGTATCTCACTTTGGGACAAGAGCCAACAACAACAAGCCTTCCCTTCTTCTCCATGCATTTTCCATTTGTATCCTAACATGTTTACTTTGCTGCCCTTTACTCTAACTTTTTTCACTGCAACTTTCTGAAGAATTAGCACAGACCTTTCATCTCTCTCTCAAGCAGCTGAGGCACCAGGAAGCTCTGGAGGAGCTCAGTTTCACAGTCCTAGAGCTGACCGGCCCGCAGGATTTTCTCAGGCAGGAGACAGAGAACAAGGTGGGGATTAGCCTCAAGGGGAAACAAAGCCACAATGGGGAGAAAATCCGTGAGTCTTGATGCTCTTCAAGGGTCCCCAGAATGAGGAGCTTTCTCCGAGTTCATCACACTCATCTCAGGTCCCAAATGGCAAAGGTGTGCACATCCTGCTTGGGAAGAAGCAATCAGTGCCAAGACTTCTGCATAGCAACAGACACACCGGGATGACTTTTTTTTTTTCCCTGAGAGCTGAGAAATGGTGTTTGTTTCCCTTCTAGGCAACATTCCTTAGATAGTGGCTAGAAGGCAAACCAGTTGCCAGGTATTTTGCTGCTGGCTTCCGGCAGCAAGTTCAGTAGCGCTGGAAACTGCTGGCAGAGCCTGTGAGGGTTTGCTTCCCCTCCTCTCCTCTCTGCCACCCAGGTTTCTCTCAGAGGCAGGCAGGCTCACCAAGAAATTTCCCAGGTGTCCTTACTATCAGCTGCTGCAACTCCAACACGAGAGTAGCCCAGAGAGAAGGTCAAAGAGAATTGTAAATACACCAGAAAGGGCTGGTGCTACCACTGAGAATTACACAAGTCTGTGAAAAACTTGGCTCTGCAATCTTTGGAGATTTGGATGTTCAAGGCTTCTTGGAGCATCCAAGCACCTCCAATACAGCAGCTCCACTGTGCCAGAACCCCCCAAACTGCACCAAAGGAGCTCTGAGACATGTTCATCCTAAGGAGACAAAGTGCCAGAGTATGGAGTAGTCAAAAACTGGAGGAGCTGGAATGTAGCATTCTTCCATGGGGAGCTGAGAAACAGCCATCTCTGAGCTGGACTCCAGAGAAAACAGGCCATCATGACCCTGAGTGACTTTCACAACAGAATTTAAAAGGATAGTGTCTCTGTTAAGTCTTAAGGGATCTCTCTGTGAATGTTTTGGAGAGACCTCAGTCATAAATAAGCCGGGTGATGTTATCTACCAGCCAAACCATGAGCTCTGAGCTCGTGCTGTGGAGCATCCCAGCAAGGATAGGGGTGTGTAAGAGGCTGTCTCACCTGGCTGATTGTAAAACAAGCCCACAGTGGTGGCACACAACCAAGGAGCCCATCCAGACCACCCGTGCTCCCACGACAGCCCAGACAGCACTCAACAAGGGCGGGGAAATGCTTGATTAAAGAGTTTGGTCAAACTGTCAGCAATAAAATTCAGAGGCAGAGAGCTATTTCCCATATTGTCGTAATTACATCCTGCTTGCTTAGTTTTAGGAGTTGTTGAAAATAACCCTTTGCACCTGGTTGCTTAAGGAGGCGAGTCAGACCAGGGAAAAACAACCGCCAGAAATCAGGAAAGCAATGTGAAGAGTCGGTGAAACAAACAACAAAAAAAAAATTGTTTAGTCTTTTCTTTGGATTAAAAGGGAGTAAATTCAACAGAGGCTTTGACTTCCCGTGATATGGAAGGACTGGATTGGGTCTGTACAGACACATCTGCTCTAAAATCTGCTGTTTATATTAATACTAACATTTTATTCACAGGGACAGCAAGGTGATGACGGGAAGGTAGAAGGCCCACAGGGACCACCTGGAGATAGAGTAAGATGTTAAATCCCTTCTCTAGTCAATCCTAGAGTGATTTTTGGGGGTGAATTAGTTGGGTTGCTGCCTTACTTGTAGAACATGCTCAAGCCATTGAGCTATTGCAGATGACAGCTTGTTTACATCTATCTCAAGTCCTTGTTGTGCTCTTGTAGGGCCCCGTTGGTGACAGAGGTGACCGAGGGGAGCCTGGAGACACTGGTTATCCTGTGAGTCTTATTCCAAGTGCATGATTCAAAAATGTTTACGTTGGGGAAGTGCTCCCAGTCCACATCAGCCCACAGAATTGCAGTCCCAGTTCATAACCTGCTGTTGGCCCTGGTCAGCTGCTGCACACTGCTGTGATTCAGACAAGGAACAATTCAGTTGTCTTTACCTAAAGCAGTAAAAACATTGCTGAAGGCAAGAAAGTCAGCACCTCACCCTGCCCTGCACCTGCTGAGTGAGGCTAAAAGAATGAGCAGGACCATTTGAGCACAGGTCTCTGTGATTATCAAGGAGACATCCTAGACAAGATGTGTGCAAGAGAGTCCGTGTCAGTGCTGGACAAGTCTCAAGACTGATGTGCCCGTGGCTGTAGATTCTTCCATGGGAAGATCTGTGGACTTCAAGAGTTGGAGGCTTCCAAAATCTTTGCAAGATTTCTCTCAAAAGCAAAACCAGGGCTATGAATTATCCTGCTGTGCTCCTTATACTCTCTTTGCAGGACATTTTCAGCTGATTGGGGCTGATCTGCAAAGGCTCCATGAATTAAGTGTTACCTCCATTCAAAAGCACCTGGTCAGAGCAACCCATTACAGTAATTTACAGAAGATTTCTAATTCATAAGAGTAGCAGTGCTGCTGCTTTATTTTCTAGGACAGCTGTCTCCAACTGTTCCCTTCCATTAGGGCTGTGTGTATTTTGGGATGCATTAGAACACCTTTGCTGCTTAGCTGGTGATGAGCAGTTCCTCTTTCTTTGGGCTCTACCCACAGCTTCACCATTTCTGTATCAGCAGAATGCAGACACATGTGTCTTCTTCTGCCCCTTAAATCACTTTACATTCATTTTTCTTTCTCATTGCCACAAAAGAACAAAGGCATGTTCCCTCTCTGTTTTTTATTTAAGGGTCAGGAAGGGCTTGATGGAGAAAGAGGAAAACCTGGGCAGCAAGGCTTACCGGTAAGAGATGCTGCTTTATTGTAAGGTACCCAATGCCCCAGGCATAGGAAAAACAGGGAGGTAGGAAGGGCTGCAGTAGGAGTGTGTGGTGAGCTGTGAAATGTGGGCATTTCCATCAGCCAGGCCTATGGAATGGGCATTTTGAGCCACGTTTGAGACTAATAAATGGGTGACAAAACAGGGAGCACTCCCAGTGCCTGTTTCCAAAACCATCCTTTGTGAATGGCCCGTGAGGGATTAG
Organism: Anomalospiza imberbis; assembly: GCF_031753505.1. Classification (NCBI taxonomy): domain Eukaryota; kingdom Metazoa; phylum Chordata; class Aves; order Passeriformes; family Viduidae; genus Anomalospiza; species Anomalospiza imberbis. The sequence continues at coordinate 6,144,400 of NC_089701.1, read as the reverse complement.
AAATCTTAGGAGATGGGTGGTGGGAGATGACAGTGGAAGGATCTGCCTGGAAATGATCCATTTGACGTGCTGCTGGTCCAGTGTGAGGTTAAACCATATTATTCCACTTGCAAGTTGTTTCCCCTCAAACCAGTGAAAGACTTTGTGAAAGACTAAATTAAATCCAAACTTAAGGGAAGGACTTTTTATTCCCTTGCTATATACAGTAGCATCTGATCTTTATATGTGACTATTGCAACTGTGAGTGCAGCAGCACATTAAATGTAGTTTGTATTGGGCAATAAAGTTGAATCAATTCCCACTCTTTGTAAGGATGTTGGGAAGAACAACAGATTCTATTTTTGGGTTTAAAATGGTAGTGCTCTGTTATATGGCCCAGAAATGAGTAGAGCTGCTGCATTCCCCAGTGGATGTAGTTTATTTGGGGGTTGGTAGCCTCTCAGATGATTCAGATGGAAGCAGAAACTTTGGATTGTCTTTAGTAAAGGTCCATTAGAAACGTGGCTCAAAAACAAGCTGGAAAAGGAGAGCTCTGCAGGGAGTCCTTCCTTACCATTTATTTTATGTTAGTCCAGAAATTGCCACTGACACCAATACCAAAAAACCCAACCTGGCTGGCCAGGAGAAAAGACTGAGATGGGTGTGATGGGGAAGAGAGCAGTGAAATACCCTCTCTGCTTTACTCCATAGGCAGTTTTCTAACACCTGACCCCCTGGTGAAACCAAGGCAAGGGCTGCAGTGCTCAGAAAGGGAGGTGGCACCAGCAGTCACTGTGTAAACTGCTCATTCTGCACACAGTTTCTGCACACAGGCTCCTTCCTGCCCACCTCCCAGCACTGCTCTCCAGGCGCCATCTGGAATTTGGTGAATGATTTCCACAAGTACAGGCACCACCCAGGCGAGGGGCAGAGTTGCTTCTTCTCCAATTGACACCCTGTTAATGCTCTCTGGAGACAATTCCTTGCTCCTTTTTCCCCAGGGGCCTGTCTGAGTTCAGGCAGTTTCCCTGAATTGGTTCCATACAGTCAGCGTTATTAGGGCACAAAAAATGCTGTTCTTTGTACTTCATGCAAGATACTGCCAGAAGAGAATTTTAAGCAGATTTTTCTTATTTATGTTTTGTAGGGGGATCCTGGATCACCAGGCAAGCCAGGAGCAAAGGGATCCAAAGGTGATGTGGTAGGTTTCAGCAGGGTGGATTTACAATGTCCCAAGTTTAAAGAAATTCTCTAATTAAGAGGACTCTCATGGTTTTGCCCAGCAAAATGTGGGATGTTTGCCTATGGTCTATGCCTTGAAAGGCTGTGGAGATCCTTGTGGGAGGGCTGTAAACATTTGGGTGTCCCAGCCCAATGGTTTGTTGGCTTTGTGGAGCTGGAGAAGATCAAGATCAATTCCAGCTCCAGCATGATGGGTGACTCCTGGGCAGGTCTTTAGTCCCTGCCATGGGTTGTGTCTCTTTCCCATGCCCTGTTTGAGCTGTCTCCAGCCACAGCTGGCTTGTCCATCCCCAAGGAGGGCTGAGCCAGGCAAGAGTCTCTCCTTTTCACTTGAACCATAAACTTTTCTGGCTTGAAACCTTCTGGGTTTGGAGTCCATTTATCCATGGAGCTGTTTCTTGGAACAATCCTTCTAACTTATTGTCCTTATTGAGCAAGAAAACCCAGGACACATGGGTCCTTCAGGGTTCACTGGGGCACTTCACACCTACTCCTACCTCCACATCTGGCTGTTATGACAGCTTGCTAATTATTCTCACAGACCAGGGACTTTATTTGCTAAAACATAAGTATGTGACCTCAATACTCAGCAAATTCCTGCTCTTTCTTGGCAGATGTCAGGGTTTCTAATCTGACCCTGCTGGGGGTAATGCCAGAAGATAGTTTTAGGTCTTCTTGGCAAGAAGTGTACCAGGTGATAAGACAAATAAATTCTGCCCATCAGTGGACAATCTGGCACTGCCTTTGGGTCTAATGAATAGCAGGGGAAGCACCCCCAGGAATATTTATTTTATGTAGCTGGCCAGCCTGGTCCTCTGCAGATGGAGAAACAATGCACAGAAAATGAGTTCTTCAATTTAAAAGTGCTTTAGTATATGACCTCACTAGGAGAGCCCTGGTGAAGGTGATGAGGCTGAGTTTTCCGTTCATTCTGCATAAATTAATCATTTTTACAGCTAATAAACCTCAGGAGTATTTATTTTCTGCCTTTATTCACAAAGCAGCATTGCAAATTTCAGACAGAAGGCACACTTTTTCATTTCCATTAGCTTTCCAAACAGAGTTACTTTTCAGAGAGAAGCCCCCCTTGAAGACCCTCAGAGGACTTGCTGGGTCCTGGGTTTGCTGTCAATGAACTGATGGAGGACTCAGGTTTTTAGCATCTTGTTCTAATGTTTGCCAGTGTACCAAATCCTTCCCTTGAGTTCATCCTGCTTTTTTTGTCCTCATCTGCTCTGTATTAGGAAAAATGCAGGTCCTTGCCTTCTAGCTATCCATTCCTGCCCTAGAACTCTCAAGACATACGAAGAATCACTTGTAATGAAACCAAATAGCAGTTCATTCCCCAGCACTGGAGCAACTGACTTTACAAATCTCCCTTTTATAAAACTCTTTCCAATCATTATCCAAAAGCACAGCCTGAAGTCACGGACCCAAGTGGAGCTGTGCAAGAACTGCTGCAATTTTAGATGTCTCTCTTTTTTTTACTTGCAGGGTCAAAAAGGAAAGCAAGGAGCACAGGGCAGTGCAGGGAGCAGGGGCTCACCGGTAGGTGAAAATTCAGTTTTCTGCCTCAGGATATGCTGTCTGGGAGCTCCTTCTCTAATACCTTTGTGATTTTAGGGCATCCTTGGGCTACCAGGTCCTCGAGGAGTGGTGGGAAGGCAGGGTCAAGAGGGTTCCCCTGGAGTGGATGGAGTGCCCGGGAAGGATGGCGTGCCTGGGATGCTGGTAAGCTTCAACTGCAACCTTGCGGCATGGACAGCAAACACAGCCTTGGAGCTGGAAAACTGGAAGGTAGCACAGGACAAATTATGTGATCCAGCTATGGATATTCCAGTTTACATGTACCCAGAGTAGATCTACACATATCACTTGCACACAGAGGCAGCAGCTGCCTTTGCGTGACCAGATCTGTAAATAAAGTGGGGTTTGTAGCCTGACAGACACTCACATGCACACAGCTCTGTCCACATCTGCAAACCCACCCCTGCAAACCTGCCCCCCTCTTGCTGAGGGCAGAATCCCACCACTCCCCTGTCCCCCCAGAAGCTGTGCAGAAGGGGAAAGGGTTTTGTTTCATAACCTCTTGTGTGTTTCTTTCCTAGGGAGAGCAGGGTGACGATGGGGAAGAAGGTGTGACTGGGATGCCAGGCAAGAGAGGGAACCCCGGCGTGCCAGGACTCCCAGGGGCCCAGGGACCACCAGGATTCAAGGTGAGTTTCTGGCTCCCTAAGACGCTGCTGTGAGTGATCTAGTCTGTGAGCCTAATGCCTCTGAGCTTGAGCTCTCCAAGGTCTAATATAGTCTCAGCTCCTGCTGCCATCTTTCACTTAGCTAGAGGCTCTGTAGATCTTTCTTCTCATCCATCCATCCATCCATCCATCCATCCATCCATCCATCCATCCATCCACCCATTTTCCGGATGTACACGGCAGCTGAATGTCCCAGAGACATTTCCTCCCTTACCAAAGGAGCTCAGGAGCCTGCAGACACACATATTTACACTACAAACACTTGAGTCTTTTATCATGAGAAACCTGGCTAGAAGAAACATGGAGAAGTTGCAGAGGAACTGCTACAGCCTGCCTGTAGGATGTCCAGAATGGACAACTCCATGGGAGATTCAGGTGTTCTACTACTCTGCAAAACCTGAACTGCTGGAGGGAAATTTGTGCTGCTTGTTTTTTAGCGTATTTACTGGTTAGAATGACTGGAGCCAGTATGGGCTTGGACATCACTCTGGGTGGAAGCAGGGACAAGCTGCTTTTGTGACCTTGGGGTTTCTTCCTGGTCCTTGCCCTGATCCAGGCTCCCCACAGGATCTAAACTGGACCCACGGCAATTCAGTCGTTTGTAGACAGACTCTGTAAATAGGAAAACTCTGTAAATAGGAAGACTCCAGCTGGGTTTGGAGAGGCTCTGGGATCTGATTTAAATTAGGGCTCCGTAGCACATCGCCCTTGATCTGTCACTTGCTGCCCTCCAGCTGCCTTGGGCAGTACAACAGGAGGTGACTGAGATCCCTGTCCTTGTCACACACTCACACCCTGCCTCCAGGGGAAATTGTTGCCCCTTTTCCGGCTGTTCCACCATCCTAGGCTCTCCCTGCCTTTGCTCCTCTCTCCCAGTCTGCCCCAGATTGTGCTGCTCCTGGCACTTGGCAAGGGGGAGAGGTGGGGAGCAAAGTGTGGTGCTGGGTGGCAGAAGGCCCTCTCTGGATCAAAGTGGTAGGGTTAACACTGGGGAAAACGTTGACTTTGCAGCCTCTGGATTGAAGTCCTGCTCTTGGCATGCCTTCAGCATTTTCCATGAATTAATCATCAATTGCCAGCCTGCTGGGGGAAGAGATTATGGGAAACTGCAGGGCAGACAAAGAATGTAGGAAGTGCAAAGAGAAGACTCCCCTTTCTCTCCCTACCCCCATGCAGGTGGGACAGCTCTGCTGAGGCTCCTGCTCTGAGGGCAGCCCAGGAGGGAACACAGCCATGCCCACCTTGGTCTCACCCTGTGCATCCTGAGCAACCTGCCTCAGCAGACCTGGGACATCCCCTGATGGAACCACATTCCTTATCCCAACGAGCCATCTTTCCCAGCCTTCCATCTATGGCTATTTCAGCTGAGTGCTGTTATATTTAGCTCCCGTCCTTTGGAATTACTTGAATTCTGTTATTTTTAGGGTGAAAGAGGATTGCCTGGACAGACTGGCCAAGCAGGGAAACGAGGATCACCGGGAGGAACAGGCCTTCCAGGGAGCCCTGGGGAGCCAGGAGCCAAAGGACAGCCGGTTAGTGGTGATGGAGCTGAGCAGAGCTGACTCCAGGCTTCTCCTGCAGGAGAGGGTGCGGATCCAGGCTTGGACAGCAGGGTGATCCCGGGGAGGGGCTGTACAGGGAAGCTCATATCCAGCTTCAGCATGATTCTAGGAGAGGGATTAGGACTGATAGGAAACAAGGCACGGAATGAACCCAAACTACCTCAACTAAAACGCACTTGTTTGGCTGTTTTATGTAAAACCTCGTGCTAACAGTTTTCAAGCTGAAAGGCAGAAACCAACAGCACTATATATCATTTTGTCATTGATGATAGATCAATCTCACAGATCATTTTGTCTCTGTGACACAAGTGACACATTCCTTTGCCCCATATTGTCACTGCCTGATTTGCTGCAGGACCAGCGACCGTGTCCCTTTGGCTGAGATGACTCCATGACATTTAAACTCTTCTGACTTTCCATGTGCTTTTGCCTGAAATTCCTCTAGAAAGAAGGCTTGGTTGATTCTCCTAATGCAGGAAAGACCTTAGTCCCCTGTTTGTAGCAGTTTTCCTTTCCAGGACCCAGTAATGGGCACTTAAACCATTTTTTATTCTTTGAAAGTTTCTTACGCTCCACGAAGTCCAACCAAGCCCTTTCTTGCCAAGTATTTTCTCACTCTCATGGCCTTTTTCAAGAGAAAACTTCCTAACAGTGGGGTTTCTAGGCTGATGCTGGAACAGCTGTGCAATAAAGGGGGTGGAAGCCCCATCACTTGGGTCATTCACAACTGAGTGAACAAACCATTGTATTACACCCCAAAAATCATAGTCAGGGTGGGTGAGACATTCCTGCCAAAAGGCCAAACAAGCCTTATCTGTCTCTAATGTTCCTAACACTGGGGAAGAATCATCTGGTGAAGGATTCTGACCCCTTTCTTTTTTTTAAACGTTGAATCATCTTGAATTTTGACATCTGAGAAGCCCAAAAATATCAAAGGATGACCATCTCCAACATGGGGAAAGGAGGATGTTTACATAAGGACATGCTACCCAGGGTGGGTTTTTTATTCTCAGAGTACATGCTATGTGCTGATTCAAGCTTGATGGTCTTTCAACTATTTTATTATTATTTTTCTTACAAAATTGAGGGGAAATCCCTGCAGAGTTGAATAGGAAAAGAATTAGGGATATGCATGATTTTCCTGGGCTTGAGTGGGAGGTTATGTTGTAGTAACATGCATTTTTTTAACAGCTTGAATGAGTATAGTTTAAAATTACAGTTTGAATTAGTAGGTCAGTCCTGTTTGTATTAGAAATTAAAGAGGAGCTTGTTGTAAAGAACTTTGAGGCTGTTATCTTGCAGCATGAAATTCCAAGATCAATCTCAGAGTAGATGCTCTGCATCCTGCTTCTGCTGGGCCAAGCCAGAGAAGCATCTGCTAGGAATAGTGTAGGTTTGCCTCCCATTTTGGGGGCAAAAAGGCAGCATTGGTGAGATCTAAGGGATCAGGTGATTTGCTTCTAGCCTGATGTTTGTGTAGCTCCTCCTCCAGGTTTTTTTCATTCTTCTTTCTCATCAGTCCTGCTTATACTGAGGGATAAGCACAGATTTCTCTTTCTCTGGAGCTGCTGAACTTGTGGTGCATCTCTGAGTGACATCTCCAGCCATCAGTGTGAATTTACTGTTGTCCTTTGTTCTTGTGTTTGTCTTGGCTGTCATGTGCAGGGAGACTTCGGTGAGGCAGGATTCCCAGGGATTGCAGGACTGTTTGGGCCAAAGGTAAGAGGCTGCTGGTGACCAGTTGGTTTTCTACTCTCACTTTACTGGGGACAGGTAATGCCACACTTGTTGCATTGCTAGCAGCTCTGCAGAAACTATGGAAATTGAATTTTGATCCCAACTTTCTTTAGTTTGTGAATCTTCATTTGTTAAATGAGTGTGTGCTTACATATGCTTTGTTGGAGGAAAAGGGCTGCCCTAGAGATTCTGTGGCTGTTTTCCCCCTTTCTGACATTTGTATTTCCAGCATCAACCATCAGCCTGCACCTGAGACACTGATGTGCATCCCTAACACTGAGAGCCTTGACTTGAAATTCAGGCTCATTTTATCACCATATAATTTCCCTAGAGAAGAGGGAATTGTTTTCTGTCGAAAGTAAAAGCCTTGCAAAACAGGACTGGGGAAAGAATTTACAACAAATTGGATCTTCCCTGTCCCATAGACAAGAGGCAGCACCCCTGTCCTTAAAGCAGAGCTCTAAGCAAGGGCATAAACACAGGGTTTGGTTATTTAGTGGACCTCACGTCTCATTTTTTGCTTGCAGGGCCCCCCAGGAGACCTTGGGTTCAAAGGCATTCAGGGACCACGTGGGCCGCCGGGTCTCATGGTGAGTGGATTTCCAGTTTGTGGGATTGGGAGGATTTTCTTCCTTCACCCCCATTTCTCTGAGGCTCCAGGGGCTGTGAGGAGCACAGCGCTCAAGGCCATGGCACCGCCTCTGAGCCTCACAGCTGTAGGCAACCACACCTGCACAGGGCTTGGAGACAGCCACGCTGCACGGAGCACTCCAGCTACACTGGAATCCTTCTATTTATGGAGTTTCTGAGGTTTAACAAGGCTCATGACAACCACACTGTGAGGACTTGTCTCTTTGGACTTGCAGTTGGAAATGGTTTTTTATTCCAGCTACAGCAAATACAACCACCAAGCTGCTGAAAAGCAGCAAAGATTCAGAGTCTTCCCTGAGTCCGCCCTAGTGAAAATGACTGTCAGGTCCCATGGGGTTGTTCACAAGTCTTTTCTTTCCTAGGGAAAAGAAGGAATTATTGGTCCTCTGGGCATTCAGGGTCCCATGGGAAGCCCTGTAAGTATCTACATTTCTTTCCTGCCTGAGATTTAAATGAGTTTAAATGCCTAAGATCCAAGATGTTTGAGGCCAGCACAAGTAACCCCCAAATCCTGCTGTAACCAAGAAAACAAAATGGGTTTTAAGGTTAGCAGCTTCAGAAAAGTGCAGGCTTAGTCTCTGGCTGCATAGACAGTTGCTGGAAGATTATTAGCTGAAAAGTGAGGAGCAGCAATACAGAACTGCAAGGTTTTCAATGGACTGGAAGACAAGAATGTTATTGCAGATTTTTGAAAGCCAGATTTTCCAAAGACCTTGGCCTGGGGCGGGGGGAAACACATTTAAATAACTTTTTTTTTAATGTATTAAACTGGGAACCACTTGATTTTGGGAAGTGTTGAAAATCCCTGCCCGCCCTAAAATGCCAAAGGCCCTGAACACAGATGAAAGATCAGGTCAGTGCTTTGTGAAAACACAAGGATGGCACCACTCAGAGCTTGGTCCAGAGGCTGCAGAGATAAAAGCCAGTAAGACAAACTCAGACATTGCCAAAACAGCCAGTAATGGCATTATTTGCTTTGGGATGGGGAGGCCAATATGACAACCTGAGCTGATGAGTGAGGGATGAGTCCTTGCAAGGAGCTTCTGGGGGCAGCAGCCAGCAGGGCAGCTTGTGCATGGTCAGTGACAGCCACCTCCTGTGCTTTGCAGGGGCCCAAGGGAGACAAAGGCAGCCGTGGGGAGATGGTAAGTGCTGGTCCCACCCTGGGTGCCCCTAAGAGTGACTTTGAACAATCGAGAGTCACTCTGGGCTCTGCTGTGACCACAGGGTGCATCAGGCTCCCACGAGGGCAAGACACTGCTTACAGATGTGTACACACATCCACATCACTCTGCTGGTAAAATTTCCATTTCCTTGACCCAGCAACACTTCACCATGCTGTCCACAACTGTGGTATCTCCAGGACAGCACACAGCCCTTGCCTTGGGAGCAGCACACGGGTGTACAGGGAGAATTTGGGTCAGTAATGAGCATTTTCTGACAGTTTCTGCACTTTTTTTTTCCCCTGCAGGGTCTTCAAGGTCCAAGGGTAAGTATCTGACATCCTTTTTTCTGACTGATATCTTTTATTTAAATAAAACTGTTGCTTTTAGCATGTGTAAAGCTGCACACCTGGAATGGGATGAGTATCTGGTGACATGGCATTAGTGACAGCTGAGGAGCTGAAAGGGCTGGGAACAAGGGATGCAGCAGGAATAGACCAGGTGTAGACAGATGTACCCAGAGCAGGGACAGAATGGGGCCACCCCCTCTCTTTTGAAAGTTCTGAGGGACAGGCTGCTGTGAGGTGTCAAAAATCCAGCTGGGAACAGATTCCTGCTGGTAAAAACCATGAGAAATGGAAATAAAAACTGGAGCTATTTCACTAACTGATGCCACTCTGTCTTTAGGGTCCTCCAGGCCCACGAGGACACCCTGGCCCTCCGGTATGTATCTGTGGGAAGAGTTCATGATTGAAACAAGCTGAAACGACTGCCATGATACTCTGCAGAGGGACTGTTCCCTCACTGCAAATTATGGCTTAGCCCCATTCCTCATATGCAAAACCATGTGTGTGAATGGACCAGTGTTTCTTGTGCTTTAGTCCAAACCATCCCCAAGAGTTTTATAGAGACAGCATTGTTGCCTCTCTCACTTCTCTGCACTGAGGGGCTCCACAGGAACGGGGATTTCAAAGGCCATGGCTGAATATCTGTGCAGCAGTGACTGACCAGCTTTCTGGCTGATGCCCCTTTTTTCCTCTGATTTCCAGGGACCGCCAGGAGTTCCAGCCTCGTTTGTAAGTTGCCATTCTCTGTATGTTTGCTAAGGATGATCACAAGTCCTGCAGAGCCAAGGTGCTGCTGGGACCTTGATGACACACACTCAGGTCCAGCAGGAGATGCTCTGTTAGCAGAGCAGTGCTTGAACTGCAGCCTTAGATTGAGAAGTGTTTTCTTGCATCAGGGCATGCTCAACTTCTAACAATCTCAGTTTCCATCTTTTTCACACCACACCAGCAACAAGATGGCTTTGGGGCAGCTTTCCAGTCACTGATGGACTCCAACACCGCGCTCAAGAGAGAGGTACAAGGGCCTTTTTTAAGTTCCTGGTCTTTGCTTGGGCTGGAGACTGGGAATGGTCTCATCAGTGCTTTCTGTGTGCAGAATGTTTATACAAAGCCCTGATATGTCACTGTTCTAGAGGAATACCTGGAATTTATGCAGGCAAAAGTCCCGTTCTGTTGTGTCACTGATTTGTGAAGCTTCAGACCTCCTGACTTTGCCATTGTGACTTTGCCAGCATTTCGGCAATGTCCTGTTTGGGACAATACAAGGCCTGTGGCTCACTGGCCCCAAGCCAGCACAGTCTGTCTTTGACCACTGATTTTTCTCAAAATGATGTAGAAACTTGTGGTTACAGCCCTCAGTGCCCCCAGGCACCCCTGACTTGCCTTTTTTTCTCTCCAGGGTTACCAACATCCAGACCTTCTCATGCTGGACCATGGAGGGGAGATCTTTAAGACTCTACACTACCTCAGCAACCTCATTCAGAGCATGAAAAGACCCCTGGGAACCAAGGAAAACCCTGCACGCATCTGCCGGGACCTCATGAACTGTGAACAGAAGATGACCGATGGTAGGAAGCCCCAAATGTGCAAAGGCTGTTTCATGTGGTCTCCTTCCCTGGGACCAGTCACCAAGAAACCCAAACTGTCCTTTTGTCATTCACAGAAAAGGTTGTGTGTCCTTGTTAACCCCCAAATCCTCCCTTTCCTCAGGTACCTACTGGATTGACCCAAACCTTGGCTGTTCCTCAGACACCATACAGGTCATCTGTAACTTCACCAACGGTGGCCAGACGTGCCTTAACCCTGTCACTGTCTCCAAGGTAGGCACAGCCCAGCCCCAGAGCAGCATTTCCCAAATATTTACACAGCCTGTGTTGTGCCAGGACACTGGACAGTGACCACAAGGACACAGGTTGGGGGAGCATTAGTGCAACTGTAACACTCAGAACTGCTCTCAGGAGTTAAAAAATACACCCAAGGCTCAAGACAAAGCCCTGTGTTCCAGTGATGTTTAATGAACCCATAGCCTTAACGTGACCACTAATTTCACAAACACGCTGCTCCCAAATCCTTTATTGACTTGGCTTATGTTTGGGTCACTCTTGCATTTTGTTACCTGCCACCTGGAGAAGTGAGGTCAGCCTAAATACACAAGTTTCCAATGATATTATTGCTATGGGATTTTTGTTAAGGAAGTACCTGTACTAAAAATACAAACAGCAATATCTGGGCTCGTTTGCAGATGAACTGGAACCTGCTTTGCAAGTGTATTGAGTTTGAAGTTTACATTCTTTTCCTCCTACTTAAGGACCTTCTAGTTTGTTCTGCAAAGCAAAGGACCTGCTGTGTCCCCATGAAAACTTTCCAAAAGGACTTGGCATCTGGTCCTCATGCCCATATTCACACCAGATCCAGCTCTGGACACTGGTGCAAGATGAATCAGAGGACAGGGACCCCCTTTGCTATCCCACCCTGCACTAACCCTGCTCCCCTCAGCCCCTCTGCAGGGTGCCCCTGTGACCTCTCTGTCACCTTACAGCTGGATTTTGACATCGGGAGAGTCCAGATGAACTTCCTGCGACTGCTGAGCTCGGAGGTGGTGCAGCACATCACCATCCACTGCCTGAACACCTCTGTGTGGCGGGAAGGCTCCTCTGAGAGACCCTCGGAAAAAGCCGTGCGCTTCAGGGCCTGGAACGGGCAGGTGTTTGAGGCCAGTGGGCAGCTCAGGCCAGAAGTGGCAGCTGATGATTGCAAGGTATGTCATTGAGAAAGAGGGAGGAAGAAGTGGAGAGAAATGCCAGAGCCCATTCTGAGGCTCAAGTAACACCTGTGCTGTCCATCCTACAAGGGAGCAGGATCAGGTTTACCAGTTCTCCTCTAATTTTCCAGTCCAGGATGCTATAGCAGCTCCTGTGAAGCAGATGGCCTTCAAACAGAAAGCAAAAGATGAAATTCTGAAGTTACTTGTCATGGATACCAGCAGCTAAATGACAGAAGGGGGAATGGCTCCCCATGGGTGGTGACCCTGGCTCCTGTCTGGTGCCACGCAGACTGAGGAGGCACAGGGCTGCATTCAGGCTCACAGCATTAAGAGTTTGTCTTGGTGGTACCACTCAAGCTCAGTTTTCATCAGCCTGATAAAGTGTTCCCCAAAATGCTCTCTAAACCCACCCCAGCCCTGCTCAGCCCAAGGGACAGGCCCTTGTCTCACAGAGGGATTTTCAGGCTTGCACCTCGTGGGACACGTTCCTTTCCAGCAGGATTGACCCCCTGGTTCACCAGCTTTCTCTCTGTCCCCCCTCCCCACGCAGATCAAGGATGGCCGCTGGCATCGGACCCTCTTTTCCTTTCGGACACAGGACCCTCAGCAGCTGCCAATTGTCAGCATCCACAACCTGCCCCCCTCCGAGCCAGGACAGCAGTATCACCTCGAGGTCGGCCCTGTCTGCTTCCTTTGAGCCAAGCTATGGGACCTGGGCTCTGAGGCTCCAACGCCACCATCGGCCTGTCCTTACAGGGGCTCTCCCCGCTCTCTGCAGCAAGGACAGCTGGGCTGTACCTTTTGGGCCAGCTCTTGCTCCAGCCTTTGGCTCAAGGTCTCCAAGAACCCATGATCTACTGAACCCAGCCAGTTGTTGAAAGGAGGAGGAACAAGGACATGGGGGAAGCGGGCATCAGTCAGGACGTGAGCAGTGAAAAGGGATCAGGGGACTGGATGTTGTGGTTCCACACACAAAGCTTTTTCCATGACCAAAGAAAACATTGAGAGAAACCTCAAGCGACTTGCAGCGTGTGGGTTTTTTTGTTCTTTCCCCCCCCCCCATCCACCCACCCATTTTTGTCTGGTTCCTGAGTTACCAAATGTTCTTTCCATTGAGAAAAATGATTTAAAAAATAGAGCTTCCCTCTCAGAGCTTGTCACCTTCTGGCCAGCCACGTGCTGCATCAGGTCTCCCAGGCGGAGCTGCAAGTTGAATCTGGCCGCTCTGTGTACAGGAAGCATTTTGATGTGCAATATTAGAAGAAACAAAATATATATATTATATTATTTAAAGCAAAAAGAAAAAGGAAAAAAAAAAAGAAAAAAAAAGCCAAGTTCCTCCTTCCATGAGTTTAATGAACACTCCCTCTCAATGTGTGGTGTTTGGGGTAGGGGAGAGTCACGAAGCAAAGAAGGGGGAATGGAAAGAGGAGAGGGGAAGAGATTGGTGCTAAAATAGAGAGAGGGAATGGGCTCATCTGATTTGTTTCTACCTCTCACTGTGAAATCTCTGGTGCTCTTAAAAAAGTGTGTTATTTTATATATATGACTTTATTTAAGGTTGTGAAGGTGCTACAATGTCTTGCCACAGACCCAAAAAAAAAAAAAAAAAAAAAGCCCCATAGAATCATCTCTCTGGGAAGAGAGGAGATTGTGTTCTACAGTTAAATCAGAGCAACAGCCACCTTAAAAGGGATCCTTCAGTGGCCATGGGTGTCAATAACACAACTCACACCACAGCCAACATCACTTATGGGATAATTTACAAGCAAATTTGCTTTTTTTGTTTTTTCGTTCATCAGCACTTCACTGCTTTGGGAGGGAAGTGAGGGACACAGCTCATCTAGAAGTGTTGAGCCTCAGAGAGCTCCTTTGGAGTTGGTTGAGTTGGGCTGTACTGAGTTGCCCACACGACTCCCTGGACTAAGCTCACGTTTAAACCCAGCTCTGCAACTCTTCCCTCGGCCCCTCTGTCAAGACTGACGTGATGGTACCTTGTTTCAGAACCCAGCCGAGCTTGGAAGGGTTTTGTTCTGTTAAGTTTTGTAGAAATTTAGTCTCTATATGTAAATTTGGAGGATTTTTTTTTAAAGAGGATAATTATGGTAATCTTTAATTCTATATAAGGAATAATATTGATGTAATCAGAGCTGTACTGTATCAGAAACTCTTCAGTGCCTGTTTGGAGTTTTCATGTCTCATATGGACTATGGATTTTATTTTTTTGAGGGGAAAAAAATTATCTGTGAGTCTCTCTTGTGTATTTTTTTTGTCACTACTGCCTGCTGGTTGGTTCCCAATCACCATCAGAAAAGGTTAACAGGATCTGTCCCTAATACCTCGCCCTCCACGCAGCCCCTGCCAGAAATACCTCATCCCCAGGCCAAAATCACCACCACCCATCACTCGCTGCCTCCCTGCAACCCCCCATACTCCAGATCACTCCATTTCTCATCCTATGCCATTGGTTTTGTGTTTTCTCAAGGCTGCAGTTACCATTTGTTCTCCTTAAAGCTTTTTTTTTCTCCTTTTCTTTTTCTTTTTTTTTTTAACTTTAAATAAATATTTAAAACTGAGGCAATGGAACAGGACTGGAATGGTTTGGTTTTTTTTTTTTTTTTCTTCAAAAGAAACTAGGTAGGCAGGAGGTGCAGAAATACCCCGTTTCCCAAGGGTTCCCCCAAGTGATCTGAGGAGACAAACCCACACCCCAAACCTTACTGTGATGCCAAATGCACAACAAGATTGGGATCCCAGAAAGAAAAAGGAAAGAAAAAATGGAAAGGAAAAAAATGGAAAGGAAGATGTAGGGTGAAATTGGGGTGGGGGGAAAGGAGGAAGGAGGAAAACTAAGGGAGAGAAAAGGGGAAAGATGAGGGCAACAACAGGGGGCAAAAAAAGAGCGTGGCAAAGGGAAAGAAGGAAGCAAATAAAAAAAAATCCTGTTTTTTTGTGACAAAAAGCAGAGGAGCTGCCTTGCCGGTGCCGGTTGCGACAGGGGCAGCGGGAAGGGGCTGAGCCGTGTTTGCCCAGCCCTGCTCTGCCCCTTCCCAGCACCGCTGGGTGCTGGCACCAGCCCTGCTCTGGCACCAAAGCCCGGCTGCCCCCCCGAGCCCCAGGTCCAGAAGCAGCTGCTGAGGGCAGGGTGAAAGTAAACATGTCTAATTAATTAATCACCACACTCAATTACGATGCCAGCATTAGGGGAGCTGTACGGCGCTGTTGAATAGGGAGATGCTGCATTTAAAGAAGTTGTCATTTACAGCTTTTAAAAGGTCTGAGCCCACTGAGTTCCCAGCCTCATAGCCAAGGCCCCTACCCCATGGAATCCCCCATGGAATCCCCCATGGAATCCCCCATGGAATCCCCCATGGCACCTGCCCTCCCAAGAGCACACGTGAACCCTTGTGCAAGCCCGTGTCCCAAGGGGAAACCAGGTGAGTGTGGACCAAAGCTCTTAGAGCTGCCAGCCAGCCATGTCCATGAGGGTTTCTTTGCCCTGTGGAGGAAAGCCATGTCCCGCTGCCCTCAGTGTCCCCAAGGTCTCCAAACACACCTGAAGCTGCCGAGCACTTCGCCAGGCACCCACAAAATTAATTGCAGTTTCCGAGAACAAAAGCCAGCATTGGGGAAGCGTTAGGTTGGGGTGAGGGGGGGGGTGTTTCCTCCTTCTGTGCTGGAGAAATCCAAGATTTTGCAAGTTGAATTTCCTCCACCTGCTGTTGCTTCATGCCTGAGCAAACAGCCCAGCAGCGGAACAGGGACGTTGGTGCTGGGGATGTCCAGCGGTGCCGGCAGCCCTATATAAGGGACAGAGCTGAGCAACAGCCGGGCAGAGCAGAAGCATCCTCCTAGACAGCCAGGAGATGTTGGCCACCCTCACCCTCTTTCTGGGGCTGCCCCTGGCCCTGGCCACCGAGCCCCAAAGCTGTGCCCCGCTTGTCCCGATCACCTTCGACAACACCACCATCCCTCAGGTAAGCCCTGCCCTCAGCCAAGGCACCCATCCTCTCCTTTCCTATCAGCACCTCTGGCCCTTATGGATACGGGAGGAGGTCATGGCAGGAGCACTGGCAGCTCAGTGTTTATCTCACTGCCTGTCCATGGTTGTTTTCCTAAAAAAAATCCAGACTGCTGCACAGGGAAGGGGTGAAACCTTGCAGCTCTGCACCCATAATCTCACAAGCAGGCACTTTTGGGGGATTCTGCTTCCATGCCCTTGCCAGCCAGGCTGGGCAACACCACCCCAATGCCTCAGCACTCTATTTTAAGTCCTTCAAGTGATGGTGGCACAGGTCACGAGTCTCCATCCACAAACCCTTCACTGTATAAACAGTATTTATTCCCTTGGGAGCTTTTAATGGGAGGAAAGCAATGACAGCCGGGCCTGGGGCAGGAGAAACACCATTGCAGAAAGAACTGGCCATGCTGGGAGCTGGAGCACTGCCTTAACAGAAAGGGGACAAATCCCAGAGACGCTCACCCAGCCTGGATCCTGGCCAGGGCAGTCACCTACACCTGCTCCTGGCTGTGGGACGTCGGTCACAGCATTTGCTTTCACTCACGGGGTGCCCGTGAGTGAACCTGGCACAGCCCCTCCAACCTTCCCCACTCTGCTCCCCTCTGCAGATCCTGGGACAGTGGTTCTACATCGCCAGTGCCTCCAGGTATCCCCCTCACCTGGCAGAGCTGAGGGCAGTGACATTTGCGGCTTTTTCCTGCTCTCCGGGCAGCCACGAGGACGAGCTCAACTGCACCAAAATCATAAGAATGTAAGGACAGGGATTCATGCCCTGATCTGGCTCCCCCATCCCCAGGGGCATTTCTACCCTCTGGTGTCATCCTCGTGGCTGAGACACCCCACAAATTCGGGGCTGGAGAGCAGCTATGCCACATTTATTTAAGCTCTGCAGTCCTGCTCATGTTCCAAATCCCCCAGGTTTGGTTGGGACAAGCTTGGGGATATTTGTTCCCTCTGACCTCTCTGTCCCACAGGAATGAGACATGTGTGGTGAAGAACTCCAAGATCCAGGTCTTTCAGCAGAACTCCACCATGGCACATGGTAAAGCTCCACTGTGGGATGGGATGGGGATGGAGGGACTCAGCCAGCCCTTGAACCCTCCTGCTTCTGCTCCCCAGTATGTGGCACCCTGAGCCTTTTACACCTGAAATCATGCTTGGAGGCGGGGAAAAATTTTCTTTCACCACACAGCATATCTGTGGCACTACTATGGGACCAGAGTGGTCCCCACTGGGATGAGTCACAAGGATGAAAGGTGATGAGCCTCAGCATGGGGTGGATCCTCACCAGTGGGGAAATCTCACTCTCTCCATACCTTCCAGTTGCTGATAACAGGGTTGTTTCCATGGCCAGACTGATCCAAAGCGACAAAGACCTGCTGATCCTGAACCACATCAACATTGACTTCCCAAGTCTGAGTCTCTCGGGTGAGCAGATGCTTCCTCGGGGACAAATCAAGGGGCACGGACATCTCCAGTCCTCACAAGCAGGGCAAAAAGCCCCTTTCCCCCTGATATAGAGAGGGGAAAGATGGGGACAGGTAGTGAGCTCCCATCTGCACTACAGGAATCATGCAGGGGCAAAGCAACTCTAAAACTCCATTTCTTTCCCTCCTTCTCCATTTCTCTGAAGCACGGACACCCAATGTGAGCAAGGAGCACATGGAGGAGTTCAAAGCCCACCTGCAGTGCCTGGGCTTCAGTGAGGAGGAGGTGTTCTACACTTCCACAGAGGTACAAACCCCTCCCCAGGGTGGATGAGCCCCAGGCCAGGTTCTGTTCCCAGCTGGGATGGGGGTCTTTGGGGAAATGTAAATTTAGTCCCCCAGCACAGCTTCCCTGCTGTGCATCCCCACTCCCCCTCGAGCCTCCTACCCCAGCCATTCCTGGTGGTTCTGGGGTGAGGGAGCTCCAAGAGCTGATCTCCTCTCTCCCCCAGCATGCCTGTCCCCTGCCCGGGGATGAAGACAATGCAGATCCTCAGCTGGGGTAACCCCATGGACTGGGTCAGCTACTCCATCCTCATCCTCCTCCAGGCTCAGCACAGCCTCAGAAGCTTTATCCTATCCATGTTTTGTTTTTTTCTCCTGGATTAAACACCCAGTTTCACTGTTCTCAACTGGGCCCAAAATAAACTCCTGCATTTCAGCCACTGGCTGCTCCTGCTCCATCTTCTCTGGGACACCCTCCTGCCTGCCCTGCCCATGGTTCTGCATCTCCAAACCCACCCAGAGATGTGAAACACTCCAGACAAAACCAGCCAGGGCCAAGCGTGGCAGTGGGCACAAAGGCACATCCCTCAGGCCAGCTCTGTGGTGGCAGGGGACCCTCTCAGCCTCAGGACACTGGGACGTGAGCACCCACCCATCAGGGTGACACACAGACCTGCCAACCCCCTCGAGTCTCCCCCACCACAACACTCCCAGCACCTGAACATCCCCACCCTCCATTTTCAAGCCAAATCCCACAAGGCTCCATCTACACCACAGGCCTGTGCAGAGGTCACTGCAGGGTGGGGTGACAAGAGGGGACACTGCACCTTCCCCAGGTCTCTCTGAGGAGGGGAAAGGGCAGAGGATGGGGAAAACCATCACCCAGAGCCAGACCAAAGTGTTCAGGGAGGTTCTGCTGCCAGAGAGGAAGAGGCACACAAAATGCCAGAGAAACAAGACCTGCCTGGCTGACCACACAGGGACAGCAGCAGGACAGGGAGGGTCAGGGAGCTGCACAGGGGATGCGTCCAACAGGATAGGGGTGACCTCTGAGGCCCATAAGCATTGCTTTTAAGGCCAGTTTTGGTGAGGACTGCAAAAGCACCTTCTCTTCAAAGCCTCCTTGGGCTTTGCCTGAGATTGGGGTGGGGGTTCTGCAGCCAAACCAGCACTGGGAGGGCTGCACATCTCAACAGCAGAGTGAGAGGTGACCACGGCAGCTGCTCACAGGGGGGAAAACGGGCAGATTTAGGGCAGGTTGAAGTTTTAAATGCAGTAACTGCATCACCAGCAGCCCACTCCTACCAGCACTTGCCGCCAGCAGCCACATCCGAGGCCGGGGCAGGTGCCAAGCACGCGGCTCTTCCCTGGGCATCGCCCCCAAAAGGCACCGGTTGCGACACGGGTGCGGATCCGGCAGCCCCGGGCACATCCTGTCCCCTCCCAGCAGAGCTGCAGGAGCCAGCAGCGTCTGTCTGTCCGTCCGTCTGTGCGCTCGGACAGCCATGGGCACGGCCGGGCTCGCGGTCATCCTGGGGCTGGCGGCGCTGCTGCCCGGCGATGCTGTGCCCTGCGGAGCCCAGCGCCCCGACAGCTCCACGGCCTCCAAGGTAGGAGACGCGCGGGGCTCGGGCTGCCCCACGCCTGCAGGCAGCTTCAGGGTGCTCTGCTGAGCCTCGGGAAAGGGCAAGACCCCACCTTGTCCCCCAGCACATCTGCAGAGGTGCGGGCAATGAAACACCCGCAGCAAACGGGAAACGTTTGCTGTCCAATTCACCTGGAGTTACCCAGTTTTCTCGGGTTCCCAACAGGGACCTTGAAGCAAGGCGGGCGGGCTGGGTATTTTCTGGTGCAAATCCCCCGCGACAAAGCCGGGCTGTCCTGACCCTGCCGCACCACAGCCGGTGCCAGCACCCCTCCCAACCCCCACACCCAGCTATTATTTCCACCCCCCCCCAGTTCGTTTGCAAATATTTCACCTTGTCGCTGCCAATGCAAGAGCCCTAGCAGAATATCAGAGAACGAGCAGCACTATCAACTTTGCCGCGGGGAGGGTGGAAATCTCAGGGTTTCTCCTGCAAACCCAGCAGTGTCACCACCTGTCCCTCCCTCCCCACAGCTGCTGGGGACGTGGCTGTACGTGGCAGGGGCTGCCCAGTTCCCCCAGCACCGCGTGGAGATGCTGCTCATCGACCACGCCTTCCTGCGCTTGGAGCCCGGTGCCAGCGGGCAGGAGCTGCTCATCAGCCACTACGTGGCCGTGTAAGATGCAGTCCCTGTGCCCTCAACCCATCCCCTCCCTGCCACAGCCCTAAAATCTTTCAGCACAAGACCTGAGCACGGTTCCAGATTGGTTTCTCCAAAAGGAGTTTCTCCTGCCTGTTCTGTGCAACCCCTCGCCCATCCCCTTTATTTACTCATTTATTTCAACAGACCGTTTTGCAGGGCAGAGGTCTCACAGGCATCAAGCCATGCAGGCAAGGAGAAGACCTCTGCAGGGGAGGAGAACTTTCCAGAAGTCCCTGTGCCACGGTTGCTGACTCTGCCAGGCACCAAAAGCTGTTTTTCCCCCTCAGGGTCAGAATTTCAGGGGATGAGTTTTTCTGTGCCAACACGGGCAGCACTTTGAGGTTTCAGTTATTTCAGGGTGGAAAACATCTGACCACCAAGGGGTGGGGGAGCAGTGGCAAGGCTGAGACCACGAGCTGCCACTGGAGGTCAGGCAAAGGCACGAGAGAAACGCCTTGATTTTAACAGCGGGAGAAGTTAACCCTGAGGAGGAGGTGGCAGGTGCCGAATGCAGGGCTGGGGCTCTGCTGGTCCTTCCAGACAACGGCATCAGCCCCTTCCCCTCTCTCTGCAGGGGGGACCAATGTTTTACCAACAACCTCACCTACCTGGAAGTCACTGCCGGTAACGCCACGCTGGTGAAGCACGGTGAGCAGCACGGCTAGGGTTAACACCCAGCCCACATGGATCGAGACACACAAAGGGCCCGTGTCCCTGTTTTGCTTTATCCTATGCATTTTATTCCAGTCTCTGCCTGTTTGAAGCCTGGTGGGCTCCAAATAGCTCCACAATCCCGGGGGCACCCAGGTTATTCCTGCTCCGGGGGCACCCCAGGGAGCCCAGCCCGGCTATCCAGCCACATTAAACCCACAGAGTAATGCTGTGCCAGGAGCCAGCCTGCTCCCTGCCCTGCAGGAGAACACCATCCTGTTTGTGAAGTTATTTCACAATCCCCTGGGGGAAGGAGGGAACACTCATGGCAGGTTTTAGTGAATTAATGAAGCCTCTTGTTCTGAGTTGCTTCCTCCTTGCTGAGGAAGTGGGGTGAGCCAGTCTCAGGGTGGGAATTGCGACCCCCTGGGACACAGTTTGCACTGACCCCTCATACCCTGAGTCCCAACACACCACATCATTCAGCACATTCCAACAGCAGGACAGGAGCTGGGGAACTCCGGCTCTTTCACACCCCAGCCCCGTTTTCAAGAAATACAATTTATATAAACCAAGAGCCAAAAAGTTTACCCAATTTCAGGACAATTTTACTCACCTGCTGCTGAAGGTTGAATCACTGTCCACACCTGGGCTGGAGTTTATTGCTGGTGCAGCACTGCAAATCTGAGTTATTGTGTCTGTTCTCTCCAAGCCAAGACCCAGCAAACTGAGGGGATGCTGATGAACATGAGCTCTGAAAACCTTTTGCTCATCCAGTACCAAATGCAGAGGGAAAGGACGTATTTGGGGCAGTATCTCTACGGTATGAAACTCCATCTTAAAGTCATTTACAGCTATCACGGCACACCCACACACAAAGTTATCAACTAAAACCATACAGCAACTTGGTTTCACCAACAGTCAATGACTTTCCTGAGACCAACACTCCAGGGGTCATGGGATTTGCAAACCCCATTAAACCCCACATCTCTTGGCAGAGCAGGAAAAGTGAGTTAAAGACCAAACCCACTTACACCATAAATATTCAAAGAACAGGAAGCAAATACAATTCAGCATCGATATCATTGTAAAATCTCAACATTTTCAAGCCAACTGTGATGTTTCAGTACTTACCTCCCAGGGCAGAGCACGTGGCTTTGCAGTGCTGAAGCTGATCAGATTTAACCACAAACCCATAAAGCAGCAGTTTTGACCCTGATAAGGCTCCTCATCATCCTGCCAGGCTGCAAAGCAGTTGCTTAAGAGATTTTGAAGACACAGAAAACTGCCTCCATACTCTGCCTTGGTCCCTCCTGACACCCCAGGAGTATCAAACCATCCTGCAACCCCTTTAAGCATACAGGACCAGAGTTGTTTGGGAGAGGATTAAACAAGTGATGCCCAGGGTTGGTTTTGTTCAGGGGTGTTGTTCCCTGTGGGGGTGAGAGACCCCCACACAGACCACATCCACTGCAAGCGCTGGTGGGGAAGGGGGGGCAGCAAGGACAGGGACGTGGCACAAAGGGCTGTGCTGAGGCCACCAGTCCATATCTAACACCTGACAAATCCTTCTCTTTCTCCAGCCCGGAGCCTGAACATAAGCACAGCTGACAAGGAGGAATTTGAGCGGCACGCCGAGTGCCTGGGGCTGAGGGCAGAGCAGATCGTGTACGCACCATGGAAAACGGTACTGAGCACCCTGGGCCACCACAGCCCCCTCCAGGCAGGGCTGCAAGACCTGGGCTGCACCTCCAGCTGCCAAACTGGGCTCTTGGAGACACATTTTCAAAGTGTAGGAATTTATTTAGAGGATTAAACAATCACAGGCTTGCTTCAACCGAGGTTTAAAATAGCACCCCTAGTGCAAATGCCTGCACCTGAGCATCTCCACTGGGAACCCTGGTGACAGCCTGCCTACCCCTGCCAGGGGGGGAATAGGCAAGAGATTTTTGCCCTGAAGTTACTGATTTTGCCTTGAAATCCCAGGTTTTGCGCCCTAGCGAGGACCAGCTGCCCCCAGAAGCTGCAGAAAGGGCAGGAGGCCCCAGGGATTTTTTCCTTCAGGTTTTCCACCAAAACATTAACCAGGTCCAGTTCTCACCTCTGCCACCCAATTTAAGATATTTTATCCTGTAAATGAGCCAGACCCTGAGTCAGCTTGACAGGGGCTCCTGTTTGCAAAGTGAAGGTGAAAAACATCTTACCTTTGCTGCTCCGTCCTGGTCGTCTGCTCATCCATGTCAGCAGGCTCTGAGTTTTCAGAGCTGCCCAAAATCCCACTCCAAGCCACCAGGCTGGATCCAACATTGTCCCCAACACTTCTCCAGCCTCAAGAGGCTGCTTTGAAAACTGTCCCACATGTTCAGGGGAACGGAGGACAGAGACAGAGAGTGAAACCCTGGGAATGGGGCTGCACCCGGGGTTGGGGCAGGTTTCCTCTCCCATTTAGCAAACGAGCGGCACCTGGGAGGCAGAGCCCAGCTCCTCTACATTAACTGCATGCAGCTGTGGGCTGGGGGGGGTTGCAGTCTCTGGATCACATTTAAATTTGGGCAGAATGAGGGGAATTAGTCAGGACAGTCTGTGCTTACAAGTTCTGGTGCAATTGGAGTTGGCAGTAACTGGCCAAAGTAAATCACTGCACCTGAGCAGTAAAAACCAACTAAACAAACACAGAAAAAATTTTGGGGCCTTTGGCATCAGGCTGGAGGTGGATGTGAGCAGGGCACAGGAGCAGACTCACAAAGCCCCATGTCAGCTGCAGGCAATAACAGAACTTGACCTATGTAGAGTGCCTGAGCAGCACAAGCTTTTTACTTATTTTCCCCAAAGTCTGAGTTCCCCCTTTCCTTCAGAGCACACATACTCCAACTTTGCCCCAGAAACTTGGTTTCCTCTTTCCAGCACAGACATGGAAAATGGCACCAGCAGGAGCTGAGCACCCGGGCAAGCAATTTCTGTGCCTGGGCCAGCACAGGGAAGCCTTCTTAGACATAATCAGCTAAAAGAAGAAAGGAAAATATTTATTTCTTGAATATATTCTCAGTTGCTGGCACCTTGGCAGGTTCACTTACCCTGTTTCTGTTGTTTTGACAGGAGGTGTGTCAAGTGAAAGAAGCTGAAGGCAGCAACAGCCCACACCCAGAGCCTGTGGCTGCAGTCACAGCATCACCTGCTCCAGGTACTCCCTGGCCTGGGAGTGCAGGGAACTGACCCCACACAGGGCAATAAACGTTTCCTTCAAATTAGATACAATCTGGTGCCAATATTTTTGAGAGCAGAGGGTTCTGAAGAGTTCAGAAGTGGGGTTTGCAAAAAGAGAACGAACACCCAATTCACCTTGTGTGTCATCCAGCTAGGTGCTGGGAGAGTCAGCCTGGAGCACTGAGCTTGGAGAACTGATCTGCCAAAAAGCAGTGCTGCAATGCAGCAGTAAGAGAGACCAGCCAGGAGAGGGCATTCATAAACTATTTAAAATAAGCAAAACAAGCATTTGAGGAGTAACTGGAATATAGAGAAGGCTGGAAACTTAGCTGTAACTGTACAGCCTGAGGAAAAGGGGGCTTAGCTAAAAGGGACCACCCAGTTCTCCTGACAGCAGCTTGACTGCCAGGTGGGACAGATGTTCCTGCCCAAAGCCCCTGGACCAGGCAAGTGCTCCCTGATAATGTCCATCCACAGCTTGGTTTGCACACCATGTCTGACACTGACAAATTATCCTCCTGCCAGAGGGAAGGGGTGCTAACCCAACCCAGCCTGCACTTTTAGTTTTCAGAGAAAAAGTCACCATTTCTCATTTCTCAGCAAGCTCAACACCCTGGAGATGAGAAGTGCCAAGGATGACATTGCTCTCCGTGCCTCCAGTACACCCCTGCACTCATCAGGCACCTCATGCACCCCTTATCCCAGCCCCAAAGGGGGGTCAGCACCATCACTGCCACTGTAAAAGTGGGCAAGTGTGACAAGAGTGACAAGTGTGCAAGAGACTGCTGCTGCATGACGGGAGAGTAATTCAGTCTCAGCTCTAACTTCACAATTAAGCACTGAAAATATCTCTCTTCCTTAAAAAGGAAGAGAATGAGGAAAGCCAGAGGGAAGGCAGCAGCGAGCTCTGTGACTCCCTCTGGAGCTCCAGGGTGCTCTGTTTCTGTTCAGACAAAATTTCAGCGCCTTTGGAGTGACTGCTTTAGCAAAAATGAATTTTACAAGACCACAGAATCAATAAGGTTGGAGAAGACCTCCAAGGTGACCAATCCCCACCTTGCCAACCAGACCAGAGCACTGAGCACCAATCCGGTCAATTCCTTGGACACTTTCCAGGGATGGGGACTCCACCACCTCCCTGGGCAGCCCCTCCCAATGCTTGACAAATCTTTCAGTGAAGAATTTCCTCCTGATGTCCAATCTGAACCTCCCCTGGCACAGCTTGAGGCCTGCTATCCCTTGTTCCCTGGGAGCAGAGCCCGACCCCCACCTGGCTGCACCCTCCTGTGTCAGGGAATTATAGAGTGAGGTCTCCCCTCAGATTGCTTTCCAGCAGGATAACAAATAAGTTCAGTCTGTTCCCTCCAGGTCTCGAGGCGCAGGTACCCAGCCAGCTCTTGCCTCATCCACCTCTTTATCAGCTTGTGATGTGAAACTTAACTCCCCAGCCTCTCCAGAGGGCAGGGGGGCGGAGGGGACGCTGGCAGCAGCCTCCAGTGCTGCGGTTCAAGGATCCATCTCAGCTGACACCACAGGAGAGCTGTCGCTCAGATTACAAAAACCCAGACCTTAGGAGTAGATTTATAGCTGAATAAAAGCCTTGGATTACAGCAAGAGACATAAGGAACAAACAAAGCCAGCCAGGCCCCCACAGCAAGTTTTGTTAACCAAATCAGAGGCCACTTGCACTACCAGCTATGGCTCCCGAATGACCTTCAAGGGTAGCTCCTGGCTGGGTTGTTATTAATGAAAAAACTTGTACAAAAAGCCTTTATTGTGAAAATGGTATAAGCCAGGTTCTTTCAAAGGGATAATTGGACTGCAGAGCTTTCAGGGTTTTTTTTTTTTTTCTGGGAAATTCACATCTCTGAACAGAGTGTTAGGGATACTGCAGAGGTGAGCAAAGTCCAGCAATACTCAGAGACAGGTAAACAGAGTCTGAACATCCCTGACTCATCACCACTATCGTCAGCCTTGATCTTGCTGGCTTTGTTTTTAAGAATTCTGTTCTCCCAGGTCCTCACAGTGAGAGAATCCTTCCCAGTCAGCGTCCTTGGTGAGAATTAGCCCAGGAAGAGTCTGGCCTCAAAGAGCACCAA
This sequence comes from Anomalospiza imberbis, assembly GCF_031753505.1. NCBI lineage: Eukaryota > Metazoa > Chordata > Aves > Passeriformes > Viduidae > Anomalospiza > Anomalospiza imberbis. The sequence continues at coordinate 6,118,724 of NC_089701.1, read as the reverse complement.
TAAATCACAGAGAAAGAGACGGAGACATGGTGTCTCTTTATCAGACCTTTATTAGCAGACTGTTCCCTACATGAAGAATCCGAGTTAGATTTGCATTATAACAATTTGTGGTTACAGCTACAAAGATGGTTGTCATTTTGCATTGATTTTTGCATTCTGATATTCATATTCTCATTAGGCCACACTGGTAGGAAGGAGCCACTGCAGAATTTACGACAGGTCTCAGGAAGAGGGGGGTGGAAAAAAAATCATATCACTAATCCATTGTTGGTTAGATTTCCACATGGCTACTACTGACAGCACTGAAAGTGAAGGCACAGTCTCACGTGGGAGACTGCCCATAAACCACCAAAATCTGTCAGAAAAAAAGCAGCTGTTTGAGTGCTAGCAAATCCTTTTCCAATTTCTCATACACATCTCCACAGTGTCCTCTTGCATGTGATGAGCACTGGCTCAGCAGCAGGGTCTGCTGATTCAGCCTTGAAACACAACTGTAGCAGCTCATGTCCAAGTGCAAGTTTCCTTCCATCTCTCTGGAAATGTGTGTTGTCTTTAGTCCCTGAGATTTCTCTCTTCCCCCCTTAGCTAAAAACTCCCCCAAGCACTCTTCATTAACTGTTGTGACATCCAACATCCACAGACCTTCCACTTCCCAACTTCAGCCATCCACCCAAAGCCTTTCTGCCGTGCACAGAGGCAACTCCAAGCTAAGGCAAGCCTCACAGTGCACCCTCTCCCCAAGGCTCTGCTTCCTCATCTGCTCCCTTCTCTCCTATGGCTTCTTGCTACAGAATTTCTCTGGGCTGAGGTCCTCCAGCAGCAAACCCAGATGTGGGAAAGGCTGTTCAAGCCCCAGAGGGAAGGTACACAAGTGACTTTAGCATCCCTCCCCACGACTCAGCTGTGTGATGTAAAAGAATTAATAGAGAACTTTTTAAAACAGGAGAAATACAAGCACAGTAACAATATTTAAACAAACCTATAAAAATAGTCTGAAATAACTCTGTTCAAATAAATACAAAATAAATATGCTTTAAGCAGTAAAACAGTGGAATGCAACGCTGGTCCATTTTACCCAAAATTAAAAGTTGGGTGAGGATCTCCCAGGCCTCAGAAGCTGGATCCTATTAACTAAAGCAGCCCATAATGCTATCAGAGAAATTTTAAAGCCATCTCTTTCCCTTAGCCTTATGAAAAGCACCCTTTGAAAGGCAAGCAAGCATGTCTTCAGGACTGAAATCTCACCTCTCCCAGTGACAGCCCCTCTCCCTAACACCCCTTCCCACAGCAGACATTCCTGACTTGGGGCCTCCATCACACCAATGGAAACCTGAACATCGATCTACCAAGAGGTCTAAAGAGATAAGATAGCAGCATAGGCACGGGGTTTGGAAAAGGTTCACGAGCTCTCCTTGGCACCAGGCAGGATGGAATTCAGAGGTCCATGCAACGCTGCGCGGGGGCTCTCATGTCGTGCTGGGAGCACAGCTGCACAGGAGCTGTGAGTTGTTTTGGCTGTTCACTAAAGCCATGCATCACAGTGCCGGGCAGCCCAGGGCTCTCCTGCCTTCCCCTTTCCAAGCCCCTGCAGAGAATAAGACAAGCCAATCCCGGCATGCAAAGGATACAGGCATGCAGGCTCTAGTCTGCTGCTTCTGTTAGTAAGTGCATCTTGTTAGTGGGTTTATGAGACACACTTAAACCTATAAAAAATAAATAATCCTAATTCTTCATCAGGCTGGCTTAAGCAACCTTCAGCCTGGCTGGATAAACCCACTGCCCACCAGCCCTCCAAACCAGTATAGATCAAAGTTACATTTCATGTCAATTCTTGGAAGCAGAACATGAATGTTTCCCACCCAAAGGAATATTTGTAAACATAACAAGCCTGGTGTGGCAGCAGCTCCTACACAAGGTTTGTACAAATTTAAACAATGGGCAGGAAGTTAAACAACTGAATGGAAAAAGCAGCTCTCTGAATGGAAAAAAGAAGCTCTTTCAGCAAGTCAGAAGGTGCTCATCTGTAGGCAAACAGCTCTGTACAGGCAACACGCTGAGAGCAGGCCTGTAACCCAAATCTTTGCTACTCTGTCATACTGCTGGGAACTGACCTCAGCAACTCCCACTTTAAGATCTCCCAGGAGTTCAGCTCCTGGTCTCCCAAAAGGCCCAACAAAAAGGACCCCGTGATGGTTTATGTGGAGCTCTGAGTAGCAAGACGGCAAAGGACACCAGATCCTCCCCTCCCCCTTCCTTACTGACTCACAATCTGAGATTTCACAGCTTTGCTTAGTCAGCTTAGTGTTGACACATTCACAGAATGAGAGATGGCTTATATGTCTTGGGATTGCATCCCAAGATTTCAGAGTTCCAAGTCCTCAGCATCTCCTGGTCACCGCGAGTCCACGCCCAGAGTCATCTTCAAGTTTTCATACACCACGTAGCTGATGCTCACAGCTGGGATCACCTTCATGAAGTTGGGTGCCAGACCCCGGTAAAGCCCAAATGCTCCCTCTGTCTTCAGAATGTGTTTGAACAGTCCTCTCATGGTCACTTCAGGAGCACCCTCCACAGAAGCTGCAACAGGGAAAGCCACAATAAATAATGCAGCCTTTGTGGTGAAAACACTTTTGTTTCCAAGAGCAGTACTGATCCACGTGCTTTCAGATGCTCCCAGAGCAAAGGTGCTTTGTAGGGGACTGCATTAACTTCTCAGCTATCCATTCTGTGCTCCACACTGCAAGTATTTTCTCAAACTGCTCTGCAGATGCCCTTAGCCCAGAACTGCTGACCTGAGCAAAACAGAACCTTGGATCTGGAGGTCCTTGGCTGCAGAGGTTAAAAGGGCAGCACAAAGTCCACTGTCCCCTTGCAGCATCACAAACAGCCCCTGGCTCAGCTGCGGGGGCCAGCTGAGGCTGTTGTTGCAATGCTTACACTAAAGAATTGTTAGCCTTGCTCAAAAACAACGGCAGGAGTTCCCACTGTTCCAAAAGTTCTCACCTTGGGCCTGCATGCGTGTCCTCACAAGGGCCAGTGGGTAACTGGCAAGCTGTCCACAGGTGCTGGAGATGGTGCCACAGGCCAGCAGAACAAAGACCCCAGGGTCAGCGCTGTTGACAGCGTAGCGTTGCAACCAGGTATTTTTTAGTGTCTGGAAGGAGCAAGCCCAAGGTCAACAGGGATGAGGCAAGCAAAGGAGTATCACATTTCATGAAATATCTAGAGTAAAGGCTCAGAAAGTTCTAGGCAAGTTCAGCCAAAAGCACAGGGCATCTCAAATATTTTTGAGGTGCTGTTGCCATAGTGCCTGGGAAAAAATCCCTCTTTTAATTTTCTGCTGCAGTTTTCTCATGAAGAAAAGAAACAAGTGACCATGCATGATTCTGACTATGGTTTATGATCTAGAATCATCATATTGAATTATCTTTTAAGCCAGTTTTGGGTAAAAAAAAAACCATTTGTGCCCCATAAGGCTGTTCAAGAAAGCTTTGATAAATTACTTAAACTCTTGACGTGACTGATAGGTCTGACAGTGATAAGGCCACACAAGCAGCACAGCCCTACAATAGGTTAACAATAACATAAAACATAATAATTGTTAGGCTTAACATAACAATAGGTTAAAGGCTTCATACCTCATATACTGCCAGGTCAATACCAGCATATGGAATGATTCCCAACATGTTGGGGATGTAGCCTTTGTAAAAGGCAGCCATTCCTTCCTTTGCAAGGATGTTTTTGGCACAATCCAACATGCCTGAATATTGTCCTGTCTTCCTTAGAGCCATCCGTGTTTTCAGAACCTAGAAGACAAGAATAAATAGCATGAAGGCCTACAAGAGAATCAGCAGGAGAACAAGGTACAGACTAAGTCATTCTTAGGAGCACAACTGTCAAGACCACAGCAAGTGTCCTGCAAGCAGTACTGCTTGGTGCCACCTCTGAGAGCTCATTAATTAAAAATCACAGTGCTGGTGTTCTACCCTCATCTTCCCATCCCTGCCCCAACCCATGAGCCCTCCTGGGCTGGACTCAGCCTCCTGCCTCACCTCCATGGGGTAGATGCTGCTCTGTGCAATGGCCCCAGCCAGAGAACCAGCCACGAGCCGCTCGTGGATCCTCAGCATTTCCTGGTCAGTACCAATGAACCGCTTGATCTGCAGAAGCCAGAACAGACAGACATTGAGGCTCCGTGACTGATCTCAGCCATCATTTTCTTTTCAGCTTGTCCTTCTGCAGACACAGCTGTCTGTGCCCTCACCTGCTCATAGGCCATGAACTTGATGGCTGACTCGGGTGCAATCTTCAGCACGTTGATGCCATTCCCTCTCCACAGTGACCTGGGGCCACCTTCCCGGATCATCTGAGTGAAGCCGCCGATGATGCACATGTTGTTACTGCGCGAGGCGTGAACCTGGGGGAGAGGGACAAGCCTGGATTAGTTCCAGCCCCCGTTACGACAGTGCAACGTTGTTCTGTAATCCAGGGACAAAAGGGCGCTTTTTTATTTACCCAGAGATTTGCCAAGGCTTTAATCCCTTCCAGATAACTTCTACAATGGGAAAGCAAGCTTCTTTTCTTTTTTGCCAAGTCTAGCGTTAACTAATCAATCTAATCAATATCTCCCTCTGGAATGGGAGGAAAGGTTAAATAGGCAACTGTCTAGGCTTTTTCCCATACCTAGCACAGGATCAACTACCCATCAACTTCTCAGCTGGTTCAAAAGCAGGTGCACTGACAAAGCAGGCTAAAATCAAAATTTTCCAACTTCTTTATAATATTGGTAATACTGAATACAAGCTCTGCCAACTGACCAGCACATTCACTTCAACTCTCATGGCATCAGGGTCTCTCAAAGGAATACAAGATTTTAACCTGTTTCACCAAAACCCAAGTTTTCCATAAAACTGTCTTACTACTGACAATTTTGGCACGTCTACCTCTAAAAAGATTCTCTGTGCTTTTTCTAGTCAATGAATAATAACTTTTTTATATGACTTTGTTCACTCAAACAATTTAAAATGCTTTTTAAAATAGCAATAAAAGAACAACAAGATTAACATTGGCCAGAGTGCTGTACTGTGCTGATGACCATTACCATCTCCCAGGTAACCATAAATATTAAAGGAATCTGCTCAGGTATTTAAATAAACTGGAACTGCTCCATCTTACCTGCATGAGCACTTTCAAACGGTCCAAGGGAGCTGTGCAGGTTCTGGACACAGCACCTGCACCTCCACCTGCAACCAGATGTCTCCACCACATCCCTGTCTGCCTCTCTTCCACTGTGAACTCATCGGGGACAGTCAAATTCTCTCCTACATCGAAGATCTGCAAAAGGAGAAGGTGTTGACAAATGCTTCATCAGCTACAGTTTTACTGCTCTTTATTAGCACCAGGTGCTGAAGTACAGGATATGCTTGTTCCAAGCCAGCAGCTTATTTACAGCCACTAACTGCTGTGCCTGGCCACAGGAGCTGCCACTGCTAGAACGTGTCACAGGGGAAACCGAGTTCTGACTTCAAGATTTCTCTCCAAGATCCTGGCAACTGCTGAACATTTGTCTACATCAAAATACTACAGGTATTTAGGAACAAACTGACCCACTGCAGGCAGCTGCATGGCAAAAAAGCTGGACCTCTCCAGAACCTTCCAAGCTCACAGCCTGTTAAATCTCATTACATACTGTTCACATACAGGTAACTCCAGGAAGGATGGCTGCCTGTGGAATCAGATTCTAGTTTTAACAGGTCCTGAACCAGCTGGGGCTGGCCACTGCAGGAGCTCCTGGAGGTGCACACCAAGACAACACCCTCAGCTCCCTGCAGTACTGCAGGTAGTCACCATCACCTGTGCCAGCAGCTGTGACAGTGATATGTGGCAAGATTACAGCAGAGGACAGGAAGCAATTGAGCTTCAAGGGCTACAGGGAAGCTGTGAACCATGAAGAGAAAGATAAGGACTGCTGATAGCAGCTCCTGGGGGCCAGGACTCAGACCAAGAAGCTGGGCAAAGACTGAGACCTGTTGTACAGGAGCTATTTCTTACCGTGGAGTGCTTCCAGTACAGGATGATTTCAGGAATGTTCTCCACAGGGTGCAGCAGGTGATAGTCTCTCCACTCATTCCAATCAATTGTCATTGTCCCATTTTTATCCATGCTAAAAAGATTGATCATCAGGTGAGTACAGACTCCCACTGGGTGACAAATTCCTCCTCCCCTTCCCTTTGATTATCCAGGCCTACAGCAAAAAGAGCTTTGCAAAGCAGCTACTAAAAGACTTCTAAAGAGACACAAGACAAAGCTGGGAAACCTTCTATTCACCAAACAATGCTGAGGTAGAAGTGGGCTCTCTCTTTCCTCCCCTCTCTCTCCCTTCTAAACAGCCCACAACAGTATTTACAACCCCTCCTACCAAATTCAGGGACATAACTGACACTGAAGGGAAAATAATACTTACTAGGTGACAGGACCCCAGAAGTGTCCCGTCCTTATTCTGACACACAGGCAAACAGACAGAGGGAAGGTAGCAGAGGAAAAAAAAGAGGAAAAAAACAGCACAAATAAGTGGTTGTTAACATGTTAGTGCCACATGCATAAAGCACTCAGCATTTCCAAAGAGCAACTGCACAGTCCCTCTCCACAGCAGCAAGCTCAGGGCAGCAGGACAGTCAGACAGGGATGCGAATTAGCTTAGGTGCAAGCACTTCCCCTCAACAGGTTAGGGAGAGACTCTGACAGTAAGTCCCAATAAAGCATTATGATTTTATAATTGTATGTCAATACACAGGGAAAAATCAAAATGGAAAGTAATAGGAAAAAGGGAGGAACCAAAGTCTCTGGAAAGTGCATACAGGGGAAAAAGAAATGGGCTTCATGTCCCTATCTTTCTTTCTAGCTCCCTCGACATAGAACAGAAAAACCAGTGGAATCTTCACCTCTTCAGTATTTTCTCAGCCTGCTGTTCAGAGATCTTGACTCCCAGGTCCCGGAGAGACTGGACAATCTCCTGGGCATCGATGCGGCCTGCAAAGATAAGCCAGTGAGCTCAAGGACACGTATTACAGACTAACACGTGCACCAGTCCACCCCTAAGCATGAGAAACGTGTTTACCATCATTCTTTTTATCCAAACTCTTGAAAACCAGTCTCAGCTTCTTTTCATGGTCTTGGAGATAGTGAACAAATTCCTCAAAATCCAGCTGTCCATCCAGGTCTTTGTCTCCAGCCTTCACAATTTTCTGTTCAGAAAACAACCAAGAACTGTCAGTTCCTCTGTTCACTCAGACAGATCTATCTCTCTTTCTACCACATTTAAAAAACATTTCCCACACAACTTTGACTTTTTCTCCAAAAAGTAGCTGACAGAACTGTAATTCTTCTGAGAGAGTTGAGTGACACAGTAGCATTGAAAAGTCATCTGATTCCAACTGTTTCCCAAAGTCCATTACACAGACGGAATGCCTCATGTTTTTAGACACATGATACTAGGATAATATCCCTGATAATCTTAGGACTGTACCTTGATTAACACCTTGCAAAGTCCTTGTGGAGGTTCTAGAACTAAGTATGAGTCAACAGATCTGCATAAAAAAATGAGTCACAAAACTTGAGGTTCTAAAAAAAACTGAACAGGAGAAGGAACTTCATGCCTACTACAATCCTTAGAGAAGTAAGCTCCCTCTGGCAGTAACTAACTCCAGCCAGCAAAATCCTGTCCAGCTCTAGTGAACACAGCCAAAGATAAAAACCTTTGTGAACTGGTTTAGGCACCCTGAAGCTACGTGCTTTAATTACACAAGTTTCCATGAGATGTGTATAGAGCAAGAATAGGCTCTTAGTAGGACAAAGCTAAAATCAAGATTAAAATGTGCCAGACATCTAGGACAAGGTAAATGACTAATTAAGTCACTGCAACTCACTGAGGCAATAGCCCATGGAGTGTCCTCTCTAAGGGCACATGGCTGCATGTTGACAGGTGAGGTGATCTCCAGACTGCAAGAATGTGGCTCAGGGAGTTCCTACCCCCCCTTCTGATTCAGTCACTTGCCTTTGACAGCCTTTAAGTCTTTTCCAGCACTCAATGAGGTGTGATTCAGTGTAGTGCATCACCCAAAGTTTTAATTCTTCTAACATTTATGCTAACAGCAGATGGGAGGTTAAAGAAACTCTGAGCTGAAACACTGGGTTAACCCTCTGTTCACCAGTATCTTGCTCAATATTTAGGTTTCAAAGTATTAGGCAAGCCTAAACTCACTGTGATATGTCCTCAGTCTACGACCACCAGCCCCCTTCATAAGCCACATCTTTGTTTCAATGTCATTTTAAATTACTTCAGTACTAAATAATTCGCTATTGGAACGCTCTCTCTCACCCACAAAGTCCTGTCTCTTTAGCCCTAATGCTATGAGGATTATTCCTAATCACTTAATGAACCTTAAATAAGAAAGTGCTGTCCCAGCTGCCCTGACCTCCAAGGTATGCCCAGCATTCCTAACCTGCCATTTATCATATGACCGTTGTAAAGTTCAGATACGACCTCACATTCAACTTGTGGGCTAAATATAGACCAACACCCCTCTCCTGTCAGCACATGGGCTTGAACAGCTGAATCAGGGCTTCCCCCTCCCTGGCAACCCCCAATCAGTTGACAGGCATTAATAATTTGGAGGCACTGTAAGAGAGATGTGACTGTGCAACTGCTCCCTCTCTCTCAGCTGCAGAAATGCAGCCCGAGTGATCAGAGAGCGCAGGCCATAAAAGCTTTGCCCTGTTCACCTTCCTCCCCCACAATCACAGCACAAAAACGCTGCCTGCCTGACAGTAACCACAGCACACATGTGAGGGGTGAGAGAGCCAAGCTCCCAGCATCTTCTCTGGAGCTGTGAACACATATCTGCCTGCACCTCTTCACTTTCAACAGCAAACATGAAATCTGGCCGTTAACAGCTATTTTGGCTGCAGAAGTTCCTGTGACAGTCCTGAAGGCTGTGACACTTTCAGTCACAGCCCCTGCAGCACACTGTGGGAACCACACGCCTTCCAGCCTGCTGTCCGTGTCTCTGCAGAGGCATAAAAAGCCTCCCCTACTTGGCTGATCAATAATCAGCTCTCTGGGCTCTTGACAGCCTGATCATGAAAAAAAAAAAAAAGTAGCAGCAAGCTGAAAGCCAGAGCTGTGACACATCAGAATGGAAAACTCCATGGATTTAGTGCATGTCCCTTCCACAGCAAAGCAAAATGTTCTTGCATAACCTTCTCCAGCTCAGCCCACCCACCCCTGGCTGAGTCACTCACACTGAGCTGCTCTCCTGCTCACAGCACAAACCGGCTCACCTTCACCAGCTGGAGCTGACTCTACATTACAGCCCTGCTCTCAGAAGGAGGCATGTGGCAAGGATGGAAGAAGGAGGAAGAGGATGTGAAATGCTGTATCTGAACAGACCCATAGAAACAGAAGACTCCATAGCTTGGAAAACCCGTTTTTTCTATTTAACTCACATCAACTGGCTTAAACGGTCTTATAGGCAATGAGACCTCAACCAATTCAAAACAAATCAAAAAGAAAAGAGTTCATACCACGCCGGTTCAGCAATCCCTGCCAAGGGGCACGAGAAGCATTTCCATGCTTCACTCAGTTATTACAACAGAGCCATCAAGAACTTCTCTCCCTCTCAAGAGAGCCACTAAATGTATTCGACACCACCTCCATCGCTCCCTCCCTCCCTTCCTTTCGTCTCTCAGGGCCATACCTGCTTCCACTGGCGGTAGGTGGAGAATTCCTGGGAAGGAATGAGGAGGCTGAGTCGGAAGATGGATTTGAGTTCGGCCGGCAGCCCCTTCGACTCAAAGTACTCGAACTCCGCCTGCCTCTCCCCAAACACCGGCACGTACAGACAGAGGCAGAGCATCTTTCTGAGCCCAAGACTCAGCTGCCCTGCTCACTCCGACCGGCAAGGAAGGGAAGTAAAACCGAGCGATTCCCCCGAGCTAATTTCAGTACCTAGTGCAAAGGAAATGCCAACAAGTCTCATGACACACGCCTGTGAGCGAGCCTGGCTCCGGCGGGATTGGCTGCACAAGCCCTGCCCTTCTACTTAAAAGGGAAGCCGGGGCTGCTCAGTCCCACCCAGCCGGCACCAAGGAGACACGTGAGCTGCCTCCCGTTGCTCAACACCTGGCTCCCATTAAACCCCGGCCCTTCCATCACACCCGCTGCCAGTTAACTCTTCCTGGCTGTCTCTCTTGACCCACGACGCTTTGGCAAGGGGCCAGCACACTCGCTTGCTGTGCCTCACATCCGATCAGTCCTTTTCTGATCCTGTTCTCACCTCTGTGGGGATTTAGACAGGCAGCACTGGGGACCAGTCTTGATCACAACCTCTCCCATCATGCAAAACAGGAGGACTATCACCATCTTCCCCAAAAGATATTTTTTTTAAGTGCAGTAAGAAAAGGATGCCAGCCACTTACTGTTTTAATACACGTTTAGGATAGCCAGCTTAAGCAAAAGTTTTCCACTTTTACGAGGTTATTTTGTTATGCCAGAGTTGGCTGGCTTTGGTTGCAAGCTCTCCCAAAACCACTTGTGCCAGCTAAGAGCAGACAACCCCTGCACACAAAGATCTCTCCCCTCTGTAGCACTCCAGTTACCAACACAGCAGCAATAAAGCCTGTGGAGGTTTGTCATTGAGCCAAATACAGAGAAAATCACCCAAAACAAGGGCAGGCTTCAAAATAGCCCCAGCTGCTTCTAAGCCTCCTAGCTAAGCATCCACACAGCAGTTACACCAGCTTAATATTTTTCATCCTCTTCTGACTCCAATTAAACATTGCAGTCAGTTGTGTACTACAAGAAGTGTCCCGGGCAGAACAACATTTTCCAGTTTCTACCCTTGACAGTTTAACTGCTTTGTAAGCAAGTTCCTGAGCTCTCATTAGGAGCAAGCCAGGCTGGAGGGAGTGTGGCACAAGCACCATTTAATGCAGGTATAATTACGGCTTTCTGAGCATTTGGTGGAGTTTGAGGCACAGGGTAACACCTAGCTCTCCAGAGTACCAATGTGCAGCAGGCAACAGTGCTGTTCAGGACAGAATCACTGACTGCTAACATGAATTTTAAATAAAGTTATAGTCTTGGTATTAATCACAGAAGCTATCACGCAGGGAAGATGCAAAAAGCCGTAGCCAATAACCCAAACACCGAAATCCTATCTGCACCAGAAGTAACAAAGTGTGTTTGCTGAACTGGCTGGAGCCAGCCAGGATAACAGCCTTCCCCACTGCTGCGGACACAGCAACATGTCCTGCTGTTTGCCGTGTTTGAACAGCCTGCCTGACAGAGCAAAGTCCGAGCAGCACTCCCCTCCTCAGGCCCTCATGCACAGGGTACCTGTATGTCTTTACCGTGGTATTTTGTTCTCTAAAGCAAAGCCAAGGTCCGCAATGAGCTGTTCATGGAACTGCATGCCAATCACACAAACTGGGAATATTTAATCTGTGGCTTAATTTCAAGGATTTTTTTTTTTTTTTTTTTTAAAGCTCAATGGACCACAAGCCACAGCAACTCAGTACCCTTGGGATTCGTGACCTACAATGGTGTCCTCTGCCCTTCCTGGGGCACCTCACCTAGCATGGCACGGTGGCCAGGTTACCTAACTAGGCTTAACCTACTCCCTGCTGACGTCTCTCTGCATGAAAACAGGATCTTCTCAGGGACTCCAGATCCTCTTAAAGATCAGCTGCAGCAGCTCACTGCATGCGTGCCCACAGCACACCCCAGCCTTCCTACCAAGTCCAGTCTCACTGCAAGCAGCACCCTAATGATACCTACACCCCACTGTCCAACACCAAACGCCCCCACCAAGGGGAGCAGAGGGGTAGCCCCAACAACAGGTAGTAAGTGAACAAATCTAACTCGGATTTGCTTCACAAAGCCTTAAGATCCTCCGTAGTCCTTCCCACGAGTTGCCAAGCATCACTATTATAGCTGCTTGGCAGCTCAGTTGCTATGCCAACATGATGCAGATTTTCCTAAGAAACTCTGTTTGGACTTGGCAGCTAAAGACAAAAGGCAAAAATCGGCACATTTTAGGAAAAAAAGCCCTACTACCTACGTCAGAGGAAAGGAGAAAGCTAATGAAGTTAAAGCTGATTTTAAGCAGGGTATTAATTACAGAACAGTGAGCTAAGAAGGAGAGACAGATTACAAATGAAGTTTACACTAGCAATTCAGGTTATAATGACAAAGAGAACTTAAACAAGTATTAAGAAGTTTTTGTATTTCAGCTAAAAATCCTAGTAAAGCTGGAAATGCTCAAGAGCCAGGCAGCTCTCCAAAGCTGCAGGGATCAGTGCTGCTGGGACACTGGTGTGGGTCACTGGCCACATCTCAGCACACACAGAGCCAGTCCCACTGCCCCAGCCCCTGCGGGCAGCAGCACACCCAGCCCAGGGCTTCAGGCATCAGCTACAGACAGTACATCCCTCATTAGCACTGTGTATTCCTGATCAAACCAAGGACAGGGCACAGAGCTCAAATGAAGTCACTCCTCCCTGGTATTTCCATCCACCAATTCCAACACTGAAATGACACACTTCTGGGCCATGTGGAGCCAGCCTGGCTAATACCCTCTGCAGTTTCCTTGATGACAAGAAAAGTGAGCCATGACGGAAGGCAAAATCAGTTCTTTCTCGCTTTAGCAAACTCATTTTCATTTTATTTATAGGATTTGGTTCTTTTAAATGCTGCATGAGTTACCACTTTCCATACCCTGCCATCCCTGCTAACCTTTCCAAGTCATTTGTACACTTCTAGGCATCTGCTTCATCACTGGTTTACTACATCACCTCCAGAATGTACCTCCCAAGGCATGGAAAGATGCAGCCATACAAGGAGCAGGAAAGTATGCTGTTTAATTTTGAATTTACTTTGCTAAAAAAAAAGGCTCTAAAAATATCAAGTACCAGCAAGCGTCACAGTCATGTAACATCCTCCTTCAGAGGCAAAACAGCTTTCTGGGCTCCAACCCTATTGCTAGAAGGTTTCACTGGGTTCTGCTGACTTGGTCTTTTTTCATTTCTGGAAACTAGCTTATAATTAATTGGACAGTACAGAAAGTCCTCACAAAGCACAGAGAGTGTTCAGTGTATGAAGGAGGGGAGTTAATGATTTAAGAGACCCCAGCAGAGTAAAGAGCTGCACCCAGCCAAGGCTTTGCCAGGGGAAGGATAAGAGACCAGGCACAGCAGAGAGCACTACGTGGTATTTGACATAAAGGTAACCAGGGAAGGTGACCTGTTCCCAGTAACACACGGATCCAAAGTTACAAGTCCAGATGGTGACATCAGGGGCAGATCATGCCTGTTTCCTGTGTACACAGATCCAGGGCCAACATAACACATCTGCAATCAGTATTTTCTCCCCATATTTGCAAAAACAGCCTCATGTTGGAACAGCTTTGAACAGGCAAACATCTGAGGAGGAACGTAGCAATGACAAGTCTTTACTCAAAGAACCAAGGCCAGGAAGCCCCTCCAGTCAAGTTTATGGATACACATCAATTCCTTACAGAAACCCCAGTACCAGGTGTGATATTTTGTGTGGTTTTAGAAGAGAAGTAGTAACAGGTGTTTTTACAAAATGAAGTGGCCTACCAGTCAAGAGACTGCTCCCAAGGTTACAGCCAGCCAGTGGCAGGGAACAAAAGCCCCCACATTTTCTATTAACACCAAATAGCACTGTTTCCTCACAGTGGTTTATTATCTATCCCTAAGGCTGTACGAGACTTTTCCCAACACTTTTCCTTCAGACAGGTAATTGGAACACTGATATCTGATCAAGCACAAACAAGTCATTGCACCTTAACAAGTTACTGTCCATCAGCTGAGCCATGGGCTGGATGAAGCATAAGCCAGCCCGAACTGCAAGGTGAAACATATCTGCATAATCCTCAACAAAAGAGCTTTACACTGCATTTTACTTTACAATCAGGGCAAGCTAAAATTACACAGTCACAACCTCCTGGCAGATGAGCAGTTACTTCCTAAGATGCAATAACTCTATTTTACCACATCCTTATCCTCTAGGTATTTCTCCATTAGCCAATCCTACGGTTCCTATACAGCAGAACTTCCCAGGGTCACACAGGAAAGAGGAGACTGGGATCAGCTTTCAGAGCTTTATTTCCAGGTGTGAACAGATGGACTCTCGCTGACTGAGAGACCATTGTTCTCTGGAAGACACCAGAGATTTTCAGCCCTATAATTCCAAGGTTTTCGTCACCACTTCCTTCAATTCTGAGCCTCTGTCCTTCTTCAACCTCTGTGCACCAAAGTCCTCCTGAAAACGCGCATGCTCCTTTTTTGGAAGGGGATGCACAGTGCTAACTGCTAAGGATAGAGATGAAGGCAAAAGTCCCTGCAGATTTCTCAGCCTGATTCAAACAGGGAGTGGCTTCTGCTCCCCAGAACGTGAAATGCTGTCCTGCTTGTTTCCATTCAAAACAGCAGCAGAAAAGATATTAATCCTCTCTACAATTTAAACCTGTTCATCCCTCATTTTAAAGAGAAAGCTCACAGTAACAACCATGCCCAATTCCCTGTCAAATAAACTGGATCCTGAAAGTCACACACCCCTATCCTTTCTGCAGCCCTTCAGTATCATCCCCACCTCCCATCCTTCGCATGCCTTATGCCCAACTCCTTCCCCCCTAATCCCAGCTCACACCCTTGGTTTTAAACCACATCAGTGGTTTAGTCAGAGCTGACTGCACCATCCTCAGGGGAAACAGACAGCACTTCCCTCCATTAAATAAGCCAGAACTGCAGTCGGCCAGCACTGTGCTGGGAGCTCCAGCACTAAACTAAGCAGCTTTTGTTCGCCTCCCCCCAGACAAAGCCTCACCATTTATTCTCTGCCAACTGTGCGCCCCCATCACCTCCCCACTCTCCCACCCCCTGGGAACTTCCCTCCTTCCTAAAATCCTCACGCAGATTTTAGTCTCTCCCTTATGCCACCCGCTCCCCAGGGACAGTCTTTACTCTCTTCCGGGCTCTGCCATTCAAATAATACAGCCAGTTACTCATTTGCTCAAAATATGCAAGTTTTACCAAAGGCTTGCCAAATTACCAGAGACTGCCTCCAGAACATTTTAGGATGCATTTGATTCTTTGCTGGTCTGGGGTGCAGGGGTGGGACTCGCCACTAACCTGCATTATCATTCCCTGTCCTCTCAGTCATGCTTTTTACAAGTTGCCCAGGAACCCTGGAGGGCCCCATATTCCCCCTTGCTCCTAAACAGCATTTTTCTCCCACACTTTGAACATCATGTTTGGAAGGTTAGATCACCTCCTTTCTTCAGTCACTCCCCTGCCCCCCGCCCCCTTCCTTTCTAGCAAGCACACACGTTAGACCCTGCTCCCTTTTCCTGTTCCTCTCCCCCCTCCCCAAATTCACACACACAGCTACTCGCACACTCCACCTGCAATACCCCTTCTCCCAGCAGACCACACACTCCACTGTCATGTGCACCAACCCCTCCTCAGGCCCCTGGATATCCCATTACCTTTGGAAAATGCTCTGCGGGTCCAACCACCAGTAGGATAGTTGGTCTCCTTTCAGTGGGATCAGTCCCTCTGTCCTGTGTCTTCCCCAACACCTTTGGCCCTTTCTCCCCGGGGCCTGGAAGTGGGGTGGTGTTTCTGGCCTCATCCTCTTTTTCATCTGCAGGACCTTGGCATATGGCCCTGGGAAGGAAGCTAGACAGAAAATGCCACAGGGTCTGCAGCATTGCTGCTCCAGCGAGCATCCCAGGCAGGGAAACCCTGAGCGCTCAGGAGCTGCCCGCTGCCAAGGATGATGTGACTGCACTACCAAGCACCCCCAAGACGGGAATCGGCACGGCAGCCAGCGGGAGCTTCGACCCGGCGACTCCACCGGCTCAGATTCTTTACAGACCGCTCCTGCGGACGCTTCCTGCCTTTTGAAATTGCTGCTACTGCAGTCGTGCCTGGCCTGACAAGCAGCTCATTGTACCAGAGCCTCAGAAATCTGATGGTAACAGACAAAGCACAAGCCCCCTGGCACGGAGAAGCCGAGACGCTGCGCTTTGGAGACTGCTTGGGCAGAGAAGCCGAGACGCCGCGCTTTGGAGGAAAAGCTAGAGATGAACCTCTCCGAGAGGAGCTTCTCAGAGCTGCCAACCGAGCTGCGCGTCCCGGCTCATCGCAGGCGAGCAGCGAGGCTGAGCAGCGATGCCGAGCGCCCAGGCTGCGTCCCCACTGCAGCAGTGCCCAGCCAATCCTCGCTCCCAGCGCTGCGCTGCTCCGGAGCACGGCAGCGCGCGCAGCCGGCCGGGAGCGCGCCCCGGGCGCGGGGCCGCCCGCGGAGGAACGCGCTCGCCGGGCCCCGGGGAGCCGGGCGGAGCCGCGGCGTGGAACGCCGTGCCCCGAAGCAACGGGCAGCGTCCGAGGGATGCGTGAGGCTCGGCAGCCCCGGCTGCAGCTCTTTGTTAGGGCAGCAGATGGTTCTGCAGAGAAGCCGGCTTTGCCCAGCCACGGCCGCATTAACCTCTAAGTGCACTCTCTCTCCCCAGTCTATTATGGTCTCATCCGTGCCTACAATAGCTCTTCGGTGCTGCATTGTGCTGCCGCCTTTGGCTCCCAGCACAGCGTTTACAGCCATTCATCAGTGCGAGAGCTGTGCTTAAACCATCGCTGGTTGGTCGGCTGGCTGAGCTCTGCTGGAGGAGCCCTGAACCACCTAGTCAAAGGTAGGATGTTAATAAATATAAGCACAGGACACATGATACTGCTTGGGTTTCTACAAGAAATGCCACGCTTTCCTCTGCTGCCACAGCAGCAGTTGTTCATTGATCAGTGAGCTGTATCGGCCTCCCACCAGAACCCACCCGGGAGGAACCCAGCATTTTCCATTTTACAGTTCATCAACTTCCTTCATATTCCCAGATTCTTTGTGTCCAGAGAAGGCACTGCATGCCTCATTTCCAAAGTACTGTGACTCCTCCATAAGTCTGGGGGTTTTAACAGGCAGAAAAAATGAGTACAAACCTACAGCTTCCATCACCTGGGGCTCTCTACCCAACACAGCACAGCAAGAGCCACAGCAAGCAAAGGACCTCAATTTTCAGCTTTTAACTTTTGAGAGTGACAGACTGCAGGACACTTCTGGTATACAGATATTAGATGTGAAAATACAATCCAAAATCTGAAAGGTCTGAGAGCCTTAAGCAGCCAAGTTGCACATAAATTTTGAGATGAACATCACTTTTGGGAACTTGCTGTCATTGAATTCCTATAATGAGCCTAAGTAATGGAAAAAGTGAGAGACAAGTACATAGAAGACACCACATTAAAAAAATTCTTCTGTAAATACACCAGAATTACTTAAGAAGAAAAAAATGCTTTTTAATCACAAGGTCTATGTACAGTATGCAACAAAGTTTTTTATCTTAAAATTTGACACATACCAACAAGTAACCACACATTAAAAAAAATTTCAATTACGGGGCAGTAACACTGGGGTGAGAGTGTGGGAAAGCCCAGTCCCTCTCTGAGGAATGGCACAGTCTGGTTCTACTTGGGATGCAGTCAGCAGCTCAGGCACAGGCAGAAAAGATTGAGGAATTCTTGTCATGCCTCCATTACCCTGAGCTGCTGTCAGTCATCCCAGCTACAAGCACAAAAGTTAAACTACTTTCTAACATATAGTGAATCAGATACTTTAAGATGACATTTGGAAGTTTTTAATGCTCTCAAGCCAGATGAACAAAGCAGATTTTCTGAACTGGGCACAGTTCTTCAAAATCAGCTTCTATTAGCCTAAGGCTGTGGTTTCACAAGCAGCTGTGAACTAATCTGAAGCTTACTGCCACTACAAGTCATCTCACACATCCACTTAAGCCCTGCACTTACCTTGCTCCCATGCTCTTCCGACAACCTCATTAACCCAGCCAAAAAACTGCAGAGCTTTCTGCTGAGGTAACCAGTTGAGGCTACTCATGGATGGGGTCCAAGAAAGTGTGGAAAGGGCATCTGAGCTGCCTGCTGCAACAGGCAGGCTGCCCTGCCACTCACACAGCTACAAGTCACCATACAGAAGGCAAAGCACCCAAAGCAGAACTTGAGATTTGTCCTCTGTGGCCACTTAATACTCACAAGGCTCCATTTAACACAGCTGATGTTACCTGACACTGCTACAATTGTTCCCCTGCATTAGTATTAATATTAGTGGTGTGTGCACATCAGGGACCCCCATCTTCCTTTGTTCATGCAGAGATTTCATAAGAAAATACAAGAAATTACATGCCTGGGGTGTAATTTAAGCAGAAACTTAGCATGCTTCTTTGGCCTCTGTCCTCACTAAAGGAAACCTCAGAGGAATTCTGCCACCACACTAATTCACATAACTCCTTGAGTACATAGAGAAATTTCTAATCACATTAAATAATAATTAAAAAAAAGGCATTTGTTTTGCCAAGTGGGGAATTTTATTAGGTCAGAATAATAAACCTAGTAACAGCAAGATGATTATAGCTAGAAGCAAGACAACTGCACTCCTACAGGGAATTTGTAGGGAAGTATTACTCTACCAACACCACCATGAAGCAGATCATTCACACAAAAAAGATGTAATAAATACTGAGTCCAGCATGAAAGGTGACACAAAGGAACACGAGGAACACGAATTCACTTTTCCTAGAAATCATGAATGAACACCTAGGCCACAGTGAAACAGCTTTCCCAACCTCAGCTTCATTAGGAGACAGCTATTCCTGCCATTCCAGCTGTTTTCATGATCCAGACCTGGGATTTAAGGCAGAAAAAGCAGGAGGGCTGATCTGAATGCTGGCTCTTGGCCAGCACACCAGTCACTGGGGACAGAAGGCGCCTGTGGCAGCTGGCCTCAGAGCCCTACACACCAAAATGGGTAGTCATTAGATAGCCTGAGCAGAAGCTGACAATAAAGAGCTGTAATCTATCCAAATGGAGACAAAAGAGAGAGAAAAAAGCAAGAGACTGACATGTTTTGCTCAATTAAAGTATTTTCCTCAGTACTGCAAGCTGGCAGAGGGATGTTCTGTGTAAGCCATAAATTAAGGTATCTTGTACCCTTTTCAGCCACATCATCATACCTGCTGAGTCTAAAACTCCAGTTTTCAGACAGACATTTGCCTTTCCCAGGCTGGTATACCTGGCAGAAATGAACTTTTGCTTTAAGATGGTTTCTGGAAGACTTTTGAGTAAATGCACAGCGTTTTCCTGTGAACTTGTGAGCCTCATCACCGACAACTTGCTAACATGTAAAAAATGTGAGGGAGGGCAAAAAGACAGGGGGGCAGAGGGAAGGGAGCTGTGCTGGGGGCAGTGACCCCTCTCCTCCTCCAGCACAGGAAGAGCTGCTGGCATCTCTGGTTCCTTAGGTGACCCTGCAGGAATGAGCAGTGACTCATCTCCTTTGGGAGTCGCCTGGAAGCACCCCAAGGAGCCCTGCTGCTTACATGTGTGTGCCACCCAGAAACAGCCACCATGACTCTGCCAATTACCTCTTATCCTTTCAACTTTAATTTCTGAAAGAGGAAAACGTTAAGTATGTCACTGCTTCGCACTTTTCACAAAGTTGAACTTAACCCTGCACCGCGCTTCTCACAGTGACATAAAAATCTCAACGTCTTGGCCGCTGCTGCTTAAATAATTAAACTGCACATTCAAGTACATTCATATATTAAGGAGACACAGCATAGCTCAGGGAACGCTACAAAGCAACCCAGGTCTCCTTGTTTCAGAAACCCTGGCACAAGGAATTAGCTACCCAAGCTGATCTATTCAGGCATCCACAGCCTGGGCCAAATACAAAAATACAGAGAGAGCTGGCCAGGGAGAGGGAACACAGAGCCATTGCCCAGGACTGAGAGCTCCACCAAGGTCACATCATATTATATGAAGAGCAGGGATTAACTAAGAGACAGAGCATCCTTAATACTCAGAAAATGGAAAACCAACTTCTTGCTGCTCCAGAGAGTTAAGCAAGAAAACAGGTAGTGAGAAAGGATGGCCCTGCAGCAGCCCAGGCCCAGGCCTGCCCCCACACAGTTCTCCCCAGGCTAGACAATGTAGGTTCACATACCAAGCAGCTCTGCCTTTCCAGGCAACTCATGATCTAAAAATTTCAAATATTTCTCTTAGAGAGGAATTCTCCACTGCAAACCACTTTAGCTGCCAGAATCTTCCCTGCAGCTCATGACTTGGGAGTTGGAAAAAGTCAGACATCTCAGCTGCCTTCCCATGAATTATCACAGCTATGCTTCTCCACCCAAGACAAAGACTGGGCCATCATTAAGCTCTGCTCATGTCCCACATTCACAGGGACAAATATAGCAATAGGACATGAACAAGAACAAAGACTCATTTCCCATTTGCTACAAGTAGGGCTGTAGAAAAAAGCTCCCTCCCCCTTCTCCTCCTCCCCAACACTGTATCATGTTATACTGTGTGCAACAAGAGCCCAGGGCTGCAGCATCACCATTTTGTAGGGCTCTCAAACAAAAGACCAAGTCCTTATTATGGCTTTGATGTCTTTTATTAATGCTCACCAACCATTTAAGGGTTCTGCTCAAAATTCAGCTAGATTAAAAATAAAAATTAAAAGAAACAGGAAGTATGCTGAAGTCTGGAGTTTTTTACCTGCTCTTATCTCAGTAATCTGACACCTCCCTTTGAAGTTGACCTCTTCTCCAAAGCAACCAGCAACTGGACAAGATATAGACTCAAGCAACACCAGGGGAGGTTCAGGCTGGACATCAGGACACAGGATTGTAAGGCACTGGCACAGAATGTCCAGGGAGGTCACCATCCCTGGAGGTGCTCTCAAAACAACTTAGTGCTACAGTTTAGTTAATACAGTGGTGTTGCATCAAAGGTTGGACTCTGTCTTGGGTCTTTTCCAACATTAACTACTCTAATAATCTGTGCAGATGAGGACAAGGGGATATGTCCACTACTTACCAAAGCATAGAGTGCTGGTCACTAAAAAATGCCCCACAGAACACACAAAGACCAAAGCACTGCTGCGTATTCTACACAAACACAATCAGCTGCTTTGGATGAGTTTTGTTGTTTTGTTCCACTCAGGCTGAGGGGTTCCTACAGGCATTCACTTCCCTACAAAGTTCAGGACAGACCCCATCCTGCAGGAAGCAACGCTGTGAGGCCACATCAGTGATATTCAGGATGCCCTTCTACTTACACTATGCTGACATTTAAAATTTATATGCTCTAGTCAAAGTTGCACCTACATCTCTCAAAGGTCAGCCAGCAGCCCTTGGTCATTAGCACTGTGCAAATAGGACAAAGGTCTCTGCTAAATAAACCAGAGAACCATCAGGCTTCTCCAGTTTTCTGCAAGATAGGACAAAAAAACAATCCCAGAAGAACAAACATCCCTCAAGAGTTATATACCTGGTCCTATATGTCCATAAAGCAACACTTGTCTAATCTGCAATTGTTTGTTTGTATGTAGGGAAAACATGCAGGAGCAAGTTTCTCCTGTGTATATTTGCATCTAAAACCTGCCTCCCAACCTCCCCTTGGAACATCGAGTGGACACACGCTGCCCATTTCGTGCATTAATCACACTAAGGCAGGGCTAACCAGAGACAGGTCTGGGTGAAGACTTTCACCAGGACAGTCTGAGATTCCCTTCTCCCCAGCACCCCTCTCCTCCTGCTATCCCTACAAGACCTGGCAGTCACATCCTGGGGTGGCTGCAGTGCCAGCCCATCTCCCTGACATTCCCTGTCCCAAAGCTCTCACTGTAGGGGCTGCTGGCCAAGGCTATTAATAACCAACACTGTGCCCAGAAGTTTCCTTGTGCCAAACCCAAGGCCTGTCTTCTCCAAGTCTTTTCTGCAGCTGTCAAGAACTCGTGTGATTGATTAGAGTTCATTTGCGTCTTCAGCCTAAATCAGAGACTGCAACAAACCCCAAATTCATACCAACTAACCACACACCACAGATCTGCAAGTTTTATCTGCAGTTAAATCACTGACCTACAGTTCTGCTCTTGCTCAAGTGCATGAGAACAGGGTCTGCATCAAACCACACATTTCATAATTACAAAGAGCAAGAACAGGCCTCCACTCCCTACAGATCCAGCAGATATGATCTGTTTTGTTTATTATTTTAATAAACATTACTCATGAATGTGTGAATTTAATTAACATGTTATTGAAAATGGTTTCACCTTGTATTAAACTGGTTTGGGGTATTCCCAATGGGTAATCCTTTGGGATTAGTAAGGAGATGGATGGGTGGATGAGAAGTTGGTGGCAGCAGAAGGAAGGCTATCAACTGGAATATCAAACTGTAACAGTATTTGTCTGATACAACCTTGTGTTGCTCAACCCTTCACAATGAATTACAAAAAGCCCAGCTAAAAGCTCAGTAAGTGTCCCAGCAGGATTCAGGACATATAAACTATGAAAATGTGATAAAGCATAAATGTATATATGTTTGGAGATGCATTGTGAGATCAAAATGAGAGCTGGAGAGATATTCCAGTCCAAATTACAGGACAGTATTAGAATTTTGCTCTTTTTATCATAAACTGACTTCTGTAACACAATAAAAACTCAGGTGCTCCAATTCCACAAGGCTGTGAGTGGAAAACAGGTGAAAGCATCACAATGGAAACAGTCCCTGTTCCTTCTGCCCCTTACAGTTGCTAAGAATTGCAGTATATTGTGCATAGTATAAAACAGAGTATTCAAAAGTGCTGAAGAACAAAACAGTTACAGAAACAGCCTGAGAGGAAGAATTAAATGACGTCATGACAGAAGATAAAGTATTGATCAACAACAAGATTAAATTTTTTTACGTTTGCAACTGCCACAGTAGAAACAGTTTCTCAATCCATCCATGGAGTCACTTGCCAAAGAGCTAACTGATTTATTATCCCAGAATGGCACGGACACAGCTGGAAGAGTCCAGGGACACACTTAAAATGCAAAGTTGTTCAGAAGAAAGGCCTGACGCAAACAGAACACTGCAGAGTCCAGCTGCAGCAGCACAGCTTTGCTTCTTCAGTACGTGGGAAAAGTAAAAAACAGACCTTGGGGGGAAGTTTGGACAGCCAGGACCTGAAGATCAAAGAGGAGATACAGGGCTAAGGAAGAAGTGATGAAAGCAGATTTCAGCAGCCTGGGAGCTGATACAGTTTTCCATGGGGAAGCTGATACCACAGTCGAATATATGAACTTAGGAGGGGAGAGTATCACAAGACCAAGAAGGACATCACTGTTAGGGTAGAGGCAAAGAGGACATTTGGGACTCAAAATTTTGAGACAAGGGTTATGTTTACTCTGTTTCTTAAAGTGAACTAGTCCAGCAGAAGATGCTGAGCACTACTACAGAAGAGGCAGCTGCAGATAAAGTTCAGCACTTCAGTCTGTCTCTAGGCAGCTGGAATTAATTCCACCAGTTCAGACTGTCTGGAACATCAGCAGCAGAGATGAAGTTTTGGAATGGCACTCCAGCCCTGCAGTTAATCAGGATCAGTAGGAAAACAGTTATATTAGCAAACACACAAATGTTACCATCACACATTCTTTCAGCAATAGGACATCTCCAGATACAAAGTAGGAAACAGTTCTGTTTCAGCATATTTCCATTAAGTGCATATTTCAAGTTCCATAGGTCTATATAAAGTCAGAAAGCAACAGTAACAGGACATTGACCATCCCAGAGGTAGATGAAATTTAGCAGTAAAAGACTAACCCTTCACAGAGTAGAACAAGAAAGGCTTTTAAAAAATTCTTCACATGGTTATCATTTTACTGCCCAAACAGAGTGAAGTATGTGGATTGCTTCATGCTGACCAGTGCAAACAAGCATTTCGTTACAAGGCTCACTGGTTTGGCACACTGTTATTTGTCAATTGGTTTAAAGATAACAGCATGGGTTAAAAAAAAAAAAAAAAAAAAAAAAAAAAAAAAGCATCGTTTACATAAGCAAATTCCACCTCAAAGGACATCTGAGTGCAAGCTCTTCTCTCCCCCACCACAGAAGGCCACCTCTAAAAGAGAAAGCAGCGATTTTCCAAGAATGCCACAAGGGTTTTATCTCAGCAAGTACTCTCAAGCATTGAAGGAGCCAAAATACTGCTCATTTTCTTTTCAAGTTCAGCCCAAAAGTTATTGTTACCACAAGGACTTTTGGCCTAGTGCAGGGAGATGAGCAGCTCGCAGCTAGGATTGGCGATAACCTCACTTTAGAGCCCGATGCTTTCTCCATCTGCTCCCAAACATCAGAAGGCAACTCCCATATGAAATGTACTGCTGCATGGAAGGAAAAATAAAGTGCACCACAGGCACCAAGTAATTAACTAATCACAAGCAATCCATGTGATTTATGCCTAAATTGGTCTCCAAATACCATGCTCAATAAATCAGAAAGGTTTTCTATCTTGACACTTAAGCACTTTCCTTGAGCGTGACCTCACATTAGTTAGGCACTGAGGTGCCATAATTAGCTAAGGATGGAGCAGAAAAAGGACTGACTTATTAATAGAACTGCCTTGGAAACAGGAAGTTTATTTGATTTCCCTAAAAATTGCTCGACGCGGAAGTTTGCTAGCCAGCTGAGGGCTGTTCCCACATTTTTAACTGGAACTTGAGAGTTTTGAACTCTGCATCCTCACTCTCTATGGTTTTTACCCTGCTAAAGGGGATGCTCTACCATACTAATGCTTTGCAAATTCTAGAATGTTTTGAGTTGGGAAAGGATCTTCGAGAGCACCCAGTTCCAACCCCCACCACGAAATCAAGTTGCTCAGTGCCCCTTCCAGCCTGGTCTTGAACACTTCCAGGGATGGGGCAGCCACATCTTCTCTGGGCACCCTGTGCCAGCGTTTCACCCCCCTCACACTACGGATGTGGAAGAGGAGTCAGAGGAAGGAAAGGGCTGAGGAACAATACTGCCAGACAAGGGCTTCAGCAGAAAGACAGGATTGTTAAGCAGCATCCAGCCAGCGCTTCCCTCCGGCAGCGAGCTCCAGTCCCCGCAGAACGGTTCCTCTGTGCCGCTCCCGCAGCGCGCCAAGCAAAGAAACTCTCTGCTGGGAAGTAAAAACGCAGTTTGTTTTAAGGTGCTTCCTCCTGGGCTAGAGAATGTTAGGCTGGATTGCACTGCATGCAAAGAGAAGGGAACACAAACGGAGGCAGGCATGCAGGCGTAAGCACGGAACATTCTGGGTCACGGGGGACTTTTGCCAGAGGTCAAGGATTGTGGCCCAGAGGTGGCAGCAGGTCAGTGTCACAGGGCATGCACAGGTGTCTTGTGGTACAATCAGATCCACATACCCAAACGCAGCCAGCAGAAAGCCCCCATGGCACTCATGTTTTTTCTAGAAACAGCATAACTAAACTACTCACAAGATCACACTGCCAAGGAATTCTCGTATCTTACAGCAGCTAGGAAGATGCCAACCAAAAAGAAATGTCAGAAGTTAAGATGCTGGAGATTCAAAGTTTGAAAGGAACTAGACACTCTGGAAAGGACTGTGCAATTAAAGCACTCAAAGTGGGGCACCACTCCCAGAACAGGGAGAGAATAGGAGCTGTCACTTGAATTAAATATCTTTTCAGTGACTCAGAAGTTATTCTTAAACTCTTCTTCCTTCCTGTAGGACTCAGGCACTCTGTGGTGGCACATCCCTGGCTGCACCCATGTGTTTATCTCCTATCTTCACAGGATACTCAGCTTTTTTATGGCCCTGCACATAAAATACGAGCGACTAGGCAGGGGACAACTGTGCAGCACTGAGGACAAGCCACATAGACATGTAAATTACAGTAATCACAGTTAAAATAGAACAGCATCACGTTGAACCTTGGAGCATCACACAGAGCTGCGTGAGTACAAAAGGCTCCCCGAAGCACAAAGCCAGAGCTGCATGTTTTATGCACTCCACATGCAAACTGTACAGTACAGCAGCCTCCCTACCTTCTAAGGTATTTCCAAACCCATAAAATAAACAAGTCTGGCATAAGCCGTCCTGGGCAAACATGAGTAACAACACGCTGCCAGACTCATATGAGGAACACGGTGATGGAATGAAACCTGCACAATTATCCTGACTGCAGGAATCGCTTCCAAGGGACCTTCCACGAGTGTAAGCCAGCGTGCCCTGTCCTGAGTCCTGGAGAAACACGATTTCCTTTATGGTTTTTCCTGCCCAAACACTAAGGTTTTAACGTTATTAACTACGGACAGTTAGCACCGTACATGCCTACAGTAGCAAGCAAGCTAACTCCTCCGGGTCTGGCGTGGAAGCCAGGAGGCAGCTTTGAGGCCAGGGCCCTTGGGGAGCAGAGCGGAGCAGCCTTGCCGCATCGCAGCCCGCCCTCGCTCGGGGATCAGGACGCTGAAGGGCCGCAGGTGCTGCCGTGGTGCCACCATGCGCAGCTGCCACCGCTGCCCCTGCCAGACACAGCTGGGAGGTCTCCAGAGTCCACGTCCTGCTCCCGAGACGAGCATGGAGAGGGCTCCGGAGCGGACACGAGAGGAGGGGAGCGGCCAAACCCTCCCTGAGCCCCGGAACGCCGGAGCGCTCCGCCCCGCCGGGCCGGATCCCACCGCCCGCCGCCGCCGCTCACCCGCAGATCCAGCTCGGTGCGGTGCAGCCCGAGGCGGCCCAGCCCCACGGCCAGATCGTGGATGCAGAGCGCGCCGTCGCGATTCACGTCGAGCTTCTGGAACAAGGCGCGGAGACGCCGGTCCTGCTCGGAGGCCTCGCAGAGCGACCGCCCGCAGGACCCCGCGTTCCCCCCGCCGCCGCCGCCGCCGCCGCCGCTCTCCACCGCAGATCCGTGCGGGGACCCGCATGGGCAGAGAACGCCGCTCACCACCGGGGAGGCAAGAGAGCGCCGCGCCCCCGGCATGGCCGCGCCGGCACCGAGCACCGCTCACCCCGCGGCACCGGCAAATGGCGCCGCTTCCGCCTTCGCGCCACGCGCCGTCGTCGCCACGTGACACCCCGCGCCGGCCAATCACAGCGGGCGACACGCCCTGGGACACGCCCCGCGCCCACGCGGAGAGGCGGGGCGTGACGTCACAGAGGACGCCCCCGCCTGCACCAATGGGAAGGAAGCGCCGGGTGTTTCGGAGCGTGGCCCAGGGAGCGGCGCAGGCGCGCGGGCCGAGCCGCAATTGGCTGCAGCCCGTGGGAAGGCGGAGACAAAGGAGAGCAGCTCCAATCAGAGCGGGAGCCGGGACGCAGTTTGAGCTTGACGGACGGCGCGCGCATCCGGTGGGTTGGAAAGCAGTGCGCGCTCTGGGATGATGGACAGGAGGAGCACCCAATGGGATTGGAGCGAGGAAACCCACGGGCGGGCCCAACCCCTCACCGGCCCCACGCAGGCCCAGTGCCCTGAGACCAGCGGCGGGGCGGGGCCGCCGCTTGTCTGTCCGATGGACAGGGCTCTTGACCAATAAGAATGCGGTATTGCAGGCGGGAGGCGGGCAATTCGTGTGACGGGCAGACGGGCCAGCCAATCAGGCGTGGCAGGAAGAGGGGCCGATTCTGGAAGCCATTACGCCAGTGCCGCAGGGCGGGGGCCGTTGCGCGGGGCTGCCGGGCGGGCGCCGTACGCAATTTGCGTATCGTTGGCGGTGCCAAAGGGGGAGCGGGGGGGACCGACCCCTCCGGGCCCTGAGGGGCCTCGGGGCCCCCCTGTTGTCCCCGGCCCCGGGGGTGGGGGGGCCCTGCCGCCCCTCGGCCCTCCCCAGCGTCCCCCAGGCCCCCCAGGTGTGACCCCCGTGCCCCGTCCCCGCTGCCCCCCATGGCCATGGCGTCGCCGCCGGCGCCCCCAGCCAAGAAGCGGAAGATGAACTTCTCGGAGCGGGAGGTGGAGATCATCGTGGAGGAGCTGGAGCGCGGAAAGCACCTCCTCGTCAACCACTTCAACGCGGGCGTGCCGCTGGCCGCCAAGGCCGCCGCCTGGCACGACATCCTGCGCCGCGTCAACGCCGTCGCCACCTGCCACCGCGAGCTGCCCGAGGTCAAGAAGAAGTGGTCCGACCTCAAGACCGAGGTGCGGCGCAAAGTGGCCCAAGTGCGGGCTGCCATGGAAGGGGGAGGCGAGAACCAGAACGGCGGCGGCAACGGGCCCGAGGGCGAGGAGCCGGCGGGCGCCGCGGCCGCCCCGGTGATCCTCACCCCCATGCAGCAGCGCATCTGCAACCTGCTGGGAGAGGCCACCATCATCAGCCTGCCGAGCGGCGACTGCGGCGCGGGTGACGGGAGCGAGATCCCCATCACCGCGTCGGCCACCACGGTCACCCTGACCCAGAGTGAGTGCTGCACCCGCCGGAACGCTCTGGGCTGGACTGGAGGGCCACACAGAGCCCCTGACACCCCCCTGCGAGGAGACCCCGAGCCTCGTGTGGGGGCAGAACCGCAGAATGGTTTCGGTTGGAGAGCACCTTAAAGAGCACCCGGTTCTAACCCCCTGCCATGGGCAGAGACGTCTTCTGCTAGACCAGGTTGCTGCATCCAGCCTGGCCTTGAACACTTGCAGGGATAGGGTGCCCACAAGTTCTTTGGGCAGAGAGAAACCCCAACAAAAAGAAATCCCCCCATTTCTGTAATGAAGTGCTCCTCCCAGTCTGCCCTTGTGGTGTAGGAGCGTGGCCACAAGACACGCAGGTATTGAAAGTCAGCTTTGACAGCTGGACTCGGCTTTAAGGATAAGGGAATCAAGGATCCTTTGCACCTTGGGAAATTCTTCAGTCCCTCTCTGGGAACGAAAGCACAGGGAAAAACACCTTCAGGGCTGATTTTCCAGTGTGCAGTTTCCAAAAGAGCAGCTCTTCTACCAACAGGGGCCGTACGGGGTCTGTGCTGTTATGTCAGTCATTTAATGCTGCTTGGAAAGATTGTTCTAAACTGGAGATTAAGAAATTATATTGTCTAGACAGATAAGGCATTCCCCATTCCTTTGGATTGTACAGCCCAGAAGGAAGCTCGACTGAGGGTGGAGTAGACTTAAATAGGTCATTTTGTGCATTGCTGGGCATTGTATGTTATCTCACTGAACAGGCCATATTCCTGTGATATTCACTGAATAGTCCTGTAGATAAAAATCCTGTATCACAGCTATTCCTGACTCCCTTTCTGTCCTTTGTTCCCAGTTCCTGCAGAGACAACCTACCACAGTCTGGAGGACGGGGTTGTAGAGTACTGCACCACGGAAGCCCCCACCACCGTCACTGCAGAGGCGCCCTTGGAGATGATGGCCCATCAACACGAGGTGTCCGCCAAGCCGCAGGAGCTGAAAAGCCGCATCGCCCTGAACTCAGCCAAGCTCCTGCAGGAGCAGCGAGTAACCAACCTGCACGTGAAGGAGATTGCCCAGCACCTGGAGCAGCAGAATGACTTGCTGCAGATGATTCGCCGCTCGCAGGAGGTGCAGGCGTGCGCCCAGGAGCGGCAGGCACAGGCCATGGAGGGGACGCAGGCAGCGCTGAGTGCCCTCATCCAGGTCCTCCGCCCCATGATTAAGGACTTCCGTCGATTTTTGCAGAGCAATACACCCAGCCCATCGGTCACCACTGACCCTGGCCAGACAGGGCAGCAAGATGGTATGATCCAGTGAAAGAAACAGTGATGGGAGGGGAGCTTTAGATT
Organism: Anomalospiza imberbis; assembly: GCF_031753505.1. Classification (NCBI taxonomy): domain Eukaryota; kingdom Metazoa; phylum Chordata; class Aves; order Passeriformes; family Viduidae; genus Anomalospiza; species Anomalospiza imberbis. The sequence continues at coordinate 6,089,017 of NC_089701.1, read as the reverse complement.
GATGTTAGGAAAAATTTCCTCCCTGAAAGGGTTGCCAAGCCCTGGCACAGGCTGCCCAGGGCAGTGGTGGAGTCACCATTCCTGGAGGGATTTAAAAGATGTGTAGATAAGGCACTTGGGGACATGGGTTAACGGTGGATGTGGCAGTGCTGGGGAAACAATTGAACTCAATGATCTCAAAGTCTTTTCCAAACTAAACAATTCTGTGATTCTGTGGGATATCTGCCATGCTAAAAACCTACCCATGCTGGCACAGGACTCTTGGGAACAAGGGGTGCTGCCTCTTGTCAGTGTGAATGGCTCCCTTGGAGTTTGGCTGAGTCTAAACAGCTTTCTCTGCTAATCTTGTGCTAATCTGCCTTTTCAGACTCTCATACTGAGCCATAGCAGGATGTGTAATAAGCCAACAACTTAACATGAATTGCTTTAGTTCCTCCAACAATAGATTTTTTTTTAAGTTATTTTTTAATTTCTGTTTGGAAAAAATCTGTCCTAAGTATTTTACCTCTCTTTTTGTCTCTCTCTCGAGATCTATAGCCTTTAACTGACTTCTAACGTGGAGAGTTTTGTCGGGATATCAGTGCTGCAGCTGCTAAAGGTACAGTGATCGTGAACCCATAGTGCACACAGTGAATGCATTTCTGGCTCTGGCTGAAAGCATTTACTGGAAACATGGTACCGGATGTGGTAGAACCTTCTCTCTGCACTGAGAGCTATGGATCGTGCTCCTGCAGCGTCACATCCTGCCCATGCAGACTAGCACCCAGCCTCTGTGCATTTTAAGTCCCACCTGCCTGCCCTGAGGATCCCAGTGGGACTGAAACAATGCATTCACTTCATGTTTTATCTGTGTGCAGTCACGAAATTTCTCTATCAACTTGGCAGATGTGATGAAACTTTCATGTCTTGGGTACCAGAAACTCTCCTGGGATACTTCTTGGCACAACGTCTTTATTTGTCACAGCATAAACACCCAAGGGCCTGGATGAGTTTCACTGGGGTGGATGGAACGGTGAAACTCCATCTCTGCTTCATCTGCATAGTTTGTCACCTCCAGAATACCTTGATCCATCAAAGTGGACCTGAACTAAGGTCCTGGACTAAGCTGCAGCCACACAGGAATTCCCAGTGTTTAGGAGTTTGTCGGCCACTGATTTGAGTGAATTTTGGGGCATTACTTGGTTCTGCTGCTGGTGGTGTTTGTTTTGTACTGTTTGGGAGCTGGAAGCCAGTCCAGCCATTCCGTGTTTATCTGCTGGCTGGCCTCATCCTGAGAAATAGAGCTGAGGTTCTCCTCACTATCCTATACCGTTATACAGGGTGAAACAACATTACAGCCACTTCTGAGGCATTCAGGCTACGGGGCTTGGTCCTTTAATGAGAAAGCTTAATTGCACAGGATGGTCAACATGATTCTCACAGACTTGCAGTAACTTCATAAACTTTTAGATTAAAGGTCCACTTGTACATGCATGGAAGAAAACTTAGGGAAAGAAAAAAGGAAGTGTAAGTCTTCTCCGTCTACCTTGCGAAGTGGCTTACATTTTACAGGCTTGTGGCTTGCCGGGTTATTACTTTTGAAATGGAACTTTTCCAGAGCTGGTATTTACTTGCTGTTAAGTCTCCTGTAGGGCTGACGAGGGAGTGAATTTGCACAATCAAATGAAACCTTTACACAGCCTTTAATGGAGAGATGCTGATGGGGGGACCCCTGGTTAGAGCAGTAGGTGAAGAGGTCACTGCTGTCAGTCCCTGGCCTTTACTCATCTCCTCTTGTCTACAAATCTGCTGGGGGAGAAAAGGACAACACAGTGAGAAGGGTTTGGTCCCTGGAAGACTCCCAACCCCTTGGGACTGACACCTCCAAGCCGAGTCAGGGTGGATCCTGCCATGTCTGGCATCTCACCACATGAGTAGCACTTGCCTGACTCTTCCTCTTAGACTTTGTGGAATCAAATCAATCGCTGAATTGAAATTTATTTTTAGAGTGAGAACTATGTCGTATGTGTTGGTTTACCTCATTTGTGTAATGATCTCTCCTTTACAAATATGAATTTTAATAAAAAATACATTTTGGTAAACAGGCTGTTTCAGTTCATTGGTGTGCACCAAGGCAGAAGTGAAAATGAGGTCATGACAACAACTTTGCAACACAGAATCCTCACTGTGAAGGGACCAAGGAGAGCTGTGAACAACCACCAGTCACAGTAGCTTTTCCTCTTGTTTGTGAACCTTGTGGCCTTTTATTTACATAACTACAGTCTTTTTCAAATAATAGCTTTTACAGGCTTACCTTGGAGCACGAGATACTTCAGAGTGTCTGACATATTACTGAAATACAATAATCTCCCAACTGCTCAGAAGATGCCACAATAGCCTAAATAATGGTAGAAATATCAGCCTTTGGCTTTAAATTGCAGTGTGCATTTTTTTTTCAGTGACTAAGCACTTCAGCTGTGTTGCTTTTCTGGAGAACTAAACATGTTGCCATTGGAACCACCCATTTTTCCTGTAATTTCAGGATAAATTCAGAGCTTAGTCAAGCCAGCAGCATCCAAGCATGTGTTCTGTGTACAGATTTTTGTCTCATTAAAAACATGTGATAACATTTTAAATACAGGGTGAACTGTGTGATGAGGGGCTTGGTTGTTGCTCATGAAGTGGTCATCAAACTTGGAGGGGAACAGAGAAAAGTGTCCCTTAACTTAAATGTTAAAATGAATAGGTGAACAGGACACTGACATGGCAAACAAGAACACAGGACATTCAACTGAACAACCAGCTGATGCCCAAACAGAACACAAGCTAATGAGGAATATTTATAGATGTTTATTTGTTCTCCTCTATTGTTCTTTTTGTACCTAGAGATTTGTATTCAACATCCAGACTGGGAAGGAGCCATGCAGAGATGTTCTGCCACAGGGTGCCTTGGACATGGGGGTGAGCAGCATCTTCCTGCCTACTGGGGAAAGGGAAGTTTGCCGGGGGACTCCCAATGGTGAGAGGAAAATGTTGGTGGCCACGGAGGCAGTACCAAGCCACCAGGAGCACCGCTGCTCCCTCCGCAGCGAAGCTGCGCTTGCGATGTGTGCGGCTGCAGCCCGGCTTTCCAGGAGATGGCACTGCGTGCCAGGATCCCGAGCACTGCACCGTCCCAGGAGCCACCCCTGTCCTCCAGACCTCGTGGGATCCTGCTTGCAGCCTTCACTGGCAAAACTTTTCAGGGCTGAGAGCCTGGAGAGGAAGAAATTCAAAGGGCAGAGCGCAGCTGTGAGATATCCCGGGAAAAGGCATGATGCCTGGGGACTGAGACCAGGTCCCTCTTGTTCCCAAAGACACGGCAGAGGACACTGAGATGTCTGTCTTTGGGATGAGTTCACTGCAGAACCAAATGGGCAAGCACAAGATTAAAAAAACACATTAAGTCCTTCATTATAAGCAAAGGGACAGGTTTTAAGGGTTTTTTATAGAACAGGTTTTAAGGTTTAGGACAGGTTTTAAGGGGTTTTCTTTTTTTTACACGTCAGTTTCCCACAAGTACAGTGCACTGCCATCACTGCACCGCAGTTCTGGGAGCAGATCCCCTCCAAGGGACAGACTGATACGCCCTGCAAGCTCACCCAAATAACCTCTACTTCCTCCAGTGCAATTTTAAAGTTTGTCAAGCCTGTTTCGGCAAAGCATCCTTCTGGGGGTCTTTTGTGGGTTTTTTCCTGTTGTCATGTGAGAGATTGTTGCCAGCAAGTATTGTCAGCAGAAGGGTGGTCAGGTCAGTGTGAAAATTGAAGCATTTAAGATTCTATGTCTTGCTTGAAAGCACCTGATAAGAAGCTTCCCGAGACTGAGGAGCACAGCTTCCAGCCCATGTTTTGAGTGGGGGAATGAAGTGGGTATCACCTGCAAATGAGTGCCAGATGTGCAGGTGATTAACCCGAGGCAGAATCCCAGTGCCAGCAGGGTCAGTTTCTTTCACCTCAGTCACCTGGGATCCCAAATTAGAAGTTGCTGTGTCAAGGAGGAACCACAGACTTACGGTTGCTTCTGATGTATTTGGGGTAACAGTGGCATTTGTGGGGTTGCAGTCAGTGGGACAGACCACGGCCACAACCAGCAATTCTCTTGTCCAGCACAACACTGAAGGGATGGAAGCTGGGATACAGACACAGGATAAAGCTTAATAAACACAACAAGCCTTGAGGCAAAGCAGATTCCAAGTCTGCAGATTTCAGAAGGGGCAAACAAGATCCAGTTCCACCCACAGACCTCACAGAATGAAGCGGAGAGTTCTGCTGCACATTCCCAGGACACACTGAAGCAGACATGGAAACCAGTAAACAAAAAAAGCCAGGCAGCTGGATTTTCAGGTCTAGCCACATTTTCGGGGAAAGGAATCCACCGACTCTAGATTCCTGGGCTCCCTTTTTTCAATAACAGGATTCCCAGTGCTGGCAGGCCAGAAACCCACCGTGCAGGTGTGTCCTTTGCACATCCAACAGGAAACCCAGCCTGGCACAGAAAGTGAAACAGTTCCTGGCCTTTATGATGATGAGTTCAGTTAAATATGGAACAAGTGAAAAACACAAGCAGGTCAAAGTGCAGCTCACAGCCTGTTATTAAGCTGAGAAGACGCAAACTTGGAATAACTCCACACCATGGGATAATCCTATGCAATGGGGATAGGTACCCATTCCCCTCACAGGGGTTCCAGCTGCCTGCATGCTACAGCTGGCACTGCTGTGGTGTCTGCACCCCCTGCCCCACTTTGGGAGCTCCCCGGCCTGGACCTGCCCCCGGTTCTGGGGAAGGTACCCACCCACAGCTCCTTGGAGCAGGACATTACATCCCACTCACAGCTCCAAGAACTCTATGCATTTACAGCACAGAGTGACGTGTGATAATCTCTTTTTTTTTGGATGATGAGGCTGAAAGCTCATTAAGGCCATTACAGCAGAGGCGACAGGTGTAACAGAGGAGAGCCATTACTGTGTTTATGCTGTGACAGCAACATGTGTAATTTAGTTTTAAAACTTTAATCATTTGGCTGCCAGGACAAATGAATTAGCGTGATGATGCTTTCCAGAGGAAGATGCTGATGATGTAGTTTGCAGGGCTTTGTGCATCTGGGATTCCCCTGGGATAAGAGATAGGATTTGAAGGCTCACCAAATGCATTATAGGATCTACCTCACTTCACCTCACTGAGTTGTGTCCCTCCTGCATTTATCTCACCTTGTTTCTCCACTGCTGCTTTATCTCTGTCCTCAAGGCAGAGAGGAGGCAAGACAAGGCATCTCTGTTGGTGCTAACTCTCAGAGCACAGCGGTCATAGCCCTGGCCAGCCAGGCACACCTCTCCAGGAGAGCAGAGGTGAGGCCCAGACGTAACTGCAGAGCACAGACTGATAAAAATATCCCAGACTGATAAGACAGTGCCCTGAGCCAGCAAAAGTTGAGGAAGTGGTGGCGGCACTGGGGAACGGCCTCAGGAAAGGCTTATGTCAGGAAGAGCACAGGGCAGGGATGTGGCTGAGGCTCATGGAGCAGAGGTGAGGTGGGCACGGCCATAGAGAAATCCATAGCATGTGAGTCTGGGATGAGCAGAATCCGTGTGTGTCAAAGCAGCTTGGTCACACACACATGGCCCCCACCGTGGCCAATGGATTGCACCTGGAGCAGAAAATAATATAAAGCCAGAGGGATGGTGGATGGATGAAGATATCCTACACCCACATTCCCTCTGTGGGAGGCTGGGACTAACCCATCCCCTCTGTAAACAGGAGCACTGTCCCTTTCAAACATGTGAATTTCTCCAGAAACAATTATGCAGCATAAACACAGCAAAATCCACAGGGTGAATTTTGAACTAATAAAGATTTAATCTCTCAGTCATGAGACTGCGTTTGTTAGGAAAATACACATATCCCTGAGAATGCAGCTACGGTTGCTATACTACACACTGCTCAGCAGCTCGCTGGGCATTCTTCCAAATCCATTTATTTTTAACATCAGTCACATTATTCAATTAATTATAAAAACACTGAGGTTTTCAAGAGATGTTTCTGATAAAACTGCAAAGTAAATATGCGTGAGAACAGCAAGGATTAAAGTCTCTGTAAACTTCAGCATTTGAGGCTGTTGCTATAAACAACAGAAGTCCTCCAGAAGGTTATTTACCAGAGTGAATCATAGCAGATAACAGAGTCTCCTCCCACACACACAGAGGGATCGTTTGTCCTTTACCTAGGGATGGAAGCAGAGCATCCACATGTCTGTCAGCCATGTGCTGGGGCATGAGAGGTGTGAGAACTGGGCTGGATTCTTCAGATGCCTCTGGTATTTCAGCATCATAGCTTGTAAATATCAAATATTTACCAGGCTCTTTCCTAATAAGCTGGAAACAGAAATCAAAAAATGCCAGCCATCTCCAGCAGTGCCTCAAAGTCTTGAAAACACCAGATAGGAATTGATGGAAGGATTCAAGCCTCACCTGTAAGAGCAGCCTATAAACCGTGCTGTTTCCTGGTGACTCCTGGTATGTCCTGTGATGGTTTCACTGTACCAATACAAAATGTTTTCCCAGTCCAAAATCTGTGTAAGCTTAACCTGGTAAGCAAAAATCATAACAATGCATTTGGTTTGATCCAATTTTTCACTTTTATCCGAGGACATTTCTGTGTACTTTTCCTAGCAGACTTTTTTTTTTTTTTTCCCTTGCCAAGGCTCACATTGTGGTGGAATTATTTGATAGCTCTGATATTGTCTGCATAGATGGCAGATTACAGGCAAGGAGTCTGGGCATCAAAGCCTGGCAGAGAGCAAGGACTCCCAGGCTTTCATCCAAGCTTTGCATATCAGCCTTGGGAACGGTTCCTCCCATGTGAGCCTCAACTTCTCAGCCACAGAGGCTCTTGGGCAAACGCCTAAATTTTAAATCTAGGCAAATCACATTGATGATTGCAGCCTCCTTCAGGACAAGGAGAGACATTTTGTTCTGCTTGCCCTTAAACAATGGAATCCAGACTAACCAGGGATCCCAGCCGCAGCACTGGACACGGCAGCAGCACATAATAACAGGGAGCCATTCTGATGAAGGGATGTGCCCCACTGGTTGCCACATCTCACATTGTGGAGGGTGAGATTCCAGCTCTGGGCCCTGCCTCGTGCTGCTCCCCAGGGCTCTGTGGTACCAGGGCCTCCCTCCTGCTCCCAGCCAGCCCAGGCCCTGCTGGCCTGACCCACAGCCACTCTGCGGTATCCTGAGGGGACAGGATGGCCACACTGCTGAGCGGCCTCAGGAACCATATGCCTGCAGCCCATGGGACATGCTGATGAGAGGGATGTCACCAGGAGCTGCTTGGGCACTGGGACAAGCCAGGGGAAGAGTTCCTGGCTGTCAGGAGGATGCAGAGATGACATCTGGCACCAAACCACAGAATGGGTCAGGTTGAAAGGGTCCATAGTGGGTCATGTGGCTCCATCTTCCTGCTCCAGTAGGGTCATCCCAGCGCACATGGCACAGGATTGTGTCCAGGCAGTTCTGGAGTATCTCCAGTAAGGGAGACTCCACAACCTCTCTGGGCCAGTGAGCAATCACTGCACAGGAAAGAAGTTCTTCCTTATGTTCAGGTAAAAGTTCCTGGGCATTGCTTTCTGCCTATTGCCTGTTGTCCTTGTGATTGGCACCACTGACCTGAGCCTAGCTTCATCCTCTTGGCACTCTACTTCAGGTATTTAAGCACATTAATGAGGTCCCCTCTCAGTTATCTCTTCTCGAGGCTAAACAGGCCCACCTTCCTCAGCCTTTTCTCATAGCACAGATGCTCCAATTCCCCAGTCATCCTTGTTGCCCTCCGCTGGACCCACTCCCAGGAGCTCCGTATGTCTTACGTTAGATGACTCTGCCATCACCTCGGCCCAGGCAGGGACACCCCAACCGCAGGCCCCTGCCATCCCCTCAGCTCCCGCGCCAGCTGGGGGCTGCTCAGCCTGCAGAGAGGCTCCAAGCCATCCTGTGGGGCGGGAAGCCCAGCGCCCCAGCTCCCGCTGAGGGGACACCGAGGACCCCGCTTCCCGCCCAGCCCCTCAGCCAGGGGGCGGGGCTTGTCCAAACCGACAGCCCTCTCCTCCAATCCTCGCGCTCTCTTCCCCGCCCCGTGCCGGAGCAACCAATCACTGCCTCGCACTGCTCAGCCCGCCTCCTTGCTGCTGTCCAATCGGACGGCGCCGCTCGCGTTCTCTCGTCTCGGGGGAGGGCGGGTGTTACGTGCTGTCGGTATTCCCGAAGCGCGGCGGCGCCGCTCTCCCCGCGCACCGCCTGCGCTATCGGCGTAGCGGCCGCAGTTGGCGTAGTGCGGGCAGAGGCGGCCGTGTCGGGGAGCGGCGGCCGCCGTGCGAGGAGCGGGCTGGAGGAGCGGGCAGGGCCGGGCAGGCACCGGGCCGGGACCGCGCCGCAGGTCAGTGGAGGGCGCTGGGAAGCGGGCTGAGACCTTCCGTAAGGCAGCTGGTGATGGGGGGCCTGGAGAGGGGTAAGGTCGCGCTGCAGCTCGGTGCACGGGCTGGGAGGGTGCTGAGCCCGGGCTGTGGTGCACGGGCTGTGGGGCCGGAGCTGCGCTGCGGCTCGGGCATGGCTCGGTGCTTGGCCCCTGGGGCTGGGCTGCAGGGCAGTCGGGGGTTCAGAGGGCCAAGAGGTGGACTAAGATCTGGGCACAGCTCAGTTCCCGGGACAGGGGGCTGGGACCTGGGCACAGCTCAGTGCCCGGCTGGGACAGAGAGCTGGGACCTGGGCACAGCTCAGTGCCCGGGACAGGGAGCTGGGACCTGGGCACAGCTCAGTGACCGGCTGGGACCTGGGCACAGCTCAGTGCCCGGCTGTGAGAGAGAACTGGGACCTGGGCACAGCTCAGTGCCCGGCTGGGACCTGGGCACAGCTCAGTGCCCGGCTGTGAGAGAGAACTGGGACCTGGGCACAGCTCAGTGACCGGCTCGGACCTGGGCACAGCTCAGTGCCTGGCTGGGACAGAGAGCTGGGACCTGGGCACAGCTCAGTGCCCGGCTGGGACCTGGGCACAGCTCAGTGCCCGGCTGGGACAGGGAGCTGGGACCTGGGCACAGCTCAGTGCCCAGCTGTGAGAGAGAACTGGGACCTGGGCACAGCTCAGTGACCGGCTCGGACCTGGGCACAGCTCAGTGCCCGGCTGTGAGAGAGAACTGGGACCTGGGCACAGCTCAGTGACCAGCTGGGAGCTGGGCACAGCTCAGTGCCCGGCTGTGAGAGAGAACTGGGACCTGGGCACAGCTCAGTGACCAGCTGGGAGCTGGGCACAGCTCAGTGCCCGGCTGTGAGAGAGAACTGGGACCTGGGCACAGCTCAGTGCCCGGCTGTGAGAGAGAACTGGGACCTGGGCACAGCTCAGTGCCCGGCTGGGACAGGGAGCTGGGTCCTGAATACCATTCACTGCGTGACCCTGGAGTGCCAGGGGACAGGCTGTGACCTCACATTGGCCGAGGCTGAGACCTGGCAGCAGCTCGGTGCAGGGGCAGGTACTGCTTGTGGTGTGGAGCACTGACCTGTCTCCCCCCACTCTGCTCCGAGGTGTCTGCGGGACAGCAGAACCCTCGTGGAGGTGCCCGGGCCCTGTCAGAGCCAGCTGGGTTCTCCTGCAGCCAGCAGGCAGGAGAGTGTCTTTAATCACCCACGCAGGCAGCTCCTAGAATGTGAGGATTGTTTACTGCCCGGTGTTCATAACCTTGTCCCTTTGAGATGTTCATCAGCTCCTGCCTCCCTGGTTTAGGTGTTTTGTAAATGTGTAACCAAAGCGCTGTCTGCAGCCCCAGATCTGAACTGAGCAGGGCACAGCTCTGTGCAGAGCCGGTGCCGGGGGAAGGCAGCATTCCCGGTGGGCCTGGCCATTGGACAGCCAGATGACCTGATTCGGTTGTTATGCTGTGTAATCTGGAGCAGGCTGCTTGTTTTTTTCCCCTCTCTGCTGCTTTCTCCATTTATAAGATACAGGTGCTAACACTTAGGGCTAGTTGGAAATGCAGGAAAGAAACATATTTTTAATTTCTTGAGACGGCTTTTCCTTCCTCTTGTTAGACTACGTGTTAGAATGATCTTGCATTGTAAACTGCGTCTAAATATGATGGCTGAAAATAAAGCAATTTTTTATTAGCTGCTTTGCAAAACAGAAATTACAAGGGGGATGACAACAGTGAAGCTTGCCCTAGGGGAAAGAGGATGTTGGGGCTGGGCTAATTGGGGCCATACCTCTTCAGACTGGAATGAGTCTGGACTGAATATTACCTATCCAAACAGGTTTTAGAGCAGGAGGAGGAGCCCAAGACTGGCTGGAACTAATTTACTCATTTCCCTCCCAAAGGCTGACCCAAAGACCTGTATCAAAGAGTTGCACAAGAGATAGCGACTGGAAGCTCTTTGAATGTGCTGCCTGCAGACTTAAGGCCTCTCTGGGGATTCGAGATGACTTCTCACAAGAGATGCTTTCAGGAGGGGTTGTGCTGAAGACAGAGCGCTGCAGTCTCTAACTGGGACAGCTCCTGCTGGTCTGGAGCTGAGACCCAACTTCCCTCCCTCCCTTTTTCCTTGGAGATGTTGCAGAGATTTAATCTGACCTCTTCCTGCTCACCTGAAGCCTGCCGTGGCGATGATCCCACAGCCAGATCCGACCACCAAAGAGAAGAGAATCGTGCGTTTGAAGCTGGGCCGTTGTTGTGACTGAACTGGAATTTACTCCCTGCCTGTGCTCCCAGAACGACTGCCCTTCCTCTGCTTGTCTGTTTGTGCTGTGAGCCACTTCTCCCTGATCATCTTTGGAATTCCTGAGCTTTCCACGCTGAATTTGCCCATGGCTTTCCTGATGAAGAAGAAGAAGTTCAAGTTTCAGACAAGTTTTACTCTAGAAGAGCTGACTGCTGTCCCCTTTGTCAATGGGGTTCTGTTCTGCAAAATCAGGCTGCTAGATGGAGGAGACTTTGCTAGTTTATCTAGCAGGTAAGACCCTGTCTGCAGACTTGCTGCCTGGCCGTGCTTCTTTCCCTGGTTATTCTTCCCTTCAGTGGTTTAGCATATGGCAACCACTTGCTTACCCCTTGATGGGATTTTAATAGTTCTGTTGTAGGGCCCCACATGCCATATCATTCTCCGGAGCAGGGAATTACATAGCTGGAGAGCTCTGAACCTGGGTGGTGTTGGCTGATTCGCGCTGGATTGAATTTTTCAGAGATGAGGGGAGGGAGCGGGAGGTCACTCCCCTGAAAGGGGATTAAATCCTCTCTTACCTTCCCCCCTCCTCCTTGCCCAAGTTCTCACACACTGTTTCAAACCCTGTTCTGTATTGCCTTCATTGCCTTACTTGAAACTCAACTCTGTAGGAAACTATGTCTAACCAAATCAACCCTTCCCAACTTTGCTCTCCCCCTTTGATACTGAATTTCTTTTCTTGATAAGGGTGGAAGTAGTTTGTTTTGCCTTGCAAATTGCTGTGCAAGGGAAAACTGCTGCCTGGAGTCAAAGTTGTCAGTGTTAAAGACCCAGTTTATCTCCTTGAACTGATGCCATTGCATTTCCCACTTCAGAGCAGCAGTGTTTTCTATGCCATGTTGGGATCGTTCTGCTACACATCTTACAAGGTTCTGCCATCCTCTGTTGGCATTTTTCTGGCTCCTTCAGGCAGGTCTGTCCCCACTCTTGTTACTAATTGCTAATAAAAACTTGCTTTGTTTCCAACTATGCACACAGATTATCACGAACAGTATGCAAACACGAATTCCACAACAGCCCAGACTTGCTTTCTGCTTCAAAATGTGAAGGAAGCTTTCAGTGGCTTTCCAAACTTGTTTTTTTACTTTCCTGAGTGACTGCTCAGTTTTAAAGGTACAGGATTAGTTTGTGCTAGCTGTCAACTGCTTTATGCCAGGACTAAAGCCTGGTTGGGTCTGGTTTTCCTCTTTGTATTGCTGTGTACTGAGCTTTCTCATTTCAGGAGAGAAGATTTTATTGGGCAAGCATAAAACGTTTCTGTCTTTCAAACAGAAGTGTTAGGGCAGCGCTCAAAGCTTGGCTTTTTTTTTCCAGAGGCACCATGCAACCTCATCTGAAGTCCATAGAAGCCAAGGGTGTCGAACACCTCCAGAAATGGACTTTGAATTAATTTCTCTTTTGAAGAAAATCTATCAAAAGACCTTTTCCTTAGTGTTCTCCCCTGAGGCTAGATCCTTGGGTTTGGTGGAAGCAGTTTATCTAAGGAATTCAAACAGTATGTGAACTTGGAAAAAAATTAACCCTTCCACTTCCTGGAGTCGTAACAGAGTAAGTGGCACTGGAGGGTGTCTCAGGAAAAGCCTGTGCAGAGAAATGTTCATCTCCCTCTCCTTGTCCCTGAAAGCAGCTTCTGGGAGCCGTCCCTGGGATTTGCTGGTGCTGCCAGCCGTGTGGGTTGTTTTCTGAGCTGGCTGGGGTTCAGTAGTTCGCTCAGCGTTGCAGATGTGTTCCAGCAGCCAAATCAACTGTAATTCAAAACCAAACACATACATAGCTCTGAAACGAGCAAAGGCAAAGAGGGCTGGGGGTTTCCCGCCTCTCCCTCGACCTGTCTGTGCTCTAACTGAAAGCACATGGAAACCTGTTCCTGCTTGAAAAGTTATGGGTCTCAGTGGTATTGAGTCATTTGACCTTTTCCAAATATTTTTCCCTGTTGCAGTTAGAGAAACTTCAGGAGGGATGAATTTCCAGAAGAGTTACTGTGTGGAGAGGCTCCCAGGTCATGCCTTGGCTTTGCTCTGTGCTCCTCTCTTCATTTCTATCACCTTTTTGATACTCACTGGGAAAGATTAAAGGAAAGGAGATACTGTATAAATGTTGTGTTAGAAATCTGTAAGTTGTTTAGAGTCTATGACTGTTTCTCTGAAATCAACCACTTCCAAAAGTGATTTGGTTTGAGGTTGTAATGTCTGGCAGGTAATTTCTTGTGATCTGCTTATATCCAAAATCTGGTGTTTGCTCTGCAGTCGATTTGGGCTTCTGTGATCTGGGCCATTTGGAGGTTGGTGGCTGTGATTGAGCTGAGCTGTAGCTCTTCATGGCCATGAGATTTCAGAGAACTGATCTGAATAATGTATCCCGCGTCACCTGGAGTCTGTAAACTGAGGTTAGAAGCAGATATAGGAACTCTTCACAGGAAATGTTAAATCAGGTTTTGTAGTTGTCTTGTGGAAAGAGGAGTGTTCTACAGGAACCTCCAGAGACGAATTTTTCAGGTTATTTACAATAAGCTTACTTGACACCTCATGCATGTCTGTGGCAGGAGGTGGGAATATAATATTCCCAACGAGTTCCAGGTGGTACTGTGATCATTTTGACCTGTGGGCAAGGCAGAAGCAGCAGCCTGTGCTGCTGGCTCCCATCAGCCTGTCCTGGTTCCAAGTCCAGCTCAGCCTGGCTTGCACTTACAGACCTGCCACAGCCTGGTGCTCAGGGTCTGGTGGGAAACACACTGGGCTGATGGGAGCCCAGTGTGATTCCTGGACTGCTCACACTTCTGGCTGGAGGGAAGCCTGTCTGAAATGTGTTAAGACTAAATGCTCTTAGGAATTCAAGGATGTCTGGAAAAGGCTCAGGTCCTGTCAGCACATTCAGCTTTGGGGATCTGCCTCTCCTGGGTTTTCTGGTTTGTTTGGGTTTTTTTAAATTATTATTTTCTTGCAGGCAGGTACTCTTATTTCCAGTCTTCCTGTGCTCAGGCCTTGCACTGGACTATAGGTATTTTAATGACTAAAGTTTCAGCTGTAAATATCCTTTTGCTTGTCTTTTCCTCTCCCTTTGTAAAGTTTCCTTAGGCTCTTCTGGGACTTATGAGGAATAAAACTCACAGATATCACTTTACAGTGCTCTGTGTTAAAAGCATCTATTGTGTGTCTGGGTTTATCACCTTGCAGTGGAATTACAGAAGTTGGGCATCTGAAAAGACATCTGAGCCAGGTGTAGGCCAGGCAAATTCTGTATTTCTCAATATATTGAGAAGTACCAATATATTCCTTGAATATTTTTAATCCAGATATTTAAATAGCACAACCACCAGTGAATTCAGTTGCCTCCCAAGTATGTTTAAAAATAGCAGGCACAGAGAAGTAGGGATGTATTCATGGCAACCGTTTTTGTGGAGCAGGTGGGCGGCTGCATTTTGTACCAGTTTGAAGCTTTCTGGGGGGTTGTGCAGCTTCATTCCTAGAGAGACGAGACAGTAAATTCATCGGGAGATATCCCATCCATGGATCAGCATAGGCAGGTGTGGCAGCACATTTCTTTCTCTCAGGATTTTTCATAGAGGTGCACAGAGAGAAAGAGAAAACAATTTCTGCTTCTGCTTCTTGCTTTTCCTATGTGGAATGTGTTTGGAGAATTGTTTACCTGGGGTGATTGCTTGGTTGGGTTCTGGTGAGGATTGTTTGGGCCTGATGGCCAAGCAGCTCCAACTGTGTCTGGACTCTCGAGAACAGGGTCACAAGCTGTTAGTAGTTAGAGAAAGTAGGTTTGTAGTTTTAGTATCTTCCTTTATATAGTATATTAATGTATTATAGTTATAATAAAGAAATCATTCAGCCTTCTGAACTGATGTTGGACATCCTCATTTCTTCCCATTGGGTTCGCCTGCATTTTGCAATAGGCAGGAGCCTGGGTGTCCAAATGGATGCCTAAAGCTAAAGGCTGATGTAGTAAGTTCATGTACATCTTTGGGTATTCCCGAAGAGGAAGACTCAATTAAATTCCCCCTCTTTGCTTACAGTTCATGTTGAGTGACAGCCAGATGCTCTTTGCCTTGGTGCTGAGTGATTTCTGGCTCTGTGTTGGCAGTGAGCATTGCTGGCACACAGCGTGAAGGAAGTGGAAAGCCAGGTGTTATCCACAGACTACTGACACCTCATCCTACATTGTTCTGTTAGCCTGCCAGCAGTTTCACTCTGGTATTTCTGGACTTGAAGGAAGGGATTGTACTCTTAAAGCCCCTGTCTGACTCTAGAGGAAAGACTGCTTTGCAGGAGTTGAGCAGCTTTGAGGGCATTTCCCACCTTCCTCATTGTCTTCTGAAGGCACCTCAGACTGTTTTTTTTGTTGTTGTTGTTGTTTTTTTTTTTTTTTTTTTTTTTTTTTTGAGACCATGCTTTTGCAAGCATCTGCAGCATTTCAGCTTGGTTTTCTGATCCTGGCACTCGTTGCAGCAGTTTGAAACAATGAATGTAGCTTGTCTCCTGCAGCCCTGCCCTGTTTGCATGTGGGCTTGATCTGGGAAGACCTGACCGTGTTGGGGTGGTCTGACCTCCAAATATGTCAGTGCTGCAGCCTGAACCCACAATGTTCTTAGCCTTGCAATTTTTAATTGAGTCGGTATGAAAGGCCACTTCCTGCACTGCGTACTTGATTGGTTTTTTGGGGGTGTAAAGCTTCATCCAGAATACCAAAGAAACACTGATATTTGGGAAGGCACCTCACACTGACAGCTCCTTGTGGACTGAGGTCAGCTTTTGTGCGAGTGTGCCTCTGTCATCATCGTGTAGGCACAAATGAGCTACTTGCTTTTGGCAGCTGGTGGGATAAAAAGCATCGTAATGCCTTAGTGATAAACAGAACTTATTCACTACTGTGGGACATAAATAAAGGAGAGACGCATTGCCCTGCTAACATAGGGCTGGTGATTCAAAAATTTTTGTGACGGGAGGTGCAAGTTGTGCCATCTCCAGAGCGCAGCTCTTGGTGGTGGGAGTTAGAAATCAACTACTTCGCTGTCTTTACGTAAATACTCATTGTACCTGACACTTCAGGTAATTAAGCTGACCATGTTTAGCTTTTTTCAGACCGGAAAATCATTAGCTGTTTGTTTAATCAGAGACTGAAAGACTGGTTCAGCCTGGTTGAGATCTGAATCTTGACTTACGTCTGCCTTAAAAAATAAAGGTTAGGTAACTAAATAGTTTCTTCTAGAGTTCCCAGGAGAGAAGAAAACTGGCTGTAGTGGAAAGGAGATCACTTGCTGAGTGCTGCCTTTTGCTTCCAGTGGGATTGTCACGGTTTAGTAGAGCAAGGAGCTTGATTGTGACTTTAAACTGTTCTCCCAGTTCCATATTTTAGGACAGTATGTGCTTGGCTCTGTCCTCTGCTAGAGCATGTGGTGTGTTAACGTATTTTAAAAGTACTTTTGTTGCAAATGTGTCTGGAAATGAAGACCTTCCCTACATGTACAAATTTTCCTATTATACAGATCAATAGACTTAGTTTTCATGCTCCAGAGCAGCTTCACACAACATCCTTCCTTCCTGGCAGAGCCTCAGGAATAGGCTGGGGGTGTTAATGGAGAAGTGATTTCAATACAGTCTCTAGAAGTGATTTGCAATAAAATATGAGCTATTTCAAGATAATGTTCAAGTATAGTACCTGCTGTGCCTTACATTCTGAAACAAATACAGAGAATACAAAAAGGGGGTTCATTCCAGTAGTGCAGCTAAATGTAGGTGCAAGTTGTGAGAGCAGAAGCAGTGAATGAGGTTTAACCTCTCGCAAGTTGAGAGTGTTGGAAAAACTGCAGAAGTGATGGAGCACCGCAAGGTCCTCAGCACAAACCATCTTAAGTTGTGCTTTGAGTTTGCAAAGCACTTCTCTCACCTTTTCTGGCCTCTGGCTGCTACACCTGCAGGGTCTGATAGATGCTTTGGAGCGGGTCGATTTGCTTTGTGCCATACTTGCCTCTTCCTGTCACCGTCCCCGCATCGAAGCCTGTCACAAGACTGGCAGAATTACGTTAAAACCTTCCTGCCACGGGGGCTGTATCCTGTCGAGTAAAGAACAGTCTCTGTTCATGGCCTGGCCCTGTCCTGCCTGCTGTGGCTCAGGCAGAGGCTGCTCTGCTGAGCAGAAGCCGCAGTCTGAAGCGCTGTAACCGATATGCTGTGTGTACAGCATCAGTAAATACGTTCAGATACAGGCGGCTTTCAAACTTCCCCCTCATCGCCGATTCTGCGCTGGCATTGCTTTGACAGCTGACTCTTAGCAACAGCCTTATCTGTGTGACTTAAGCAGCCCTTGGCTCAGAAAAATTACTGATTGAAAATTAATGTTCTACTGGGAAACCAGGGCTCTGTGGCCCACTTAATTTGCAGGGTGACAATACCATCAGTACTGGCTGAGAATCAGGGAAGGTAGGTGAGAGTGGCCCTGTTCCTTTAAGACATATATTTATTCCTGAAATACAGGGAAAAACCTAAAGGGCTTCCAGTATCTTTATTCTTTGTGCTGTTGAGCTGCCATTAGGTTGACTCTAGCTTTGTAGCTGAATTTCTGAGGAATTCATGCATGCCCTCGGCAGCCTGTGGTCTCTCTACACAGCAGTTGGTATTTTAATAGGCCATAAGTTGCCAGTGGCAAGTTGTTCTGTTACCAGTTTCTAGATAAATGAGGCAGGTACAGATTTATTTCTTATTATTATTTTATTGCAGGAAACTACATCTGGTAGTGTTTTAGGAAAGAGCTCAATGTCTTCTCAGATCACAAACCTCCCTCACTTCAGGCCTGGCAGTGTGGGATGGTGAGCTCTGCAGCATCCACCTGTGTGTGTGGCTCTGTGAGGCCTCATCCGTGCGAGGACAGGCGGATGTGGCTCTATGTGTGACCTCCCTTCTTCAAACAGGATATGTTCTGCATCCTCTGTGGGCTGCCAGCTCTTTACTCTGCTTGCAGCCTACTCTGAAATGGGTCAGGAATTATTTCATAGCTGGGTTATTGTTTAATTATTAGAAGCTTTTAGGAGTTCCATGGACCAACATTTGGATCTGCATGTTTCTTCTGTAGCATCCTGTGAACTTGTGTCAGTAATCCATGTTGTAAAGGTGATCATTTCAGGTGTTATTTCAGGATGTGTCAGCCCACCCCAGTACCAGCTGCTTGCCCTGCAGGGTGAGAGACTTTATTTTTTTCCTCTTGCAGTTTATTCATATTGTGCCAAGTGCACTTGCTGGGAGACACGATGCACGTCGCTGTTGTAACTCCGGACTTGGCATCATCATCCCTCTGGTACCATACAGTGGGACTCGGCATCTCATTTTAGTGCCTGGGTTTGAAAGGCACTTCCCACTAGACAAACAGTTGTGCCAGTGTTCACTGCATGAACAGCCTTCTTGTTTGGTGTATTTTTAATCTGATGAGCAAGAAAGAGAATTGTTGTGCACGATTTGAAATCGCTGATTATCGTGGGTGTCATTGTCACGTGCTTTACACGGGTCACCCCTGTAGCTCAGTGGATAAGGCCAAGGAGCTGGGGTGGAGTTCTGGGGATGAGGTAGACAATGAAAAGGAAGCACATAGAGACTAAAGGATTGGGAGGAGGCAGGTGTGGAAGAGACAGGATGTTCTACATAAGCAGTAGCATATATAGAGGCCACACTCCCTGTGGAGAGCGACTAGCTGAGCTGGCAGGAGAGCAGGATTGTGCCTTTCCTTTGGCTGGACTTATCCTACCTCATTGGTGGGAGGAGGCCTTGAAGGAGGTCCCATGTTGTAGTAGGAGATAGGATGAAGCTAAAAATACTTTTACTGCTGTATGCTGTACTTTAAATAAGAAATGAACTCTGTCTGTTCAGCCTGAAAGCATTGTGAATGCTTACATGGGAGGAAGGAAGAGAGTATGTGGATTTACTGTCCTGGAAGGGCTAGAAAGCCGCAGCCCTAATTAGCAATGCAGCTTTAGAGACCTACAGAGGTCATGTGGTTGGGTTGTCTTGTTCTCTGTCTGGTCACTTCTGTTTCCAGTCTTTAAGGGATAATATTGTTCATCAAAATAAAAATGCAGATGGCCAGGAGAGGAGGAAGAAAGTACTTCTCTGGAAAAAACCCTGGCATAGAGAATTTTTTTTTTTACCTGGCATTGTATCAGACTTTGAGGCTTTATCTGTGCTTGAGACAGCAAAGGTGAGGTGGGTGTGGCATCATGGTGTTCAGTGGGTTTTTGTTTGCATCTGTGTAGGTTGAGGAGAGGGTTTCCAATTTACTTGTGTTTCCATCATGCCTATTTCTCCTGCTAGTTCCTGTTCTTCCCATCCTCGCTTCGGCTGTGCCTGCATGTCAGAGAATATGAGGGAGGCCAGTAGGATATTTATAATTCAGCAGTTTTTCCAGAGCCGTTAATGCTCCATTGCTCCGAGATGAAGCAATCCCATTTGCACTTAGGCAGCCTTGCTGTAACCAGTCAGCCCCAGCTAGTGCAGCAGCCTGCTTCCAGACTAAGCAGCAAGGCTGAGCAGAGGTAGTCTGCTTGCCTGTGTTACAGATTAATTATGCAGTAACCCCTGTGCAGGAAAGCTTTCCCTGGCTTGTGTCAGTGGCCTGTTCTGGTAACACCAGGATATTGCATCTGTATAAATGTCAAATTCTTACAAGCGCAGTGCTGCTCGTTTGTACCTTCAGTAGCCTGCAGTGCTCTTTGCTGCAAGGGAAACTGTGCTGTGGAGGAGTGTATTTCCTACCACTGTTGCTGTCCTTTGCTGCCTTTCTGCTTTGTTGAACACCCTTTTTGTGCTGGATAGGGAGTAGCTGATGATACTGTGGCTCCTGTTCTCTTTAAGGTCCATTTCTGATGTAGGTTTATAGTGATGACTTTTCCTGCTGTAAGTGCAAGTGCATCTGTTCTCTCAAAACAAATCTGCCTGTTGTTTTCCCTCCAGAAGTGATGCAGTACATCTCCAATGTCATTTGCTGTCAGCAGGGGAGAATCCAGGGAGCTTGTCTGAATACAGCTTGTGGTGACAGCCAGAGAGGAGGTAAAGCCTCACTGATCCTCAGAAACCTGCTCCTGCAGTGGGATCCTGTGCTGACATCTCCTAGGGTCTTAACCAGCACTTGCTGCTGGCACTAAATGCAGAGCTCTTCCATATTCTGCCTTTAAACAAGATGTAATTTATGAAATTACTTTTCTCTCATTAGTGGCACCATGAGATACTGGTCATTCTTAGAGAATTGTGTTTGTCTGCAGCTCTGGCTCCAGAGGAGAAAAATCAGCTCTAACTGCTGTATCCCAGACCTTTTTCTCTCCCCTCTTGCTGGCTCTGACACTGAAACTGGGGCAGAAGAAATGGGAGAGGCTGAGTTAGGAGTCCCAGCCCATCACCACTAGTACAGTGTTGAGTCAGGGGTCAACAAGCTTTACTCAGCAGCCACTTCTCATTTGCAAACCTCTCCTGCTGAGTGCCCTTTTTGCTGATAAACACCAGCAGTGATAGATATTGATGGAGGGGACAGAGGTTCAGGGAAAACATGTTTGAACCTTGTCCATAAACCGGTCACCTGGTTTGTACTGCTGAATGGTGCCTGTGTAAAGGAGCCATCCCAAAACACCTGTGTTGATCCTGGAATGAAAAAGTTGCTGTTAACGTATAAAGCCCTTCTCCTGGGCTATTGTATTTGTTTTCAGTAAATGTGTACTCTATAGAAATGACTCATAGGGAAACACGTCTGAACATGGTTGGGTGTTACCTCTTGGGTAACTAAACCTACTTTTAGCACCAGGGTTGACTTGAGGCAGCTTATTTACTGAAAGACTTTTCAGCATGTTCGAGCCAAATTGCAGTGATGTTACATCATACGATATTAATGAAATTATTCCAGAAATGAACTTGGCCTCATGTGCAGGTTAATTTGCACTATAAAGACCTCTCTGGTACAGCTACATTGGCAAACTCTCCCGGCTGAAGCAGGGTTGATATTGGCAAAAAAGTCACTTAACTATTCTGGCATCATTATGTCTTCACGTGCCCTAAACCTGCCTTAGAGGCAAAAACATTTGTCTCTGCACATCACTTGTGTTAGTGATGTTGTTCCTAGTCTTGTGTTGATTCCCTTCTGAGTTTTCATTTGCCAGTTTTATTATCCCAGCAAATCCTTGACCTATTGAATTGACCCATGTCTGGATTTTTCACATATCTGGGGGCAAGTGTTGATTTTTTTTGGTTTTGAAAGGTAACTTTTTTCTTTATAAGTGGCTTTTTCTTCATAAGAGCATCTTGTGTTCAAAGCTAGCTTTCTTACAATACAGGCTTGTAGCCATGTCTTGTGCCCTGTGAGGTGGGCACATTAACAGAGTTCTCCTTGGTGGAGTTTACATTACAGTCTTTCTTCACTGGGAGTTTAAATTTAGACAGCAGTATCCAAATCTGGAATCACTCAGAATAACAGCTAACACTTGGGGGATGAAGAAAATTTATAAATATACAGCAGCAATGGATAATCAGCAAATCTTCTTTTTACATCTGTGGTCTGCCAAAAGTGAAAAGGCTTTCGAGAAAAGCCACGTTGTGATACAGAAACACATATTGGCTCAGAAATTTACTGTATTATTCTACCTTAGTCTTGTAAACATCTGTACAGAGCAAAATTCAGAGTTTTTCTGAAGTGTTTGGGACCTTCTGAAGCTTTAGGTCCTCGATCTCCCCACAGGGGAGATTTGAATTGGGATTTTTTCCAAGGGGCCAACAGGCCCTGGAAGAGTTGGGATTTTTTTCACCCTATTTTAACTTTTGTAAGGTTTACTATAGAGTCGTTGGTAATGAGCCTGAACACCCCCTCCTTCTGTGCCTTCCACCCCCCAGTAACAGGGAATTCTCTAAGCTTGGGTTTTTTCATCCCCCTGTAAGCCTAGCTGGCTGGACAGGAGGTGTAGGTTTGAGTTCATAAGAGGTAGCTTAGTTAAGTTGTCCTCATGCCTATTTTATGCACATTTGATAGTTCAGTGGTTGTAGTTGTGGAATATTAGATCTAAGAGGTATTTAGACCCAGAGTTTGTTCTTCAGAGTGGGGTGGATGTGAACTGCAAGGTGGCACAAAGCAAGAGGAACAACACACGTGGGCCAGGCTGGAGAAGGGACTGGCATACAAAGCCCTGCGTGGGGGAGCTGGTGGCTGACCTGAGCAGACTCCAGTGCAATCTGCAGGGCAGAAACCTGCTCTGCTTTCTTCTGAAAGTTAAATCCTTGTGGATTTGCTTATGGGAGGAAAGCACTGGTGGTGGGCTTGGCAGCCTGGCACATGGCTCATTCTTGGCCAGCCCAGCTCCGACATCGTCTATCGGAACAATGGAAGAAGGAGTTGGTGTGGTGACTCAGTGCATGATGAGAGTTCAAAAAAAGCAAATGCGTCTTTCAGCATTCAATACGCACGTTATTACGGACTTGTGTTTTAGTAACTGAGTCATCTATCCAGTTATTCCTTTCTTTACACTTAGGAGTTTGGTAGTTCTTTGCTTGTGATGTTTTTGCTCCTGGCACACATCCCTGGCCTCAGACCAGAAAGAGCTCGTGCTCCGTAGATGTGGCAAGAAGTCCTTGGATATGTGTTGCTTTGGGTTGGTCTGCCTTCAGCACAGTGTGTAACAATAGATTGCACAGCATTTACTGTTACACTCCCTTCTTGGATTTGTTTTCCTGATGTCCAGCTTTTCTTCCAGATGATAGAATGTAAATTACAAATATCTCAAAGCAGAGTGGCTCTGCTGGGTATGTCCCATCTTTAAAGTGCCATGTACCCATCCCTTGCTGCTTGCAGTCAAGTCTGTTAGAATTATTTCTCCCTGCCTTCTCCCTGCTCCACCCTTGCTTACCCTTCCAAAACTTATCTGACTTGTTCTATAGCTTAAGTTCTAAAGGGTCATTTTTCTGTGGGTTACTTTCTCCATTTGGCATAATTTTTGTTTCCTTATGCAGCTTCTCCTGTAGCACTTGGTCACCAGCTGCATGTGATTTTTTTAATAACCTCCATTGTTTCATTTCCTATGGTATTTTTAACATAATTAATGTTAGGAGCTTAATAGTTTTAAGATCTAGATAGAAGGAATGATTGGAAATATTTCTTCTAGAATAACTCCCAGTAGTTTGAGAAGCCCTGAATGTACTGGAGAGCCTGGCTACCTAGTGCAGTGATCTGGAATACATGGGATGCACTGCACTGGAAAGCTCTTACCTGTGGGACATAGTGCACGAGGTGCAGCATTTCATGTCTGTCACTTCCCAAAGACACATGTCTGGCTTCATGTGACTGGGGTGCAGACATAACTGAATTACTTTCAAAGAAGCTGTTAATACACAACTAGGAATGCTGATGCTGGAGGGTTTTGTTCTGGTGATTGACTGGCTGACACTCCCATTCTCCAGGAGGGATTATCACTCCCTGGCTTGTACTGGTGGACCTTCATCAAGATTGATCACTGCCTTGGAGGGAACTGTAACACGCAGTTCCAAAGATGTACTTTACAGAAATAGGCTTTCTCTGGAAATAAGGTTAAAGCCATAAAAAGTCAGTCCCTTGCCTGCTAGATACTAGCTTGCTTCTAAGGATGATATCTAAATCATTCTTTGAATGCTGTTTTTATTTCATGCTTCCCTTATTGTTTTTGCTCCAGTTCTTTCCTCAGCTGCCTTTCACATACTCAGTGCTGTCATCATCATCCCCTGTCCCCCAGTGAAGCTGCCTTGACTGTTCCTTACCTTGGTTTCTCAGTTGTGGCTGGAGTTTCTTCCATTAACTTTTTTTTTTTCCCTGTACATTTGCCATTAATCCTTTTTCCTGTATTTGTCTCATGTCCAGTCAAGTAGGGATTAAGCAGCCTGTGCTCTTAACTGCGTAAGTGGAATCTGGTTTCCTGAGCTGACTTTCCCCGACTCTTCCTTCCCCGTTCACTTCTCCCCACCTCCCCAGCTGCCAGTGAACAGCAGGAGTGGATGTACGTCCATCTCCTGCTGTGAGGTAGAACTGAGACAGCAGGTGAAACCCTGCAGAAGTTTTGGAGCTTGCCTTGTTCTCCCTCAAAAACACTGGGTTGTGTGACGGGTTCATTCTAAAAGCTTTGGTGTACACATTTAGCTTTTAGGGAGCCTTTACATCTCACTGCTCTGGTGCAAATGAGGAACTGAACAGGTGTGAGCTGATGCCACAAGGGAGATGAGGGTAGGTGTCCTTCTTCACCACAGGCCATTGGAATGGGTTTGTTGGGAGTTCAAAAGTTCATTTTGTGAGTAGGTTGGTAGATGCAGTGACCTTACTGCTGAACCCTTGCTTAAAACACTTGCAGTGAAACATCCAAATAAGACTTGTTTCAAATGACAAAGGCTTGCTTAGTTCTCTCAGTAACACAGTCTGCATCATCTGTCTCTGAGCCATTTTTCCATCATAACTGCTCATGTCTACTGAACAACAACCAGCACTTGTCAGCTGGAGAATACGGGGTTGTTTGCAGAGGGGGAGACGTCCAGCTCCTTGGGTTGGCAGTTGTTCTGGCCAGTGATGTAAGCTCAAGCACAGCAGAGTAACTTTATTGTTGGGAGTTCCCTGCAGCCCTTGCACTGCTTCTGCTCAGGGACGGCACAACCCCTCTGTGTAAACTTGTAAAGCATATGTCCGCCTCCAGGTTAAAGTAGGATTTCATACACTGTGTATCCAGCTGGTTTTAATGATTCTGGAAGATGTTCCCCAGCGGATATGGTGTGTCACTTCTCATTCCTGGCATATGTTTCCACTGAGCTTCCCAGCACCTATTGCTGCATTGTGTTTGCTTCTGCTTTTCTACCTGTGTTTGGCCTCCATGAGCTTGACAACAAAATTAAGCAGGTGGTGGCAGCCCTAAGCTTTACTGATGTGACCTGTTCCTGTGGTGTCTGCCCACAGTCTATCCTGCTCAATGTGGATTCCTCTCCTTTTCC
Organism: Anomalospiza imberbis; assembly: GCF_031753505.1. NCBI lineage: Eukaryota > Metazoa > Chordata > Aves > Passeriformes > Viduidae > Anomalospiza > Anomalospiza imberbis. Next base: position 6,064,275 of record NC_089701.1, on the reverse strand, counting down.
TTGCCAGGCATCAGGATGGCAAAGCCTCAGAGCTGCATTTTTCTTTAATAACATGTGTACTGCTGTGAAGTGCCCTGTCCTAAGCCCATTATTTGGAGATACCTGCAGGTTCTGGATTGTAACTCTAAACCAGCTAATGGCTAAATGAGGGCTTGCTTTGTCTTACATATGTATGTTCACCCACTTTTGTAATTCCTGTTTTTTATAGGCAGTGATTAGGCAGTGTTTGTAGCAGGACCTGCTGTGTTAGTAGGATGGGATATATTTTGATGTGCTGTGAATGCCGGGGTGTTTGGGTTCCTGAGCATCCTAGAAAGTCAGTTTTGAAACAGGCTTTTCAGGGATTTTTCCTTGCACTTACCAAAGGTCTCTCCTACAGCTTTACACTAGATAATCTAGTTAAAATAGTAACCGTCTTCTCTGGAGCAAAATGCAGGATTGTTCCAGGCTTTTCCAAGCTACAGGAGTGCCAGTGATTCTGCTCTAATTCAGCCTTTGGAAGGGCTGGGGATTAGATGGGACTGTTTTAACTGTGTCTCTGCAGATGAAATCAGAGCTGTGTAAAGAAATGGTGTAGAAGATGCCTTTCAGGAGCAATATGCTGAAATAACGCGATCTTTTGTTTCTCTGTGATTGAGGGGACTGTACCTGCATTGCAGGGATTGTGTTCCCTTACTCCCCAAAAGACCCACTGCTGGTCTGTGTCAGGGCCCCTTGAAGGGCTGTTTTTCTTTGCACTTAAAATCTGAGCTGGGAGCTGGCTTGGCAGTCTCTTTAAAATGGTATTATCTCTCCTGTGCCTTATCAGATAAGATGCTGCTGCTCCTGCTGCACTGGTGAACCAGGGAGGAGGAGGGTGCAGAGGACTAGGTCTGCTGAGAGGGGGATTAGTTCTGCTTGAAGGCTCTGACACAGATCCACATCTCAGAGGGGGGACAGTGAGCATGTGGACTGAGCATCAGAAATAGGAAAGCTTACCCTTCCCCTCTGTGTATCGAGGAGGAGTAAATCTGAATAAGAAGCTCTTTGTGTGTGCTTATCTCTGTACTGTCCCATTTAGCCTGAGGTTTTCCCGCATTTGCCCGTGCATGAAACATCAGACTGAGACACGCTGCTCTAGTGCAAGGTTTGACATTAAAAGCTATTTTTTGTTGCTGCAGCCCTTCCAGTAAGGCTGTGGCCTTTTTATGACACTGTCTTATGTGTGACAACTGCCATAAAGCAAGAGTGAAACATCTGCTTTTCTAAATGCTTCAGCAAGGCAAAAGTGTTTCAGCGGGTGGTGTGTCGGAAGGTTGATACCCACAACTCAGCTCTGAGTCTGTAAATAGAAGTTTTAATCTCTGCTCTAGTGTTTCATTAGCTGGGTTTTCATGTGGGAGAGAGTAGCCTAAGATAGCATGGGATGTATACGTGGCCTTTTTCTAGAAGTGTTTGCTTTACCAACTTAAATTCAGAGTGAGCCTTGTAGCTTTTTTGTAACAGTGCTAGTCTGTCCATGGCACTTAAACCACAGCTGGGAAACATCTCTTCTTTAAGGTCTGTTTGTTGTGAGTTTTTCTGCCTGTCTCCAGAGCTGTGTGTGAGCTCTCAACCCAAAGTGGCCTTGGAGGCTTCCCGGAGTTCACTGCTGCCTCTCCAAAAGCAGGTAAAGCAGTGGGCCCTGCTGTGCATCATTCCCATTACTTGAATTCTCACCATGCCATGGTGAAGCATTTTCCAGCTGCTCTTTTTCTGGTAAATCTTCTCTTGAAATGTAGGATGATGGATGAGGGATGCAAAAAACTCTTCCTCAAGCTGGAGGTAGATGAGCAGCTCCAGGATTAGAAAACCTCACAAAGCTCTTTCTAAAACTCCACTTTTCACAAAAGCTGCCACAGGATAGCACTGGTTTATTCTGAGGAGGTATATTTAGGTCTGGAAAGAGTAATTACACAGCTTTGAATAAGTCTGAAGTCAGAAGAGGGCAAAGCTTAGCTTGGCAGGGATTCAACCTTCTGGGAGTCTTTTTGCAAAATTATACAGACAGCTTTTTTAAAATAAAACTTCTGAAAACCCGTTGCATTGGCACCTAGACCTGCCATTGGTGTGAACTATTTCTGGTTCTCCAAATACAGAGTGAAACTTAAAATTAGACACTTCTGGTTTTAAGCTGTTAGTTTCTGCTTTACTTTTAGTTGCCTTGTGATTAAGATGAAAGAAAACTTCTCTCAGTGCAGCCCTCACCATGCTTCTTGGGTGCTTTTTTGTTTCTGTATGATGGTTCATAATTGTATATCAGAGAATATTCCAGGGCTAAATACAAAACTGCTCATCATCTGAGTTCTCATTTTTTTTTTTTTTTTGGTCCCCTGTTTAATGTTCTCTAATTATCAGCCTAACGATAGCTTGAAGGGAGGTGGATAGGCAAACCCATTGCTTCTCCACATGCCATCTTTTGGAAATGTGGAACTAATTTTTTAGAGTTCAGTTTGAAACAATAGAGCTGTTGCTTGCTTGTCTAATGATACAGACCCAGCCCCCACCCTTTAAAATAAAAAGCCAAAAATGGTTGAAATTCATTATTGAATGATTGTGAAAGTTGTGACTGGAAAGCAGCTCTGGATTTTGACTTATAAACTCCTTCTTGCCCTGTGCAGACTGTTCCAAAGGCACAAAACCCCTAAGCTGTGTGTGCACCTGCAGCTGAGGTTCATGATCACAGTGCTGTGGGTAACATAACACCCCCAAATCCTCTTCCTAATCCCTTGCACTGTGTGGTATCTACAGCAGTTCTGGAAAGCCAACGAACATCCTTAATAAGAAGCAGAATGTCTGTTAGGGGAGCTTAGGCTAAAGGCAAATTAGCTATGGAGCTCTGTATTGCTAATCAGTACTTTTTACCACGTTTTGAAGTAATTAGCCTTCATTGGGCTTTGCAGCATCCAGCAGATGTTTAATCATGGCTGCATTGTAAAACGAGCAAGAACTCCTGAGTAAGGAAACTCGCATGCTGGAGCAGCTCTTGATCCCACTGATGATCCTGCAGCTCCTCTGGGAGCCAGGCATGTGCTCTGGGAGCTGGAGCTTAGTCCCATGAAAGCTCTTGTCTGGCAGGAGTTAGAGCTCTGCTCAGGGTTAGGAACAAGGTGTGCTCCAGTGTGCTGCTGTCTGACTGAACATCTTTCACTTGTAGCTGCCTTCCAGCATTCACGTGGAGCTCTGGTGTCAGTAGTAGCTTTAGCATTAGCCTTGCTTTCTAGAAAATAGCAGTTCCTTTCCAAAGGTGACTAATGCTGCTAAAATATTCAGTGTTTCCTGCATCCCCCTGTACCTGCCTTGTGTTTCTGAAGCATGTGTTCACAGGTGGTTTTCCATTCTGTTGCATACCTTTTCTCATCTGTATCTTGAGTTTTTCCTTCCTTTAGGTCATTTAGGATGCTTATTATTGAGACAGGTTTAAGGCACTCATATTTGAAAAGTAACGTGTCTAATTTGGCTGGCATGGTGAATATTTTATTATAAGCAAAACCTTTTTAATCCCTCTGGTTGTGTTTCTTCCTCCTGTCTGAGAGAGCTGGGGTGAGTTGAGTGGAGTAATGAGAACCAGATCTCATCTTGAATTAATAATCCCAGATTCAAAGGTATTTTTGGCACTTAGATGTCTCACTTTTTACTGACTTCAATAGCAAGCCTGAGTTCTGTCTGGAAGGGATTTAAGTTCTCTACCTTGAAGGAATTGTTGCCTTCTGTTTTCTCTTGTTTTAAACAGGGATGATCAGCCTTTATCTGCAATACAGAGGATTACAGGTTTCAGTTTTTTGTCAGCTACTCCTTTTCTGTTCTCTGTGTCTGCCTTGGCTGGCACATTTGGTCCCACAGAATGTCTTGGAGGACCAGCAGGGACCTCCTGGCTCAGGATTGAATCCCTGGATCTATCCCATTGGGCTCACCTCGAGGTTGCCCTAATGGAATGTGAGCTACAGCTTCTTGCCCTTCCTTCCCAGAAAGAGTGGAGACACTACCAAAGCTGATCACTCTCCCCTTTGCCACCAGTCCCTTTGGCTTACACCCTGCCTGGGTCAGATGGTGGGAAGCCTCCCTTTCCCTGCTAAAGCAAACAGTTTATCAGCTGCCCTTGCACCTTTGTCCTGTGCTAGGAGGAGAGATAAGAGTCAGATTTGCTTGCTCACAGCTGTCAGCAGTGCCTTCCCTTCCTCCCCCGGCCTCATTACTTTGAGAACTGAACTGGCTGAGGGCCAGGCTCTGAGCCATAAATGGATCAGGTCCTGTAGAGACTCAGTAGGAAACCAGAGCCTCGTGGAAGGACCCACACACCTTGTTTCCAGGCTCCTTTGAACCAGCTTCCTTGGAGAGGTAAAATCCAGCTTCCCCTGAGGGCTGTGCGGAAGCCAGAGCTGTACCTGAAGTGATTCCTGCACTCAGGAAGGCTTCTTCTCTTCCTCCTGAGCCATGTGCCTCTCCACTCACCCTGGAGATCAGGATGGTCTGCTCAGAAGCTGTGCAACCAAAACCACCTCTTCCCTGGCTGAACCCCTGCAGGATTTGAAGCTCCGTGTTTGCTTGGTGTGACCCTGTCTGCTTGCACCAGGAGCATTTCCACATGTGTTCTTGTCCTCCTCCAAGCTGGCCATCCTCACTGGCTTAGTCCCAGCCCGAGGAGCAGGGAAGGACAGGCCATCCAGGACACAGAGCAGTTTGCTGTGCAGAGGCTGTACAAACAGACATGCTGGAGGGAGATAAGCTTGTGAACCTTCAGCCCAGTTTGAGTATGGAGATTTGCTCCATGCAGGCCGGACGGTGAATGAGCCAAACCGGCTGAGCAGGAAATGTCAGAGAGCTTGTGAGAGTTTTAAAGGCAAATTCTGTTGATGAGATGATTAGTATTTCTGTAACCTGGGTGGATTTTACCTGTATTGACTAGGAAAAGCTTGATGCTAAACACCTTTGTGTGGTTCAGTTTCAGGTGAACCAAGCTGTTGCAGAGGATCTTTATGGGCTAGGATGCCTGTCATTAAAAAAGATACTTAATAGCTGGCCTTCATTTGGCTTTGTACCTTTATTTGATTTTTTTTTTTTTTTTCATTCTCATAGAGAGGAAGTTCAGGAAAACTGTGTCCGCTGGAAAAAGAAATTCACCTTTGTGTGTAAAATGAGTGCCAACCCTGCCACAGGGCTCCTGGACCCCTGCATCTGCCGAGTGTCTGTCCGTAAGGTGAGCATCCAGCTTTGCTTCTGGCAGGTAATACCACCAGTAGTGTACTGGCAGCTGGTTACTGGCTGCTTTTTGGCAGCAACAAAAATTGTGTGGACTGTGGTGGGAAGGAAAGATTGTTTGGGACAGGATATGCTGGAACAGAGCCTCTCTCTCCAAGAAGAGTCCTTGATGGAGGATGGGAGCGACCAAGGTGGTGGTAACCCTTGAAGAGAGAGGCTTGTGAATCCTGAGAGCAGATTCCAGGACTGAGTAATGACTTTCCCCCTGTTGCCCCAGCACATATAATAGCTGCTTTTCCTGTTTTGTTTTGTTTCCCAATATAGGAGCTGAAGGGCGGAAAAACCTACTCAAAGGTAAGAGCATAGAAAGGGCAAATGGAGCAGAGTGAAGATGGTCTTGTCTCCTGCTAGTGCTTTACACCCATTAGAAACCAGTGGCTGCTGAGTGGACCATTCTGGAGAGATATTCATTAGTTCTTAGTTTAAGTCTGAGTTAAGAGATTTCCCAAGAAATTCAACTTGCTGGGACAGGATCCAGATTGCACTGGATATGGATTCGAGATGGGGGGTCGGAGAGATGATCTGCATGTCCTCAAACTTTGGGGAAGTTCTGAGTCAGATGTGAACTCTCCAGCTTCTGGCAGCATGTCTCTAATAAAGAAACAGACTCAAATTCTGTTCTCCAGAGCATGGCAGCCAGCTGAGGCAGGCACCTCATTGCCTCAGGAGAGCAGGCAGGAGCCTACAGCAGAAATCACTGCCTCCCAGAGCACAGGAGACACCGAGGCAAAAGCCAAACGGATCAGCAGGGATCTTAGTCTTGGTTTCTTTTCCTCACTTTTTCTTGCCTGTGCTGTGGGACAGACAATGGGCCACCCCCTTCTCCTCCTTGTGCTGGATCAAGAGACAATGTTGGCTTAGAAGCTGAGCTCACACAGTGCCCAAAATGATGTTTGTCTGAAAATGAGTCACTGGTGCTGGTTTCTAATAAACAGATGCTTTGGTCACACACAGCCATGTAAGAATTCCTTCTCATCAATATCCTTTCTGAGGCCATGGAGGCACCTGGCTGTGAAGGGTCTACTGCACTAGCTCCTGTATTCTGCTCTGCTAGGGGGGAGAAGGCAGTGTGGCATTGTTCCTTTTTTGTTGCTGATTAGGACATAGTCTCCAGGGCCACCAGTTTTTCTTTCACTAAATTCACACTGTGGGAAGGTTATTCATTCTGCAGAGCTGCATGTCCAGGGAGAGCAGCATAGCTGGAGGAAGAGACATAGCAAATGCATCAGCCTTTGCCTCCTGCAATGTCCATCCTCAAGCTTTCTGCAGGATTTGGGAAGGCAGAATTAAAGGAAGCCTGAAGGCACATTTCTATAGTAGATTTAACCTGGAGACCTTATTCAGGTCATGTTCTAACCTACTTCCTTTTTGCTCAGTCTTCAGTTGTGTTTAGTGGCATTTAAAAGAGACTGACTTCCTCCAGCCCAGAACTGGAGACCAAATCTCAAGTACTTGTCATGTCTTGGGCTGGTATCTTGCTTGGTCTCCTGTGAAAAAGTCAGATGTGTTCTCTGAGAAGATGATCTGAAGCAGCTCAGAAATGAGAGATGTCACACCAGATTGCAGTCTTGCCTTGTGAACTAGGCTTGTTCCAGGCAGGTTCTTGTGACAGAACTGATTTGGGCTTCCTAATGTTTGTAGCAGAAGTCTGAGGTGCATGTCCATGCAGCTATTTTCCCATTCTGCACCATGAGTCCCCACCTTTTTAAACTATCCTATTCAGCTGAGAACTTCTCCAGCCATGGCAGCAGATGTAGAGGAAAATGAACCTTGTGAATGCCCTCTGTACCTGGTCCCCCATTAGCAGGGACCGAGGGTGATGGGGCTGTTTGTGCTCCAGGCAGAGTTTCCAGTGCCTTGCACACCTTCGGGTTTGACGTGAGTGTCACCTCGGTGTCAGGGGTGACACAGCGGAAGGCAACAGGAAGGACTGATAAAGCAGAGACTCTTTCCCTGAGCTGGAAGAAACACCATCAGCTGGCTGGAAAACTGAGGAAACTATTCTCAAAGGTTATATCTGAAAACATCCTTTTGTTAAGGGATCTTTCCTCTATATACTGGGAGTCTGCTTCCTGAAAGAGCTTCTGACCTCAGCACACTGTGTGGGTTGCTGGAGGGTTCTCCCACACTCTGGGCTCCAGTGTTGATCTCCTCTCAGAATTTAGTGCTGTGGTGGAAGAAGAGGGATCTGGGTCTGGGCCACCCCTGTGCCATGCTGTTCTCCTGGTGTGGTGGTGCTGTGTCTTTGTCACAGTGATGGATTGCATCTCCCTCTGTGGCTTTCCTCTGTCCTGCTTATCTCTAAGAGATAAAAATTCACTGTTTTTTTCCTTATCGGTGAATAATTAGCAAACAGCATAGCCCTTGGCTAGAAGAGACAGAAAAATTTCTGCAGCAAGGGCTGAAGAAACACTTGAATTAAAGGAATTCTTAAGAAGTGAGAAGAGAGGGAGAAAGGTTGTTTTTTCCTTTTTTTTTTTTTTTTTGGCTGATAAAAGGTTCCCTCTCTATCCCACTTGTTTTTTCATTTGCCATCAGAAGTTCCCCTTTGAGAATGGGATGAAGGAAGCACCTATATTAATCTTGTTGCTGTTTCCCCCTCACTCATATATCTTGAGCAGATTGTGATTTTTGACTTGGAATAGTGGTAGCCAGGGTTCCTCTGGCAGTGACCTTTTTGTGCTGGGACTCTGTCAGCTTCCTCAGCTGACAGGGGCACCACAATTCCATGGGATGGTGCCACTGTTGGGGCTCTCCGTTCAGTTGTGTCATCCAGCTGTCAGCAGCAGGGCAGAAGGGATGTGCTGCAGAGCACAGAATGACCTGCTGCTGCTCCACCTGTGTTCCCTGTTCCCCTGGGAGCTGACCTGCTGTTGCTGTGACGCAGATGCTCCACGCCTGGATGCTTTGGCTACATACAGAGTACAGCATGTCCTCCTGATCAGAAGAGATGGGGCACAACTGCCTTCTGTTCCTAAAGCTGTGCATAAAAGCAGCTGTAACTTTTTCTTTAAAACACTGTGTTAATACACCAGGGATTAGGGCAGGAAAACAAAGGTGCTCTTCATTGTGTGTGTATTTACTCTGGAGGGATCGGTGCCCTTTTTGAAAATGCATGTGATCTTCAGCTTGTCACCTTCTCTGTTTGCTTCCCATTTGTTACAGAAGGTTTAGAGAAGTCACAAGTAAATCTCTCCAAATATTTCTTTTCCTTTCTGCCTGTCAAACCAACCTCTTGCTAGTTAAACCTTAGCAGTGTCGAGGAGGAGCTGCCCAGCCCAGCAGCTGCCTCTAAGGGGTGAGGCACAGGCAGTGCCACATGGCTCTGGGCCTCCAGCTCCCCATGCCTGTAGTCTGTTGTTTTTTTCAGGATGGTGTCACTTTCCCCTGTAACAATATCCTTTCATCTCCTGGTTCACATGCTCCACTGCATTCTGGGATGGCCCGATACAAAGAGTGCCTTATTATGTTTGTGTATGTGTGATTCTGTTTTTTCCACATTGTTGACCTAGTGCCTTCCATGTCCTTGGTTATGCAATGGCTGCAAGCTGGTTAACACTGTCCTGGCCACCACCACTACTGTACACCCTTCCTCCACATGGGCTTGACTTCCTGAAGGCCTCCAAGTGTCCATCTAGCTTGGGATTAGGAATGTGACCCTGTCCATCCTCAAGAACAGGGAATCTCCACAGCCACCACTCTGTGTCCTGGCTCCTGTTTCTGCCCATGCTCACAGATGTGTTCTGTCCCTTTGGTCTGTGTGACACTGTGTATCCCTTTATGGAGTAGTGTCTGTTCTCTCACCTTCCCCTCCATTGTTTTCTTGGCTACAGCTGGGCTTTGCTGATCTAAACCTGGCAGAATTTGCAGGCTCTGGATCCACTGTCCGTTGCTGCTTGCTGGAAGGATATGATACTAAGAATACCCGACAGGACAACTCCATCCTAAAGGTACAACAGCTAGAATTTACACAGTAGAAATCCTACTTAGGGCTTTGGGGAGATCACAGATCCAGGCCGGGGAGATGGTCCTGTTATGTACAGAGCCAGGATTTTGCTTTTGTGCTGCTAGACTGACTTGGGAAGCTTCCCATTATCAGAGTTGCCCTTTGATAATTTGGCATTGATTTGGCCAAGCAGTGACCTTTGACAAAAAAAAATGGAAGCAGGAGGGAGGGAAAATGTTACAAGGCATTGTCAGCCTGGCCCAGCTGGTGTCCTGCTGAGCCACTGCCACTTGGAGTTACTGATGCCAGGGATTTGGGGCAGGGAGGGAAATACTTTGCTAAATCCCTGAAGCTGATTTCCCTGGGAAAGGAGCTAGATCTGGCTGATCTTTACCCCTAGCCCTTGAGCTCCTGGCTGTCGTGAAGTGAGGAGCTCAGTGCAGCATGGCTAATGATGTGCCTTGTGTCCCCTCTCTAGGTCACAATTGGAATGTCCCTGCTCTCTGGGGACCCCTGCTTCAAAACGTGAGTTCCTGGCTGTACCCCATTCTGGGGAGACACTAAAATTGCTGAAGGGAGGGGAAAAGATGCACTTGACATTGGGAACTACAGTAAAACTGGTTGAATCAACCAGAAAAGTACAGCCAGCCTGTGCTATTCATTGGTTTTGTTCTCTGCTCTGGCTTTCCCAGCTTTGATTATTGCTGTGCACAGTATTTTCCTTGATGGTGCAACTTAGGTTTTAGAAACCAGTAGATTTTGATTACAAACTTCATGTTTTGCATGAAGGATAGAATTTCTCATGGCTCTGGGCTTGGTTTCACTGACCTCCAAGAGGAGAAAGGTCAATAAAGAAAACAGTCTTGGAAGTGGACACGCTTCAGCACATACCATGGGGGATAAAGATCTCAGATTGAAACAGCAACAAAAATACTTCAAGGCTGAATCATTTTAATTGTTTTTCTACAGGGCTCACAACTTGTATTAATTAGCAGAGAAATTGCAGTAATGTGGGGTTTTTTTAAGTGCATAATGATAGGAAAGAATAAGTACACTTAGGCTGGGGAGCAGTTTTGCTGCTTAAAGAATTGTTGGTGAATCAACAAATATCCTGGCCACATCTTCCCTCACACCACAGTGCAGCATCACAGTCCCAGCCCTGCTGTGGTGTGCTGGAAGGTGTGTGACTACGCAGCAGGGCTGCCATGTGCCCAAAGGAATATTTCATGTTGCCTCCCAACAGTATGAGAGAAGAAAGCTTTACCTTGAGGCCAGCACTTGTAGCAGTTTTATTCTGGGCTAAAGGTCTAATTTTAGGAGCTAGCTTGGAGTGTATAAATTAGCTCAAATTCTTGTTAAAAATGCTGCATCACTTTTGGTAGGTTTGTTTTGTGAGTGGCCTTTCGTAGTGCTGCAGTATTTTCTGACACTTTTGAACACAACATCAGTGTCATCTAATTCTGAAGAATTTCTGCTTCAGGAGAAGCTGTAATAAAGAAGTTTTGAGTACCTTAAACCATAACTTTACAGCAGTAACAGATGCTTTAAATCTATGGTACTAGGATGTCTGGTAATAATGTCTGACAAAAATACCTGTTGCTCCTTTGCAATGGAAGCAAGTCCCACTGTTAGAATGCCTGAAAATGACACAGAATAGGATATAAATATCCATTTAATGTATGTAAGTTCAGTCTGAAAGTCAAACCTAATTTGCTTGAAGGATTTTTGCAGTCATTCCCACTTTTCCCTTTTATGTTGATGATGTGCAAATATCTAAAAATAGAAACTTTGCATGTGGAATAGTCCTTGATCAGTAGAGCTTCTGGTAAATGACACTCATTAGAGGGTTAGGCAGGAATTAAACTGTGCTGGGAAATCACTTCCAAGCACTGATTTTTTGCAGCATTCCATGAACCTTCTCCTGCTGGGGTTGTTGGAAGGGGCAGAGCAGCTGAGCTGACAGACCAAAGGGCTGCTCCCACAGCTGCTGCAGGAACACTTTGCTTGCTTAAGGTTGTAAAAGCCTTAAAAACCTGTGAAGCGAAGTCCCCAAAGCACCTGGGTGCATGCAAATCACTGATAAGGTGATTAGGGAGGGTTTTTTCCTGGTGAAGGCATGCTGTGAGTTTCCTGAAAGCTTTATAGCCATTCAGCTGCCCACATTAAATATTCTGTCTTCCAAAACACTGCAGAGATCCCCTCTCATGTAACATCTTCCCTTGAAGCTCTGACTGAGACAAAAGATTTTGTTTCTCACTCCTCACTTAAAATCCATAATATGATCTTTTAGTTCCAGTTCAGACTTCAGGCTACGGGGAGGTTAGGGCTCCAACAGGAATATTCACTTTGCCACGCTGCACATGCTGTGGCTTCCACCCAAAAGCACTTCTGGAGGAAGGGAGGGGGCTCCGGGCACTCACAGCTCTGCCCTGCAGTCAGCATTTACAAAGGGATGTTGCAGGCTCACAGAATAACCAGAAAAATAATTCTGACAGCTGGAAAAACACTTTAGTTTCACTGAAAGGGAATTTAATAGTCAGTTAAAAAAGGGAAAGGTTATTTGATTGCTGTAAAAGTGGTCTCACAGGGGGACAGGGTTGCTGGGATAAAAGGTTTCATTTTAGAAAGAGGTGTAAGAAGCTGGACTTGAGAGTGGGACAACAGCAAACTGGTTCCTGTTTGTGAAGCCAGCTGGCCAGTGGACACATGTTGGGGGTGAAAGGGCAGTTCTGGATGGTGTCCTGGAAGACAGTGCAAGTTCTGAGCCTGCTGTCCTGTATAAATGAATGAATGGCCCCTTTTTGCCTCAATTTATCTCAAAAACTTGATTTTTCTTGTAATGCAATCCAAGGTAGGGAAGACACAAGTCTTGCATGTAGGAGAACAAATCCCAACATCCCATTTGAGCTGCTGGTCAGAGGGCTGCCAGCTTCCCCCTGCTGAGAAGGGTGGGATGGACAGAATGATGCCTGCTCCCTGCTTGGCAGTCTGTAACCTCCTTCCCTTCTGATTCCAGGCCTCCTTCCACCGCCAAATCCATCACCATCCCGGGGCAGGACTCTACTCTGCAGCTGACCTGCAAGGGCGAGGGAACCAGCAGCAGCAGCAGCTCCTCCACAATTGGCTCCCTGCGCCAGGCCAAGCCAAGAACTGCCATTCTCAGCTCAGGTCTGAATGCCCACCCTGGAGCCATGCAATGTCTGGCTGTGCCTGGACACTCCTTTGTTTATCCCAGCAGTTGCAAGCACAGAAACTCTTCAATTTTTCATATTTTCCCACACCCCTCCTCAACGCCATTGCTCATTGAGAATAACCGAACCATCTAAGTGGGGAGAGGAAGGTTGAATATTTGCCACATGCATATTTCTGTTAGTGGAGATAAAGCCATTTGTTCTTTTTGCTGGGGATTTAATAATTCATGCTCTGCACTCATCCCTGCTTTCCACTGTGTTCAATGACACTTACCATTGTTCTGCACTCAGTTGTTCTGTTGCTCAGACTTATCTTCTAGAAAAGTTCCTCTGAAGGTTTTAGAAGTTGGTTTAAGGTCTAGTGGCCTTGTTCCAGCTGCTGATGCAGTTCTTTGGCTTCTGTATGAGCCTGTTTTCAAGGGCACTGCATTTTCACATCAGTTTTTTTCCTTCCCAGCACATTCCAAATGTGCAGGCAGATACACGGCACCAAAATAGCACTCGAGTCTCATCCCCTCAGTTGACAGAGCACGTGGTGCAAGTGGTGTTCTTAAAAAGCTGGCTAATGTGTTACATTTGTGCACTTCTGGATAAGCTTCCTGCTTATCCAGAGAGACAAGCAGGACTAGCAAAGGAGCAGGGGTTATGCTGAAGGGTCGGTATCAAATTCAGAGATTATTTAAATGCTGCAGGCTCTCTCACAAGTAATAGAAAGGGAAAGGTGGTAACAGAAGCACCCATACAGAGGTTGAAATTCTTTACTGCCAGTGGCCATCTGATGCTTACTTGGTCTTACTTAGCTTGATGCTTTTAACTATGGATAGTTTCAGACACTACTTGTCCCTCTAGATGCTACAAGCCCCAGAGATGTTTGTAAATTCATGTGCTGGATAGAAATAGTGACAGACTTGACAGAGCTCACTGTGGTCTTCCCTACTCTCTGAGTGTTTCTAAGCCCTGTGCTGGCCTGTGCAGCAGGGCTCTGGCCAGTAGACTGCCCTTTCCTTGATCTGTCATTCCAAGATGAGTCTTCACCCCCAGCTGATCAGTGCTTGGTTATGGGGTAAGCAGTGTCCTCCTTTCCTTGGCAGGTGTCCCAGAAGAGTCGGATCAGAACCTGTCCAGCCCAGAGGAAGTTTTCCACTCAGGGCACTCACGGAACTCGAGCTATGCCAGCCAGCAGTCCAAGATCTCTGGTAACCACTGATCCACACAGCTCTGCCATCCCTTTTCCTTCCCTGCAGCAAGTTCCTGTGAGAGTGATTTCCAGCCATCTCTCTCGCCCTGCTCTGTAATACTGGCCTCCTGTTCAGTCTCTGCAGATGAGCTCATAGATGTTTAAACCTCTGTGTGCAGGAGCAGAAGTGCTGCTGTGAAGCTCCCTGCCCGTTAGCTGTGCTGCCAGGAGTGGGAGCAGCAGCAGCTGAGGTTTGTGGTCCTGTGTGTTGGCAGGTTACAGCACGGAGCACTCCCGCTCCTCCAGCATGTCCGACCTGACCCACCGCCGGAACACGTCCACCAGCAGCAGCGCCTCGGGGGGGCTCAGCATGACCGTGGAGTATCCTGAGGGGGAGAGGGAACACAAACTGGAGAAGCCACCTCGGCCCCCCAGACCACCCCTCCTGCTGGACAGACCCTCCCGGTGAGTAACAGCGGAGCAAAGACCTTTCTCTGGGAAGGAGAAAGAACCTGCTCCTTTGTCTTCAGGCAGCAGTGGACCAGATTGTGGCCGCTGAGGAGGAAGGAGACTGTGGCCAAGAAAAGCAGGACATTATGTAGAAGTCTGTGTCTTGAAAAGCTGAGTAAGTTTTTCCTGGATTTCCTCTTGCCAGGAGAAAAAAGGATTCAATGGAGAGTCACCCAACCCGAGTGGACGACACCAGGATTGATGCTGATGATATAGTGGAGAAAATAATGCAGAGTCAGGACTTCACAGATGTCAGCAATACTGAAGGTGAGTGGAGAAGCCTCAGAGGGGATGTCTGGGCTGTTCCTTTTGCAAGGCTGCCAAGAGTTTACAGTCAGATCTGTTCTGCCGTGGGCTCCCTTATCCTTTTGACAGCTATTTGCTTCCAGTGCTTGCTGGGTGTTTCTGTGGTTGATAAACCACATGGATTTGTGAGCTGCACATGTATTTACAGATAGCACTTGCTGCTGCTCCACACATGACAGCAGAGATTGAATAGTAGCTCAAACATGCAGGGAGAGAGAGGAAAAATACTGATTCTCAGCACAGTGGAGATCAGTTGCATCAGCTGTCTGCACTGCTCTAGTGGCCTTCGTCCAGGGTCAGGCCAAGGGTATTTATCTGAAGAGGACAGCACAACCGGAGGGGAAGCAGCACATCTCTACAGAAACATGGGTTACCATGTGCTGGTGATCAGGTCTGTCAGAGAGCTTAAGAAGGGGTTTTCTCCATTGCAGTCACATGTAACTGCTTTTGTTTTCAGTTTCATTTTCCAGTTTAGCATAGAAATCAACCTTTAATCTGATTTTTTTTTTTATCTGAGGTTTTCTGTTAAGTTTTAAACTTGAGCCTAGCTTGTTATCTGTGCTTCATTAATTTACCATTAGTCACCTTAAATTGTTGCACATGGCAGCACTCTTATCCTGTGGGAGTTATACCTCACTCAGTGTGGGTTAGAACTAGACTGGATGCAGCTGCCTCTCACCAGCAGAACAGCCTGAGTTTCTCCTCCAGTGTCTCTACCAAAGCAGTGTGAGGCCCCACATCTTATCTGTTCAGACGTGTATAAGCTAACCAAGAACTTGCATCAATGGAATTGCCTTTAAAGAGGCAGCTGGAGGAGTATGACTGAATTAATATCTCTGCCTTTATTCTTCTAAAGCTGCATGTTGTGGAGCTTTCCTTTGGAGCAAGGAAAGGAGTTCCCAGGGGCTCAGTGACTGTGGGAACACCAGCAGAAAGTGTGGACATGCTGAGACACACTTGTTCTATGCTGATTGTGTGTCTGGGAGGGGAGTTCCTGGCAGCCTCAGTAGTTCTGGATTTTGATGTCTGTCTTCCTTTTCTATCTGCAGACAGTAACCTGAGGTTGTTTGTGAGCAGAGACGGAACAACCACGCTGAGCGGTATTCAGCTGGGAAACAGGTAGGTTTCCCAAAAGGCTGGCAGACAGAGGGGCTCCAGAGAGATTAGTGGGCTCTGTACCTAGGAAACTTCCACTTTTTGCTACAGGAGAGATTTCTAAACATCATGTGCTACATATGCTGGCTTTATTCCCACATTAAGAGCCCTGGGATCCCTTTGGTGACAGGCTTTAGTTGCACTAGAGTATGAATGCCATTCTCAGCAGGAGCTCAGAGGGATAATGGGATCCTGGTTGCTAGATCGAGGAACAGAAGTGAGGAGTGAAAGGACAAAATGGTAGAGGCTGGTTCCCGTTTGTTCCTGAAGGAGGGAGCTTTGCCTCCTCCTGGCTTGCAGCAAAACTGCAGCAGAGCGGGGTTTATTGTCCCTTTTCCCTGCCTCTTACTGTCCCTTCTCCCTGCCTCTTCCATAATCATCGAGGCCTTGTTCTCTCATGAAAGCCTTCTGAAGCAATAAAATTTTTTCTTGCCACGAAAGCTCTTAGTACAGCTCTTGGCCAGTTGCTTTTGAGGCTTTGCTGCATCTTTGCAGTTGAATTGAAAGGAGCAGTAATGGTAATGCAAAGATCTATCAAGTTGGTAACAAAGCTGGGAGCACAGCAAAGCTCTGCACGCTGGCTTTGTTCTAGATAGGATACTCCCCCTTTGCTGTGTCCTGTAGAAGGGCTCGTGTGTCACAGCCAGCTCTCTCCAGTGCTCTGTTGCTGACTTGTCACCTCTTTGTCCCCTCACTGTTCCAAGGACTGACTTCCCACAAGGCTGACTCGTTACTGGCAGTGTTCTGAGTGGGCTTAGAAGATGTTTGAGAGTGGAGAGCTCTGAATTAGAGCTTGGTTGCTAAAATGACTGTGAAGAATAACCAGCCCCTCTCCCCCTCTGCCTCTCCAGGGTCTCATCTGGAGTTTACGAGCCAGTGGTGATTGAATCCCACTAAATGTGAAGAACAGGGTAGAGCTGCTGGACACAGGCCCCCTACCCAGTCCGCTGCCACATGGATGCCAACCTTTACCTCTCTTCATGCAGCATTCCAGAAGGGATTTCTCCACGCCCCTCCTCGTATGTTTGCACTGCAGAACTACTCCGAGACCACTCCAGAACATGCACTTTCCCTGCATTGCCATTGTCCTTCTCTGCTTCCTGGTCGTTCCAGTGCATGCCTTCCCCCTGTTCCTGCTCAGACACAAGGTGTCTGTGCGATATCCTTGGGCTAGTCCCAGAGGATGTTGCTCATCTGCATCCCTCATTCCACCCCTTCACTTGCAGCAGGGGACTTCTCAGTTTCTGTCTCCCCAAAACATTGGGTTATACCACTGTGAACTCTTCAAACCACTGGGGGTGGGGGAAACCATTCCAACCAAACCCAGAGCTGCTTGCTGGGGACATGGTGACATGGCCACTTGCAGGATGCTTTATTCCATTGACTCTGCAAGGGAACATCACCTCCCAAGGCAATGGTTTTACTGAACAAGGAATGCTGTGGTGTACACTTCACCTTCCTATCCTCACATCCCCAAACAACATCTTCTCATAGGAAATACTTCCCAAAAGTGCATTTCAGAAAACTCTACCGCAATCCAGCTGGGAGTTGGTGAACGGTTAAATGTGAGTGCTCGTCACACCACTGACTGCAGCAGCCCTTCCACTGCTGGGCATGGAAGGGGGTGTTCATCAACTAGCATGAGCAGGAGCACTTTAGAGGTTATAGATTTTACGTGGAGGAGGCTTCTACTCACTATTCCAGGAGTATAATCTGTGTTTGCTGGACTAGCAAATAGTCCTGTTGGAGCTTGGAATACAAAGCCTCTTTTTTTTTTTTTTTTCTTTTTTTTTTTTCTTTTTTCATTGGCTCAGGAAGGGAGCTGCCCTTCTTGGACTGTGAAAAGAATCTCATCTGACAGCCCTTCCCTGGGCCAGAGCTGGATGCAGTTGACTGCAGTGGTCTCCCTGTTGTGGTGGTGATGTCAATTGCCTCTCTTGGCCTGGGCTAGTAAGGGATTTGGTGTTGCTTGGGCTTTTTTGTCTTGTCAGCAGAGATCCGTGCCTGTGCTGGTTCCTTCTGGGGCTGGGGAGAAGCTACTGTCTCTGCCTTCAAGGCTAGAAGGGGTGTTTGCTGCTGCATTAGCCACAGCAGCTGTCCTGACCTGCTCTGTGGTGAGTGAACTCTTCTGACAAGGCTTCAAACTGTTCTCTGGTTGATCTTTCAATTGCTCTTCTTTGGGTTTGGTTTCTGCAGTTGTTTGACACTTTTCCTTGCAGTGTGTGGCAGAGATGTCGATCCCTTTCACTCCCACTTGGCGATTTCTCCTGGCAGCTGAATTGCCAGCGAGGATCTGGGCAGGATCTGGGCAGCCCCTGGCTGTGGGCCAGCAGCAGGCTGTGCTTGCAGCCCTCTCTGTACAGAGCCCCTCAGCTGATAAGCTATTTCTGTGTAGTGCCCATTCCTCTTTTGCCAGTGTTCTGTGGTAGCACTCAGCAGCCGTGCCCTCGGAGCAGTTCCACACTCCAGGACCTGGCTCCCCTCTGGCACTTGTGTGTGTGTGTACAGGCACACACTCGTTCTGTTCAGCAAGGAAAGACTTGTAACTGATCACGTTGTTCAAATTCTTAGTTATTGTAAAGCCTCTTTTAAAGGAGAAAAAAAAAAAAGCATTAACTGTGGTCTCTTTGGCCAGAATGCATGCAGATGAGCTACTGGAAAAGGGAATCTGGCAGAATGAGAAACAAGGAATGAAAGGGCCTTGATTCAGCTTTTTTTTTTTTTACCCTTCTAGCTAAGGATGCTGCATGGGGAGGGTGTTCAGCAGTGTGGTAAAACTATACAGTTGCTTACTCTGTTTTGATGGTTTCTCTCTTTGAGTCAAGAGGTTTCTTTCTGTGTTTGGACAGACCACATATAGTCTATGCATCTTTTCCACCCTTTCCCTTCAAAGGGAGTTAAATTTGAATTAGGGTAAAAAGGGGATACAGACAACACCTTGGTTTCGTTTAATGTAGGGAAAAAGTGTTGGATTTCTTGAGACTGTCTAGAACAAAAGCTCTTTCACACTTGCTAGGTTTTTTTAATGGTGATCTCGTCTTCATTCAGCCTGGGTAAGTTTGGCACTCACTTGCAGGCTGCTGAGCATCCTGCCCTGTTCCTGGGGTGCCACGTGTCTGCAGGAAGGAGAGAACTGCTTGTCTTTCTCTCTCCCTGGGGCAGTGCCAGAAAGCCAGGCCTGGCCTGACCGTCTGCTCAGGTCAGGGTGAGGGCAGAAGGAGGCTCGGACAGCAGTGGCTGTTCTGCCCTCTCTGTGGATGGCCACGCAGAGCCGAGGGTCTGGCTGCTCCCCAGGGGCCAACAAAGGCCCTCGGGAAATCAGATCCAACCAGGACTTGAAAGGAGCAAGCATAAGCCAGGAAAGAGGCTATAACCCAGCTCATTTTGCTGCTTTGCTTCTGTTCCCATGAGAAACAATGGCAGTCACTGTCAGAGCAGTTGGGATCCCAGGGCCTTCTTCTGGCCTCTGTTGGCAAGAGTTGGCTGCTCCGAGGCACTGGCAGCTCGGCATGTCACGAAATCAGTGGGACAGAGGGAGGAATATCTTCCCAGCAAAGCAAGACGAGAAGCAGTTGAGCTTTGAGAGAGCACTGGTCTCTTCTTCCCAGACTGGCAGAGGCATAACCTGCTCCAACACATCACTGTGGCCAACCTGGGCATGTCTTTGGCTTCTCTTCCAGTGGCTTGGCACATCACTGCTTGCATTTCTGGTAACTGTGTCTCATAGGGTATTTCTTCCTTGTCTCCACGTTAGTCCCTCCACAGATTCTGGTCTTTGTGTGGCTTTTTAGCTCTCCTGCCCCTGGTTTTGAGTGAGTAAGTAGTCCTAGTCATCCAACCTTGTGCAGCACAGCTGGGGGACCTGGAGCAGACGTGGCGGGAGGAAGGAGCAGTCTGTTCCTATGTGTGGATCCCGAGCAGAGCTCCTCCTGTGCATCCAGCACAAGCAGTGCCCAGCAGTCCCTAGGCAGCCATGGGCACCTGAGGTGGTGGCTGTGGGGTCACTGGTCCTGCACACTCCCTGCTGCCTCAGGAAGCTGCATCTCACGAGCACTTTTTTCATTGTGGCAACGCTGCTGCCTGTTCCTTGTTGGATTTTGAACATTTAAGAAGTGAATCAGTTTCCAGACCCAAACCGCTGGCTAGTTTCCTTTGGGTTTTTCTTTTTTGTTGTGAAGTTTATGGATTTTTTTTTAATACAAACCCAGCAGGCTGGTGTTTTTTTTGACTGCATTATTGTTTCATTGATATTTTATTTCAGGGGGGCTTAGGGGGGAATGTTCTTCCCCACATTGTTCCCCTTCTCAGGGGACTCAGAGGTGGCTTAAACAAGTGAAAGGACCTTATTGGCAAGACTCTGCATCCCCTGGGTCTCTGATGCTGACGAGCAGGGCTGCTCACGCCTGGCTGGCCCTGGAGAGCAGAGCTGGCTCTCTGCTTCAGTCTTGGGATCAGGCAAAACATGTGGGCTCTGCTCCTGGTTTCTAGACCTTTAGTTGGTGGAAGCACATTGCAAAGCGTTAGGAAATTCAGTGTAACTTTTTTACTAACTTCTTTTCTTTTTTTTAAACCAATATAAAACTGAGTGTCCAGAAGAATAGGCTTAGTCGTTACTTGGTGAAGGAGATGGATTTCAGTTGGAAATTGTGATGGGAAAAGGGAGGAGAAGGATGTTGCTCCCTCATTATCATCTTTTGTATGGTCAGCACTTTAAACGGGGGCCTCGTGCTGTTCTGACCCTTGGAGTGATGGGCAGCAGGCGTGTGATTTCTTCCCCCCTCATTGCCACATCACTTTGCCCCCTGCAGAAAGGTTAACAAGCCCTTTTAAACGTTCGCTTCAGATTTTAGAGGGTTCCAAACCAGGTGGAGGCCTGAAGAAATAGTATTTCATTCTCATCTAAATAGGAGGGGTTGACTTTTTATTTATTTTGTCGTTGCTGTTTCTTTTTAAGCAGGTGGCAGTGCAGCTGGTCTCTGCACTGCTGCCAGGAACCTCTGGGAAAACCTCACTCCAGGTACGCTAGAGCACCACAGCTAAACCCCTCCTGGTGAGGGGCTCCCCCTCCCCTCCTCGCTGCCTTAGCCGGGGGCTGCAGACCCCCCTCCACCCCTCCACCCCTCCCTGCTGCCCCACCTGGTCTCTAGCTGAGTTCTTGCTCTGGTGACCGAGCCCTTTGGACAAGGTCAGTCCCCAGGGACAAGTTCCTACAAACTCTGCCTGGTCGCAGGTGTTTGTCCTTGAAAAGCCACTTCCCCGCTGCGGGGAGGGATCGAGGAATGCAAGACTCCCCCCAGTTCCCTCCAGACAGCTGTGTCCATCTGCCCCCTCCCATCCCGCTGCCTCCAGAGCGCCTCTGCCCCGCCGGGAGGCAGCGGCCATGGAAAGCCGGGAAATGAATGGGAAATGAAAAGGAACTGGGGCGAAGCCCTGAGCGAGGGATGCGGCTGAGCCTGGTAACTTGCCTCAAACACGTGGAATAACGGTAGAGCCCATATTTTTGTGGAGGGAGGGAGGGGAAGGGGAGATCATGTTTTATTTTCTTGAAAGTGAATTGAGCTTGGTGACCTTTGGCTGAGGCGCACTCGATTTGTATCAGATTCTATAGAGAGATGGCTGATATTTTTGGAAAGGGAATGGGTCTATGCAAACTTCCAAAATTGCTTGAAAGATAGTTTAACATTTTTTTACTTTGAAAATCTAAAGATAAATCTAACTTTTGTCTTAACGTAGAAGTGCGTTTAGAAAGAGAAGCTACTTCCACTGCTCTATTTTGATGATGATTCTTGGAAAGTTTGGGCTGGAGGGAATGACTATTTTTCACCATTTCTATCTTGCTCCTCTAGTTTTTTTGTTTCTTTTCTAACGGAATGCTGTGCCGTCTTTGATTCAACAGATCGTGTTTGTATTTTCTGTATCTGGTTCCTAATGTAGAGAAATAACAAATATATGAGGAAATCAGTATAATGTCAAATGTTGTTATGGTTTGGGGGGAAAATAAAGGTTTTTTTGGTACTTCACATTGACTCTTCTTGCTCTGGTTCTTGTTTTAAATGCTGTGGGGTGAGAACGGCATGCTTGGGCCTAGAATAGTTTGGCTTTGCTTCCTCAGATTGCTCTGGCAGCTGGCAGCAATCCAGGGCAAAGAGGACACCTGCCTGAGTGGCCAGCAGTGTCCTGTGTTCTGTCCCATCTGTCCCAGCCCAGGCTCTGCCTAAACTGCCTCCCCTGCTGGGCCTACCTCACCAGGCTCGCCCAGCAGGGCTCCAAGGACTAAATATCTCTGGATCCTCAAGGCTCATGCCTGAGTAGCCCCTCGGCCAGCACAGGCTCGCCACCCCCTTAATGGAGAGTGAGCCAAATTCAGTGCCCAGATCCTCATCGCTGATGGCTGACGAGGCTTGAGGGGAACAGGAGCCCTAGGAGGAAGGAGCTTTTGCCTTTTCCACCTTCCCAGAACCTCGGCCACACAAAGGTCAGTGCACCTTTGAGGCCCAAGCATGTTCTTCCCTTTTCCCTTGTTTCAGGAAGGGGAGGCAGCCGATTCTGTGATTCTATCCTTTGTGCCTGGCCCTTGGCTGTTTGGTCAAGCCTTCTCCTTTCCTCCCGCTGCCCCCGGGTGTTTGGAGGAACGGCTGGGGTGTGGGAGGTCAGTGTCCGGGGCGCTGGAGCTGGTGTCAGGATCCATCACTACCAGAGGTCCCGGGCACAGGTGCTAGATGCAACCAGAGAACACCGTTCGCAGGGAAAGGCAACGGCACTGGAGCAGCAGGAGCGGCGAGCGGCGACAAGGACCTCAGCGCTGCGGCGGAGCCAGGGAGCTCCGAGCGGCGACAAGGATCTCAGCGCTGCGGCTGAGCCAAGGAGCTCCGAGCGGCGACAAGGATCTCAGCGCTGCGGCGGAGCCAGGGAGCGGCGACAAGGACCTCAGCGCTGCGGCGGAGCCAGGGAAGGCGGGAGCGCTGCTCTCCCGCGTTCCCCCGCGCCAGGCCCGCACCCGGACCATGCTCCTCTCCGGGCCCGAGCCCGGCCCGTCCCTGCCGCTCTCTCCGCCCCGTTTCCGCCGCTCTCGGGCCCATTCCCGGCCCGTTCACGGCCCGTCCCCGCCGCTCTCTCTGCCCCGTTCCCGCCCCGTTCCCGCCGCTCTCTCCGCCCCGTTCCCGCTGCTCTCTCGGGCCCGTTCCCGCCCCGTTCCCGCCGCTCTCTCCGCCCCGTTCCCGCCCCGTTCCTGCCGCTCTCTCGGGCCCGTTCCCGCCCCGTTCCCGCCGCTCTCTCGGGCCCGTTCCCGCCCCGTTCCCGCCGCTCTCTCCGGGCGTTTCGCGGCTCCGGGAGGTGACGGAGCTCGGGGCGGGGCCTCGCGCGCCCCGCCCTCCCCCGCCGATTGGCCGCTCCCTGGGCGGGGTCGGCGGACCGCTCGCTGATTGGCGGCCGCGCCGGAAGGGCGGGGCGGGCGGGGCGGAGGCCGGGGCGCCATGGTGAGTGCGGGCCCAGCCCGGAGCGGGACGCCGCGGCGGGGGAGGGAGGGTCGGTGCCTGCTCGACCCGGGGGGCTCGGGCCGAACCGCGGCCCGGAGCCCTCGCGAGGCTCCCTGACTGCCGCCTCTGCGGAGAGACTGGGCCCGGCCGCCTCCCGGGAGCGGCCCTTGGGATGTGGTGTGTGACCTGGCTCAGGGAGCTTCCTGCGGCGCGGCCCGGCCGCCCACGGTGGATCGTCCCGCCGCGGCCCGGCCGCCCACGGTGGATCGTCCCGCCGCAGTCTCATCCACGCGGTGCCCCTGCCGCGGTTTGCCCGGCCCGGCCCCGCGGCAGCGCGGTCACGTAAGCAGCAGCAGGTGCCTTGAGCCGCTCCGGCTCGGGCGCTGCCTGGGGATCCCGCTCTGTCTCTCCTTTGCAGGCCACAGCGACGGACCAGCTGGTTGGGTTTGGCTTGGTCGCCTTCAGCCTCGTCCTCTTTGTTTACTACACCCTCTGGATCATCGTACTGGTACGGGGCTCCTCTGGCCAATATAATCCCAGTCACTCCATAGTCAGGTGTTTCCCCGGCCGTTGTTCAGGTGATGATGTGTCTGTGTGCCCGAAGGACTCTTGACTTCTGGGTTAAAAATTTCAGGGCAGATCTTCCTTTGTGCGCTGGCACTGTCCTTATCCCATCTGGGTGTTCCTGGCCTTGCCTGGGCAGGACCAAACATTGATCGTGGTGCCCACCTGCTGTTCCAAGATGGGCTGACCCAACCAGGGCTGGATGAGCCATTGGGAAGAGCCGAAGCCTGGCCCTGATGGAGGTGTAGTCATCAATGTCCACATTTGCATCCCCCACATTCCTGGTTCTGGTGGGAGATGACAGAAGGAAACATAGAAAGAGACAAATCTTAACAAATCTGCAAGAGAGGACAAGAGTTTAGGGAATGCAGGGCTCTAGGAAAGTGATTGTGAGGCTGCCCATTTCTGGGGACACATCAGCTGAGGTCATTAGTGATTTTCTCCCTGGAAAGAACTTTCTCCCCAGGAGCTTTCCAGGTGTGAGAGGCCAGGTTCAGCCTTGGGCTAATGTCTGAATTCCCGCCGGCTTCCCCTCCAACTCTGGGGGTTTGAATTCCCCTCTTGCATTTGCTCACTCTGCTGCCCCATCCATGTCTGTGCTCCCGGCATTCCCAGAGCTGTAGGAGCATTCTCGGCTGTTGGGAATCCTCACAGTGCTCCCTAGTGTCCAGAGCCTTCCACTGGCCTCTGCAGAGGGATCTGCTGGGATAACCACGAGCAGAGCCGCTGTCAGCTGCTCCCTTCTGCCGGGCAGAGAGACAGAGGGATTTGTATTCTGCTCCAGCAGCTCTGCCCACCCCGAGCCCCCGGGGCTGTGGGACCCTGTGCCAGCCCCATGGCCACCCCTCTTTGTCCACTGAACACCTAACCCTTCACTGCCTGCCCTCTCTTGGTCTCTGTGGCTGAGCCACCTGCAGCTCTGGGCACCCTTTTTTAGCCATCTCACACCAGATATTTCCATGTTTCTCCCAAAACCTCGAGGCTGCACTCGAGGTGCTGTGCCCACCTGCTGATGCCCCTCTGTGTCCCTGCAGCCCTTCATCGACAGCGACCATGGGATCCACCAGTATTTCCTGCCTCGGGAATATGCAGTTATCATCCCTGTGGCAGCCGGGCTCCTGCTGCTGCTGTTTATAGGTGAGAGTTGTTTCTGTGGTTCTAATTAGAAACTTCTAAATTGGGAAGAGAGAAGAGGGTTGCTAGGAGTTTAGCTAATGTGTGACACTCGTTACACTCTCTGTGGTTCCTGTTGCAGCTTAGCCTGGCACAGGGACTTGGCGCTGTGTTTGTGTGTGATTTTTGGCTGTTTGAGCCTCTGGACAGCAGAATTTTCTTGCTCTCTCTGCTGAGATTCTGTTTCTCATTGCCAGGTGTTGTAGAAGTGCCTGGAATTAAAAGTTTCCTACCTGAATTGGTTCTCTCTCTCTTGGCAGGTGTCTTTATAATGTTTGTCATGTGGAAGAGCAGGAAACGTGCCAAGAAATCAGACTGAAGGCCCAGCTGAGGAGATGAGGAGGTGCCCACGCTGCAGCATCATAGCCAGGAAAAGACTTTTCCTGCAGCTCCAGGCAGACATCTCCAAGGTGCCCAGCACTGAGCTGCTCCCACGTTCCCTCCTGCAGAGACTAAACCTGTAGTTTACAATTCACTGACCAAAGAGAAGCAGGATTCATCCAAGGCTCATCAAGTGAGGGACCAGAGCCCCTGCTGAGGGCCTGCTCCCCAGCTGGGGCTGCCCTGCCCACTCTGGGCACTCCTTCCTCTCAGCTCTGGCTCAGCCCAGTAGTTTGTTCCTTCTGGGAATTTTATTTAAAAGTTTACCTACAGTTTGTGGGGTTTTTTGATTCTAGTCTGAAAGGAGAGAAATGAGACTTTGGGCTTGCAAAGGAAAGGTTTGCCTTCTCCATTTGCTTCTGGAAAGGCTAATCACAGTGCTGGGGGCTCTTGCCCTTCTGAAGAGGGACTCCCGTGAGGCTGGGTATGCAGAGGGAGCAGGGATAGTGCTGCCCCCTGTGTCCCACCCAGCTGAGGGGGTGGTGAGGAGATGTCCTGGATCCCAGGGAAGTGTTGGGTGTGGTTCCCATCACAGCTCTCGGTCCTGGCTGGATTCCTGCCCTGGACAAGGCTCCATGTGCCAGCCAGGCTGGGGCTGAGCAGGCAGGTGTGGTGGCAGTGTCCTTCCCCCGGGGGGGTTTCCTCTCCTGGCAGTAGCTGCTGCCCTGGCAGCTCCCCTGGACCATGGCGAGCAGGATCACCCTCAATAAAGGTCTGTAAGGTCTCGCTCCCTGTCCTCTGCCCGTGCCAAGGGGTGCCACAAGCCTGCCAGGGTGGGTTCAGCTGCATGGCCCTGGCAGTGCATGACATCCTGCTGAAAAGGTCCTGCTGGTGAGGTCAGGCAGGGAAGCACCAGAGACAACCTGGCCAAACTTCATGCTGGCTCTGCCATGCTTGGGGCTGTAGCCTGCCTGCGGAGGGCAGATTTGGGGCACTCTAACCCTCCATGCATGTACTGTGAATTTCCTGCCCACAGCATGCCCCACAGTCTCCCATCCTGCCTAGGGGTGATGCTGGTGGCTTGAGGACATCCCGAGGGCCACAGCTGAGCCTGGCTGCAGGAGCCAGCAGAGGGTCCAGAGGTGAGGCTCTGGCTGGAGGTTTGTTTCCAGCTCTTGCAGAGGCTGCCAGGCCATGCTGAGCTGTCAAACCCCCTGCTGCCCTTCGCTGCTGCTCCCCTGCTGGCCGGGGCTCAGCCCACCCTATAAGGGTGGTTTTGGGCTGGGGCAGAAGGAAGCAAAGGGTGGAAGAATTCAGTGGTGACTGGGCAGCTGTCGGTGTGACCGCCCCCTCCAGCCTTGCTTCCTGTGCAGGAGCCCAGTGGTGTCCCTGTTATTTCCTCTCCCTCTGGTTTCAGGCCTGTTCAGGACAGTGGGGGGATTGGTTTCAAGGTTACATCTCAAGTTTCTTTATCTCCAGTGGGAGAAATCCAATGCCCCACCCCGGGCCAGCGGGCAGCTCGCTCTGGGGACACTTCCCATGGGTGCTCTGTGGCTTGACCCTGGCAGGAGGGGCTGCAGGTGATGGGCGGCCCCATGGGGCCATTGGATGGGGTCTAGGGCTACCGGGGTGTCACCTGCCCTGGTCCCACTCCTGAGCCATTCCGGATCCTCGTGGTGTCCCTGGGCTCATCGGGAGCTGGTGGTGCAGGGAGGTGAGAGAGCACAGGGGACAGCGAGGCTGCAGGACCCCCGAGCGGGAGGGGAGCCTGAGAGGGCAGAGCAAGAGGGGGAAGGAGCGTGAGGTCGCTACCGAGGCACACAGCAGGGAGACAGGCGGGGATCGGTATCGGGACACACGAGGTGGGCGCCGGGCTCGGTGGCGGTGCGCCGGGCACGAGCCCACGGGCGCGGGCGGGCGCGTCCCCGGAGAAGCGGGATCGCGGGGCGGGGCGGGGCGGCCGGGGGCGGTCCCGGTGCCGGTTCCGGCAGCGCCCGCTCGGCTCCGCCCCGCCGCGGCCCGCCAGCCCCACTCCGGGCGGGATGCAGGACCCGCCGGTGGCTCCCGGCTCGGTGAGTGGGGCCAGCACTGGGAACCGGGGACGCCGCGCCGGGGAGACATCCCGGCCCCGGCCCCTGCCGGGCGGGGCGGCACCCGCGAAGACACGGGGGGAGCTGAACTGCACATGTGGGGGACCCCGGGGAACGGGAATGAGAGTGCGTGGGGGGATCCCCGGCAATGGCCTCGGGGAAGTCCCGGCACGAGGCATTGGGCGACCGGGGCGATCCCGCTAGGCGACCTCGCCGCGGGTGCCGCCGCTGAGCCCGCTCCGCTTGCAGGGTGCGAGCCCCCACCCTCCCGGTGACCCCCGGACCCCGCCCGGGGATTCGCCAGCCCCCCGAGGATGAAGACGCTGGTGAGTACCCGCTGGGGCAGGGGCCGAGGGGCCGGAGGGGGCGGCACGGAGCCCGTAGGCGGCACGGAGCCCGTAGGGCGTGCGGGCATCGCCGCTCCAGGGAGTGAGCCGGGCCCTGCACAGCACACCTCAACACCCTCCGAGGGGCAACTCCCTCATGGCCACAGGGCCACCGGCACCCGGCGCGGGGCCGGTGCACGTGGACAGGCCCGGAGAGCTCCCCCCGCTCTGCTTCTAGGTCCGGCTCTTCCTAACGCTGGTGTGCGCGGCGGCGGCGGCGGTGCTGTACATCCTGCTGTGCTACCACGCCCGCGTGCAGCCCTGCTGCTCGGCCCCGGGGCTGCGGGACAGCCCCACCACATCCAGCGTCCGCAGCTTCCAGGGCTACAGCCGCGTTCCCGACGGGAAGGTGCGTGGGGGCCGGTGGGGCAGCTCGGCCCACCTGTGCCGCAGTTCTCCTGTCCTTTGGGAAGGGCGGGCAGGGGCTGAGGTGTATCCGGCTGCTGCGGGATGGAAGGAGGAGCTGACGGTGTGTCTCCCCACAGCCGCTGGAGCGAGCGCTGTGCCGCCGCTGCGCCGTCGTCTCCAGCTCGGGGCAGATGCTGGGCTCACAGCTGGGACAGGCCATCGACGGGCAGGAGTGCGTCCTGCGCATGAACCATGCCCCCACCACCGGCTACGAGCAGGACGTGGGGGCACGCAGCACTATCCGGGTGGTCTCACACACCAGCGTTCCGCTGCTGCTGGGGAACCAGCCCTACTTCTTCCAGCAGTCCCAAGAGACCCTTTACTTCATCTGGGGGCCAGCAAAAAAGATGAACAGGGAGAAGATGGGTTCAACCTACCAGGCACTGGTCAAGGTGATGGAGAAGTACCCCCAGCTGCAGATCTATACCCTGACAGAGGAGAAGATGACATACTGTGACGACGTCTTCCAGAATGAGACAGGGAAGAACAGGTACTGCTGGCTCTTGAAGAGACCCATCGGGTCCCCCTCACGTACCACCTGTCCCCTCATCCAGCACCCATAGCGTGGGTGGGCCAGCAGCACAGTGCCACCCACTCCAGTGTGACCACGATGCTTTGCAGGATGAAATCCGGCTCCTTCCTGAGCACGGGCTGGTTCACCATGATCCTGGCCATGGAGCTCTGCGAGCAGATCTGTGTCTTTGGCATGGTCAGCGACAGCTACTGCAGGTGTGGGGGGGTGGCTGGGCGGGTGTGGGGTGGTCCGGTGTCCCCCAAGTCTCACACTCACCCTGTCCCCTCCTGCCAGGGAAAAGAACCACTCCAGCGTGTGCCGTACCACTACTTTGAGAAGGGCCGGCTGGACGAGTGCAAGATGTACCTGATGCACGAGCAAGCTCGCCGTGCCGGGCACCGCTTCATCACCGAGAAAGCCATCTTCTCCCGCTGGGCCAAGAGGAGGAACATTGTCTTCAACCACTCATCCTGGGCAGGCAGGTAGGGCGCCAGCCACGGGGTGAGGCGGCAGGAACCTCGGCGGCAGGGCAGCTTCCATCCTGCAGCAACATGTCTTAGCTCTGCCAGTGGCATGGTTGGACACCTTTTGCCAAGCCCTGGAGCAGGGAGTCTCCGTCTGTGCAGCAGCAGTGCCTGTTTCCCCAGCTGGTGGAAGGACTGGGAACCCCCTGTTGGTACATGGTGGGCATGAGCTGGACCCATGCAGTCCCACCAGCTCCAAACGCCTGCCTGGATGGACCCAGGGAGACCTGGTTTTCGCTCTCTCTACTAGGAGGAATATTTAATGCAGGATTAGACAGGCTGCTGGACTCCAGCAGGACATGGGGCAGAAATGCTCAGCCCCGCCAGGGCCACAAACTGGTGCCTCTCACAGGGACAAAGCTCTACTGTGGTCCTTGCCCTACTTGTGCCCTCTGGACAGTGCTGGGTGTGGGGTGCAGGCAGCTGGATCCAGGCTCTGCCTTCTGCTGCTTGGTGCCTGCATCCCCTCAGCTGGGAAGCCCTGGACCCACATGTGCCCTAGGGGCTATGAGTTGCCTTGTCACAAGTGTCCTTGGATTCAGACCAAAGCAAACGTGGCCATTAAAATTGTTTTTAATTCAGTGGTGCCCCTTGCTGTGCCCCTTGCTGTGCCCCTTGCTGTGCCCCTTGCTGTGCCCCTTGCTGTGCCCCTTGCTGTGCCCCTTGTGTCTGCAGGACAGGACATGGAGTGAGGGAGGGAGGGATACTCAACACCTCATCACAGGCTGCCAGGCTATAAATAAGAGGGGGAGGTGACAAGGGGGTAGAGATGAGTCTAAACATGGAAGAGGGTGCTGTAAGCAGTTGAGGTTATTTGGGAAGCAGCAGCTGCATCTACGCAGGATGGGTGCTGGGTCTGGCGTGATCCTCAGTCCCACAGGGCTCAGTGCTGCTGGGCTGTCGCAGGGCACTGGAGAGATGAGACATGCCATGGGCAAGTGTGTGGCCCTGAGCCCACAGCAGCCCTTTGAACATGTAAAGAGATGCCACATGTTTGAGTGGGTCCGGTGCTGTCTGGGGGGCCAGGGATGAGAGGAGGAGCAGAGATGCTGGGGCGCAGTGAGGAACGAGTGGTCCAGGAACTGGGGGTGCTGCCAGGGCTGCTTCCTGCAGGGCAGTGCAGCAGAGGAGCCCATGGAACTCTTTCCCTGCCGCCTCAGCTTCCACAGCCCTATGCCGGGCAAGGCATCACCGGCACAGCGGAGCCAGAATCGCTCTGGACAGGCGTCAGGGATGCAGGTCCCTGCCAGCGGTGGAGCTCTCCCCCTGCGCCACGAAACCCCCCAGAGCGGGGCCCTGAGCTGCCGGGCCAGCGCGGGGGAGACCTCGGCATCCCAGCAATGCGCTGCGCCCGGCAGCGGGGGAGGCGCGGCGTGCTGCTCCTGGCACAGCCGGGCAGCGCTGCCCGCCATCCCCGCTGCCCGCACCGGTGCCCTCGGGGACCGGGAAATCAGTCCCGGTCTTTCCCGGCGGTTTTCTCGATCCGGGGGAGGGCGGCACTAGGATCTAGCGGCTCTCCCGATCCGGGGAGGGCGGCACTAGGACCCGGCGGTGCTCGCCCATCCCGGGAGGGCGGCACTAGGACCCGGCGGTGCTCGCCCATCCCGGGAGGGCGGCACTAGGACCCGGCGGTGCTCGCCCATCCCGGGAGGGCGGCACTAGGACCCGGCCTGGGCGGGGGCAGCGGCGCGGTCGGTGTCGGCAGCGGTATCAGTAACGGCAGCGGTAACGGTATCAATACCGGCAGCGGTATCAATATCGGCAGCGGTATCGGGGCGCACTGCGGGCCGGAGCGGTCGGTGGACCTCGCGCGTCCCCGCCGGGCCCGTTCTGCCGGTGCAGGGGCGGAACGCGCCGTGGCCGGGCGGGGAAGCGGCCCCTGCCCCCGGGGCCGGTGCACAGGGGATGGAGGGGTAGGAAGGGTCCGGCTCCCTCCCGTGTCGCCGCGGCCGCTGCCGGTGGTGGGGGGATGCTCCCCGGGGCGGGGGAGGACTCGCACGTAGGAGTGGCGGGAGGTTCGCACCCCGGGCCGGGCGGGTTTTCCCTTCCCGGAGGGCGGGAGGGTTCGCATCCGGGGTTGGGAGATCCCCGGCGGAGGAGGGGGGCTGGGTCTGAAGCAGCCTTCTCCCGCAGAGCGGCAATGTGAGCCCCGGTCCCGGCCATGGCCGTGCCCGCTGCAGGGGCCGGGCAGCGCCCGCCGCCCGCGGGGCGCAGGAGGTGACGGACTCCTCATGAGAGCCCCCAGCAGGTGAGGCCGCCGGGACCCCTCCGTGGGCTTCCACATGGCCCGAGAGCTATGGAGGGAGCGAAGAGGGGTCCGGGAGTGGGGGTCCCACAGCGTCCCCAGCCTTTGCACGACGAAGCATCAGCATCAGCACGCCGGCCGTGGCCTGGGCTCCCCGGGCAGGCCGGTACCTTCTGGCACCACCACCGGCCCTGAGAGCGTTTCGAGGTGTCAGCTCCCCCCAGGGGTTGATCTCAAGCTGTTGCATAATTTTCCTTGTGACAATTAGTAAAGAGGCTTCAGTGGTTTTTAATTTCCATTCGCTTGGAGCGCTCCAGGAATGGCTGAGGCTCACTAGCAAGGGCTCCCAAAACTAAACTGGGTCAGTCCACTTTGAGTGGAAGTTAGAGTGGGTTCTGGGGCTGGAGAGGTCCCTGCAGGTTTGCTGGATGCAATCCCGTGCATGCATGAGTGGGGTAGGTCTCACTTCCTTCCTTTCCGCTCCTGTGGCAGTGGTTTTAATGGAATTTCACTGCACGAGCAGCAGGTTGACCCTCCCTAACCCTGCGGTTTGAGTGGTTTCATCCCCACGAGGGGAGGATAATCCTCCCTGGACCCAGCTTAACGTGGGGATTCCCCAGGCATAAGTTGTGGCTGGGTTTGGCTCTTCCACACCCTGGAGTCTGCCCAGCCTCTGTCAACAGCATTTCTTTTCCCCTCATAAATTCCGGGGGACTATTCTCCTCTTCAGAGGGGGACCTGGAGATTCGTCCCGTGTACACCTGATCCTGTACCCCCGGCAGCCTGGGACGATGGGCAGGCTGGGGGTGACCACATGCCTTGCAGGTGCTCGCGGGACACCGGCGATCGCTGTGTCCTGAGGCTGGCACGGAGACATGAGTGGCAGCACGGTGAGTGCCAGAAAATCACCTCGGGGACCTCCTGGGGACAGCAGGCATCCTGCTGGAGATGCCTTGGGAGTGGGGTGGATGCTGACCCCCGTGGGGTGGGGGCAGCGGCTGATGCTCTCCCCCCGCCCGCAGAGCCAGCGCGCCGCCGCCCTGGGGGTCCTCTTTGCCCTGATCATGTTGCTGATCATCTACAGCTCCGGCAACGGGAGCGAGGTCTTCCCCTACAGCCGCCTGCGGGGCAGAGCCCGCCGGCCCCCCGACCTCAAGAAGTGGGGGGTGAAAAGCGGGTACCTGCCTGTCTGCGGGAACAAGGTACGGGCTGGGCAGCAGGGCCGGGACTGGGCGGTGACACCGGGTCTGTCCCTCTGCTGGCATCCAGCCAAACTGTCCCCTCCCGAGGACAGTGGCTCCGCAGGGAACAGCACCCTGTCCACGGTGACACCGAAAGTCACCTGCTGACGGCACTTGTCATCACCAGACCCTGACTGCCCGCTGCCACCAATGCGTCATTGTCACCAGCTCCAGCCACCTCCTGGGCACCCACCTGGGCACGGTCATCGACGGGGCTGAGTGCACCATCCGCATGAACGATGCTCCCACCACAGGCTACAATGCCGATGTGGGCAACAAGACCAGCTTCCGCGTGGTGGCCCACTCCAGCCTCTACCGTGTCCTCAAGCGGCCCCAAGAGTTCGTCAACAAGACCCCAGAGACCATCTTCATCTTCTGGGGGCCGCCCACCAAGATGCAGAAGAGCCTCCTGAAGATCATCCAGCGCGTCTGCGCCTCGTTCCCCAACATGACAGCCTACGTCGTCTCCCCCGGCCGCATGAAGCAGTTTGATGACCTGTTTCGGGGAGAGACAGGGAAGGACAGGTACCTCAGAGCCACCTCTTTTGCTGTGTCCCCCTTTCTCCAGGTTCCCAAGACAGAGCTGACCCTTGGAGCTGCTTCATGAGCTGCAGCATTGAGCTGGGGGTCCCAGAGGAACGCTGGGGGCACTAAGGGGGTCCATTATCCACATCACCTCGCCCCTGTCATCCTTCCTGTTGTTTTTCCTCCACAGGGAGAAGTCTCGCTCGTGGCTCAGCACTGGCTGGTTCACCATGGTGATCGCGGTGGAGCTGTGCGACGCCATCCACGTCTATGGCATGGTGCCACCCAGCTACTGCGGGTGAGGAGACCCCCTGGCCCCCACCCCAGCGCCCTGACCCCACCATGGGGCTCACCCAGTGTTTCTTTCCCCACTGCAGCCGCCACCCCCCACCCCGCCGCCTGCCCTACCACTACTACGAGCCGAAGGGCCCCGACGAGTGCACAACCTACATCCACAACGAGCGGAGCCGCAGGGGCAACCACCACCGCTTCATCACTGAGAAGAGGGTCTTTGCCAGCTGGGCCGGCCTCTACAACATCACCTTCTCCCACCCCACCTGGACCTAGGGGCTGCCCCATGCCTGCTGGGCAGACCCCTGCAGCTGGGATGGATGGGGGTTCCCCTGCATCCCCCTGGGAGTGGTGGGATCCTGGCATCAGGTGCCACCAGCTGCCTCCCACAGGACCACTGCTGTTGTGCCTGGTGGCTCCTTGCACCTGGGATGTGTTGGGTTTTGAGCTGGTTGTTGGGGGCCAGGTGGTGAATGTAAGATATGGGGTGTCCCCCCTCCATGTGCAGGATACTCGGCCATGATATCCTGCCCCATCCTGGTCCATGCACATTGCAGCCCTTGTGAGGCTATAAGGGGGTTCCAGACCTCCTCGGCTCAGTTTTGGTTTGCACCACTTCTGGGGTCTTTTCCCCCAACGGCCTGGGTGAGGAGACCCCCTCTTGGAGCTCAGCACCCCCCCGCCATCCCCAGCCCCTCATCCCAGTCCTCAGTCATCCTTCCCACTGCAGAACCCCACAGTTTTTGGTGGGACCCCATGGGGGTGACATTACCACCCTCCCTGTCCCAGCACCCCAAAAACACCAGCCCCTCCCAGCACCACTGCACCCCACACTGCCAAAACCTTTTCTAACTGAAAGATGGGATTTTTGGGAGCTTTTTGGAGGTTTTGGCCTTTTTTTTTTTCTCCCTGCTTCTAATCCTGGGGTTTCTACTTGGGTTTCGTGGACGAAGGAGTGAGCAGGGGCTGCTCATTAGTGGAAACAAAGGGCCAGTAGCTGCTTATAAACAATTTAGAAGTGGGCAGGTAGTGGGGGGCAGTGGTGCCTCTTGGCATCCAGTGGCTGGGACAGGACTTTGTCACTAATTTCTCAGCAGCAGAGAAGTTGATCTGGGGAAAGCACCTACATATGGCGTGTTTGGGTGCTGAGCCTTGGCAGGAATCCATTCTTCAGTTTCCCTCTGGCTGTGGCTGGGGGTTTGGGGGGCTCGGTGCTGGGGGCAGCAGTGGGGCATCCATGTTTTGTAATTGTTTGTACAGGAATAAATATTGCTGCAGTCTGTTACCTTGAGCCCTGGCTCTGGATGGGTTTTTGGGGATGTTGGCAGTGACCCCCAGCAAT
This sequence comes from Anomalospiza imberbis, assembly GCF_031753505.1. Lineage (NCBI taxonomy): Eukaryota > Metazoa > Chordata > Aves > Passeriformes > Viduidae > Anomalospiza > Anomalospiza imberbis. The sequence goes on along the minus strand of NC_089701.1, from coordinate 6,029,614 downwards.
ACTGTCCCTGGGCACACAGGAGGGTGCAGCAAGGTGACCAGCATGTCCAGGTGGGATCCATGTCCAGTCCCTGACTTACTCCAGCTCTGACAGTGACAGTCAGAGCTTGTGTCCCCCCCAGCCAGGTGCCCTGGGGGTCACAGGGTCTTGGGACTGGGTCTCTGCAGCCACAGAGGAGGAGGAAGGGCAGGTAAGTGCGAGGACTGGGAGATCATCATTGCCTGTCTCAAAGTCTGGTGCCACAGAAAGACTTTGCCAGGGGATGGGCACAGAAGGGAGCAGCACGTTGGCACTGGCTCTGGGCCTGGCACATCCTGGGTAACACATCCAGACAAGCTCATACACATAGCACTGGTCAAAGAGATCACCCCAATTTATGGGATAGACAGCATCTGCAACCCTCTTCCCCCTGCTGAATTCCTAAGAGGAATTTGAGATAAGATAAAGGTGGTACTATTGTCAGAGCATTATCTCAGATTAGGGGTGGTGAACAAAACTGGGGGAGAAGAATGTGTCACTGATAACGACACAAAGAATCCACAAGGAAAGCCAACCAGGTAATTGGTGGATGGGATCAGCTCCAGCTGGGTAGAAGGTAATTCTGGCAGGGGGAGATCGAAACCACAGACTCGCTGGAAGAGAGACAACATGGGATTAATTAGCATTAGAAGACAGGGAATCCTCTAACCAATGGAATAAAGGATCTGTGTAGCCAATGAGCATTAATGCCTTCATTTGCAAAAATGTATAAATAGTGAGAAGTTTTCAACAACCTCGAGACCCCCTCACCATGAAGACCGGGGTGAAGAAAGACCAACAGGATGCGGAGGGATCCATGGGTGGTGACAATCTTCTGTTTGACCGATCTCTCTCCCCGACATGCACAATCCCTCCTTTCTATTTCTTTCTCTGCCTCACATTTTATTGTTAAATAAAATCTGTACTATTGGCCTTGGAATTTGGCATCTCTCACTGAGCAGATGTTAACAAGGACACAACACTCCCGGCGTTTTACACCCCTGGAGCTGAGGGAGAGGGGGGTGTAAGCTGGGGGTGGGGGCATGGGGACATGGGGATGGGGACATAAGGACATTAGGGACAAAGATTGTGACAGTGTGGGTGGGAATGGGGACATGGGGATTGGATGGGGACATTAGGGATGGACATAGGGATGGGATGGGGGCATGAGGGTATTAGTGACAAGGACGGGGACAGTAAGGACAGGAATGGGGACATTAGGGACAGAGATGGGCACTAGGGACAGGGATGGGGACATGAGAACGGAAAGGGGGCAGAAAAGGGGAGGCGACATGAGGACAGTGACGCGAAAAGCATCCCCCTGCGAGGAGCTGGGGGCGGAGGCGCGGGGCGCCCCGGAGACCCCAGACCCGGCAGGGTGGGAGCTCCCCTCGCAGGCGGACCCGCACCCCCGAGCCGTGCGGGGTTGATCCGCGTCCTCCCCGCCCCTGCCCGTGCGGGCGGGCGCAGGGCCCGCCGTGCCGCCGCCGCCGCCGCGCCGCCCCTCGTCCCCGCTGTCCCTCCCTGGCCCCCGCGCCGCCCGCTCGCGCCGCCGGTGCCGCGCGCTCCCGGCGTGCCCCGCGCGCCGCCGTGCTCTATAAATAGCGGTACCGGCGGGCCCGGGCGGCGGCGGGGCCGGGGCAGTGCGGGACCCGCGGGGCCAGGTCAGTGCGGGACACGGGGTCCCGGGGCCGTGCGGGACCCGCGGGGCCCGGGGCCGTGCGGGACACGGGGGCCCGGGGCCGTGCGGGACACGGGGGCCCGGGGCCGTGCGGGACCCGCGGGGCCCGGGGCCGTGCGGGACACGGGGGCCCGGGGCCGTGCGGGACACGGGGGCCCGGGGCCGTGCGGGACCCGCGGGGCCCGGGGCAGTGCGGGACACGGGGGGCTTTGCTTGGCGCCTGCGAGGGGTGGCGGGGGCACTGCAGCGGTGCTGGAGCAGCCCGGCCCGGGGGCTCGGGTCCCAGGGAGGGGCTGGCGGCTGCCGATGGAATGGGAGGGGTGGGTTGGAGCTGGCGGCGGGCTGAGATCGCTGGGGGCACGCCGGGCTGCAGCCCGCAAGGGCCTTGGCTGGGCAGTCACAAGGCCACCGTGCAGCGCCCTCCCCAGCCCCGAGCCGAGCGGGTCAGCGCACCCCCATCGCCTCTGGGCCGCTCACCTGCCCGTCCCCCTCAGCTGCCCCCATGGCAGCGGCACCGCACTGGGTCAGGCACCCAGGTCGCGCTGAGGGCCGGGGCTGCCCGCAGCCCCCTGTCACCCCACCAAGACTGGCGCCAGCTGTCCTAGGTGTCAGCACCCCCACAGTTAGGGACCCGGGGGTTCTGCCATCCCCAAACCCCGTGGGGGGCATCTCGGGACTTTGTCCCCGCAGCGCTGGTGGGATGTGACCCGGTGCCGGTTTCAGTCCGGCCATTCTTAGCCCCTGCCCTTTCGAGGCTGTAACACGACCTGGCAGCGGCTACGGGCTCCTCTGGCCACGGGATGCCCCGTCCCTGCACCCCGTCCAGCCGGTTTGGGGTGACGCGCTGTGGCCAAGCAGGTCGACTGCTGCGGGGCTGGGTGTGGGCAGGTGGGGTAGCCAAACACGCCCTGGAGATCCTGGGGGTGCAGTGGGGTGCTGCAACCCCCTCCTTAGGACACCCCCCTAAAACCAGCCCGTGGGGAGCTGGGGGTGCTGCCTCCATCACTCGGTGTTGTGGTGGCACCGGGCATCCCAAGCGGGTTCCCTGCTGTCAGGCAGCACCCCGGGCACTGGGATGTGGGCAGGGCAGGGGAGGAAGCCGGCAACGTCACCACGCGTCACCCGGCATGGGGATGCCCTTACCGCAGCCGGATGCGCAGGGTGACTGCTGGGAACCAGGTGAGTGATGGCCGCAGAAGCAGAGATCTCTCAGCTCCCTGTTCCAGGGCCGAGCCAGGAGTTGTGTCTTCCGTCCCATCCCCCCAGCCTGGCCTTGGAGCTGGGCACCATCATGGCCAAAAAGGGAGACCCTTTTTCTTCCCAGACTCTTGGTGACTTGATGTGCTGAGTTGTTTATCCTGCTCTTTCCTGGCAGCCTTAAGTGCTTCTGTGCCTGGACGACGGCAGCATGTCGGCAGGTGAGTGATCCATCTTCCTGCATGCATTCCAACTGCATCTGTCCCCTCTGTGTCCCCTGCATCCATTCCCTCTGCATCTCCCTGTCTCCCTTGTATCCTTTTCTTTGTTTGCCCCTGCATCAATCCCCCCTGGAATTAATCCCCTTGGCCCCCCTGCATCCACCCCCTCTGCATTCCCCTTCCCTCCCTGCCCCTGTCCCCTCTGCCCCCCCTGCATTTGTCCCCATTACGTGCAGCCCTTGGTCCTCTTTGCATTCCCCCCCTCCACGTGCCCCTGTGTCCTTGCCTCCCTCCCTTCTGTCCATCCCCCATGTCCCTCCAGCCCCCTCACATGCCCCAAATCCCATTGGTCCCTGCCAGACACTTGGCTGCGTCCCCAGCTCTGGGGAGTGCTGGGTGCCAAGGAGTTGAAATTTCATCCAGCTGTAATCAGGAGATGGGAAAGTGGCCCCAGAGCAGCTCAACTTTATTTTTAGCTCTGCTTCCCCCTTCGGCATCACCCCCTGGCATCACCCCACACCACGGCTGGTGCACAGATCCCACAGGTGGTGAGAACCCTGTGCCAAGGTGCTGGGCATGGGGCAGTGCCACTTGCACGTCGGCCACCAGACCAGGGACTGATGCTGGGGTCCAGGGACTGCTGGGATTGTGCCAGGTGCTCGAGGTGGCCATGCCAAGCTGAGCCTGCCACGGCCCCAGTTAGCCCAGTGGGGTGAGAAGCCAGCCACAGGGATGGATGAAGCCAGTCCCTGCCTGCAGTGGAGCCATGGACAATGACCACCTCTGGGACACCACGTGGCACTGGAATTCCAGCCCCATGGCCAAGGTGCTATGGGGTCTTTGTGCTCAGACGTGGCCAGACATCCCAACCTGCCCAGGTGACCAGGACACACGTCTGCTTCCCTCTCCATCTTCTCCCCAGGACTCTCCTGGATCGGTCCCCTCTATCCCCAGGGATGCCTGCCCTGGATTTGGCAACCCCTGGGGACACCTCACTCCCTGATGGACCTTTTGGCTTTTGATAATTTTTTTCCCTTTCTTTTTTCCAGAAAAGCTCAAGCAGCACAAAATCATCTTTGTGGTGGGTAAGTCTGTGTCTGGGTCCTGTCACTGGTGGGGTCAGCCCAGGCCTTTTCCCTGTACCTTTAGGCTGGGGAAACAGGGCTGGAGGCTGAGACTGGGCTATTCCCAGGCACTGTGGAATGGCTGTGGCTCCAGCTTGGCTCCTCGAGTCCACATGGGACATGCTGGGACCAGGAGGGCACCTCTGGCCAGGCATGGGGTGGCAGCATCTGGGGTGATGTGACAGTAAACCACTGGGGGTTGATGTGACAACAAACCCCTGGGAGGTAATGTGACAAAACCCTGGGTGGTGATGCCCTGGGTGCCATCAGGGTGTGGTGCCCATATGCCAATTCCCAGCAGCCCATGCCACCCGCAAGCATTTTGGCAACCTCAAGAGGAGCTCTCTCCATCCACTTGGTGCTGGGCTTGGGGACACCAACTGACATGTCACTGAGCTCTGAGGACTCGTGCGCGTCTGCGCTGCTGCTCCCATGTACCCCTCCCTCTCCTTACCCATGGCTCGGGGCACACACGTGCCTTGCAGGTGGCCCTGGCTCGGGGAAGGGGACACAGTGTGAGAAGATCGTGCAGAAGTATGGCTACACCCACCTCTCCACGGGGGACCTGCTGCGGGCAGAGGTCAGCTCGGGCTCGGAACGGGGCAAGAAGCTGCAGGCCATCATGGAGAAGGGAGAGCTGGTGCCCCTGGTAAGTCCCTACCAGCCACCAGCTGCCACTTGGTGGGGTGTGCAGGGGTGTCAGTGGGGCCACCACAGTAATGGTTGGCACATGGCCCAGGCATCTCTGGCCCTGCCATCCCAGGGCGGGGTTTGCAGCAGGGACTGGGGATGCTGGGTGGGAGTCCTGTTGTCCCATGTCAGCCGTAGCAGCCCTGTCCTCTCTCCAGGACACGGTGCTGGACATGCTGCGGGACGCCATGGTGGCCAAAGCAGACGTGTCCAAGGGCTTCCTGATCGACGGATACCCCCGCGAGGTGAAGCAGGGAGAGGAGTTTGAAAAGAAGGTGAGGACTGGTGCAGTGCTGTGCTATGCTGGGCCATGCCACACACCAGCTTAGCACAGGGACTCAATCCAGCAGGAGCCTGGGCTCCCCATCCCAGCAGAGATCACATCCCAGAAGGGTCTAAACCGGGCAGCAGGTCCCCCTGCCTCGGGGACAGCCTGTGCCCAGAGCACAGTGGGAGGGACCAGGGTGTCCTCAGGCTGACAGAGCGTGACAACAGTGCTGACATGATGGGGATGGCAGAGAGCCAGGGCTTGGCTGCAGTGTCCCTTTGCCTTCCTCTGTGTGGCCCTAGAGGCCACTGGAACAGTGTCCTGGTGGCTCCCAGACCAAAGCGGTGGGAGGCAGGAGATGGTGTGGGGACATCTCTGTGTCCTGCTGGCCCCCAGACCCCTGTGGAGGGAGGCAGAGGGTGGTATGGGGACATCTGTGACTCTCATGCTGACCACCACCACCCCCCCAAACCAAACCAGACCCACGCCAGCTCAGTGTGCTGACAGCCATGTCCCCTCGGTCCACAGATCGCGCCCCCCACGCTGCTGCTCTACGTGGATGCGGGGAAGGACACAATGGTGAAACGCCTGCTGAAGCGAGGGGAGACCAGCGGGAGGGTTGATGACAATGAGGAGACCATCAAGAAGCGTTTGGAAACCTACTACAAGGCCACTGAGCCTGTCATTGCCTTCTACAAGAGCAGAGGCATCGTCCGCCAGGTAAGCGGGAGTGCGGCTGATGCCAGCACCCTCCAGCCCCACACCCTGGGGCTTGTGTCCCAGGGGAGGGGAAGTGATGGATGGGAATGATGAGGGAAGCAGGAAAACTCAATCCTGCCTAGTTTGGGGTGGGTCTGACCCCTCTCATTCCCAACACGATCCCCTCCCAGGATAGCCCGCACCTCTTTGCCCAAAATGAGCCCTGGTCTCTTCACCCATGGCCAAAATGCATCCTTGGGAGAGTTCCAGTTGCTCTCGGATGAGAGCCCTTGGGCAAGTCTCCCAGCTAACCCCTCTGTACCCAGCTCAACGCCGAGGGCTCTGTGGAGGAGGTTTTCCAGCAGGTCTGCACCCACCTTGACTGCCTGTAACCGAATCCCCGACCCCAATTCCCCCCAGTGCACTCCAGCAGAGACAGCGGAAGCGGCTTTATCCTGTTTTCGTGGACGGAGCCGTGCGGAGGAAATTTCAAGGACATTGTGTTTGGCTCTTTCCCGTCTCTCCCCAGTAAAGTTCACTTTAATGAATCCAGACTTTATCTTTTTCTTCTGTCGCAGGAAATGAGTTTTTCTTTCCAGCGTTTTGGTTTTTTTTTTTTTTCTCCCTCTCTGTCCTCCCCCCAGCCCCTCTGGAGCTGATTAAGGGCAGGAAGCGGGTGTTTATCCCGCCGGGGCAGCGGGATGCTGCGCTCAGAGGAAGGGAGGGAGCATCCCGGCCGCTCGCCCCGGCTTCCCAATCCGTGGCCTGGAGGGAGCCTGCGCCTGCATCCTCCAGCCACTCCTGGCCGCCCTCGTTCTGTCCCGATTGCTGAACCCCCTCGTGCTCTGGGTGTGTCTCCGGACGCACAGGCAGCATCTGAGTCGTGTCCTGCACATGCGTCTCAGCTCTCCCACTGGCTGCCAGGGGCTGGAGGCGACCGGATTTGGGATGGGGATTTCCACCACTTTCATGCCTTGGCATTTCCTTGTTTCTGTTGGCTGTCAGGTTTTTTTGGGGTACACAGTGGCTGCACTGTGATGGTTTGTGGTGGCACAATGCCCTGGAGTGGGGTGTTCCCTGTCCTGCTGTGCCTGGACACTCACTGCCTGGACACTCACTGCTCAGCCCCGACGCCAGGGGATAAGGAATATGCTGGGGACATACAGATGAGCCCAGCCACCAGGCTGGGTGTCCTCCTGGCTAGTGGGTGCCCTCATGGTGGTGAGTCGTAGGACCCCAACAGGCAGTTGGGGGTGCTGTGTGGGGGACAGGGGATGTAGGGGCTCCCCAGAACCACACAGGCACAACACCATAGCAGAGGGGCTGCGGTGGAGCTTGGGGGTGGGTTTTACCCAGCCACGGTGAGGGCAGGAGGTAGCACAGCTGCAACCCCAACAGGGCCCCCCACCACTTACTTTTGGGCTGCTGGGACCTGGGCACGGAGCCAGGGAGCTGGGAGGGCAGGAGGGGCGGCAGCGTTGGGGTCAGCCAAGGCCACGAGGCCAAGGAGTCAGAGTGGAGAAAGGAAGCCAGCAGGGAAAAAAACAAAACTCCCCAAGACGAAAACCCAAACTCACCAGTCAGCCCGACGTCAGCCCCGTGCTCCGGGGCCACGAGCCACTGACAGAGCCTGGGGCACTGCGGGGAGGCAGGCGGGCAGGAAGGATGCAGCCATCCGGCCGGGGCTGGGACACTGCCAGGACAACGATCCAGGGCTGGGGCCGGCGAGTGCTTGCCTCGTGCTGCTGGAGAAAGGGGGCAGAGGGGTCGTGTGGTTTAGGACACCACAGCCTAAAACTGGGGAGTGGGGAGACACATCTCTCTTGTGCCTCCAGCCCTCTGTGGGTGTGCTGTGAGTGTGCCTCAGTTTCTCTAGGTAGTTACCTGGGCAGGGAGCGGGACAGGGACCCTGCCCTGCTCCCCAGTATGGCCCTGAGTGCTTGGTGTTGAGGTTTAGATGCTCTTCCTCTGGTTTGAAATCTCAAGGCCATCCCACATGCTGTGAGGGGGAAGATGCTGAGCTGAATGGGGTGCAGGGGGCTGCACATGTGGCCACCCCACAGCCACGGCCACCCTCCTTCTGTCACCCTGTGGCTGCCACCATCTCAATGTCCATCACTGAAGGTCTCTTGGTCGTTGTCCTGTGGTGTCACCGCGGGGAGAAGGGTACGAGGGACTCAGAGGATCCCGTGCCGGGTCCCAGTCCCCATCCCCGTCCCCATGCCCGGGTGAGCACCCGTCCCCGCGGTCCCCAGGAGATGGCAGTGCTCTGTCATGGGAGATGGTTGCTGCTCACCCCGGGTCACAGACATCTCTGGGGACATCCTGGCTGCTGGGGACAGGCGTCGCTGACTTCCCTGGCACGTTTCCATTCTGTCCCCATGCCCGTGAACCATGAGTCGAGATGAAAACCAGCCCCGGGGACCTGCGCCCACTGCCGGTGTGAGGGTCCCAGCGCCACTGATAGCTGTGTGAGGGCTCTCTCCTCGGCCAGCAGAGGTGTGGGGAGGAATGGGGCAGGAGTGTAGAAGGGGGTCCCTGGTGCCCCTTCGGCAGTGCTCAGCTGTGACGCCCTTGCCCTCACCCAGCCCGCCTTGTCCCAAGGGATCTCCTGACCCCAAGCCCACCTGCCAGGTAGGGGTGTCCGGGCAGCCCCATCTGTGGCCTGGCCAAGGGTACAGGCAAGGCAGGCAGCAGTGCTCGGGGGCTTCCACCTGCCCACCAGATTGGGTGGCCAGGGCCATGGGGCGGCCACCAGCCTGAGACATCTGACCCTGCTAGGGTGCTGGCTGGGAGCAGTGGGGGCTGAATGTCGGGGGCAGCCCCTTCCCCATCGCCTGGGGCAGCTCCCCATCCCCATCACTGGCGGCAGCTCGGGAATAATTTGGGTGGGTGGATCCCACCAGAACCCCTGTGTCCAACCCCTCCACTCACTAGTGCCAGCCCTGGGAGGCCCTGGGGCCACCTACCCCGGGTACCAGTGCCCTCCCCCTGCCCGGGACGCTTCCAGTGCGCCCCTCCGGAGGTGCAGCCCCGCACGGCGCTGTAGGGAAACTGAGGCACGGCGCCTCCGGGGGAGGGGGGGTCCATCCTCTCCGCCCCCCCGGCCCCGCCGGCCCGGCCCCAGCGCCGCCAGCGGCATTTCCTCCGCCGCGGACCCTCCTCCGAAGGGAGTCGGTTTCCTGCCGCTGCCGCCGCCCGCACTCGGCGCTGGCTCCCGGGGAGCGGCCGCAGGCGGACATGGGCCCCCGCTCCGTCCCGCTCCTGCCGCTGCTCCTGGCGCTGCTCGGCCGCCCGGGTGAGTGGGGACGGGGGGCACCAGGGAACCGGACCCCGGGGATGAGACCCGCGGGATGGGACAGCGGGGCGGGACCCCCGGGACGGGACAGCCGCTGCGGCGGGACTCGCCGGTGACTCCGGATCGGTGGCCAAAGGGGTCCCGGCTGTTCCCGCACGGGCAGAGATTGTCACCCCCGGGAACCCCCCGGGAGAGGAGGTTTTGGGGAGCAGCGTCCATGTGGGAAGGGACAAACCAACCCCGATTCCCGGAACACACACAGCACAGCCCTGCCGCTCCCTAGGACCCCCAAAATCCCGGCTGCGTCACCGGGGCGTGGGAGGTGTTGAAGACGCCGTGGCTGAGTCCTAGCCTAAACGGTGGCACAGGGGGGCTGGGGTGGGTTTGGTCCCCATCACCTCGGAAGGAGGTGACCAGGAGGGGTTGACCAGGAGATGGGGTTGACCAGGAGATGGGGATGAGAAATGGGAGAAAGCCCTTAAAGCCTCACTTGGAGTGTGAGACTGGAGCTGCGGGCAAGAAATGGGAAAAACCCCTTAAAGCCTCACATGGAATGTGGGGATGGAGCTGGGGGTGGGTGAGAGATGGGAAAAAACCCTTAAAGCCTCAAATGGGAGTTAGGGGCTTAGACGCCTCTGGAGCAGTCAGAGCCACCCCGAGATCCCTACAAAGCCACATGGGGAATTTCAGGGAGGGACGCCAGTGCTGATGGAGCTGGGGGGCAGGGAGCTGGGGGACACGGGGACATAACCTGCTGAAAGGGGGAAGGGAACAAGGGACCTGGGGTGGCAGCAGCCGCCCAGAGAGGCTGGGGCCAGCGGCACTGAGTGTCCCGGCTGGGTTGGTCCCTCCTGGTCATCTCGGGGGCCAGTGCTCATGGGTGGTGCTGGGGTGGCCCCACTGCCAGGCTTGATGCCCACTCTTATATCACAGCCCTGTCTGATGGCTGTGCCAGACAGTCCCTGTCCAGTGAGGCTGTGCCATGGGGGCTGTGTCCCCTGTAGTTGTGCCATAGAGTTTCCATCCTTGTAGCTGTACAGTAAGTCCCGTGTTGTGTGTAAGTGTGAGGCTCGGTGCCCATCCCATAGCTGTGCCACAGTCCCTGCCCTAGGGCAGTGCCGTGGTGTCCCTATCCTATGTAGATGTGCAGTAAGGTCTGTGTCCTCTGTAGCTTTCTTGTACCGTCCCCATCCTATAACCGTGCCATATGCTCCACACCCCGTGTTGTGCCACAGAGGCCTTGTCCTCCCTGTGTATGATGTATAGTCCCTATACCACACAGCTGTGCCATCTGGCCCTCATCCTACACAGCTGTGCAATGTCACCTGTGTCCTATGTAGCGGTGCCATGTGTCCATGACCTTTGTGTTTGTCCCCAACAGTCTCCACCCTATATGGCCGTGCCATACATGCCCTAACAGGGCTGTGCTATATGGGCTGAGTCCTACATAGCTGTGCCATATGGTCTCCACCCTGAATGTCTGTTTATATGGTCCCTGTCCTATTTATCTGTGCTGTATGATCCCCATCCAGTGTAGCTGTGGCACAGAGTCCCTGTGCTCTGTAATGGAGCTGTACGGTCCCTATTGTAGGTGTCTGTATGGTCCCTGTCCTGTGTCACTGTGCCATACAAACAGACCATCTCCTCTGGCCATACCACCCCAAAGGTATGCAGCTGTGCTATATGGACCCCATCCTGCATGATTGTGCCATATTGTCGCTGTCCTATGTAGCTGTGCCATGTGGTCCCCATCCTGAGTGTCTGTGCTATATGGTCCATGCCCCACGTAGCTGTGACACATGGTCCCCATCCTTCCTACCTGTGCTACTCACCACCTCCTGTCCGGTTGCTGCTTCTTCCTCACAGGAACCTCTGGGGCTGGGAGCCCACAGTGGGTGCAGTGCCGTGGAGCTGGGATGCCCGCAGTGGGCACAGTGCTATGGGACTGGGATGTCCATGATGGGTGCAGTGATGTGGGACTGGGGTGCTCTTGGTGGGTGCAGTGTCAGGGTGTCTCACAGACACAGCCAGCTTCCAGCGGTGGGGGACTTTGTGCCCCCTCGACAGGGGCCAGCACTGCTCCCCATGGGGTGAGCATGGTGCTGGGTCGCCCCTCCCATCTGTGAGGAGAGGCTTCGTGGCACCTGTCTGACTTAGAGAGTGGCAGGAATGATGTGGCTTATGTCAAGCCTGAAGCCTGGACCCATCCACACCATCATCCGCACCCCAGTGCCACCTCAGCGTGGTCCAATAGCCAGCGGTGGCTCAGAGGATGACAATTCCCTCTCAGTGCAGGACCCATCCCCATTCCTGTCCTGGATCAGCTCATTACACAAGTGCTGAGGCAACACTGCCAGATGCAAGGATGCCAAAGTGGTGCTGCCCATCCCATGGGCATCCTGCACCACCAGAGCCACCCTTGCCCTGCACCCCACACCCCAGCTTTGCTCTCTGCTCCCAAAACCCCAGGAATTTCCCCCCCAGCCCCTGACCCACATGGGGAGCCACAGTGGGACCATCCCTGCTCCCTGATCCCAGCAGCACCAAAGCAAGGGAGAATGCAGGTTGGAAAAACATAAAGTGGATTTTCTTTCTTTCTTCCTTTTATTTTTTTTCCCTTTCCTGGAGTACAAAAATAACAGCGCCCTTATCTGATCGCCCCGGCGGCCCAGCTGAGCCCCCTTATCTGATCCTGACATAATGCTGGAGCCCGCTGCCTTCCCCAGGGACAGACAGTGCCCGACTGGCACCACTGCCCCTCATCCCCTCCGCTGGCATCCCTGCCCCGCCAGGGGCGATCCCAGCCGCGGCCCCCAGCCCTGCCTGACCTGCCAGGGGGATGCTGCCCGAGGAGCGACGAGCTGCCCGTCCTCTGCCCAGCAGTGCCAGGGCCGCGCGGCCGTGCCCGGTGCCGTCAGGGCAGGAGTGGAAGGGAAGAGGGACACAGCCTGTGGCGCCCAGATAAGAGGCTGTTTATCTTCCTCCCGATGCTGCCGGCCGTGCGGCCGCCACGCTGGGGGGGAGGAAGCACCGGACAATAAAGTGGGCCCACGGCAGCGTCCCCGGGGGTCTGTGCCGTGACCCGCCGCCACAGCCGGGCCACCCCAATGGTGAGACGCAGGTCAGGGACACCATGATAGGCACGACTTGGAAGGAATGGCCCTTTGCCGGGTGCTGCGTCCCAAAAACTCAATGACCTGGAGCATCACACCCTCTAGCCCCAGTCCTGGTGGGGGTGGCTGGGTGGACCGGGAGTGTGGTCCAGCCACCTCCCGGTGCATGGGCTGGAGCCACCAGAGATGGGAAAAGTTAGAGTGGGAAGGGGTAGAACTCAGTGGCCATCTCCAAAGGAAACACAGCATCCCAGGCACTGTCTCCCCATAGAAAGCCCATGGAAGCCCAGCTGTGACCACGGGGGTCTGTCCTTCCCAGCCCCCCTGGAACGGAGCACCCATGGATGCAGACGGTTCCTCGGGGCCAAGTTAAGGACAACCCGGCCACAGCAGGGCTGCCTGAGGCAGAGGAAACTGTCGAGGCACGTGGGGATTTACAGGATCAAGCCTTCAAATGGCTGTTTGCGCTCAGGATTTCCCTTGGCAGCCGCCGGCCGGCCCCGCTCGCCGCACGCCGCCGGGGGCTTTGGGATGGGGCAAAGCTGACGCCTCGGCGCCCGCGGAGGATGAGCTTTACAGCCATTTCCATACCTGCGCTTCCCACTTTCCTGCGGCCGGGGAATGCGGGGGGGCTTCCGCCACCGCCCCAGCCTTCGGGGCTGCTGGGTGCGAGTTTTGGCACGCAGCAGTTGCCGAGAAGGGACAGTGGATTTTTCCAGCCCGGATCCAAGGGTCATTAACGGGATTGCGGAGGGGGCTGGCGGTGGCAGACGGGCCCCGAGCGAACACGTAGCAGATGGTCCCGGGGGTGCTGTGCCGGCGGCGGGGCCGTGCTGACGCCGGGCTGGGGGCTGAGGCTGAGGGGGCAGTGCCGGCGCTGGCGGAGACATTCAGCCCCCTCCTGCATCGTGTTCCCTCGTGTTGTGTCACCCCACATCCGTGCGGCGGGGACTGACAGTCTCTTGTTTTCCGCCCAGACCCCGCGAGAGCCGAGGGCTGTGACCTGCAGCCGGTGACATCAGCGCCACCCATCACCCTCTCCTATGCCACCAGCACGGTGCCACGGGGCTGTGTCAGCAACAGCTCCATGGACACTAGCCATGAAGTCCATATCGTCAGCGTCAAGTGGTCCGAGGTGAGCAAGAGGGGTCCCAGTGCATCCCCGCAGAACTTCTTACACTGTCACTTCACGCTGTCACCACAGCACTGTCATCCTGTCACTGCCCTCAGCAGGCAGGGTGTCCCAGCTGTGAAAACCTTCCTCTAATTAAGGAGCAGTGAAAGGACCTGGATTAACCTCCTCCATAGCACATTGTCCAAGCTTCTCCTCCAAGCACAGCCTTGGGCTTCTCTGCCCCTGATGGGAATGTAAAGATTTTAGAGGCAAATTCTTTAATAGCCCATGCTGCCAAGGCAGATATTCGTGTGCTGGACACCTCAGGACACTCCATTTCCCTGGGAAGGTGGCCTGGTTCTGGTTCTGGCTCAGGAGCTGGGCAGAGCCACAGGTACCCAGTGGTGACCACACTGAGGACAGAGGGAGAGATGGAAAGTGGAAGGGAGGAAGGGATGGAAGGAGGGATGAAGGGAGGGATGGAGGAGAGTGGAGAGATGAAGGAATCACATCCTTTTAAGGTGTCCAAGCAAGTGGAAACCTGTCTGCCAAAGTTGGCATGGCCGTGCCAAGGGTTGATAACCACATTGTGGGTGCTCTGGGGCAAGGATGGTGTCAGGGCTGGCACTGGCACTGGCTGGCACTGTTGGGTGGGTTTGGACCAGCGCACAGGTTTGCATGGCAGCTCTGCAGGACAGCCCGGCTTCCCTCGCGCTGGCTGGGGCCCAGCACCCGATTTTGGCCCAGCCCTGGGCCACCCGGCGCCACACTCCCCCCTCGCTGCCACCTCCCAGCTCTCCCAGTTCTGCTTTTGGAGCAGAGGGGGAGCCAGACCACGAGGCGCTGGGGAAGGTCCGTTTTGCAAGAACCCCTCTGGCCTTGCCTGGTGTCACCTGGCCTTGGCATCCTGGATGAGTGCCAGGGCCGGGGGTGCCCCGGGGTTGTCACCAGCGGCAACAGGGGACACACACTGATGTCACGGCTGCGGCACTGAGCCCCACGGCGCGCGGGGGAAGCTGGGCAGGGACACGGCTCCACTTATAGAAGAATTACTGGAAGCTGCTTTCTATAAGCAGATCCCCACGATGAAAAAAAAAAAAAAAAAAAAAGGAGAAGAAAAAGAAAAAAATAACCCGAAAGGCGGCGGCGGGGAGCGCCGAGGCTCCCGCCACTCGCGCAGCCAAACAATGGAGCGCCACAAAACACGCGGCAGGAAAAACAGCCGCCAGCTCCTCCCCGACGCTCGGGGCCACCCGGGGTCCCTGGCCACCCACGCTTGCCACGGGGCCATGGCCAGCCTGGCGTGCCCACGGATTCATCCCGCCAGCCCTGTGCACGGCACTGGCAGCAGCCTCCACCCGCCCAGTCCCCGGCGGTTTCCCCTGCCCTCTCCCTCTCCCTCTGCTCTGAACTCTGCGAGCCATTATTCAGACAGCAGTTGCCAAACTTAGCGCCTGGAGTTTTGACTTCCCCATCCGGATTTCCGGCTAGAGGCAACCGGGCAGTGCTAGCCACGAGGAATGGTGTGTGCCACCACTGTGCCCAGGCATTCCTGCACACCAGTACGGACGCACCTGAGCCTGGAGCGGCTGCACAGTGCTGGGATGGGGCTGGGGAACCTGCCAGGGGGATGTCCCAGTGCCCAGGGTGGGGATTCTCCAGTGTTCAGTGGGAGATACCCCAGTACCTACAGTGAGGATGCTCTGGTGCCCGGAGTGAGGATGTCCCAGGCCAGTGTAGGGATGCTCCAGTGCTCAGTGTGGGGATACCTCAGTCCACAGTGGGGTGACACTCTCATACCCAGTGCAGAGATTACTTAGTCTCTAACACAAGGATGCCCTGGTCCCTAAGAAGGGGGTGTCTACACCCACTATGTGGGGTGTCCTGGACACCAGTGTGGAGATAACACCATCTTCCAGGAGGGCATCCCGCTGGTCACTAGCTTAGGGGAGCCAGGGAGTGTTTGTCCCACCAGTGTAGGTACACACTCATGTGGCATCCCTGCCCCTAAACCCAGCCATGGCTGCCTCTTGCATGGCTCATCCTCAGGGCCAGGCTCAGCGCTCTCCCTGCTCCCTCTGGCTCTAGGGGGCAGCCAGGAAGGTGACAGCAGCTGGGACTTGCTGGCCACAGTGATGACACTCTCCTCTTCCACCCCAGGTCTCTCCTGTCCCTCTGATGGTGACAGTCACCCCACGAGCTGATGCCTGCAGCCGGCCAGCAGTGCTCATCCTCCTCTGCACCCGCTGCTCTGCCACCATCACCTCCCCGTGCTCAAACCTGATCATCCGCACCGTGAGTGCCGCACCCCCACAGCGGGAGCAATCCCGGGGGGCAGCAGGGCTCGGGCCATCCATGGGGATGTTTAAGGGAGTCACTGGTGGAGACTGGTCCCTCCGATCACCAGACATGATGCTTGTGGTGCCCCAGGGAGGAGGGGACGCTCCTGACCATTGCTGGCGGCGCTGAGCACTGAGCTGGCCAGGCAGGGGATGACGCACAGGGCTGGAAAAAGCTCCCATTTCCTCCGGCCGGCGGGAGGAAGGTCAGAGATGGGGTTTGGCTCCAGCGAGCTGAGCCGGGGTCGGGCGCTTTGTTAGCAAAATAAACCTCCTGCTTTGTTTGTGGCTAATAATAAAGTGGGCTGAGCCCTCCATGTGCCACCGGCCACTCTCGCTGCTCCCAGCTCATGGCCCCAAAAACCCCTACTTATCCGGGGTGACCCCCAGCCCAGGCTCCAGGAACACTCACCTGTTCTAGGTTCACATTTGTATCCTTCACACTGAGGGGAAAGGTTTTCCTTTCTTTCCCCATGCCAGCCTGTGTAAGGGAGGGATGCACCTTGCTCCTCACCCCAGCTTAGGCTCTCACTTGGCCCACAGGACGCCCACCTCAGCCCAGAGTCCATCAGAGAACCAAACCCTGAGCCACCCATGGTCTCCAGTGAGGGACAGCTGCTGGCTTGGGCTCTGGCTACCTATGGGGGCATCACATCCTACAGCGAGCTGCAGGACCCCCGCAGGGTCCAGCTCCACCTAGGAGAAGGTGCGTGGGGCTGGGGGCTAGCACTGGGGGGCTGGAGTGGGCAGGAATGGTCTTCCCGTTCCAGAAGGGTGACAACCTCCTGGGACAAAGTACCTTCCCCAGGGAGATGCCGTGGGGACTGATGCCCCTGGCCCTGAGCATCTCCCCACCCACTGAGCCCAGTTTGACTTTGATCACCCTGCCACCTACACAGATGCCAGCAGCCCTCCAGACTGCCTTCCCCAGGAGCACTTCAATGCCATTCTGCACCTTGAGACTGAGGTCTTCTTCCACGGGGTGAAGGGCTGCTCACGCAGTGACGCCCAGAGCACCAGGGCCGCTCACATCATCCATTTTCAGTCGGAACCCAGGTACCACAGTGCCAGCAGTGGGACCCCAGGGGTGGGACAGGCAGTGGGATATTCTTGGAGATGCTTGGGAAGGTGTTGGGCTGTCTCAAAGGCAGAGCCCCACATCCCGAGTTGGATGTGGGACGTGTTGGTATGGAATGCTAAGAATAGGGGTTTTGTGGTTTTGCAGCTCCTCCATCACAGAGGTGAACCTGTCTGTGAGCTGTCCTCAGAATTTTGCTGGCAACCAGATCCTGATCCTGAAGAGCAAGGCCAACTTCACCTGGTCCCTCTCCTCAAAGTGCAACATCCAGTTACTGGTATGCTGAGAGGAACACGTCTTCCTCACCACCCCCACTAAGGGGTCTGCCAGGTGTCCAGGAGATGCTGGTGTCATGGGGAAGGTGGCAGGAGGGCACCTGGAGATATTAGACATGGGCAAGTGGCATCCCCCTTGCTGCAAGCCCTTATTACTGGGATGAACCCTGCCTTGTGCCCCCCCAGCTGTCCCTGTCTCCACTCAGCCCCTCTATGCTTCTTCTCCCCTTTCCTCCTCACTGCAGTTCTCTGGGAGTTACAAGATGCCCCTTTTCTCGATGCTGTTCCCTGGGACGCTCCTGCCTGACACGGAGCAGGGCCTCATCGCTAAAGCCTTTGAGAAGAACTACAGTGTCATTGCCTCCTACTCTGCCATCCCTGCCAGCACCCACATCAGCCTGGAGATTCATGAGCACGGTGAGGCCCCCAGCACCCCAGGGCTGGGTGGGATTGGGGGTTCCACCACTGCCACTCAGCCCCCCCATCTCCCTGTCCTGCAGAGATGGTCAAGACGCCTGTGACGACCACCCCCGTTGTCATCACGCAGCCCCCAGACTTGCCCCACCAGGTGCTGTTCACACTCCAGCCCTGGAAGTGCACAGATGAAACCATGGAGATTGTCATCATCAGGTCCTACCTGGAGGTGAGGAGGGTGGAGAGGGGTGCTAATGTCCACCAAAATCACTCAGAAGTTGCATGTTCCCCTGGGTGCTCGGGGTGGGTGGCACGAGGCTGTCCGCAGTCGGTGGGTGACTACAGTGTGCTTTCCTCCTAGCCCATCAAGGACGTGGTGAACATCACCCTGAGGGACATCAGCTGCCAGGCAGAGAAAAATGCCACCCACTTCATGTTGAAAAGCCCCCTCAGCCATTGTGGCACCTCACTGGAGGGCAGGGGCTATGCCAACAATGAGGTGAGAGGGGGGCTGGCTGGCGGTGTTGCCTCCAGCCCCACTGATGGCTCATGAGAGTTTCAGTGATTGCCAGTGGGGCTTCTCCACCAGGACTTCCTTGTTTTTGCATGGCTGGAAACACCATACTGCAGCCCAGGGCTGAGAGGGAGGGGGAGTGTGTGGGTGGGACCATGCCATGCCATGCCATGCCATGCCGTGCCGTGCCATGCCATGCCATGCCATGCCGTGCCATGCCATGCCAGCAATAGACTCCAGCAGTGGGGACCACTTGACTGACCCAGCCTTCTGCCTTCTCACAGCTCATCCTCAGCCTGGCCAAGGATGCAGTGCTCCGGAGCGTGCGGGTAAGAGCCGGATTTCCCAGCATGTCCAGGGGTGGGAGAAGGTGCAAATGGCACTGTCAGCTGGGTGCTGGGTGCCCCCTTAGAGCTGCCCCCCTCTTGCAGGTGGCCTTCAAGTGCGAGATCCCGCGGGAGCTCTTCCTGCGCCTTTTCCCCACCGCTGCCTTCGAGGCACCGCAGACGGAGCTGGAGATCAACAAGGAGGCCTTTGTGCAGGTACCGCCACTGTCCCGGTGCCCAGGCTGGGGCAGTCCAGCCATCCCTGGGCCAGCGACCCTGATGGTGTGCCCCGATCGCCCCCCGTGCAGGCGTCCATGCGGTGGATGGATCACCCAGCCGACCTGCAGCTGAAGGAGTGCTGGCTGCTGGCCTCAGGGCGGGAGCCAGTGCTGCTGGTGCAGGGCGGGGAGGCGCGTGGGGCGGGGGTGGCCGTGCTGGAGGGCCCCCCCAGCAGCCACGGGAGGAAGGTCTGGCGCTTCCGCTTCACCTACACCGTTCCTGAGGGTGGACACATCCCCTTCTCTGCCATCCTCAAGTGCAAGGCCGGCTTGCAGGTCAGTGTAACCCCCTCCCCACTCTGTGATGCCACCGTGCTGGTCCCCATCACCAGTAGCAGCCTGATGGGTTTGTCCCACACCGTTGGGTGATGGAGCCCATCCAGGAGCAGCATTCCCTGGTCCACAAAGAGCCTGGGGGCCCCCACCTCTGCCATCCTGCAGGGTTGCACATCTTCCCCCTCTCACCCCAACCTCCACCTCCACAGAATGACACCATCTTTGAGAAGGTCCTGGAGTTGACAGTGAAGGATGCCTGGCGGCCACTCAACTGTGAGTTCAGGGCAAGGGAGGTGGTCAGGATGGGAATGGGAGTGGGAAAGGGACTCTCCCAGTGTGGCAGTACTGACAGCCTCGTCCTCCCACAGACCGTGGGCTGGGGCTGGCTGCCGTCCTGGGAATCACCTTCGGTGCCTTCCTCATCGGGGCACTCCTCACTGCCGTGCTCTGGTACATCTACTCGCACACCCGTGAGTACCCACCACCCCTGGGGACCCCCGTGGTGGGATGGGGGGGCCACATGCACATCCCTTACTGGGTTGCCCATTTTTCCCTCCTGGCCAAAGTCCCCAGGTGAGCCAGGGACCAGGCTGCTCCATTGCCCTCATCTGTGCAGTGCTGGCAGTGCTATAGGGGAATAACCCTGCTCCAGGAGTCTACAGCTCCTCAGGCTCCCTCCTGCTTGCCTGGGGGCCCCTCTGCCATCTGCCCTCTCCCCTGCTCCTGGTGTCCCATGCTCATCTCCATCCCAGGGGCTCAGGGGTCAACTGGGGAGTGATCCATGAGAGCTGGAGGGTCCCCGGGGAGCGAGCCAAGGCCACCACTGTTCGCCCTGAGTCTGGTTTCCCCTTGGTGTTCCCCCGTGGCGGGCGGTGTGAGCCAGGTCCCATCTCCAAACTGCAGCCGGTTTCCAGCACGGCGCCAGCCTCGGAGAGCAGCAGCACCAACCACAGCATCGGCAGCACCCAGAGCACCCCCTGCTCCACCAGCAGCATGGCCTGACGCCCCCGGGCCCCCCCGAGCCCGTGCAGCCCCTGGCCAACGGACTTGGGGACCCACCCCAGTGCCATTAAGCTGATTTTTTGCCCCAAATCTCAGGCCGAGCCCAGAGGGGGCCTCCATTACTCATTCAGTGAATGCTTTGGCCCCCTGAGGGCAGCCCACACCGCGGGGGGGGCACCTTGCAGCCCCCCTGGGCTCCCCCGCTGCAGTGGGGAGGCAGAAAGAGCAGCTATTGCCAAAACCTCCCACAAGGCTCCCCATCAAATGGGGGGGGAAGAAAAAGTGGGTGCCCCCTGGACATGCCCCAGCACTCGGGGTGACCCCTGTGCCCCTCCTGCATCTCCCCAAGAAGGCGGCAGGCACCAGTGGGAGCAGCAAGAGGTTTATTTGTGGAGGATGGTGCAAGGCTGCTGCCCTCCCACAGGACGATGGGCAGAACCCACCACTCTCCGCAGCTCCCCGTCCAAGTTACAAACTCTTATCAATAATAATAAAAACCTTCCCTATGTTAAATTAATTGCACTCTGATGCTGAGCCTTGCCACAGCTTGAGGCTCCCACCTACCAGGTACTGGACCTCATCACAGCCTGGGGCAGCCCCCCAAACCCTGGGGGACCCCCCAGTCAGTCTCACTAGGGAGGGGATGGAGACCAGGAGCATCCCCCCATGGACAGTGTCCCGGGAAGGGCACAGGCAGAAGGCACTGGGGTGAAAACAGCCAAGCCAGGATGGGGTGGGGGGGCCCCACATCCCCCTCCAGATGCCTCTGAGCATCACTGGGGGCAAAACTGGTGTTTCATGTAAACAGAGGTGCGAAGCCCTGTGCCCCCGTTACTGGGACAGTGCAGGGTCGAGCAGCCGCAGCGCTCCCCCCACCAAGTGCAGGCTGCCGGTGACCAGGACACGGACAGCGGCCGCCTCCCGCAGCAGCACGGCCCCACTGCTGGCTGCGGGGTGGGGGTGAGCCCCCGAGGCCGCGGGGGCGGCCAGCTGGGGGTCCCGGCCCTGCGCTACCCACCGCAGTGCCTGGGCCAGGCACGGGAACACGAGGGCTGGGGAATTGAGGGGTCGTGGGGCTGGGGGCACCAGGAGCAGGGAGCCTCGGGTGGGGGTCGGCTGCAGCAGCCCCCCCACCCGCAGGGGAGATGGGAGCCAGGGGTCCTGCCCCGCTTTCTCCTCCAGGAGCCTCGTCCATGTCCGCTGGTTCTCCAGGCAGCGGGTCAGGGCATTCTCCAGCGTCACGTTGAAGTTTTGCTGGTCTGGGAGGGATGGAGACAGCAGTCAGGGATTGCAGGGGGAGCTGGGGAGGGATCAGGAAGGGAAGCTGGGGGAGACCCTGTCTCACTAGCACTCACCTGCGTTGTTGGCCACCGACACCTCGGTGAAGTTGGGGCAGAAGACAGCATAGTCAAAGTGACAGGGCTGCGGAGACAGGAGGAATCAGCACTGTGGGAACCCTCAGGACCCACCCATGGGATTTCCACTGGGGCCAGTCCCCCACCAACGGGGTTACAGGGCATGGGGCTGGGGATGATCCAAGTCCCTTCCCCACACCCAGGACTGTGAGACCCCTGCAGGGGGCAGTTGAGGTGGGATACACCCCCGGGACAGCAGGATGGGTGGACAGACAGACAGACAGGGTGCCAGCTCCACCTCGTGGCTCCCTCCACCCACAGCAAAGCAGGTCCCACAGGGCAGAGAACCCAGGCACCCGGGCACAGGGACTCCCCTGTGCCCCCTAAACCTCACCACTAGCAGCTTGAGCAGCGCCGCCGTGTCCCGGTCGCCTGTGGCATTGAAGAGCAGCACACGCACCTCAGAACCACTGCAGGGAGAAAGGGCAAGTGGCCCATGCCCCCAGGGGACCTCCAGCACCACCAGCACACCCCCAGAATGTGTGCCCCCCCTTTGCATCCTCTCCTTACTCATGGGGCTTGTCCTGGTTGAGGGCGGTCTGGCGGAACCAGCGCACACAGGCCTGGATGCTGCTGGTGGTGTGAGCTCCATCCAGGTACCACGTCACAGGGCCGTGGGAGAGCACCTGAGTCCTGCCCAGCCACTCTGTGTCCCGCAGGCCTGGAGGAACACAGGGCATGCCTGGGACCCCCATACCCTCCCCAGCACCGGTACTCCCGTGGGAATGCAGTGTGGGGCAGACTGTGCCTTTCAGCACACGTGCCACTGGCTGGGGTCCAGCATGGCCCCGCCACACCCTGCAACACAGTGAGGGGGGGTCCCGGCATGGCCATACCGCACCTTGGGTCATGGCATCGGTCAGTCGGAAGGCAGGCGCCAGTGGCACCGGCCTCCCCAGCAGCTCAGTGCTTGGTGGTACCTCCTTCAGCTTCCCAAGACCTAGGCAGGACAGGCATCCCACTGAGCCCTCAGGGGCCCTGGTGGGGTCTGGCCCCCTGTCCCCGTCCCCCTGCCTTACCCTGGCAGCCGCGGCGCTGCAGCCACGTCCGCGCCAGCTGTAAGGCCAGGGCGGCGTTGGAGCGCTGGTGGGCACCTGCCAGCCCCAGCTCCAGCGCCCGGCAGCCCTCCTCGAAGTCGTCCAGCTCCGGGCAGAGGTAGAGGGGACACTATGGGGAGAGGAGGCTGAGCCCCCCGCCATGGGATGGGGTACCCCCAATCCACACCCCTGCCAGCAGCTCACCTTCCGCTCCTGGGCTCGCTCCCTCAGCACCTCCAGCGGCCGCTCCGGCTGCGCCACGGTGAACGCCGGCACACCGGGCTGGGAAGGATGGGGGCGCTTAGTGACATGGGGGTGCTCAGGGACACCCCAAAAACACAAGAGGAGAGAGAAGACCAGGTCTCCCTACCTTAAAAATGCCCCCCTTCTGCCAGGCGATCTTCTCCATGGTGTCCCCCAGGATGCTGGTGTGGTCGATGCCCAGGGAGGAGACCCCACACACCACCGGCGTCCTGGGAATGCAGCATGGCAGTGTCCCTGCTGATCCCCCCTACACCGTGGGGACATCAGGCCCTGGCAGCCCTGGGGACAGGCTCGGCCACGACAGCTCCTACCTGATGATGTTGGTGCAGTCATAGGTGCCGCCAATGCCAACTTCCACCACTGCCAGGTCCACCTGGGGACACAGGGACACTGGAGCCATCAGACATCAGAGCCACCAGCAGTAAATGCCCCCATGGATTCAGGGATGTGGGTGGAGGCAGGTCCCTGCCACCAGCCGTTCCAAACCCACACCTGAGCACACCTCCTGTTTGTGGGGTGATCATCCACCTCACACAGCATCCCCTGTTTACAGCCATGACAGCCTGATCCACACAAATTCTGACCCAAGTGCCCCCTCCCTGAGGTCCCCAACAAGTTGACATTTCTGTCACAAGCTGAAGGCCACCACCACTGACCTTCTCCTGCAGGAAAACGTGGAAGGCCATGATGGTGAGGAAGCGGAAATACGCCGGCATGCTGGCGTGCGCTGCGTCCTGCCAGGCAGAGCAGGGTGAGGATGAGCACGTGAGCCCGGGACCGGGGGACCCAAGGGAGGGAGCACCCCCACAAACCCTGCTGGCCCCACCTTGGTCTCCTCCAGGCGGTTGTAGACCAGCCAGAAGTACTTGTTGAAGAGGTCCTTGCTGATGGGCTGCCCATTGATGCGGATCCGCTCGCGCACCTGCACGAGGTGAGGGGAACTGGGGATACAGAGCAGGGGGAAGAGTTAGGCACAGCTCCACTGGCCCTTCAAAACCCTCCTGACCCCCACCCACCTGTAAAAGCCCGTCTTCAGCCCGTAGTTGCGGAGGATGCATTCGGTGAAGGCGCACGCTGAGCCCTGAGGAGACAGCCGTGTTAAACCCCCCGTTCCAGATCAGGGCAGACAGAGCCACAGACACCAGCAGTGCCCCCTGAGCCCCCCAATCCCCCACAGCACCGCCCACCCGCCTCACCTTGCCCTTCGTCCCTGTGACGTGGATGATGTTCAGTCGATCCAGGTCCTCGACCTGTAAGAGTTCAACCACCCTGTGAGACCCCCACGGCAGCCACTGCCAAGCATGGTGGCACTGCTAAGAGGACAGGGGGAACAGGGATGGGGATCAGCCCTTCACCTTCAGTCCGCTCCTCTCCAAAAAGCCCTGCATGGCTTCCAGCTGGGCCTGGGGGTCACCGCGCTCCCGCTTCACCTGCTCCAGGTAGCTGGCATTGGTCTGCAGGGTGTTAAGCATCCGGACTGCATCCTGGAAAGATGCCCAGGGCAGTCGGCATAGTGCCCAACACAGCAGCCTTGTGGCTGCGCCACAGCCTCAGGGGCCAGTCTACCCAGCGCCCGCTGCACCCTGACCCACCCCTTCGGGCTCAGTCCCCTCGGCGGCGTCATCGGTCACCCGCACCGGCAGCATCTCTGCCATGGTGCTGCGGGGACGTGCCGGCAGCGCCAGATCCCGTCACGGGGACAGGCTACTTATGGGCAAGGGTTACCCGCCCCTCCCCAGGTGCCCCTTGGCCCCGCGGCGGGGCCCGGGACAGCCCAGCGCCGGGGCCCGGGACAGCCCAGCGCCGGCACCCAGCGCTGCCCAGCGGGACAAGGTCGCCGCCGGCGGGAGCGGGCAGCGCTCCAGCGCGCACCCGCCCTGCCGGTGCTTAATGAGCGCCGCGGATGAAGCAGCAACGCCGCACCTGCACGGCACACCTGAGACACGAGGTCACCATTGTCACCGAGCCCCCAAACCCACGCTGTAAGGGGACGTGAGCCTGGCGCCGCACCGCCGTGTGCTGCAGGGGGGACCTGGCAGCCGGGACAGCAACCCACGTCCCCAGCGTGGGGACACTCCACGCAGGCAGCTGGACCCTGTCCCACCAGACAGTGGCACTGACACCGAGAGCGCTTCCAGCTCTGCAGAGCGACACCGCTCCCGCCTGCCCGAGGGGCGCTCCGCGCCGGGGACCGCCATCATCCCCAAGACACCTGGCGCAGCCGCGTGCGGCCGGGACACGCCGTGACTGCCGCTGCAGGCCGGCCTCACCCGCTGCTGCCACGGGGCGCGGCGTTTAGCGGGGTGACCCGAGCAGACAGCGGGGGCACGTGGCGCGCGGCAGCCGGCGCGGCCCGGGGCTGCGGGAGGCGGCGGAGGGGGGGGTGTCGGGAGGGGAGGTGTGCCGCCGTGCCCCGCGCGGAACCGGAGCCCCGCCGCCGTCGCGGCCCCCGTGCCCCGCCCGGCGCGCGGCCCCTGGCGCGCGGTACCTGGTAGTCCATGGCGGGGGCGCGCGCGGGGCGCGTGCCGAAGCGGCGCCCCCCGGCCCGCAGCGCCCCGCGCAGCGCGCGCAGCCCCCGCGCCACCATGCCCGCCGCGCGCGCGCCGCCCCGCGCAAACCGCGCGCGCCGCCGAGGAACGGGGGCGGGGCCGCCCCGCCCCCCCCGCGCCGCCATCTTTGAAACGGGCAGCGCGCGCCACGTCGCTTGAGGAAGGAGCGAGCGCCATCTTTGCGAGGGGCAGCGGGGCGGCCGTGCCCGTCCGGACACCTCGGGAGGGGCACGGGGGTCCCGGCCGCCCCGCTCGGCACATAGCGGCAGGCACACCCCGTCTCCAGGTCAGCACAGGGACATGGCCCTACGGCCCCCAACCGCCCAAGCCGGGGCACGGGGCCCCCCGGACCCCCGCAGCCCCCGCCCGGCAGCATGGCCCCGGGCCGGTGCCAGCGGAGCCCCCGGGCTGCCCGCAGCAGCCTCCTCCGCTCGTGGCAGCGGTGCTGATGTGTTAAAGGACGGCAGCGCTGGTTGCGCTGAGCCCCCAGCTCCCCAGGAACAGGACGGGGGTCTCAGGCTGCCCGAAGCCGAACTGCCCTCGGCGAGGCCCGGTGCTGTCCTGCAGGCTCCCACTGCTGTCTCCGTGTAGGCAGCACAAGGACGGCAGGGTCACACCAGCTGTTTGGGACTGGACGATGTTTATCCACAGTGGCACAAGTCAACTGCCTTATTGCTCATAACCGACTATTTTTCCAAAGAAAGAAAACCCCCTCCCCCCTGCCCAAACAGACACCGCTTCAGAGCCCCAAACCAAGACAGAGTTACCTTGTGTATGTCTTTCATCAAGCCTATTTTTAATCCTGAGAATGGCCCCACTCACCACCACTTCCTCATGGGACTTTACACTACCAATGGCTTCTGTCAGTAATTGTTAACAGACAAGTTACCAAGTGCCAAATGCTATCACCAGCTGCACACCTTGAATCCTGGGATCCTGGCATCCATGGGGCTCAGGGAGAAGATGCCTGGCTACAGCCGATAGCCACGGGAACTGTGCAGCTGTGGAGGTCCACTTGCTCTCTATGAATTGATCCTGACAAGTTCTGACATAAGGTGTGCACAGGTGATCCCAGTGGGTCAGGCTAGTCACTGTACCCAAAGGAGGCAGTGGTCTTGTTCTAGTCTCTCATGCAAAGAGCCTCAGGAGAGAGCAGGGGACACATGAGTGGCCCCCTGCTCCCAGCACAGTGTGACCAGCCCTGCCACACCATCCTGAAATCCCTGCAGACAGCAGGAGGGCAGGTCTCACCTCAGGCACGGGACAGTAATTGGCTGCAGCAGGTTGAGTGTATCCAGTGTGATTCCCAGTCATGGTTTGCAATTTAGAAAGCATGGATGCCATGTGCATCCATGATGCATCCATGTGCAGCCAGATGACCATCCTGGTCTCCCGGCTACATGGAGCATCCAGTTCTGCCAGCCACCTCTGGTTTGCCCAATAAGCCCTTTTTAGGCTAGATCCCAGTCTCCAGGGAGAGCTAGTCATGCTGTCTAGGGTGGCTCTGCCTTCCCCAAGACTCATCTGATGACCCAAAAGCACCTGCCTCGTCCTTCATCAACGCTTCAGTGCTCGGAGGATACTCCATGCAGGAGCTATGACAGACCAAGAGAGCTGAGACATCTCCAAGCAGGGCCCAGTTTGGTCCAGGGCAGCTACTCCCAGTCCTGGTACCATTTGCCAAGAGCCCCAGCATAGATGGAGACACTTTTTCCATCACCAGATCCATAACAATTGATCTGCAAGTTTAATATTACCAATACAGACTTTTGGGGGACAAAAACAAGTTCTGAGACAGGAAACTGCAGGGAAACAACGTCGAGCTCACAGGTATCACCTCCACAAGGCACGCAGCTCTGCAGTGGCCGAGGAGATGGCCAAGCTCTGTTAACACCATCAGTCAATTCACCTTGAAGAAAGTCCTTTCCTAGACAAAAAGACCTTGACAGGACATCTCCACTCAACGTGGAGAAGCCCAGCCAGGACCTCGCCGGATGTCAAAACACTCTGTCAAATTCAGTCTGGTTGGTGGCCGCTGGGTTCCTGCCCTGGTTCGCCGGCTGCTGGGGCATGTGCCCACCCCTCCTGCGTGGTGGGGCCAGGTACTCAAACATGGACTGGTTGTGGGTGGACAGCATGTTCTTGAGGTCCGAGGGCATGGGGTCCGACCAGAAGAAGTCGTGGTTCAGGGCGTCGTCGCTGTCGATGCGCTGGGCGGGATCCAGCACCAGCAGCTTGTCGATGAGGTCCAGCGCGTAGGGGTCTTTGACGTAGGCCTTGAGGCGATCCTTCACCTTCCGCTTCTGCCCCTTGGGGAGATCCAGCTTCTCGTACAGCTCGTACTTGTCCACATTCGGCCAAACCTGGCAAGGGGAAGGAAAAGGGGTTGGCAAGAAGTAGTTATGGAAAAGACAAGGCATTTTTGGTTCAAACACCCTCAGGCAAACCAAAATAACAATTCTATTTGATAACCTCCAAGCTGGAGGTTATCAACAAAGTGGCACTAAAGGCCTGGACTCATGTGGACAAGTCAGGACAGTCTTCCTGGTGCAGAAACGATGCTCAAGGGTTTCTGGTTCCCCCATGAAAGAACTACTAGAGAGCACGGTTCAGGCCAGCTACCACATCCAGAAAGATAAAGTCACAAAACCAATTGCTAAATAATCACCTGGATGAGGCACCTTTTATCCTTAGAAAGCAAAGCCTGCTGCAATCACCAGCACTTATCTCGATCTGGGAGAGACCACAGCAGGTCTTGCCAAAGAAAGCACCTTCAGTGTATTTACATAATGACTGTGACAGCAGGATGAGGACTCTGCAGCTGCCAGCACATCCCACAGATCCCAGTCTGGGCTGAGATCCCTCAGCTTGCTCCCCACAAGAGGGCAGGACGAGCTGCTTATGAAGGAGGAGCTGAGAAGGGGCCGGGTGCTCACACCAGAGCTGAGCTGATGCCACAAATCACAAGACAGAATTCAAGAGGCTTTTCAAGGTGACCAGTGTAAAACACCCGAGAATAAAAACCCCCACCCTTCTTTAAGCAGAAATTGAGGGTCGTCTGAGAGACAATGCCAAAACACAGGCTAGAAGATTCTCCAGCCTCCCTGCCAGCAGCAGGCACACTCCACTGCTGGGAGCATACAGCAGCCAGCACACGGGGCAGGGAAGAGGCACAAGTGCCTGGACCCAGACTCTGCCCACAGCCCTGCTCTCCACAGCTCATCCCCACTCTCGCCCTCACCTCCGGCGTGATGGATCCACAGAGCTGGCTGATGAGGGTGAGCTGGTGCTGCTCTGTGTTCCCCTGCATGATGGGGCTGCGGGTCCACATCTCTGCCATGATGCAGCCTGCACCCCAGAGATCAATGGGGGGACCGTAGTCGCGCTCCCCTAAACGGAGATGCCGAGTTAGTCTCCCAGAGGGCCGAGAAGGGCCGAGAAGCCGGCAGAGCCCACCTAGGGCTCCTCCTACCTAGGAGCAGCTCTGGGGGCCGATACCACAGGGTCACCACACGGTTGGTGTAGCGGTTTGGCTGGCTGTTCTTAGCCAGGCTGAAAGCTCGAGCCAGCCCAAAGTCCGCCAGCTTCAGGACTCCATCCCGCGTGATCAGGACGTTCGCTGCTTTCATGTCTCGGTGCAAGATCTGTACAAGGACAGACACTGAAGAGTTAAGTGAATGAAGTGCCCTCCTTAGGTGTCTTGCGCCAGCACAATGCTCAGGCTGCAGAGATGGAAACAAGGATTTCCCTCCAGCCTGTGCTAAGACACCTGCTCCTTGGAAAGCCACCCTCTGAGCACAGCAGGAGCCTTTCCCATTACCTTGTTCCTGTGGATGTAGTAAAGTCCATTCAGGAGCATCTGCATAACTTTCTTGATCTCTGACAGTGTGAACTTGACATGGGCGTTGCTGAGAAGGCCAGCCAGGTCGTGCTCACAGAAGTCAAACACAAGGTAGATGCTGCCCTTGCACCGGTTGTACGGAGAGGCTGCAGGAGAGGCACAGAGAGGCTGTCAGTGAGGGACCCTTCACTGGGTCACAGCTTCTCTCACCTCCCACCACCCTGCCGCTCATACAACACCCCCTACACAGAATCTCAGGGCAGAGGAACACAGGGAACCAGACAGCCTGCAGGCCTCAAGGTCCTTTTTAAAGAAGAACTGAGCAAAAACTAGCAACACAAGAACAGGAGATGAGGATTGGTGCAGCAAATGTCATCAGACAGGCAAGGAAAGGGCATGGCAACCTTTGAAAGCTTCACTTCGTGCTGCTCTGGGCACATAACGGCTGTGGGGCTTCCTCCCTGCAAGCCGTGGCTGCCAGCCAAGAACCAGAGATAGAGGAGGCACCCACAGACAGCCCGGGGAAAAAATGCAGAAACACGGAAAATCTGTCTAATCTGACATTAAAAAGTGAGATTTCCTGCAACCTCAAACAGGATCTGCAAAGATGGACTGATCTTGATCAAAGTGATATAAAACTCCAACTCCAATTTGAAGTGAATGATAGCAGACTTTAAGTGAAGCAATCAATTTCAATCTTGTTCCTAGAGCACCCACGCAAAATGTTATTAAAAAGAAAAGCTGATTTTCATCAGTTGTAATCAGCAAAACCTGCTGATCAGCATCTCCAACTGGAAAAGCTTAGCCCCACAGAAGCACACTGCTCTCCTCCCCAGGAGGGTGCCTGATACACTGGGTTTGCAGTTCCTCACACAGATACAGCCCCAAACACACCTTTCCAACATAAAAAGAGAAAAGCCTCATGTTTGACAACAGTAAATGAAACATTTCTACTTTACTGCAAACTGAGGTCAAGGTAGATTTGGATAAAAACTGGAATACAAACAAAACATAAAAAGGGAACAAATGACATGTCTACAAAAATATTTACTTTTGGTATGCCAGACACCCAATCATGGCAGCTCTTTTAATCACAGAGTGAATTAAAAATTAACTTGTCATTGGTGTTTTTACTCATACCTATTCAGACAGTAATCTACACACAATTGAGTACTAGAGTATCTTGACTTTCCCATCCCTAGGCCAGACATTTCTGCCCATTCAGTGACTGGACTTTTTAAAAAATACCACATACTAGTCAGTCTTGTTTTTATTTCCCTGGCTAGGGAAGGGCAGGCTGTAACATCAACTGTCACTTTCCAAAGTATTTTTCCAGTACAAATCCACGTAAGAGATTTAAATATAAACTCTAGCAAATGTTATAGAGCAGTTTCACTGTAATCAGAGCCAGGCCAGGTGTGCTGAGGCTGTGAAGCAGTGGGGACACATGGCATCAGGTGGGAGTGAGGAGGTGGAAGAGCAGCTCAGAACTGCCCATGTGGAGTCCCAGCCCTCCCAGCATAAGCAGTTACATCACCCACAGAGATGCTGAGTGAGCCTCACTGGAGCTGTGTCATCAGCTCAGAGCTGCCAGAAACCATCACAAGACAACCAAGAGGGGCAGCTCCAGGCTGAGGAGCCTCTGCTCCAAAGTGCTGGTTCATTTAAAGCCTCTCAGATGAGAGTTTCCCAGCACAGGCAGCATTCACTGCTATGGCACAGGCATATCCTGGCAGGACCACAACAGCTTTTTCCATCTGAGCTTCAGCAACGTCCTGACCCATTCAGAAACTCTTTTCCAAGACAAGTGACCTGTCACCCCATGTCACAGGCAGGAACAGAGGCCCGTGCTCAGGGAGACCACTCCACTCCCAGCACAAGACACCAGCATGCTCAGCAGGGCTCAGAAAAGCCACCATTAACACAAGGGAGACCCTGCAAAGTACCTTTGGTCCTGCAGATTTCTATGAGGTTCACCACATTCTCGTGTTTGAGCAGCTGGAGAATTTTAATTTCTCGCAAGGCTGTGATGGGAAACTGGAAAAGATAAAGAGAGAATGGAGGTTGGAGGTGCAGGAGACCAGGCCATCTCCCCAAGAGAACAGGAAAGGTGTGACCATACAGCTTGACAGGTCCTGCCCTCCCCTCCTCACCTTTTCCATTCACACCAGGACATGGTACAGCCCAGCCTGAGCTGCAGAACAGCCTCTCTGGCTGCTGCCTTTGCTGTTTAAGCTCTTAACTCTGTCCCCAACTCCTGAGCATGTGCTTCACACATCACCCAGTTCTTCCACAGACACAGCCAGTGTGGAGCCCCGTGCTCAGGGTCCCAGAGCAGAAACACATGGGAAGTGTCACTTCCCAGCAGCCATCCTGTGCAGCCCAGTCCCCTCGCTGCTGCCATGTGCCTTTGCAGCCCAGGTGACAGCAGGCCCAACCCAGCCATGCCCCACACTTACCCCTTCCTTCTCATTTTCCATCAACACCTTCTTCAGTGCTACTTTCTTGCCTGTCTGGCGATGTTTGGCTTTGAAAACTTCCCTGTAAAAAAAAAACAGAAAAAAAAAAATCCGTGACAGCACAACGAGAAAGGAGCCAGGTGCCCCCACAAGGAACAAGCCCAAGCAAGACACACTAAAGCACCGTACAGAGAACTCTGTGCTGAGCCAATATAGCCACATTTCCCCTGGGCCAAAGGCCCTCAGGACTCACTGAACCAACAGAGAGCCCAGAGCGCTTGCAGCCTTATAAGGATTTCCAGTAAGGTAGCACATTTCGAGCAAAAAGTTGCACATTTGGAGCCAAGCTGCACATTTGGAGGCAAGTTTCAGGTCCTCACCCGAACTGTTTTCAAGGTTAACTCTGCTCTGCCAGAGCTGGGACAGAGCGGGATCTCAGGTTGGGGAAAAGAGGGCCCAGGAGCCAGACTGGTTCTCTGAAGCCAGAGGGGCGGCCGGGGAAAGCACACGCGAGCAAGGAGCACCCGAGGCAGGCGCCGATGGGCCGCGGGGCTGGGCCCCGGCTGCAGGCCTGAGGCCGGGGCAGGCCGGGGCCGGGCCGGGCCATGGAGGACCGGGGCCGGCGAGCACTCACCCGAAGGTGCCCTGCCCGATCTTGGCGAGCTTCTCGTACTTGGAAACCTCGTCGCAGAAGGGGCACTCGACCATGTCGTACTGCTTGGCCATGGCGGCCGCGCCGTTGCCACAGCACCGCGTCCCGCCCGTTCCGCCACGTGACGCGGCGATGCCGTCACGTGACCTGCCAGCCGCCGCGCGGGGCCCTGTGGGCGTTGCAGTCCTTGCGGCCGCCGCCATGTTGTCCCTCCTCGTGGCCCCGGAGCACCGAGCGGTCGCCGGTGCCGGTGGCCCTACAGCGCGTTGCCGTGTGCCCCGTGTGTGCTTAAGCACGTCAGGAGTTAAACAGAGCTTCTGCTCCTGCAGCTGCGGCTGTGACGTAGGGAGGAGGCCAGGCAGGAGGACTCCAGGGTCTGGTGGAGGGGACCCTGAGTTCCTCCCCCGGCCGTGGCTGTGTTCAGGTGCAGGACAAAGAGCTCGATCTCAGGCTGTTCGAAACTGGTCCCCGAGGTGGACAGCACCCAAAGACCGAGCTGTGGCAGAGGTGACTGCCAGCATCCTGGTGATGGGAACCACCAGCTCCCTGGGAATGGGAATCACGGACACCAGACCCTTGTCCTGCATGGCGACGCTGTTACGGAGCACGTCAGTGTCCCCAGAACGAGAGAGTGGCCGGTGGGGAGTGCTCCTGCTGGCAGCGATGACACCCAGCTCTCGCCCCACAGGGGCTGAGCAGCAGATGGGCATGGCAGAGCTCTGTCTGCAGGGCTGGAGCCTCATCCGCAGAGCTGGCACCCTCATCCAAAGGGCTGTCACACTCCTCTAGGGCTGTCACCTTCTTCCATGGGGCTAGAACCCTCTTTTAGGGCTGGCACCTTCCTCTAGAGCTGGCACCCAGAAGTTTTTGGTTGTCCACATCTGGCAGACGTCCCCACACCGGGGTGCAGAGGTGACTCTTGAGCAGCCAGGCAGGTGCAAGCAGCCACGGGGACTTCAGGAACTGTGGGGACAGCGTGAGGGCAGGCAA
This sequence comes from Anomalospiza imberbis, assembly GCF_031753505.1. Classification (NCBI taxonomy): domain Eukaryota; kingdom Metazoa; phylum Chordata; class Aves; order Passeriformes; family Viduidae; genus Anomalospiza; species Anomalospiza imberbis. Next base: position 5,996,482 of record NC_089701.1, on the reverse strand, counting down.
GGACCGCAACGGGGCAGGGAGCAGATGACAGCACTGGGGAGGAAACGCTGAGCGAGCGATGAGTGACTGCAGGGTGGTTGCAGGGGGGGGCAGGAAGGGAGGAGCAGGCAGGGAAGGGCTTCACAGTTATATACTTGTCCCTCTCGGTCCCCGCGGCCTCCGAGCAGCACGGCCATGGCCGAGGGCCAGAAACAACGGGGCTTCAAGAAATTCAGTAAGTGGCCACGGGACAGGGTGGGTGGGCAATGGGGTGCTCACCTGGACATCTCGGTGGGTAGGAGGATGTGTGACAGCATTGAGTGTGTGCTCACACGCTCCCCAGGTCATCCCTTCCAGGGATGGGGTCATCCCATCCAGGGATGGGTCATCCCATGCAGGGATGTTTGGAGCTGTGACAGCCTCTGCTCTTGTTAGGAAACTCATTGGGGTGAGGGGCTTTGGAGGTTTCCATCCACAGGGCTGGGTGCTGGCTCAGGGGCTGGGTGCTGGGACCGGCACCAGTATGCTGCGACCCAGCCCTATGCTGGATGCTGGGATGTGACCAGAGGGATGCACAGCAGGATCTGGGGGTCTTCACTCCTTAAATCACACCCTTCAGGGTGCATGGCTTGGGTACAAGCAGGTGCTGGGGGCCAAGGGTGGCTAGGACCCTCACCCCAGGGTGCTCCTGCAGCACAGGGACGGGGGTGACACAGAGGAGCTGGGGAGGGAGCCTGGGAATCGATTCCCACTGGCTCTTCTGGGAGGAAGTGCTTGATACCCACCGGGAGCGAGCTCTGCACTTTCTCACAGACCTCAGCTTTCCCCCGGAGCCCCGGGGGGAGGCTGCAGTGGCCTTCACCCCATTCCCAGCGCTGGGCTGTGCTCTCTTGCATTCCTGCCGCAGGGCTGGCGCCAGAGGGGGGCCAGTCCCTCCGCTCCCGGGGGACCCCCCTCCACTGGCCAAACCCACGGCCCCATCCCAGCTGGGATTTTCCTTTGTGGTGGAGTGGTGGGGAAACGGGGAAAATCCTCAGTACTGCCTTTCCCACCTTTCAGCAGCCCCAGGAGCAGCAGGTAGCAGAAGATGCTTGGACTCCAAGGGCATGTTTAGCACAAAGTAATTTTGCCTCTAACTGCACTCAGGTAATGAGGCTTCTGCCTCACAGAGGGGCTTTTGGGATGCAGCCCCTCCTCCCAGTCCAGCTGCAGGGATGCCCCACAGAACCCATGGATGGCAGCTGGAAGTGGGAAGCCAAGGGCTGAGCAGGCCGGGACACCCGGGTTCTTGCTCAGCACCTCTGCAAAGTGTCGCTTCCTGGCCCAGCAAATCTGCCGTGCTTCGCAGAGCCCCAGGGCGGCGTCAACATTGCAAAATCCCCGGTGGCAGCCACGGCCGGCAGGGAAGCACTGCTCAACAGCACTGCAACCACAGGCTCGCTCACCCCGAGTACTGACACGGGCACCGGCACCGGCTCCGGCTCCGGCTCCGGCACCATCCCAGGCTGCGCTGCAGCGACACACAGAGCTGAGCTGGGGCTGAGGTGTGAAATGCAAAGCGCCCGCCGGAGTTATAAATATTTCTTCGGCGAACATGTTCGTGCTCAGCACTTGCAGGTGGCAGCTGGAGCTGGCGAGGGGCCGGGCGAGGAAGTGGGGAGGTTATCACCTGCCTGCAGCAGTGCCCGTGGCTGGCTCTGCTCCACCGTGCTGGCGACACATGCACATGTGGGCAGGTCATGTGCATCCAGGACCCCCATTCCCTAGGGAGATGCCGTGTGTCCCATTCTTGCATCCTGCAGGGCTGCCCTGAGGCTGTGGGGATGGGCATAGCTCTGCCCAGAGTCCCCCGGAGGAAGTAGGCAGGCAGAAATAATTTCTAGAGTTGCCTGCTCACCAGGGTTGGGTGTTTCCTCCGCCCCTCGGCTGAGGTGGGAAGATGCAGCCGCGCTAGATTTGCCAGGCACAGGAGACTTCTGCTCCCCGAGGGACCAGGGCAGAGTTCCCAGGTACCCAACAGAGATGCCTCAAGCAGCATCATGTACACCACAGACCACAGGGATGTCATGCCAAGATGGGCCTGCAGATGTAGGTGTAATAGGGTGACACCAGGCTGCATAGTGCCCCTTGCCCACCCCAACCGAGGACCAGGGGCTCTGGGATACCCCATCATCACACCGTGCCAGCAGTAACCCCACACTCATCACTCCTTTCTCCTTGCCAGAGCTTTTCAAGTTCAAAGGCTTTGGGAGCCTGAGCAGCATCCCCCGCTCCTTCACCTTCCGGCGCGTCTCTGTGGACCCCAGCTCTCCCGACAATCTCAGACCACATCCCCCACCTCCCCACGGCTTCCTGGGAGAGCCCTTTGACAGCACCCAGGATGATCTCAACACCGTGCCCAAGAGCCCTGGCCCCTACGCCCAGTCGTCGAACATGTACTCCCACATGGGCACCATGCCCAGGGTGAATCTGGGCAAGGCAGGGAAGAGCCTGGGCAAAGACAAGAGTAGCCAGAACTGCTGGGAGAAAGGGACTCCCAACAACAAAACCCCCCAGGCAGCCCCACTCCCCAGCCTCAAGTGCCCTGAGATGTCCAGCACCCCTGGATCAGGCACAGACTCACCCTCAGCTGCTGGAGAAGCAGAGCAGGAGGAGGAAAAAGCTGAACCTGGGGACACCGTGGAGACAGCAATGGACAGGACAGAGCAGGAGCCTGTGGGAAATGTCTCATGCCCTAGGACAGAGTCACCGAGCTCCAGCCTGGCTCCAAACCCCAGCCAAACCACAAGCCCTGACACAGCAGCTGGAGCAGAGACCACTGATGGGGATCCGCTGGAAAAGGGACAAGAGCATCCTGACAAGATCTCCCCAGACAGGTATAGCCCTTGAGATTTGCTCTGCCTTCTGCTAAGACCCCTCTTTTGCCCCTCCAGGGCAAGAGGAGGGGGCTGGGACAAACCAGGGTCACTGCAATGTCCCCCCGTGCCCACAGTGGCAGCGGGATGCACCTGGCCGGTGGGACAGCACAGCTGGAGCATGGTCAGGTCAGCGGCTCCATGGGAACGAGGTTTCCTGTGGGATTTCTGCTCCCTCCTGTTTCCGGACGGGGTGGAAACATCTCGCAGCCCCGCTCTGCCCAGGCATCTCTTTGTCCTGCGGCGGCTGCGTTCCAGCACCGGGATGTGCTGCTGCGGAGAGCTCACACCAGCACTGTTACAGCCTCCTCCGCCTCTCACTCTCCTCTTTTCCACCCTCTCTGTCCTCTCCCCCTCTGCCGAGCAGCACTGCCTCTCCCAAGGCACAGGGGCAAATCCTGAAACCAGACACTCTGTCCCCATTTCATCACCTACCAGTAAACCCCCACTCTGGGCACAAATTCCCCACTCCAGGCACAATCTCTGCCTCCGGGGGAATTTGGAGGTTCAGCCCTCTGAGATGAAGGATGGATTTTTTGGAGGGTTTTGACGGCAGAATCAACCAGAGGAATTTTTATCCCCCAGCCTCATGGCATCTGGGCATAAGGGGCCAAATGCGACCCCAGCCCAGGAGGGTGTGCGAGACTGGGGACACAGGCAAAGGCGACTCCAAATTCCTCCCGAAAACACCTCTCCCCCTTTCCCTGGCCTGACTCTCCTCTCTCCGCACTCAAGTGGCCCCGATGTCCCTGTTCCCCCTGCACCGCCCCGGGGCCGGGGGCTCCTTTTCCTGACACTGAGCGTTCCGGAGGTCCGGGTGGTCCCGGGAGCGGGGTGAGGAGGAGAAATTCGGCGGTGGGAGCCGGGCTGTGCCGACCACACATTCCTGCCGGCCCGAAGGGTGGGCCGGAGGAGGGCTGGGACGGGAAGGAGGAGGGTCCGCCACCGCCTTGCTCGCCCCGAAGTCCCGGCGCTCAGTGCAAGGCGGGAGAGCGCGGGAGAGCTTCTCCCCATCCCGGAGCAGAGGCGCTTGCTGGATCCCGCAGGGCCGATGACAGCGCTGGGCAGGAGGTTTCCCACCCTGGGACAGGGCAGGTAAGGGGTCCTGGCCCCCCGGCCACCCCTCGCACCCCAGCGCAGCGGAGGGGATGGGGAGGGAGAGGCTGGGAAGGGGCTTTGCTTGGGGCGGGCACAAAACTTCGAGGCAGATGCCGGAGCCGAGCCGCTGCTCGGGTGCCGAGGCCCCCAGCCCGTGGTGGTGTTTTCCTCAAGGAAAGAGCTGCTGAAACCACAGCAGACCCGGCGCCAGGGGCTGCGGCCAGGGGCTTGGAGGTTTGGGGGGCTGGTGGCACTGCCGCATCCTTCGGTGAGCGCAGAGCCTCAGCAGTGGCCGAGAGCCCCCGAGGAGGGTGCAGAGGGCTCACCCAGACCCTCTGTCTCCCAGAAATTACTTAGATCCCAAGCCAGTGTGGCTGGGAGCCAAGCAGCAGTGGGACATGCGTGGGTCACATGGGTGTCTTGAATCTGGGAAATGGGTTCCCAGAAACTGGAGGCCAAATGCTTTTTTGCATCCTGTGGGGCTTTCCTGATGATGGGTGTAGCCTTGCTGCTTGCCAGGGAAACTGAGGCACGAGGGTGACCAGAGCGAGTCTTGGCATCAGGGTTATTTCTGCTCCTCCACAGTCTAACCCGAAGCCCCTGCCACAGCCACTGGCTCAGGGAGCAGCCGTGTGCCAGAGCCATCCCAAGGCCAGGCCCTGCTGTGGGGCGGGTGGGAGGAAGTGGGACCGGGATAATGCTGCGCCCCAGCCCTTCCTCCTGTGCAGGCACATCCCTGGGGTTGGGGACAGTCTGTTCCTGCCAGGCCATGGCAGCAGCATGTTCCCAGGGGGGAATAAATACGGCCCTGGGGTACATTTCCACTTGTCCCCCCGGAGTATTTCTGGTAAGGGCAGTCCCCAAAAGAGGGTAGGCTAAGGATGCTCCTACACAGGAGGGCTTTCCCAGAATCAGGCCTGTGAGGGGGGAAGTTGTGCTGCTGTGGGACAGGGAGTGGCACGCAGCCTGTGGAGCTGCTCAGAGCAAGGCGGTGGCTGTGACTCCAGCAGAGACACGCTGACTAACGGGAGATGACCGCTGGCAGGTCCCAGGGCGGACGTGACTCGGTTTCCCTGTGCACGCGGCCATGCACAAGGCACGGGAAACGCCGCTTCCTGTGGGCACTGCCTGACACTCCCTGCAGACCCCTCTAGCAGCACTGCCAGCCAAAACCTCCCTGGAGGCAGCTCCACAGAGGGGGAAACTGAGGCACGAGGTGCCCAAATTTGGTTCCCCTGGGGTACAGCATGCACCAGTGTCCCAAGGAAAGCAGAGCCTAGGCTTCAAACCAGGGCTGGACTCACAGGATCCTCCTGGACTGTTCCCAGCAGCCATCCTGGAGCCTGGCACATTTGCGAGTCGTGGTGATGCCTTCCCGAGCCCAAAGGGAGCAGCCACCCCTCCAACCCCCCACTCCCCAGTACCATTGCTGTAGCTCTGGGTCTCAGCAGCTCAGCCACGGCCGCACTCCAAAGGCAGCCCTGGAATTTCTCCCAGGCTCTCGTCTGCCCCCAAAAATGCCGTTTCCTCCAGGAATGTGCAGAGCCAGGGGGGCTGCGGTCCCAGCTGCTGCCCTTCCCCGGCACAGGGGCCTCTCCTGCCCGGGCTCTCGCAGCGTCTCCCAGCTGCTCCCATGCTCCTGACTTCCTGCCCAGAGGCCCCCCATCCTCCTGCCGGTTTTTCTCACGGCTCTCGCAGCACCAGGCAGCTCTGCAGCATGTGAAGGGCAAACAGGCTGGAGAGGCAGCGCCGGGGTGGGCAGGCAGCCCACAGCTGCCCAGGGGAGTCTGCATCCATCCCTGCTCCCAAATGCTCTGCTTTTTTCTTCACCTCCAAAAAAGTATAGGCTTGATTTCCAGCCCCTTTTTCCTCTCCCAAGCTGGACACCAGGGGATGTGGTCTGCAGTGTGGTCTTGGAGAATCACAGAATCGCTAAGGTTGGAAAATACCACTAAGACTGAGTCCAAACGTCAACCTGGCCCTGCTATGTTCACCACTAAACCGTGTCCTTAAATGCCGTGCGTGAGGCACGGGAAACGCCGCTTCCTGCGGGCACTGCCTGACGCTCCCTGCAGACCCCTCTAGCAGCAGTGCCTGCCAAAACCTCCCTGGAGGCAGCTCCACAGAGGGGGAAACTGAGGCACAATGTACCCATCCACACGGTTTTTAAAGACTTCAAAGGATTCCAGAAGTGGGAATTGTCTTCTGGATGGTTGGACACCACGAGGGGCTGATGTAGACTCTGTCACAACCCACTGTAATGCCATGGGGGATGTCCGGTGGAAAAATGTCTGGCAGTGGTTGCCTCTGTTTGTCTGGCAGTGGTTGCCTCTGCTATCCCTGCTTCCCTTTTGGGTGGCCACCAGGCACTACCTTCCATCTGGAGAGAGCCCCCAGAGGAGGAATTTGGGTCCCCAGGGTTGCTACCAGCGCAGGTCTCAGGGAAAAGTTGTGTGTGGGACCCTCAGCAGTTTCCCGTATGTGTCTGATGAGGTGGCTCCTGGCAGGAAAGGGACATCCCAGGTCTGTGATGACCTTGGATTTGGTTATTCCTTAGTTGCAGCTGCCTGTCCTGGTGTGGCAGTCTGCCATCCCCTGGTCCCTGCTGCTGCCTTGTGCTCAGGCAAGCAACCTTGGCAAACAGCGGGATGTCCATACTGAAGCTTGGCACTGGGGAGGCAACAGGTTCTGGATTTTGGTTAAAGACATCTGGATTTTTGTATTTTATTCTGAAAGGTGAGACCTCAAGATAGCACACCCCAGCTCAGGCCGTTACAGCCTCTCTCCTTTTGAACTCTCTGTTGTTCCCCTGGGACTCTTCCTTATGGACACGTATCTGGACCTATAAGAGCATTAAAAGCAGTCCCAGTCAAGACATCACAGTTCAGGCCTAGCTTTGGTGGGAGTTTGAATTATGTAGGGTTGCACAAAACCATGAAGTCAAAATGCTTGTCTGGGTGGTGTGTCCCAACAGCTGCCTACTGGGAATGCAGCTTTTGCAGGGAACTGGACACAGGGCCCCCCATCTGGACATGTATCCCCCAGCACTGTGACCTGCAGGGACCCCAGCCTGGCTGCTGGGTCTCCCTGGTTCAGCTCACATGGTCCCAAGCCGATTTGGGGTGAGATCCTCTAAAAAGGCTTCATTCTCCCCTGATCGCATTAGGGAGGATAAGCCCTGTGCTGAGAGTGGGCACAGAGCAGGCAGGAACAGTGCTGGGGCCCTGGGAACCTCTCCCAAAACCATGGCCATGCTCTTGGCACCATGGCAAGACAAGGGGCACAGACCCCAGCTCCCCCAGCCGTGCCACCGTTGCCTTTGACCTGAATGTCACAACTTACTGCCCTTTACTTATGTATTTTTATTGTTCCTCTTCCTTTTAGCCACCACGATGGCCTGGAGTCTGGCAGTGAATACGTGAAGGTAAGACACAAAGTGTGATCACATCCTGTCCCAGCTGGGTGCCAGGGGTGGAGAGGGGATGGTGGCCCTGGAGCTACCCGGGTCTTACACCAGCAAGCTGCTCAGTTCTGCACCCCTCCTCCCATCTGGGCTCTCTCTTTAGCCCTGGAAGATATTTTTGGCAAGGCCAGGGAAGACAGAGGAGACACAAACCCTACGTGGTCACCCCAGTGCTCTTCCCCCAGGAGCTGCTTGCATTTCATGTTCCCAGATACTTGTGAACGCCCACAGACGCAGCCTCCTCCCTCCGCCCCCACGTAAAGAAACGGAAGGGTTTGAGCCACTTTCGTGGCTGTCACATGAAAGTTGGTGTAAATCTCTCCAAATCTTTTGCTTATCCTCCAGCAAACTATTAACATTCCTGAGGACTCTTCATGTCTGGCCAGAAATTCATTAGTGAGGCGCCTGGCTCTGGAGGAGAGCGGCCCTTTTGCAGGAGGCTGCTGGCACGATGGGCAGGCACAGAGGAGCGGTGGCAAGGGTGCTGTGAAGTTTGGGCACAGAGCATTGAAACCCGCTGAAGTGACAGGGTGGGTCACTGCCATGGCATGGCCTTTGGGGTGTTTGTTTAAGGAAAATTGGAGCTTTCTGAGTCCTGTTGCCCAGTGGGGATCTATTCTAGTCTGCCACTGGGCAGATAGGGTGGTTGAGGAGTGACTTAAGGTGCCCAGCTTGGGTGGTCTAATTAGCACAGAGCCCTGCACCTTCATCTTTTGGACTTGGGGCTCCTGGTGGTGGCTGTAGCCAGACATTGAAATGTGGGAATCCCCTGTGGCACCACCAACTGGCAAGCTTGGGAGAGAGCTGGCTGGACCTGGCTCATCTGCTGCTTCCAACAGGGGTCACCCCACTGCACGTCCATCCCTGGGGCTAATGAGGACCCCACATGTCGAGTCTGGCAACGGGCAGCCTCTGGGCAGTGGGCTCAGATGAGGTTTTTGACGTGTAGCAGAGCGATCCCGCGGGTGGGATGTTCTCCTCTCTGCGCCCTTAAGCCATGTGGGTCTGGCAGAATGGGAGCTCACAGAGCTGGAAGTGGGACGTGTGCCAGGACAACAAAGCTCTGACTGGGCGTATTGGGTCTGGCTGTGATGTAGTTCATTTTCCCCTGCAAAGCCAATACACTGGCCTCTGCAGGGAAGGGCCCTGGTGTGAGGACCTCAGGATATGCAGAGAAACTCCTGCTGGCACAGGAAAGTCCTGTGAGGGCAAGGAGGAGTGAGGGGAGGAATAGAATACTTGGGGGTGTTTCCTTGGCACTGTCAGTGTGTGCACCCAGAGATGGACACATTTTATGGCTCATGATTTAACAGACTGAAACAATACAGGTGGGGAGCAATGGATAGGGCCTTTGGAATCAAGTACTTTTTGGTGAGCCAGGAGAATTGCCTGCCATCCAGTCAGATCCCAGACCTGAGCTATCTGGCCTTTATTTCTCATCCATCTCTGTGGTGTCCAGAAACAGCCAACGGGCTGTGATTTATACAGCACTTCCCTTTGCTCAGAGAAGCAACTGATGGCTGCAGTGACAGCAGCTATTTTAGTCAAATCAGTAATTATCTAGAGTGTGAGTGACCGGGATGACAGGGACACTCCAGCTGATTGCAGGCGCTGTGCCTGGCTGCCAGCCCGTGCAGCTGCAGGGTGCTCAGCACCCAGCAGTGTTCAGCCCCAGGTCCTGCAGGAGTTAGGGTGGGAAAGAGGCTGCTGTGCCTGCCTTTGGAGCAAGGGAGGATGGGGCTGGGATCTGCCACTGGTTGGTGTAGCTGGGAGGGAAACAAACAGAGGGAAAACACTGGTGAGGGGTGAGCAAGGGAAAGACAGGAAGAAAAGAGCTGAAGAAGGAGAGAGTCAGGAAGAGGGAGAGGATGTGTTGCAAAGCTCTCATGAGCAAAGGCTGACAGGCAGGTCTGTGTCCAGGTGTGCACCAAGGATCTGCCAAACATCAGCCCTTGAGCTTCAGCTGCAAAACAGCCATGGCTGGTGCTACTATCACCAAGCCTGGCCTGATTGGATGTGCAACCGGGAGCTAGAGAGGGTTGGAAAGCCAGGATCAATAAGCACTTGGTAATTAATGTGCTTTAATAATAGCCTAAGGGCTGTTATTTCCAAGCTGCCTGGGGATCTGCATGCCCAGCTCTCTATTTCAACATCCCAGCCACCCCAGCTTTGGCCTTTGTGCAGGTGAAGGAGCAGCAGAAAGATTTTACCCTTTGGGAGAGCAGCAAGCAGTAAAGCTGTCATACATCCTATGAGAGCTCAGTCAGGGATTTTCAGCTTCCCTGTGAGGAGGGGCAGCACAGTCACAGCTGGAGGACTTTACCCTGCAGCACCCCATGAGGCTCCCGCTCACTTGTTGGTGAAAGCCTCAATTGGAAACCATGGAGCCCATCACAGGGGAGAAGCCCTGGCAGCAGGATGATTCACCATTGCATCTTTTTGGAGCAGCATGTCCCTTCACAGTGCCATCTGCTCTGTCCCTCAGCCTCAGGCAGGAGGCGAGGAGGAGAGTCCTTGCCCATGCTGGTGGGGCTGCAGGCACCCATGGGACCCGTGGGACCTGCTGCCCCATGTTCCTGCCCTGGTGTGCTGCCACCAGTTCTCCCATGCCTCAGACCTGTCCTGCTGTTCAGCCGTGCTGCTCTCCTGTCTCCTCTCTCCCCTGCAAAACCAGGGGCAGAGTGAGAGCCCGGCCAGCGCCTCTGAGCTCTTTGTTCTGCACAGAAGAGCTGCTTGCTCAAGCAGGGACCTGTATCTCATCAGCCTCCGATGCTGTCTCCTTGCCTGGTAATGTGAGGGGCTCGTTTGAATTAATTAGCAGGAAGGCTGCAGGGTTCTGTGGTCGGTGGCAGCAGGAATAGCTCTCCGAGGTCACAGCGTCGCCTGGGAGGCGTGGGGCTCCTTGGGCCAGGGCACGCTTTGCAGATGGGAGGGTGAAGCCCCCAGTTACTGAAGCACAGCCAAATCCAGGCCGTGCAGTGCAGGACCCATGTGGAGGGAGAGCAGCAAGGTGTAGGTCCCTGTCACTGCCAGGGCTGAGGGAGCCCCTGCCCGTCTCCAGCACAGAGCAGCTGCCGGCAGTGGGTTCAGGCGGGGGTTTGGGGGATTTATTCAAGAGTCAAGGCTGGAGCAATGCTTTGAGTCATCAGTGCTGCCTTGCACATCCCATACGCGATACTGTGGCCTTAATTAAACCGAAGCAGAGCCTTAATTAAACACAAGTCAGAGACAGCCTACACAGGAAAGAGGCAGCTGGCTCCCCGCCATGTGAGGTGGGCACTGGTATATCTCCCAGAAAGGTATCACCATGTGGGGGTGAAGGAAGACAGGATGGACAATAGGGGACAAAACTGCTCCTGACCCACAGGCATCACTGGGGAGAGCAGGCAGATTTGGGATGGGGTGAAAAGGGGTGCTAGGTCCCCTCAGGGTATCTGATCCCCTCAGAGGAGCCAGTTTCTCCCACAGCACCGGCAGCCAGGGGTGCTGGTTCCCCTCAGGGGTGCCTGTTCCCCTCTGAGGAGCTGAGTCACCCCAGAGGAACCAGTCCCACTCAGGACACGGGTAACTGGGGTACTGGTTCCCTGCAGGGATGCTCGATGCCTTCAGAGGTGCCGGTTCTCTTCAAGGCACAGGCAGCCCGGGTGCCTGGTTCCCTGAGGGATTCTGCTTCCCTTTGCAACATAGGATTGCCGGTTCCCTTCAGAGGTGCCTGATCCCCTCAGGGATGCCTGTTCCCCTTGCGACATGGGAGTGCCGGTTCCTCTCGGAGGAGCCGGTTCTCAGTTCCCCTCAGAGCACAGGCAGCCGGGGTGCCCGATCCCCTCAGGGATGCTGCCTCCCTCTGTGGCATGGCAGTGTAGGTTCCCCTCGGAGGGGCTGGTTCCCAGTTCCCCCGCAGGGCGCAGACAGCCGGGGTACCGCTTCCCCCGAGGTGCCGCTTCCTCGCTTCCCCGGAGCCGGGGCGGCCCCCAGGGGCGGTCCGGGGCGGAGCTGCCGCACCGTGCCCGCCCCTCGCAGCCGACAAGGGATGAGGTAATCGGGGAAGCGGCTGAAATTGAAGCCCGGCGGCGGCGGAGGCAGCGGCGGTGCAGCCCGGGCCGGGGCAGCCCCCGCCGGGCGCGCCGCGCCATGACGGAGCGGTGCAGCCTGTGGAGCGCCCTGTCCGCGGCCGCCTGCTGCTTCTACCGCGGCTCCTTCATGCAGGTGCAGGTGAGCGGGGGCGGCGGTGGGACCGCACCGGCTGCCCTGCGCTCGGCGCGGAGCCCGGGCAGCCGCACGCGTGGGGAAGGCGGCGGGGGCACTGGGAGGGGAAGCGTGCGGGGGACACTCGGCCACGCACCCGCCGGGGGCTGTTTCGACCCCCGGGTGCAGCGCGGGAGAGCGGGGGAGCCTCCCCGGGGAGCCCTGCGGTGCCCCCGCTCTCACGAAGCTGGTGCGGGCAGCGCGCCGGCCGCGCTCCGCGAGGCGGCAGCGAGCGCGGGCCGAGCCGAGCACCGGGTCGGGGGGCAGAGCTCGGCCCCCCTGCAGCCAGGACCGCGCAGTCGAAGCCACCACATCCCCCCAGCCCAGCGCTTTGACAGGCAGAAAAGTCTCTGCAGGGAGCTCTCACCTGCAGCAGACCTCATGAAGGGGAGCATTTAGCATCCCCCAAAAGGTGGCATGTGCCCGGAGCATCACTGAGCACAGGAGGGAGATCGAGCCCAGATGAACACTCAGCTTTTTGGCCCGGGTCTCCATCTCTGTGCTGCACTGCACAGGTTTGATTGGTGGGAGAAAGCTGGGATCCATCTGTCACCTGTCCTGTGGTGGTTCCAGCGCTGCCACTGTCTGGGCACAAGTCTAGATGTCCTATTTTTGGACTCTAGCATTCACACAAGGGGTGTATGGTGTTGGGAATTGGTTCTCTCATTTACTGAGTTTGAGAGCAAAGGTGTTTAGGATTGCAGGAGCCAAGCAGGCTCTGGTCTGAAGCACGAGCTGTAGTGTACTGCAAGTTAGAAGGGAGCCGGCAGCCAAGAGAGCTGGCAGTGTTATTCAGTACTCCTGCTGAGCGAGGTAGGTGCCGAGCTTTAGAGATTATTCTGGGTAAGACGGAGCCCAGAAGCAGCATTTCAAGTCTTGTCATGATTGCGGCTGATCTCAGCGCAAAGCCAGGGATTTTGATTGCTGGTGGGGGTGAAGAGGGAAAAGCAGCAGAGCTTTTTCCACTTGTCCAAAGGCCACTGAGCAACACGGGGACATGCCCTTGGGCTGCACATTGCAGGGGGTGAGCGGGTGCTTTCAGCCAGCTGCTGCCAGAACAAGGGAGGGACAGGTGAGCATCTGGCTCTCGTGTGGGGATGTGAGAAGGGATGGAAGGGCACGCCATCCTAACCCCGGAAAGAGTTAAAAGTGAAGCTGTAAGTGCTCACCTGGCTCTGCCAGATCTTTCACCATCTATTTGTGTCCAAGCGTGCCCAGCAAACACACACTGAAGTCCCCATGAATGACTGGAGCACTTCCAGCTGACAGCCGCATCCCTGCTCACCGCCAATGGCGGTGCACCCAGCCTGGGAAGCACTGACATCATTTCTGGCCAATAGCAGCTCCGAAAAGGGATGCAGCAGCAGCCGCTGCCGCCGTCTTGGAGTGAGATAAGTAAAATATAGATGGATGGAAATGTGTGTATACACACACACCATCACTGCATTGGAGACCTGCTCCCCCAGGGTAGCAGTAGCAGCATACTCCACCACCCCACCACATAACCCGGGGTGCTTGTCCCACCTTAGAGCACCCAGATGTTCCAGGCCATCAACCCCAGCTGCACCCCACCCCTGCCAGCGAGATAGAATTGTTCCAGAGCTGCCACAAAGAAGCACGGGCAAGGGAAGAGGAGACCATAAGGGTAGACAGGACTAGTCCTAGGAAGGGCTTTGAACTCCAGAACAAAGATCTTGAGCCAAAATCTGCCTTCAGTGGGGACTAATGGAGATGTGACATAACCAAGAGATGCCTTCAGTCACCTATGGGGTGGGCAGATAGGCTGATGCCTTCTCAGAGGCCATTTAGGTTCCTAGACTCATTGCAAGAAAGGGTTTTCTTTTCCATATGGATATCAAGATCAGCAGGACAGACTGGCTCACAGCAGGACATGCAGACTGAGAGCAAGCCCATAACAACCTGGGGATTGTTTGTGGTGGCATTTTCTCGTGGTCACGCAGGGTGGAGTAATCATTTTCGGGTGGTGCCTGGACTGGTAAGTGCAGCAGTTCTGCATCAGGCAGGCAGAATGGTTCTTGGGTTTGCCGTGATGCTCAGCAAGGATGTTTGCTCCAAAACACATCACTGAAGTAGCCCATTGCCAGGTGTGGAGGAAGCAGAGAAGACCCCTCATGCAAGTCTGTGGCTTTCCCCAGACACCTATTCCCAATGGCTTGTTACTCCATTTCCTCACAGTTCTGCTTCCCAGGCCCCAGAGCTGCTCCAGCAGCCAGAGCAGGGGTGGAGAGCTCCAGAAGGAGCTGGGATTTCCCTAGCCAGGGTCCCAGCACAGGGTAGGCAGCATGAGCAGGAGGGAGAACAGATGTGCTTGGTGCCTTGGGGTTAGTCAGATGTTATCAGCAGGGTGGGGTGTGAGTACACCTTGCTCTCCAAGCTGACTTCATCCTCATCTGCAACTCCTCCAGGTTGGGAGGGAAGAGCAGGAAAGCAGAATGGAAATCACTCCAGTTTCATAAGAGTACCTCTGAAAGGATAGAAAGCCAAATGCCAGCCTTTGAAGCTTTCCTTAGAGCAGACAGAGTGACAGCCACTGGCTTTGTACACAGGCATCAGCACCCTCCATCCCTGCAGCTCTTGCCCTTCCACTACCAGTTCCAGTCCTTGCCACTCAGCTGGGAAGCACGTCCTCCATCAAGAAAGCAGCACAGAGAGTCAGGGAAGCAGGCAGAGATGGAGAGCCTCAGGAATTGCCTTCTCATGGCAGCTGCCTCATTGCCTGGCTGCTCCAGAGGATTCCCCAGCCCCAGGACTGTGAAGCAGCCCATCGGGGCACTCTCCTTTCTCCAGCCTAGCCAGCTTGGCTGCTGGTTGGGATTCCTCAAGCAAAGCTTGTCATCATCTCTGGCAGATTTTGAGCTGGTTTGTCTAGTGCGGCTGGTTTGGAGAACCGCTCTAATCACCATTTCTTCCTGCTCAGCTGGAAGATGCTCTGGGCTTCTTCATGCTGGAGCCCAGCACCATGCACCCCAGCCAGATGCTAATGGCAGTCCAGGCTTTTCCCCACACCAAACCCACTAGTATGCGAGACCTCACATGGGGCCGTGCATCTTTAGACATTCCCTTGGCACGGCCAAGAGCACCAAGCGATGCCTTTTCAGCACGGCGCTCAGACATCCGCTTACACGCTGCTGACAGCGCCCGGCTGGCCCGCGCCGCCTCGCCAGGCCGTGCCATGCCAGGCCTTGCCAGCGCCTCGGCACCTGGCCAGCTGGCAGCCTGCAAGCCGGGCTCCTCCGAGACACGCTCCCGAAGGAGCAGGGCAAGCTCGAGCGCTGCTGAAGGGCTCGGGGGAAACACGGCCCTCTGCAGCACAGGGGTCTCCTGCACCGAGGGCTCGTGGGGAGCCCAGTTCCCACACACACGGGTGATTTTGGCAGCATGTTGGAGTAGCGTCAGAGACTCACAATAAGGGCTGGTCTCAGTTACGTCACACCAAGGAAAAGGGCTCCCCGTGATCAGTCTCATGCTGCCTCCCCAGCCTGACAATCACTCCAAGCAGTGGCTTCTTGGTGGCCATGCAAATCAGGTGGGATCTCACTACCTAGGCAAGGAGCTGAAGGGACAGTGCCTTCCACATGGCTGGGGAAGGTGGCTCCTGACACCCTCTGCTCACAGCTAGGCTCCCTCCCCCATCTACAAGATGCAAAACCTTCCTTGCCTCTCCCAAACCTCCTGGTCTCTCCAGCTAGCTTAGCTTATGGCTCCTGGCATGGATGCCAGCCAGCTGCTGCCCAAATCTGGGCTTGGAGACACTGGGCACTGCTCAGCTGGGCTTGTGTTTTTGTTACCCTGCACATTTGCATGGGGAGGATTTGGAGGAAAACCCACATGTACAATGCTGAGCAGAACAGGCACTAATCCCTGCTCCAGGGGTGGTGGGGGGAGAGCTGTAATCCAAACTGCTCCCAGCTCAGCTCTGATGGCTTTCACCTGCACAAACGGTAGAGGTTCCTGGGGGGTCCCTTGATGCCCCAGAGTTTGGGGGAACCGTGTCACAGAGAGGGTGCTGCAGTCAAGGGTCCCCCACCACCCCTCGGCCAAGCCAGGTCTGCTCCGTGGCAATGGATTTGTCACCATGGAAACAGCATCTGCTCGGCCTGGGCCCCCCAGGAGGCAGCCGGACCCCTGCGGCATCCGCCAGCTACCATTTATTTTTAATCGGGTTCAGCAGCACCGCGTGGCTTTGTCTCCAGGAGGGCCCAGAGCAGCAGCAAGTGCTCAGCTCCATGCAGCCCTTGGTCATGGGGGGGACAATCCACACATCCCTGCAGCTCCAGTCAACAGGATCCTCTCATAGGGAGAATAAACATCGTTGGATGAGCAAGTCAGAGTTCAATCCACACTGTTTTCATAGGCTGCTTCCACTCTCCCACCACCTTTGACTTGATAGGAGTTGGGAAGGGAGGAATAAAGGCTGGTCCAGGCTGGTGAGGGCAAGCCCTGGAGAGCACAGTCCAGGGCATAGGCCCTTGCCACTGCCTCCTTCCATCTCCCCAGGCTGGAGCAGGGTCCCCAGGACAGGATCTCTGCCTGGTTTGGCAAATGAATGCAGCTACCAGGAGGGATGGAACATCTCTGGGGAAGGAGAGGCCTGGGGTTAGGGTCCTGCTGAGGGGGTCAAGGTCCTGCTGTGAGGTCCCAAGAACACCACAAGAGCAGTGGGTACAAGGCAGGAGAGCAGCGCAGTTCTCTACACTTTCCCTTGCTCACAACCAGTAGAGGAGCAGAGGGAATCGATACAAGACACAGAGCATGAGGCGCTGGGCAAAGAGGTCAGCTCCAAGGCAAGTCCCTGAGGTGCTGGCGTGGGGCTGCAGCCCGCTATGCTCTGAGGAACCCGCTGCCACACAAGGTCAGCCGTGAGTGCCAGCCTGCTCCTCTGGCAGTGCCAGAGCAGTGTCAGCAGGGCTTCAAGCCCATGCCTGTCCTGCGAGACAATACCAGAATCCTGCCCCAACAGGCACCGGGGAGCAGGGCCAGCCCCCGCTGCCTCCTTACAACTGGCACTGCTGCCGGAGGCGAGCCAGGCCACCAGCCACCCTCGCTCCTGGGAGCAGAGGAACAGGACACCCCAGTAGCCCCATCCAAGCTTCTTAGTCCACGGCAGTGGCACGCGTGTCCCCTTCTCAGGACACCACACATCTGGGATATGGAGGGAACCCAGGAATCTTGGCTCCCAGGCCCTGCTCCATCATGCAGCTGTGTCGGTACCACATCAGGATCACCTCAAAGCCACTGTGTCAAGCAGGAGAGCTGGCTTCATGTGAAGCACACAGGAACCCCAAACCTGTGCTCACGTCCCCAAACATCCACTGGCTCCACCATGCCAGCAGCTGCACTCTGGGAATACTGGCCCAGCAGCAGGCAAGGAGGGAGGCAGGCAGGCTCCAGCCAACAGACACATGAAGCCATCATCCCTTATCTCTCCAGGGAAAAGGAGGGGCCAGATTGCATCCTCCAGGCTCAGGTGCACCAGTGCTGGTGAAAGCTAATTTCTAAAAGCTAATTTCAATGCAGAAGGTTCCCTTTACATTTGTCATTACTATTTATGCTGCCATCAGGCTAAACAGAGTGAGTTAACCCTTTGAAAGAGGAACTGTGGTAGATGTTTAAAGGAGGAGCAATAATGCAGGTTTCCTCCTGAAAGAGTGCTTTTCACTGCAGTTCAGCCCCAGAGATGTTTAAGGGCTTTTCTCCTGCCCAGCCACACTCGGCACTTAGCTGGGGCAGAGGGGCAGCACACCAGGCACAGGGTGGCCAGACATGATAGGGACGTGCCCCCAGGAGACCGTCCAAGTGCTCCTGGTGACAGGACCTGGCCATCAACAGGCACACTACCACATCCTCACACACAGCTGAGTTCCCTGGCCTTTGGGGACAGTTGTGCTCCTGGCAGATGCTACAATCCCCATGTGGGGATCCTGCCAGCCCTTCCCTCCCCAGTCCCTGCACTGCTGCACTGCCTGACACTCTCTCTTCTCCTGTACAGTTCTCTAAGGAGAAATACATCCTCGACTCATCACCAGAAAAGCTTCACAAGGAGCTGGAAGAGGAGCTGAAGCTGAGCAGCACCGACCTGCGCAGCCATGCTTGGTACCACGGCCGCATTCCCCGGGAGGTGAGATGGGGAAGGTGGGTGGCTCCGGGCACCCTTCACTTGGAATGGTGTGGGAGAGCACTCTGAGGCCAAACAGAACCACCAGCCTGCCCTCCTGGAAAACATCTGGTCAAGGGCTTCATTTAGCTCTGAGCTGCCTGATTTTGCTACAGCAAATGCCCTCTTGTGGCTCAGAGCTTGGGGCAAGGGGAACAACCAGTGCCCCAGATAACACTCCAGCAGAGCATCCACTCATGCCCTGTGGTCCATCCAGCGTGGCTGTGGCTGAGCTGTGCCCTGTCCCCCTGACAGGTGTCCGAGAGCCTTGTGCAGAGGAATGGCGACTTCCTCATCCGTG
This sequence comes from Anomalospiza imberbis, assembly GCF_031753505.1. Lineage (NCBI taxonomy): Eukaryota > Metazoa > Chordata > Aves > Passeriformes > Viduidae > Anomalospiza > Anomalospiza imberbis. Next base: position 5,978,306 of record NC_089701.1, on the reverse strand, counting down.
ACTCGCTCACCAGCCTGGGTGACTACGTGCTGACGTGCCGCTGGCGCAACGAGCCGCTGCACTTCAAGATCAACAAGGTGACAGTCAAGTCCAGCGATGGCCATACCCATGTCCAGTACCTCTTTGAGCAAGAGAGCTTTGATAACGTGCCTGCCCTTGTTCGTTTCTACGTGGGCAACCGCAAGGCCATCTCGGAGCAGAGCGGGGCCATCATCTACTGCCCCATCAACCGCACTTTCCCCCTGCGTTACCTGGAAGCCAGCTACGGGCTGGCCAACGGGAAGCATGGGGGACCCCACAGCCCCTCCACCCAGAAAGGGGGGCACATCAAGAGGAGGAGCATCACCATGACAGACGGTCTGACCGCAGACAAGATCACCAGGGCTGAGGGGTGCCCAACCAGGTGAGCATGCAGTCTCATCCCAGCTCAGCTGAGCAGAGGATCAGCCCCAGGAATGAGGCAGGGCATGCTCAGTCACTGCTCTCTGGGTGCAGAGCAGAGGTTGGGGATCAGGGATGGAAGAGAGAGACCAGAAGAGGCATGGAGGGAAGAACCAGTACTCAGCTGGAACTGGGTTTTTCTCCCAGGCAGGCTGCCAGGCATGCTGAGCTACCACAGCAGACGCCCAGCAAGCAGACATGACTTTAGCATCTCAGGCCAGAAGCCAGAGAGTGTTTTACAATCACCCAGTCCAGGATTACCAGCATGTCAGGGCTTGTTAGAGCCATGGAGCTGAGCTTTCCCAGGCAAACATAAGAGGAGAGTCACTCCCAGACACCAAGACAGCATTTGTTGTTTGGTTTTGAAAGGCCCTTTTAGTTTCAGAGCCCTTTCCATTCAGCATTTGCAGGGAGTTACCAAGCAGAGCTGAAAGCCTGATGGGCAGGAGGAGACTGATGGGTCTGTGCTGATGGAGTCTGCACAGACTCTGGATCACAGCCTTCACAAAGCTGAGCTGTTCACATTAACCTTGGCCAGCTGGGCTTCTCCAGAGGTGGAGGAGGAGACTTCCTTTGTATGGCTCACTTTTGGCAGTCTCAGGCTGCCCAGAGCCCTTCAGGGAAGGCAGGGCCACACACATATCCTCACATGCAGCAGCCAAGGGCAGACCCATCTACCCCTGCCTCCAGCAGGACACAGCCTGTTGTTAAGCCAAGCTGCTTTCTCACCACCCTGACCTTCTGAGCCCAAGGGCAGGGTGAGAATGCACCAGCAGAAAACAAGCAACCAACTGTTATGGCTGGGGAAAGGAAAACACTCAGACTTCCAGAAGAGCATATGTGTTTCCAGAAGAGCCCAGATCCATCCATCAGTCTTTCCTCATCACTCACATTTTCCCCAAATCCCTTATCACCACCACTGCTGTCCCATTCTCCTCCCACTGCTGAGGCACAGTGCTCAAGACCAAACACATCACAGCAGCCTAGCCCTCATCCACGGCAGGGAGGGCAGTAAATTACCTGCCATGACTCCTTTCAACCCTCCCTGCACTCAGCATGTTTTGCAGCACCACTGACACACAGTGTTTGCATTGGGCCACCACTTGCTGCCCCACTAGCCCAAGACCTCATTGCTTGTTATGTAACTTCCCAAGTCCCGTTTCCAGGCACTTTCCAGCTCTCCTAAGCTTTGGGTCAGAGCAACAGCTCACCTAACTAGCCCAACACAGCTCCCAGTAACACAGTGTTAGATACCACTTTGCAGCACAACCCTAGAAAACTACTGTCCCTGACTTCTTTGCTAGATCCACTTCCCCACAGCACTCTGGAGCAGACCAAACTCATCCTGTCCCAAGCACCTTGGCTTGGCATGGCATACGGTTGCATTGCTCTGCTCTCTTCTGTAGGACCAGAGTCCCTGCAGGCAGGTCTGTCTCTGATTTGTGGGGGTCAGTGGCGGGTCACCTCTTCTCCTCCCAAATGCTTCAGGGCCTACCCGCTCACTGCTGCAGCTGAGCTTGTTATGGGTAGTTGTGGAGGGAGGTGATGATCCATGGAAGGTGTTGGGGCAGCAAACCCTCATCCCAGCCCCTCTGTGCTTGCCTGGGCCCTGCTTTAAGGGACTAACCTGTGCCCTCTGTCCCCTCCCCAGCGTGTCCCTGCCCCACCATAGAGACATCATTCGCAACTGTGCTGTCAGCGTGGACCAGATCCAAGACCTGCACTCCCCGATGTCCCCCATCTCTGAGAACCCAGCATCACCTGCCTACAGCACAGGTAGGCATTGCCTCTCCATCCCTCTGGAGACAGTGGGGCTGTGGATCAGCCTGGACTTGGCACTGCTGTGATGCAGGGACCTGAGGAGGGGGACCTTAGGGACAGGACCTCAGCCAGTCCGTGGTTGCATCATTGTGCAGCTGTCCCGAGATCAGGTTGTTCTGTTTTGGCAGAGGGGTTTTCCCTGAGCCCCATGTCCCTGTGCTGCTGCATCTGCAGTCCCTATGCATGTGTGCATCTTCAGACTTTGACAAGTGTCCCCTCTGCTCCCTACAGTCACACGGCTAAAGCCACATGCCTGCCAAGCATCTGGAATCACCCCAGCCTCTCCGGTCATAAGAAGGTCCAGCGAGCCCCAACTGTGCCATGGGAACAACAGCAAACCTCTTCCAGACCCTGCCCACAGCTCCCATTCGACTCCCTGCCACGGGTACGCCCGTGCCTCCCCCTCTCCCTCCGTGAACAGCTACAGCGACCCGGACACGGGGCACTACTGCCAGCTGCACCCCAGCTCGCCCATCTGCAGGGACCGGCCAGCCCACGACACCAAGCAGCTACCAACAAAGAGCTACGTGGAGAGGCTAAAGGTGGAGGAAGGACAGAGAGGGACTGTGGAGAACAGCTCTGGGGAAGCAGAGGCAGGGCAGAGGCTGAAAGCTGAGCTGGACTTCAAGGGCTTTGTGCCCCCCACCATGGAAACAACCTCCTCCTTCAACCCTGCTGCCTTCCAGTCCCTGCTCATCCCCCTTGATAACAAACCTCTGGAGATGACTGTGCTAAAGAAGGTCAAAGAGCTGCTGGCAGAGGTGGATGTGAAAACGCTGGCCAAACACATCACCAAAGTGGACTGCCTGGTACGGCCAGGGCCTGGAGGGAGGGATGGGTGCTGCTGCCCTCTGATCAATCTGGGTTCGCAGGGATCAGTGCATCAGAACATCAGGCAACCCCCGAGCATTGGAGCATCCCTGCTGGGCTCTGCCTGGTGTATCAGCCAGGGCAGCAGAGGCTGGGCTGGGGCAAGAGGACACTGGGCCCGAGGACACTTCAGCCTCTCCTCAATTAACAATGCTCTAATCAGCTTTCACCTTCCTTGCCAGGTCGCCCGGATATTGGGTGTGACAGTGGAGATGCAGCGGCTCATGGGAGTGAGCTCTGGCATGGAGCTGCTCACTCTTCCCCACGGCCACCAGCTCCGCCTGGACCTGCTGGAACGGTACGGCACAGCATGGCCAAAACGAGCCCACTGGGCTGCGCTGCACAGCCTGGTCCAGCTCCCCCGGGTGTTCCCAGCATGGCACAGGGGAGGGGAGAGGAGGAGCCCTGTCTAAGCCCTCCTCCCTGTGCTGACCCTGCTCTGTGTCTTCCCCCTTGGCAGGTTTCACACCATGTCCATCATGATCGCTGTGGATATCTTGGGCTGCACAGGCAGCACGGAGGAGCGGGCAGCCCTACTCCACAAAACCATCCAGCTGGCTGCCGAGCTGAAGAGCACCATGGGGAACATGTTCAGTTTTGCAGCTGTAATGAGCGCCCTGGAAATGACACAGGTATGGGGACACTCCTTTAGTCCTCATGTCCTGGGCTCAGCCCCTTGCTCAAAATGCATCCCTCTCCCTGTGTCCTGCAGGCTCCGAGAGTCATTGGGATGGGTGAAAGGGGAAAATGCCCCGGGTAGGAGGCGTGGGGCCACATCCGCTGGGATGCAAGCAGGGAAGGGGAAGAGCCATCCCCTCCACGGAGCAGACAGCCTAGTCCCACCAGGATCCAATTGTTTTTCAGTGGTTGAGCTCTTTGTTTTGTGCTGGGCTGTGTTCCTGGGAGGAAATGAATCTGCCCTCCGGTACAATACAAATCAGTCTCAAGGCTGTGGCAGCAGCGTCTCCAGGCCACACTGCTCCCTTTGGAAGATGAAAGGAGATTAAAATTCAATTTTAAATCGAGCCCAGCTGGGAAGTCTTGCTTCCTGCCTGCACAAAGGAGTTAGAATGGCTGCCCCCTCCCTGCATCTCATCTTCAAGGCCACTGCGACGCAGGGAGGTTGCTGTCCTGGGGCACGGGCAGGGGAAGAAATCCTAAGCCCAGCCTCAGTGCCAGAGCTGTGCCACGTCTGGCCATGAGCAGTGGTGAAGGAGGCTGGTTCTGGGAGCATCAGGCACTGTTGTGTGCAAGGCTGGGGACTATGGCGCCAGGGTCAAGCTGTTCTCCCTGGTGCCTGGAAGCTGTGCTGCCCCCAGCACCTTCTACCTGGCCCATCTCCTTTCAGATTGCCCGGCTGGAGCAGACCTGGATGGTGCTGCGGCAGCGGCACACAGAGGGTGCAATCCTCTATGAGAAGAAGCTTAAGCCCTTCCTGAAGAGCCTGAATGAAGGGAAAGGTAACAGGAGCAACTCCCCTCGTCTCGCTTGCTTTCTCCTTCCCACTTTTGTCTGGGCACGGCGTCACTGTTTGAGAGCTCTGACCCTCTCCCAGCTAGTGCCAGACACCCTCTGGCTGCTGAACCACCCCAGCACTCAGCAGAGCCTGTCTGGCTTTGTTTGCCCCTTCCTTCCCAAGGAAGCATTTCATAACTAAATAAAACCAGCAGCTGAGCCAAACCGTTGTGCTCGCATGGCAGTCAGTGCCAAACCAAGGGACAGGGCAGCCGGTTGGAAAGATGAAAAGCCATGTGTCTCTAATGCCTGGTGCCCTGTGGTCTGCAAACCTGCTCCTCATTGCAGCCCCGGGAAATGCAGCCTGAGCATGGCCATCAGCTTTCCCTTCCCAGCAGAGCCAGAGAGCCTGTCTGGGAGGAGCTGGTGTTGGACAAGGCAATGGCCTCAGGCACAGGATCGAATAGGCACAGCAGCTGCTGTGTCCAGCTGAGCCTTGGAGCCTCTCCTGGGAGCATGGTGGCATCATGGCAGCGTTTGGCCACATGAGCATTCCACAGGGAGGTGGGGAGGGGGACGCGGGGTCACAGGGCTATGTGGGGTCCTAAGAGTGCCTCTCTCCCCAGAAGGACCACCGCTGACCAACACCACCTTTCCCCACATCATACCCCTTGTGACTCTCCTGGAGCGGGATGAGGCTCTCACGGAAAGCCCCGAGCCCTGGGAGGCCACTGACAGCGGCGTGGAGGTGGTCATGGCCCACCTGGAGGCAGCACGGATGGTGGCTCACCATGGTGGGCTCTACCACACCAATGCTGAGGTGAAGCTGCAGGGTAAGCACTAGTGACAGCAGAGCCCCTTTCCCTCTGCCACATTCCCAGTGTGCAGCTCCAGCACCAGGATGGAGCATCCCACAGGTGCAGGAAGTGCCATCCCAGGGAACTGACTCTCCCTCTTGCAGGTTTCCAGGGCAAAGCGGAGCTGCTGGAAGTGTTCAGCACCGAGTTCCAGCTGCGACTGCTCTGGGGCAGCCGTGGGGCTGAGAGCAGCCAGGCCGAGCGCTACGAGAAGTTCGACAAGGTCCTCACTGCCCTGTCCCACAAGCTGGAGCCAGCAGTGCGCTTCAGCGAGCTGTAAACCCCCCCTGGCCCTCGGAGACTCTCAGCTCCCAGCCTGCATCCCACCAGTGGCTGTGGGCCAAGGGAACGGACCAGGCACCCAGCATCAGGAGGAGAGATGGCCCAGAAAGGCACAGGCACAGGTCGGCAGTTTTGAGTCAAAGAAGAGGAAAAGCAGCCACCTCAAATCTACCACCCACCTCTTCAGGATACAAGAAGCCAGGGGTCCACACTGCTACTCTGGAGAATGGGGACAGTGTCTGGGCCAGCCAGCACTGGCCTCCACACCCAGCCTTGCTGAGGTCTACATGGTGCCCCTCACCTCACCCTTTGGTTTTGTTTTTTTCCATCTCCATCTTGCCCACAGCTGCTGGATCCCGTGTGTAAATATATTTTCACGATTACTTCTTGATGTACAGACTTGTGAAGGACAGTCCTTGTTGTAAATAATTAGGCTTATTCATTTTGTCATGTAAATACATGTACATATCTCATGGGTTTGGTTCTTACATACAATAAACTTTTATCCCGTTCCTCAAGGGGACCCCCTGTCCTGTGGGTGTCCTTTAAAGGAGCCCCCCCTGGGGGAGCAGAGCATGGGAAGAGCTGATGGGGGAATCACCATGCTGAACCTGGCTCCAGACCCCATGGTGGCCCAGTGACAGCCCTTCTGAGGAGGGCTGTGTGGTGTCACAGAATCACAGAATGGTTCGGGTTGGAAGGGACCACAGTGGGTCATCTGGTCCCACCTCGCTGTGGACTCCACACCCTCTCTGGACAATCTGTTCCAGTGCATGGTCACTCACAGTAAACAAGTTTTTACTTGTGTTCAGGTGGAACTTCCTGGGCATCAGTTTCTACCCATTGCCTCTTGTCCTCCGCAGCACCATTGAGCAGTCTGGTCCATCTTCTCGGCACCCCCCTTAGGTACACACACACACACACACACACATATATATATATATATATAAAAGCAGAGATGCAGGATCACCTCCCTGACCAGCTGACAATACTCTTCCTAATCCACTCCAGGATCCCACTGGCCTTGTTGGCCCTCAGGGCACACTGCTGGCTCACAGACATCTTGTTGTCCACCAGGACCCCCAGTCCTTTTCAGAGGCAGAGCTGCTTTCCGTGTCAGCCCCCAACCAGTACCGGTGTTGGGGGCTGTTCCTCCCCAGGTGCAGGACCCTGCATTTGACCTTGCTGAATTTCAGAAGGTTGTTCTCTGCGAGAGGGTCGCGGGTCCCGAGGGCACGGGGGGCACAGGGGGGCACAGGGACCCTGCCCAGGTGGGAGGCGGGGCGATAAGGACCAGGCCCCACCCCCTTGGGGCATGGCCACGCCTCTTCCCCATAGTCTCGTGGTTCTGGCCCCGCCCCCGCGCGGGGCGCGCTGGGAGTTGTAGTGCGGCGGTGCGGAGCCGCCATGGCCCCCGGAGCGGCCCCAGCCCCGGCACCGGCCCGGGTGCTGCTGGTGCTGCTGGCGGCCGCCGCCCGCCCCGCCGCCGCCTGGGACCTGTGGGCGCTGCGCTGCGGCTTTTCGGCGGACTGCGAGTGCGGCTTCGGGCCCGACTTGCGCGGTCAGCGGGAGCGGCCGGCCAGGAAGGGGGTCTGGGGACAGGGGAACCCTCGGGGGCGGGGGGCGCGCAGCCGCCGAGGCCGGGGGCCAGCAGGCGAGGCGAGCCCGGCGGCCAGCAGGCGAGGCGAGCCCGGGGGCCAGCAGGCGAGGCGAGCCCGGGGCCCAGCAGGCGAGGCGAGCCCGGGGACCAGCGCGTCTCCAGGAGAGCCTTGCCGGGGACGTCCCTTGGAGCGGGGTCTCTCGGCCGTGCGGCAGCCGGGGATGACAGGGCCCAGCGGGGCGGCCCCCAGGGACGGGACGAGCGGTGGCAACCCGCGTTCTCCAAGTCCTGGTTTCACTTCATTTCAGGTCTGGAGTTTGACTTGGCCACGAATCTGGTGGGGCAGCCCCTGGTGAGGCAGCAGGTGATGAAGGGGGTGAGGGAGTTCCTGGAGAACCCGAATCCAGTGAAACCCCTCGTGATGTCCTTCCACGGCTCGACAGGAACAGGCAAAACCTACGTGAGCTCCATGCTCATCCGCTACCTCTTCCAGAGGGGGCTCCAGAGCCCCTATGTTCACCACTTCTCCCCCATAGTGCATTTCCCCCACGCTGAGCAGATAGAGCAGTACAAGGTAAGGGACACTGCTCAGCAATGCCACTTCACTGGGGGGTTTTGGCTCTGTCTGGGTTGATCCTCAGTACATATGCATTCATGCTGTTTCCCGAAGTGCAGTAGGAATAAAAGCTCTTTGTTTTACCCTCTCAGACAAACACAGCTGAGTGAGTGGCTCCATACACTGGCTGAAGGATGCACTAGTAACTGCAATATACTCAGTTATTACTTTCCTCTTCTCCACGGCAGTCTTTGCCCTGATTGTGTTCTCATTCTTAAATATTTACACAGCTCTTTGAACGTACAAACAAAAGTGCTTGGCTTAGATGAAAGGCACTAAAATTTTCCCATTGCTTTCCAAACAGCCTGGTGGCTGTAAAAACCTGCATATCACTAGACTTGTAATCCCCTCCTCACAGAACACACAGCTCCCTAACAGCAGCTTCAGCCTCTCCATGGTGCCATTCCGTCTCTTAGAGCCGAGCAAAGAGAAAAATCAAAATGCCAGATTTTCAGCAGAGTGGGAATTCAGCACATCTGCACCTTTAATTTCTGGGTGTTTGGAGGAGTTATTTGTTGTATTGTGTCCTCAGAGGAAGTGCTTTTGGAAAAGTAAATCCCTTCCTGTCTGAAGTGCTTCACTTAGGAGTTTCACATGCCCCCGGGCAATGCGAGTGGTTTTGTGTGGGCTGGGAAGTACTTTCAGCCATGATAAAGAGCTGTTCTGGGTCAGTGCAGGCACAAGTTTCTACATCAGAACAGGAGCTGGCAAGAAGCTGGGAACTGTGTAGATACAACCGGGAATGAGAAGAACGTGGGGAGCTGTAGGAGTTTAAATCTCCAGCTTTAGTGTGCTGTCTCCTCCTTTAAATCTGTATAAAAAGACCTAGAATGGGCTAAAAAAGCTGGTAAATAGCCACTCTTTGAAACCCAGAATAAAGGGGCCTCTCCAGCACTGGGTCTTTCAGCTCCAAGTGCGTGGTGTTGTGCAGGAACTCTGCTCTCAGCACCTTTGCTGTGCTTGAGCTCCTTCCTTAGCCTTTACTCTGGGGTTCTTGAGCCTTCCTTGCCATCTCCCTGCTTTACACTTGGTGGGTGTTTTTCCTAGGAAAGCCTGAAGCGCTGGATCCAAGGGAACTTGACAAACTGTGGACGGTCAGCGTTTCTCTTTGATGAGATGGACAAGATGCACCCAGGCCTGATTGATGTGATCATCCCGTTCCTGGGACCCTCATGGGTTGTGTATGGGACCAACTACCGCAAAGCCATCTTCATCTTCATCAGGTGAGAGAGGCCTCTCCATGGGGCCTTCCAGCTCACTGCTGCTCGTTTGGGCAGAGGTCGCACCTTCTTCAGGGCACACACTTGTTTTGCCTTTTCTTCTCCAAGCCTTGAGCCTCTACAAATGCCAAGAGATGCTATCTCACTCTGAACAGACAGATCTGGAGAGTGTGAAAAAGCCTCCTCTGCATGTTATTTGGCTGCCTCTACAGGAGTTATTTTGGGCCAGGCAGCTGGGAGCTGCTGGCTTGCACTCTGCAGGCTGGTGGGTGTCAGGTGCCACCTGAGACACCATTTTCCTGGCTACACAGTGGATAAGCCTCTCATTCTTGTGCAGCAATGCAGGAGGGGAGCAGATCAACAACGTGACATTGGCTCTGTGGCATGCCCGCAAGGACCGGGAGGAGATCAGCTTGCAGGACCTGGAGCCAGCCATCTCCAAGGCCGTGTTTGAAAACCCTGAGAGTGAGTCCATGGAGCTGAGCTCCTCCTGTAGCCCCACAGCCCAGCACAGGCTGCCAGGACTGTTCTAGGAAGCCACCCACACCACCTGCCACCTCCCAGGCAACCAGAAAGGGACAAAGGGGTTTTGAGGGATTGGAACTGCAATCCCCTTGAGGTTTCCTTCCTTCTGAGCCAGCAGACCTGTTGCCATATTTAGCAACGTTCTTGGGAGACAAGGTGTATTTGCAGCTGGGGGCTGGCAGGCAGCACAGCACACTTGCCAGAACAGCACAGAGCTATATCGATCCCCACTGCCTGCCTGCATCTCCTTGCTTGCCCTTAGCACAGGGAGCAGAGCTTAAATTCTGACTAGACAAGCTAAATCCCCCCATTCCTGGAGAACAAGTCTGTTTGTGGGGGGGAGGTGACAACTGATGGGTTGAGCTCTCTCCTTGTACAAAACCAGCAAGCTCTCTCTTCAGCAGAGTATTTTGGCTTCACACAAAACAGCTCTTTGAATTGCAGGGACTGCAGAGACTCTCTGAAGGTAAAACCTTCTCTTCCTTTCCTTGTGCAGGTGGCTTCTGGAAATCTGGGATCATTAATGAACATCTCATTGATTTAGTTGTGCCTTTCCTCCCACTGAAGCACCACCACGTAAAGCAGTGCGTCATCAGCGAGCTTATCCAGCAAGGCCTCGAGGTACGCCCGAGTGTCGTCCAGGAGGTGGCTGACAGCATCCCCTACTTCCCAGAAGAGGAGAAATTATTCTCATCAACAGGCTGCAAAACAGTGGCCTCTCGCATCAGTTTTTTCTTCTAGTCACTGCCAAGGGCCCCTTCAGATCCATATAGAGCTAGAAGGCACCCAGGGCTGGTGGGATGTGCAGTGGGCATGGTGTGTCACTCTCCATAGCACAAGTGCTCTCCTACTGAACTCTCTCCAGCTCCAAGGAGTCCACTGCAGGATACAGCTGCAGGATCAGGTGCAAATTATGTAATTTAAAGCACTTTACTGATGCACTCTTGGCCAGGTAAAGGTGGATCCACCACCTGAGACGTGTGTGATGACATGGGGAAGATGCTGAGAGGGTCTGCAGTGTCAGGGAGGTTCTCACCCTGTCAGCAGCACCCACCCACAGCCCTCTCCATTTCTGGCAGCTGTTGATACCCAATACGTTAAGATTCTGAGCCCACAGAAGAATACTTCTTCCTTACAGTTTTTTTAAAACCTTTTTAATCATAGCTGTGCCTCAGCTCCTTGGCACAACTGAGTACTGGTGCTGACTCCTGTGAACACCTCAACATGGCAACCAAGTTTTCTTTTCAAGGAAGTTTTAGAGCCACCCACATTCCAGTTTCCTTTCACTGTGAATAGGTGCTTGGTAGCTTCACCGCCAAGTGAGGGGGCTAATGTGGGAGAGGGCAACACCTGATCTGCCATGAGCCAGGCTCCCCTACCACCCCTTCATCCATCTTTCCCCTAAGGGCCAAAGGATTTCCCTGTAGCAAACCAGGAAAACAACAACAAAAGACTTCTTGCTTGCTTTACCAGCCGTGAAGAATCTCATCCTACCTCCAGGGGAGCCCACAGTGCTGCTAACGGTTTTGAAAATTCCTTTTATTCAGTGATGGTTTCTACAGCAGAGTTGGTGCTATGAGCTGTGGAGCTTCTTTGTACATCCTTGTGCTGGTCAGGCCTTGCAGGCTTTGGCTGGGCCAGCACCCATTCAGCTTCTGGGGAGTGTCACAATGGGTGACCTGGGGACAAGTTAGAGAAGATTAGTGCTCCAGACTGCCAAGCATGGGATGCACAGCCTGGCTTTTGCCCCAGTTTTAATATCCTCTGTGCTGTTATGGAATAAGAGGTCAGGGGAACCAGAGTCATTCACTCACTGGGAACAACCTGCTCAAGGGATGGGTGTAGGGACACTTTGCAAAGCTTCCAAAGCTCTGCTTGTTCCCTGTATGGAAATGAGCTGCCAGTGCTTGGGACCATTCCAGCTCCAGGCCCTGAGCTTTGGGGAATTCAGACACCACCCAAAGTCTGCCCAAGAGCTGGCCCAAAGACAGAGGCAAAAATTCTGCCTCTTGCAAAAATATGAATTTCTAATTTTAAAATAAATCTTTTGAGAATTAAACAATTGAGGTTTTTTACACGGATTCCTGACTACAGGTAGTGTGGAAGGATTTGGAAGATGACCAGTTTCCAGCACAGTGATGTGCTGCTGGGCTGGGGAATTATCACAGTGCCCTGGAAGAAAGCTGTGCCCTGCTGGCAGGGTGAGGGCCCAGGGCTGAAGGATGGCTTGGGGGAAGGTGAGGAGTGATGCGTTCCCCCATCCAGCCGTATCCCAAGGGCCGGCACCTGAGTGAGACCGAACGGGCACAAAGACACAAAACACGGGGCCCGTCCTGGGCATTCACTGCTCCTGCGAGCCCCTTGGGGACCCTCTGCAGAGCCTCTCACGGTCTTCGAGCCCCTCGGGGACCCTCTGCAGAGCCTCTCACGGTCTTCGAGCCCCTCGGGGACCCTCTGCAGAGCCTCTCACGGTCTTCAAGCCCCTCGGGGACCCTCTGCAGAGCCTCTCACCGTCTTCGAGCCCCTCGGGGACCCTCTGCAGAGCCTCTCACGGTCTTCGAGCCCCTCGGGGACCCTCTGCAGAGCCTCTCACGGTCTTTGAGCCCCTCGGGGACCCTCTGCAGAGCCTCTCACGGTCTTCGAGCCCCTCGGGGACCCTCTGCAGAGCCTCTCACGGTCTTCGAGCCCCTCGGGGACCCTCTGCAGAGCCTCTCACGGTCTTTGAGCCCCTCGGGGACCCTCTGCAGAGCCTCTCACGGTCTTCGAGCCCCTCGGGGACCCTCTGCAGAGCCTCTCACGGTCTTCGAGCCCCTCGGGGACCCTCTGCAGAGCCTCTCACCGTCTTCGAGCCCCTCGGGGACCCTCTGCAGAGCCTCTCACCGTCTTCGAGCCCCTCGGGGACCCTCTGCAGAGCCTCTCACGGTCTTTGAGCCCCTCGGGGACCCTCTGCAGAGCCTCTCACGGTCTTCGAGCCCCTCGGGGACCCTCTGCAGAGCCTCTCACAGTCTTTGAGCCCCTCGGGGACCCTCTGCAGAGCCTCTCACGGTCTTTGAGCCCCTCGGGGACCCTCTGCAGAGCCTCTCACAGTCTTTGAGCCCCTCAGGGACCCTCTGCAGAGCCTCTCACGGTCTTTGAGCCCCTCGGGGACCCTCTGCAGAGCCTCTCACGGTCTTCGAGCCCCTCGGGGACCCTCTGCAGAGCTTCTCACGGTCTTCTCGACTCGAGGGGGTTCCCAGGCCGCGGCCCCCAGTAGCGCCCCTTTAATGAGCCTCGCCGTCCCCACCACAACCACCTCTAGGACCAGCCGGCCCGCGGGGCATTATCACAGCGACGACACCGCCCCGACACCGCCCCGACATCGCCCAGACACCGCCCAGACACCGCCCCGCCGCCCGCTAGAAAGATGGCGGCGCTGCCAGCAACCAAGATGGCGGCGGAGGCGAGGCCGCGTGGGCGGGGCGTTGGGCGGCGCGGGGCCGTGACGTCACGCGGGCAAGGAGGGCCATGCTGGCGGCGGAGGTGGCGGGGCGCGCGCGAGCGCTCGTGGGGCGGGCGGGGCCGCGCGCCATGGTGAGGGCGGGGGCAGCGAGGGAGCGGGGCCGTGAGGGCAGCGCAGGGGGCTGGGCTGGGAGGGGAACGAGGGAGTCGGGGGAGCGGGGCTGTGAGGAGAACAGGGTGGATCAGGACTGAGAGCCGGGCAGAGGGAGCGGGGCCGTGAGGGCAGCGCAGGGGGCTGGGCTGGGAGGAGAACGAGGGAGTCGGGGGAGCGGGGCTGTGAGGAGAACAGGGTGGATCAGGACTGAGAGCCGGGCAGAGGGAGCGGGGCCGTGAGGGCAGCGCAGGGGGCTGGGCTGGGAGGGGAACGAGGGAGTCGGGGGAGCGGGGCTGTGAGGAGAACAGGGTGGATCAGGACTGAGAGCCGGGCAGAGGGAGCGGGGCCGTGAGGGCAGCGCAGGGGGCTGGGCTGGGAGGAGAACGAGGGAGTCGGGGGAGCGGGGCTGTGAGGAGAACAGGGTGGATCAGGACTGAGAGCCGGGCAGAGGGAGCGGGGCCGTGAGGGCAGCGCAGGGGGGGAGCAGGTCACGGGCGAGCACCGGCACGATCAGGGCTGTGAGGGAGGCGCCGAGGGAAGAGGGACTGAAGGGGATGCTGTGGGCATTGAGGCTGTGGGGAGCAAGGAGTGAAGCATGCTGGGGGGATCAGGCCCGTGCAGGGGCCAGGGGCCTCATGGTGGCCCGTCAGAGCCCTGCTGACACCTGTCACGCAGGTGGCCGGCCTGGGCAACTATGGGCTGCGGGGCACGCGGCACAGCGTGGGCATGGAGGTGCTGGACCAGCTGGCCCGGCAGCTGGCAGTGGCCGAGGGCTGGCGAGTGGACAAGCGGTGCTGCGCTGATGTGGCCCTGGCCACAGCCCACGGCCTGGAGCTGGTGCTGCTCAAGCCACGGAGGTTCATGAACCTCAATGGGCTCAGCGTCGCCCGTGCTGGTGAGCAACTGGGTCAGCCCCAAAGCCTCTAGTGCCACCAGCCCCCTGTGACAGCCCTGCTGTCTCCCTGCCCTCCACAGCTCACTGCAGCCCCACTCTGCAGAGTCAGGGCCTGGTGAGTCTGTCTCCCCTCATCTCTTAGGTTGTATTTCTGTTTCCAAAGCTGAGATCTACAGCCTTGGCCCTAAAGACATTTACCTGGTTCACGACGACCTGGACAAGGCCCTGGGCAAGGTGGCAGTCAAGCTGGGAGGCAGCGCAAGGTATGGGGTAGCCCCAGCTCTGTGATTGTGTGAGCTGGTTTGAGGCTTTAACATGCCCATACAGGTTCATGGGCTGTTCTTGGCCCCATCCCACCAGCCTTACAATGTTTCAGCTCTTGTCCTGGGCTCAATCTATTGCAGAGGCAACAGCTGGCTGTTTGGGCAGCCTCCCAGTTCCTGCCCTGGCAGGGAGGGGAGGGAGCCTCCTGGAAGCGGCTATGGGCTGGATTCAGCCCACTGACAGCACCACATGGGCTTTTTATAGCACTCTGCCTCCACTGCGCCTGCCCAGCGCCAGACCTAGCTTTCCTGTTTAACCCAGGAAAGCTTCCAGTGCGGGATGGGGCAGGTGTGGTGCTGGGCCCCAGTGCTCAGTCACACATGCACCAGCTGCAGCAAGAGCTGACACGCACAGAATGTGCCGTCACAGCCCTGCTTCCCTCAAACCCCCAGCCATCCGCTCTGAGCCCCTGGGGCTGGATGTTCCTGCAGAACCAGGACATGGGGACTGCAGCCCTTGGCTGGGACCACATTCTCACATTCCTGCAGCAGGAGACCCCAGGGCTCTATGGGGGAGTGTCTCTTACAAACTAAGTGTGAGTTTTCTCTTTCTCTCCCAAGGGGACACAACGGGGTCCAGTCCTGCATCAGTGCTTTGCATTCCAATGTGAGTGGGTGTCTGTGGAAGGGGATCAATCCTGTGCTCCCCTCAATGCATGGCTTGTTCTCCCACTCCCATTTTTCTGATTCCTCTTAGACAAGCCCCTGCTCCCTTTCCCCCCTTTTCTCCTTCCCCTTCCTGGAGGGCTGTTGTCTGTTTGGCCGCCATGGAGGACATGGAAACAATTAGCTTGAGTGGCTCTGCCAGGCTTGGCAGGAGCCTGGGATCTCGGCACAGCCCAGCAAAAGCCTCTTCCAAAATTATGTTTCTTGGAGCAAGCACTCAAAACCACCTGGAAAACATGAGGAGCTGCTCCCTTGCTGCCCAGCCCCGCTCTCAGCACTGTCAGCTTGCCTAGCTCTGTCTGAACACTTGAGGGGGAGCTCCCACAGCTCTCTTCCTTCCTCCCCAGGAGATGACCCGGCTCAGGATCGGCATCGGGCGGCCAGAGGGCGATGTGACAGTGCCCAACTATGTCCTGTCTCCGTTCAGTGCTGGGGAGCGGGAGAAGCTGGAGCAGATCCTGGCCCAGGCAGTGACCTGCCTGCTGGAGCTCATCCAGAGCCGGGTGCCTACAGAGCCAGGGGACAGGGGCTGATGCAAACCCCCAGGGACCCTTGTGGCTGATGGACAGGGTGCCACAGGCACTCCAGAATGACTGTGGTGCGGAGCAGAGCTGGCCCAGCTGGGCAGCATCCTTCCATCCCCACACCAATCCAGGCAGCTCATGTCCCACTTGAATCCCTGCAGAGGCTCCATGCCTCAGGTTGACACAGAAATTAAATAAACCCTCACCCTGACTCTGCCGTGCTCCTGCCTCTCTTCCATGCGCCGCCTGCCAGGCTTGGGTTGTCCTTGGCATTGCAGCTCATATCCATGTTCCTATCCCTGTTCGACTAGCCCAGTCTGGAGGGAGGCTTCTAGTGAGAAATGGGGAGCAATAGGAGCTACTTCTGTAGAGTCCAAAGGCACTTCAGCTTTGTTGAGAAACTGGCAAGCACGAAGAGCCTGGAATCTCATAGCGTGCTGCTCCCACTGAGCTGCAGCAAGTTTCAGGGCTGGCCTCACAGTGTTTTCAAGTTCAGTGGTTTTGGCCGAAACTGTGGAGTTTCCAACAGCTGCAGGAGTTCTGGCTTCCCGCAGACCTGTTGCAGTTCTCATGGTGGAGAGGGCAGACTGAGGCAGTGTGTCCTCACCACTGCTGTGTCTCGGAGTCCTGGGCTGTGCCAGCGTGTCCTGCCCAGCACTGTATCCCAGGAATACTGAGACACCCAGCAAAGGCAGCTCCTCTCCTGCATCCCAGCAGGCACTGGAACAAGCACTGGGACACTTGCTGACTGACGTATGCCACAGTGTTTCTGCCACTCCGATCCTCTGCTCCAGCTGGCACCAGACATTCTTCTGCTCCATCCCCAGCTCCTTAGCTCCTCCTGGAGCGCTGAGGCTGCCTGGACCAGGGGAAAAGATGGGAAGCAAAAGTGTGCCCAACCTGTCATCCCTTCCTCACCCATGTCAATACTGGCTGGGACCTGCACTTGCAAAATAGGCACTTGGCCATCTCCTCCCTGTTCTCCAGGAGATCCGCTTGGATCTTCTGGTCCCGTGTGATACAGACCTGGTAGTTTTCCTTCAGGAGGTCCCTGCTGTAGCTGTTCAACCTGCCCCAAATGATGCTTTCCTGAATCACTTGGTAGTCTCAGACATCTCACTGTGGGTGTCTGCTACCAAGGCCTCCACCTGCCAGGGAAGAGCTAAGCTCCATGAAGATGCCACCCATCTTTCCCACCCAGACCCCAAGGGTGAGCTTCAATCTTCCTGCCCTCCACCTCTCTCCTTCCCTCTCTTTCCCCCTTACAGATTTCATTTCCAAAGTTCCCAGCTGGGGATCTGCCAGACCCTCGCCCCTGCAGCACCGCGGTGACCCCAGTGGGGTAATGCCCTGGGAACTTGGGACAATGCCAGCACCCAGCACATCAGCTCAAACAGTCTGCTTTAATCCTCCCTGGGCTTCCACCCCGGCATGGCATGAGGGACAAGCCCAGTCAGTGGCAGGAGGCCACCACATGTGCCAGCCCAAAGTCCCCTCCCCAAGGTCCAGGCTGGTGGGAGATGGCAGAGTTGGCATTGATTGGGACTGTCCTGGACATGTGTCCTCAGCAGAGATGAAGCACAGCGCTCCTCTGGTCTCTCCACTTGGTAGGGAAAGGCTTTCCTGGGGCAAATCCTTGGGTGGATTCGTCACATGCAGATTTGAAGAATCCTGTAGGGTTCTGTCCAGGGCAGCTGCATCTCCTGAGTGGGAGCGGGCAGTATAAGGTCCTTGCCCACGCTGCTCCCAGCTGGATCACCTTCCCTCATCCCTAGGAGGCATGGACACAGACATTAGTGGTCACGGCAGGAGCAGCCCCAACGTGTTCACGCCTGCAGCCGAGGCAGTGGGAGGGCTGTTTTCCAGCCTCCCTCGGTCTGGCAGCTCCCAGGGCAGTTCTGCTGCCAGGACAAGCAACCTCAGGCAGGGAAAGTCTGACCCAGCATTAACTGTGTCTATGCTGCCCTGGGGCTGAGCCAGTGCGGGTCGCCTGCCTGCCTGCCTGCGTGGCCACAGCCCCAAGGAGACCCACTTCTGAGGGGAGCAAGCAGTGCTGGGGTGAAACGTTCCCCTGGGAGGTGCCCCAGCTCTTTCCACACTGAGGAGACTTTTGCAGCAGGCAAAGGAGCATTCTCCCTTCCTCACCTGAGGGACTGGGGAGCAGCATGGACTCAGGGAGATGGAGGGCCCTGTCCCTATATCCCCTCCAGCCCAGTGCAGCCCCATGGGACATCTGTGTCCCCACCCCTTTCCCCACCTGGACAAGACAGTCTGGTCTGTTTCCCAATGCTTTGAGTCTGACGGGGAGAGCTGCTGCCCCATGACAAAAACAAGCTAGGCATGTGGCACACATCTGAACATGGCACTTCCAGGGAGACACTCCCCAGCTGCTCTGTCCCCTGTGCCCAGGTCTCTCAGCCTTGCTCACCATCAGAGCTCGTCACGGGCCGTGGAGCGGAGGTGGCCAGCACTGCCCCGTGAGTCCCGCAGTGTCTTCTGTGAGCCCACCCAGTCAGTCTTCTTGGCATCGTCATCCCAGATGGTGGAAGTCTCAGTGTCACTCAGCCAGTTGCTGTCCCCAGCATAGTGAGTGGGATAAACCAGGAGGGGGTGAGCTGAAAACACCAGCAAGTCCCGTGGGGAGAAGTGCCGCTTGTAATCCTCACTGGGGAAAGTGGAGCAGATCCGAGAGGAGAAACTGGCTTACAGAGCAGGGCACAGAGAAGAAAATGCACTGGGAAAACCACCCAGGGAAGGCCCCATGCAGGGCAGGGGATAGGGAGGGATGTGGGGTACCAGGCAGGAGCTGGGGAACACTGGGCAGGGACTGTGGAGGGATTACAGAGAGGACAGGACCTGTCACTCCCCACCAGGGCCAGCTGGGGCCAGCTCTTGGCACAGAGTGGGTCTCTGGCACAGCATCCAGCTGGCCCTGAGACAGGGCTGTCTGGTGCTGTTATGCCTGCAAGCACGGGGCTTCCAGCTGCTGCTGGTGCATATCCAGAGCCCTAATCTGTCCCTCCGTCCACCTCCAGCCTGCCTTTTACATGCCTGATCCCCGTGTTTCTCCATCTTGCTCACAGGGTTTCCCAATCCCTTCTCTCCCACGACACCCACCCACCGGTGCTCACTCACCCCCTAAATTGCCTCCCCCTCCCCAGACAAAGCCTTACCACTGACCCCCACCTCAGAGAGGGGCATGAAAGTGCTCCAAATTGGGGCTGAGACCCCCCAGCCAGGGGTAGGGGACCACACAGCCCCCCAGCACCAGGGTACAGGGGGCTGCTCCCCGCCCCTTGCCATGGGGCCAAGACCCTGTGCAGGGCCCACATCAAGCCCCAGCTCCAATCCTGTTCCCACACGCCATCCTGGCAGAGGGCCATTTTCCAGCGGCCAGTGGCCAGGCAGCGGCTGACTGAGAATGAGCTCATGCTACAGATGTTTTCCTCCAGCATGAGTAACGCCTGCAAGGGGGGGAACTGGGTGAGGTGGTGACGACGGAGAAGAAACACATTGTCCCACAGTGGCATGGCCAGGCCAGCACCCTCCTGCACAACCTGCTCCTTACTTGGGGTGCTTGTCATACATGATGGGCAGATACTCGTCCACGGGCAGCATTTTGGAGAGGGGTTTGGTGGCCAGCAGCTTCCGTGCCCCATGGTGGGAGATGGCGTAGGCCAGTGTCCAGTACGAGTACCCGGCCACCACCAGGTTCCGCACGCCTTTCACAGGTGCCTCATCCTCATCGTTCACCTGCTTCCTCCCCAGGTAGCTGTGGGGTGGCCAGGGAACCATGAAAGTCAGCCTTGGGGACCCCCAGCCCACATCCCCCTGGCCCCAGCACCTACATGAGGTCCCAGTCCTGCTGTGCCTGCTCCAGCTCCTCCATCAGCCGCTGCAGCCGTGCTGGGAAGGCAGCCTCGAAGCGCACATCATCCTCGAAGACCACTGACCGCTCCAACCTCCGGGACACGATCTGGGGAAGGGGACAGAGGTGCAAGCCTATCCCAGCACCACTCTGGGCCATACTGGGGCCACTGACCCTACAGGACACCTAGAGATGTCCTCCAGACATCTGCGATGCTCACAGGGTCCCTGCCCACTGCTGGTGGCCCTTAGGGACCCCATGGCCGCTGTGGCCCCATACCTCCTTCCAGATATTGTAGTGGCTGAGGAAGCAGCCAACCTCGCCCTTGGTGAGCGTGCGGCCGGAGAAGGGATCGTAGTACCCGGGTAGCAAGTCCACACCCAGCACCTTGATGTCACTGCTGTTGAGGGTGCTGCAAGGCGAGGGGCTGCATCAGAGAGGTGTCCCCCCAGACACTCCCCATCCCCTCCCCAGGGTGACACCACAGGACTGGCTGAGTGGTCTCCCCATGGTCACCTGCCATCCACAGCATCCACCACCCGTGGACTGATCCCCAGCTCCTGCAGGGATGCCAGCATTCGCTGCCGCCGGTCTGGCCTCCGCACCAGGTTGATTAGGAAGATCTGGGGAGGAAGAGGAGAGCCCCAACAATGGGGCATGTTGTCATGGGGGACACACAGCCTGCCTGGCTACTGCAGGATGGGGACAGGGGCTCGGGCTTTGCCATCAATAGATGCAATCACAGAGATGGATGCAACCAGATGGATGGACAGGGGGACACGAGCGGCTCCACTGGGCACTTACTTCATCAAAGCCCATCTTTGTGAGTGGCCTGGGCAGGAGAGAAATGTGCCTGGAACGCTGCATGGGGGGACCATCCACTGTGGAGAGAGGAGACACTCTTCAGTGGAGCCCAGATTCCCCTGGCTGGGAGCTGGGGCTGATAGTCCTGTCAGGTCCTGGAAGCCTCCAGGACCTCTCCACCCACGGGGACTCACCCATGGCCTCCAGCGTGAGATGCACAAAGTTGGCATGATCATCCTCCAGTGTCTGGTGGGCCTTCACAGGAACATTGATGTAACCAAAGTGGTGCTGGTTGCACACATGGACCTCCACACCTGCCGGAGGAGACAGGTGAGCAGCAGAGCGCCCCAAGCCCCTGCACCCCCCGAAGCCCCCATCACCCTCACCAGCCTCCTGGCAGGAGTAGGCAAAGACGATGATGTCATCGAAGGCCCAGGTGTAGTTGGGATGGGGCGGGTAGAAAGCCAATTGCAAGGTCTCCTCCTTCCGCAGGTCGATCAGGAAGGTGGCGTAGACCATGGGGACACGGAAGCAGCCCACCCGCTGCCGGTTCTTGGTGGGGAAGTAGTCGGCTGTCCGGCGATAGTACCCCTGCGGCACACCGGCACAATGCCTCCGTGGCAGAGCGCTCCTCCACCATGGAGGCGTCTCATTCTCCGGGGCTTTCTGGGGACGTACCTGGGGTGTGATGCCACACCAGAAGTTGGAGTAGAAGGTCTGCGAGTCCAGCATGGGGGCCACCACTGACTTGTTCTGCGCCATGAGAAACTTGAGGGTCTGGTTGTTGGTCAGGATGCTGTCAGTGTCCATGAACTGCAGAGACAGCACAGGTTCTGGAGATGGGGAGAAGCTCACCTTAGCCCCCATCCCACCAGTGCCCCAAGCCCCTTACCAGGATGTAGTCTGCCTGCTGCTCTCGGGCGTAGGTGAGAGCTTCCTGCTTCAACTTCATCACGTTTTCATAGCGTTTGTCACTCCAGTGCTTGGGACCAAGCTCATCAGGGTAGGAGCTGGGCAGGGGGAGGCAGGGGTTAACCTCACTCGCTGGGAATGCACAAACTCGGTGCAGGCTGTTCCTGCTGGCAGGCTGAGTCAGCCCCACTCTGCTTCTCTGCTTCGCTCCTCCTGGTCCCTGGCCAGGGAGAGTTGATGCTGCTCCAGGAGCCCCTCAGCCCACACCTGCCCCCACCCAGCACTCACCCAGCCTCACCTGGGCTCCTCTTGCACCTTCCAGGCCACCGAGTGATAGTCCTTCCCCACCGCCCCCAGCCACTCCTGCAGCATTGCTGTCGTGTTGTCTGAGTTGTGGTCTGTTGCGCACCTGGGATGAGGGGACATCAGCCTCTGGGGGTCCTCCTCAAGGGACAACCAGGACCTCACCCTGCACTAGAAATGCTCACAGGGCCAAAAGACTGAGCCAGTGGCAGACTTGCTTGGGAACATAACATGTAATTTGAAAGAACCAAAGCTGCACAGGCAGGAGGGGGAACACTAACTGGTAATTTCTTCCTCGGTGCCACTGCCAGCCAGGCTGTTCCACAGGTCCCACCCTGCATCCCTGCAGCCCAGTGGCAGCCATGGACATGTTCTCCTCACCCCAGCCTTGTGACTGCCCAGCATGAGAACTGCAGCACAGCCACTTTGTCCCCCTGTCCCTGCACCCCACAGTACCCCTGTGTGTCCCACTGTTCCAGCAGTGAGAGGAAACAGCAAAGAATCCCCCTTCCTGAACACTCCCTTTGCCAGGCACTGTCACCATTCCCAACTCTCCCACCCGTCCCCAGAACAATGTTCACAGGGAGCCCAGCACAGACAGAGCTGAGCCCACCTTGCACTGGGCCAAACCCCAAGTTCCTACACTCCTTGGCACCCTCGACCTGTCAAAGAGCCCCGGGACATCCCCCAGGCACTGGTGTCACAGGGATTTAACGGATTCAGGGGAAAAGGCAGGATCTGTATCCCCCCAGCTCCACAGGCTGCTCTTGAAATACCTCCTGCGGCCGGGGGTTCCCAGGGGGTGCAGCGGGTAAAGGTGAGGACCACCTTCCCCTTCCAGCAGCTGACCCCCGCCCAGCCCCGCCAGGATCCCCCCGCCAGCCCCCGCCTCAGCTCCCCCGCAAAAGCAGCTGCAGAAAAGTTTCCGACAAGTTCAGGCGAGAGACGGCAGTGGCGCAAGGAGGAGACAGGAGACTTCTGTTCCAGCCAACCCCCCGCACGATAAAGGGGGCTTGGGGGTGTCTTTGGGAAAGGGGGCCTGAGGGTGAGCCCTGCAGGGAGGGGAAAGCAGCGCCTGTCCCTGATGATGTAGGATCCCCTTGTGCCCAGGGGTCCCCTCCCTCATCAGCCCCACAGCTCCCTCAGGAGAAAGGTGAGGGTCCTGCCCCTTCGCCGCGGGGCAGCCCGAGCCCCTCCCGGTTCCCTGCTGGGTCCCAAACATGGAGCAGAGCCACCCCTAATATTTTGGGGCTGGGGACGCTGCTACTAGGGGGGTCCCTGTTCCTCCCGAAGGTCCCTGCCCCCTAAAGATCCCCATTCCCCCGCAGGCACCCAGTCCTTCGAATCTGTTTTGCCCACCCTAGAGCCCCCAGTTCCCCCACTCTCCCTAGTTCCCCCCCGCATTGTCCTGCGGGTCCCTGCTACCCTCGGCTCTCCATTCCCCTCACAGTCTCCCTTAATCCTCCGGACCCTCCTTCCCTCCACTATCCCCATTCCCCCGGGGCTCCCCGTTATCCCCGCGGTCCCTGTGACTCCAGCATCCCCACTCCCCCCGAGATGCCCATTCCCCCACAGCCCTCTCCTCCCCTAGGACCCGTGCTACTCTCGGCACCGCGGGGTGCCCGCTCCCCGCGGCGTCCCGGCTCCCCCCGGGGGTCTCGCTGCCTCACCACAGGGCGATGCTGCCGGCGGGATAGTCCAAGCGCTCCAGGGCTCCCAGGCAGTGCGGCAGCGAGTGCTGCGCGTTCCGGGCCAGGAGGGCGAGTACCAGGCGCGGTGGCGCTGGCCCGGTGCCGGTGCCGGTGCTAGTCCCGGTCCTGGTGCCCAGCAGCAGGAGGAGGACGCAGAGCGGCCCCGCGGCGCCCATGGCGGAGGCGGCGGGCGGGGAAGGGGCGGGCTGGGACCCGCCGTGCTCAGCGCACCCCCCGCCCCCGCCCCCGGCCCGGCCCCGCCGCCGCAGCAAGCCCCGGGGGCCAGTTTGGGTCGGGCTTCCTTAAATAGACTCGATATCGGTGCAGAGCCCCGCACAGCCCATGGCTGGGGGGCGAGAGACCAGGGACACCCCGGGACCCCCTCCCCGAGGATGCTCCAGGGCATCCCCACGTGCCCCCGGCCAGCACGCGGTGGGGTCCCCACGGTGCCTGCACGGCGTGGGTGGGTGGGCAATGGGATGGGGGGGCTTATGGTTTGGGGCAATATGGCCAAGGGCACTGGTTGCCAGGGGCATTATCGCCAGGGGGCTCATGGACAAGGAGATCATGGCCAGAGAGGCTTGTGTATGGCGAGTGGTGGCAGAACGGGCTCATGGCTGTCGTCCTCACCAAGGCAGCCCACCCCACCGAGCCGTGTCCCCCCCGGGCTGTCCTCCATGGCTGACCACTCGCAGGCCCACAGGCGTGTCTGTGACGTGTCCGAGCCGCGGGCAGGCCCGGGGCCCGTGGGACGTTTGAGGAAGCCTTGTGGATTTCCACCCAATCCGTAAGTACAGCCGTCAGCTCCCAGAGCAAGCGCAGGCCTGGAGGTGGTCACGTCCTGCAGAGCAGGGACTCCGTGCTCCCCACCGGGCACCTCTCACTGTGGTGGCACCAGAGCCCTGGTGAGGGCCGCGTGGATGCCACGCGTGGCCAAACCTGTGCCCACCCGTGCCAGGGTGAGGGGTGCCCCAGGCGGCTGCTGTGGCTGGCTCCCTGTGTCCCCCCGGCGGGCTCCATCGGGGTGCAGCAGAGGGGTCGGGAAGTGAACAATCCAGAACACCTGAAAGAAGCAACGGGGGACTCACAGGACTCCCAGGCAGTGACTGCAAGGAGAGGAAAATGCTGTTTACAGCCCCGGCTCGGGCAAGTATTTCGGGAAGGGCTCGGCGCCAGCGCAGCCGGGAATTCCCAGCCATGGAGGAGCTGCGGGAAGGGGAAGGCGCCCGAGAGCCCAGCAGAGCCGGACCCACCCGTGTCCGTGTCGGGACTCCACCCATGTGCATCCCCCCGGGAAGGCTGAACGAGGGGCAGCCCCCCTGCCCTCCGCCGGAGCCCTCGAGCACGGCCCGCAGCCCAGGAGGCGATGAGGGCGGAGCAAGGGCCGCAGAGCAGCGGGAATGCCCGCGGAGCCCACGGCCCCCCCGTCCCTCGGGGACATCCCCGCGGCACCGCCCCCGCACCGCGGCCCCGCGCTCGGCCGCTGCTGCCACCTCCCGGCACGCCGCACCGCCCGCACCCGCTCTCGGTGGGGAGCCCGGGGTCTGCCCGAGCTGGATCTGACCCCACGTCCCCACACCCCTCTCTCCCTGCCTTTCTGCATCCCTGCATTCCCTATATCCCTGATCCCCACACCCCTCCAGCTCTTCACACCTCTGTTCTTTCATCCCTGCTCTTCTTCATGCCTGCATCCCTTCCTTTCTTCATCCTGATATCCCCACATCCCTCCATCCCTGCATTGTTTCTCAGGGTCACAGCTGGACCTGCCCCTTCCCCTGGCACCCCGCACAGTTCAGTTCAAGCACAGCCACGGCCCCACTGCCCAGGTACAGCCCTCGCCAACACTCCCCAGCCATGGGCTCCAGAGCAGAGGAAGAGAGGGGGAGACTGCCCTTCCCACAGCCCCATCGCCCCCAAAGCAGGCAGAGGAAGGGGAGCCACCACAGTGACATAGCGAAACTGAGGCACGGGCCAGTTTGGGGCATACAATGGAAAAACAACCCTGGGTGAGCTCCGGGAGAAGGGGGACATGGAGATACCTGTCAGGGCACCTGCTGTGTGGTCCCGCCCAGCTCCGTGCTGTGGCTCAGCATCTCCATCTGCACCACGCTGCTAACACGGGGCTGTGACAGCTCCTGTGCCCCAGGAGCAGGACTGGAAGGCAGGTGGCAGGTCCCCACAGGGCCCAGGGTGTCCCCATGAGGCTCAGGCCATCCTCATGGCCCCATGAACTCATGGTGATACCTGCAGTACAGAGCCAGCATCAGGCCTGCAAGCATCCTGCCTGGAAAAGCACCTTCCATCCCCAAGGCTCCAGGCAGGAGTGGCACTGCACAAAGTTCATAGCAGTATGTTTTCTTTTTTTACAGGAAAAAGTTGCTTTTGGACCCAGGGATGAGGATTTTGGTTACCTCCCACCTCTCTCCACCCCTTCCTTGAAATTTTCTAGGATTTTCAGTAAAGCCTTTGAAAAGCTTCAGTTTCCTCAAATGTCCTATTTTTCTGCTTTAAAAGGCTCAACCTTGGTTGCAAAAGGCAAATATATAAAGATATGTGTGTGTATATATATATGTATCTATAAATGCAGGAATTCTCTGTGTGTGTACACGGCCAAGGCCACTACAGGTCCCTTGGTCAACAAAAAAAAAAAAAAATTAATCTTTTTTCACAAGAAAAAACATCCTGGGGACCCAACTAGCTGTCCAAAGGTACTCCCAAGGGTCCCCATTCCTATGCTGTGACACTGCCCAAGTGATGCTCTCCCCTCCAGACGTGCCTTCTCCAGACCTCCCCTGACTTACCCAACCTCAAAACATCAGCTCTGTTTCCCGCTGGGGAAACTGAGGCACAGAGGCCTCCCCCCTGCTTCTCAGCCTCCCAGCAAGTCCCTGTCCAGGGAGAACTCTGGAACCAAGGGAGTGCCTGGGAATCCACCATACTCTCTGCTGTGCAAGCCCCTCATCCTGCACCATTCCAGCTGTTCCAGATGTTTTCACCACCTCCCAGCTGCTGGCTAGCTCAGGAGGCCAGCGCTCCCCTCTCAGTTGGGTTTTCCTTCCAGGTCTCTGCTAAACCCATCACATCCATGGGCGCTGCTCCACTTTCCTCCTTGCAGGCTGCTTCTGCAGCGAGCAAAAACCACACATCTTCCCACACACAAAAATCCAGGGGAATTTAC
Organism: Anomalospiza imberbis; assembly: GCF_031753505.1. Classification (NCBI taxonomy): domain Eukaryota; kingdom Metazoa; phylum Chordata; class Aves; order Passeriformes; family Viduidae; genus Anomalospiza; species Anomalospiza imberbis. Next base: position 5,951,863 of record NC_089701.1, on the reverse strand, counting down.
TCCATCTTGGAGGGATTTTGGCCATCCTGGGAGGGATTTTGGCCACCCGGGGGGATTTTGGCCCACCCAAGAGATGTTGTGCCAGAGGAGCTGGGGGCTGATGGGAGCAGCATTCTCATCCTGGCCATGGGGAAAAGGAGATTTGTGCCACTGTAAACGGGGCAGTGACACACTGACAGCCTCCCCCAAACCTCAACCCACTGGGAGACCGACTGGGGTCTTCCTGGTGGGCTGTGAAATTCTGGGAATGTGCAGGCTTCCTGGGGGTCCTTCTTCGTGTCCTGCTGGGAGCAGGAAGCCATGCTCCGCTCCACCTGCAAGGAGCCGCATTCAAGCCCCGCACTGGCCAAATCCTGACCCTCCTGGGTGGCACAGCTGGTTCAGCCTCAGAATGGTCCCTTTTCTCCCCAGTCTGAACCTCATCTTTTGGCATCAGGGCCAGCAGCAGCCTGACTCTGGGTGTCAAAGGGGACCCCAGGCACCTGTCAGCGGGCAGAGGAACACCTCCCACAGCAAGGGGAAACTGAGGCAGGAAACCAACGCTAGGCTGGCAATGGACACGGAGAGGCTGCACACCCTGAGGCTTCACTCCAGGGACAACAGGGAGCTGCCCTCTGTCCCCCCCAGTGCCACATCTCAGACGGACAGCGACAGAGGGGTACCCGATGGACCGGGTCCCCCCTGCAATGCCCTGACCAGTGCACTCCCGTCCCCTCCGTCCCCTCCCTCCTCTCACCCCAGTGGGGCTGACGGTCGGTCCCGTCCCAACCCGGGGCAGCTGTGACCGAAAACAAAGCTGTCCCCTTCGGCACAATACCCTTCTGTCCCCCCCAGCTGCTGACCGCTGGGGTGGGCAGCGGCCGGGCTGGAGGCGTCGAGGGGCCGTGCCAGGCCCCCGCTGGCAGGGGACAATGTTGGCAGTGATGGAGAGTAGGTATTTCAAAAGGTTTTGTTTTCGGGTTGACCCGCCGAGCCGGCGTGACCCTGCAGCCCCCCACCCAGCCCTGCTCCTCCGTCCCAATAGAAACCGGCCACATTCCTGACCTCGAGAGGGGGGGGGAAGTTTCAAACCTCCCCGGGAAGGAGACAATGGGGGTGTCAGGGCAGTGATTTAGGAGGGGGGGCTCTTTCCATCACAAAGGCGAGACAAAGGCGCTCGAGGCTGGGAAAGGGGCTTCGGCGGCGGCTCAGGAGAGGGGCCGTAGTATTGTGCCTGGCCAGCCGGCCTCGGCAGCAGGGCTGCCAGGGCCTACCGGGTCCCACCGTGTCCCACTGGATCCCATCGGGTCCCACTGGGTCCCATCGGGTGCCAGCAGGTGCCACTGTGTCCCATTTGGTCCCGCCTGCCTCTTCACTCTGTACTGCAGCCTTCCCGCGGCCACCCTGGAGACCACAGTCTGGTGGCTTGGTGGGTGTCACCACGACCCGTGGTGGGAGGGAGTGAGTCCCCATCCCCACGTGGGATGGCTGGGGCACCCCCTGCTCCCCACAGCTCCCCAGTCCAGCGGGGCTGGCCAGGGACCAGCCCATGTTTTGGGCACCCCAAGTTCAGGGCTCAGACTGGGGCCAGGCCCCCCACGGGCAGCTGTCCCTGAGGGGGGGAACGCTCAGACCCAGAGCCCTGAGCTCCCCTCCCCGTCAGCCCTCCCGGGTGTCCAGGGTTCCATCCTCCTCTGCAGCGGCCATTCCGCTTCCGAGGGCCGGCGAGGGATCAGCAGCTCCTCTGTGAGGAGCTCAAAGGGGCTTTGTGCACCCCGGGGCTGCCGGCACCCAGCACCGCCGGCCACCGCCGGCACGGGCACCGCGCCGCTGCCCACCCTGCCCACACCTCGCAGCCTGCGCCCCCCACAAACCCCCCTATTTGCAACTGCCCCCTGTCCGACCCTCCTCCTCCTGCATCCCCGTGGGTCTCAGCCCTTAAACCGTGGCACAGCCTCCCCACCAAAAAAAAAAAAAAAAAAAAAAAAAAAAAAAAAAAAATCAAAAACAAAAGAGGAAACTGTTTAAGTAGACGACTTACGGTGTCTTCTGCTGCCGAGCTGAGACCAAGTCTCCAGACAGTGTCCCAGTGACGACGGGATCGGAGCCTGCACAGAGAGGGGAGTTTTTTTTCAGGAGAAATGTTTTTCTCCCGGTGCTGGACGGCTGATCCGAAGGAAAAGCTGGAAACAAGTTCATTGGTTTTGCTCTCGCTCTCTGTCCTTGCCCTAATTTTTTTTCCTGGCAGCTGGTGGGAGGAAGGGAGCTGGCAAGGTGATGCTTTTTGGGGAAGTGGGGAACTGCTGGTGAAAGAGGCATTCACCGCACCGGGAGCCTGGGAAAGCCGGGCGCTGCCGGGAGGGGGGAGCCTGATGCCCGGCCAGCGTGCCGAGGCTCACGGCTGTGCCCAGGCTGCCCATCGTGCCATCGTGCCGAGGCTCGTGGTCGTGCCGAGGCTCGTGGCCAAGCAGCGCCCGGCGGCAGGTGGAGGGGCGCCGGCGGGCTACACCAGAAAGCCAATGACATCATGTTGTGGGCTTGATTTTTTTTTTTTTTTTTTTTTTTTTTTCCAGGATGAAATTTGCAGACAACTTCCCCGACCGCCCGCGAGCGCCGGGGCTCCGCGGTGAGGAGCAGGACAGGTCTCCCCAGGACACACAGGCGCCCATCGAGGAAGAGCAGGGCTTGGCCAGGGCTTTATTTTTTTTTTCCCTATTGCGTTAGAAGAGCTGCATTTAATTCTTAACTCGCTGGTGCCGTGCAAGGGGCTCCCCAGCACACGGAGAGCGGGAGCTGAGCAGAGCAGCCCGGCGCAGCCGGCGCCAGCGCCCCGTCGGGGAGCCCCCGTCCCCACGGCGGGGCAGGATCCATCCCCGGCCGCCCAACCTGGGATGGCTCCTTTCGCCTCTTCCCTCTTAATTTTGTTTAGAAACTTGTCAGGTTGGTAGATAAAGGAGGTGGAAAGATCAATCCCGGCTTTTCATCAGTGTGGGAAAAAGTATTTCACTAATCCATATTTATTGGTGTAAGGAGCCGGGGGGGGAAGAAGGGCAAGAGACCCTAATGGTCAGAGCAAAGGACAGAAGGGACAGTTTAAGGCTGCCCTTTTCCGAGAGGTCACATGTCACCAAAATCTTTCGGTTGTCTCGGGATTGGTTACATTCTGTTCTCTTTTTTTCTATTGAGGTTGCCAAGCAACTGGCTAAGACCAGCCAAGATATTTTCTTTATTACAAGTGGAGCAGAAAGAAGCAAGGAGGAGAGAGATAAAAAAAAAAAAAAAAAAAACCACCAAAAAAACGGGGGAGAGAAGAGAAGTTTAGACAATTAACATTTATAGGATCACATAACTTCATTAACTCAGCTGAGATTTGGGAAAGATACTTTAAAAAAAAAAAGAGGAAGAAAAAAAAAAAAAGGGTGGTGGGAAGTGTTAGGAATTAAAACGAGTTAAAAGGTCCGAGGCTAAAACAATGCCAGAACACCCGGAGCAGCATCGACAGGGGCTTCCCTCGGATGGTTCCTGCTTCCCAAAGAGTGGCCAGTCCCAGGCAATGGCTGCAACCCAGCACAGGGGCCTTCAGCTGCTGCTGCTCTTTTTTCTTTTTATTAAATGCTGGCTTTCTTTTGGTTTTCACACTCGTAGGAAGTGGGTTTATTGCTACTAGCGCTGGCAGGGATGTGTTGGGATGCAGAGGAGCCTTTCCGAGGGAGGCACATGGCTGTGGCAGGAGCTGGGCATCCCCCTGGCCCTAGCCCATGGGGAAGGGGCTGTGAGGATGTGGCTGCTCCCAAGCCCTGGGACACCTTCATGCCTCTTCAGGGTGGGCAAAACCTCCCAGGAAAGGAATGACACTCTGTGGGAAGCAATGTCCAGTCGTAGATCCCTGCACTGTTGGTCCCTGCTCAGGGTTTGGGCCTGACAGTTTCTGACACTGACCCTGGGTTCCAGGGATGAGGCCTAAGGCAGGGGACACTGCTAAGGGTTGGGGACAGAGACTGGGGTCACCCTGCAGCTCCGTGGGGCTGGGCTGCCCCAAGCATCCCTGGCGCTGTGGGAGTTTCTGTCCCAGCACTCATCAATCCCTCTCCCCAGTCCCTGTGTGAGGACACGAGGGAAGGCGAGGACAAGCGGGGATCTCCGTGGGGAACACTTCCAGGCTCCCGTCCAGCTCTGCCCAGGGACCCCTGTGACACCCAGGGTGGTGGCAGGCAGCAGTGGAGAAGGCGGCAGCCTCCACGCTCTTCCCTTTGACTGCGGGGACCTTCGGCAGGTTGGAGCTGGGGGGTCTCCGGGCGGAGAGAGGCAGGCGATGTCCCCGCTCCTCCGGCCGGAGCCCGCAGCTGCCGGCCTGGCACCTCGGTAATATTCATTAGGGGAAAACAATGAGCATTATTTATCCCCAGCACTTTCCCTGCCGCTGGGGGGCCGAGTTGGGGTGCAGGTGACCCCATACCCCAGGGGGTACCCGGGCAGTGGCACTCCCGCGGCAGCAGAACGGAGGGGGTCTCCAAGGGGGGCCGAGTGGGTGGGAGGGGACCCCAGACCCAGCTCTGCCCGGCGGCTCGGGGGGGATCCCCACAACTCCGAGTGGGGCCAACTGTGGCCGTCCCCGGGGCTGGCCGCCGAGCCCCCGGGGCAGAGTGCACCCCGCGCCCCGGGCGCGGCGGTGCGGCGGCTGCGGGCCGGGCCGGAGCCGGGGTTTGGGAGCTGTGTCTTTAAGAGATGGCTGGCTCCAGGTTGCAGCTGCTGTTTCTGTGCTATAGAGACAGTGGAGATTCATTACTCCTAAAACACAATGGGCATTTATCACCCCGTGGTGTTATTCAAATCCAGTACCAATTGAAGGTCATCCCCATTCTTTTCTCGCCGGCTCTGCAACACATTTATTGTTGTGCCGTTCAACTAAAAGCCCTGCCCGGCCCCGGCGCAGCCCGCAGAGCCCCGGTGTGCGCATCCCTCCCGGGCGGATTTGGGACCCTCCCGGGTGGATACGGCGTGGAGGAAGCGGGCAGAGCCGCGGCGGCTCGGCCGGGCTCGGGGCCGGCAGCAGGTGCCGCGGGAGCCCCGCCGCTGTGCCCCGCCGAGCCGCGGGGGCCGCCCGCTCCGCCCCCGCGGGACGCACTTTCCGCGCCCCGTGGAAACTCGGAGCCCCGTGGGCCGCCGGGGCCGAGGGCGGCTCGGGCAGCCAGGGGTCCGCCGCTCGCCCGCAGCCCCCAGCGTTCTCTCGGGGCGACCTGCCCGGCCCCGCCGCGGAGCGGCCACGGCCACCGGCACTGGCATCGGCGGGGGAAGCGCCGGCAGCGGGCCGGGATTTTCCCTGGCTGGAGAGGGGGGATTTGTTCCCAACTTCGTGGGCGCCGGTCGGTGAGGAGGGGCTGGGGAAGAAGCCTGGATTTTTTCATCTTTTTCCTTTTTTTATTTTTATTTTTATTATTATTATTAATAATATTTCCCCTCCAGTGGTCATTTATAAATTTCGGAGATTTGTTCAAAGTGCACGATTTTTGAGGGCGATCCGCTTGGAATTGGTGGATTCTCCAAGGCAGGAGCGGCACGGCTGCAGCGCGGGGCCGGAGTCTGTGCCCGCAGCATCACCCCCGCGGAGCCCCGCGGCTGCCGAAGGCACCGAGCCCCGTGCGGCCGCCGGCCCCGGCGCACCGAGCCCCCGCTCCACCGGGGCTGCTCCGGCAGGGATGGATCGTCGGTTTTCGTTTTCTATCTTTTTTCTTGTTTGTTTCTTTTTCGTTTTGTGGTTTTTTTTTTTTCCTTTAAAAAAATTTTATGCTTTTTTTTCTTTTTATTCTTTTTTTTTTTTTTTAAGGGCTGCTTTTCAAATTTTTCCTTTTAAATTTTTTTTTTGAGGGGTAAGAAATAAGTAGATAAAATTAAACTCCTCGCAGTGCCATTAAATGGAACCCGGGATGCGAAACGCCGCGGCTGCGCTCGAAACTTGTCGGGGCTGGAGCAGCGGCTCGGCGGGGCCGGGAAGCGGGAGCGGGGGGCGGCGGGAGCCGGCTCAGGGCCCGTGTGTCCTTCTTTTCCAGGCTCCAGCCGGATTCCCCCTGCAAGATCCCGAGAGCCCGGGATGGGAATCTCCGCTCCTGATTGTCCAAACGCAATTCTTGTGCGATGGAGCCGTACGAACCAAGAATTGTGTCTGGACATCTGTAGCAGAGGTTTCACCTCCTCCGGCGGGGCTCCAGGACGGTTCTCGGGGCACAGGACAGAGGACGGACCTTCCCCGGGCCCGGGGCATGGCAGGTAACCGCTCCCGGCTGCGTCCCGGGGGTCGAGGCCAAGATTTCAGGGAAACTAAGGAAGCACCAGCGGCGGCTTCGCCCAGCTCGGCGCGGCCGAGGGTGCTCGATTTTAATGCGTCAAACACTGGCCGGATCATCACCGGGACGGCCAGCCCCGACCGGGCAGCCCCAGGCAGGGACGGAGGGGCCGAGCCTCGGGCACCGGCGCTTTGCCGGGGGCGATGGGGCCGCAGACCGGCGCGGCGGGCGGGCACTTCGGCCCTGCGGCTCCATCCCGGTTTATCTTTCTTATCTTTATTTATTTATCTATTTTATCATTGCGGCTTAATTTCATTGAACGTATTTCGGCGTGCGCCCGGCCCCCCGCACCGGGACACTCTCCTGGTCCTCTTGCCGCAGCCCCGGCTGGCCCCGGGCACACGGAGGCCGCTCCGACTGTGCGGTGTCTCCGTCGGGCCGAGAACCGGCCCCGCCGCTCGGGCACCGGGCGGGCTTGGCGGAGAGCGGTTCCGGGCTGCGGGCACGGCCCTCACCGCCGCGGCAGGGCTCGGGGAGCCCCTCGGAGCAGAGCAGCCGGAGGAAGGCTCGTTCTAACAGAGAGGCTTTATGAATCCACCAGCCAAACGGCTCGGCCGGGGCTGCCAAGGAAACCCAGGAGGAGGAGGGAAGCATTACAAGGTCCGAGCAGAATTTCACCAAGAGCCTATCTAGGACAAAGCTGGAGGGGGAGAATGTTTTAAAAGGCTTTTATTTCAGAAACTTTTTGTTGGTCTTGTTGTTACAGGATTTTGCTGTACCCCTCTTCTCCATCCCCCGGCTTCCTTCATCTTCCCATTTCTAGCTTTTTTTAGCAGTGATTGACAGCTTTTACTACAGCAGGAGCTAAGCCACCTGGGTCTACCTGCACTATCGAGGGGAATAACAGCTCCCGGGGAAGGAACCCATCTTTATCTGAGCAAACAGCTGGGGGGCATGAGAACAGACAAGCCCAGCCTAAGGCAGAGGCAGGGTAGAGGAAGGGCAGGCAGCAGTGCTGAAGATGAACCTGCTTTTTCCCATTGTGCTTCAGTCCGTTTCAAGCCGCACAGGTTCCTTGTTTTTCAGCCAGCTTCTACCACCACCTGGAATCCCCTTCCACTGTCCTGGCCCAGCTAAGCTAAGGGCCGTGAACTCAGGGCAGAGAAGAGCCTTTGGCCCGCCTGTGTCACTTACAAATGGTGTGAGCTGGACTCAAGTTGCTGTGGCTGGATTTGGAAAAGGCTGAATATCGGTTTGTCACCAGCAGTGGCTTGAAGTTGGGGCTCCTCAGATGCAGAAGCATCGTAGGCTGTGGGTGCTTTTAGTTATGCAGGTTGTGAAGGGGTAGACAGAGAGGAGTCAGTGGAGAAGTCAGCTGAGGGAATCACTCACTCTGCATCAGAGGAATTCCTCCGTCAGGCGCAGCGCGGGAAAGGCTCCGTGTGCACAGCTCTCGGGCCAGGCTGCCTGAGCAGGGCTGGTGCACTGGCTGCTCCCCACCTCCTCAGCAGCTCCTGAAGATCGAGGGCTCTTAGAGCAGTACATGGTGCAGATCAGCTCTGAGAGGCACCGACTGAGCACCGGCGAGCCCTCTGCTCTACGCCAGCCGCAGCTCAGGCAGGAGCTGCTGCGGGGACCTCTGCATGCCGCTGGACCCGTGCCGAAACAGGTGAGCAGGGCAGGGGGGAACGCAGGAGCACAATCCTGGTCAGGCACTCCTAGAAGCTCATGCAGCATGTTTCAGACCTGTTGGTGCCAATGCTATCCTCCCTGAGCCCATCCCTCTGCTCTCGCTGTAGCCTCCTGGCTGGCAGGGGCCAGTCTGTCTTTCCAAGGAAACTTCTGGAAAGCCAAGAGCACCCGTGCCCTAGCAGAACCACGCACACCCACTTCCACAGTGCTCACAGGACTTCCTCAGGACATGCAGCAAGAAGCCTCTCCCTCCCACTGACACAAAAGGTTAAAAGCCACTGACTTTCTCAGGTCTTGGCACTTTAACTGTGCTTCTCCAGCCCCAGCCCTTCTCCAGACAGACTGCAGCTCCCACCTGCACAGAATGCAGTGCAGCCTGATCAATTCTGTCTATCACGGTGACAGAAAGATCATTTGCTGCCCTGATCACTCTCTGCTGTCTCAGGCCGGGTGAGGGTTTGTTTCCCCTCCAACCAAATAATTATAAATTGACATCGTTCATGGGCCAGTACTTCACCCTGCCTCAGCTCTGGTATGAAAGCAGCATGAGGGATCAGAAATACAAAACCCAAAAGGCCTATTTCTCTCCTGCTTCCCATAAATAAATATCATGACAAAGTGAAAGTCACTTCTGAGAGCTTTGGAGCTGCCATGTTTGCTACCCCACGGAAAAGCTAGTCAAGCCCCCTTTTGTTTCCTTGCACTTTCTCACCCTTCCCATGTACCAACATTAAGCATCGTGTTAAAAGAATCCTGGCTCCCAGCATCAGAACACCTCACTTCATGTTAAGACATGTTATCCTACTCAGGGTTCAGCACCCCTCTTCCTCCTGTCAGAGAAAAACAAAGTCCCACATGCTGAGGTGCTCTCTGCTTGTTAGGGTACCTGGAAGTGCAGTCAGGAGAGGTGAAATGAGGACAAAAGATGGATGCTGTTGTGATGGACAGAAGGCCGCAGGCTGGCGGAGCTTTATTTGGATGTCTAGAATAAGTGAACGCAGTGGGAAGATGCAGAGACTGGACACAGGCAGTTCAAGAGATATTTGGGTGGGTTAAGGCTTTTTTTTTTTTTTTTTTTTTTTTTTCCCAGTGATTTGGATTTACATCCTCTTGTTTTTTCAGGAGTTCACCCGCCGTGCAATGTTGAGATGAAAAGCACATTATCCTGGTCCTGGAGTTTATAATCCAGCTCACCCTGCAGGCCAAGAAAAAAATGAAAAATTGTTTAAATGTCATTTCCAAATACAAGCTGCAAAGAGAAAACAGCTCATAAAAAATGGTGAGTATTAGGGAGAGCAGAAGGGGACAGACTGATGCTTTCATCATAACAGAAGCAAGGGTGAGAGATCAGCCACAGTGCTGATGCTCATCACCCCACGTTGCTTTCTGCACCAGGATTTTGACAGAACAGGTAGTTGCCTGAGGCAGGGAAATGGCGAGGGGCTGTTTGTTGTCTGAGCACAACAGTGGGCTGAGAAGGGAAGACATTTACCAGGTGCCTGTTTGAGCTGAAATCTCCCTGTGGCCTTTACCTGCCAGGCACCACCTGACTTCAGGGAAGGTGGTTCTTTGTGGGGCCTGAAGGTCTCAGGTGCCCCCCATGCTCTCACCTCACACGTTGGGGGACCTACCAGCAGCCAGAGGTGCAAAACCCAGTGCCAGAGACCAGGGAAAAAGGGTGATCTCTCTTCAGACCCGGTCTGGCTGATGAGACTCAGCAGGTTAGAGAGAGGCTCCAGGCTTTTCAACAGCCACAGTATAGGAGATAGATTCCAGCCTGCCCCTACCCCCTCAAATATGAGATGCTTTGCTTGGGGCAAGAATCAGAAATAGCTGCTGTGAGAGCAACCACAGAAGAGAGAGAGCAATATTTTCAACAAAGAAAGTCAAACTGAAGGAGTACAGACCATTAGTTCCCAGTCTGCCTCGTTGATGAGCACCAAAATTCCTGGCCTCCTGCAGAATAGAGAGAAATAATTAGGATACAGGGCTGCTAAAAAGCTCCACAAATAGTTAAGAACAAGGGATGTCATAGCACAGAACAAGGGATGTCATAGCACAGATCACAGGCCGACTGCCTGTAATGCCAAAAAAGGGATCCTAGCATGGAGGTGGAAACAGGTATAGTCTGTGGCCTTTCTAGATCAAATAAAGGGGACGCAGGAGCAATCCCAAAGCTCATTGGAATGAAAAGGCACCGTTCCGAGGATGCTCCAGGATGACTGCATTTCCGTACCATGCAGAAAAGCCAGGTAATTAAAACCCACGCACGACAGGCGAGCGCAGAGAGCTCAGTGGGAAGGCAGGGAAAGCCATTCCAGTGCCCCTAGCAGAGGCACTAAACACCTGGGATCCACTCCAAGCCCCTGATTCTGAGCAAAGGGATTCCCCCTCTTTGATCTTCAGTGTCCTGCAATTGTCTCTCCTGTTACCAGGGGACCTGGCACACGCTTCAGCTCACAAAGATCCGTGAGGAATGTTAAACACCCCCAGCGCCACCCTGCAGTCAGGGATGGCTTGCACAGCTCACTCTGCTCCATTTCTCTTGCCTTCCTTTTTTTTTTTTTTTTTTTTCCTACCCCCCTCCACGAGATTGGCCCCATTTTGATAATAAAAATACATTTCCCAGAAGAAGTATTTGTTGGCATTTCTCAGAATGACTGCTTCAGTCCCAGTGATGTCAGCAGGGAAGGAACAGACAGACCTGCTAAAACTCCTGGAATTGAGGATACAGGTGCTGCTCTGTTCCAAGTGACAATGAAGAGAAAGTATAAATGGCCCTGCTTCATGTTTAATGTTTAAAGACTTGGGGTGAGGGCTGCAAAAGATGCTCTCTGTGGACAGTGCAAGGTGTGGGTGGGATACCTCCCACTATCACTTAAGCAAATCCTGTGTTTTCATGGTCATTGACTTACTCAATAGGAAATCCTCCCCAGAGGAAAAACTGTGGGGATCAAGAGAGAAACACAAGGAGGATTCCTAACAGTTGTACTTACACAGATTCCCCTTGCAAAAATAACTCTGGTCGCTCTTTCAACAGATTCTGTTTGATCCACTTGAGCAGGTTTCTGATATCCCCTGGAAGAAGGAAGGACAGGGTTTACAAACTAGATGATGGCTCCCAGTGATGCCAGAGCAAAGTGATTGCTTATCCATGAAAGAGCAGATGAGGAACATGCAGGATGGATGGGGACAGCTGCAAAGAAACTCACAGACAGTCCTGTCCCTGTGGTTTGGCAGAAGAGGTTTCCCACAGAACACTCATCCCACTAAGAATGAATGCCGTTCCTGCTGACACCAGTCTGGTAGCAGATTCCTGATGTCCAGGTCCCTGACACATCCCATATCCTGTGCATTATCTTGTCACCCAACAAATTATGTCTAATTCTCTTGTGCATTTAATTAGATTTTAAAAAGTCCAAACAAGCAAGCCTAAGAACCTGAATGGAGCAAAGACAGACACTTTTGCACCAAAACCAGCACAAACTCTTGGAGACACTGGGAGCTGTGGGGCCCAATCCTGTCCGTGGCCATGCGTTGAACAGACAGGAGGGCCTTGGCCCATAGTTGCATTTTGGACACTTACAGCATCCCTCAGCATCACACCTGCTGCTGTGGAGTGTTCCCCATGCTGTGCCTGCTCCCTCCTTCTACACTTTATGCTTAGAGCTTCTTTATTAAAGCTCAGCCTTTATCTTTCCATTTCAGTAGGTGACAGGAAGGATTTGTCTTCATGTAAAAGGAGGAGGAGACACTGCTGGCGGGTTTTTATAGTATCAATTTTACTTTGTGAGGCAAAAACAATTTCTTTAGTGATAGTATCAGTTAATTTCCTATTGGAGAGGTGAGAAGAGACGGGGGGGGGGAACAATCCGTTACAGGGTTTAGAGAAGCTGACAAATTGCAAAGTGGAGTTCTCCTGCATTTGCCTCTATATTTCACTGTTCCACAAACCACTTCATCATTCCGAATCCACAATCAGTTATTCTCCCGGGGCTCCTTTAAACAGCCCTTTGAAAGCCCCAAAAGATTTTTGTTTGTTTTCAAGAAGCGAAGAAGCTTTCTGAAGGCACAAATCCACCAGTGAGGGCTGCAGCCCTGCTCCAGGAGGAGCAGGGATGGCAGGATGGGTTTCTTATGTGAGGTAAGCTCACTGCAGTCATGAGGTATCTTTCCATGTGCTTCTCTGAGTTAAATTCACTCTGTGTACCATTCCCCATGTGTTTGCTTCATGACCAGCAATAATATGTCATTTGTAGTGGCTTGACTCAGCCCAGGCCTTACCCCAGGATTTTATGGGATCATGGATGTTACCCAGAGCCAAACTGGGTTTGTTCCAAATAATGTCACCCTCATTGCTTCTGTCACACCCAGGATGAACAGCCCTGGTATAGACAGGTGCACATCAACTAGGCAATGGGGATATGTCCATCTGCAGCAGATGGGGGCCTCTTCTCCCGGGGAGAGGGGGAGGGGGATGCTCTGAGAGTCCCTCTGTTCTCCCTGCTTTCCCAGGGCATTGGGGCCTCCAAACCAGCACTCTGACCCCAAAACCCCGACCTCACCACAGGGCTGCCCAGAGCACAACAGGTATTGCTACCTCCAAGCACTGGATCACTCTGATCTGGGCAAAAGGAGCTGCTTTGTGCCTCAAAATGGCCTGGTGAGCTGGATCACCTGCCTGGGGCCAACCCAGACTGCCTTGTACCGATATGTAGTTAAAAGAACAAAATAGACCATTTTCTGCCTCCTTCCTAGCAACATGCCCAGGGGACAGGGAGCACCACTAAGAAGGTGTGTGTATTTACATACATACATACATACATACATATATATATATATATTTTTGTATACACACACACACACGTGCAGCACAGCCGTCCGTCAGCCATCAGAACAGGAGTTAACAACATTCACCTTCCCCTGAAAAACGCTGCTGCAACATCAAGCCCTCAGGATCTCACACCCAAATGGCTCCCGCTCTCCATCACCAAGAAATGAAAGCTGTAAAGGAAGGAAGATGGAGAGGAGCCTTCAGGAGAGGGAGGGGGCTGTGAAGGGGACACCAGCCCCTCTGCAGCATCGCCTGCGAGCTGTTTCATATTTATGCACTTGCAGCAGGGCACACAACAATGAGCTGTGCCATATACCATTCTCCTTGCATGGAATAAGCAGCCCTTTCCTCTGGGACCTTTCAGGAGAGATCATTTAAACAGAAACACGCTGCACTAGCTGGATAAAAAGCAGCCACCTAGAAGCAGCCTGGACGGAGGGGCGAGAGGACTGATTTATTTGAGGCTGAGCTGGAAGACTCCCTCACCCCATCTCCTTCCATAACAAATGTTATTTTCAGTCCCACCTGAGCCAACATTCATTTAGTCCTACCCAGAAGTCACGTACACACATACTGAAGAATTTAAACAGTAGGGAAAAACCCCAGACATCCCTATGCATGCCTGGAGCTTGCCCACTCCAAAAGGTACAAAAATTAAGACCCTTTCTCCACAGCCAACTTTAAGAGAATACTTTCATCTGCTTTATCAGCATTGAATTTTTCCACCCACCTTCATTTCTCTATGTGCTATACACCAATATTACTAGAACAAATCAATTATAAAGGATGACAGATGACCACAGCCACACCAAAACTATCTCCCACAAGTAAGATATTGAAAAGGAACAAGATTATTTCCATTGCAAGTGGTCTGTGGAGAAGCCATCTTGCAGCTCAGTGCCTCAAACAGCAGTCTGGATCAACAGCTCAGGACTCTGTGTTCTCATGATGGAAATAATAAGAGGTAAATTATAGAATAAAATTAAAATTATAAAATTAAAATTATAAATTATAGGTAAAATATAGGTAATTATACAACTGCTTATCTCTTACAACTGACATATGTAGTGTTCCTAAGACATTTTCTTTCTGATACTATGCTACGGGTCTAACAGGTTTCCTGCTGCCTGGGCCAAGGATTTTCTATGCAAACAGCAGGTTCTCTACACAGGACATATAAAGAAGGAAAAAATCTCAGCCTGCTCAGGCACCACATCTGCTGAGAAGTTAAATCATCATCACAATGCAGCAATTTCACACTTGTGTTGGTTTGAAGCTGGCCCCCATCACAGAACAGAGGCATCTGCTTTGGCAGGAGCACAGCTGTACTACAGGTGCTGTGATTTGGCTGCAAAACCCACCATGCATTTTGGCTCCAGAGCGTGGTTCAGGTGAGAGCTGAGACAATACAGCATTTTGCTCCAACATCACCAACTCGAACCCAGCTCATCCCAGTAATGATGTATTTTTATCAATGCTGCATGGTCTTACTGAAATCTTTTTGGTAGCCTACTCCATTTCGCTCCCAGCAAACAAATATCAGATCAAAAAATGCACTTAATTCTCATTAACTGCTCTCCCCATTGGCAGCATCAGATGAGAAGCGAGACTGAACCAGCCAAGGAAGAGGAAATATTCTCAAACTGCAAAGGAGGGACTGAAGCACATGGTAGGAAATCCCTGTCTTATTTCTACACAGAGACAGCTTCTGCTGCCTGTGCTAGCAGTACATCAACCCTCTCCAAATTCTTAGGAAAAAATAATCTAAAGTTAATTAAAAAAAAGAAAAACTGACAATCGTTTGAGAAAACTGCTTAGTTCAAGTGCACAGATGGGAGCTCAAGCCCACAATATATGCAGAAAAGTGATCACCCAGCGAAACACAGCGCTCAGGAAAACGAGATGTGTGCTTGCAGTGACACAAAGTCATTGCCTCGTCACGCAAGAGGACGGGATGCAGGAACTGCAGTGAGCGCACACAAACCCCAATAGCCTCGGCTCCTGTTCAGCCCAGCTGCACCACAGACACTCCTGGTAGAGGCAGAGAGAACTGCACAGTCTGCTCTGTCCTCCTGCAAATCCTCCAAGGCCTGACCACCTGCATTGCCCCAACTGCTCCTCCATGAACAATCTGCTGAGCTTCCTCTGCAACAGGAATGCATCTAATAGTCCATTTTAGCACTACCCGGGTTCTTTTGCACCCTCAAAAGCAGGGCTGAAATCCATAGATCTTTCCTAGCTCAATAAAACCTCCTGGGCCTGACAGATCCATCAGTGACAACTCAGAAAAGAGGGCACTCGCTGCGTGCAGAGAGAACCCAGGTGCTTCGAATAAGAAACACCAAGCTGGGTGTTGCACTAGAAGGATCTCACAATGAACTGATAAAGGTGCAGAAACATGGAAGGATTTTGTGCAGCCCTGCTACCAGCTGACACGGACACACAGCCCTTGGCTCCCAGGGAGCTGCACAGGTCCCTCGCAGATTCACACACACACGCAAGGACCAGACATCTCTGTGTCCCCTGCCTTAACATCCAATAGAAACTTGCACAAAGCCTCGAAGGGCACCCAGAAGGTGTAATTACACCCATTTTCTTGCCTTGGTTGCAGAACCAGGAGATTATTTCAGGGAAATAGGGGATCCCTATAAAGGCTGAACCATGGAAAATTCCCTTCTGGTCTGCAGTAAATAAGATATATGTGGCACTGGTCACTAAGGGGTCAGTGCTGCAGCAGCACGGCGCTTTCCCGGGCCGCCTTGCGGACACCTCCCTGTGGGGTACCATTTCTTTGACCCAGAATAAGATCATTTATCATACTGACCATGGCTGAGCTCCAATTTGCTGAGGTCACTAACTCTGGACGAGCGCTGCTCCACCCACATTCTCAGCCACCGGCCTGTAACCATGACAAAGCCCCTTCCCTGCCGCTCCTCTGCCATTATTCCCCCTGCCTGCATGGAAATGTATGGAAAAACAATTTGTATGTCCCTTTCCCTGCTTAAGCAGCTTGTTTTTAAAACAGACAAACCAGCTCCCAATACCTGCTGCTCTTCCAGGTGCATGACTGCTCTTTGCTTTTGGATCTGAGCAGACCCTCCGGGAATCTGCTCTCTAAAAGAGCTCAAAACCAGATCTAAGGGATCCTTCCAACTCCTCCAGCATCCCATCTGATATGCAAATCATTCTCAGAAGCAGACCATGGTGTGCCATAAACTGCAGAAGAAGACCTGGAATGGCTGATATAAATGGAGTCATAGGCAAATGGATTTGGTATTAAGCTGAGTGAGCAGCCAGGCAAATTTTGCAGCAAGAGTAAAATCCATTTTCTCTGACAAGTGCACAAGCCAATCCTGCCACACGCTGGAATGGGCAGTGATTTAAGTACTGGGGAAGAAATTAGGGGGTAACTAATTAGGGGGTAACAGGCATAAGAGAATTGCAATTGTTGCTCTCATCTGTTCTTGTCTGCTACAAATGAACACCAAGGTCTTGGCTTCTGTAATTTTTAATTGCGTTTAGACGTCTTTTTCTTGCTTCTCATCTACAAGAGCAATGCTCTTCTTAATTTTCTTGTGTCCACAAAATGGGAAAGGATCACAGAGGTCTTTCACAGCCTTCCTGTCAGCAGCAAGGACTCAAATCTCAGCTATCACCCAGCAATTCTCAGCCCTGAGGTTTTAATCACAATGCTTACAAACTGGAGAGGAGCCGCTTGGGATCTTCCACTCCCCACAGATTGCTGGTAGGGAAATACAAGTTCAAGGGATCTCCAATCCCACTGCTAGCCAGCAGCAAGCCTCCAGATCCATCAGCTCCCATGACAAAAAAAAGCAGCTTCAAGCTGATTCTCAGGGTAAACCTAATCCCTACTCATTTCCAAAGTCAGAGCATCTAATCCCGTAACACCCAACGCTATTGTCACTTCAGGCTCCCCAATAAATGCCAGTGCACCAAACTGTCTCTTTTAATTAGGATCACAGATCACTAGTGTTGGCCCAGGGTCTTGCCTCTCGTTCAAAATTGTCAAAGGAAGGAGCTGAGAGAGCCTCAAAGACTATTGCCCCATCAGCAAAGTACCAGCCTGGGGATCGCAGACATTAAAAAAAGCATCTCCTTAACAGGTCCTGTAATTTTATCCCTCTGCCAGCACAGAATTATTCTCAACAAAAGACTGTCCTGAGCCTTGTCTGCTCTGATTTTAAGAGGCTTGAGCACTGTAGACCTGCTACCAAACCCCAAGGAGACTGTGCCATGGTCTAATAGTTTTTGCAGTCAGGAATCTTCTGCTAATGCACTAAACTCCCATTTCTTCTTTCCTCCCTATCAATCTATACTAGATGATATTGCATCATGCTGGCTATAATCTGTCCTTCTCAATGATAAAGGAGATATCCCACCTCATCACTTTTCCATTCATTTATCCTGTTTAACCTTGAATGTTACTGGTTATTTTTTTTTTTTTAAGCTCTCAGCAAGACAATTCAGAGAATGCATTACTAACCACCAGTGTAAAGCTTTGCCAAAACCCAGCAAACTGAAATTTTCCCTCTCTCCTATTTTCCTGGTTTCTGAGTTTTGGGTGTGTGCACAGCACTGAGGGCTGAAAATGAAAACCTTACTGCTATTAAAGAGACAACACAGAGCTGATGTGCAACCCTGAACCGCGGAGGAAGGTGGCTGCTCCTGCCAGAGTGGAGGGGAATTCCCTGGCAGCCTGGCACTGCTCTGCACACAGCCAGCCTGGCCGAGGGAATTCCCTGGGCTGGGCTTTCCCTGGCACTGCCAGCTGGATCAGAAAATGCCTTGAAGTCAAATCCTTGCCCCCCTCCCAACCTGGCTGGTGGCTGTGTCCCCTCTGGCTGCTGGATGAGTCAGTGTCTCAGCTCAGCTCAGGAAACTGCCATGATTTTATTCCTCTAAATACAGAAATCGCCTCTCACTTTTGGGCTCAGATCTGCTTTGCTGTTATTAGGCTTTCATACAGGGCCAAGCACCATTAAACCGATTCCTGTCCACCCAACCCAGCCACCCCCACAGATACTCCAAGCTCCTCAGTCTTACTTGAAAGGGAAAAAGAAAGGGCCAGTGAGATGATCAGGGTGGAGGAGAGGGGGGGGTAAGATTTACAAGTGAATGGAGGTAAGAATGGAGCAGTTTGTGGGATAAAGGGGCTGCGGAGGGAGCTTTACAGATGTGCAGAGGGACGGCGGCTCATTGTTTAATTAAGCAGAAAGTGGCTCTTTTGAAAAGCAATTTTGCACAGGAGCTCTGAGCTCAGCAAACAACTCCTGCGAGTGAGGGCAGGAGGAGAAAGGAACAGCTGGCCCGGAGCCGTGTGAACCGCATGCTAAGCGGTTTAAAGGGCCCGGATCCTCCTCCCCAGCCCTGCTCCGCTGCCACCCTCTGAACAGCGCTGTCAGCACAGCAAATCCCACCGAGAGAAAAGAGCGAGAGGAGGGGGTGGGACAGAGGGGTTATCCTGCTAGGTGTCCGCACTGCAATACAGCGGCTGGGAAGAAGGGTGTAACAGCCAGGCTTTGTTATCCCAGGGATTTGGTCACACACAAGAGCTGGTCTCCCAGTGCCTGGGAAGCTCTTCCACAATGAGTTGGGATGAGCTGATCCGGTAAAGCGGCTCCACGGCCTCCCAGGAGGGTGATGGGACCGCTCCTGTGAGCACCAGCGTTTATTTCCCTATTCCCTCTAAAGGGAGCCGCAGCCTCGCTGGGACAGGGACCGGGAGCTGAGCCCCACGCCACAACTGCTCCGATGCTGCAAACACTGCTCACCCTGACTGCTGGCAGCAGCTCCAGGGCTGAGCTGGTCCAGCCTGAGCACCCACCCTGCACAACCCACTGAGCCCCCTTCCCTTGCCACCTAATCTATAATTTCCTGCCTAAAAGAGATGCGATGCACGAGGAGGGAATAACCTAAGTCCTTTGAGAGCTGCAAGTACCACACACTGCGGTCAAAAAGATTTGACTGCATGAAGTTCCACAGATCTATGGGGGTTTTTTTACCATTCTTCTAACAAGCCTCTACATTAGCAAATATATTTTTATTCTTTCTTTGGAGCAAGTTTTAAAATGTTAGGAATAATAAACAGAGCAATAAAAGCATGCCAGAATATTAATGACTCAACTACGATGTACCACCCAGCACCAGGCACTTACCAACAGCCAACACCAACTGCTGCTCTGGATTTTACAGGTTCTTTTGGTCCAGCACCCCAGTCAATGCTGAACACATGCCATGCTGTATCTTGTAAGCCACCCTGCCTGTACCATAGGTCTGATCTCTCAGGATCCCCAGGCTCTTTTCCCAGAAGATGAATGCTCCCAAGTCCCCAGCAGTCCTCCATGCTGTGCAGAACAAGGCCCCTGGAAAGCAAAGCTCTCGAGGAGCACACCACGCTCTTCTCCACGGGGATTCAATATAAGCAGTATTTGGCAGATTATTTTAATTTTCCCTCTTAAAAAAAATCTGATTGGCAGTGGGCTTTTTTCCCCTAAAGTTTTGGTAAAGGGAAACCACAAACACAATTATCAAAACACACTGATCAATAATTTAACCTTGTAAACTTGTAAAGTGCCAAAACACAGTGTGAATTTTTGATTAGCCCAGAAGGTCCCAGTGAGCACCAGTGAAACTGCTTCTCCAAAAACACGAGTCCCACCACTGAAGCCACATGAGAAGCTGGAATTCAAAGGCCTGTGACAGCAGCTGAGCAGCCTGCCGCACAAGTGCCAGAGACTTTACACACAACCCCAACCTCCGGGTACAACATCCAGAAGACAGCACAGCAGAGAGGTTTACTAAACACTCTTCATCAGATGATGCAGCTGAGCTAAACCTGAAACGACCTCAAGGGTTAAACAATGCCAGTGACTTCCTACCCTTCCAACAGCATCCATGCAACTCACATGGCCAAGACAAATCCACCACTGTGAGTCCCAGCGAGATGGAGGAAGGAGCTCCAGCATCACTTGCAGAGCTGTCATACAATGATCTATTTGATTACTGAACCACTTGGTTAAATTACTGTGGCTTGTTTCAGGAGGAGGCTGCCAAATACATTTTCAGTTTTTAATCTAGGGTTTCTCTCTTTTATGCTCCATTGTCTCTAATAGCCTCTTAGATGCTTGAAAATAAAGTTGATTTCCCTGCCAATTTAATCCTCTCTCCATGTGACAAATATCGTTATTCCCCCAGCTGCTTTCTCCCACACACACTGTTTTTATGCAGAAGAAGCCAACAGGGCATAATGCCTTTAGATCCTCAAACAGCATTATCAGTGAAATCATCAGGATAGCCAGAAATCTGGGACAAGATTCTTGCTTAACTTGAGGTCTTCTTTCTGCAACAGCTCTACAAGATTACACAGTCCTGCACAAAGTGTAGCTTAGGTAAATCTGCTGCCTATGCACATACATCACACCTTTCTAAGTTCCCACTTTGGCAGCAACTTCAAAATGCAGGCTGAGACAGCTCTACTTTGAAAATAAAGAACTGCTATTTAACTGACATCAGGATACAAAATGCCCCTCGGATAATAAAAATAGGTCCTGCCATGTGGCTGTATCCCTTGTGGCTTGCTCTTGTCCCATTTGCAGCTTCCTTCCTCCTGCCTTTGCCAATCCCTCCAGGAGTCCAACTTCAAGCCTCAGAAAAGGACAGAGAATCAAATCTTGAAAAAGTTAACTGGATCTGGAACCCACCTACTTTCCATCAAGTGCCTGTTACCAGGAAAAAAAGAAATGACCACAGAAAGAGTTTGCTCAAGTAACATTATCATTTAGAGAACACTGACTGCCCCTACCAACTATGGAGCACAGTTTGTTTTATTCATGTAAATATTTGTAGGCATTTCTTCATATAATTTTCCACCTCCCTTCCCTTTTGGTATATATATATATATATAAATGTTTAAACAATTGAAATATAGGTGGGCCCCATAACCCAGAGAGAAGCAACTGTTCTGCAAAAAGGAGGACAAAGACAAAAATAACCTAGAAAAAAGGAAGAGTAGGTAAGAGAGGCCAAAATGGCCAAAAATAAACTTGGCAGCTAATGAAATCACTTAAAATGGGGTTAGAAGTGCAGGTCTTCAAGTAGTGTTCATACATACTACAGGTCTTTCCCTGGAGAATTCAGTGATGGACATTCAGGGTAAGGTAAGCAACAGGATGTGCCCAGTAGAACTGAGCTGTTTTATTTCTCTAATCACTGCAATTCTGGCTGCACGGGGGCAGCAGGGACCTGGCTATGCATATCTTTATTTACAAAGAGATAAAAAAAGTTAAAATTTCTTAGTGTGAACAAGGGAAATACACAGCATTAGGAACAACATAAAATTTCAATAAAATTATTCATATTTTCTGATATTATTCAATTGATTCCTCACCGCTACAACATAATTGTCTTCTGGAAGTATCATGAGGGGTGTTTCCAGTAATCCTTTACTGGATTGAAAATGAAACCTCCCTGACAGCCAAGGCACAAGACAGCAGCAAACCAGGGGAGTGACAAGGGGGTACACTGCCAGCTCTGCCACTCCTGCCACAGCGACAGCAGCGTCTGGAAAACAAGGCAGCGGGAAAAGCTGGGAGCAATAATGTGTTAGCTGAATCTGGAATGAATCACTGGAGATCATGAGTTTGAACCCTGAGGCTGAGACAGACCTTCAGGGAGAGATCTATCCCTTAGGATAAATGCAGATCCTACTAAGGCTGCAGAAGTCTTCCCAGCAGCTTCAAGTGGGAATGGATCAGGCAACGTACAACTGCACCGCTGACAGCCACCAGGCTGGAAGAATCCCTCTTTGGTATCAATATCCTCCCCTCCCCTGGCAGAAATAAACATCTCCTGTAATAACCCGTTTTTCTTCAGCATCCGATCATTTTTTGAACACCACCAAAACAGTGGGCATTACTGGGTACTTTAAATTTGCAGAGCACTGAAGAAAATTATGCTCTAGCCCCCAAGTTTATAAAGCAACTAAATGAGTGTTTTAGCATTTCTTTGCTACCTTTCATTTAAAGATCTTAAGTGTTTCAACAGTGCTGGAATTTAATGCTGAATTCTCTTGTGATACATGGAAGTATCACTAGCAACAGTGGAAAGTTAAGCAACACGACTAAACTCACAAAGCAAATCAGCATCAGGTCATGTTTCTGGGGCCTTAGTCCCTGTCCTTAACCACAAGATAACACAATATGCAGTATTCCTATTATATTTGAATTGCACATACTTATGTCCAAGCATCAAAAGCACTTCTACCAATCTCTAATTACTTCCAGGCACAGCAAAAAGATTTCAGGCCTGGAGGCTTCCAGCACCTAGATATGGTATCAGCCATTTGTGACATATTGGTTGCCAACATTCCCTCATGGCTTTGTGTTATTTTGGTTTATAATCCCACTCCAATAGCAAAAAGCAGTGCGATCTAGCTGGAAAAATTCAGAACATACCTGTGGCAAAATTACACTACAACTGAAGTCCGCACACAAGTAAGTGAGTTAGTGCAGCACTGCTCAGTATTGATATTCCAAATTGCAAACCAGGAATTGTGCCTGTTTATCCCTTGAACACTAAAGTCCTGGATTTTATTGCAGTGAAGGCCATGGGCAGGATGTCCACCATCCTATTTGAGCATTAGGTTTACTGTTTTCAATTGCAGACTTCATATTAAAATTATCACATTTACTCGAAAGGTCAAATGAGTAGATAAACAACATTTATGTTAAATTGTTACACACTCCCCCACATATCTCT